>NC_083317.1:5471357-6702978 GCF_963455315.2 Globicephala melas | reverse complement strand
TACTGGCACAAAAACAGAAATATAGATCAATGGAACAGGATAGAAAGCCCAGAGATAAACTCACGCACATATGGTCACCCTTATCTTTGATAAAGGAGAAAAGAATATACAGTGGAGAAAAGACAGCCTCTTCAATAAGTGGTGCTAGGAAAACTGCACAGGTACATGTAAAAGTATGAGATTAGAACACTCCCTAACACCATACACAAAAATAAGCTCAAAATGGATTAAAGACCTAAATGTAAGGCCAGGCACTATCAAACTCTTAGAGGAAAACATAGGCAGAACACTCTATGACATAAATCACAGCAAGGTCCTTTTTGACCCACCTCCTAGAGAAATGCAAATAAAAACAAAAATAAACAAATGGGACCTAATGAAACTTAAAAGCTTCTGCACAGCAAAGGAAACCATAAACAAGACCAAAAGACAACCCTCAGAATGGGAGAAAATATTTGCAAATGAAGCAACTGACAAAGGATTAATCTCCAAAATTTACAAGCAGCTCATGCAGCTCAATAACAAAAAAACAAACAACCCAATCCAAAATTGGGCAAAAGACCTAAATAGACATTTCTCCAAAGAAGATATACAGATTGCCAACAAACACATGAAAGAATGCTCAACATCATTAATCATTAGAGAAATGCAAATCAAAGCTACAATGAGATTTCATCTCACACCAGTCAGAATGGCCATCATCAAAAAATCTAGAAACAATAAATGCTGGAGAGGGTGTGGAGAAAAGGGAACACTCTTGACTGTTGGTGGGAATGTGAATTGGTACAGCCACTATGGAGAACAGTATGGAGCTTCCTTAAAAAACTACAAATAGAACTACCACACGACCCAGCAATCCCACTACTGGGCATATACCCTGAGCAAACCATAATTCAAAAAGAGTCATGTACCAAAATATTCATTGCAGCTCTATTTACAATAGCCAGGACATGGAAGCAAGCTAAGTGTCCATCATCGAATGAATGGATAAAGAAGATGTGGCACATATATACAATGGAATATTACTCAGCCATAAAAGGAAACGAAATTGAGTTATTTGTAGTGAGGTGGATGGACCTAGAGTCTGTCATACAGAGTGAAGTAAGTCAGAAAGAGAAAAACAAATACCGTATGCTAACACACATATATGGAATCTAAGGAAAAAAAAAAGGTCATGAAGAACCTAGGGGTAAGACGGGAATAAAGACACAGACCTACTAGAGAATGGACTTGAGGATATGGGGAGGGGGAAGGGTAAGCTGTGACAAAGCGAGAGAGTGGCATGGACATATCTACACTACCAAACGTAAAATAGATAGCTAGTGGGAAGCAGCCGCATAGCACAGGGAGATCAGCTCTGTGCTTTGTGACCACCTAGAGGGGTGGGATAGGGAGGGTGGGAGGGAGGGAGACGCAAGAGGGAGGAGTAATGGGGACATATGTATATGTATAGCTGATTCACTTTGTTATAAAGCAGAAACTAACACACCATTGTAAAGCAATTATACTCCAATAAAGATGTTTTAAAAAAAAAAAAAGACAAGACAGAGAGCATAGCTACAATTCCAGGGATCTAGGTGCATACACTTGAATATAAACTCAACAACTGCTTCCTTTCTAGAGAAAGTCTTGTGCTACAAGGAAAAAACAATGTCAGCTGCATAACACACTTAGTGACATAGGATCTGAAAGCTAATGCAATACATTCAATATTTCTGTCTTCCTTACGTGATATTATGGAAGATGAGCAGAAATGCACTCCAGTGTTTCTCTAAGAAACCAGTGTTTTCCCAGCTTTTTAAAGACGTGAACTAGACAGACTTGTTTATTCATCTGATCTCCTCAGTATTTTTATTTTTTTGTAAAAAGGAACATTTATTTATTTTTGGCTGGGTTGGGTCTTCATTGCGATGCACAGGCTTTCTCTAGTTGCAGTGAGCGGGGGCTACGCTTCGTTGCGGTGCGCAGGCTTCTCATTGTGGTGGCTTCTCTTGTTGCGGAGCATGGGCTCTAGGCGCACGGGCTTCAGTAGTTGTTGCAGGCAGGCTCAGTGGTTGTGGCTCGTGGGCTTTAGAACACAGACTCAGTAGTTGTGGCGCATGGGCTTAGTTGCTCCTCAGCATGTGGGATCTTCCTGGACCAGGGATCGAACCTGTGTCCCCTGCATTGGCAGATGGATTCTTAACCACTGTGCCACTAGGGAAGTCCCTCCTCAGTATTTTTAAATATCATAATACTCGTAGGCAAAGAAGGGATGCAGTGTTTCTTCGATGTATATCTTTATATAACTATGCATAAAAGAGTCTGGAACTATATAAAACAAAATAGTAACAGTGGATAACTCTACAGGGACATTACAGAGAGCTTTTTTCTTCCTTTTGCTTCTCTGTATTTATCATCTTTTTCTACCTGAATTCCACTCATGCCATTAAGAACTAAAGACCACAGAGTCATAAGAGGGTGACATGAGTTCAACCATTTAAGAACAGCTTTAAGAGCTTTGCCTGTCTAAGGGATCACGTGAGCTGTCTATCACTGACGGACCCCACACGTTACCCAGAACCACAAAAACAACAGTATGAATGTGATGACCTTAGGATACAGATAAGGAAGAGTCAGTTAAACACACAACACCCCACCCCTAGCTACTGGGCCAAGCAAAGCGTTAGAGCATTCATTCCAGGATGTATCTATAGCAGAGTAACTGGAAACACAGCACAGTCTGACAGTTGGGCAGCTCAAGAGTCTACCTGGCCACCTCCTTCCCAGGGTCTTGTTTCCCGTGGAAGTGGGGCCGTCCCGGGGCAGGGAGGCAGCACCTCCACTTCCCTTCCCCTCAAACCTCCCACCTCTTCCATCCACATGCTCCAAGCTTTCAGAATAACCCCTGTTATCCACAGAGCCCACCAGGCTAGGTTGAGCACTTTTACACAATTTCTCATAAGCAATCTCTGTTCATCATATCTGTATTATTAACTTTTTTCTCTTTTATCAAAAGATAAAGAGAGCAGCAATACACAGCTTTTGCTTATAAATGACTAGGGTCCTCCAAAGTGTTCCCCTTCTACCAAAGTATCCTAAACGAATTAATATTATCATTATTATCATTGTGGTTATTACTATCACTCTTATTATTAATGCTAAGGAATGACCTGTTTTTAGGTAGACAACATTTACAATTCAGTAGCAAAGTTTCCCATGCTGAGTTCACAGTTCACAGCGTCCTGCGGCCCTTGGACAGGAATATATAAAGCTCAGAGATGCCTGCTTATAGACCTCTCCAGTGGGAGACAGTGACAGGTAGACCCTTGGAATAGGAGGTAGGAAACCTAAGCCCCTCCATCCCTGCACAAGCTCTAAGCAGGGAACCTGAGACCCATCAGCCACTCTCTCTGCCATAGACCAGAGGCAATTATAACGGACTTCCAGGACTGGTACACCAGGACCTTAGGACCTCCTCCACCAGGAGGTTCTCATCACAGTCAAAGCAACAGACAAGTGTATTAATTAGGATTCATTTTAGTTGTAAGCGACAGAGATAACATTGACTTCTTTTTATCATTGTATTTATTGTCAGTTGACACTTACCCTAAAACCCTCATTTTCTTCTATAGTTATATTTGCTAGTATAAAGAATCCATTTTGCACCAGACACATTTACACATGTCAAACATATCTTTTCTGTTCATTATTACATTCTCTACATCCTTCCTATATGAGCCCCTCAAGTGAATATGGACAAACAAGACACTGGGCACATTTTGAAACTTTCATTGTCACAGAGTCTCAGGAAAATTGAGAATAAGCTGGACATCTGAATTCAATATTTCATTAGTTTCATCTATGGCTCTGTGATTTAAGAGATAACATTGACTTTTAAAAATGGTAGCTTTTCAAAACAAGCAACCTAATTTAAAAATGGGCAAAGGGCTTGAACAGACAGTTCTCCAAGGGAGATAGGCAGATGGCCAATAAGCACAGGAAGAGGTGTTCAACACCATTAATCATTAATGAAATGCAAATCCAAACCACAATGAGATACCACTTCACAGCCATTAGGATGGCTACTATCAAAATAACAGAGAGTAACTAGCGTTGGTGAGAATGTGGAGAAATTGGAACCTCTTGGCATTACTGATGGGAATACAAAATGGTGCAGCCACTGTGGAAGACTGTATGGTGGTTCCTCAAACAGTTAAGCAGAAAATTACCACGTGACTCATTAATTTCACTTCTGCGTGTATACACAAAAGAACTGAGAGCAGAGAATCAGATACTTGCTTGCCAATGTTCACAGCAGCACTACCCACAGCAGCCAACAGATAGAAATGACCCAAATGTACATCAACAGATGAATGGATAAACAAAATTCCATATTATTCAGCCTTAAAAGGGAATGAAATTCTGAAACATGGTACAATATGGATGAACCCTGAAGATATTATGCTGAGTGAAATAGGCCAGACACCAAAAGACAAATACTATATGATTCCACCTATATAAGGTCCCTAAAGTAGTCAAATTCATAAAGACAGTAAGCAGAATAGAAGGTACTAAGGGCTAGGCGGATAGAGGAATGGGGCGTATTATGGACTTAATGTTTGCGTTCCCCTAAAATTCACATGTTAAAGCCCTAACTGCCAATACGATGATACTTGGAGATGGAGCCTTTTGGAGGTAATTAGGTCGTGAAGGGGAGCCTTCATTATTGGATTATAAGTGCCCTTATAAGAAGAGACAAGAAAAAGTGTGCTTCTCTCTGTTTCTGCCATGTGAGGACACAGCAAGAAGGCAAGCTGTCTGCAAGCAGGAAGAGGGCTCTCACCAGAACATGACCATGCTGGTACCCTGATCTTGGACTTCCCAGACCCAAGAACTGTAAGAAGTATATGTTATTTAAGCCATCCATACTATAACTTTCTTATAGAAGCCTGAGCTAAGACAGGGAGTTAGTTTAATGGGTACAGAGTTTCCATTTGTGATGATGAATAAGTTCTAGAAATGGACAGTGGTGGTGGTAACACAATATTGTGAATATAGTTCATACCACTGAACCGCACACTTACAAATGACTACAATGGTAAATTTTGTTGTATTTCACCAGAATATAATTTTGTTTAATGGTGGCTTAAATCATATCAAAATAGTTAGATAAAGACTGCTATGATTATCAGAGACCCAACTCCTTCTGTTCTGACATTCTACTACCTCAACACACAGCTTACTTCTTGAAACAAGATAGCTGCTCCAACTCCAGTCATCACATCAGCAATCCAGCAAGTGGAATGGAGAAAGGAAAGGAGAAGGGCATACGTTTCCCTTTAAAGACTCTATGTGGAAGGTCAACTTCCTAGAAGTTGCCTGCAGCCCTTCTGCTCACATTCTATTGGCCAGAACATAGTCACATGGTGGCACTCAGCTGCAAAGGAAGCTGGGAAATGTAGTCTTTGTTCCAGGCACCGACCTTCTCCGCTAACGTTCAGGAGTTCTGTTACTGAGGAAGAAGGGAAGGATGAGGACTGACAGAACACAAGCCATCTCTGCATAAGTTGAAAATCATCTTGCAAATGTTTTTTGGCACAAAGTTGCAAATCTTCAAGATTTCCTAGGATCACAATGCAGAAAGGGGTAGCTTTAAGAAATAGCTGTGGCCAAGTGAGTACGTTCTTCTTCGGTAAGCTCACTTGGCAACATACAAGGAATCTGGACCCTTATAGGGATATGCAGTACAAAATGTTGTTATTCACCATGTACTCCAAGGAATAAGCACGGCTAAATTGAGAAGCAATTAAAGAAATAAAGAGAAAAAGCAAAAGAAAGCAAGAAAAAGGGATGGAGAGAAGGGAGGGAAAAAGAAAGAAAATAAGAAGAAAATTTTAAACAAAAAGATGAAAATAAAGAGTCACTTTCCTAATGCCTCACCCCATCCATTTTGTAGAATTTCAAACACCTGGAATAACTGAATACAAAGAAAAACCCTTATGACCTGGGCTGCGTTCAGCTTTAGCAGAGACCAGGAAGCACCCACTGGCCCATTCATGACATTTCAGGTGGGTAACAAACACTTGCCGTTTCCAGGGCACCCACCTCCCTCAACTCTGAATGCCTCCTGCCCTCAAGGAAAAAGATTCAGCACCTTCAAAACGCCCCCTACCCTACACTTTGTTTCCCATGAAGGCTGTCTTCGGTTGAAAATTTCAGAGGCCAAGTACAGAGTTTCACATATTCACACAGTTAAGAGAGAGGATGAGAGTTCTTATGAGTCATAGAAAATTTGGTTTCAAAAACAAATGGCATCAGGAAGAATCAAAAACACTAAACGCCCACATGCCTCGTCTCTTTAAAGCACACTGGGGGAAATTTTGCTTTTAGTGGTAACCTAACATTCTGTTGCTGCTATATATGTCACTTTCAGCAGAGGCGAAATAGCTAACAGCCTGGGAAGACTTTTATAGCCTTCTCATCCTTTTTTAAGAGATGGCGTCGTCCCAATTTTGACCTTCCTCTTACTACTTTCCTTTCCTTTGGACAAAATCCATGTAATCCTCAGTAATACTACAACAACTCTGTGTGACTGCGTATGCACACCTGATTCCCACGCCTTTCTCATCCCCTGTTTTGGAAGAGATCTATCTGTACATAGAGGTATAAAGCCCCCATACACCCTGTTCTGGAAGCCACAGCCCTTACCCCAACTCAGCCCTCCTGGCATTACCTGTCTCCTGCCACCGATTCAAGTCAGGAAGCACTTCAGACCCAGGCCTGCAAACAAAATCCCGTAGACAGTTCTAGAGGGTGTGCTTGGCTGTGGAAGCAAGCTTAAATGGCTTCTGCTTGAATCATCCCTCCATCAGCATCACCCCTACAGAAAGTCATCTCTTGAGTTTTAGAATGCTTTAAACCCTCCCTTTTATTTTTTAGCATTTATTATCCATCTCATATTACAGCTTTTCATATGTCTCATCTCTAAGGGAATCACACATTCTAGCTCGTCCAAGACAGTTCTAGTTTGGCCTGTTGTCAATATAATTATTCATTGTGTCTTCTTTCACTTCGAGTTTGGAAGAAAAATTATACAGACACCCAACTGATCTCTCCAATGTGTGTGTCACCTCCTTGATAATAGGAAAGATTCTGTCCTGGCAACCTTTCCGTTCTCCAAGGAGTCTCCCCTCATATAGCAGCTGATCCAGGTGGGTACAAGTAGTTATCTGTTGAAAGGAAGGAAGGGAGGGAGGGAGGAAGGAAAGAAGAACTCTCTCCTACTTCTCCTCTTGCTCAAAATCCAGCCATGAGCCCAATATAAGGATAAGTGTTAGAAAAAATTACTTGAAAGAGCAGCATTCTCCCCTCACAGGGAGGGATATAACACAGTGGATGAAAGTAAGACTCTGCCTGACTGTCCAGATTCAAAGTCTGATTCCATAATTTACTATCTACATGACTTTGAACAGGCTGACTAACCTTTGCTGCCTCCATTTTCTTATCCCTAAAATGGGTATAGTAAAAGTGACTCCCTACACACAAATGGCCACCACGCACATGAAAAGATGCTCAGTATCACTAATCATTAGAAAAATGCAAATCAAAACCACAACGAGATACCACTACATACCCATTAGGATGACTAATATGAAAAAGAAACGAACATGTGTTGACCAGGATATGGAGAAATTGGAACCCTTGCACACTGTTGGTGGGACTGTAAAATGGTGCAACTGCTATGGAAAATAGGATGGAGGTTCCTCAAAAAATTAAACAAAATAACCATACGATCCAGTAATTCCACCTCTGGGTATTTACTCAAAAGAATTGAAAGCAGAGTCTTGAAAAGATATTTGCACACTCGTGTTTATAGCAGCCTTCTTTATACTGGCCAAGAGGTGGGAGCAACCCAAGTGTCCATCAACAGATGCACGCATAAAGAAAATGTGGCATATACATATAATGAAACATTATTCAGCCTTAAAAAAGAAGGAAATTCTGTTACATGCTATAACACGGATGAACCTTGGGGACATTAGGCTCGGTGAAATGAGCCAGTCACAGAAGGACAAATACTGTATGATTCCACTTATATGAGGGACCTAAAGTAGTCAAATGTATAGTATAACGGTGGTTACCAGGGACGGGAGGGAACGAGGATGGGGAATTAGTATTTAATGGGGACAGAATTTTACATATGCAAGATGAAATAGTTCTACAGATCTGCTTTGAAACAATGTGAATATACCTAGCACTACTGACTGTACACTTAAAAATGGTTAAAACAGTCAATTTTACATTATATGGTTTTTACCACACAGACAAAAAAATTATCATTAAAAACATGCTGTCATATGAATTAAACCAGTTCATACATGTAAAGCACAGAACACTGCCGGGCACAGAGTGAATGTTCTGTAAATGTCACCTTCATCAATGAATCCACATATTTTGTTCCACACTACATCAACGTGTGTGAATTATTTTAAGTTTGGTTTGGTGCCTTTTTACTTGTTTGGGCTTTTGTTTTCTTACTTCTTGTCATCTTCGCAGTTTTCCATATCATGTATTGCTCTCTATGGCTAATTGTTTTAGAAGCTTTACGCATTCTATTTTAAAATTATTCATTTTAGGATAACAGTAAAAAGTATAATATGAATCTTTTAAGAAAAAAATCAACCGCCAATTATTCAATTTCATAAGATACAATCTTAAGTTTGGATTATTCTCTTTGCTTAGACTTTTTGAGAGCCTTCCTATTTACTATGAGCTTGCAGCAGTTGATCAAAAAGAGACACGATTGTTTTCAAAGGCAGTATGATGGGGCTGCCCCAGAGCTAACACAGAAGCATAAAGCCCAGATCACAAAATATAATGGTCCCAGATTTCTTAGGGACCATTCTGGACATGAATTTCTAAGAAGAACATTGATTAAAAAAATAATATATCCAGAAAAATAAAACTGATATATGATAGCTCTAAAAAATGTATTATATGAAATAGGGGATTAAAAATTCGTTGTGTTTTATCTGAAAAAGAGAAGTTTAAGGAAATACTCATTTGAAATATATGAAGATCAGTCAAATGTTCACACATTCACTTGTTCAGTTCTGAGATTATTTGGTAAATATTTACTGTAAGATTTTTAAGAATCAGGCACTGTGCTAGGTGTTAACAGTACCAATCATGACCAAAAACAGCCACTTTACTGTGTTATCCTAGAAGGCAGAAGTAGACGGAGAAAATCTGAGGTCACTCAAAGGAAACACATACTGATAAACAGCTATCTTGCAGTGGAAAGGGCTATTCAGTGAGGGAGTGAGGTCCCCATCCCTGGGGCTACGCAGGCAAAGGCAATATGAGCATTAAGAATGTAGAGAAGAGGGCTTCCCTGGTGGCGCAGTGGTTGAGATTCTGCCTGCCGATGCAGGGGACATGGATTCGTGCCCCGGTCCAGGAAGATCCCACATGCCACGGAGCGGCTGGGCCCGTGAGCCATGGCCGCTGGGCCTGCGTGTCCAGAGCCTGTGCTCCGCAACGGGAGAGGCCACAACAGTGAGAGGCCCGCGTACCACACACAAAAAAAAGAATGTAGAGAAGTAACTTCTACACTAGGTTCTAATAGATGTAGTGAAGGTAACAATCTACCTCTCCTCCAACCAGAAACTCTATGAAATCCAGTTTTAAAGCACACAGAGTGGAGAGAATGCCGGTACATTCAGAGTGACCTCAAGATGAAATGCTTAGAAAAGCTTCACTACTCATTCAACATGACAACCTGATAGGAGACCTAAAATGATGTAGACCTATACTAAGTCTGCAACATTTATTATATCAAGTATAACCATGTCTCTTCACATGGGTGCATACTGATGATCCATTATTAGAATCTCAACGTAAATTACAAGAGCACAGCAGTTCCTCTACAGGTAGCATCCTTCCCTCACAAATTTCATTCCAGCTTTGAAAACAATCATGAAAGTGATTGCTAAAACTTGGAAGTAACCAAGATGCCCTTCAATAGGTGAATGGATAAACCAGCTGTGGTACATCCATACTGTGGAATATTATTTGGCTGTGAAAAGAAATGAGCTAGCGAGCCACAAAAAGATGTGGAGGAGGCTTAAGTGCATATTACTAAGAAAAAGAAGCCCCCTCAAAGTCACAGTACTGTGCGATTCCAACTATATGACATTCTGGAAAAGGCAAAATATTGAGACAGTAAAGAGGTCACTGCTCATCATAGGTTCAAAGGGATGAATTGTTGGAACATGGGGTATTTTTAGGACAGTAAAACTATTCAGTATGGTACAGTAAAGGTGACTATGTAGCATTAGACATTAGTTAAAATCCATAGAAAGTACAACACAAAGAATGAACCCTAATGTAAACAATGGACTTTAGTTAATAATAATGTATCAATATTGGTTCATCAACTATAACAAATGTACCACACTTAAAAACAAACAAAAAACTACACTGAGATAGAAAACATTTAACAGATTCAGAGATAAGTAAATAGTAAGTAATTAAAGAAATGAAAAAATCATGAAACTTCACAGGCCCGTCTTCCTTTAAGGGGAAAAAAAATGTTCTCATCTCTAAAACCCAAGAACTATTGCAAAAGAATTCAATGTGATATTTTTAAAGCACAATTATTGAGTATAAAATGCAGTGTGACAACACACAACTTTGCAAGAACTTTCTGTGTTTAGGTAAGGTCAACTGTATAGTTGAAGGCTGAGCTGTAGATGTTTGCAGTCACAGTGACAGAGATCCCCTCTGGCAATTACCACACATGTTCAAACGCGGTTGACCCCGGCGGGACTAAGGGTGGAATGAGATGCAGGAAATAAGATACTGGGCAGGGTCCCCACTTTGCCAGTCATTAGTTCTCCAAAGTTGGGCAACTGACTTTGACGGGTGTCTATTTTCTCACACAAGAGGTGAACAGAACAGACCAGGCAGCAGTTTCGATATTGGTCTCCAGTGGAAGAGAGGGGCTGGGTACAGTGGGGATGGGACGATAGGGAGGGGCAAGAGGGGACTGGCTTCCACCAAAAGAGTTCCACTCTTTTGGGGGAGGTTTTACTTACTGGGCTTTTGTGTACAATTTTATTTGAACAGAGACCTCCTTAGCTAAAAAAAAAAGACAAAGAAAATTAAAAGAGACATCTGGTTCCTTTTCCCTGAAGGTATTTGCTCGTGCCAAGGAATGAAGCACCTGTGGGTGAGGAACAGATGAAAGCTGGAAATATAAAAACTTGAGAGAACCATTTTTTCATTTCGAAGGGGATTATCGAAGGCAGAATGTACTTTGGCTCCTATAAACCCGTCCAATATCTCATCTCCCACCTTGGCCCACTGCTGCAGTTCTGCAGGATGTTATCCAAAGAGTTCCTCTCCCATTCCAATGGCCTAAGGGGGGAAGATTCTACCTGAAATACTGGGGCCCATGTTTGGAGGGATGGGTGAGTGCCATCTGAGTATTTGTCCTACTTAGAAGGAAGCAAATATTTATTCAAAAGCATTTATTAAATAATAAGACAATGATCAAAAAGGAAAGGGCAAACACCCATTGTAGTTTACATACAAGAATCATGGACCCTTAAGTTATAAGAGACTTTAAATGAGGAGAGAAATAAAGCCACAGAGGAGAAAAATGTTGTGAAATGTTACATAATAGGAGGTAGACCTGGGATCCAAAGCTGGTACTGCCAGTGATGATCTATTCTAAGTGAAGATCTAGATGAAGATCCTTCTGCTCAGGCACCAGCCTCTCTGTGTTTGCTAGTCAGTGTAAAAGGCATCTCAAATGTTTTGCCTTCCCAGTCTTCTGAAAGCCACATAGGCATGTCTATGCATTCATGTCTGTGTGTGTGTCATTGCACATGTGCCTGCCTTTCTATTGAAGCTCACAAAAGGATATGACCTACCTGCAAAGTGGCAAACAGAACCTGATTGAATGAAGAAACACTTGATTGAGAGTTTAAGAAACAACCATTTGGGGCTTCCCTGGTGGTGCAGTGGTTAAGAATTCACCTGCCAATGCAGGGGACACAGGTTTGAGCCCTGGTCTGGGAAGATCCCACATGCCATGGAGAAACTAAGCCCGTGCGCCACAACTACTGAGGCTGTGCTCTAGAGCCCGTGAGCCACTACTGGAGCCTGCATGTCTAGAGCCCATGCTCTACAACAAGAGAAGCCACTGCAATGGGAAGCCCGCACTCCACAATGAAGAGTAGCCCCTGCTCACCGCAACCAGAGAAAGCCCACATGCAGCAAAGAAGATGCAACACAGCCAAAAATAAATTATTTTTTTTAAAAAAGAACAGAAAAAAAAAGTTGAAGAAACAACCATTTGGATTTCTTACTGCCATCAAAACTTGAATATTAAAAGTAGTCTTTACTTGACTCAATTTTTTGAAGGATACCATGGTGTAGTGGAAAGAACCCACAATTTGGAAAAGACACTGCACTACTAATTAGATGTCCATAGGAAGTGACTTAATATCTCCAAGTTTCAGTTTCTCAATTTAAAAGGAGGATTGGGGACCTTCAAGATGAAGGAGGAGTAAGACGTGGAGATCACCTTCCCTCCCACAAATACATCAAAAATACATCTACTGTGGAACAACTCCTACAGAACACCTACTGAATGCTGACAGAAGACCTCAGACTTCCCAAAAGGCATGAAACTCCCCACATACCTGGGTAGGGCAAAAAGAAAAGGAAAAACAGAGACAAAAGAATAGGGACAAGGGCTTCCCTGGAGGTGCAGTGGTTGAGAGTCCTCCTGCCGATGCAGGGGACACGGGTTCGTGCCCCGGTCCGGGAAGATCCCACATGCCGTGGAGCGGCTGGGCCCAGGAGCCATGGCCGCTGAGCCTGTGCGTCCAGAGCCTGTGCTCCGCAACGGGGGAGGCCACAACAGTGAGAGGCTCGGGTACTGCAAAAAAAAAAAAAAAGAATAGGGACGAGACCTGCACCTTGGGGAGGGAGCTGTGAAGGAGGAAGTTTCCACACACTAGGAAGCCCCTCACTGGCGGAGACGGGGAGTGGCGGGGGGAAGCTTCGGAGCCACGGAGAGTGCAGCAACAGGGGTGAAGAGGGCCAAGCGGAGAGATTCCCGCACAGAGGATTGGTGCTGACCAGCACTCACCAGCCCAAGAGGCTTGTCTGCTCACCCGCCGGGACGGGTGGGGGCTGGGAGCTGAGGCTCAGGCTTCAGAGGTCAGACACCAGGGAGAGGACTGGGGTTGGCTACGTGAACACACCCTGAAGGGGGCTGGTGCACCACAGCTAGCCAGGAGGGAGTCCAGGAGAAAGTCCGGAACCGCCTAAGAGGCAAGAGACCATTGTTTCCTGGTGCGCGAGGAGAGGGGATTCAGAGTACTTCCTAAATGAGCTCCAGAGACGGGCGCAAGCCACGGCTAACAGCGCAGACCCCAGAGACGGGCATGAGACACTAAGGCTGCTGCAGCCACCAAGAAGCCTGTGTGCGAGCACAGATCACTATCCACACCTCCCCTCCCAGAGACTGTGCAGCCCACCACTGCCAGGGTCCCGTGATCCAGGGACAACTTCTCCGGGAGAACACATGGCATGCCTCAGGCTGGTGCAACGTCACGCCGGCCTCTGCCACCACAGGCTCACCCCGCACTCCGTACCCCTCCCTCCCCCCGGCCTGAGTGAGCCAGAGCCCCCTAATCAGCTGCTACTTTAACCCCTGTCTTCGCCCTCTCTGAGCAAAGAACAGACGCCCTCAGGCGACCTACACACAGAGGCGGGGCCAAATCCAAAGCTGAACCCCAGGAGCTGTGCGAAAAAAGAAGAGAAAGGGGAATCTCTCCCAGCAGCCTCAGGAGCAGTGGATTAAATCTCCACAATCAACTTGATGTACCTGCATCTGCGGAATACCTGAATAGACAACGAATCATCCCAAATTGAGGAGGTGGACTCTGGGAGCAACTGTAGACTTGGGGTTTGCTTTCTGCATCTAATTTGTTTCTGGTTTTATTTTTGTTTTAGTTTAGTATTTAGAGCTTATTATCATTGGTAGATTTGTTTATTGATTTGGTTGCTCTCTTCATTTTTTTTAATATATATATTTTTCCTTTTTCTCTTTTTGTAAGTGTGTATGTGTATGTTTCTTTGTGTGATTTTGTCTGTATAGCTTTGCTTTTACCATTTGTCCTAGGGTTCTGTCAGAGTTTTTTTGTTTTTTTTTGTTTTTTTGGTATAGCTTTTAGTGCTTGTTATCATTGATGGATTTGTTTTTAGATTTTGTTGTTCTCTTCTTTCTTTTTTTTTAAATTACTTTTTTATTTTTAATAATTTCTTTTTCTTTCTTTCTTTCTTTTTTTTTTTTTTTCCTCCCTTTTCTTCTGAGCCGAGTGGCTGACAGGGTCGTGGGGCTCTGGCCAGGTATCAGGCCTGAGCCTCTGAAGTGGGAGAGCTGAGTTCAGGACACTGGTCCACCACAGAGCTTCCGGCCCCACGTAATATCAAACGGTGAAAGCTCTCACAGAGATCTCCATCTCAACACTAAGACCCAGCTCCACTCAACAAGCAGCAGGCTACAGTGCTGGACACCCTATGCCAAACAACTAGCAACACAGGGACACAACCCCACCCATTAGCAGAGAGGCTGGCTAAAATCATATTAAGTCCACAGACACCCCAAAACACACCACCAGACATGGACCTACCCACCAGAAAGACAAGATCCAGCCTCATCCACCAGAACACAGGCACCAGTCCCCTCCACCAGGAAACCTACAGAACCCACTGACCTAAACTTACCCAAAGGGGGCAGACACCAAAAACAACAGGAACTACGAACCTGCAGCCTGCGAAAAGGAGACCCCAAACACAGTAAGTTAAGCAAAATGAGAAGACAGAGAAACACACAGCAGATAAAGGAGCAAGGTAAAAACGCACCAGACCTAACAAATGAAGAGGACATAGGCAGTCTACCTGAAAAAGAATTCAGAGTAATGATAGTAAAGATGATCCAAAATCTTAGAAATAAAATGGAGAAAATAAAAGAAACTTTTAACAAGGACCTAGAAGGACTAAACAGCAAACAAACAATGATGAACAACACAATAAATGAAATTAAAAATTCTCTAGAAGGAATCAATAGCAGAACAACTGAGGCAGAAGAATGGATAAGTGACCTGGAAGATAAAATAGTGGAAATAACTACCGCAAGTATAATAAAGAAAAAAAAAGAAAAGAATTGAAAACAGCCTCAGAAACCTCTAGGACAATATTAAACACAGCAACATTTGAATTATAGTGGTCCCAGAAGAAGAAGAGAAAAGACAGGGACTGAGAAAATATTTGAAGAGATTATAGTTGAAAACTTTCCTAATATGGGAAAGGAAATAGTCAATCAAGCCCAGGAAGCACAGAGAGTCGATACAGGATAAATCCAAGGAGAAACGTGCCAAGACACATATTAATCAAACTATCAAAAATTAAATATAAAGGAAGAATATTAAAAGCAGCAAGGGAAAAGCAACAAATAACATACAAGGGAATCCCCATAAGGTTAACAGCTGATCTTTCAGCAGAAACTCTGCAAGCCAGAAGGGAGTGGCAAGACATATTTAAAGTGATGAAAGGGAAGAAACTACAACCAAGATTACTCTACCCAGCAAGGATCTCATTCAGTTTCGAAAGAGAAACTAAAACCTTTACAGACAAGCAAAAGCTAAGAGAATTCAGCACCACCAAACCAGCTTTACAACAAATGTTGAAGGAACTTCTCTAGGCAGGAAACACAAGAGAAGGAAAAGAACTCCAATAAGAAACGTAAAACAATTCAGAAAATGGTAATAGGAACATACATATCGATAATTACCTTAAATGTAAATGGATTAAATGCTCCCACCAAAAGACACAGACTGGCTGAATGGATACAAAAACAAGACCCGTATATATGCTGTCCACAAGAAACCCACTTCAGACCTAGGGACACATACAGACCTGAAAGTGAGGGGATGGAAAAAGATACTCCATGCAAATGGAAATCAAAAGAAAGCTGGTGTAGCAATTCTCATATCAGGAAAAAGGGACTTTAACATAAAGACTATTACAAGAGACAAAGAAGGACACTACATAACAATCAAGGAATCAATCCACGAACAAGATATAACAATTGTAAATATTTATACACTGAACATAGGAGCACCTCAATACATAAGGCAAATGCTAACAACCATAAAAGGGGAAATCGACAGTAACACAATCATAGTAGGGGACTTTAACACCTCACTTTCACCCATGGACAGATCAACCAAAATGAAAATAAATACGGAAACACAAGCTTTAAATGATACATTAAACAAGATGGACTTCATTGGTATTTATAGGACATTCCATCCAAAACCAACAGAATACACTTTCTTCTCAAGTGCTAATGGAACATTCTCCAGGATAGATCATATCTTGGGTCCCAAATCAAGTCTTGGTAAATTTAAGAAAATTGAAATCATATCAAGTATCTCTTCCGACCACAACGCTATGAGACTAGATATCAATCACAGTAAAAAATCTGTAAAAAATACAAACACAGGGAGGCTAAACAATAAACTACTTGATAAACAAGAGATCATTGCAGAAATCAAAGAGGAAATCAAAAAATACCTAGAAACAAATGACAATGAAAACATGATGATCCAAAACCTACGGGATGCAGCAAAAGCAGTTCTAAGAGGGAAGTTTATAGAAATACAATCCTACCTCAAGAAACAAGAAACATCTCAAATGAACAACCTAACCTTACACCTAAAGCAATTAGAGAACGAACAAAAACACACCAAAGTTACCAGAAGGAAAGAAATCATAAGGATCACATCAGAAATAAATGAAAAAAAATGAAGGAAACAATAGCAAAGATCAATAAAGTTAAAAGCTGCTTCTTTGAGAAGATAAAAAAAATTGATAAACCATTAATTAGCCAGAATCATCAAGGAAAAAAGGGAGAAGAGTCAAATCAATAGAATTAGAAATGAAAAAGGAGAAGTAACAACTGACACTGCAGAAATACAAAGGATCATGAGAGATTACTACAAGCAACTATATGCCATAAAATGGACAACCTAGAAGAAATGGACAAATTCTTAGAAAAGCACAACCTTCCGAGACTGAACCAGGAAGAAATAGAAAATATAAACAGACCAATCACAAGCACTGAAATTGAGACTGTGATTAAAAATCTTCCAACAAACAAAGGTCCAGGACCAGATGGCTTCACAGGCGAATTCTACCAAACATTTAGAGAAGAGCTAACACCTATCCTTCTCAAACTCTTCCAAAATATAGCAGAGGGAGGAACACTCCCAAACTCATTCTATGAGACCACCACGACTCTGATACCAAAACCAGACAAAGATGTCACAAAGAAAGAAAACCACAGGCCAAAATAACTGAAGAACATAGATGCAAAAATCCTCAACAAAATACTAGCAAACAGAATCCAACAGCACATTAAAAGGATCATACACCATGATCACAAGTGGGGTTTATCGCAGGAATGCAAAGATTCTTCAATATACGCAAATCAATCAGTGTGATACATCATATGAACAAACTGAAGGATAAATACCCTATGATCATCTCAATAGATGCAGAAAAAGCTTTCAACAAAATTCAACACCCATTTCTGATAAAAACCTTCCAGAAAATAGGCATAGAGAGAACTTAACCTCAAAATAATAAACGCCATATATGACAAACCCACAGCCAACATCTTTCTCAATGGTGAAAAACTGAAACCATTTCCACTAAGATCAGGAACAAGATAAGGTTGCCCACTCTCACCACTATTATTCAACATAGTTTTGGATGTTTTAGCCACAGCAACAAGAGAAGAAAAAGAAATAAAAGGAATCCAAATTGGAAAACAAAAAATAAAGCTGTCACTGTTTGCAGATGACATGATACTATACATAAAGAATCCTAAAGACTCTACCAGAAAATTAATAGAGTTCAACAATGAATGTGGTGAAGTAGCAGGATAGAAAATTAATGCAGAGAAATCTCTTGCATTCCTATACACTAATGATGAAAAATCTGAAAGAGAAATTAAGGAAACACTCCCATTTACCACTGAAACAAAAAGAATAAAATACCTAGGAATAAACGTACCTAAAGAGACAAAAGACCTGTATGCAGAAAACTATAAGACACTGATGAAAGAAATTAAAGATGATACAAACAGAAGACCTAAAGAGACATTTCTCCAAAGAAGATATACAGATTGCCAACAAACACATGAAAGGATGCGCAACATCATACATCATTAGAGAAATGCAAATCAAAACTACAATGAGGTATCACCTCACAGTGGTCAGAATGGCCATCATCAGAAAATCTACGAGCAATTAATGTTGGAGAGGGTGTGGCGATAAGGGAACCCTCTTGCACTGTTGGTGGGAATGTAAATTGATACAGCCACTATGGAGAACAATGTGGAGGTTCCTTAAAAAAACTGAAAATAGAACTACCATACGACCCAGCAATCCCACTACTGGGCATATAGCCCGAGAAAACCATAATTCAAAAAGAGTCATGTACCACAATGTTCACTGCAGCACTATTTACAATAGCCAGGACATGGAAGTAACCCAAGTGTCCATCGACAGATGAAGGGATAAAGAAGATGTGGCACATATATACACTGGAATATTACTCAGCTATACAAAGAAACGAAATTGAGTTATTTGCAGTGCTGTGGATGGACCTAAAGACTGTCATACGGAGTGAAGTAAGTCAGAAAGAGAAAAACAAATACCGTATGTTAACACATATATGTGGAATGTAAAAAAAAAGAAAAAATGGTTCTGAAGAACCTAAGGGCAGGACAGGAATAAAGACACAGATGTAGAGAATAGACTTGAGGACACGGGGAGGGGGAAGGGTAAGCTGGGACGAAGTGAGAGAGTGGCATGGACATATATACACTACCAAATGTAAAACAGATAGCTAGTGGGAAGCAGCTGCATAGCACAGGGAGATCAGCTCGGTGCTTTGTGACCACCTAGAGGGTTGGGATAGGGAGGGTGGGAGGGAGATGCAAGAGGGAGGGGATATGGGGATATATGTATACATATATCTGATTCATTTTGTTATACAGCAGAAATTAACACACCATTGTAAAGCAATTATACTCCAATAAAGATGTTAAGAAAATAAATAAATAAAAAATAAAAGGAGGATTAAAATGTCCATCTTGCAAGGTTGTTGTGACAATGAGCTAGTATATACAGGGACCCAAGAAGCAGCAGCTACCATTATGTTAATATTATTAATGACTTTAATTATTAAAATTATTAATAATGATTAAAAATTTACATAATTCCACTCTATTAACTTATTGGCTTGTTTTGTGCTCAGTTGTTTATTCTGCATGTCCTTTTTTAATCGGTGGCGTTATCTGTCTGCTTTACATTGTGTATTTTCACAGGTTTTGTGTGCGTATGTGTATACACACATGTAAGTGCTCCAACAGGTGTTTCCATTTTCCCATTAGGAATTTGCCTCTGGAGTCTTACAATTATAAAAGCAAAACATTCAGCACTGCAAAAATGTTAACTGAATGGATTCAAGACCAGGAGAGTTCTCATTATATCCATACCCATACTACCTGGACATATCCACAGAAAACAAAGGTCTAAATGCTAAGGGATGGGACATGGCGCATGTGACTCTGGAAATAAATGTTGGGGATGGGGTGTGATCCAGGGGAGGAACTGTGGCTCATGGGACTCTTCAAAGAGAAAAACTAGTGTGGAATCTGAGGTTTTCCCCAATACCAGGAGGAGAGTTTTGAGAGGTTGCTGGAAACACCCCCCTTCCCTGCTTAAGGACAGTGTTGTGGTCTGGGTCTCAGCCTCTGGATGAGCCAGCCTGAGTCCAATATCCAGCTCAGCCACTTCTCCCCATGGAACCCTGGGCACGTTACTCAGAGATTCCAAATCCCAGGGTCCTCTTCTGTGAGTTGGAGGGAATGGGTCTTCCCCCATTGGGTTGTGAGGATTAAGTGAGTTAATACAGGTAACGTGTCACAATCAGCACTCTATAAATGTTGGCTTTATTAGGATCATGTTATCATTCTGCATGGATCTAGCCCTTCCCACTCACAGCTGTTGCAGTCCATGATGAAACACGGTCCTTATCTGAATGTTTGCAACTTACTTCATCCCTAAAACATAGCACATCCCACTTAAAAATGGCACGTTGATAAATGCTGGAGAGCGTATGGAGAAAAGGGAACACTCTTGCACTGCTGGTGGGAATATGAATTGGTACAGCCACTATGGAGAACAGTATGGAGGTTCCTTAAAAAACTACAAATAGAACTACCATATGACCCAGCAATCCCACTACTGGGCATATACCCTGAGAAACCCATAACTCAAAAAGAGTCATGTACCAAAATGTTCATTGCAGCTCTATTTACAATAGCCAGGACATGGAAGCAACCTAAGTGTCCATCATCTGATGAATGGATAAAGAAGATGTGGCACATATATACAATGGAATATTACTCAGCCATAAAAAGAAACGAAATTGAGTTATTTGTAGTGAGGTGGATGGACCTAGAGTCTGTCATACAGAGTGAAGTAAGTCAGAAAGAGAAAGACAAATACCGTATGCTAACACATATATATGGAATCTAAGAAAAAAAATGTCATGAACAACCTATGGGTAAGACAGGAATAAAGACACAGACCTACTAGAGAATGGACTTGAGGATATGGGAAGGGGGAAGGGTAAGCTGTGACAAAGTGAGGGAGTGGCATGGACATATATACACTACCAAACGTAAACTAGATAGCTAGTGGGAAGCAGCTGCATAGCACAGGGAGATCAGCTCGGTACTTTGTGACCACCTAGAGGGGTGGGAGGGAGGGAGAGGGAAGAGATATGGGAACATATGTATATGTATAACTGATTCACTTTGTTATAAAGCAGAAACTAACACACCATCGTAAAGCAATTATACTCCAATAAAGATGTAAATAAGTAAATAAATAAAAATAAAAATGGCATGTTGGACCCATAAGCTTACCTTCAGAATAATATCACAAAAAGTAGAAACCCAGGCAGACAGAGGAAAGAAAGAGGAGACATCAGCCTAAGGGAGATACCCACCCAGTTTGCAAGATGAGAAGCAAATGGTTAAGTGGCAGCTGATGGAGGGGACCTCTGTGCCAGCAAAGAAGGAAGCCAGTAAAGGGAAATACGATTCACACCACAGAACCCCAGAGAGGTCCTGATGTCTGAGGGCCCAGCACATGATGGAGGGGGAGAGGAGGGGCAAAAACTCGAGTTTAAGGAAGCTGGCATAAGGAGCATTTCAAGTGCCCTCCTCTCCTGGGCATACCCTGGCAGGAAATTGGAGGTCCCCTTCCAGAGATGGTGAGGATTCCAAGCCCTGCAGAGTGTGGGGATGAGGCACTGGACTGGAAGGAGAATTAAGTGAATGGTGAGACACCCCCCCTTCCAAGGACCTTCCCTCTATTTGACCTTCAGCACACTGCAGCCAGGCTCTCACAACCCCCAGCCTTGCTCCACTGCCCTTCCCAGGGTAGAAGGTTGCAGCACCCTTCGCTGGAGATACTGACCAGCTCCAAAGAAAAAGCTCTGAAACAGCCACGTGTTCTCCAATGCCATGGTCAGGACCCACCCCCATCATGGCACACACGACAGCCAACAACCCCACCTGGGCTCATTCTTCATCAGAACAAGCACCCAAGCACCACCAGATGGGAGAAAACCTCCAACATGAGCGACAGTGACCAAAACCAACAAACAGAAACAGAAAAACATAAAGCAAAACGATGACATGAAGCAGAGAAAAATATTTTAACTTATAAAAACTATCACTTAGATACTAGAGATAAAGTAAAGATGCTACCTCCATTTTTTTTAAAAAAGATGCTGAAATAACAAATCAGAGAAGACATTCAACTCCTAATTGATGAGTTCTAAGAACAGAGCACATGAAAAAATGGAAGGAAAATTATCAAAGAAATAATACAGGAAAACTTCCTATAACTGAAAGGCATGAACTTCTAGACAGAAAGGGCCCCCTGAGCACCTAACACAATAAAAGGAAGCAAACTCTGACTGAGGCACATCAGTGTGAAATTTCAGAACACCAGGAACAAGGAGAAAAGCCTGAAAGCATTCAGAAAGAAGAAACAGGAACCATATAACCTGTAAAAATTGTGAATCACTATTATACCTGTAACTTATATATTGTACATCAACTATACTTCAATAAAAGAAAAAGAAACAGGAACCAGGGGTCAATGAAGCATCGCTTTCCAAATCGTGAGGAAAATGTTTTTTAAAGAGAACTGAATGCCTGACCAAATGGCCAAGCTGATGGCCACCCCAAGAATGAGAGGGATGGGATAATGGGGGCACAGGGAGTCCCACACAAGAGACCCCCAGTTCTTGGAAGCAGCCAATTCACCTAGAACCTAAGAACACAGGACTCCCAAAGTCATCCTCTCCCTTCCCTCCAAAAACCTGAGAGATGACTGAATGTATCCTGCCACTGTGGCAGGAGATGCCAGTTCTGCTGGGGAGTTGACTGGCCTCTTACTGATAAGTACATAGAAAAACTAAGGCAACACTCAAATCCCAGGTATTAAAGACAAAAGGCAAACGCAGCACAGCATATGGTTCACCTTTAATAATAGTTACATAGTTACAATCACTTAGAAGTAAACATTAATGTAACTGACATCATTGCTTAACTACTTGGAAGGTTGGAGGAACAGGGAGGGGATGGGGTGGGGGATGAGCAAATTCTGCTCTTCCTTCATAGAAAATCAATAGTGCCCAAACTGAAAACTCATAAAGGAGCAGCACAAGCCCATGATTCACAAACATGGAGGTAAATGACAGAAGAACAGCTAAGACAACAGGAGTTACCTTTGGGAGGCGTTGGGCAGAAAACTGCTATGAGCTTGGAAATACTATTGGACTTTTAAACTTAGATAGATGATAGATAGATATGTATTATTTTGCGAACAATAACAACTACATTAGAAAAGTGATAAAATATGTAGGGGACAGTCCGAGTGAATAAACTAAAGAAGAGGCAGCTGTGGAGCAGATGTCTCAGGATTCATCAGGGGCCTAGAGGTATAAAGCACCTCCTGCAGGACTGTCACATGCCCATCGTCAGGGCTGTGGCATCTGCCTGGTGGTCTGACCAAAGCTCCATGGCGAGAAAGAGGCACCAAACACACCCCTCTTCATTATTTTAGTAACACTTGTTTGTTTATTTAGGTCGTGTTACTATACCAAAAACTAGCAAAAGCCAAACCGCTCAGTGTAGTTATCTGGTGTTCTACAAACCTCTTCCCCAAATCCACACACACATTCTTTCATCCTTCACCTTTGAAAAGCCTTAAAACTTAAGGCGAAAATTAGTTTAAAACAAAAAATACTTCTGAATGGTAATTTGGCAGGACACATCAAAAGATTAAAGACAGGGCTTCCCTGGTGGCACAGTGGTGGAGAGTCTGCCTGCCGATGCAGGGGACACAGGTTTGCACCCGGGTCCGGGAAGATCCCACGTGCCGCAGAGCGGCTGGGCCCGTGAGCCATGGCCTCTGAGCCTGCGCGTCTGGAGCCTGTGCTCCGTGACGCGAGAGGCCACAGCAGTGAGAGGCCCGCGTACCGCAAAAAAAAAAGAAAAAAAAGATTAAAGACACACACCCTTGACCCCAAAATTCCACTTCCAAGAATGTATCCTAGTCTTTGGTAAACTAGACCACTGGTTTGCAACAGTGACCTTAGACCCTCAGAGAATGTCAGAATACTGATTCCTGGGCCTCGCCCCCAAGACAGCCTGATTTAATTGGACTGTGATGGGGCCAGGGCATCTGTATTCAGCAGCCAAGATGGAGAGCTCTTGGTTTATAATAGAGAAAACTGGAAACAGCCTAAATACTCAACAGAGAGGATAGGTGAAGTCCATCATGATAGGGCCATACAATGGAATCCTAGACAGTGTTAAAATAATGTGGCAGAAAAAAGATATTTCATTAAGCATATTTATGGACATGGACAGATAGTTACAATGTTAAGTAAAAACACAGGTTATAAAAGTATATGTGATATGATCCACTTTTGGAAAAAAGTGTATACAAAAGAATTGCCACCATTCTGGAATTAAATGCAACATTGTCAGTAGCTGTAAGGTCTGAGTGTGGAAAGATTTAATTTAAATATTTTTGTCTATCTGTATGTTCTAATATTTCCACAATGAAGAAAGTATTATAGAGACTGCCTATTACAGACATCGCCTTCCAAAGTTCAAAAATGCTTAGACATGTCATTTGTACGTTTTAACACTGTTCACATAGATTTCACCTCACGCCCCACTCCTGGTCAACCAATAAATTTATACACACACCCAAACTCTCACCCGAATCTTTCGGGGCACACTGCTCCCTGCCAAGTCTCCAGGGTGAGAGGACAACTTTCCATGAGTTTCATCTCTCCTTTGTAGGTAATAAAGTTTGGCTGCCTCAAACCCAGAATATCCTTGTTAACTTCCTTACACCCGCTGACCTTCTAAATTCAAGGGATGAGAGGGGAGCTGTTTTTACTGTAATAATATCAGGAAACCAGAGAGTGGATTTGTGACTCTGAGGCAGACAATGAGGAAGACACAGCCCACCTCCAAATCCCCCAAATTCTAGCCCTGCTAAACCATTCGTGTAATAGGGAAGAACAAATCTGACTCCATATTGGATCTGTTTCTTTTACTTTAATCTTTGTATTCTATCGCTTTTGCTGCAAGTTAAGAATGTTGCCTATAGCCTGAAATATACAGGATAGCTCATTCTCAAGGCTCTGACCTTTAAAGGTGTCACACTTTTCCATTCATATAGAGATTAAAAAGTTGCAGAACAGAGAATAACATTTGTCTTGTTGGAGGTTTACAGGAACATCATGACCTGACCCACACGGACAGTTGCAAGAATATAGGATCTGGCACCAGAAAGGTTGCAGCAAACAACTGTAACCCCCTCCCTTTTTAGTATAAAAGCAGCCTGAATTCTAACTCGGGTAAGATGGTTCTTTGGGACATGAGTCTGCCATCTTCTCGGTCAGCTGGTATTTCGAATGAAATCGCTATTCCTGCCCCAATAACTCATCTCTCGATTTGTTGGCCTGTCGTGCAGCAAGCAGTACAAGCTTGGACTTGGTAACATTCAGGATCATTGGTGGAGGCTGTTGGGAGAGGTAGGAGGGATGAACTGGTCCCAGTAGGCATTCAGAACATGCGTGTGTCTTCCCCAGAAGCTTTGGGCATGCGGAAGGGGCTGAGTTACAGATCACAGAGCATGAAACACCTGCAGGGGACAGACCTTCATATTCTGAGCAAAAGTTGCAAAGGCCTTCACCCTTCACTTTACCCACCCTGACACCCACTGCCTTCTCCATGCCCCCTTCCCTCAGTCTTTGCATCAAAGTTGTCCACTGAAAAGAACCAAGTAAGCTGCAGAGTTCTGCAAAACGCTATCTTCTGAAGTTTTTGAAACTCAAGATAAAAGCAGTCAGGGAATGAAGACCAAACGCCAAATATGTGAGAAAAAGGCTTGAACATGTGGTGCAGTGTGAAGCGTCTGCTCCCCAGGCCCGGGGAGCAGACTTTTGCCAACTAGTAGCAAACAAGCAGGATACTGGAGCAAGCAGGAAACCTAAAGTTAGGTTTTACTACCTATAATGGAGGATTTATTGAATGGTTTAATTGGTAGTCTCAGGACTAAACCCCAAGGGGGGAACAAAAACATCTTTCTGGACATACCTAGTGAGCCTGCATGCACTCCATGAACCTCACCTACAGCCCACGGACCTGCAAGTCTGCAGGGGGACAGAGCCGGGACACAGCTCTTCCTTCTTCTAACCTTGACACACCCCAGAGCCAAGAGCACGGTAGTCCCTGGTTCTTTATTTAAGAGGCAAAATGCTTTCTTATGGTAGAACAGGCCTTCAGACCACACACAGAAACTCAGGTGTTCTGTGGAACAAAAGGACCCATGTGATCAGCCCGCTCCTGAAATATCCCAACCCACAAGAACAACGCTCAAAAGGTCAAAGGTAGATTCGACTCAACCAAGATTGTTCCATTTCAGTGCTGGCAGGATCATCTGAAAATTTTCCCAGGTCCATTTTTGGTCAATGTAGAGAATCGTGACATTGTGTGTTTATGTAAATCCCATGTGTTCCGAGAGAGTTCAAGTCAATATGAGAAGAGAAGCACAAAGGCCTTGACTGGAATGCTGACTGGTGATGTAGGGCAGGTAACAAACCCTCCCCTGCAGGGGGTGACTCACAGCCCAGCATCCAAAGAAACCAGCCACTGCCGAAGGCTGGGGTCCCCAGGGACTAGCGTGACCATAACAGTCCCTTCTGTCACCCTGCTCCCTTTCTGTCCCATCAGCTCAACAAACGTGAGTGAAGTTGTCTGTCTTCCCTGGAAGGGTCTTTCCAGCCACACTCACCCCCTCGCTGGGTGGCACCCTGGATCCACTGTGGATGGACTTGGAGTTGACAGCCTGAATCAAGGCCAAGGCATAAAGAGGGGAGGGAAAAGCAGGGACGGTGACTGCCTTTCTGACTCCAGTGAAAATGGGGCTCCATTTTTTAGAGCGGCATTCTGTCTGCAAACCAACGTGATGCTATCTTTACTCAGTAGAAGAATCCCTTTTAAAAGAAGCTTCTATTTATGACAACATACTATAAAATAATGGGAAGACATCTTTGCTTTTAAAAATCTTATATTTTTAAAGGAGATTCAACTCTCCAATGTTAAAAGAATTTTCCCCAGGTTCCACTAGTCTTGTGAAGGCTTCTGTTTAGGTGTGGAGCCTTCCCGTACACGGACAGCAGGTGCCTTGACCTATAGGAGCCCCATAGAAGGAGATCACATAGAACATGGTCTTTTTCTACCTGAGTAATTAGCAATAGAGTGAAATTCAGTAAGACTGGGGTCCCCCTCGGACCTCTCTGAATGTGGTCTAAGAAGAGACAACTTATCCTGAACTCTAGGCACTGGTGAGAGGTTATCACAATATTTACAGGATTATTGCAATATTGTAATCTATGAAATAGATTATATGTACAGTACACATGAAATCTACATACTAGATTATATATGTGTGTGAACGTATGTGTGTGTGTGTGTGTGTGTGTATATATATATATATATATGTAATAGCTTATGTTTATTAAAAGATTTGGGGCGGAGGAATGCCATGCAAAAATCATGTTAAAGACAATTGAGCCAAGCAGTGAAACAATGCTGAAATGGCCTAGAAAACCAAATGGTATTTGATATTTACTTTTCTGGATACAGACGTGGACTTCCTGTTATCACTGACCCTGGTTGGTTAGGACCCTCAATGTTTTCTAAATTCCTAGACTGCTTTATAGTCAACAGTCTCAATTAGTAAGTTCAAAGGGAATTCTCCAGAAAAGGTGGAGTGAAGTAAGTGTCAACGATGGCTACAGAAGACCAGATACACAGCTTGTAATATAAATAAGTGTTTAGGCATACACTGTGGTGCGTCATCTAATCTGGTCCTATTACCAAAAAAAGTAAATAACACTGTAATTTTACTATGGCATGTACTGTGAGAGCAGTCATCGTTTGAAGAGGCATTCTGAGCGATTTTTAAGGGCAAGCACTCATCAACTTCCAAATCTTTTCTTCATGTGACCACGTCATAGCACTTGGTCAATTCTCCTGTTTGGTTTTCAAAATTCTGACTGTGGATCACCAGTGACTCTAACTATTTGTAAGAAATGAAAAAGAAGCCTTGTGTGAAGAAGAGGGGGAAGGGTTAGGAGAGAGAGCGTTCATAATTAAATGTGACTTGCTTGGAGGTTAGCACCTCTTGAAACGGAGACAACAAAGACAAAAAGAATCCATGAAAATGCACCTTTTACCTTCCAGATGCACAGCACAGACAGCGTCAGGGGTGGGGCAGAGGAGCCGCCAGGCTCTGCATCACATCACGGGCTCAGAGATGCTCTAGGCCCAGATACCCGCCTGGATCACCTATCTCAACAGAAGCAAATTTCTTGGTGACATTCCAGAAAGAAGCATACTACCAGAAAATATCATAACTCCTCCTATACCATGAGCTGGAGGTAAGCATTTTTTAAAAACTTAACCTTTGTGCGCTCTGCACTCACAGTAATGTTATTTATCATTTGATTATTCTAGAAGAAAAGGGACTCTGGATACTATTACTGACTTTGAGAACCAGAGGATTTGGCAGGACTGCTGGCGAGGAGGGGAAACTCAAATACAATGTGAGCTTCTCACCAAACCGCCCTGGTTTCACAGCTCGCACGTCTCTCCCTTCCTAAGAATCTGTTTTTTTCCCCTCATCCAGTTATTCCTATTTTTGGTATCACTGGGTCCGGTCCCTTCTAGTAAGTATCCCGTCAGCTCCGGCCGGGGACAGGCTGCTCAGAACACTCACCCTTCCACCTCTGAGTCAGCTGCCTGTTCATGGAAATACTATACAGTGATCATTTTCATAAAAATTTGTGCTGGCTTGGTTTTGTTTCTCTTGACACTGGCCCAAATGTTTTTCTCTTCTGATTGATTTTTGGTTTCAACTTGGCGTGTTTGGGGGGGCTGTTTATTGTTTAATATATTTCCATTTTTACTAGAGGGGAAACCTTAGCGCCAAAGGGATCCAGCTGCATCCAATCGGCCACACAACCTGTATTTCTACATCTGAGACTATGGGGAAGCGCTGTCTGCAGAAGCAGAGGAGGGGTGCTCCTGCCCAGATGGGGAAGTAAAGGTGGCCTTTCTGGTCACTGACACGCAAGGGTTCCCTGGCCTCGTGGGGACTTGTATTTGCAACTTGGGTGTTTCTGAAGACTTGCTGATCGTGTATACCCTAAGTCTGATAAGCACCCCATCACCTGTTCTCGTGCGGAGTGTGTGGTTGGCAGAAATACATGTCAATGGAGCCCTCTGAGAAATACACAAGGAGCTATCAACTTCATTTGCTTGAAATTAACCCAACACTGTAAATCAACTATACTTCAATAAAAAAATAAAATTGCCCTTGCTTTAATACCGTCAGTTTTCAGGGCACTCTGGATACAAAGGAGAACGTAATTCCCCAGCATAATGTCCTGAGTTCCCTTGGATTACCCCCCCTCTGTCAATCCCTTCTAAGATCACGGAGTGGCATCGGCCATCTCTTCTCTAAACAATCAGCATCTCTCGAAGTTAAGCCATGCATTCCCAAGGAGGCTAAAATCTGCTCTTGGAGGAGGAAAAAAGGTCTCACTCTTTTATGTATAAAGCACAGATACACCTAAATGTAGATATACATGTATATGTATAATGTAAGATTCCTAAACCGATATGCTGTGTAACTGTGGTGTTAAATTTTCAGGTGGGAGAAGGGTGATTAGGGGAAAAAATGTCTGAAAAGACTCCTTAGGGAATTGGTTATGAAAAAAGGTTGAAAAATAATTTAAGCCTAAGGGTAACTGCATCACAAAATATTATGACTTCTCGATATGTTTAGCACCGGTGCTTCTGTGATAAAGAAATCCTGTTTGCATTTACTCCCGTCTGTTTACGATGTGCCCATAATGATTTCTTTGTAAACTGGGAATTGGAAGAGTTATGCTACACTGAGATACTCTTTAACCAACAATTCACACACATGCCTCCTCTTGTTTTAGAAGCCAATGGGCATTGAGCGCAAGAAACAAAACCAAAGAGAAAAACAAAAACTAGAAAAGGAAAGAGATAAAGAGCTAATATGCTAATGCAAATGAAGCAGATGCTTGTACTTATTTGAAAACAATGACCTATTTTTTTAAATGTCTACGAACTAAAGATCTCTCAGAATATCTTCTCATTCCATATTAAATATCCAACGCAGCAAACAATCTTTGCCTTGCCTTAGTCTATTAAGAACCTTACTTATTCCAGAAAGGAAGCATGCGTTTATCTTTCTCAAATACATGATGTGCAATTCTTTTCTTTTACTTGCTTGGAGCGAAGACTAAAAAACGGTGTTTTATCTTGCTTCCTTTGCCAGTGCCAACGTAACTGATTCTCATCCTCATTTCCACTTTTTGCATCTTCTTTCATCTGGGTTAAGCCGGAACTCATTCCCAGCCCTTTGGAGAGAGAGCCTATATTTCCAACAGGGCCATCCACGATGCTACATGTTTTCCTGACCTGCGCTGCCTGTGCCCTTGCTGGAGAGAGAAATGGGGTCATTTTGACTCGTAATCTCAGAGGTTACGTAAGCCAGCATCGCAGAATACAGAAGTAACTCTGTGATGACCTCAAAATGTAATTTACGGACAGTAAGTGGGGTATGTTTTTGGGGCTAAAACTCCCAGACTAGGGCAGACTTATGAATAATTTTCAAATATCAGGAAGTCTGCGAAAATCCTCCCTGTCTGATAAAGATTGCATGGTGCCCATTGAATCTCCTAAGGCCTCTGACTCCCTCCCCTCTTCGGAAGTGCCTGGACCAGAGTCCTGACAGCCGGGGCCAAAGAACGCAGTCACCTGCCTCCAGCAAATCCACTCCGATTCCCCCTCATTCCCAGACACAAATTTCCATGAAAACCAGACACAGGACAGAAACCAGGGGCAGGATATTCCAAAATCGCTTCACATCTGCAGCCTGATTTCATTAGACTCACTGCCTTGTTTCTTTTAGCCCCTGTGCCTGTCCACTGCAGGTGACACTTCGCTGACGCTCACCATCAAAACCGTGCTATCCAGACACTTGAGGAAATAAGACCCGTGCAGGAGGGACAGGGGCTCTGGCTGCAGAGAGGGGGATCAGTGAGTTTAGAGACCACAGGAACAGGGAAGTGCTTAGCAACGCCTTCATAAGGTGACTCTACTGGGTGTTACTGGTCCTGTCACTGAATCCGCCCACACATCCCTACAGCATATGAAAGCTGTTCATCCCGAAGGGGAGAAAGAAAACACTCCACAGCTGACATTCTTAATCCAAGTTTACCTAAATACAGCAGTTTCCAAGAGCACATTTTAGCCATTTCACACCCACAAACACCCAACCAGAGAAGCTGGTGGGGAATCCATGTGGGGATGGGCAGACCCGCTGGGTCCCTGTCACCTTCTCTGTGCCCCAGCCCACAGCTGCAGCCACGAGCTGTCAGAGCCGTTCAGCAATTTGCCTCCAAGGTCTTGCCTGAGGATGTGGCAACTTGCAAGGACCCCACACAGAAGCAACTGGACCTCAACTTTCCCTGCCGAGCCACGCTGCCAGTCGAAGGCTCTGGGTGCCAGTGATGGCATGGTTTTTCCTCCAAGATTTTAAGCACATGTGGCTCGCATCAGTGTGGTCTCGTATTCGCTCTGTTTAGACCACTTGCCTCGCACGTTCTCATATTTACGCATGTTCACTGAACATAACCCCGAGTGAATTATTTAAGAAGGTTTAATGTGCTTCAGACTTCTCAAATATAATTTAGACTTTAAATTAAATTTGTACTCCCGTGGGAAAGTGGTGCAATGAACGCGGCGTATGGCATCGAGTGGACACGCCGTAGGTCCTGGAACAGAACTGCAGTTACATTAACAGGATCTCACCTGGCGACCGATGCTCCGCGTTGAACGAAACAGGACTGAGCTACAAGATTTAACGTGTTGCCTGTGTTTGAAAGCAGCAGAAACATACACCGCACAAACGCTCTCGCTTTTTGGGTTATTCCTTGCTGACCTAAAATGAAGCATCCCGACAATGAGAGATGCGGAACGTCTAGACCAGCACACAAAGCCACATTTGTTAGTTCTGAGTTCTCTGGGTTTTTTTAATAAATCGCAAAATCCTTTCTATCTGTGTTGGGATGCCAATAACTGCCCTGAATTAGGTGTTCCATTCTGCACGGCAAATTCGACTTGAGAAAAGGCAGACATATCTTATTTAACACACTTTTGTTTCGTTTACAGTAAGCACTGCCCACCAGCAAAAATAAACCAGAACAATGGAGTGAAATGCCCTCCTGCACGGGTGGTAACGAACACAAACTATCTAGAAAAACATGCAGACAAGGAGTTCACTGCCGACCGGGCCCTGAACTGAACACACACTTCTTATTCAGGGGAAGGTGAATGAGTAAGAATCTGTAGGGAAGGTTTTGACTTTGCATAAAAATTAAATTAAATCAGCTTTAAAACATGCAGACGGTAAAAGGGCTAAGTTATTCAACGACACATTACACATAGTACACCGGCAATAATAAGCAGCATGTGACTGACTTGGCTATGAACTTCAGTGTTACAGGAGAGGGAAAGGCCCGCATTAGATGCAATCTGTCATCACCAAATTGTGCGAACGTGTGCTCTGAGAAGTTAACTCTGCAGCAATCCATCTGATGGCTACCCTTTCTTTCTCTGGGATTCTAGCACCTCAAGAACGCTATTCCTCAAAATGATAAATTGTATTATCCTCAAGACACTGTCCACGGGCAAAATAAGTAATGTGTCATCCTGCCGGGATTACCCTTAAACAGGGAATACTCAAATAAGATGTTTATACGAGAAGCTGTCAGAGCATGATTCCAACAAAAGCAGCACTATTTGTCACCAGGCACATGAAGTTTCAGTCTGAAAGCAGATATTTGGTTTTGCCTCTTAAAAGCATGAAGTGAGTCAACAGGAAATCATACATACGTGATCTCTGCAATCTGAAAACTGCAGGTTTGATACAGAACATACCATGCTAGCATTCACTTTTTTTTTTTTTTTTTTTGCAGTACACGGGCCTCTCACTGTTGTGGCCTCTCCCGTTGCGGAGCACAGGCTCCGGACGTGCAGGCTCAGCGGCCATGACTCACGGGCCCAGCCACTCCGCGGCATGTGGGATCTTCCCGGACCGGGGCACGAACCCGTGTCCCCTGCATCGGCAGGCGGACTCTCAACCACTGCGCCACCAGGGAAGCCCGCGTTCACATTTTTATTGCTATCATTTCTGGCTCCAGCGTGATATATTGGGCGATATTGCCAAGGGGGACACGAAGTCACAAAAATTCTATTACTGTGATCAAGTTATACAGTAGACGTCACAGCTCCTAATTATATGAATCCTGAACACCTATGCTGAATAGTGTCGACCTGCACTGTCCAATACAAGAGCCACATGTGGCTACTGAGCCCATGAAATGTGGCCAGTGCAAATTGAGATGTGCTCCATGTAACCCACACACTTGATTCTGAAGATTTAATACAGAAAAAAATGTAAGAGAGCTCATCAATATTTTTATATAGATGACACTTGAAGTGATAATATTTTGGACATCTATTACGTAAAATAGATTCTTAATTTTTAATAATAATAGTTAATTATTAATTTCATGTTTCTTTTTCCTTTCTAAAAGTACACGTGAGACTCACATTCTATATCCCCTGCCCAGCGCTGCTCTGACCTTCCACCCACCCTGCCTCCATGTCACCCTGCCCCCTTCTTGTCATTTCCGTAAGTGGACCCTGTGTGCTGACCAAGAGAACTCCCCGTAGCAGTGGGGATCCAGGGCCAAACCCCAGCTGGGTTCGGACTCTGCTCTGGCTCTATCTGTGTGACTGTGGGCACATCACTCAGCTCTCCCAAGCCTCACTTTGCTACTCTGGAAAATGGGGCAATAAAACACCACCTTCACAGAGCCGTGGTGAGGATGCCCTGGGGCAACAGGGATTCCATGTCTGCACCGCCTGGTGGAGTCAAGGTCAGTGACCATGCTCTAAACATCACAACTCGCTTCTCCTTTGCAAGCTTACTTTATTCCCTGCCTTTTAACTTCACACTTGGTGTCTAGCTTGGTCCTTCCAACACCAGGGGTTGGGCAGTTCCTGTGCTGTGTCCCCCAGCTCCCAGGGGGCACTTCCCACACTCCGAGCACCGCAGTGCCTGACTGCGGCTGCCCTCCCACCCCATCCCTGCCTATCTAGAGCCAGGACACGCCATGGTGCAGGCCCAACGCACCAACCTTCGGGAAGCATTTTTTGGTCTTCCTCTGGCATGGTCTAGATCCCTTTTCGATTGTATGATTCTTAGGAGGTGGACTATTTTATTTACAATCTATCTTGTTCCGTAAAAGGATTTAAAGTGATCCACAAGGATACAGGTGATATAACAAGGTTTTTTAAAAATTCCGAAGTAGATGCAAATTAAACAATAGAGATGAGGCTAAAGGGAAACAAGGGCAAGAACGGGAAGAGGAGCTAAGAACGTGGCAGCCCACCCAGGAAGTCACAGGATCCTGCACCCGTGCCGGAGCTGGGGCACACGCACACCTCCAAGCTGGACGAATGACATCCAACTCAGACAACTACTCCTCATGCTGAGTCGACCCCAAGTCTTGATAAGACCCAAATCTTGATAAGATAACAAGCTTGCCCAACAGCTGACCTACAGCAGGCATGGGGATGGTCTCTGTCATGGCCCCGAATGCAGCACATCAGAGCCCCCTAGGGACCACTCCCTCCATCACTGCACAGCCTAGGACCCTGGCTCACTGTCACACCAGCCTGGTTCAAGCAGGTGGCACTGATGAATGTGCCATTTTTGTTGGCCTGTGCATTCACCCCCTTTCTAGAACCCATGGCCTGTGTGTTCATCCCCTTTCTAGAACGCATGGCCTGTGCGTTCACTCCCTTTCTAGAACCCATGGCCTGTGTGTTCATCCCCCTTCTAGATCCCATGGCCTGTGTGTTCATCCCCCTTCTAGATCCCATGGCCTGTGTGTTCATCCCCCTCCTAGAACCCATGGCCTGTGTGTTCACCCCCTTCCTAGAACCCATGGCCTGTGCGTTCATCCCCTTTCTAGATCCCATGGCCTGTGCGTTCACCCCCTTTCTAGAGCCCATGGCCTGTGTGTTCATCCCCTTTCTAGATCCCATGGCCTGTGTGTTCATCCCCTTTCTAGATCCCATGGGCTGTGCATTCACCCCCTTTCTAGATCCCATGGCCTGTGTGTTCATCCCCTTTCTAGATCCCATGACCTGTGCTTTCACCCCCCTTATAGATTCAGTAGCATGTACACTCACTCCCTTTCTAGATTTCAGCTCCTGAAGGCCTGACCCGAGGCTTCCCCACAGTGCCTGGCACTGAAAGATCAGCTTGCCCTTCTAGTCTCTTCCTGGCGCTTGCCTCTCTGTGACTCAGAATGCCCCTCCTCTGCTGCAGTCCTGAACCTTCCAAGTCTGGGTCAAATCTGACCTCAGACAGGTCTCTCCCTGCTCGGCACTCCCTGCGTTCTCCTGCATGAATTTCCACCTGTGGATGTCTATCCCAAGGACGTTGCGTTCAGAGTGAATGCTATTGGCTATTTGGAGTGGAAGGGGCTATAGTTTCCTTTACATGTTGTCAATACAACTAGTTGAGCAAAGAATACTTGAGGCAGGCCACTAATGGCTGGGATCAAACAGGCAGACAGGCAAGCTCTGAAGTGTTCTGGCTTTTCCATTACATGTGCAGTTGCTTTTCTAATCTCTAGATATGTCCAGTGTCTTAACAGTCCCTATGCGATCCACATTCCCATCTCTCTTTCAGGACAGTGCTCTCATTTAATAGGTGATCAATAAAGTTTGATTGAGAAATGTGTTTCCAGGTTGCCTCAATTTAATAAAGAAAATTCAACATGATTTAACGCTTAACGTTTGCAAAGAAAAACTTATATGCGTGCAAAACATAGTTACAAATGTGATCTTAAAATTAAAACAGATATAACCCCTTCTCTGCCTCCCAGGAGTTTACTGAGGGTTCTACATACTTAGGGGACGATTCTTCTGGACTTACCTCCAGTTTTACAATTTGGGAATAAAGTACGTAGGAGAAACTGGTCTTGTGGGATGTTCTGTTTAATCATCTATATTTATAAGCCTTAGAAAACTGCAAAAATCCATCAAATTTTCTCATGAGATGGGATTCGAAGCCATTTCGGACCTGATACTACTTCAGCTGTAAAACCCTCTCCCTTTGACCCTGCAAGCAACCATCTCTTTCTCTGCTTTAATGGCACGGTTTGGGGTGGGGTTTCAGAACTTAAATCCTGGTAATATGCTGACCTAACACCCCTTCTCCAGAAAAGACTCTCAGTATTCCCTGGATTTGAACTTCATTGTCATTATTTCTATTTTAAAACTCTGTAGAGAAGTAAATGTTCCTGCCAGGGTCAAACAGACTAGAAAGTACTTTGCACTACTGAAGAGGCAAATTTTTTCCTCCACTTTCGCTTATTCTGTCATCTTGCTACTGTAACTTGCACTCCAGAAAGCGCCAGGCTTGCACAAGGCACGTTTAAATTTTGAGCAATTATAGACCCAGATCTGTAAATCCGGCAGCAGGCCCACATCAGCTTCGGGAGGTTGGATATGATTTTAATGAGATTCCATTCTTCTTAAAATGCGATCTTCTTAAAATGTCCCTAAGACGCCAATTGGCGTCTTGTTTCCCAATAAAAAGAAATCTCGATTTTCTGATATATTTAATTTCAAGTTTTATGTTGAGATGGCAAGTGTGCATGGTTTGTGTTTCCAAACACTTCATTTTACTAGCACACACTTCAGCTATTATTTATATTCAGCTTGGTTCTTTGTACGTCCCATGGAAGAATCCTGAAACCGTCCTTGTTCACTCCTGGGGTCCCAAGGTGCCACCGTGATCACCTCCCTCCCGCCAGCCTCCTCAAAACAGCTTCTTTCAACCTCTACTCAAAAGCCTGAGCTCTTCATTCTCTCCAGCACAAGCAGAATTCCAAGCACCAGTAGCACAGAGAGGAGGGAACACTGCTTTTCCATTGCCTGTTCCAATCAATTGATTATATTAAGGCAACGGGTCGTTAACACACATAGTAAGATCTTGGGTTTCTCCTGTTGTTCAGAAGAGCACAGAGCCTGACGCCCAGCTTAGCTCAGACAGAAAGGTGCACGACACCAGTTAATCCATTTCCGCGATGCTGCTTATGACTTTTCGCAAACGAATCCTTCCTCAAGGTGGTGACACAAACCTCCCTGCCTAGAGCACCGAAAAACTTGCACACGCATCTCTCTTTTACTTTGCAACTTAACTACTTTCGTAGAGCCCCGAGGATCCATAACCCACATTTCCACTCCCTCACGGAGGAAACGAATCTCCCCACCAAGAACAGAGAATCACTCAGTGGAAATATGACCAAACGAGTACATTACCGCTCAAAGCTGGGCCCCTTCATTCCCCTGTACTCAAACTAAGGGGCAAACACTCTTCTTCACTTTGAAATGAAGGTTTGGAGACCTCAGCCAAACCCTTAATCAAGTGAAAGTAAGGGTTTCCTGTTTTTGAAAAATCACCATAGATGTGCCTGTTTTTTTCTTTTTCTTTTTTTTAACCATTCTTTAGGTTTTATTTTTCATTTATTTATTATTTTTTACAATATATGTTTTTCTTCCTATCCATTGCAGGCATGTTTTTCTCCCCTAGAGTAGGTTTTCCTGGGGGAATAATTATTAAAATAATAGTAGCACTAAAAGGAATCCGATATGAGACACTAACGTGTGAAAATCTCATTCCCACTGAAACAGTTCAAAATTAGGTGGTATGTTTTAACTACAGATCTAGGTTTTCAAATCCCTGAGACATGCTAACAGTTTGTTCTAGATCAGATCTCCCGTCTAATTCTCTAGGGTTGTGATTTTCAAAAGTGATAAATTAATTCAAAAGGCCTATTGTACACACTTTAAGGATATTGTAGGCTTCAGCCACAGCCATTCTGAAACGGGAAAAAGTCTCAGAACTAAACTTTCTTTGCTCCTGCTTCTGACCAGGCGCTGAGTCAAGGTAACTGAACCCCTTACTTTCATTGTTAAATTACTGCTTCTCACACGCAATCAGGGTCTTCCAGATTATGACAGGCCACTGTCAAAATAGAAGAACTTAAAAGTTACTTTAAATCTAAAACGCAGACCCAGTGCTCCATTTTTAGATGCACCCTTTAATTACTTGGTGGTGTCTACATCTTACTTATGCTTAAATTTAGCAAAGTAATTTTAGATCACTCGCCTTCAGATCACTTCACTACCTTCACTAGATCTGCAATGTTACAAACATAGAGCACCGAATCCTCTCTCTTCTAAGTACTAAAATGTTTAAAATAAAAGGTAAAAAAGTTAAAAGGGCAACATTTCCCCCTGGCTATTTTGAAAAACTGGTGCGAATGAGAGCCCAGCCATCGGAGACTTCTGTTTTTTTAATCTACAGAATAACTGCTTTGAATCTATCAATGTGAGAAGGTGTATACTGACAATGTACAGATAATTACCTGTTCCTAAGCCACGTGAGGGTGCAAACAAGCACTAAGGAAGATGCCATCGTGACATTAACAATACAGGGGCAGCTAGGAGAACTCCTGTGTGAGTGTCACCAACTACGGCAGGGACTTTCAAAGTCCCCCCCCCAGAACTCACACTGCTACCACCACGTATCAAAATTTTCTGAAATTGTGTCCAAAATATTTGAATCCCTCTGTTGCGTCAGCTTGTTTTTCTTACAAATGCAACTCAAAAGGTTTGAAGAGTCCCAAATTCAAGGTGCAGATCATAAACAAAGCCTGTGTTTTGAAGGACGATATACCCTGGGAATGCCCAAGTATCCCTACACTTTGGAGAAAAAAAATGGAACCCCTTTGGCATTCTCCTCCTCACTGGAAAAGCTTGTCCAGGAAGCAAAGGGTGATCAAGCCAGGAGGTGACAAAGAGACCTGCATTTAGAGAGATCGACCCCCAGCTTAAACGGAGCACTGACTTGCAGCATCACAAAGCCGGGATTCTGCTTATAATGACTTCCTTCTGATCTAAGTTACCTGGACCACTCCTTGCTTCCCAGGCTCCAGTAGTCTCACTAGAAGCGGGTGTCTCTCTGTCGACACCTCCTGAATGAAGTTCCATGAAAGAGTGAGTGGCACCGACATTTATTCAACACGACACTGTCTCCCCACCCTCCATATCATATGACTGATGCTGACCTGCTCTGGTTTTTCACTGGGGAATAGCAAAAGATCTCAGGAACATTAGCTCCTCTGTCTTGTGAAGAACTAAATCCCCCTTTTATTATTTTTGTTGTTGTTGTTTAAGGACAGGTAACAAGGAAAGACCAGAGCTAATATTAATTTTAGAAAAAAAAGTTGAAAATTTCCTATTACCTACTTACAAAATATATATTCCATATACGCACAATATATAAAATTTTAGAATAGTACATAAGTTAAAAATCAAGGTTGACATCTTTCAAAGAGGCTTTACTTTTTACTTATATATCCGGCACTCCACTGGGATCTCAGCCCTTACCACAAATAAAATAGCTGATTTTATGAGATGAGAAACTCAAGAATTTTCTTTAATACCAAAACAAAACCGGGGACTTCCCTGGTGGTGCAGTGGTTAAGAATCTGCCTGCCAATGCGGAGGACATGGGTTTGAGCCCTGGTCCGGGAAGATCCCACATGCTGCACAGCAACTGAGCCCGTGCACCACAACTACTGAGCCTGAGCTCTAGAGCCCGTGAGCCACAACTACTGAGCCCATGCACTGCAACTACTGAAGCCCACATGCCTAGAGCCCGTGCTCCGCAACGAGAAGCCACCGCAATGAGTAGCCCGCACACAGCCATGAAGACCCAGCACAGCCAAAAAATAAATAAATTTTAAATAAATAAATAAAAATTAAAATGAAGTTGCTTTTTAAAAAAAAGAAAAAGAAGTGGAGGAGGCAATGGTTATAAACACGTGTACATGCAGTCCCATTACATAATCCAATGGTAAACAAGAATTCTCAAAAATTTACCTAAAGAAGGCGCAGCAGAGTAAATCACCAAGAACTCATCATGAGAGAATAGATACATGGAAAATAATATATCACAACGCTACCCCAAATATTTAAAAATAAAATGAAGGAATTACAAAGTGTTAGAAAAGAGAAGAAACCAAAATTTTAAGTGTACCTGGAATTATATATTCTTAAATAACTCGAAAAGATATAATACCTATTTGCTGGCTTAGTGTAATTTCCAAAAGTCACTGAGTCAAATCGAAGCTGGGGTTACCAGACCGCAAACTGTATTTGTGATATGTGTAGAACTCATAATGCCTTTCTTCAGAATTAGAAAACTTTGCATAGTAGCCACAAATTTGCACAGCTCATCCGGTTTCCACTAGAGTCGTAATTTCAATGGTATAATTAGCTCATTCATAATTTGACACATAGTGAGTTAATTTATCTGGTTGGATTTTTATGTAACTTCTATTGCCTGGTCTTCCCACTGATGAAGCCAGCGCAAGCTGCTGCCAGCGAAGCAAGGGTTAAACCCAGGAATGTGACAGTTCTCCTGGTGATAAGGTGACGGGTAGCTGAGGCCAGGTCAAGGGCTCTAAGCTATTTGGAGAGAATTGAAAATACTCAAAAATAATCTCAATGGTAAATAAACTCTATGCCCTATGTATGTCACCAGGGGAAGACTAAAAATTTTTTTAAATCACATTGAAAGTTTTCTGAACTACAGAAGCTCCAGAAACATGCACAGTGGGAAATCCGTGACACATATAAATATGTTCTTTGGAAAGATAACGAAATTATCCCAACGAATAAATAAACAACTCTATGTATTAAGTTCACATCGGCATTAAAATTGTTTATCCATTTTATTGGGCAGTTTAGTCTGCTATTGGTAATAGCATCTAACTGCTTTAAAATGTTAAAAATAATTCTATGCAGTACCTTTTGTAAAGCCTCTATACAATATACAATAGCGATACACAGATGTTGGATTTCAGGTAGAAACCAAGAAGGCTAGCTGATATACATATATATATATATATATATATAATTTTTAAACATGCGAAGTTTCCCAATTAAAGTGGTAAACGGGAAGCATATAAACATAACAGCTGCAAGCTGAGGTGTCAGACGGTGAAAAGACAGAGACAGAAGTGCAGAGAAGAGACTAAGCCCAGGTTTAGGAACGCGCGGTGAGAGCGCCGTCGAAGGGCGACTCCACGCACAGATGGACCGACCCGGCAGTGACAGCCAAGCCCACACCTCGTCTCGACTTTCAGCCAAGCGTGGGCTTTAATTCGAGCCTTATTTCTATTCCAGACAACAACAAATAACCTCTTTCTCGGTGTCCCAGACGAGGCCCCCGCGGTCAGCTTTCCCGGCCCTCGCCTATTGCGGGGTCTCCACTCCTCTCCCTCCGTCCCGGGCGCGCGCGCCTTCCGAGGCCGGGCAACGATGAGCCGTGCCTCCCGGCGTCCCACACCCCACCTGTCCCGGCGCCGTCGGAAGAGCCGGGTCAGCCCGCTGCCACCGTCCCCGCCGCCGCCTCCAGCGAAGGAGCCGGGCAGAGCGCGCGGGCCACGGGACTTACCGAGAGGCGAGCGCCGCCGTCGGGGGAGGGCGTGTCCCGCACGTGGGTGTCCGCGCGTGTCCGCGCCCGCGTGTGCCCGCGCGCGTGCCTGGCCGTGGGCGCCGAGCCGGGCGGCACTGAGTCCCTGGGCGCCGACGGACTCAGCCCATGGTGTGGGCGCCGGCCTCCGGGAGGCTCTGGCTCCCGCCAATCGCCGAGCAGGGCTGCCGCCCCGACGCGCTGCTCGAGATCCGGGAGTGCACGCCGGGGGCGGGGCGGGGCGCGGGGGCGTGAGTGGCCCGGGGCGCGGGGGTGCGCGCGCGCGCGCGTCCAAGCGCGCGTGGGTATGCGGGCGCGCGTGGCCGTGAGCGCGCCCTCGGGCCGGGGAGCGCGGGCGGCGCGGGCAGGTCTGGACCCCGCTTGGCTTTAGGAAGCATCTGGCGGCTCGGAGGAGGAAGAGGAGGAGAAGCGGAGCCTGGGACGGAGTGAGCGAGAGTCCAGGCCCCGGCGGCGCGGGAGAGAAACCCAGAAGGGGAGAGGAGCGAGGACCGGAGAACAGGCGAGGGGAGGGGAGGGCCCGGGAGGTGGGGGACGCCGCGGAGGTGCTTGCTCCTCGGAACTTGGTGAGAAGTAACTTTTTATCCAACCTCGGCCGTTACACACATTACAAATAATAAAAGTTAAAACTGGTTGTTTCGGGAGAAGTTTAAAATGACCATCGACTGCCTGGGATACTGATCAGAATTAAGACGACGTTGCCCTCAGCTTAATGAAGAGACGCGGTGCCAGGCGCCACCGGCTTTAGTAAGACCTGGAGTCACCACTGCCCGCGCGTCCCGAGAGCGTTGGGACCCGATGGAGGAGCCTGAGGAGCAGCGGTGTGCGGTCGCGAGGATGCCAAGATGTCCAGGGGACACCCTGGTCTGATGGACAGACGCGGTGACGGCGGCCCTCCTGAGAACAGTGTCTGCAAGATACAGCCTCCAAAAGGGGGAGCCGCGAGGTCTGGCTCATCGGCCCGGGGGCACTGCGAAGCCCCTCCAGATGTTTTAGTTTATAAGTGATTTCTGACATCAAAATCGCGCTTACCTGACTGCTGCTTCTCTTCACTCATGTCCCGCGGGGACCGTCCCTGCCTGATCGCTAGGAACCCAACCTAGAGCGTCCTCTTGCAGACTCTCCCCTTTCCGACCAAGTGAAAACTACTCGTGTCCCTCCCTCTCCAAACTTTAACAGCCAAGAATTTCAGCAAACAGCCAGAAAGAAAACTAAGCCCCCCCCCCCACCGCCTGCCACCCCAAGGGAAGGGAGGGAATAAGCACTTCTTTAATTTGAAAAATAATAATTAAAACTCCCTCAACGTTTAAGGCCGGGCAACATAATCTATTAATTGGTCGCTATTAACATGCAGTTTTATTGACCATAGCACACAGAAGTCTGATTGTGAAGGAGTGTTTTCAATGAAAGTGGAGTTATTTTAGCTGCAGACGTGTTTACATTTCTGTGGTTTAGTCTATAACTTTCTCTTTTTCTTGCTTCAGAATTCTGCTCCATGAAGCAAAGCCCTTAGCTCCCAGACATTCCAAAAAGTCTGCCAAAATAATAGAAAAAAAAAAAGAGAGGGAAGAAAAAACACACAGAGACCCCCAAGTCTGGGTCAGACTCAGGGTTGTAAGTGGGCATCACCAGTATGCCCCCTCTCCACACAATTTCCAGTTTAAAGAAAAAAAAAAAAAAAGCCCTTCAGGCCTCCATTTCCTGTTTGCTGAGGAAAAAATAGGATGGGTCTAAGCAGCTGAGTTTAGAAACCGCCTTCTCCAGGACCTATAGATTCCGAGAGGTTCTTTAACCCTAGAGATGCCAAAATGAAATCATGGATATGAAAATCTACCATTCCACACTCTCCAAGGAAGTACCTCTCTTTTAAGTGGACAACCTTCACAAACTACAAATGCGTTCCTAGGAAATTTCTTGAACAAACAGGCACACACACCATGGTAGATGGGATGCAAGCCCACCTCTCCATAGGTGGCCAGGAGAAGATACCAATAAAAATAAGTATGGAAAACAGATTAAGTTTCTGAGAGGCATGCAATCCTTTTCTTTCTGAGGATGCGGTACAAAAAAGCAGAATGCATATTAAAAAGTGCATATTTAGTACTAGGGTTATGTCAGTTTTCACAACCTGTACTAGAATCAAAATTGGCAGAATTGGTTGACTCCTTTGAATTGCTCGCTAGTATCACAGAAGTCACGGTATTGCCATTCACACGATCTTAAAAAATATTCAACCTGCCTCCCCCCTAAACTATCAATGGCATATTTCGGTTCCTATTCTTTAGAACTATTCTCCAAAGATTCCAGATCCAAGAAACCTCACTGTATTTTGAAATCTTCCTCTTAGCCACTCATGCCCAAAACTCACCACAGAGAGTCTTTGTCATTTAGGGGAGTGCTTTAAAGTGAATAGATTCTCAACCTGACCAATGAGATCCGCAGTCCATGGCAATGACTCTGCTTTGCAATACATTACCCTAGCAAAGTTCCTTCAACATCATCACAGGTACCGAATACTCTAATAATATAGAACCATGCTGAAAATAATATAATGTGTGCTGACAAAGGAGCTTGCTTTATGAATTAAGAACTGTACTTTCATAGTAGAACATGATTTCAACAACCCGTTACCACTGTTGAGAACAGAAAAAATGAGTTCAGAAAAACCACAATATTTGAAACAATGTCATCTGCGACTCGTCCTTGCTACTCTCTCCCATTCCCCCAAATATACCACACAGAGAGAGGAGGAGGGGTGGGGGGGGAGGAGAGGAGAACGGAGAGAGAGAATTGCATAAAAGACAAAAGCACATACTAAGCCCACTCTCAAAGCTGAGGTTATTAATGTTGAAAAATCTTAGAACCCAGAATCCCAGAGTTTCACAAAGTTAGGACACCATCTCCTCCAACTGATTGTATCTTGCAGTTGCAGTTAGGAAGTTCTTTCTATTGTCTAATCTAATCCCCACCTTCTACCACAGCATTCCTTTGAGTCTGGTCCATAATCAAGGTCAAGTAGTGGGAAGTCAATTTCAACTAATTAAATCAATTGAGTTAATTTGAGAGGCCAACAGAACACAAGTAATGGAGATACATTCACCATCTATCTGTGCTGCAAGACAGGAAATACAGTCATTCTAAGTTCATAAAATATAATTTAAGGGCTTCCCTGGTGGCGCAGTGGTTGGGAGTCTGCCTGCCGATGCAGGGGACACGGGTTCGTGCCCCGGTCCGGGAAGATCCCACATGCCGTGGAGCGGCTGGGCCTGTGAGCCATGGCCGCTGAGCCTGCGGGTCCGGAGCCTGTGCCCCGCAACGGGAGAGGCCACAACAGTGAGAGGCCTGTGTACCGCAAAAAAAAAAAAAAAAATACATTTAAAAGGAAGGATTTTATAAAAACACCGCTTGACACGTTCCACAAGAATTAGTATTTTTAAGTATTTCATACATGAGATAATCTTTCTATGTAAAGTTTTGTGGTCGACTTAATTCTTTTTGAAATCCCTTTTATCCAAAAGATGTTTTGGATTAATTTAAGTATTTGTTACTGGAGAATGTCAAGCTCTTGTTCAATGAAATGTCCTGAATTGGGTTGTCACACCTGTTAAATATAAGCCTCCTTTTCTTTTGATATTCTGAGAAGGGCCTTAAAAGGTTTACATCCTTCAATATGGAGATTTAATTGCTTTACCTATAATAAAAAATAATCCCTATAAAATTCAGATTGTGGATATTTCAAAGCTGAAAGAACTATTGGATTGGGATGTAAAGGTTGCAGTTCAAAAAGCCTTCCACGTTTAATATCACGTGCGTGGAGTTATGAGTTATAAACTCCTGGTTATCATTTTGTAAGGTCTGGCCTTTGTAGTCCTCGCAGGGAGTGTCTTTGAGCTTACTTTATGGCTTAGCAGTTCTGTGTGTGCACGTGTTAAATATGGAAAGGGGAGCGCATCCCCCTGCAGTAAAGGCTCTCAAGGGAGGAAGTCTCAGATTCCATTTTAAATGAGGTACTGGAGTGAGGTTCGCCACACTGACACTTTTCACATCTTGGGTGAGCTCAGACCTGGCGAGAAGGACAGCCCTGGTTTGAGAAAGGAGACAGTATGTGTGCTTCGGCCACTGGCCATTTCCCACTGTTCAAGCCCTGAGCATCTTCAGTGTTTCTCGGGGCATCCAGAGCCCACCCCCAGCCCCTCCCCTCCCCGCCACAGCCTCCACTCAATCAATTGGGACCTTCTTTTCATCCTGGAGGTGGTTGGATGGGGCTCCTACTGGGGCAACCCAAGACAGGAAAGGGAGGAGAATAAGCGTTAGAATTCTGGAGTTAGGGTCCTAAATGTAGCTTCCCTGGGGGCCCTCTCCCCACCACCATCCTCATCCCATTCTCTGACTTTCTTCATTGATTGTAAGTGAACACGAGAGGGCAGAGGTGTAAATTCTCTTGGGAGAGTCTTCAACCCACCACAAAAGCATCCCCACTATCACCAGGATCTTTTATCATCAGCTGCTAAGAAGTCAGTTTTATGCGCTCCTTACCCTCCTAGACAAACTAATTTCATGCAACACTCTTATCCTCTGAAGCACTTTTTCAATCGCCGTCAGATGTAGTTTAAGCCTGCAGTATACACAGCAGTTCTTAATAACACGTGGTGACCACAAACTGCTCCATAAAATTGCATAATGCATAATTCCTATCAACTTGCATAATGCACACGACGAGTTGATATGAAACACATTGTACATCTGTCAGTGAGCTTTGGTGACAAAGGTTATACAAAATGGATCGGGAGACTGTATTTGCATTTTTAAAATGGAATTACATAGGACACATCAGGAGATTTGCTGCCGCTCTTCTGATGATTATACTTATTATACTTATTTGCTTGTGAGCTTCACATACATACTGTGACACTAATTCTATCAATGAACAGTTTCATCATGTACATTTTCATCAATGGGATTACTCATGAGTGCGAGAATAGTTGCATTTTTAGAAAGTTGACACAACTCAGTGATTTTTTTTTGTATTGATAAAGGCCTTAGCATAACAGTGCCTCAGTGCAAATAAAATCAATATCTTAATGATTTTCTTTTGTATCCTAGAATAGAAAATTATTATTCTATGATTATGGGTGACCTGATATAATTTAAATGGGTGAAAAGTCTATTTCAGATAAAATACACAGACAGTTGACAAGGAATGAGTGAGAAGAGGAATCCAACACTCACCAGCCTTATGACCTTGGGCAAGTCACGGCCTCTTGATTGAAATCTCAATTTTCTTATCTATTAACTGAGGCTATTGGAGTAGATGACCTCAAATAGGCTAAACAAAGAAACTCCCAGGGGAGAATTTGGGTTATTCATCTTTATCTCCCTGCTTTTTGCATTGTGACTAACTGATTGATTAATTGAGGGTACATATTAGAAATTACACCTCTCTTCAATAAGCCCTGAGCACACACTCCTGCTTCTCTCCCGTGCACCCATGCAGGGAGAACAGCACCCTCTGGGCAGAGGTTCCCTCACATTTCAGTCCAGGCGTGGGTGGAGAACTGAGGTCTACACAGCAGTGATCAGAGCCCTGCCTCTACATCAAAACCACCGGGCAGCTTCAAAAATAATGCCGTTCTCTTGACCCCATCTCAGACCATGTGAATCAGAATCTTGGGGGACAGGGGGGTCTATGGCACCAATACAGATGTTTGAAACTCCCCAGGTCATAGGCATGGACCTCCAGGGTCAACGATCACGCTGTTGAAATGACAGCCATTCATTGAATAAGGAAGGAAGTCCAGAATCTCTATCTAATGACATAATTCAGAAAATGCGCTTCAGAGATGAGCTCTGTCCCCCAAAACAGTTGTCTGGCCAGACTGCCCTCCTTCTGTGTTTAGTGTCAATCTTCACTCAGTCCCCAAATCCTAGAACCTTAGGATTTCTTCCTCATTTTGCCCCCGTTTCCTGGAATGTTCTTCCTTTCTTCATTGTGGTCTACCATTCAACAGGCATGTTTATCATGCAGATGCCTTTCAGTCACTTATGCAGTAGTAACAAGGCCTGAGGCACTCCAGTTCAAAGGGCTCCAAAGTGAGTCAAGACTCAGACCCAGATCTTGGGAGTTTTCACTGTGTGGCCAGTTCATCACCCTTCCTTATTCAAAGTCTCCTTCTGGACCTGTCTTGGCCAGCCCTGAGCCTAATTTAATTCCCGCCCTCCAGCAAGCCTTCCCAGCCTTGGGACAGCACCAATTTCTTGTAACTGCATCATTCACACTTTGGAACTCAATAAGAATTGACCTTTGAACCTGCCCTTCACTTGGCCTATAGCTAAATGGTCACCATCGGCCATACTGAGTCACCACAGTTCCCATGGACAGCTGCTTTGTCTATTCCCAGGGTCCAGGCCTCTCACTTGAGCTTTTATAGCCGCTGGCCATGGAGGCTGTCTCCTAACTGCCCACCCACTCCCCGGCACTATGCCAAGTACCATCTGGCCAAAGGATCTTCACCTCACCACACCACAGCTGGCTTCAGAAGCCTTCAGGAGCACGTCTTGCCCATTGGGTAGATTCCAGATGCATTTCTAGTGCACCAGGTGAGAATTTGGAAATCATGGACAAGCCTTGCAGAGGGCAATCTCTTCACCTCATGTCTACCTACCTGCATGGAGGGGGAAGGGGGATTAAGATTTGTTGCAGAAGAAACTAAAGGGGGAAGATTCTGACATGCAAGTAGGATTAAGGGACAGGACAAAAGCTCCTTTCTCGAAGACCCTCGGCCCTTATCAGCACTGCACAGGCCTGGAGCACCCTGCTCAGGGAGTCCTCCCACGGTGGCGGAGATTAGAGTTCTCTTTGCCATCAAGATTTAGCTGGGCATTTGGATTCAGGAGAGGAGAACATAATATAGGGGAAAGCCCACCCCCTTCTGAGGCCCACGGATGGGTGAGAGATAAAGGGAGGAGTCGTGAATAAGAAAGTCTGGGTCCCTATTGCCTCATTCTCCTTCTGTGCAGAGATGCAGGGATGTGAGGCCAACAGTGGGGAAAAGGGGGTTCTGACACCCAGTCCCTAATGAGGGACCTGGAATCTCCCACGCCCCAGGGCCCAGGGTGACAGAGGGGGACTCACATGTCCCCCCGTGTGGCATGGATTCTGAGTTGTGATCCCCGGAGCCCACATGGTTAGGTAAGATCACTGTCACCATTGGAAGTTAACCTCTGGGCTCACAGGCCAGGTGGAGGTTTCGGCCAAGCCTCGGAGGTGCCCAGAAGGGGTCTGAACAATGGGTCCCACCAGCCACAGGATCTGGTCACAAGGCTGCCAGCAGGGTGAGTGACAACCAGGAGGATAAGGGACCTTCCCCTGAAACCTCAGGGTTTATGTCTGAGAGCCCATCTCTTCCAGACGGTGCTACTCCAAGTGTGGTCCCTGGATGGGTACCAGTCTGTGAAAGACTGGATGAGTACCAGTCTTTGGGAAGACCAGGGAGGCCTACCCCTGTCTAGAGAAACTGTTTAATTTATTGCATCAGGCTAGAGGTGCTTAACCAGACCCACTCATAAAGCAAATATTTTTCCCGCTAACCAGCAGGTGGGACAGAGGAGGGAGCTCAGAGTCACTGAAGAAATCCCCTTTCTCTGAATGTGTAAATCATGGCATGAATTAAGATTTGTGATTCCTTGACATAGATATTTGTTTTACATAGATATTGACCCACAATCTGGGTCCAGGTTTTCTTTGTGATTTGATACCCATCACTTCCTTACATGAATCTTTCAATATACCCAGTCTCCTCTCCCACTCTCTTTTAACTGTGCACAGCCTACCATTTTCATTTTCGTAGCATCAAGCACAGCGTTGGAAAGATAGTCCAGCTTACAAATGTCTGTTATTCACGGACTTTAGCATCACATCCTAAATCTCACGCAGTTGTGACTTAACTCACCTCCTGGTACCTAAAGATGATCAAAGCAGTCTACGCCCTGCCCTGGACCCCACCGGCCCCTCGAGCTCACCCATAGCCTGGTGGACCATTTCCTCCTGCGTCCACAGTTTCTGTCTGAGCCTCTCTGGCTGCTTGAAGAAGCCTTCTCTGGGGTGCCCAGAGCTTGCAAGGCAGCCCAGGAGTGCCGGGGAGGCACAGATCCCAGCCCTCAACCATGAGGGGTGGCACGTCGTGGGCCAATGTCCCAGCTCGGAGACACAACTCTGAAGCATATTCTACATGGCTCCTCAGATGGTTTCCATGGATTGGGCCCTAACTGCCCATTGGTGCAGAAATCACGCCCAGAACACGTTCTTTTCATTGGTTTGCCCTCCCCCATCCCTCTTCCCCACTCCCTCACTCTTGCTTGCTGGGATCACTTTCCAGATAAACTTCTTGAACCCAAAGCCCTGTCTCAAGTCTGCGTTTGATGGGAACCATACAAAACATCACCAAGGAGCCGTTTGTTGTCCACGTTGTGCCCTGACCCTCATCCTGCCAGTGTCAGTACAGAGCAGACCTGTGGACCTGATCCAGGGGTGGCCCTTGCGGTACAAACAGCACAAGGCTCTAGAACCCCGAATGAGCCAGAAGGCCACGTCTGTGGAGAACTGGACCTTGAGAGATTTGGGGCCTCACCCTCTCACAACCTGACTGGTGAGGATGCTGGTGACAAAGAAGGTGGCATCTCTGCCACTGTCTAAAAATGCCCAAAGCTCCCTGCTATCCCGGAGAACCTCGCCCTTCCAACCATCACCGCCAAGGCAAACAGCACACCCCTGTCCCCTCACAGAAAGAAGTCCTGGGAGGTCAGGGTAAAATACACGCGGTGTCACCTGCATCGCCGACGGGTGACACGGACCGCATGACTCATGAGGAAAAGAGCCCCGCCTGGCACAGAGCGCAGCTCCCAGCGCAACACAGACCCACTGGGCGCTGAGAACGTAGGTGCTCGTCTTTCTGTGCACGTCAGAGAGAACATGGTGGCAGAGAGCATCGCACAGGGCAGTCGGCAGTCGTGGCTGTTTCTCACGCCGCCCCTTCCACAGGCCAGGCTGCACCATGTCCACCATGGTTCACACACTTGTCCACTACGGAACTCAGCACAGGGCACTGATGACGTCAGCCTCTGTCTCCTGCCAAACAGGCAGGCTGCTCACTGCTTGGTTTTGTCCTATTTATCTTAGTATTCTCAGAGCCTGGCACATGGCCGATATTGAATAAATGTTTTTTAAATGGGTTTGAAAGGAATTAAATTGGATCTGCTTTGGCTTGGATTAAAATACACGAGCTAAGAACAAAGCATAATGTAGTTTGTGTGAGTTGTTTGAGAGATAGATAGATGATAGATAGATAGATAGATAGATAGACAATAGATAGATGATAGATCTGATAGATGGTAGATAGACATGATAGATAGATATGATAGATGATAGATATAATAGATGATAGATATGACAGATGGTAGATAGATATGATAGATGGTAGGTAGATATGGTAGATAGATATGTTAGATGGATAGATAGATGATTGATAGATATTATAGGTAGATAGATATGATAGACAATAAATAGATGATAGATATATATAATAAATAGAAATAATATATGATAGATAGAAAGAATAGATGATAGATATAAATGACAGATAGATAAAAAGATAGAAAGACAGATGACTGATAGATTGATATAAATGATAGATAAAAAGATACAAAGATAAATGATTGATACTTGATAGATAGATATTTAATAGATGATTGATAGAAAAGAGATGATTGATGGATAGATAGATGATGATAGATAGATAGACAGACAGATAGGAAGAATATATACTTCTGTGGAAACACACACTCTCTTCCAAATGTGTCTAAGTTGAGGCAGGCCAATTTGTGTTCATTCCATTAATCAATCAGGTCCAGAGTTCTGTTCATTGATGATGGGGTTCAGCAGACAATTCCAAATCATCACCGTAGAAAGACAACCCCAGGACCCAGGGCCTCACAGCCCAGTTCCAAAGAAAAGAAAACGTGAACCTTCTCTCCCAGGCGTTCAGCTCTAAAGAGTAGTTTTCCCCGTGCGTATTGTTTCTAGGTCGGCACACGAGAGCCAAATTGCTAATGAATAGGCAACCTCAGCTGTCCATTTACTCTTGGCAATTAAGATGAAAGTTACATACTTTTTATGATCTCCCCCCGCGAGCGGGGATAAGCCGTGGCAGCTCTGCCTCTCCACAGCCCTGCCATTTCCCACCGCCTGTGCGGCCACTCCTGGGACTGAGCCCCTTTCATGAGCTCCAGCAGAGCCCCGCCAGCCCCCAGGTCCCACCGCGGGCCACATCGCCTCAGACCAGACCACATCTGTTGAGCTAGCTGTCTGTTTCTATGGGGGCTATCACCAAATTAGTTACATTCTTTCACCACTAAAGTCACTGAGATTTTTTTTTTTTAACAATCCTTGGAAATGATCCCAGTTTAAGAAGGAATGAAACTCAACTTTCAGCCAAGTACAACTTTTGAATAATTTAAATGAGTGCTACTTAAGTCTTCTGAAAACAACTCCAACCCTGTGTTCTCTGATGTGAACAGAAAAAAAAAAAAATTATGCACCAGCATGCAGAATTTGAGCCCATGCAGATGGCATGCTTTGCACCGTAGGCTGTTGTTCCTGTCTTGGCAGAAGTGTTTCTATGACTGGCACTGTGGAGGGCTCCACGCCCGTCCGTTTGGCAAATTGGGTCTCGGGTTTTGCCGTGGAGAGATCTCTAAATTCTATTACAGTTAAATGCATCATCAGACTTTCCTGGGGTTTCGTTTCTCCTCATTTTAAATGAATACATCAGAGTCTGAGTTACAGCCAGAAGCCATGTTTCTCAGCCTCTGTTTGGCCAAAATGTCCTCTCACCTCCAGGACAATCTGTGGTGGTCATTTGACACATAAAGACAGAGTAGAGCATTTAGATATTTTCCAGAGAAAAATAAAGCTTCATCAAAAATTGCCTTTCTCTTGGCCGTGAGCACAGCACCGCATAAAGAAACACCCAACAAGATGACTTGCTTCCCATGCACTTGCGACGTGCTGGGCAGACGTAAAAGAGAAATTCAAGAGATTATGGCCCCTGTGCCCACAACACACGCTTCCCCATGCCTGGTGCAATGAGCAGTACAGAGATGTAGAACTAAATGATCCCAGTTTTCCCGAGCTCACTTCCTTATAAGGCAATTAAGTCGCCTACACAAGAATCTACAAAAAGGATATGTAAAATAAGGGCTCTAGAAGGAAGGCAGAGGATGATTGCAGAGTTTAGCTGCAGGCGAAATCTTTTCTGACCTCGGGAACCTAGGTGGGCTTCCTGTAAGCGGTTCAAACTGAGATTTATTGCCTTTGTGCTTTCTTCACTCCACTGAAAGTGGATCAGGCACCAACTGGAGAAGCACACATCCATTTAAGCACCTAGTGAGTGTATGCATCATGCCAGGCACTAAGGATGAAAAGATGATATGCCTTCTGCCCCCCAGGAATTCATGGTGTGATGGGGGAGAGAGGTATGCAGACTCATCCCTGCAGAGGACTGTGCTAAGTGTAATGAGAGAGAGAAATGGACTCAGTTCATGAGTCACTCTGGTGAACTCAGATGCAATAACAGATTAGATAAGAAGCTATTTAATTTTAAGTAGATGTAAACTATATCCATCTAGGAAGCTGTATTTAGACGTCCAAGCAAAATCACGGCAAGGCAGATGACAACTATTTTTTTTTTTTTTTTTTGCGGTACGCGGGCCTCTCACCGTTGTGCCCTCTCCCGTTGCGGAGCACAGGCTCCGGATGCGCAGGCTCAGCGGCCATGGCTCACGGGCCCAGCCGCTCCGCGGCATGTGGGATCTTCCCGGACCGGGGCACGAACCCGTGTCCTCTGCATCGGCAGGCGGACTCTCAACCACTGCGCCACCAGGGAAGCCCCGGGTGACGACTATTGATACAAACATTATAAATAAAATCACTGTGTGAGTGAGCAGGGGTCAAAGCAGATAAATCTTGGAATACAAATTCCATAGATTAAAGTTAAACCCTGTTTTATAGACATATTATTCTCCTCATCGGATAAAATCCAAACACACACATTTAAATTAGGAGTAAAGGCATAAAATGCATTCGACACAGCATATATGACACATATTTGGATTTTTGTTGTGTTTATTGATTCAAGATTTGGGAATTCAACCTGCGTTCTATAATCTAAGCATGAATTTGCATGGTCTTGCGTAAAAGGCCAGCAGTGCCTCCTAAAGGGTTTATAATGTTTTTAAAGAAACATTTAGTGCTGGGGTCTAGCACTATTAAGAAAATTGGTCCTAAATTCAAAAGTGAAATTATGTTGTGGGGTGTTCCTGGACCTCCTTGGCCCACAAAACTCTCTTACTCAAGGTGTCAGAAACCCCCTTCTTCTGTTACCGTTTGTCTCTTTCCTCCTCACACAGCTGGCTTTTCATTTCTCAGCTGTAAGGACTTTGGTCTTTTTGCTGAGGTTGAGGAGTTTTCAAAATCGAGTCAATTCTCCCCCTTTTTCTAGTTCTCAAGTTCTCTGGAACACTGGTAAATGCAGGAATTTTTAAAGTGTTGTTGGATCATTCGTTTCAGCTTAGTGGCTGCTGAATTGCCTTTGAAACAATTAAGATACAGTTGATTTTCTACAGCCTACATAGTAACAACGTATAAAGCAGATTTTTTAAAACGTCGGCAAATTCACTGATTCTGAAGATTTGAAAATTCTACCCAAGTTCTATAATATAAGGATGATTTTGCATATTTTTAGTAAAAGGCTAGCAGTAATCCCTAAAGAGTTTATAACACAAACTACAACTAGGTTCTCAGGTTTTAAACCTCTAGTTAACAGCCCCATGGGTACCACTCTGTGGGGTGTATTTTAAAATAGACTAGAGAGGGGAGACAGAAAAAGAAAACATACAGAAGTATTTGAATTTTCTTATCATTTACTGATTGGAAGCTTATTTTCATACTGCGTGTTCACTACTTCTGTTTTGCTTTCAGTGATAATTGAAACCCGTCTTCAGCTTTCTGAGAAAGTATTATTTTATTTTTGATACCCAATAAACAGCACCATTTTATTCATCCTTTTCTTTAAAAATGATTTTCTATATTATTATCTTTGTTGATCGCATATGGAAGCAGCTTGGTAAACAGAAGAATATGAACTTCATCTCCACAGAAACTGCAGAAGTTTGGGACGAGATTAAACAAGGCAGCTTTAAACAACCAAAATGTGAATCCACCCCAGCCCTTGTTGGTCAAATCACACGGACCTTCAACTACCTGTCTCATCTTTATAATAAGCATCTCATCTTATTAAATAAATTCAGTAATAATATGGGTTTTTTAAGTCTAAGTTTTAAAAAATGACTTTTTTACTCCCCCCCAGAACAGGATACATAAAAATTCTTACAATTAATAAGTGGCATTAGTGTCATAAGAACTTCTCCATTTTCTTCTATTAAGTGACTAGATTTTAACCAGAATTATCAGCACACTCAACAAGATAGGCCCCTGGTAAGAGAATGAGATGATTTTTTCACTCCCCAAAAGCCCTTTTATAAGACAATGTACATTTCAGCAGCGGCATCAATAACGGCATTGTTGTTCCCCGCCTCTCTTCCTACCCTTCGCTCCCCAGCTCCAAACTGCACCACACCTCTCTAGAAATACTCTCTTTCTTAATGAAAACCATATTTAAAAAAAAAAAAAAAAGGTTTGCATGACCCGCTGAAACGCCTGGACAATCTTTAATGCCAGCTTCAGATGACACGTGTCTTATGAAAGTCTGGGGCCCCTGCTTGTCTGGCAGAGCGAGCTCTGTCCCACATCTTTATGAGGAAGACGGACAAAACTTCTGTTTTTGGCATTTTATGTTGGAGTCTGTTTTAAGCGAGGAGGAAAAAAAAGTAGCAACGTAGAGTCTAGACAGAAGAGATGGGGGTGAAATCTGGAAGCCATTCACCCGACGAGGGCAGCGGCAGCCCGTCGGCAGCGGGGATCGCCTTACACTGCCTAATTACACATGAAAAATGTACACATCATTTCTCTCAACTGCTTGGAAAAATAGATGCTCAGATGGCGCTTTTGGATTGTGGCGACTGAACCAGCCATATATATTCTGGAAGTGGGATATATTCGTCCCTGCATTTTGCAATGTGAATTTTTTTTTTTTCAAGAAAGTCAGGATCCCTCCCAGCCCTCTCCCGACAAAAAAAAAAGGTTTATCGTGTTCTAAATTTGGCAAGTGGTCACATTCTGTGAAGAATATTTCGATGTGAAAGTAGGTTATATGTGTGATGAAATGAGACACATTTCTATTCTAAAGACTTGCTCAAGAGTAAGATGAAGACTCAGAGGTCCGAAGGCTTATTTTAGGACCTAATTTATGGTCTGAGTTGATTTGTTGTTACAATGATAACTTCTAAATCATTAGCTTGGCCTGCTCACACAATCACAGCCTTCTTGCTGGGCATGGTTCTACATTTTAGGCAGGATAATGATTTTTTAAGAATCCTTTAATATAGTGTCTCTTCGCAAGACTTCAAAGCATTTTTCAGATATTAACACTTGGTCACATAATATTCTTGGGACCTGAGAAAGGAGATGGGGCTGTAGCCAGGAGCTGAATCTGCAGAGGGTGCTGTGTACGGGCTTTGATGCCATGGAGTCTCTTCATGCAGAGAATGAAAACGGGAGTGGGACTTAGACCTTAACTACTGTGTGTGTGTATGTGTGTGTGTGTGTGTGTGTGTGTGTGTTAAAGAGAGACAGACAGAGGCACGGAGAGACAGAGACAGAGAGACAGACAGAGACACAGAGAAAAAGAGAGATACACAGAGAGAAAATGACTGGTTCATAAAATGAGAAATGAAATATGTTTCGGTGACTTGCCCAAGTTCACACGGTGGCCTTCATGATTGAGACTAAAATAAAGTAATTCCTATTGTCTCCTTTACATTCTCCAGCCTCCACTAAGGAAACTAAACAGAAGAAAGTATTTCATGAGAATAACAGGTTACGTGATCTGCCGACATGGATAACTGTTTTTTACTCTTTCTACATTTTCCTTCCTACCAACATCCTTTCTGCAAATCTTTGCTTTGGACTTAAGAGACTCATTCGTCACTACAGTTTAGTGTTCTGTTTGAACCTGATAGGAAAATTTGATCATCTGTCTTTATGAATTTAGTGTTTGTCCAAAATAGTAAGGCTCTGTCTAGATTAGGGACTTGGGTGCCCAGGAGTGGCAACTGGCTTTGTAAACACTTCCACACAGGTGTCCTCACCTTGACAACCAAGGAAGGGCAAGGTCATGTGTCTCCCTCTATGACAGTAGCAAATCCTGGGAGGATACAAGGGGCCTTCATGGTGCTTAGTGGGGAGAGTTGGGGCTGGAATGGAAAGAGAATTGGAGGGAAGGGATGGGAGAGCTGACAGAAAGGCCTGGATAGGGGAAAGGTTTAGCTCCTTCATGCCAAGGCCAAGGTCACCCTTGGCCCAAGTCCCAGGCCCTACTGGCAGCAAGGTTGAATGCGAGGGGCCGAGCCTTCTGGTCTGAAGGAGACCTTTTCCTCCCGACAGCCAAGGTTCCATCTTCTATCTCAATGGGACCCTCAACCCCATAGACAAGAACCTCTTCCTCTGTGTGTCGTGGATCCCCTCGGCTCTCTGGCGACACCTGTGGACTGCTCCTCAGGAAATGTTTCTAAATTCATAAAATAGAACACATAGGATCTCAAAGCAAATCAATGAAATTGACATCAGATACCAAAATAGTACAAAAATTAATTTGTGGTCGACATGCTTCTTTATTAACTTGTTAAATAAAATGATCTAGTGGTGTCCCTGATAGTTATAATAGCAAAAAACAGATACCAAGATACCTGCAACAACTATAATGTGCCCTGAAAATATGTGAATGGTATCAGTGACAAAATCACAAGTCCTGCCAATGACCATGGGGAGAGCTTAGCTCACGTATAAGTCAAGAAAATGCTAAATATCAATGAGGCCGTGGTGAAAATGCGGATCATTTTGTTTTGTCATCCAAGTTCATCAACACCAGGCTACTAACCAGAGCCTTAGGGAGAGCTCTTCTAAAAATCCCTCGAGCAGGTCTTCCCTGGTGACGCAGTGGTTAAGAATCCGCCTGCCAATGCAGGGGACACGGGTTCAAGCCCTGGTCCGGGAAGATCCCACATGCCGTGGAACAACTAAGCCCGTGCGCCACAACTACTGAGCCTGCGCTCTAGAGCCTGTGCTCCGCAACAAGAGAAGCCACTACAATGAGAAGCCCGCTCACCGCAACGAAGAGTAGCCCCCGCTCGCCGCAACTAGAGTAAGCCCGCGCGCAGCGACAAAGACCCAACGCAGCCAAAAATAAATAAATAAATAAAAATCCCTCGAGCAATAGCCCCACTCTGACACCCCCCTGCCCCGAGGAGGAGGCAACAGAGAGTCACACGCCCACAGCCTCCCCCCGCAGGCCCAAGAGGACACCCTCACTTTCAGCCTCAGGCAGCCATTTTTTTTCTTTTCAATTGAAGTATAGTTGATATACAATGTTTCAGGTGTATAGCAAGGTGATTCAGTTATACATAACTTCTTTTCCATCATAGGTTAATACAAGATATTGACTAGAGTTCCCTGTGCTCTACAGTTGGTCCTTGTTGGTTCTCTATTTTATATATAGTCGTGTGCATGTTAATCCCAAATCCCTAATTGATACACCCGACACACTTCCCCGCTGGTAGCCGGCAACGGAGAAAACAAATTCTGGCTCTTGTGGCGTGTGCATTTGACGTTGGGTGGAGGGGGAGATAGACTACAAGGTGAGAAACAGGTGCCAGGTGATGAACGTTGAAGTAAGACCAGGCAGGTGAGGGGTCAGAGAGGCCGTGGAGGGACAGAGATGAGGGAAGCCCTTAGATAAAGCGACTGTCGCACAGAGCTGAGGGAAGGGAGGGAGGATGGAAGAGAGATATTTGAGGAGGGGTCACACGTGGCAGGTTTGGAGAACAGCAGGGACCCAGGAAGGGTGGAGCCTCGTGGACAGTGGTCAAGGTGCCAGGTGCTCTGGGTCACCTCGTGGAAGGCTCCCTGGGGACTTCAGTGAGCAGGGACAGTGGGGCACCGAGGGGGCTATTGCTGCAGCGGCGCTGGCAGAGTCGGTGAGTCTGGACCAGAAGGAGGAAGGGTCTAGAAACACTTCCCTGACTCTGATTCAGGGCTGACTCTGCTACCCCACCAGGACCCAGGGGTGATGCTGGTGGTGGCAGCGGCAAAACACCAAAGATGACGAGCCCCTTCTAACATTAGATTCCGTGTGCCCTGCAGTAAGGGTTGTTGAGTAAACTGGGGCAACCCCTGCCATTGACCACGCGCTGTGTAACCACTGGAAACACACCGGGGGGTGATACCCACACGAGTGCTGCACTGATCAAAATTCATCCAACTGTGCACACTTCATTTTTGCTGACATAACTCATGGTCCATTAATAAATAGCAAATTGATTAATTTAAAAAATTAAGCCTAGTCCAAGCCTTGTGCAAGCCTCTGAATTCCCCTGGTCCTCTGTTTCTGATTTCGGCAACAGCAATAGCTAACTCTTACATTGTCTTTGCAATGTGACCACCACTCTTCTGAACATTTGCATAGGTTAATTCAGTTAATCATCAGATAGATACAATTAATATCTTCATGTTGCTGGTGAGGAATCAGAGGCGCAGAAATTTCGTGAGATTCAGCCAGTTTCTGGTAAGAGAGTAAGTGGCAAAGCCATAAGCATCCTTGCCCTCCCTCACAAGGCAATTCCAAGAACCAAACGAGAAGCAGATACCAAAGGGCTCTGGGAGAGCCTGGACCAGCGAGCAGTAACCACATCTGGCCAGAATGCCCCCTTCAAGGACAAATTCCTATTTGTCTGTGGAGTTAGGAATCACTGGTCAGTGGTCAGAATCCAGCCAAGATTCTAAGAATGATAGCCACCCCTTAACTTCCCTCCAGGAAACGAATAATCACCTTAATCCCCTGTCCTAAGAGGCCTGTTTTCCATCCTCAGAGTCATTACTTTTGTTCTTTTCTGAATTCTATCCAATTTTCCTACACCCCTCTACAATTTTTTTGGAACACCCTTGACCTTCAAAGAAAGTTTGAAATAGTTTACAATGAAAGACACCTGCAGTAAGACCTGCAATAAACAAGCCAGGTTATCAGAAGATTTTGACACCCAGGAGTGACATATTCATTTTACCAAAACCCTGGCTTAGATGCCAAACTTAGATCCTAAGTGTTTAAGACACCAATGCTGAAACGTTTCTGTTATGAGACCAGAGGTCCAGCGGGATAGGAAGGTGGGTCAGTGATATGGAGGTTGCTGTCCAGGATGGTTTTGGAGGTCGTGGCCCCCTGAAGTCTCCAGGAGAACCCAAGGCCTCCAGCGTCCTACCCCAGCTGGGGGCTCCACTTTCTAAGCGACCACTGGCAGGCTTGACTCTGGCCAGGCAGCTGCCTTAGGGCCACACGGCGTGACTGCAGAGGCCAATGCCTCCTTCACCAGGTTGGCAGGGTGCAGTGTGGAGGGCACAGGGAGACCCCAAAAGGAATTCTGCTTCTACCATGAAGCTGGGCAACGTGGGACAAGTTCCTTAAGCTCTCTGGGCTTTATTTTCCTTTTCTATAAAATGGAGACAGTAATACCTCCCTCCTAGGGTTTCTGAAGATCAGAGGTGATAAGAAGTAAAATGCCTGAGTGTACTAAGGGTTCCCCAACAGCAGCCTTTGTGATGATGGTGGAAATTGGCACCCCGTGTTCCATCCCAAGGTGTGCTTTCCAGGGCCAGAACTTGGGTTTCCGCCGTTGGCACTTACAGGCAGACACAGAGAGAGTGCGCTGACATTTCAGGCCTCTCCCACAAGCAGATTTTTCACATCCAAGAGCGTCAGAGATTGGATCACTCAGGCTGGGGTCGGGGAGAGGAAAGAGCATCACAGCACGGGAGGTACAGAAGGGCAACTCGGCTGAGCTGACATCCCTCCTGGGAGAATATGCCCCCTGGCAGCCCTGAGAAATAGCTCCCATGACGGCTGCTTTCGGGCATTTACTGAAAAGCTCCACCTGACCAGGGAGAAGCTGGTGGGTTTAGCCAGAGATAACCCTGCAGTTCTCTCTCTGGACCCTCAAGAGTGCCTCAGTAAACCTTAACAGTGCTGAAGTCTTAGGACCAATCGTGTTTTTTTTCTTGTACTGTTTTGATTCCAGTACACATAAGCCCAAATTAAAAAAAAAAAGAATGAAATAGATGTTAAGTACTGACATGGCAGTGTATCCACTATTTGCCATGAGGTGGCAAATAAAATTAGTGAGTTGCATACAAAAGACGTTATCCGTGTTTATGTGTGGTATGTTTCATATGTTTAACTCTGCATATATATATATATTTAATAAATTTATTTATTTATTTATTTTTGGTGTGTTGGGTCTTCGTTGTTGTATGCGGGCTTTTCTCTAGTTGTGGCGAGCAGAGGCTACTCTTCGTTGCGGTGCACAGGCTTTTCATTGCAGTGGCTTCTCTTGTTGCAGAGCACGGGCTCTAGGCACACGGGCTTCAGTAGTTGTGGCTCATGGGCTCTAGAGCGCAGGCTCAGTAGTTGTGGCTCACGGGCTTAGTTGCTCCACGGCATGTGGGATCTTCCCGGACCAGGGATCGAACCCGTGTCCCTTACATTGGCAGGCAGATTGTCAACCACTGCGCCACCAGGGAAGCCCAACTCTGCATATTTTCAGTGTGGAAGAATGAATGGATATATCCCAAATGTTGAGCAATGATTATCACCCAGGAATGGTATTAAAGATGGTACTCTCCTCTGTTCTTTATACACTTTTGAACTGCTGATTTATTTTTTACATGTTTGAATTTTATAATTAAAAAAAATTTTTTTAATGACACCTATCAAGAGCTCCAGTCTCTTTTGTTCAATCACAGAACCAGAGGTTGTTATAGAGTTGGAAATGACCATGGGGATTGCAGTGCATCTACCTTCACGATTTCCTGCTTTCTCTTCCTGCTGGAAGGGGTTTTGTCTCATTGTTGGGCAGCCCCGCTCTCCCTGGGTGCAGTCTAACTCAGCGATCCCGCAGGAGGACAAGCGCTCTCTCCCAGGAAAACACTCAGTACCTGAGCCCTCACAGGTGGAGATATGATGTCTGGGGGGTCATACACCCCAGCTTAAGAACCTCTGGCGGGCTGTCTTGGAGGACCTGCACACTGAAGGGCCCTTTGTCCTTCTGTCCCTCTTACTCCAAACCTTGGGGGTTATTGCTCTGACCCACTGGAGGGCATCCTTCCCAAGCTGTCTGAAACCATCCATTTCAAATGCCACTTTGGCTTGCTTGTGGAAGAGCCATTGAAAACTTCCAAATGTTGGGTGACTAGCCAGTCTGCTTTTCAAACGGAAGTCATACATATAGGATGGGGCAAGGGAAGGCCCGCAGGGCCGGAGACCAGCCTGCAGTAAGAATAATCTACAAGCTCTTCAGAATGTCCCTGGACTTCTAGCTCCACCCTGTCCCTCATACTATGCTTCTCTGACTTCATCTGTGGGTCCTGCTGCCCTGTTTTTTTTTTTTTTTTTTTTTGCGGTACGCGGGCCTCTCACTGTTGGGGCCTCTCCCGTTGCGGAGCACAGGCTCTGGACGCGCAGGCTCAGCAGCCATGGCTCACGGGCCCAGCCGCTCCGCGGCATGTGGGATCCTCCCGGACCGGGGCACGAACCCGTGTCCCCTGCATCGGCAGGCAGACTCTCAACCACTGCACCACCAGGGAAGCCCCCTGCTGCCGTTTTTCTGAACAGCCATCCAGCCTGTCTGTATGTTCCTCTTCATTCCCCTTTCCTCCACTCTGTATCTCTCCCACCCGCCCATATCTCTTTCTGTTTTCCCTTTTATCTTCCTTTCCCAAACTTTTTTTTCTTTTTAGATGTTGGGGGTAGGAGTTTATTAATTTATTTATATTTATTTTTGCTCTGTTGGGTCTTCGTTTCTGTGCGAGGGCTTTCTCTAGTTGTGGCAAGCGGGGGCCACTCTTCATCGCGGTACGCGGGCCTGTCACTATGGCGGCCTCTCTTGTTGCAGAGCACAGGCTCCAGACGCGCAGGCTCAGTAGTGTGGCTCACGGGCCTAGTTGCTCCGCGGCATGTGGGATCTTCCTGGACCAGGACTCGAACCCGTGTCCCGTGCATTAGCAGGCAGACTCTCAACCACTGTGCCACCAGGGAAACCCCCCTAAACTCTTTACTAATGAGAATGTGGAATGAAAACACTGGTTTTTGTATATTGGATTTAAAATAATGCTTCTAATTTTTTAACTTTTAAAAATTATTTTTAACTTTTAAAAATTATTTTAACTTTTAAAAATTTTAACTTTTAAAAATTATTTTTTAACTTTTAACTTTTAAAAATTATTTTAACTTTAACTTTTAAAAATTATTTAACTTTTAAAAATTATTTTTCCAACATCTCAAATGATTTGAATTTCTTTTTTCTCCTAATGGCCCTTGATGGATTTTTTTGTAACTATTGTGATTTGATTGCTCATTTCATTTCTTTCTTTATTTTTAATCCACCTTATTCCAAAATCTTCATTGGGTGATTTTTAAAAATCTACATTTATGTCTTTCAAAAAACTGTTCTTTACTCAAGGCTTAAAGATTTAATAGAACAATAATGTGTGACACCCGTTACTGAGAATAAGAATAAGAAAGGAGAATTGAAGGCTTCCAGGAGCCCAGACCCACCCTGCAGGAGTCTCCCCAACTGTAGCTCACCTGTGTTTAACATGCTGGGTCAAATCATATTTCCCCATTTCCCAGGCTGAGCGGTCCACAAGGAAGGTTCACTGTCAACCTGTGGGGTCTTTGAACCCTGTTCCCTTGCCCAGATAGTAAATCGAGCGAAGGGCGCCCATGACCTTCCAGAATTGATGCACACTAATGAGATCATGTTGGAGAAAACACAATCTGTAGATACCAGGCAAGGCTCAAGATTGTCCTAATTATACTCGTCTGGTCATGCCGTTGTCTAAGAGAAGCAAATGGAGTCTAGGACCAAGACCAGGTAAAATGGTTTGAACCATTGTGAAAGGTTTGCTGAAACCGGATTGAAGCACACCAAGGACACCGATGGGAACCCACACCACCAACGTGAGCCCCCATCACCTCCCCAAAAGCAGAAGGGAAAGTGTCTCTGCTGCAGTTAAAGTCCAGTTTTATCAACTGTGCCAGATACACGCCAGAGTGAAGAATCAGGTTCCCGGGGTAGACATTAAGCGTGATCCCAGGCTTCAAAGACATACAGCCTGGGTGACAAGCAGAAGCACATCCTAGATTGGGCTAGTCTCTGGCAGAAAGAAGAATCGAGAGATGGTGCCATGACTTTCCAACATGAATCCTTCCATTATTTGTATTTCTCTGGTCTTGGTAGGTGTCAGAGAAACCGACCAGAGGAAGTGAATCACTTCCTGTGGTCATTCCTCTGCCCACAGTTGCACTATTTTTAACAATCTGCATAAAAATAATAAATCCAACCCTGGGCGTGTATATTATTTGCTTAACAAGTACCCAGTAGGATGAGGTGGGAGTGGAGACAAAAATGGGCAGAATCGAGACGCTGAGGAGGCAGCAGTTCAGAAAGTCCCTCCAGATAAAGACAATCTTTTTGTTAACTTCTTCTGGAAAACTTGGCACAAAGAATGAGAATCAACTTTTTAGAATCACTTCTCAGAGTAATTTTCCACTCCCTATGGAAGAAACTAATGTTTAAAGCAAAACAGCTGCCCGACTTTCACAGTGTCTATAGTAAATTACTCAAAATATTCCAGCCTTCAGCCAGGATGACTTTTGAAAATCTCTCTGCCCTTTATCAGTGCTATTTCCCTCACTTCAGATATGTATCATCATTTATACAAAATCTGTGAATAATTAGACAAGAAATGTGAAATGATTCATGAAGAAAGGTTTACATATTAAAAGGAGAATTTCACTCTAACATTGAATGAGGTGGTGTATTCGTTTGCTAGGGCTGCCCTAGCAAAGTACCAGAGACAGGGGGTTTTAAAACAACAGAAACTTATTTTCTCACAGCTCAGAAGGTCAGAAGTCCAAGAGCAAGGCGTTGGCTTGTAGATGTCATCTTCTCTCTGTGCCTTCATACCATCTCACTTCTGCATGTGTCTGTGTCCTAATCTCTCTTCTTAGAAGGATACCAGTCCTATTGGATCAGGACCCACCCCAATGACCTCATTTTAACTTAATTACCTCTGTAAAGCCCTATCTCCTAATAAGGTCAGATTCTCAGGTACTGGGGTCAGGATTTCAACATATGAATTGGGGGTAGGGAGAGGGAGGGACCACAATTCAGCCCACTACAGATAGAAAATCCAAGTAAGAGCTAAATGTCTCTGTTACATTGTAATTTCAACACATACCAGGGTTTCTTAGTCATTAAATATCTATCTAACCCCTCTAGGTTCTCTGCTTCAACATTTAGCCCCCAAGTAGATGTAGAGCGAGGAAAACCAAGGTGAATTCTGGAAGGGGTGCTGCTGCCCCATCCTGCCCACTGCAGACACCATAATTCAGAGACCAGGTCTCCTCCTGTTAAACCGGATGCAGGTTCACGTGCCCGATGCACAGCGAGGCCAAACAATACCGAAACATTGGAATTTGGAGCAGAGAAAGGTCATGCAAGGGGAATGGCTGGCCCATGCCCCACAAAACCCCGAACTCCCTGAAGGGTTTCAGCAAAGCTTTTTTTTTTTTTCACACACACACACTGTATCTTATTTTTACAAGAGATAAATAAACTGACACCAAGCATTGTAAATGGATGACTGCAACAAAAGCAACAATGATTGCAATTACCAAACACGAAACACACTCACACTATGTCATAATATTGACATTCAGTCCAGTAATCCTCCACTGTAACAGCACCTTTACTTTGCAGTGAAAATTGATTTGTATATTTTTTGCCTCTGAGTCCTTGCGGGATTTCTTTTGTTTTTATTCAAACAGAAAGTCACAAAAATTATAATCATCCTCATCAGTTCACTCAGTCCCATGTAATTAATTTTTCTTATCTTGATCTTTTGTTAGCACTTTTATGAATTCATCAGTTTTCCATTAGAGTTCTGAAAATGCTTATTCATTCAGTTCAGCAGTATGGTCAGTTACCAGAAACCTGTACTTCTCAGAGTCTTTTCCATGAATTCCTTGAATATGAAACCCTTTTATAGGAACATATTTGCGAAAGCATCAGGGTACACCCAGAACTGTCTGTAAATGACAAAAGACTTAAAAATGACCATGGTTAAAGATTTGATGAAAGTTCATAATAATGCAATTGACAAGGAAATTTAGTTATTTCTGTGATATACATTTTAAAGTAATAACTAGAATTATGACTTATAACATTATACCAGAACATATAAGATTTTTAGAAATTTCATGTAATGTCTGAAACATTTATGTTAACATATTTCCATACAAATAACCCAAAGAAAGTTTAGTATTAGTTGTTTTTTGTGTGTTTGTTTGTTTATACTGCAGGTTCTTATTAGTCATCCATTTTATACACATCAGTGTATACATGTCAATCCCAATTACCCAATTCAGCACACCACCATCCCCACCCCACCGCAGTTTTCCCCCCTTGGTGTCCATACATTTGTTCTCTACATCTGTGTCTCAACTTCTGCCCTGTAAACCGATTCATCTGTACCAATTTTTTAGGTTCCACGTACGTGCGTTAATATACGATATTTGTTTTTCTCTTTCTGACTTACTTCACTCTGTATGACCGTCTCTAGATTCATCCACATCTCAACAAATGACTCAATTTTGTTCTTTTTTATGGCTGAGTAATATTCCATTGTATATATGTACCACAACTTCTTTTTTTATTTATTTATTTTTTTAACATCTTTATTGGGGTATAATTGCTTTACAATGGTGTGTTAGTTTCTACTTTATAACAAAGTGAATCAGTTATACATATACATATGTTCCCATATGTCTTCCCTCTTGCGTCTCCCTCCCTCCCACCCTCCCTATCCCACCCCTCCAGGCTGTCACAAAGCACCGAGCCAATATCCCTGTGCCATGCGGCTGCTTCCCACTAGCTATCTACCTTACTACGTTTGTTAGTGTGTATATGTCCATGACTCTCTCTCGCCCTGTCACAGCTCACCCTTCCCCCTTCCCCATATCCTCAAGTCCGTTCTCCAGTAGGTCTGCGTCTTTATTCCTGTCTTACTCCTAGGTTCTTCATGACATTTTTTTCCCTTAAATTCCATATATATGTGTTAGCATACGGTATTTGTCTTCTTCTTTCTGACTTACTTCACTCTGTATGACAGACTCTAGGTCTATCCACCTCATAATAAATAACTCAATTTTGTTTCTTTTTATGGCTGAGTAATACTCCATTGTATATATGTGCCACATCTTCTTTATCCATTCTTCTGTCGATGAGCATTTAGACTGCTTCCATGACCTGGCTATTGTAAATAGTGCTGCAATGAATATTGGGGTGCATGTGTCTTTCTGAATTATGGTTTTCTCTGGGTATATGCCCAGTAGTGGGATTGCTGGATCATATGGTAATTCTATTTTTATTTTTTTAAGGAACCTCCATACTGTTCTCTTTAGTGGCTCTATCAATTTACATTCCCACCAACAGTGCAAGAGGGTTTCCTTTTCTCCACACCCTCTCCAGCATTTGTTGTTTGTAGATTTTCTGATGATGCCCATTCTAACCAGTGTGAGGTGATACCTCATGGTAGTTTTGATTTGCATTTCTCTGATAATTAGTGATGCTGAGCAGCTTTTCATGTGCTTCTTGGCCATCTGTATGTCTTCTTTGGAGAAATGTCTATTTAGGTCTTCTGCCCTTTTTTTTTTTTTTTTTTTTTGCGGTACACGGGCCTCTCACTGATGTGGCCTCTCCCGTTGTGGAGCACAGGCTCTGGACACGCAGGCTCAGCGGCCATGGCTCACAGGCCCAGCCGCTCCGCGGCATGTGGGATCTTCCCAGACCGGGGCACGAACCCGTGCCCCCTGCATCGGCAGGCGGACTCTCAACCACTGTGCCACCAGGGAAGCCCCAGCAAAGCATTTTTAAAGGCAAGGTGAGGAAGGGGTGTGGTTGCTTGTTGCAGACTTCTTGGTGTCATAGTCCTTTGTTCTTGCAGCTGTCCATGCAGGTCAGGTCGGGATGCCCCTGTAACCCTCCAACAAGACAAATGTTATTCTCCCTGCTCTGCAACTTTTTATCTCTATAGGAATGGGAAAGTTTTACACCTTTAAAGGTCAGAGCCTTGGGAATGGGCTCTCCGGTATATTTCAGGCTCTAGGCAACATTCTTAACTCCAGGCAAAAGCAATAGAATACAAAGGTTAAAGTAGAAGAAGCGGATCCAGTGTGGAGTCAGATTTGTTCTTCCCTCTTACACTTCTGACAACACCTCAGATGCTCTAACACTAGACTCCAGAAAGATCACCGACCATACTCGGAGGACTGTTTCTGATTTAACATACATGACATCCTGTAAAAGCCATGCAATGGGCTGGGATCGTTCCCGGGCTCTTTGGTGATGCTCCGGATGAGGAGTCAGCAAACTTCCCCTTGAAAGTTATTTCAAGGAGATCAGGCAGCAGATACTCCAGGCTTCGGGGGTCATTCTCTCTCCTCACAGTTTCTCCACTCTGCTGCTGTCCCATGAGAGCAGCTGTGTGCAAAAGAAGGAGCGAGACTTAGTTTCAGCGAGAGACAGGCATGGACATATATACACAACCAAAAGTAAGGTAGATAGCTAGTGGGAAGCAGCCTCATAGCACAGGGAGATCAGCTCAGTGCTTTGTGACAGCCTGGAGGGGTGGGATAGGGAGGGTGGGAGGGAGGGAGACACAAGAGGGAAGACATATGGGAACATATGTACATGTATAACTGATTCACTTTGTTATAAAGCAGAAACTAACACACTATTGTAAAGCAATTATACCCCAACAAAGATGTTAAAAAAAAAATTATCTCAAATCTCCCAAAATAAAAAAAATGAAAAGAAAAAAAAACTTTTAAAAATAAACACTAAGATTTGACTCGTATACGCTCTGCACATGTCAGATTCCTCATCCGGTTATCTTCCAATCATTTAACAATATCAAGCCCTTCTGAGCTCACAGGCCATTCAAAACCATGGTAGTCAGACGTGACTGGAGGGTCTTCATGGGCTGACCCCATCCCTTTTTGCTCCTGGTGAAACACAGTCATCTTCACCTTCTGTCTGTTTCTTCCTTTCAGGTCCTGATTTGTGCCTTTTGGTCCATACTGACCTGCTTGTCCCAACACAGCCCTGCATCCTTTTCAACTGATTTCCAGAAAGGTGTTGCCTCAAATGCATTTTGAGAGATGACAGCTCAGGGGGAGCCCCCACCACTGTCTTCCAAGTCGTGGCTTCCCTTGGCCAGACTGTCCTTTAGGATCAGGATTTTTCCTTGCTCTGGCCAAGGGGTGGTGGTGAGAGTTGAAACCTCTGGTTGTAGGCAGGGTCATTTTTCACTTTGAGAGGAGCTGAGAACAGCTCTGCTATGGAGCCAAAACACAAATACCATGACACTTCCCGTGAAACAGCCTCCGTACCCTCCCTCCACCACCTGCCCTCTTCCAGCAGCAGCCCTGGGCATCCCTCTTTAGCTGTTTTAGGCTCAATATTATGTTACTGATTTGCCAGCTTAGCAGATCTCTGGGTAGTACCTAGTGAACCTTCCCTGAATGTTGCCGGAGTGGGGATTGGAAACCCACAGTGTGATGATATCTCTTTATTGTAAAAACCATTTCCTGAACTACAGGTTCCCCTCTGCTCTGTGCTGAAGGCAAATCCAATCCTCTGTGTGAAGGAGAACAGTTACGGAAATCTCTTAGGTGCAGGATAGTGGCTCGGATTTGCAGGCTATAAACGCAGAGACTGGTGATGTTATTATTCATTCTAGCAACGAATTAATCAGCAAATGCACCTCTGGTAAATACACACGAGAGGGCGACCGCCTTTCAGAGGAAGCATAAGGCATCACGAAACCCTTGTTATGGAGATAAGTTACAGATTGTACTTGTGATGTGTCCCATGACAAGGAATTTTCAAATAGCATTAGAAACTTTGGTTTGGATGTTAAAATTTGCCTTGTCCCATTCATCTTAAATCATGGTGTTAATTATGTTTTCATCATACTCACACGCTGCCCATATTTGAAAAATGAAGACATATCCATGGGATATTTTCCCCAAGTACGAAGTCCGGTGGCGAGGATGAGACACTGCCTGACTCTGCTCAGACCTGGTGTGTCGGCTCAGACCCGAGACAGGTCATCGCTTCAGCTCCATCTCAGACTGTAAGATGTTTGAGGCCAAGGGCTGTGGGCTGAAGATCTCACTCAGGATGCCCAGGCCAGCAGATTGCAGCAGATGCGGTGATGTGGGACGACAGCTCTCTTTGCATGGGAACCAAGTTTGGCAACTGTCCAGGTCAGGTGTGCTCAGCTCCATCAGGGCCTCTCCAGGCCGCGAGTCCTAGGCAAACCTTGGGATTGCTTGCTGGCAGCTTCCCACTTCATCTGTTTGCCCACTTGAGTTCCCTGGATGACTCTGTCACTGGATAGCAACTTTTTTCACAAGGTCACGGGTTCAAGAGCAGCCCAGGTCCTCTGGACGTGGCCATGAAATGCTGCTTTCTTCTCCCCACACCTGGTGTGCACAGCATCATGCAGACACCTAGGGCTGCCTGTCCCTGCTCTGCCCCTTTCCCAAGGTGGGGCATAAGCTGAGCTCAGAGCTGCCTTTGAAGCACTGAGTTTCCGCAGAGCTCCGTGGTGTGAGGCCACCATGAGGAGCCAGACCACAGAGACAGGAGTAAAACCAAGGGGTAGCAGGAAAATGACATGACCTGTGGGAATCCGACACCTCCTGGCCTCCAGGCAGCCAGGGCCCTCTCCGCCAACAGCACCCCACAAACGAGAATGGTCCTGGAAGGTCAGCACGGGTCACAGAGCCTTTCCATCAGAGAAGGAGACCAAGAGGGACTTGCTAAAAAGGAAGGTGTACGGACTGGTAAAACAAGTATGAGTTCACCAGGGGATAAGATATTTCCATTCTGAGACTGTAATCATTGTTCCCATCATCTTCACGATGCAGCCCCATCCTCGCCTCTGACCCCCTTAGATGAATTTTTAAAAGATGAATAACATTCAACGTTGCTGTTCCCAGGACGTTAAACTGCTCAGGATGTGAACGTGGGGTGCTGCCCCCTAAGAGGGCTGTGTGAAATGGTATTGTTCTGATTCCAAGAGCTAAAAGGAAACTTTAGTTTTCCTGAGTTACTTGGCAGTTTTCCGCCAAGTGCCCTGGTCCTAAGTTTGATTTCATCTAAGGGAAGGGTGTGACCCCTGTTACTCCAGCCCTGAGACCACAGCCCTCTGCCTGGAGCATCAGCTTTGCTATTAAGAGAGAAGTTTCTCATGGTTTATGGATAAAATGAACTGAAGAGTTCTCACCAGGGACTGCTAACCAGCCAGCTGTTAGAAGCCAAAGAGAGCTGATTCTAGAGTCCGCATTCCAACTGAATTCCAGGAGATATACAGTCTGCTCTGCCTGCAACACACCATAGACAGGGAGGCTTAAACAATGGAAATGTATTTTCTCACAGTTCTGCAGACGCCAAAGTCTTAGATCAAGATTCTGGTGGAGTTGGGTTCCTGGTGAGGGCTCTCTTCCTGCCTTGCAGATGGCCACCTTCTCACTATGTCCTTATATGGCCTCTCCTCACAGAGAGACAGGGACAGAGCTCTCTGGCATCTCTTCTTATAAGGACACTAATCTTATTGCATCAGGGCCCACGCTTTGACCTCATTTAACCTTAATTACGTTCTTCAAGGCCCCAATGCCAAATACAGCCACACTGGGAATTGGAGCTTTAACACATGAATGGGATAGGGGGAGGCATTAAGGGGGACACCAAAGCTCAGTCCTGAACAGTTATGTGAAAAAAGCACTTTCCTGGACCACTTTCACTCTTCATTCATTCATGTGTTTGCTCACTTATTTAATACCTGTTCACCAAAGTTTCCATTCACCAGGACCTGGGCTTACAGTGGTGAGCAAGCAGCTGCCCCCCAAGGAGCTATCATCCTGGGGCAGGGGTCAGATGAATAAACGTGTAAAGAAACAAGAAAATACCATGTGATACATCCCACAAAGAGAACACGTTGCTTTTCATTTGTTCTCAGCTTTATGCCAGGTCTGAAATAATCTGGCTTACAGTTTCTGATAGAAAGTCTGTCCTTATCCCTTCTTTAAACTTTGCCAAACAGGATGAACATCTTTCAATTTTTGGAAGTGATGTCCTCAAACGTTTTAGACTACACATCTCTCCTCTGCAGAATTTGAACAATGTCTCTTGCTGCTCCGTGTTGTTCATAATAAGTCATAACAGTCATGGCCACAAGAACTGGGTTTGAGCACAAAAGTGGGTATGATGCTAAAAATAAGGGTATGAATATATTTCTCCTCTGAATAACCATAAATTATCACAAAGAAGCCATTGTTTCTTTCTTCGCTAATATCATTTTACTATGTGGATCTCTACGTTTTTCCCCCAGATTTGTTGCTCTGGAAAAAAAAGTACCATAAGAAGGAAGAGACACCAGTGGGTACAGTCATTACAGACTTGACATTTCTAAACTGGGTTTGACAGTGGAACTTTGAAAATATTTATCTATCAGAAAATAGTTTCAGCCGTGGGCAATTTGGTGAAAAGGTTTAGTTGATGGAAAAACCATAACTCAGTGTGACTGGCTTTAATGTAAGATGCTCTTGAAGGCCACAGGATAACCAGCACTTCCAACAACCTGGAAAATTTAGACCAGCTTGGAAAAATAACAAGGGGCTTGGGGAGGTAGCCAAAGCACTGTACAGGATCAGATAAATTTATGTGCTTCAGAGACTCAATTTTTAATATTAAATTATAAACGAAAGCAACACTCAGGTTAAGTGCTTAAGCAGGTCTCTCTGCCTATGTCCTATTCTTCCTCCCTCCAAAAGACTGGGACAATTTTTCAGGAAAAGGTGTTCTGCTACACCTACATGTACTTCTTTTCCATTTGCATTTTTGTGTACTTTTATGGCTCCTTTACAGAGTTAAGAAGGATTCTGCCTTGGGGCGCTGGCTTGTGTCTTGGTATTTTTGTGTGGCTTCCAAGCTCAAGGCAATGGCTTGCCATCCTTGCCATGGCTGGTGGCTGGACAAGCTGCCCCACAGCTGCCCTGCACAGCTACTTGAAGAAGCTGTGCTGACTCTCTGAGGTCCTCCCTTCTGCCAGCCCTGGCTGGCCCACTACATAGGCCGTGGGCCGGGTCACTTGAAGCTCTGAGGCCATTTCTTCTGCCTTTTTCACCCACACTTGCCCTGGAACAACTCCCTTCCTGAACTGTCTCATGAACATGATCAGATTTTCTCCATCTTTTTTCTGCTCCACACCAAAATTAAGTAAAGTGACTCCCCTAAGAACAAACAAACAATCAACAGAACAGAGGAAAAGCACACCCTGGCCTTTATCCCAGTGGTCCTCCCCCGCACGACTCTTGCTCCTCCTTCTAGCCCTCAACATGGGTACAGAGTGGCATAAACTATGCTTCCGTTTAAAACTCTCCTCCCTGCTACCCTGGAATCATTTCCAAAGCCGTATCAAGGTTTACACACCCCCACCCATCTTCATAGCCTCAGAACTCCCCAACGCCCCCTTTACACGATTTCCACCACAGTCGAGTATGTTCTGTTCCCCGTAAACCACCCCAGGCCTTGGAACATTCCAAAACAGAAGTGTTATTCTTACAATTCCTGCTCCTCCTTCAGTTGGCCAACTTCTACTCCTTCGGCAGGGTCACTGCTTTCCCTAAGGGTGGCCCCAACACTGGCTTAAGTGCCCCACCATGACTTCTCTGCTGTTATTTCCTGTTTGTACAGCTGCTCCCCATCAGGGTCTTGGAAGGCAAGGCCTCTGTCTCATTCCCTGTTGTATCTTCACAACCTAGCACTGTGTCGGACACACGCGTGATAAGTGTTGAACAGCTACTTGACTTATGGATGAAAACAAGAACAAGAACCAATGTTTAGATTAAGCCAAATGAAATTGCTGATATGTGATGAATTTTGACCTACCAGAAAATTGGCAATTTTATGGTTCTATCTAATATACAAACTGTCTCAGAAATACTGTCCCCCAGCACTAAAAATTGCTTCCAAAAGATTGGGGTTTAGACCCCATGAAGAGAAGCTTCAAATAACACAGAAGGGGACAAAGGTGAAAGTAAAAAAGGATATTGTTTAAAAAAAAAAAAAAAAAAAAAAGGACTGGACAGGCATTTCCAATCAATTATATGCTGGGAAGTTTTCCTAATCTCCCAAATATTGCCCCTCAGCCTTCCAAACCATCTGGAAAGTTCTTTCTTCTGGATGAAGCATAATCATGCCAAATGTGAACTCTGCACCCTCTGACATTCATGAGGAAGCCTGTCAAATTATGTAGCACTATGGGAAAAAAAGAAAGAAAATCTTTTCTAAATCAGAAAATGATTCAATCTTGTTCAGTCTTCAGAGAGCTCAATAACAATGGGGTTAATATGCTGAGTGTGTGGCATATTGTGGGCTTATAAAAACTAATGTTCTGAAAAACTGGATTCTAAAAATGAAGCTCAAAATAAGAAAGGAGAAAACATGAGATGGTCTAATTTAGGTGGAAGTTGAGAACATGTCACTCTTGTCATGAGTAATTGAGAGTTTGATGGTTAAAAAGAAAAAGGATCTGACATGTTTCTCCTCCCCTGTAGGTAAGGTAGTCAAGGACATAAATCCCTGCTCAAATCCAGTCCCTCCGACTGCAATCAAGGGGAAGCTGAGAGTGTTCGAGCAGCAATCACAGTTCTCCAGGGTGGGAAGTTCTCCCAGGTAATCAAATGACACAATTTTCGAAAATACTAGGAAACCGACCCCAAAAGTAAACTACCCTGTTTATGCATAGAACTCGTCAGAGTAACGTGCATTCAGGTTGCATAGATTCTGTTTTAGAAAGATGCTCCTAAGAGCTAGGGTGTGTTCAACAGTGTCATCCACAACACCACCACCCGGGGAATATCATTCAACCACCCACCAGGGAATCCTACCAAAACCATTTACCAGGCATCCATCAGGAACTTGGCTGTGGGGCCAACGGGCACACAGATGAAGGAGCAATGACTCTGGTCCTCCAGGAGTTTGTGCTCTTATGCAGGAGCTGCACAGACAGAGCTCCCGAAGCCAAGTGGAATGGGCAGGTACAGAGCAAGGATGCAAGGAGACAGGCCGTGATTAGCGACCCAGTGTGAGTAGTGGACCTGGTGTGCTGAGAGTCAAGAAACGGATGGCAACTGGTGAAGACTGACAAGTCTGGGAAGACATCTTGCAGGAGACAAGCTGATCAGTGTTGAAAGGTGATAACTGATGTGAACCATTTCTCTGATACATCTCTTAAAGAAGCATCCTCGAAAAGGAAAAGGGGGGTCCAGGTGCCCTATGCTTTAGGCCTAAATCAGGGATGAGAAATACAGCTGGGGTTGTGAAGTCTAATACCCTTTGCATTGGTATGAAGCCAGTAAGAAAGTCCAGCTTTGTCTAACATACAGGCACAATTATCTGTTCCAGTTTTTTTTTTTTTTTTCCGGTTCGCTGGCCTCTCGCTGTTGTGTCCTCTCCCGTTGCGGAGCGCAGCCTCCGGACGCGCAGGCTCAGGGGCCATGGCTCACGGGCCCAGCCGCTCCGCGGCACGTGGGATCCTCCCGGACCGGGGCACGAACCCGTGTCCCCTGCATCGGCAGGCGGACTCTCAAACACAGCACCACCAGGGAAGCCCTCCAGGTTTTTTTAACGGTTTTCCTTTTATAGCTAAATTTATCTCATTTACTTTTATTAAGATGTTTAGAATTAGTTCTGTTTTTTAAATTTCCTTGTTAGCTTTCTGAATTGTCTTTTGACCTTTAATTACTGTATAACGTAAGTACAGAAAAGTGAACAAATCCAAAACGTGCATTTGAAGGATTTTCATAGAGTTAACGCACCTGAGGAGCCAGCACTCAGATCAAGAAGCTGAACATGACCATCATCTAAGAATCTCCCCCTGGTGGCCCTTCCAGCCACCAACTCTCCCCAGAGGTAACCATTAACCTGACTTCTAACTCCATAGATGAATCTTGCCTGTTTTTGAACCTTATATGAATGGAATCTTATAGTATAGACCTTGCTCAATATCATGTTTAAGAGATTCAATAATATTGTTGCATATGGTTGTATTTTACTCATCCTTATTGCTGTGTAGTATTCCGCTGTGTGAATATACCACAACCAATGTGTCCATTCTACAACTGAAGAGCATTTGGATAGGTTCCTGTTTGGAGCTATTACGACTACTACCACTATGAATATTCATGTACTTGTCTTTTTGTGAACATGTGCATGTATTCCTGTGTGGCCCCCACCTAGGAATGGAACTGCTAGGTTATAGGGTTTGTGGACTGTCAGATTTAGTAGGTTCTACCAACTTTCCTAAGCAGTTGCACAAATTTATATTCCCACCAGCAGTCAGAAAGTCAATAAGATTTGGTTAACAAAAAAACTCTGATGCTCCCTCAGGCAATACATGTATACTGAAGAAATCTCTTCTCTACCAAGTCAGCGTGGCCTGAGAGCTTAAGTATTAAATATTTTTTTCTTTCTTAGAACAAAAGTAAGGGTTAGCTGTACTGTTTTTGAAAGGAAGGAGACTAGAAAGAAGGGTGTTCTGATAAGCATTGAGGACTCCTTTTCAAGATGAATGAATAATGTAAAATAAATAAAGGTTGATAAAATGGCACAGAATAACAGTTAAGAGTAACCAAGATCACGCCAGACAGTGGTTAGAGAGCCAGATGTTTCCAGGAAACTATGGTTCTTGTTTTGAACTTAGCTGGCTTAAATCTGGGTAAAATTGTACATGTCAAACTCTCAGGGCTATCTGACAACAATGCTTAGCCTATTTTGCAAAGAAAAATTTCCTTGGGTGCGTCAGGAAGAAAATGCTGATGAAAATTTTAAAACTCTTGGGATAAATTTTTAATAATTTTCCAATTTTTCTCATTGATGCAGCATTTTCTAGCATCGTTAGCTCAAAAAAAAAAAGTTGAAGCAAATTGAAAGTGAGCGTGCAGACTGGCTGGAGACTTAAAAAGGTGAAATCTCTTTTAAACTGCAGGAAAATACAATGGAACCACAGCTACAGAGACACACCTCTGTGATGATTTCCCATAGATGAACAAAGCGTGTACAGTGTAGGCGTGCAAACCTACATACAAAGGCAAAAAATATTTCCAGAACAAGATACAAATCTCACCACATTTGTTCTCTCCTTAAAATCCCCAGTGTTTTTCTTCCCATTGCCTAAAATCCCAGCTTTTGGGCCTGGCATCCAAAGACCTTGATGAGCTAGCCCTTGCCCCTCTGCTCCATCCCATCGTCACTGCCATTCACCCCTCCCCCCTTGCACAGTTCATCCCAGCAAGAGCAAACGATCTCCAGGTCACACAATCTTCTCTGCCATTTCAGAAGCCTTCTCTGTGGAGCCCACTCTGACCTGGCTTTGCTTCCCATTGCCCATCTGATTGTTCTCATCGAGGTCACCAGGAACCTCCGTTTTGCCCAAACATGTGCTCCTTTCTTGGTCCTCCTCTTACTTGGTCACCCTGTTTCCAGTGTATTCTGGGAAGCTTACTGCCCAGGCTGTCCTCCTACCTCACCGGCCTCTTCCTCCTCTGCCTCCTCTTCTAAACCCTGAAAGTCGAGGTGCTCAAGGTGCGAGTTCTTGAGGCTCTGCTCACCTTTATCCATATTACCTCCTGACTTGATCTCAGCTGGTTTCATGGCTTTAATTGGGACAACATACACCGCCGATCCCTTAACTTTATATCCCCACCCCAAGTTCCATTCTGAGCTCCAGCTGCCCCTTCCACGCTTCTACTTGGTGGTCCGCTAGGTGGTGTCCTAGACCTTCACCAGGCCCGTGTGTCCCTACCCCGGGGGCTGTTGGCTGCTAATAGCACACAGCTGCACCCTTTCTGGAGTGTTGCTTTGGCTGATAAAAGATGCTCGGGATGATGAAAAACCCCTCACCCAGAAATGTTGGGGGGGATTATACCCTAGAAGGGATGAACGGGCACCCTAGCCAATGACTGGCTATTACAGGGATACGAAGCCCAGCCCCTGTGCCTCCAGGAGGGGCAACTCCACAGTGCCATTCACGCCCCAGAGTCCCCTGTGGGATCAGGCTGAGACGAGACCAGACTGCAACAATGGCTTTGCCCAGCTGATTCTCCTGCTGTATCCCGCATCACTTTCTGTGGAGAGCTCCTCCTCTATAAATCACTTGCACAAGAATCCCCAGCTCAGGCTGTGCTTCCAGGAAGCCCAGTCTAGGGGCTACGTTTCCCACCTACCAGCCCAAACCGTGCTATGGATCAACTCCTCCCACACGTGTCCTATGACCCCTGGATCCTCTTCATGGCCATACATGGCACCTTTCCCCAGTTGCCAGGTACAGAAACCTAGACCTTGTCCCTGTTTCTTCTCTTCCTCTCACGCTCCAGATCCAGTTCATCAGAGAATCCTGTTATCCTCACCTTTAAGAAACATCCTGAATCTGAGCCCTTCCTGCACCACTGGAGGAGCCTCTGTACAGGTCTCTACCTCCCCATTCTTCCCAAAATGTAAGTAGAAGCAAGTCTCTCCTCTGCTCAAAGCCCCCAGAGGCTTCCCGTTTAGACCTGGAATTGCCTGACCCCCACTACTTCTCTCCACACTTCACCACCAGAGGGAACATGACATCTCTAGAATGTTTTAAAATCCCTGTTTAAAGTGCAACGATACATACTAATTTCATGAACTTTATAAAGATACATGGTTACTTCTGTTACCATCACGGCTCAATGTTCATCCTTTAAAAATTCAAAGTGAAAAAACATTTCAAGAGGAAAAAAATAAAACAGTACATATCCTACCAAAAAATATATTAATTAGCAATGTCACCTGCTTTCTCTTTAAAGGAAAACAGAATAACAACTGGTGATGGATGAAAGTAAAAAGTGGATACTCACAATAGTGTTAGAATCAACATGTCCTTTTAATGTTTCCTGGATCTAAATAGGGTGTGGGAAGTGTGTGCCGTGTGTTTTCTTGTGTCATCCTCTTTTCTCCACTAAGGAGAACATCAACTGCACATGTTGAAAAGATTCTCAGTCTTGTAAAAAGAATGACCTTTTAAAAAAGCTGAGTGTGATACTTATGCAATAAGCATCCCTTGGCCTTACATCAGATACTGCTATACCTCAACGCCTCTTCGAGACCCTATTCAAAAGTCACTTCCTTTTGCAGCAACACGGATGGACCTAGAGATGGTCATGCTAAGTGAAGTAAGTCAGAGAAAGACAAATATCATGATATCACTTATGTGTGGAATCTAAAAAAAATGATACAAATGAACTTATTTACAAAACAGAAACAGACTCACAGACATAGAAAACAAACTTATGGTTACCAGGGGGGAAGGTGACGGGGAGGGATATATTAGGAGTTTGGGATTAACAAAAACGCACTACTATATATAAAATAAACAACAAAGTCCTACTGTAGAGCACAGGGAACTATATTCAATATCCTGTAATAACCTATAATGGAAAAGAATCTAAAAAAGAATACATGTATAGATGTATAATGGAATCACTTTGCTGTACACCTGAAACTAACACAACATTGTAAATCAACTTTACTTCAATAAAATAAAATTTTTTTAAGTCACCTCCTCTGGAAGCCTTCCTGACCTTCAAAAGAGCCCAACCTGTTGCCTCTGCATTTCTATTTGATTTTGCCCTGTTCATCTTCTTCTCCTTAACAATAAGCCCAGGCCCTGTGCACAGATGGTGTTAAATAAATGTTTGGTGAATAAATAATTGAATGAAAGTATTAATCATCTAGAAAAGTGACTGTGGAGTGGGCTGCCCCCCCCCCCTCATTTCCCCACTTCCTTATGAGGAGATGAGTTGTCTAAAATCTAGGAAGATTAGAATTTGTTCACACTGAACTGTTGTCAATGAGCATGAAAGGAAGCTCCTTCTGTGCTCTGCCTGGTTCAAGAAACACATCTAGTTCAACACTCTGCTGGTACAAGAACATCGAAGTAAAAGCAAAGTTTTGACATCTCCAGATCAAATGTACTATTGCCTGCCAAGAGATTCATTCAGCACACTTGAATAAAAACACCTTTCTAGAAAGGCTGTTTGCCCACCTGCTTCTGTTTGCAGCACCCAATATCCATCACGTGTGTTTTCAGGAATCAGTGAGGATGAACAATAAAAAAAAGTGACTCAAATGCTCCTCTGGGCAGGTGCTTGTGACTGGCTCACTTAGAAGGTTTGCTCTGGGGGTGAACGTGATCCACCACCTCTCGCCAGGTGTCCACACTCAGACAAATAGGGAAGAAGGGATGAATCTCTCCACAGTTCTGGAAGTAGATTCTGGGTGTGCAAGCCATTTGGCCAAGCTAAACATTAAACCTTTGGAAAGTCCGGTTTTGACAGAGTCCAACGAGTTGCATTTTCATGCACCTCCCATAATTTCAAACCAAAAAGAACAACGAACAATTCAAATTAGACAAAACATCGGAGTCTTGTGAAAATGCCAAAGAAAAACGTCTACAAAATTGTTCTTTCTTTCCCTTTTTTTTAAAAAATAGACCCTTGTAGATTCTGGTCCTCTTCCAAAGGCGCTTTGAACAGCATGGGGTGTCCTACAGAGGACCGCACAGGAGCCTCGGAGAACCCTGGGACCTTGCAGAACGGCAGTCAGCACATTCACAAAGCTCTGCTTTTAGGTTTAACTGCAGCGTCTCTGACAAGCCACTCGGTGACAAGAATTGAATAAGGACAGAGGAGATCTGTGTTCACTCCTACCTGCAGGTGGAGAGAGCCCTTTCCCTGTGCCCACACCCTAATGGGAGTACAGCCGTTTGCCCTCCTCCAGGTGGCCTCCCCGACCACTGTCAGCCTCAGCGCACCTGGCTCATCCCCTGTGGAAAGCGACAGCAGAAGGTCCACCTTCTGAAGCTGGTGATGCTGTCAGTAAACGTCCAGACCCTTTCTGCAAAGCTCTGGTTGAACTGGTCCCTGTGGATCGCCATCGAATCTGACCCCAGGGGTGGACCTTGAGAGCCATGCACCCATGGTAAGTCCTCAAAGATTCAGAAGAACTATCCTTCCCCAAAGCCTTAGCCACAAGAGCAGAATATCTTGTGCCAAGTGCTGTGCTAGGTGTGAGGGAGGGATGATGCTAAAAATCAGGATGAGAGAAAAGTTTCTCTCAGACTCCGGGGAACTTCATGCCCATCTCTCTCCCACCAACTGGAAATTAAGGAGCATCAGCCCTGACTTTTCTTAGGTGACCACCTTCAACACTGGCTGTCCCTCAGACCCCACCCTATCCCACCCACCCCTTGTCTCCACATCACCAGCCCACAGGATGCTTCCTACCTCTTGACACCGAGGAGAGTGTAGAGAAAAACCTCCTGCTCTGTCTTCCAAAAGGTAATACCAAAAGCCATGTTCCCCATCCTCAACAGAGTGAAAATTAAACAACGGGAAAGTATAATTCAAATTGGCAAAGATTAAAACAAGAAACTCACTAACTTAATATTGGTGAAGTTTGAACATATTCTCCTATGCTAGGAAATATAAACTCATTTAACCTTTCCATAGAGCTATTTGGTTACAAATATCAAAATTTTAAAACTTTTGTAGCCCCCTAATTTCACTTCAAGGAGTTTATTAAGAGGGAATAACGAAAAATCTAGACAGAGATGTAATCATTGGCATGATCGTCTCCACCTTGTTTATAAGAGTAAAACTTTGGAAACAATCTAATTTTCCAATAATGGGGAATTGGTTAAACAAAGTAAGACTTGTGTATATAATGGGATCTCATGCAACCATCAGAAGTGAGGCATAAACATGATCACGGCATATTATCAAGTAAAAGTTAAAGCAACTACCAAACCAAACACGCACCATTACATCAGTCTTGTAGAAATCAGAATACATCTACAGGTGTATCTCAGAGATATTGTGGGTTTGGTTCCAGACCACTGCAGTAGAGCATATCTGCTTTCCCAGTGCATATAAAAGTTATGCTTACACTATTCTGCAGCCCATTAAGTGTGCAATGTGTCATGTCTTAAAAAGCAATGTACATACCTTAATTTAAAAATACTTTATTGCTAGAAGATGCTACCCATCATCATCTGAGCCTTCAGGAGTTATCATCTTTTTGCTGGTGGAGGCCCACCTCGATGTTGGTGGCTGCTGACCGATCAGGGCGGTGGCTGAGAAGGTAGGGGCAGCTGAGCCAATTACGAACAAGAAGATGCAATGAAGTTGCCGCTTGCAACTTCAAATGAAGTTGACTCTTCCTTTCCCTTGAACACTTAGGGGCCATTGTAGGGTTCTTAATTGGCTTAATTTCAGTATTGTTGTGTCTCAGGAAATAGGAGGGCCAAGGATAAGGGAGAGAGATGGGGAACAGCTTGTTGGGGAAGCAATCAGAACACACATAACATTTACTGATTGTTTGCCATCTTATACAGGCAAAGTTCATGGGGCCCCAAAACAATTACAATGGGAACATTAAATAGCATTGATCAAAGATCGTGTAACACATATCATAATAATGAAAAAGTTTGCAATATTCCAAGAATCACCAAAATGTGACACAGAGACACAAAGTGAGCAAATGCTGTTGGAAAAATGGTGCCAACAGACAAATGTTGCCACAAACCTTCAATCTGTAAAAAACACAACTATCTGCAAAGCACAATAAAACGAGGCACGATCAAATGAGGTTTGCCTGTATTAGCAGGAAAACCAAAATCCTGAAGACTCACTGTTGAACTTTAACAATGATATCTGTGTCTGGAAACATTATAAACAATATTTTGCTCTTTGTATTTTACGTTTTTCTTATTTTAAAAATTAACAAACCTACAACACCCATTACAATGGCCAAAATCTGGAACACTGACAACACCAAGTGCTGACAATGATGTGGAACAACAGGAACTCTCATTCATTGCTGGTGAGAATGGAATACTTAGTAGGTGAGTGGATAAATAAACCGTGGTACGTGCAGACCATGGAATATTATTCATCGCTAAAAAGAATGAGTTATCAAGCCATGAGAATACATGGGAGAACCTTAAATGCATATTACTAAGTGAAAGAAGCCAGTCTGAAATTGCTATAGACTGTGATTCCAACTAGATGACATTCTCCAAAGGCAAAACTATGGAGACAGTAAAAAGATCATTGTTGCTACGGGTGAGGGAGTGGTGACTAGGCAGAGCTCAAGGGGTCTGAGGGCAGTGAAAACACTCTGCGTGACACCCTAATGATGGGTCCATGTCACTACACATCTGTCCAAACCCATGGGACGTGAAACACCAAGAGTGAACCCTAATGTAAACTATGGATTGGGGTGACGATGGTGTGTCACTGCAGGTTTATCGGTTATGACAGATGTTCCCCTCTGGTGGGGCATGTTGACAGTGGGGGAGGCCATGACATGTGGGTGCAGGGGGCATACGGGAACTTTCTATACTTTCCCCTCAATTTTGCTATGAACCCAAAAGTGCTCTAAAGAATTGTCTTCAAAAAAAATCAATGAATCTCTAGTCCAAGTCATCAAGTAAAATGTTAAATGATATCTTCCAGGGCTAATGACAAATTTTCTCCCAATTTGCTCTGTGCATCAGTACTCAGGTAGGAAATGCTCTGCTCCACCATCAACTGTCCTATCAAGACATGGAGAGGGAGGACACATAACTAAATAAAATGGTAGCAAAGTGATAACATTTTGTCTGTGAATAATGTACTCTTTTTAGGAAAATTGTTCCACTCTGCCTCTCCAGCACATTCTTATTCCAATATATTGATTGATTCTTTCATTCATCAAAATTTTTGAGCCTACTATGTGCCGGGCACTGTTATAGAAGAACAGGACAAAATCCCTACCTTCGTGGGCTTACATCCGAGTGAGGGCAGAAAGGAGGAGGGAGAGAGAATGGCAGTAAACAAGTGAGCAATGCTATGAATAAGAAAATTTCTGGTTGTGGTGTCATGAGAGATATAAGGCAGGTGACATGATGGAGAAAATAGTAGGGAAGGGGGCTGCTTTAGATCTGGAAAGGGCTCTCTGAGGGAGTAACTATTAGGGAGTAACGGGAGGGAAGAGCAGTGGGTAGCAGAGGAGAGGAGGGGAGGGGTGTTCCCAGCAGGAGAGACGTCAGGTGCAAACGTCCTGGGGTGGGAAGGCTTTGGCATGTTTGAGGATGGGTGGAAACCAGTGAGTTAGGGTGAGGGTGGGATGAGGCATGATGGGAAGTGGGGCAGAGTCTAGACCACAGTGAGCCTTGTCTGGGCCACCTCAGCTTAGAGATTCTGACAACACATCAGAATGGAATTAGGTATTAGAGTCTCATGTCTGGAGCTCAGGGGAGAGACTAGGGCTGCAGATATAAATTTGTGGAGTTTCCACCATTGGGTGGGACTTAGAGTGACCAGCTCATCCCAGTTTGCCTGGGACTTCCCTGGTTTTCAGCACTCAAAGTCCCACATTCCGTGAAACCCCTCAGTTCCAAGCAAACCATGGTGGTTGGTTACTCCAATGGCATTAAAGTTATGAACAGGGATTGTATTACCTGAGAAAAGAGTGTTGATGGGGAAACAAAGAGGCCTCAGATGTGGTCCTGTGCATTTCAACACTTACAGGTCAAAGAGAGGAGAGGCTCTGAGTCCGTCTTGCCGTAAGAGCGGCCAGCGACCTCTCTTAAAATCAGATCAGACACATTCCCCGCAGTGAAGCGGTGGGTAGAATGCAGAACGGGCATGAATTGTATTACACTGAGCGAAGAGGGCTTGGGGAGTTGAGGCCCCCAACATCATCCAGTGGGGATCACGGAAGTGGCATTCACACTGAGACCTGGAGGATGACGAGGCTTGCCCTGCGGTGGTGCGCAAGGGAGAGGGTGGTTTTCCAGGCACATCGAGAAGGGCACAAAGGTCAGAGAAAGACGTTCAGAGACACGTGGGTCCAAGGGGAGGTCGTCAAGGCCGGGAGGCAGGGCCATGACTTTGAACTTCATCCTGTGGGAGAAGGGGCACGATGGATGGCTTTTAGTGGGAGAGTGATGGGATCAGATTTGCATTTTATTATTTTTTAATTTTATTGAAGTAAGGTTGATTTACAGTGTTGTGATAATTACTGCTGTACAGCAAAGTGACTCAGTTATACATATATGTACATTCTTTTTCATATTCTTTTCCATTATGGTTTGTCACGGGGTATTGAATATAGTTCCCTGTGCTCTACAGTAGGACCTTGTTGCATTTTAAAAGGATCAACGGCTTAAGTGAAGAGAAGGAATTCATTCGAGCAGGGTAAGTATGAGAGGTGGGGACAACAGTCCTGGTGAATGAAAGGTTAACATGCATGTGACTTAGGGCTTTTACTTTTGTGTCCCTCTGCTTTCTAAAATTTCCCCCGTGAACATAAATTACTTTTTAGAAAAGAAAAATCAATAAAATGCCATTTTTAAGGGAAAATTGTACAGAAGTCATTGAAAAGGAGAGAACGTGATTGAAAGACGAACACGATGTCGTGGGTGTAAAAGGCCACGGGGAACCCCCCCCGTTGTCCCCCCCCGGGCACACCTGTCAAAGACAGGCATTCGTTCACCCCTGGACTCTGCACTTATAACTACACGCAAGATGAGTCTCTTCAGATGAGTTTCCTTTTCTAGAAGCTTCAGCCCTACAATCATTCTGATGCACCCACAACCTAGAACCTCGCCCCCATCGCCATCCTGGGGCATCTATCGCTTTATCCTTTACCAGGATAAACTAGACACCATCTGTGTGTGTGGCAGGGCAGAGCGGAGAGGATAGAGAGGGCCCTCTTATACCAGCCGGTCCTTTTCTCTCTTTTCACCTTCACAGCCAACGGAGTCTCAGGCTCCTGTTCGGTTTAGAAACTGAGACTCATATATATCAAGTCGTTGGTCCCAAATCACAGAGCTAGTGAGTAACAGGGCCAGGATTTGCACTGCTGCCCCCCAGCCGGCAAAGCCATTGAAATACAATATGGCAAATTGCAGGGTGGGCTCAGGAGTGGGACTTCCTGGTTCAAATATCAGCTCCACCACTTATGAGCTGTGTGACCTTGAGAAAGATATCGATACCTAACATCTACAGACCGCCATCTGTGCAGTGGGTTGCCAACGAGGGTATCTACCTCATAGATTTCTCGGGAGAGCGGAACTGGGAATTCATGGAAGGTGCTTAGGACCCGCCTGGAACAACACAGACTTATAGTTGTTGTGTCCACTAATCCATCCTGCCTTCCCACCTATCCCAGACCCCCAGCCTTGGGAAACTTTTGGGCATCTTGCTAACCAGCTTCCTCAGAGAGGCTCCAGGATGGAAGCTTCCCTTTGTGAAGAAGGCGGGAAGAAGACACCAGCTTACGAATTAAAGGTCAGTTAGAGCTAAGCTCTCTACTGTCTCTGCCCTTTCAGGAATATTTCTCATGCTCAGAGACGTTGGAAACATCCACCTCGATTCTACTCAACACGTGTTCACAAGCCCCAGCCTGAGCTCTGAACAGCCCTAGAATCTCCCTGAGTCTGACAAAGTGACTTTATGTCACTGAGTCACTGATAATCTAGTGACAGAGACAAGAGAACTGTTGATGAACTGGGACTGCCTGAGGCAAAGGAGAAGGAAGCACAACCCGAGAGAAATGGATGGAGGAGGATATGCAACGAGGGTGCAAAGCCGGATGCTGCACAGGCGGGGGCGGGAGAGAAGACGGAGCATCTTGCGGCGAGCGCAGCGCTTACTGAGCTGAGGCACGTAAGTTTCCACGTCTTTCCAGAGGTTTGTCAGACGAGAGCACGGCGTGACACTGATGCATTTGGTGCAAGGAGAAGCATAACCATCAGGTGGTTGAGTAGCGCTGCTTCACCCCTTCCAACCCTGCTCAGGCAGATACACGAAAGAAGACAAATTATGATTGACAGGCAGCTTGACTAGCCTGAAATTGCAGCCATTGGCTGTGTCATCAGATTAGGATCCTGATACTCTTTTGTCCCCTGAGGGGCTTCCCCGTGGCCCAGAGCCCACACTTAATACTGTGGTCAGGGCACAGTCTCCCTGGGAGACGTTACAAAGTATTGCCAAGCTGTGGACCTGCTACTATGTGGGATGCTTTCCCCAAGGCACCCAGGGGTGGTAGATTTCAGGTTACAAGTGAATGGCAAAATCGACTTCAATGTAAATATTTTAAATAGTCAAGATCTAATTGGAGAACTCACCCACATCAAGGCTATAAAGAGGTCAGGCTTGGGAGATGCAGGTTTTGTGACAAGGATTTCCCTGGAGAAAAGTACAAAACACCCCTATAGGGGTGGTACATGGAAGTGTGCCTTTTCTCTTCCTTTCAAACTTCTGTAGGATGGATTGGAGCTGGGGCTCCATGTGCCCTGAACTCTGGGAGGCCTGGTGGACTGATGTCTGACATCTGTGCAAAGAGCCCAAAGATGAGAAGCTATGGGCTGTGGGTTTGCAGCAGCAGCAGCAGGGCAGGAGAGGGGGACGGGATGCAGGGAGCATGAGGTCGCTCCCATCAATGGGCGCACGGGACTCTGGGCTGTTTCCCACGGACCATGTGTGGGCCATGATGGAGAGACAGAAGATCTTAAAGTGTGCTCAGGGGAACATTCTGGAAGGGCACTGGTGCCACAACAAAGAGATTCTGGGAGAGGGGAACTCCAACAACCAGGGGCAGGGCCGAGCTGCACCAGGGGAGCCTACATCACCTGCCTCATGGAAAGGGAGGTGGATGCTTGAAGTGGGGCCTCGGAGAGTCCCCCGAGAAAGGGTCAGCTGCAAACAAAGCCAAGCCCTGCTCCTCCAAAGGCTTGGTGACATCAGGAAACCAGAGTTGTGGGCCAATGTCTGGGAGAGACAGTGGTCACTGCTCAGGTATCATTTCAAAATCTATGAAGACAGGGAAATATGGAAAGAATCCAGAATTCGATCAAGCAACAAAGAATTGAGAGAAGGAAATTACCTGGAACGTTAATGGGCTGTCTTGTCTACACAAATCAGATGGAAATCATCAGACAATGGAATGACTTCAACCCGAGGGGTATCTGAAGAGTGTACACCCGGAGCTGCCTGTTACATAAAACGCTCAGTGGGTCCCCATCTAGTCTTGCGAATAGGATCATGCTTCTATCAGTTTGATCAGAGAAACAGAAGCACTTAGGAAGTGATAGATTCAACAAGAGGTTTAACCGTATACAGTTGTGGGAGCTGGTGAAACAGTCTCCCAAAGGCTGTTGCCTTTGTGTCTGCTGCTGGAGCTTGAGGTCTGCAAAGCGAGCAGTCAGACTGGGAGACTTAAAAATGGTCTCCTAAATCATAGCTACGCAAAACTAGAAAGAAATGTAGTGATGCTCTTGGCTAATTTTATCTGCAAGAATAAGCACAGAGGGCTTCCCTGGTGGTGCAGTGGTTGAGAATCTGCCTGCTAATGCAGGGGACATGGGTTCAAGCCCTGGTCTGGGAGGATCCCACATACCGCGGAGCAACTAGGCCCATGAGCCACGACTACTGAGCCTGCGCGTCTGGAGCCCGTGCTCCGCAACAAGAGAGGCCGCCATAGTGAGAGGCCCGCGTACCGCGATGAAGAGTGGCCCCCGCTCGCCGCAACTAGAGAAAGCCCTCACGCAGAAACGAAGACGCAACACAGCAAAAATAAATAAATTAATTAATAAACTCCTACCCCCAACATCTTCTTAAAAAAAAAAAAAAGAAGAAGCACAGAGAGTTCTGTTTTGGGGGGTGGTTTGGGGTGCCTGATGTGGTCTTCATAGATCCCCACAAGGACCCTGGCCACGAAATTCTTCCTGCAGGTAGAGTTTGATAGGAAAAAAAAAAACACTTAGATTCTCATCCACCTTTTCCAAACCCATTACCCATCATTCATGGAAATAAAGGACCTAATTAGGGGCAAGGGAATGAGTTGGAAGGAAAGAGGATGCAGGTCCGGAAGTGGAGAAAAGAGCTTCTGCTAAACTGTACAGTTGTCAAGACACTTTCACATTCCTGTCCTGTTTCACTGGAGCCTCAAGTCACCCCACAGGGTGAAATAATCAGGCATTATTATCCTCCATTTATAGAGGAAGGGACAGAAGCCCACAGATCTCACCCGAGGCCACACCACTGAGGGAGGGAACACACAGATGCTCATCTGGGCCTCGCGGTCCTGACTCGTGGGGTCTCCACTTCACTCCGAAACTCTCAGCCTCCCAGCTCGTCAAACTGGATATAACAGCGCCGGAAAATGACAGGCCTTGGTGAGATGCGTCCTCTCCCCCAAGGCCCCCCGACACCCCAGCACCTCTCACCCTGAATCTAACTTCACGTGTACACGGTCCCCAACCCCTGTGTCTGCCAGCACTATTGCTCACTGCGTGGTTAAGGAACAGGACCGGGGCCTCAGTATCCCAGGCAGAGGTCAAGTAGACCAAGGCCAACACCAACAGTGAGACAGGGCGTCCTCTGCCTCTACCCTCAGCTCAGAGACAACAAACCGTACAGAGACCTGGAGTCTTCAGCACAGAAAGGATCCCACACGTGACCTCTGTGGTGCTCAACACAGTCACTTACGGAGATAGTTCAAAATGCAGATGCCCAGGGCCCCACTCAGAGCACCTGATCCAGGAGGTCTGGGATCGGCTTCAGACTTTGTATTTCTAACAAATACCCCTGCAAGAGTCTCAGGGAGTACTGAGTCCTTATTCCTGTTATCAGAACAGGGGGAGGGAACACAGCTGGTGTAATGACGGGTCCCTGGTCCCGTGGCTCCGCCCCTCCCCCACTCCCTCCCTCCCGGTGAGAACCGCATCACCGTCCCCTGTGCCCCGGGCAAACGGCATGGACCACATCCAGGCACACTGCTGTGCGTCCATCCGGGGACAGAGGCAGGTACCAGAATACACATTTAGGGAAGTGGTGGGTAGCAGAAAACACCAAAAGCGAGTGAGTTCTTGTGTGACCAACTCATGACGCTTTGCCCCTTGGATGGTTGTTCTGAAAGAAGAATGCCTGTATCTTACTGTGTTCATTTTGAAATATTCACTCTTCACTAAGACTCTGGAAGGAACAGACAAATGACAGGAGTAGAGAATTGGCATTTATTTTCCTCAGCACTGCTTCCCTCGCCTGCCCTGGGCAGGCTCACAGGGTGAGAGCAACCAACTAGAAACGCAAAGGACACTTCACAGTTGAGACACATGGTTTGGTGTCTTAATGGGTTCCATCTTTGCTTTTTTGGTCAAGCCAACAGACAAACAGACTTTTTAGCTTTCATCTCCCCGGCCCCCAGAATGCAGAGAGTCTTTATTTTAATTCAGGGAGCAGACTCACCCTCCACCTCATCCTCCTATGACAGTAGGAGGTGATGTTTCCCTGACGCGTCCCTTCAGTTTAAGCCAGTTCGACTGATTAATTGAAGAACTCTCCCCAAACCTGACAAAAGACATCTGCAGGCTGTGATACGGTCTCACTGCTTCTGCAGGGAGATGGTACTGCGTTCAGAACACGTTTATCAGCGGGCCAGGGGCTCCCAGAGGGCCACCTGCCAAACCCAGCAATTACACTTTGCAGTTCTGCCGATTAAAAAGTGTTTAAACATCTGCTACTTAAAGGATACTTAAAAAGTCATAAATTAAAACCAGGGGGTAAAGGAACTCAAAGTGAACAGAGAGTGAAAAGTTCTATGTAAATAGAGAAGCGGTATTTTTTCCTTTCTGAAGGTGTCCCTTGACAACTTAAAAATAAGCGCTAACTCAGGTGTCCATAGTGTAAAATAAATCTGGATAAGCTTAACAAAATTCAGGTAGTCGTCCACAAGAAAATGTAATATCCTCACTCTCTTAACTTCTAATCGCACGGTTTGCTTTGCATTGGCTTTTACTGAGAGATGGGGGCCGCCTAGCTAGTTAGGGCAATTGTGGGCTCCAGGAGCCCAAGCCCGTGCAGGAAGTGGGCTGGAGCATTGCAAACTTGACACACAGAAGATAAGTTTGTTGTGCCTGGTTAATTTTCAAGAAACTTGCCAGCTTTCCGTCATGTATGGTTCAGTTTTAAAGAACCCTATTAACTATCGCTCATAACTGGCAAAGACTCTATCACTGCTGCTTCATACTTTGGCATTTATTTTCATCTCTCTTAAAAATTAGGTAACATCATATTGTCCTTTGCAGTCTAAGCATCTCTTTCCTACACACGACATTATTTAAGAATATTCTACTAAAAAAAGAGTGGATGTACGTATATACATCTACTTTGCTGTGCAGCGGAAACTAACACAACATTGTAAATCAACTATACTCCAATAAAAATTAATTTTGAAAAATAAAATAAAATTCCGGGGGAAAATATAATATTCTAACCTACAGTCTTTTCAGTCACACCTATCTGTAAAGGAAAAGTTAATCTCCAAAATGAAAAGTTTGGCCGTGGCACCCCATGTACATGGAGAGAACGGGAATTAATGGGAACGCAGCCACTTAAAAATTCTGTCCATCATTTATATAAACCTAATTCTGTGGGTCTTCTGGGTCACACACAATTTCGATTCCCACACTCTTCCAAATACCCTGATGGAGGCCTGAACAGTCTAATGCACTTGTAGTTTATTCTCTTTTAACAATGGTTGATTTAGTATTTAGCTCAAAACTAGATTTCTTTTTTGCATATTGGTTACGTTATAGTCGTGGGTGGACGGGTTTGTATAAATAAGCATTCAGAGTGTGTATAATCTGTGTAGCTGGCAGTTCAGTTGCCTCCCTCATCCTTTTCCTGTCTGGATGTAAAACCAGGTTTTCTCCTTGGTCTCTTTTGCAATTACAGGGAACTTCAGCTGTGGCCCTCACTGGGTATGTGTTTCACCCATGCAGGATAGAAATCCTGGTGTCAAAACGGAGCTCAAGGTTACAATCAGCTGACCTAGGTCAGGTCCTGCCTCTGCCACTCACAGGCAGACTGACCTTCAGGAAGATACTTGGCTCCTTTCTTTCCCTTTTCAAAAAGTACAATGGGAATAATAACATCCTTTCATAACTCTCAGAGCCACTGTCAAGTTCAAGTGAGTACATGAGTGCAGGCAATCATACCCAGCGTTTTTTTATATGATGACTCTGTTTAGTATCTCAGTAATAAATTTAAAAATAAATGAAAAGGGCTTCCCTGGTGGCGCAGTGGTTGAGAGTCCGCCTGCCGATGCAGGGGACACGGGTTCGAGTCTCGGTCCAGGAGGATCCCACATGCCGCGGAGCGGCTGGGCCCGTGAGTCATGGCCGCTGAGCCTGCGTGTCCGGAGCCTGTGCTCCGCAATGGGAGAGGCCACAACGGTGAGAGGCCCGCGTACCGCAAAAAATTAATAAATAAATAAATAAATAAATGAAAAGAAGGACTTGTGGTCAAAGACCTGTGAAGATGCTTCACTGTTATTTCCACAAAGGACAGAGACTTGAGCATTCAGTGGTATTATTCTTTTAAATGACTTCTGTTGTCTATTCCTAATTCCAAATGAATACATGTTCTTTCTTAAAAATTGGAAAAACAAATGTCACTCAGAACAAGAGATAACAATTCTTAACATTTTTGTACCCTTACCTAAGTCTACACATATGAAGATAATTTTTTTTTCTTTCTTACAAAACTTGGATCATAATGCATGCAAATCTGGGTTCCTGATACTATTTCCTCTGGAGAGGTTCTCAAGAGTGAAATTACTTGGTCCAAGGATTGAAAATCTTTGAAGGCTCTTCATAAATTCATCCACGTCTTTTGAGAAAATCTGTACCCGTGTATAATGGCACCAGTAGGGAACAGGTACACTTATCTTGCAGCAGCGTCCTAGCACTAAGTGTGATCATTATTTCAAAATTTTGGTCAAATTTCACTTATTTGATTATTATTGAAGCTGAATTTTTTTTATATCCTATTGGCCATTTGTGATTCTTATTTTTCACATTGTGTTTTCAGGAATGCTCTGAGCTGAAAGTTAAGAGAAAAATCTGCCTCACAATGATGCAAACCAATAGAGTTTTTCAGAATTCTGCAGAAATTGGCTGCCATTGTTGGTTCAGTAGCTCAATAGTGTCAATGACAGTGTTTCTGCCAATCTCATGGCCTCGCACTCATGGTGGCAAAATGGCTGCCCCAGATCCAGCATCACATCCAGAAAGAAAGGAAGAAGAACAAGGCAGCCATATCCGTTCCTTCCCAGAACCCTCCCCATGAAGATTTATGCTTATGTCCCATTGAACTATGACACATGGCCACGCTAGGCACAAAAGAGGCTGGAAAAGATAATCAGTTTTTCCAGCTCCTATAATGGAGTTGGGCAAAAGTGAAGGCGGTTTGAGAATGAACGTTGGGTTAGCCAACAGTCGTGGTCTTATCTTTTATACACCACCACAATAAGATTTCTAAATGGTGTGTAAAACGCCAGCCTTCCCAGTAGTCCTTAGAAGTATGAACTACCATTAAATAAATAAAATTGCTGATAATCACCTTAGCCCATGCTACATAGGTTAATCACATGAGAGGCAGCTGGATCACAAACCAATGTCTGCATTTTCAAGGCACTCTCCATGTGACTCTTTGCCTCATTGGAAACCACTATTCTTTTTTCAGTCCATGACATCTAAACACATTTGCCATGTTTCTTCAGTGAAACTTGCTTCTTACCAGATGGCAGCTTCACTCACAATTCACACAGTCACCATCCAGTGGGAAAAAGAAAAAAGGGTAACCAGATGAAAGGCAAAAAAGTGATTCAGGAGTGGCTGCCTGTCCTGAGTCTAGCAGCTACGTCTCCGTGCCTAAGCTATGCCCATGGCTTCCTCAACAGCAGAGAAGCCTGGGGAAGTGACTTTTCCTTAGCTAGTGGTTGGATTTCTAGGCCATATGAAGGTTCTGTTAATAAGAAAGAAAGGGGAAAACATGAATATTGGGGGAGCTGCTGGCATTATCTACTGCAAACATATACAACTACAGCACAAGAATCCTCCTTATTGATACATTGAATTTTTAGTCTCTGCTTTCAAATGGTAGAATGGCTATCAGCCAGGGTTCTCGGCCTTCCCCAATCAACAGAAATTGATGAGAGGCCAGACAAGAGATTCAGGCAAGCCTTCATTGGGAGACCCGCCTCAGCAGGAGGGAGTGAAAACAAGTGTGAAAACAAGTAACAGTTTCCCCGGCTTGCTCCCCAAGGTTGGGGGCAGGGCGAGCTGTTCCTGATATGGGGTGAGGGTAGGGGTGAGTCCAGGGGTCAGGCCAGAGGGTGGCTTAGGTGTTTCGTCCACCCCTTTACTGGTGTCGAGTGTAGGGGGCATGCACAGTACCCTGCTTTTGCTCCTGGCTCTTCAGAAGAGGCAGTGGATTTTGAGGGGGCGGGGGTGGGTCTTTTTGTAGCATTTTGTCTATAATTTGCCCCAACTGTGCAGGAAGCCAGTTACTTTTAGTCCCCTAGAGTTTCTTTGCATTTTTTTGCTCCAGGAGATGTTTGTCCAGGTGCAAGCACTGCGGCAAAGGATCCCAGGTCCCAGGTCCCTGGTCCCAACCTGTCTCAAAATGAATACAAACTCCCAGATTCTGGCTAACTATCGCCCACCCTACTCCGTTTTCAGCCTGTTTCCTTATATTAGGCACTCCTTTCTTCAGCCCTCATCCCTCTCACAGACAAGTCTGCAGAGGTGCAGACAAAGCCCCCAGGGGCCTGTAGGTTCATTACTGGGCCCTCAGTGGCTCATCAGTGGAGAGGCATGAAATCAGCCTTTCCCACTGTTATCTCCCCCATTACCGGGAGAAACAATTTGTATCTGCAAAGACTGCCCTCTGCCCTTTATTTGATGAGCTATATACCCTGCATTGTCTGTGTGTATGTGCGTGTATGTGTGTGAGTGTGTGTGTGTGTGTGTGTGTGTGTTTACACAGGCATGCACACCTCACGGCTCCTTAAAGAAGTCCCAAAATGCAGAGATGAGGCTGCCTCCCTGGTCCCTATGATTCTGACTCACCTAGCAGGACCACTTTCGATTTCTGAATGGTTCCTCCATTGTACCATGGAATTCTGTCAGGTATTTCTTAAATGGTTCCAACTTTCTTTCTTCCCTGAACATTTTAACAACATAAAGAGCAAACAAAACATGCATAATCTTTAAGTAAACTCAACAGAGCTTGTTTCATAAAAGCATTACCCTTTCCAAATGTTTTTCCTTCCCCCCAATTCCTCTTCAGTATTATGAATTATAGATGTGGAAGATTAATCATATAAGGTCTCTATATTTCAAGCCTGCCAATGACTTCATTTCTCAGGGGTGGTCAAATTTACAAATGAAAACGGGTGCATATTGCTATAGGACAACTGGACACAGGTGGGAGTGTCCATCCCCCTCACACAACTGGTCCTTTCCATCACCTCCCAACGAGCTATCTTGAAGGTATTTTGGGGTATCCCTTCGCTAATTTAGCAGAACCTGAGGCAGAAGTTTCTGAGAATTGTAACACAGGGACCTATGCCAATGAATTCTAAAGTGCTAGAGCTGAGAAATGTCCCTAGGGATCCCCTAACTTTTTAAGTTTAAAGATTAGAACTCCAAGGCCCCAAAATGTCAGGGTTCCCAGACCTCTCCTTCCAATTTTAATGACTACATTACATTAAACAGTGCAATTTGTTCGTGCTCTCTCTTCCTGTGTTGGGCTACTATTGGCCTAGAAATAAATACCCCCCCAAAAGAAATACCCTGGTGCATTTATGAGTTTTACACTCAACCAACCTAAAGATAATAAAACAGAAAGAAAATAAGATCAAAATAAAATACTCTCCCAGTTGGCCACATGCCTTCCCCACCACCATCACCACACCAGTCCCAGCCCAACATCCAATGGTCCAATGTCTATCTCTGCTCACCTTCACTCTGTTCACTCTGCCAGCTCTTCGTGCAAATTTCTCTCTACCCCACAGTGGTGTTTGCCATTTGCAAGGAGAATGGGAAAAGTTTATAGAAGCTTTGACTTCCAGTCATCACTTGTAAATGTTCCGTGCATGTTCATGTAGCCAACCAAAATCATGTGAACCCACAGATTCACACTCTCTCACACCCCTCTCCAGAGTCCTAGGGGTTATTTCAAAGGGGCTGGATGGAAAGCTGTTTCTGGTTTTGGTTTAGGGTTATATTTTATTTTTGTTTTAAAAAGGCAGCTCAAGGAAGCAGTTGGCTAAATGTCTCACCTAAAATTAAGACTGAGAGACACAATGAGTGACCTAAAAGAGATAACCAAGTAGTAGAGATTCTAGAAAGTTCTCAAGATGGGAGAGAAGTCTACGTAGAATTAAGCCCAAGAAATACTGAACTGATTTACAGCTGATCTAATATATTTCAGAGAGAGGAATAACTTTCCTCTCACAACTCTGCTTCATGAATTTGCAATGCATATTATAAATGATGCAAGGAGGGAACTGATCTCTATTTCCTGGTGTTAATTCCTGGAAAAGAATGCAATCATCTAAGGGTTCCAGAGGAGATTCTCTATCTCCACATGAATATCTAATGTATTGCAGTTTCTGAAGTTGTAAGACATTGTTCTTGTTAAAGTCGTTTATTATTAATCATCACCACCACCATCATTGCCATAATGAAAGCCACATTTCTTGAGTGCCGTATGAAATTAGCCATCACATCCATATCACAAAGCACACTGACGACGTTTCATGTGGTCTGTTGAATGCACGTTTCAATTTGCTTCTACACCATGTCACCAGTGTATGCACCCTGCAACAAAAGTGTATTTGAGGGCTTCCCTGGTGGCGCAGTGGTTGAGGGTCCGCCTGCCGATGCAAGGGACATGGGTTCATGCCCCGGTCCGGGAGGATCCCACGTGCTGCAGAGCGGCTGGGCCCGTGAGCCATGGCCGCTGAGCCTGCGCGTCCGGAGCCTGTGCTCTGCAGCGGGAGAGGCCACAGCAGTGAGAGGCCCGCGTACCGCAAAAAAAAAAAAAAAGTGTATTTGGGGCAAGGATAAAAGCAAACAAATAAACACAAATGAACATAAATTACTAATAGGGAGATACCTCCCACTATCAACTCAAATGTATCCAATTTTAATACAAAATTGACCCGAGCTACAAAAGGCTACAGTCTGGAAGAGGTCAGACTGTGGTGGACAGGTCGCAGGGCCTAGAATCGGGAGACAGGTGTTCTCAAGGGAGACTGACAATGCTGGTCTCGTCTTTCTTTAAAATACGCTGTGGGGTTTTTTGACCACATGAGACTTTTGATAGGCAGGCCTTCCACCTGCCCTCTGGAATGGAACGCTACGTCAGTAGCACTTGTTTCAGACACGGGCAACCCCGGAGGACGGGAGCAGAGGAAAGAATCTGGAAGTTGGGGGGCAGGCCCAGAGCTACCCAGGTGTTAATTCTCTCAGACAATCACCTTTGCTAGATACCTCGTGGATGAGCCCCCCCAGGGCCGCCATAACAAATGATCCTAAACTGGGGGGCTTAAAACAACAGAAGTGTGGTCCCTCCCGGTTCTGGAGGCCGGAAGTCCGACATCAAGGTGTCAGCAGGGCGGAGCTCCCTCTGAAGAGTCTAGGGGAGCGTCCTTCCTGCCTCTTCCAGCTTCTGGTGGATGCCCGCAGTCCTTGATGGTCCTTGGTTTGTAGACACATCACAGCAATCTCTGCCTCTGTTGTCACGTGGCATCTCCTATGAGTCTGTGTCTCTCTGTGTTCAAATTTCCCTCTTCTTTTAAGGACACCAGTTATTGGGTTAGGACCCACCCTAACCCAGTACAGCCTCATCTCTTTATGATGACATCTGCCAAGACCCTGTTTCTGAATCAGGTAAATTTCACAGATATGTGGGGGGTGGGGGGTGGGGGGCGGGGGGGGGCGGTTAGGGCTTCAGTGTATCTTTTTGGTGGACACAGTTCAACCTATAACACCTCCTCAAATCACACTGGGTAAACAGCCCCTCTGTCAGGCAGCTCGGACATAAATATTTTAAGTTATACTTGTGATGTCAAACGACCAAGACCTGGTGTAAGGATAACAAAAGGTCCACCCCTACCATTGTGTCCACACAGCACTCTGTTCCCCAGAGTCGTGTGGCCCCAGTGGACCCGATCCTCCAATACCTGCAGCCACCAGGACTTAGAAGAATGGCTTTTAGAGCCCATGGAAGGAATGAGGGAAGGCATTTACCTGCAATGGTGCTTTGACCAGGTCGTGGTCCTGTCTTTCCAAGAAGCTCTCTTTGTCAACGTCTTTCCCAGTCTTCATCTGGCAGGGATGCTCTGAATATTTCTTCCAAGTTTCCTGCCTCTGAGTGGACCCTCAGCCCCCTTCTCTTGCTCAGCTCTACAGGCCGGGCTTGCCTGACAACTGCGTTCCAGCTGGGTTTGCCTGGGGGGAGCTTAGGCAGGAAACTAGTGGAAATATTAGGTTAACCATATTAAATCACCCATATTTGTCCATTTTGTACCTGCAAAAGCAGTTTCATATCAACTTCTCACCACTTCTGTTTTGCTGATGGGGGTCTCAGTGATGCACTGACTGAGCTCAACTGCAAAAAAAAAAAAAAAAAAAAAAAAAAAAAAAAAATCCACCTTGCTGGAAAGATTGGCCAGCAAAGCTGCAAGTCACTTCCAAAGTCAGAAGACGTAAAACTATCCATTCTTCTTTCAGCATGTGCTAATTTGTTGATCATATCCTTTAATTCCCTGCAGGACAAATCAGCCTGTTTAAACTTTGCTAGAAAAGGAAACAATAACTGTCAAGGGCAGTGTGCTAGTTCAGAAGTGAAGGGAATAGTAGTTTGAGGTATAAGAATTTTCAATAATGGTTTTTAACCAATAAGACCTACTAATAAAAATACAATAGAGGTCTCAGGCTTGAGAAAACCTGAACGATTTTAAATACTAAGACTTAACCTCTAAATTCACGTATCCCTCTTCAGAGCTGTCTCTCTGAAAGACTGTGACCTTTTCCAGGGTTAACGTGAAGGGATCGAAACAGCTCTCAAGAACCTCTTTGACGTGGCTTTTCAGAACCACCTTTTGATTTATATAGTAATTTCACTCACCCTGACAACTCCCTTTAGTCATCAAGTTGATCACTAACTGACTTCTGGTTGTTTCAAAAGATCCAGCTCATCTTTACGTGGGATGAGTTGCCATCGCTTACTAGATTCCAAACGAGGCCTGTGAAAAGGTACTGAGACTTGCTGCGAGGTTTCCTATGGGTAAGTGTGTAAGCCCACAACGCGGCTACTTAGAAAAGGTCTGTTTTTACTTTAGAAATTTAAGTTATACATTGATTTGTTTTTAAAATACCTGGATTGTATGATCCCACCTATTTGTGACAAAACCTCCCTGTTATTCAAAGGAAAAGCAAAACTCATTCAGGCAAAGAAGCGTGAGAGTGGCATAATCCCGCTCCAGCCCAGCTTCTGAGGAATCCAATGCCGCTTATTCCCTAGGGGACTCTGCAAGGCCCTAACGGGTGCCTGAGTGGCTTCCTAGGGACTGTCACAGAGCCTGAAACTCACGCCATCACTGCTCTGGGTTGTCATTGTACCCAGAGGTCCTGCTGAAACATATAGATGTAAAATGATGAAATGACCTAGTAACACTTTGGAATCCGCTACAAAACGGGTATTGTCTTGGCTTGCTGAACCATGGCGAGAAGAGAGTGGGAGCCTATTTAAAGGGACATAGGAGGGGAAACGGGGGGGGGGTGATAAGTTAGGAGCTTGGAATTAACATATACAAACTACTATATGTAAAATAGATAACCGGGCTTCCCTGGTGGCGCAGTGGTTGAGAGTCCGCCTGCCGATGCAGGGGACATGGGTTCGTGCCCCGGTCCGGGAAGATCCCACATGCCGTGGAGCGGCTGGGCCCGTGAGCCATGGCCACTGAGCCTGCGCGTCCGGAGCCTGTGCTCCGCAACGGGAGATGCCACAACGGTGAGACGCCCGCGTACCGGAAAACAAAAAAAAGATAACCAACAAGGGCCTATTATATGGCTCAGGGAACTCTACTCAATATTTTGTAATAACCTATAAGGAAAAAGAATCAGAAAAAAATAGATATATATGTATGTATAACTGAATCACTTTGCTGTGCACAACATTGTAAATCAACTATACTTCAATAAAATTTTTTTTAATTTTTTAAAATTAAAAATAATAAAGGGACCTGGGTGGAGGATTGTTTCAGGAAAGGAGGGAGCATTTAAGAGTTAGGTGTTGAGCTTTTAGCAGCTGATATGGACCATTTTATTGAATTTGTTACAATATTGCTTCTGTTTTTATGTTTTGATGTTTTGGTCGCGAGGCATGTGGGATCTTGGCTCCCCGACCAGGGATCAAACCTGCACCCGCTGCATTGGAAGGGGAGGTCTTAACCGCTGGACCGCCAGGGAAGTCCTCTGTTGAGCAGTTAAGAGGCAGAAGAAGGACACGGGGTCCATGGCTGAGTCATGGGAATGGAGGGAGCACAGCGTTGTGGACGGCTTGTGGGCTGTTTCAGTCGGGTGGGACTCAGGCAGGGGAGCAAGGTCACGGTGAGTGTCACGGGATAGAGGAATTACAGGAATTAGACCTTCCACAATTGTGGGAGGACCTGAGTTAAGCCAACGTTGGGGGGGCTGGTGACGATCAGCGTTAGAGACCCCAGTCCATCAACCTGAGAGTCAATCTTCACATTGCTCAAATGAGAGCACAGAGGCATATCTGGAGAGAAGGCTGCTATCACCTCTGCAGCCAAGAGCCTGAGAAAGCCAGCAGTCAGGATCAAGAGCCGGCAGGGAGCAGAGAAGGGAGATGATGACCGAAACCCACCAGACCTCTGCGTCTACCCACCTCCACATCCAGATTCTCCAAAAACCTCAGAGAGTAACGGACGCTGCTTCACTGCCTTTCAGAAATCACACACATTTCTCTTCTGGTTAACTCTAAATCAGACCCACACAGGACCATGCAACTGGAGATTCTGGTGAAACATTTTATAGAAACACAGCATCACTGGAATGACTGGGGAGTGGAAAGATTAGATTACGGATCAGACGTAGTCACTCTCTATCCTTCTCTTAAAGGGTGGAGTATATTTCCTATCCCTTGGCTTTAAGTTTATTCATTGCCTTGTTTCATCAATGGAACCAGGAGAGATGAGTACCAATCCCAAACCTCAGTCTTAAGAGACTTCACGTGTTTCGATGCACCCTATTTTACTTCTGCCACTGGCAGGAAACTAGACCGCTAGGCTGGACTGTTGGCTGGCCAAAGGGGAGGAGGAGAGACGCATGGAGCAGAGCTGAACTGCCCCAGATGAACCAACCACAAGTCGGTTCATCACTAGCTGACCCCCAGATGTGTGAGTAAACCTGGCCAAGATCGTCAGACCCACCTGGCCAAACCCAGCCTAGATCAGCTGACCCCCAGCTGACCCCAAGACGCATGAGTTAAATGAGTGCTTACTGTTGTAGGCTACCAAGATTTTGTAGTTGCCTCTTACACAGCATTGCTTTGGCCACACAAAACCAGAACAAACATTGGTACCAGAATTGGAGTGCTATTCTAACAAAACCCAAGCTATGTTGAGTTGGTTTGAGGGATGAGTGGCAAGAGGTTGAGAAACTTAAAGAAGGTAAGAAAATGGTTAGAAAACAATTTTAGGGGGCTGAAATAGCGATGAGGCATGGTGGGAGTAGAAAATGGAAAATGTACCTAATGAACTTGTGAACCTGGACAAAGAGATCTCCAGGCAAAATACCAAAAGTGTGAGTTGGTTCCTTTTAGCACATGTGATGAGTTACTTCAAGAAAGAAATGAGATCAGGAAGAACCAGCCAGTCTACAAGCAGAATTTGGAGGGAATATAGGAATTCAGAACTTACTGAGTTAGAGAATAAAAGTGTCTCTCATTTCCAGCCTTTCCAGGTAACAAAATATTTTCAAATCAGGATACAACCTGGCAACAATGATTAATCCAACAACACCCCCAGTAAGACCTGGCCTCAGAGTAAAAACCAAATTAAGCCTATGGATGTAAGTGCTTTTGTTATGAATTTTGTAAGAATTAAGGTAAAGTCTGATGTACTTTCTCAGTTAGACAAAAAGACTTTTAGAAAACATAGAGTGGGGTGCAAGGGCAGCCTGATGTGACTATAAAAGCAGTAAGTACATTGAGAGATGAATATCTCAAAATGAATTATGTGTGTGACTTTTGGTACATGGAGTGGACTGCAGCCAAATATATATAAGACATACAACATTTTTGAGGCAGCCACGTAGACGTGTTGGCAACCAGGGGTAAAAGTGATTGTTCAAAACACAGAAAAATCTCTGGGACTGTGTACCAGTCTCCAAAAGAACAGAACCAATAGAATCTCTTGACAGAAGATAGATGATAGATAGATAGATAGATAGATAGATAGATAGATAGATAGATAGATAGATAGATCCTTTATTTTGAGGAACAGGCTCATATGATTTTGGAAAGTAGCAAGTCCAAAATCTGTATGATAAGCCGGCAGGCTGGTGACCCAGGGAAGAATTGGTGTTGCAGCTTGAGTCTGAAGGCTGTCTACTGATAGAATTCCCTGTTCTCTGGAGGAAATCAGCCTTTTTCCTACTAAGGAACTAGTTGGATGAGGCCCATCCTCATTATGTAGGGCAATCTGCTTTACCCAAAGTGTACTGATTTAAATATTACTCTCACCTACAGAATATATTCACAAAAACATCTAGGATAATGGTTAACCAAGAATCTGGGTACTGTGGCCTAGCCAAGTTGATCTGTAAAATTAACCATCTCAGCCTCCAACTTACTCCTGACAGAAAGTACACCAAGAAAGTTTCTGAGTCACCAAAAATAGCTTATTTTCCAAAGTCCTCTTCAGAAGTGTCCCTGAAAAGGGATGCAAAAGAGAGGACAGCTCAGAGAACATAGCCATGAGCCATAGTGAACAAGGGAATGAGGAACCACACCCAGTGAACTGAACCTGGTGTTAATCGGGGAAAACTCACCAACCCCAATGTCGTAGGACATGGAAACATTTGTCGAGCAAGACTTTAAAATTGCTAAGGATCAATGACGGCCATTCTTTCCTCTTTTAGATAGGCGTATTTTACTGTGCTTATCCTGTCTGTTTCACTGTATTATTTTGTATATGTGTAGAGAGGAGGGATCAACTTGTTCTTTAAAGCCTCCAAGAAAGAGGAATTACATCTGGCCCTGATGTAGATCATGAGATCTTGACCTTCAAGTCTAGACCATGATTGGATGAAACTTTGGGGATTTTTGAATAAGGGTTAACATATTTTGCATGTTGAAGAATAATTAATATTCATCAAGAAGAGGGTGATTATAACTTAGATTATTGTTGACAAATATTCACTTCCCACCACCACGAGCCACACACACACACAGACACACACACACTAAGGCAGAATATGTTTTGCTGTCTCTTGGCTTTAGGGATAGCCACGTGACTTGCCTTGGCCAACTGAACAAACGTGGGAGTGATGATGTATCGGGTATGAGCCTTTCTGAGGCTTCATGTGTTTCCACTTGCTTTCTTGAAGAAACAAGCCCAGACTAGCTTGCTGGTCCCACAAGGAGGATGAGAGTCACAGGAGCAGAGCTGAGCCCGGATCAACTAACCTCCAGCCAATTCCCAGATGCATGAGCAAAAGCCCAGCCGAGATCAGATGAGCCTTGATTAGGCCACCTGGTCCGCGGACATAAGATGCAAAGTAAACCCTCTTTGTCGTATGAAGCTGAGACTTTTGTTTGTGACACAACATTATTGTGACCATAGGACACCCGTACAAAAAGTAAGCTGGGAAAGTGAATAGGGTAGGGAAAGTAATACTTACTGAGAGCTCATAACACTGTACTGATTCTTTTTTTTTTTCTTTCTTTCTTTTTTTTTATTTTGCGGTACGCGGGCCTCTCACTGCTGTGACCTCTCCCGTTGCGGAGCACAGGGTCTGGACGTGCAGGCTCAGTGGCCATGGCTCACGGGCCCAGCCACTCCGCGGCATGTGGGATCTTCCCGGACTGGGGCACGAACCCGCATCCCCTGCATCGGCAGGCGGACTCTCAACCACTGCACCACCAGGGAAGCCCTGTACTGATTCTTTTAATTCCCAGAAAAAAAAAAAAAAGATGAGATAGAGTACTAATATATGCCTCCAATTTAATAAATGAAAGCCAAACTCCTCTTTCCCACTCTTACCCTCCCATCATCACCACCTCCCGCCATCCTCACCATCTTGAAAAATGGCTACTTTGTTCTACCAGTTGCTCAGGTCAAAACTTCAGAGTTTCCTTGATTCCTGTCTTTCTTTCACTTCTCATCCAATTTGTCTGCAAATTCACTTGACTCTTTGTTTAAAATATATCCAGAATCCCAAAGTATATCTCATGCCTATTGCTCAAATTCAAATCACCATACTCCCTGACCTGGACTTTGACTGTTACCCCCTGACTGTGTTCCTGCCCCTCCATTTGCCCTCCAACATGCTGTTCCCCACGCAGCATCCAGACTGTCCTTCTAGAACAAGTCAGATCATGCCATTCTTTTGCTCACAACTCTACAATGACTCTCATATGACTCAGAATAAAATTCTTTACAATGGCCCACAGCACCCTACGTGATTCACACCCCCATCCCTTACCTCTTTGAATGCAACTCCTGCCACAGTCAGCCTTGCTGGTTGCACTGTAGCTACAATGGCTTTTGTGGCAGATGCTGGCAAAATCCAGAATCCATCCCTCAGTACTCAGCTCCTCAGCCCGGGTGATGACTTCCTGCTGTAAGAACCTGCAACTCTCAGCTCCAGTGCTTTCTCTGGTGCTTCTTCTGGTGCTTTCTCTGGGGTGAGGGGCCCGTACTCAGCGAAAGCCAGCCCTCGGCTAACGACAGACTGGATTTGGAGGATCCATACTCCTGTTTCCTCATCCCTCAGGTGGGACAACACAGAGGGCGTATTTGACACTCCCTGTGGTTCTGGCCAGTTGTCTCCAGTAACAGCTCACTCATGAATGCCCCTCAGATTTTCTTCCTTCCCTTCCCTATCTCACTTCCCCACTTGTGGGATCCATCTTCCTGGGATCATTTTCCAAGCAGTCAACTTGCACTTGAATCCTTGTCTCAGAGTCTGCTTTGGGGATAACTATCTTATATAGTTTCCTTACTGCTCCTTAAACAAGTCGAGCATACCTCAGGACCTTTGCACTGACTTTTCATTCTGCCCCTATTGCTCTTCATCCATATACCTGATTGGCTCACCCCATGCTCACTCATTCTCTCGATGTTACTTTATCCAACACCTCCCTGAGGAGCACACCTCTCCCATTCTTTCTCTCATTATTCTTCTTAACACTCTAGCTCCCCTGTTTATTTGTTGTTGTCTGTCTTCCCCACTAAAACACAGTTCCATGAGAGCAGAGTCATTGCCCACATTGATCATTCCTACACGGCTGCGTATCCAGCACCTAGGACAGTGCCTGGCACAGAGTAGGTGCCCAATAAACATTTATTGAATTAATATTAGTTTTTCCACTTTACAGATGTTAATGATAATAACTAACATTCATTGAGTATTTGGTACGGGTCAGGGGTTTGCATATGTTGACCTTTAACTCTCTCAGCAGGTACTACTACTATCCTCACTTCACAGTTGAAGAAACTGAGGCACAGAGAGGCTAAGGGGATCACTCCAGCCATGCCAACAAGATGAAGGGCAGCCAGAACTCGAACCCGAGTAGTCTGGTTCTAGAGTCCGTGGTCTACAGTGTTTTCCTACTCTTCCTCTGAGTCCCAGAAACGTCCACAATCACACTAGTCACAAAGGTGATCAAACCACAAACACCATGTTGTTTTGAGTTTGGAATTTTACTTTTATGTTTTTTCCAATTATAAAAAAATACATATTCATTGAAGAAAATTTGGAAATTCAGGGGGAAAATAAGAATATTAAATCACCTAGGAACACTGTTCTCATGTGGTTGTTTTTATTCCAGACTTTTTTAATACAAATGTATGTCTCAATTATTTGATGCAAAATTAGTCCTGTGCAATTCAATATTCTGTCTTACTTTTTTTTTGTTTGTTTGCGGTATCCGGACGCGCAGGCTCAGCGGCCATGGCTCACGGGCCCAGCCGCTCCGCGGCATGTGGGATCTTCCCGGACCGGGGCACGAACCCGTGTCCCCTGCATCGGCAGGCGGACTCTCAACCACTGCACCACCAGGGAAGCCCCTGTCTTACTTTTTACAATCACAATTTTATATAATGAACATTCGTTGTGCTAATATGCTTTGAAACATAATGTGTAAAGTCTACACAATATTCCATTGAACAAATTGACTTAATTTATTTAGAAATGCCCTTACTTTTAAACATTTAGCTTGTCTTAAAATTTTGGGAGTAAATGAGCATGTACATGAATCTCTGTCTCCATCACTAGACTATTTCCTTAGGACGAATTCCTAGAGGCAGACCTGCTGGGTCAGAAAGCGTGCATGTGGCTAACAAGGCATGTGATTCATGCTTCCAAATGGTGCTCCCAAAAGGCTTGACTCGTATTCATCCCCACCAGGGCAGATAAAACCCTAGAGCCCCATCGCTAGAGGTTTCTTGGATGAATCATGCTGCCCTCTCAGTGCACCCAAACCCAGATTTTACAGATGAGGAAAGAGGGCCCAGTTTAGCTGGGTGCCTTGCCCAAGATGCATGTCAAAACCAGGCAGGCAGGAACAACAAATAGTATTTCCTCAGAAATAGGAGAAGGTAGACCAAGAGCCAGGTGAGATTCCTCAGCCTGGGATGTTACCTCTCCACCCCTCAACTTCTGGCCACCCACATACTTTCTTGCAAAGCAAATAACACACTGCGTCTTTAGTGATTCCAGAAACTGCATCTCTTGGAAACTTCCAGAACATTTCCAAATCATGGTCAAATTATAATTTTTCTTACCCACACAGTCACCAAATGACCCATGTGATGAGGAACTTGCTATTCACTGCAGACAAGATCCAACACCAATAAAATATCCTGACCTCAAGCTGTTCAAAGGGAAGCCTCTGTTTTCAAATCTAAAATAAAAATAATAACAAATTTGACAGCTGTCAGCAAGTCATAGGTAAATGAAAAACACAGGTCTTTGTCTTTTGCCTTTCTCTTAGAATAAGACAAGATTTCTGTCCAGTACAGTGCTTTGGGTCACATGAGTGGGACCATACTGGTTTTAGAGTTTAATCAAAGCTGTCACTTGAAGAGCAATTTATATCACTATTCCAAAGCCTGGGCTGCATATTAAAATGTTCCCACTTATCCTTTTAGAACTGGAGTTTCTAGTTTCTTTGTCCAAACATATAACAAAAATGATCTTTGAGAAATGGCGATTCAGCCCTTGGATCGTTAATCCTGTTTTCGCCGTCCACTTTGGAAAAGAAAAAAAGATATAGTCACAAATAGATATAATGCAGATTTATCACACAAGATTCTCATTTTTGTGTGTGCTACTATTTTATTTTTTAATTGAAGTATAGTTAATTTACAATGTGTTAGTTTCAAGTATACAGCAAAGTGATATATATATATATATATATATATATTCTTTTTCAGATTCTTTTCCATTATAGGTTATTACAAGATATTTGAGGTGTACGGATCCCTGTACTATAGAGCAGGTCCTTGCTGTTTATCTATTTTATATATAGTAGTTTGTATCTACTAATCCCTAACTCTTACTTTATCACTCCTCACCCTCTTTCCCCTTTGGTAACCATAAGTTTGTTTTCTATGTCTGTGAGTCTCCTTCTGTTCATTTGTGTCATATTTTAGATTCCACGTATAAGTGATATCATATCTGTCTTTCTCTGTGTGACTGACTTCACTTAGTATTATGACCTCTAGGCCCATCCATGGTGCTGCAAATGGCAAAATTTCATTCCTTTTTATGGCTGAGTAGTATTCCATTGTATATATGTGCCACATCTTCTTTATCGATTCATCTGTCGATGGATACATGGGCTGCTTCCATGTCTTGGCTATTGTAAATAGTGCTGCTATGAACATTGGGGTGCATGTGTCTTTCCGAATTAGAGTTTTTTCTGTTCTAATTTTTTTAATTGGTAAGGATATTCTACACAGAGGGCATCAAAGTTCTGTAAGCAAATGCGGGGTCTTCAAGAGCTTGAGAGTTCTCTATAATTCATCTTCTTTTAGGCATTTTAGACCCTTTCCTTTTAATCTTGCTTGTACTTTTATTTTGTACTTTCATATAATTTTTCAGTTCAACCGAAAGTTAGCCTTGACTGCAAACGCCTCAAGATAAGCTCCATCTCCTGTCACCTATTATCTTCAACCCACCCACCCCATCTGGTGCCCAACACTTAGCTGATTCTCTTTACACATTTGTGTAGCAAGGGAGAGACCTCACGGTTGTGAGATGATTTACCCAGGTTTCATAATGAGGCTGTCAGAGGCAGGTTCAGAATCCCCTGCTGAGCCTAATCTCATTCTAGATCCCCACCCAGAGGGAGAGGCTGGCTACAGGACCTGCAGGCCAAGCCCCATTCCAATTGCCTGGATATCCATTATGTTGTCTTGTAATGCCAGTTAGGACTGTTTTGAGATCATCTTTAATTGTAATGCATTTTTAAACATATAAAATGTTAATGCATTTTGGTCACAAACTTCTATCAATAAGACATTTAACCCACACTCTTAATACCTTTTAAAATGCTGATTTGTAAATGATTTACAACAACTGTTCTAATAATTTTACATACATTATAAAATATAAATGTTGAAGTTTGAGATACAAAATAAGTATAAGTAGAATTCCTAAATTTTCTTTTAGCACTCCAGGGAGACAACTCACAAAGCATGTGCACACACACTACACACACACTCTGGGGTGTACACACTTTTTAAAACCTTCTAATCCAGTTCATTCTGGAGCCTGGGTCTGTAAAGTCAGTGCTATAACGTGGCCATCAACCAGCTGTGATGCCAGGTGATTTGGGGACCATGGGGGGAGGGTGAGCTATTTCCATTTAGATCTATCCCAACATAGACAGAATGCTGAAAAACTAGGTGAGAAAAAGAGTATTTCCTGAATGGTCCTGTTATTGTTTTTTTATATCACCAAAGCATATCATATCCACCCATTTATAAATAATACAATTTATATGATTTTTAGTTGATGATGCAGATTCTTATTTCAGTACCTTTAAACTCAAACTATTGCAAGAGAAATGTGTAGAGTTATTCAGAAGAAAACTACCTACATTAGTCAGGAAGAATATCCATCATAGTCACTATATAGAAAGTGGGTAAGGATGAGGATTGTACAAAGGCTAGAAGAGCCACCTCAGCAACTTTCCAAGTTGATCCTCAGCAATGGGCAGAGGTCGTTCCCGTTTCGGCCAGGCGGTGGCGCTCCAGGCAAATGGTGCTTCTATATTGGCCCTGGAAGCGCAGATCCTGAAGATGCTCTCCAAACAGGATCGTCAGAGAATGGACTTGAGATGGTCAGAAACATCGCGTTGGGGTGAATGGGAGAAGCATCTGGAAGCCATGCCGGGAAGACGAATAAAAGGGCCCCAAAAGAGTGGGGCGCCTCAGAGGGAGACAGGCTATTGGATACGAGGAAATGAAAGAGCAGCCAGGACCAAGCGCAGCACCTGCTGCAGCTGCGGTAAAAGAAACGGATTGACTGAAAACGACTGCCCTTCGGCGGCAAGAATGCCAGGCCCTGCCCTGGGAGTAAAAGGGCGCCTGGCAGAGTCCCTGCGAGCACCCCGCAGCTTCCGGCCCAGAGTGCAGCCTAGAAACCTTTGTGCAGGTAAAAGCTAAGAACAAAACCCAAATCTTAGAGAGACTTATTGGGACTAAGCATTTGAGAATTAACCTCCGTTTCCGCCTTTCAGATGTAATAAGAGGCCTTTTCAAGTTACGTTTGTTCTTCTTTCATATGCAAATGAATTCAAAGTGATTGTTTTTCCCCAGTGTCTTATTACCTTACAAAATTATGATGGCCCTTCGCAAGTAAAAAGATCTGTCCTTCCGGTCACTGTTAAAATATTGGTAATTCTTGTCTCTATTTAAATAAACATAGGAAAATAAAATAGGGCCAAATAGGCAAAAGCTCATTTTAAGGAAGGAAGTTCTCCTAAAAGCTAGGACTGTACATTTAGCTTAAGTCTGCTTATTTTTTCAAGAAAATACTTCTAAAATGGAATGTTCCTGAAACCCGGCATTTTCTAGTCTTTTCAATAAGCAAAGCATATTCTGCAACCCTGCCCTTTATAAGAATAAAGTAAACTTTCTAGAGATATGTACATTTGGATTCATTTCTAATTTCTAAATAACCTCTAATTGGAGGCATAATTGTAAAAACTTCATTCAATTCCTTGAAAATTTGGGCAAGGACAAAGAGAGAGGCTTGTGGCTCAAAATGATGCATTAAGGAAGAATAATGAAAAGAATGAGAAAAGGCCAGCATCCGCCAGGGCAATAACCATTTTTTATGAGGCTGAGCCATGAAATAAATTGAGTGGAATAATCACACACCCCTTCCAGAAACACTGAAGTTCAAGATAGACTTTTCAGTAAGAGAAGAGAACAAGATCCTCTGTCATGTCATTTCCTATATTTCTGTTTCATTTTGTCCCTTGTCCCTTGCAAATTCTCTGTGACTTAGTTTTCCAACTCACGAGGGCTCTCTCTCCTGGGAGGAGCCAAGTCCTATAAGAAAGATAAACTAAGACTTTTTTCCCCCAGGAAACACCCTTTGAATATCTGTGCACGTGGAGTCTCTTCCCAAACTCAACTTGCCTGTAACCACCAAGAGTGTACACAGATGTTGAGTTATGACCTATTCATTGTGCAATTTGAAGAAGGAGGCAGAAAAATGGAAAACGTGTTGTTCAAATTTGTTCTGGGTGGCTGATTAGAAAACACCTATGCAGAAAAGACAATTGATGCTCTATTTTTAACAGCTGCATAGATTCTTTACAGGAGATGTACACTTCTGTGAAATACAAGGTCATGGTGGGTTAAAAAAAAAAGAAAGAAATGCTTATTTGAAGACAGTGTAGACTTTTCTCAAAGTTATACATAGGGAGGATGGAAATCAAAAGAAAGTGGAAAATCAAAAGAAAGCTGGAGTAGCAATTCTCATATCCGACAAAATAGACTTTAAAATAAAGACTATTACAAGAGACAAAGAAGGATACTACATAATGATCAAGGGATCAATCCAAGGAGATATAACAACTGTAAATATTTATGCACGCAACATAGGAGCACCTCAATACATAAGGAAAATGCTAACAACAATAAAAGGGGAAATCTACAGTAACACATTCATAGTAGGGGACTTTAACATCCCACTTTCACCCATGGACAGATCAACCAAAATGAAAATAAATACGGAAACACAAGCTTTAAATGATACATTAAACAAGATGGACTTAATCGATATTTATGACAATTCCATCCAAAACCAACAGAATACACTTTCTTCTCAAGTGCTCATGGAACATTCTCCAGGATAGATCATATCTTGGGTCACAAATCAAGCTTTGGTAAATTTAAGAAAATTGAAATCATATCAAGTATCTTTTCTGACCACAACACTACGAGACTAGATATCAGTTATAGGAAAAAATCTGTAAAAAATAGAAACACAGGGAGGCTAAACAATACACTACTTAATAACCAAGAGATCACTGAAGAAATCAAAGAGGAAATTAAAAAAATACCTAGAAACAAATTACAGTGAAAATTTGATGACCCCAAACCTATGGGATGCAGCAAAAGCAGTTCTAAGAGGGAAGTATATAACAATACAATCCTACCTCAAGAAACAAGAAACATCGCAAATAAAAAACCTAACTTTACAACTAGAGCAATTAGAGAATGAAGAACAAAAAAACCCCAAAGTTAGCTAAAGAAAGAAATCATAAAGATCAGATCAGAAAGAAATGAAAAAAAATGAAGGAAACAAGAGCAAAGATCAATAGAATTAAAAGCTGGTTCTTTGAGAAGATAAACAAAATTGATAAACCATTAGCGAGACTCATCAAGAAAAAAAGGGAGAAGACTCAAATCAATAGAATTAGAAATGAAAAAGGAGAAGTAACCACTGACACTGCAGAAATACAAAGGATCATGAGAGATTACTACAAGCAACTATATGCCAATAAAATGGACAACCTGGAAGAAATGGACAAATTCTTAGAAAAGCACAACCTTCCGAGACTGAACCAGGAAGAAATAGAAAATATAAACAGACCAATCACAAGCACTGAAATTGAGACTGTGATTAAAAATCTTCCAACAAACAAAAGCCCAAGACCAGATGACTTCACAGGCGAATTCTATCAAACATTTAGAGAAGAGCTAACACCTACCCTCTCAAACTCTTCCAAAATATAGCAGAGGGAGGAACACTCCCAAACTTATTCTATGAGGGACCATCACCCTGATACCAAAACTAGACAAAGATATCACAAGGAAAGAAAGCTATAGGCCAATATCCCTGATGAACATAGATACAAAAATCCTCAACAAAATACTAGCAAAAAGAATCCAACAGCATATTAAAGGCATCATACAACATGATCAAGTGGGGTTTATCCCAGGAATGCAAGGATTCTTCAATATACGCAAATCAATCAGTGTGATACACCATATAAGCAAACTGAAAGATAAAAACCATATGATCATCTCAATAGAGGCAAAAAAGCTTTTGACAAAATTCAACACACATTTATGATAAAAACCCTGCAGAAAGTAGGCATATAGGGAACTTTCCTCAACATAATAAAGGCCATATATGACAAACCCGCAGCCAACATCGTCCTCAATGGTGAAAAACTGAAACCATTTCCACTAAGATCAGAAACAAACAAGGCTGTCCACTCTCACCACTATAATTCAACATAGTTTTGGATGTTTTCGTCACTATGGAAAACAGTATGGAAGTTCCTTAAAAAACTAAAAATAAACTACCATATGACCCAGCAATCCCACTCCTTGGCATATACCCTGAGAAAACCATAATTCAAAAAGAGTCATGTACCACAATGTTCAATGCAGCTCTATTTACAATAGCCAGGGCATGGAAGCAAACTAAGTGTCCATCGACAGATGAATGGATAAAGAAGATGTGGCACATATATACAATGGAATATTAGTCAACCATAAAAAGAAACGAAATTGAGTTATTTGTTATGAGGTGGATGGACCTAGAGTCTGTCATACAGAGCGAATTAAGTCAGAAAGAGAAAAACAAATACCGTATGCTAACACATATATATGGAATCTGAAAAAAAAAAAGAAAAGGTTCTGATGAGTCTAGAGGCAGGACAGGAATAAAGACACAGATGTAGAGAATGGACTTGAAGACACGGGGATGTGGCAGGGAAAGCTGGGACGAAGTGAGAGAGTGGCATGGACATATATACACTACCAAATGTAAAATAGATAGCTAGTGGGAAATAGCCACATAGCACAGGGAGATCAGCTCGGTGCTTTGTGACCACCTAGAGGGGTGGGATAAGGAGGGTGGGAGGGAGACACAAGAGGGAGGGGATATGGGGATATACATATTCATATAGCTGATTCACTTTGTTATACGGCAGAAACTAACACAACACTGTAAAGCAATTATACTCCAATAAAAATGTAAAAAATAAAAAAAGAAGACCTGAGGGAGTGAAGGAGCCACCGTGACGGGTAAGGGTGCAAGGTCAAGGCCACAGAGAGCCTAGTTAGTGAATTCCAGACTGGAGAGGTCAGTGCAGCTGGAGCTTAGTGGACAGAACACAAGATGACATCCCTAGACAGAAAGGACCAGCTCCTGCGCAGCCTCAGACATTGCACGGCAAGTGTGGGTTTTATTCTAAGTGAGAAGATCAGCCACATGCAAGTGAGTCTAGTGCAGCTTCCATCTGCAAACACCCAGACTCCCAGGACCTCCCCACACCCTTCTCCTTCTCCCTAGACAAAGAGGCACCCTCCACACCACTTCCGCTCTCCTCCACCTGCATGTTGTATGTATCTCAGTCACAACTGCGACTTGGTATTTATGTCTTATTTTCCATTGTAGCACAGAAGGGTTTGGCCTCTGTGATAAAAATTCAAGATCCCAGTCATTTGAGGAAGGAAGGGGGAAGAAGGGGAAACAGGGTAGCTTCCCCTACCTCACTTATGCTAAACCATCGTGGTCCCAAACGGTCCAATTACAAGAGCTTCCCTGCAGTTGTTTTAGGGAAGCTTGGGGTCCACTTTGACTGAATTGTTGGATTTATTAAAAGGCAGTATTTCTCCAAGTGTGGACGATGGATGTTTTGAGAGACGTCAAACTATGTTATATGGAAAAGTTTGGCAAAGATGGAATGAAGAGAAATGAAGTAGATTTCTTCACCACAGGACTTGTCAGAGCCCTTGACCTGGAACGTCAGGGTGGGTGTCTGTCTGTGTCACCATAGCAACTATATTGGTCCTACCCCTGGGTACCCTGCTTTCCTTCTGTATCTACAGTATAAGCACCACGAAGGCAAAGACTGTGTCTTCTTAAGCATTCTGTGTCTTGGACAGTGTCTCAAACATAGTAAGATCTCAATAAAGATTTATTAAATAAATAAATAAAGGATTCACCAACAGATGGTCGTTTCCCAAACTCATGGAACACATCTTGAGACAATTGTCCTAAAGAACAGACGCTTTAGGAAGTTCTCAGGAACACTGCTTTAGGGAAAAAAACAACAAAGCTATGATGTTGTCCAGGTTTTTTCACTGCTGTGGAAGATCCCGGAATTCATTCTTGTATCTTGTGCTTTTTTTCTCTTAGAGAATTGTTCTGCCTAAAATTTACTTCAACTAAAAATATCATCATCATCAGTCAGAATAGCTGTCTTGCTGTTACACCCCCTCCCTCTCCTTCTCTCGCTCTCTCTGTTTCTCATGGAAACATGCAATGATGCCTAGCCATCATCATTAAAAATTAGTTTAGAATTGGAAAATGCAAAGAAAAAAAAATTGGTAATCCCACCACAGCTAAGACTTTGGCATCTTTCTTCTGGCCTTCTTTTTTTTCTTTTTTTTTAATTGAACTATAGTTGATTTAAATTGTTGTGTTAGTTTCTGGTGCACAGCAAAGTGATTCTGTGATTTGCATATATATATACGCATATGTATGTGTGTGGGTATATATATATATATATATATTCTTTTTCATATTCTTTTCCATTATGGTTAATTACAAGATATTGAATATAGTTCCTTGTGTTATACAGTAGGACCATGTTGTTTTTCTGTTTTATATATAATAGTTTATATCTGCTAATCCCAAACTCCTAATTTATCCCTCTCCCATCCCTTTTCGCCTTTGGTAACCATAGATTTGTTTTCTACGTCTTTGAGTCTGTTTCTATATTGTAAATAAGTTCATTTGTGTCATATTTTAGATTCCACATATGAGTGATAAAAGATGCTATTTGTCTTTCTCTTTCTGACTTACTTCAGTTAGTACGATAATCTCTAGGTTCATCCATGTTGCTGCAAATGGCATTATTTCATTATTTGTTATGGCTGAGTAGTATTCCATTGTGTATATGTTCCATTTCTTTATCTCTTCATCTGTTGATGGACATTTAAGTTGTTTCCATGTCTCGGCTATTGTAAATAGTGCTGCTATGAACATTTGGGTGTATATATCTTTTTGAATTACAGTTTTCTCCAGATATATGCCCAGGAGTGGGATGGATGGATCATACGGCAACTCTATTTGTAGTTTTTTAAGCAACCTCCATACTGTTCTCCATAGTAGCTGCACCAATTTACATTCCCACCAACAGAGTAGGAGGGTTTCCTTTTCTCCACACCTTCTCCAGCATTTATTATTTGTAGACTTTTTAATTCCAACCAGTATATTGTAGTACCTCATTGTAGTTTTGATTTGCATTTGTCTAATAATTAGAGCATCTTTTGCATCTTTTTACGTGCCTATTTGGCCTTCTTTCTTTACTTCTTTTTCCAAATCAAATTTTTCCATACACACACAGAAAAAGCCATGGAGGGGACCCCCCCCCTCAGTTACCTTCCTTCCCTCTAAGAAGTCCAGTGTGCCTACCAAGCCCCCTACTTGGGCCAACCCAAAGTGGTTCCTTACACACAAGTATCACAAGGCTGCCACAGGTCACCAAGGGTCATCACCTGACCAGAGGCACATGGGGGGCACTGAGATGAGCTGACACAAGCCTCCTGCCTGTGTTGGCTGGGGACAATGCTACACAATGTCCCTGACACCTACAAAGTCTAATGGGAGGCCCAGGGAGCCAGTCCACAGAGCCAGAGCATGACTCAGAGACCCTCAGACAAAAAGCAGAGAGCATGGGTCTGAGAGGGGGTCAGTGAGGCAACAGCAGGAGCACAGAAGCAGAGGAGGAGGGAAGCACCATCACAGGGTGGCCACCTCCATGGAGGAGGGAGCCGCGGGAACCTCCATGCACACCCAGGATGCTGTGCAGCTGGTGCCACTGGTCCAGCTGCACCCAGAGCTCCCGTACTGAATGACTTCCACACTGGTTGCTAAGTGTCTCACCCCAGCTGCCCAGCCACACCAGCCCTTCCCCTGGGACATCCCTCAGCCCCACTTGGTCTTTAGGACCCTACTCCCGGCATATGGCCCAGCAGCCACTCTGACTGGTGGGAGTGCAGGGGCTGATGGGAGACAGGGGTTTCAGGTGGGCACTGTTTCTCTATGGTGCCAATTTCCAGGGGGACTTTCTCTGTGGTGCAGGTGGAGCTGGGCTTCCTGTTGTCTCCATGCATCCCTCCTCCCCTCCCTGTATCCTTAGAAGGAGCCCAGTCACTGAGGTCACCCGGACATCCCTTTCCTCCTTACAGCAGGATACCAGCTCCCTGGCACAATGACATGTGTGGGATACACAACTGTGTCTGGTGCACTTCAAGCAACTCAAAACAAAAACTAAAATAAAATAAAGCAAAGCTAAAAAAATAACACCATTACTAAGAAAGAGAGGAAGCATTACCCTACCTGTGAGACTTTGTACAATTGAAAAGATAATTCTGTTCTGCAAAAGTAGCTAAATATTCGATAATCTCTTCTATAAAATCAAGCCCTTTTCATCTCCAGGAAGGTGTCACTTGGGGTTCCTAAATCACAGGCCTAGGAAGATGCTGAGAGGTAAATAAGAGATAACCATGCCCAGTAAACAAACTCTCTCGATTCTCCTTCTTTGAGATTTGATGACTAATTGTATTGCCTAAAAAAACCAAAGGACAATATCAGTATATCTCTCTTAATTCTATGAAACCCAAAGTGTTGATTGTTGTTTGGTTTGTTTTTTATCAATAGAATCAATATTTAATTAGCATATGTTCAATATGTACCTCCCTTGCCTCAGGCCGTTAGGACAGAAAATGTTTAGCAGGGTAACTAGCAAATAAAGCTAGGCTTACAACCTCATACCTATGCTTTCTCAGGTATGTCACTGACATATGTCACAGATTGCACCAGGAAACTTGTACCATTAATTTACCTACACTCTTAAATAATATGTTGTGTCTCCAATGTCTAGCCCGGTGCCTGCATGTAGTAGATGTTCAGTAAATGTTAGTTCCTGTCTATTTTATCCTGTTTTATTTTATTTTATCTTAATTTATTTAGGCAATGCATTTTTTCATGTAACTTAAAAAAATTCTTTTACTGAAGTATGGTTGATTTACAATGTTGTGTTAGTTTCTGCTGTACAGCAGAGTGATTCAGTTATACATAATATATGTTCTTTTTCATTCTTTTCCATATGATTTATCACAGGATATTGAATAGAGTTCCCTGTGCTCTACAGTAGGACCTTGTTGTTTATCCATTCTATACATAGTAGTTTGCATCTGCTGACCCCAAACTCCCAATCCCTCCCTCCCGCCTCCTCCCCCTTGGCAACCACAAGGCTGATCTCTGTGTCTGTGAGTCTGTAGAAACACACAGTTTTAAAGCTCTTTACAAATATTAACTTGATGAAGACTCATAACACCCCAGTGGGGCAGTTACTATTACTAGCCCATCTTACAGCTGAGGAATCAGAAGCACAAAGAAATGAATCATTTTTCGACCGTGGTGCTGGCTTCCTCCACTTCCTTTCCCAGTTGTGGCTAGAAATCCATGATCCTTTGTCTACCTGGGATTTCTTACAGGGTTTTCGACTCTCCTTCCATTTATGATCCAAGGAACAGGCATTTAACATGGTGCCCGCACTTCCTCCCTTCCCTCTCATCCTTCCATCTCCAGGACGATCCTTGAAGGGGCCCCAGTGGTCCATGCATTGCCCTTCCCCTCGGCCCTTGGCCTCCCGGGCTTCTCCCCATCCACCCCCAGCTCCTAAGAACCAGCTCTGCCTTGGCTGCCATAAAAAATACACCACAGACTGGGTGGCTTGAACAACAGGCATTTATCCGCTTGCAGTTCTAGAGGCTAGACGTCTGAGATCAAGGTGCCAGGAGATTGTTCACATGGCCTTCCCTCTGCAGGTGTGGAGCGAGAGGTCCCTCATGTCTTTTCTTCTTCCTATAAGGACACCAGTCCTATATGTCCTGATCTCACCTTTGGTGCCTCTTTGAAGGCCCTGTCTCCAAATACGGTCACATCAGAGGTCAGGACTTCAACAAAGGAATCAGGAAGGGGGAACGTAATTTAGTCCATAACAGGCACCATGGTCCAGGGGAACCATGGTGTGAGTCTCTAGTGACATGTGGACTTGTCTTGGGACAGGTCGAAGGGTCTTCCTCAGCCCCTGACTGGGTCAGGCCCCTCACATTCCACACCTTCCAAAGACCCCAATGACTGGGGCAAATGGGCATTCGGCCACTTTTCTGCTCACTCTTGAGAAAGTGAATAAGCATGCTTTTTGTGTCCTCCTCTAAACATTTGAATCCCAGCGTTTGTAATGTGCAAGAAAGCCTTTCACAGCAAAGCCTTATAATCTTATAATGAAATTAGGTGCTTGTGGGAAATAGCACAATTAAAACCAGCAAATAATTTAGAAAGATTAAACCCATTAGGGTAGGACATTTCTTCTTTAGTGGAGAGGAAATAAAATTAGGTAAACTAACTTATTAAAAACACCTACACAGGTATCTGAAAGTCTCCCAAATGCACTGAAACGCCTTGCTCTCCACGAAACAGAGATTCCACTTCCTTTTTTTGCTAAATCAAATTAGAAAGCCCAACCCAATGGTTCCCCTGGAGAAATATTTACACCTCAAAGTAGATTGAAAGAAATTTAATCTGAAGCTGCCTGGAAATTATTACAGAACTCAGTTATTTCCATCGTTTCAGGGTGGTAAGCTCCGGATTTTGTGCTAAGTAGATCTCTTCTAGGACCTAAATTTATATAAACCTTAAAGAATAAACCGGAAGGCAGAAATCAACTTTTCAGGATAGACAGTTCTTGTGACCATGATAACAACATAAGGACATGTACAGATGTGACCTAACTGATTGTACAATAAATAATTTGGGTATGACATTGACCTAATGTACATGCATGTTAACTGGATATATGGGAAATGTTATCAACCAGATATCCTCAGGGTTTTGATGATTGAAGAAATATAACATAGTGATTAAAAGCTTGGCTTTTCGAGTCAGACAGATTTGAGTCCAATGTGGCCGTGGAAATGTTACATATCTCTCCAAAGCTCAGTCTCCTTCTCTGTAAAATGGGGGTTCTGGAAACTTCTTTTAGTACTGTTATGAGGATTCGATAAGGCAATGCCTGTAGTTTTCTTAGCGTTGCCCCTGAACTCAAGAAATACCCAAAGTGAGCTATTTTTAAAGAATAAAAATAACAGTTCACGTGTTTACAGCTTGTAGTGTGATCCAGGCTCTGCTGTAATTGTTTTATGTATATTACCTTATTTAACCCTCACAAATACCTTGTGAGTAGGTGTTGTGAATTCCATCCCCATGTTACAAAAGAGGAGACAGAGGTACAGAGGGTTTGGGTAACGAGCCAAAGTCGTACAGACAACAAGTAGCTGAGACTGGGCTCAGACCCCTCAATCCAGTAGCATGTTATAGGAACTCAGATTATCTTCAGCAGGACAAGGTAGTCTCCGGAGCAAAGACACAGCTCTAGGAACCCCAGCTAATCACCGCATTTCAAAAAACAGTGTCATCAGTGTTAGCTAGTTAAAGCATGGGGGGGGGTCCTCATTTTGTTACTATACATACAAACTTCACTCACCATGGTCTAATTAAACAACACTGGTTTCCCAGCAACACGGTTCAAATTTTGGTTACCAGGGTGCATTAACTGAGTACCTGCATGAAGTACAAACCTTGATGCTAGCTCCTCACTCCACAAATGGCTGCTTAAATAATAATCACGTCGCTTCTTTCCGTCTGTGGGGGACTGGTCACTGCGTGTCTGTGGTTCAGTTCACACACAGGCAGCAACATGGGTAGTTGTGTTGTTTCCTTGTACCCCACTGATAAACCCACGTGACATTTTACAAAAATGGACAATCGAAAAAGGGAATTGGCAAAAAAAAAAAAAGAAAGTACATCAAAGGAAAAAAATGGATAATGTCGAAGTGAAATATATGTACACGGAGTTACAGAAGAAACAGCTGATCATGGAATGTCAACACCACTGCTGTTCCAGAAACTTCTAGATGTGCAGCTAGAGGAACCGAGTGAAAGCCGTTTAATGACATTAATGAGCTAAGTGGTTGTGATATAAAGGCTAAGGATGTCCCAGAGGAAGTAAAAATCTTGTCATTAAAGGAACTCGCATAGATATTTCACAACATTGAAAGCACAAAAGCTAAAATGTGGGCAGCTGACCCACACTTAGAATGGAGTATGCCAATTTGTCAAGGCAAAGGAACGATGCTCTCTCAGTATCACAAACTCTATGATGAGAAGCTAGCACCGTTCAAACTACCCTCGATGTGTTCTCTACAAAGAAATAAAACACGTTGATTCTCAATGTTTCTAATGTTTAAATTACAATATGTAAAGTCAACGTTAGTTTTACGTTTTTAAAAATTGCCCTACATATTTATAACGGATACTTACAACATTTAATTTCTGACAAAACCTTTTTAAGGTCACAGGACAACTGAAATTTTCTCCATTGATTAATAAGATCACTTTGTACAGGGCGTGATCGTTTTTTCCGGTCCTGAACGAATGTGCGAATGCTGTGTATGCTAAAGGTCTATACACGTGAAGTGGTTCATTTCTTCCCAAACGGATCATGGTGCTACGTGAAAGCGGACGCCTCCTGCACTCTTGGGATCCTTGTTGTTTCCACTTGTCAGTGTGCCTCGGGCTGGGTCCCACCTTCAGAAGGGATCGTTCCTGTATCAGAAGAAGCTCTCCTTCCTTACACCTCCTCTCGTGTGGCTTGCCCTACCCCCCTAACCCGCACCCCACCCCCGTCTCCTCTTCTTTCCTCTACTTCCTCCTGATGCCACCCCCCGCCCCGATACATGGGCCCTCCCAGGCTGTCCCCAGCACCCTTCCATCCCATCACCACAAGAACTAACATTTGTTAATACCTATTTCAAACTCTCCAACACAGGCTCTGCTTTGGTTGGAGGTTGTTTCATGTAATAAAAAGTAGAATTGGTCAGCCGTGAAAGAAAGAAACAAGATAATAGAAGAGGGAAAACACACACACATTAGGAATAAGAGGAAAACATGAACTAAAAATCTACTTTAAAAAAACTAGTGTTTGTCGAGTGCATGCTTACTTGTAACTCATTTCATCCTCACCCTCACAAGCCCCTACGAGCCTGGTGATACTAGCATCGCTTTCACTTTGCCGGAGAAACTGAGGCACACAGAGAGAGGGTAACTTGCTCAGGTCACCAGAGCGCCAGGGCTCGGGCTTCAGAACCTTTGGCCTTGACCTCTAGGCCTGGCTCCCATGAGTGATCTTCGCTCAGATCCAACTTAACAATTGGGTCTTCAAGCTTCTTGCAAGGCTACAAAAAACATTTTAAATTTGGTGAAAGAAAAATATATACAGTCTCCAGAATATGAAAACTGCAGCAACAAAACCAATCTGCTTCAGTGTGTACATAACGCAGCATTTATCAACTTAAAAAATAACTAAATCTGGTGTTCAAAAAATTCCATTATTTTTGAAAATCATGTGTAGGTTTGATTTTATGATTTGAAAGCATCCCTATGTATACAGAGTAACTGCCTTGACATCTTAGCCAAGCATAACGCAACTCATTTTTAAAACAAATGGTATAACAAGTCTTTCAAATTATTTTATAGCCAAATACGTATGTATGTGAGGTGAGATGTGGCTGCATTTTAAAATGTGTGACTTGATGTAGGCAGGGGTCTCCTCCTTAAAGAAAAAGGAGAGCTCAGGGCCTCAACATGGTCTTGTCTTGCCCTGGACCCTGGCTTCAAACACCACTCACTTGTAGATGGTCCCCCCCAGGCCCTAGATCTGCATTTCTTTGCCTGGGATCCCCACCCTGCCCCGAGCTGTACTTCTGCACAGGGCAGTCAACCTTTGGTCCAAGGCCAAAAGGTTTCAGGGCCAAGACACTGGAGCCGGGCTGTGTGGGTTCGAATCCCCATTCTCCTGCCGACACAGAAGGCAACCTCAGGTGGGTTGCTTAACCTTTCTGCTCTCAGATGAAGATGACAAATAGCCTACTTCTAGGGGTTGTTTATGAGGATTGAGTTAATGCATGGCACATGGGGAGCACTCAGTACATTCATTCATCCAAAAAAATATATATATACATATATGCAGCAGCAACCACGTGTCAGGCACTGTTCTAGGGACTGGAACAGCAGACAAAACAGAAAACTGTCTGCCTTTAGGGAGCTTACCTCTGGTGAGGGGGACAGATGATAAACAGGAGACCTGGAAGACAGAGCATGTTGAGGGGTGATCAAGGCTAGGGAAAGAAGTTAGGTGGGGAAGGCATCGGGAGAGTTGGGGGCTCCCAGAGGTCATGGAAGGTGAGGACCTGAAGCAGATAAGCTATGAGGAGTCTGGGAGAAGGGTGCTCCAGGCAGAGGGTACAGCCTGTGCTAAGGTCCTGAGGCAGGAGTCTGCTGCCCGTGTGTCTGAGGAGCAGCAAAGAAGCCAGCATAGCTGGAGTAAAATGAGGGAGGTTGTGTTCGTCTTCTAGGGTGGTCACAGCAATTACCATGGCCTGGGGGGCTCGCACACAGCTCTGGAGGTTGGAAGTCCCAGATCAAGGTGTTGGCAGGGTTGGTTTCTTTTGAGACCTCTGTCCTCGGGTTGTAGATGGCGTCTGCTTCCTGTGTCTTCACAAGGTCTTTCCTGTGTGTGTGTCCCATCTCCTCTTTTTATTTTATTTTTTTATTTTTAATTTTTTTTTTTGCGGTACGCGAGCCTCTCCCTGTTGTGGCCTCTCCCGTTGCGGAGCACAGGCTCCGGACGCGCAGGCTCAGCGGCCACGGCTCACGGGCCCAGCCGCTCCGCGGCATGTGGGATCTTCCCGGACCGGGGCACGAACCCGCGTCCCCTGCATCGGCAGGCGGACTCTCAACCACTGCGCCACCAGGGAAGTCCCCCATCTCCTCTTTTTAAAAGGACTGGGTTGGGGCCACTGTAATGACCTCATTTACTTCTTTAAAGACACTGTCTCCAAGTACAGTCACATTTGGAAGTCTTAGAGGGGAGGGCTTCAACATGTGGATGGGGGGAGGGAGCAGGGGAGGCGCACAGTTCAGCCCATCACCCAGGGGAACGTATCAGATGTAGTCTGAGAACACAGGGCACAAGGCTCGGCAGCTACTGTAGGTGAGTCACACGCGGAGGAGCTGGAAACAGGGGCGCTTGCTTACAGAGCATTGATTGGATGCACCTCAAGGAAGGCTCTCTGAACCACACAGGGCTGACAAGCAACCCCGCCCCCCGGGGGAGCCACGAGCCACGACGCCACCACTGGAGTGATGAGTCCAAGAACATGTACCGATAGGCGCCACCTAGGGTGTGGTTAGGTTTCCGTACCTGCTGATTTAACAAGCACCGAAACTCAGCGCACCACGAGCTGGCGACCTCTGGATGAAACCGAGCTAAGAGCTTGCTTTGCTCTGTTGCACTTTTTCAAGTACCTACCTGTTAACCTTTCTCTTTGTTTCGTTCATCTTTTCCTAGACCTCTTCTTTTCCTTTCATCAAATTCTGGAAAGCCTGCCGGGTACCTCTCATCTACTGCTGCTGCTGCTTCTCCAAATCTTTCAAATCACCCCTTCCGTCGCCTCATTTTTTTTTTCCTGTTCCGATCACGCTTGCAACTATCTCCTCCAAAATCCATCCCGTCCATAGCATCATTTCCAAACTCAGTTCTACTTGGTCACATCCTTTCACTGCTTCTCCCCCCTCCCCCCCTGCAAAGAGCCATTTTCTTATTCTCCCAGCAGCCAAGACTGTGGCTTCCGTGGACGGCTGCACCAGAGCAAAGAAAATCCCTCCATTGGGAAATGAGAGCAGATGTCTCCTGACCAGGAACGATGCTGATGCGTCCCACAGGAGGCTGGCACCGAGCATCCGTAAGGCCCTTAGGGGGACCGGACACTAATGCACACCCACGGCGACTCAAGCCAGGTGGGGGGATTTTCACCTGCAGCAACAGCAGCAGATCAAACACATCACTTAGCTCCCTTCTCCCTCCCGCATCAGGACCATATCGCTCCCCTGCCACCTGGAGGAGAGCACCTCGTACCACAGCATCCCTCCCTGTGCCGCGGCTCGTGGTAGGAGTCAGTCCCCAAGAATGCGGCGAGAAAGGCAGTGAGTTGGTGGGAGCCAACCTTGCCCTTGGCCTCCGCAGGTCCCCTCTGCTCCTGCTTCCCCTGCTTTCTGCTGAGACCTGTGTCCTGAACGGTAGCAGAACGGCATCTCTCCAACCGGTTGAGCCATCTTTGAAAATGACTCGAGGTGAAAGCCACCAGATTCGACACTGACAACCTAGCGAGAATTAAGTTGGCACGTTCTTTGCATTCCCAGGCTCCTCTTTTGTCGGGAGGGAACGGTGCCCTGTTGGGGGCCGCTTCAGACCCCACCAAGCAAAAGGAGCTGTATTTAGGGAAGGCGGGGAGGATAGGAACTTGTGTTTTCCAGCATCTTCTGTGGCTTGGCCCTTTGGTGGGTCACAGGGATGAGGTGGAGAGAGGGCCCCCAGCCAGCACCTGGGGCACATCACGTAAGTGATCCAGGGGCTCTGGACTCTGATGGCCTCTGCAGGATCCCCTCCCACGAGTCAAAAGGCCCCTTTCCCCCCGAGATCCTGGGCTTCTGCCTGTGATACACAGATAAACGTTCCCCCCACCAACCAAAGGGTCAGCAGGCAGAAACACCTTCCACAGAGTGGCTCTCCTTACCCCCAGGACCATTTCCTCTGTGTCCCTGCTGTCACCCCAGTAAGACTGAAAGGATAGATCCGATCGGGCCAGACTCCCCAGGACAGGACACCGCTGATCTGACAAGATCAGGCCTGGACAAACCTCCACCTCCCCCAAGAGGGGGCCCTTTCTCAGAGACGCTAGTGACAACTTGGCCTGCTGGGGAAAATGGAAAAACACACATATATTCACCACACAATAGGGCACAGGGCACTCCATGCTTCCTACAGCAATTCTGTTGCTTATATCTCTGGGAAAAATAACAATATACTTTGTTTTTGAAAAAGCTGATGGGCAGTGAAATTAGCAGGGCTGCTCTAATGCATGGAGAGCATGGAGAGCAAGTGGTTCTTCTAAGTGAGAGGAGAAGGGGCAGGTGACTGCCTTGGGGACCGGCCAGATAAGCGGACAGCCACGCAGGCAGCTCACACCGCATCTTCAGGAAATGGAGAAGATGACTGATCTCTGCCTTTGCCACAGTGGACAATTTCTGAAAACTTTGGAGGGAAAATCAAGTTGATTTTCCTAAAAAGGTAATATCTTGGAGCAACATGGATAGACCTAGAGATTGTCATGCTGAGTGAAGTAAGTCAGACAGAGAAAGACAAATATCATATGATATGGCTTATAGGTGGAACCTTAAAAAAAAACTGGTACAAATGAACTTATTTACAAAACTGAAATAGACTCACAGATGTAGAAAACAAACTCATGGTTACCGGGGGGAAGGGGAGAAGGGATAAACTGGGAGATTGGAATTGACATATACACAGTACTATATATAAAATAGATTACTAATAAGGACCTACTATATAGCACAGGGAACTCTACTCAGTACTCTGCAATGACCTATATGGGAAAAGAATCTAAAAATTAGTGGCACAACATTGTAAATCAACTATACTCCAATTAAAACATTTTTTTAAATGTAATATTATCTCATCCCTTTAACTCTCTCTCAAGTCTTTTTTAATGCCGCACTTGCCTTATCATTTCCTTGTCTTAACTAGGATTGGTTAAAGTCTGGGCTAAATTGGTTTAAACAAGCTCTATAATATTTTAAAAAAGAAGAAGAAGAAAGCAAAGTACATAGAGTTTCCAAGTCTCAAGAACATTCCGTTCCCAGTTTACAGCTGAATATGCTTTAAGTTCAAAGACAAGCTATAGCTTCTACAAAGAATGCGGAAATAATCTGAAGTATGAGACATCCATTATTTATTACATAATTGGAGAAAATTCTGGCTAGGAGAAATCTTTGGCTGAAAGCCAAGATGATCCATCCTTAATTGTTCTTAAACAAAATTAAAATGTATCTGTTGCTTTAATAATATCTTGGTGGAAGGCAGTTCCTCTTTTATCCTGCCGGGTGTCACTTGCCAAGTTGGGTGTCACATATGTAATCATAATGATGGCCAAGTGAGAGTTCCTTGGGCAAGAAAGTCAAATATTTCACGTGCTGATGTTTTTGTAAAGTAAGTTTTTTTTTAAGCACTCTCAGCATCTTAAATTTATAACTATGACGTTTTGTCTCCAAAATCAGTCATCGTTAACAGCATCCAAGATAATTCTCTTCGAGAACTGTCTATGATTTTAAAGCATTGTGATATTATTCCATAAACTGCCCCCTTTTTGCCCCCCATCTCTTCAAGCTATAAAAATAGTTCCATCAAGGGAAATAAATGCTTTTAATGACTTTTTTTTTATCACTTTCCTTTATCAAAACTGTTTCCCTAGCGGCCCCTCCCTCCTGCTGGCCTGGACTTGTGGAGGTCCAACATCCCGTGAATGGATGTTGATTTAATAAAATGGTCATCCTGCATCTCTTGCCGCTGGGGCAAGCTTTGTGGAGGGCTGGGGCATTCTCAGCTTTGTGGAGTGGGGCGTCCCCACAATCCTCACCTCCACCACAATCACGCTCTCCCCTAAAGCTGCTTTATTTTCTTCACAACACTTAATACCCCCGCAACTATATTACTACTCAACTCATGTATTGACTTTCTCTTCTGACAGGAAACGAAACTCCAAGGGTACAGGAACTCTTTCTGTCTTATTCATTTCTGTATCCCCAGCTTCTAGAAAAGCACCTGACGCATAGTAGGTGCTCAATAAATGTTTGTAGGGCTGCTTAATTAATGAAGAACTATAACAACAAAAGGCACTGTGAATTCATTAATGGCATTGAAAGATTGTGTCTTTTATTACATGCAATAAATACATACATGTAAAAATGGCGGTATACGTGTATGAGTGTATAAGTTATTATTTAATCACTGTTATGGATTTCTGAACTGCTAGAAGTCACTCCAAGACAATCCATTGAGAATCATTGATGCATGGGGGCAAGTGATAAATTGAAATGCGGAAGACTTGATCCTATTACCAGTTATGTAACCCTGAGCAAACCCATGTGATCTCCCAGGTCTTGGTTTCCTTGTGTGGCAGATGGGAGTGATAATAGCAGATCTACCTATCCAATAGCGCTGAAAAGAAAATGAAACTGATGTATGCAGACAAATTCTGTAGGCTACAAAGCACCATATACATGTAGCTAATTCTTATGAAAGTTTATTATGATGAACTGTTTGGTCCATGACACCTGTGAGGCAGAGGATTGCCCTGCCTGCACCTTTTGTCAACTTGATCGCCATGGTCTATCATCACCAACATTGCAATAGGAGCACTTTCTCTCTTGGAATCTGTTGATCTCCCACATGCAGGAAAGCCCCGTGTAGATTTGCTTTGAATGTAGACACTCCATTTCCCACAGTGGTTGTATACTGGGCTCCTGCTCTGTGGATTCAATGACTCATGGAACGTACATCTTTTGTCTTTTAGCCTTGGCGACTGCTCAAAATGTTGTCTCTCGCAGTTCCCCTCAGCTGTTGTAGTATCGTCTCCGTAGCACTGTTGTTTCTTTAGGCCAAGTGAAATTTTAAAGCATGTTGGAAACATTTTACCTCTGACCTTCCTTTTCTGTTTAGTGCCCCCAAAAGTGCTGTGCAAACATAAGAATCATAATGATTGGTTGTTCTCCCCCATTCTGACCAATGTGCTCTTCATTATCACGGTTATGTAACGACTAACACACACAGCGGAACCCGGCCTCATCAAGGCATCCTGGTATAGATTATGATTTTCCTCACTGGGGATACCTAAACATTGCCAATACCAGACCCAAATAACTCTGCAGTTTTTAAAATGTAGAGAGACTGTGCTATGAATTTTCATGTTACATACACTACACAACAGAAAAGTGTGAAAATAAGAAATGAACAGCTCAATGAATATAACACACACACATACACACACACACACACACACACACACACCTGTGTAACAATGCTGCAGGTCAAGAAAAAGAACGTTGGGAGCACCCAGTAGCCCCTAGTGTCCCCTCCTCGTACTACACCCTCCCCACCTCCAAAGACAACGGTTATCCTTTCCTGACTCTTGCTAAACATTGTCTTACTCTTCTATAGTTTTACCACCTAAGCATGGCTCCCTTACCACCATAGTTAACTTCTGCCTGTTTTTAAAACTCTATGTCTATGGAATTCTCCCACGGATTTTCTTGAGTATCTGTCTGGCTTCTTTTGCTCATCATTATGTTGTGAGAGCCGTTCGTATTCATGTGACTGTAGTTCAATTATTTTCACTGCTGTAGAGTAGTTTATCATGAAAACATTTTCGTGAATCCATTCCATTGCTGATAGACAGGTTGCTTCCAGTCTAAGGCTACTAAAAATAATGTTGCTGTGAAGACTCTTGTCAAGTACCTTGGTGAACACAGACAGGCTTTTCTCCTGCGTATCTACCTAGGAGTGGAGCCACTAAGAAAGAATGTATGCATATATTCACTTTAGTAGCTCACACCAAACTGCTTCCATCAGTTATTAGCACTGCAGTGTATGGGAGACAGTTTACATTGCTTCCCATCTTTTTCTTGATGTAGACACTCCCCTTAATTTTACTTACTCTGGTGAGCATGTCGTAGAATCTCAATATGTTTTTAATTTGTATTTTCTATTAATAATGAAGTTGAGCATCTTTTCCCATGTTTATTGGCCATTTGAATATCCTTCCTGGTCAAGCATCTTCAAGTCTTGTCCATTTTTCTATTGGGTAACTTGAGTTTTGTATAGACACCTCATATCAAGGAGTCTTGCTAAACTTACTTATTGATATGACTCAGTAACCTGAATCCTAATTCATTTTTTGATTCTCTATATACATAATTATATCATTTAGGAATACTGACGATTTTATTTACTCCCTTGCAAACTTATATCTTGTGTTTCTTTTTCTTGCCTTACCACACTCGTTTGTGTTTCTTTTTCTTGTCTTACTGCACTGGCTAAGATCTCCAATGCAGTGGAGAATGGAAATAACAATAAAGATGTCCTTGCCTTGTTGCTGATTTCAAAGGTAAAGCTTTCAACACTGTACCATAATGGATGAGATTTCTTTATAGGTTTCCTATCTATCAATTGACAAATCAAGGACGTTCCTATCATTCCTGATATGCTAAGACTTTTTCTCAGGCCTGGATGTTGAATTTTATAGAATGCTTATCCTGCATCTACTGAGAAGACCTTATTATTTTCTCCTTTATTCTGTTAATGTGGTGAATTTACAATGATCTTTTTCCAAAGGTTTTCCACCTTACATTCTTGAATTAAACCCAACTTGGTCATTGTGTGCTATCCTATTTCTATATTGCTAGATTTGATTTGTTAAGATTTGGTTTTGGATTTTTGCATCTATATTGCATTCATGAGTTAGGCCTGTAATTTTTCTTTCCTGTGATGTCTTTGTCAGGTTTTTGTATCAGAGATATGCTCTTGTGAACAGTTGAGAAGTGGTTCTCTTTTTCTACTCTGTGGAATAGTTTGTGTAATTTTAGTGATATTCCTTCCTTAAATATTTGTTAGATTTGCCAGTGAAGCCCTCTGACCCCAAGAATTTGTGTGTGAGTGGTGGGGAGAGGTGTAGGTAGCCAGTGTTAAATTCTGGATTTGATTATTTTAATAGTTGTAGAACTATTCTAACTTTTCTTCTTTTTTTAAATTTATTTATTTTTGGCTGCATTGGGTCTTCTTTGCTGCGCGCAAGGCTTTCTCTAGTTGTGGCAAGCGGGGGCTACTCTTCGTTGTGGTGTGTGGGCATCTCATTGCAGTGGCTTCTCTTGTTGCAGAGCACAGGCTCTAGGCGGGTGGGCTTCAGTAGTTGTGGCACATGGGATCATTACTTGTGCCTCACAGGCTTAGTTGCGTCGTGGCATGTGGGCTCTTCCTGGGCCAAGGCTCAAACCCATGTCCCCTGCATTGGCAGGCAGTTCTTAACCACTGTGCCATCGGGGAAGTCCTACCTTTTCTTCTTTTAAATGTTACTTTGGTAAGTTGTATTTTTCTAGGAATTTGTCAATTATTATCTTAATTTTTAAATGTTTTGCAACAAAGTTAACCATTGTATCCACTTACCATAGAAACTGTAATGTTATCTCCTTTCTAATTCTTAGAATTGATTATTTATGTCTTCTGTCTTTTCTTTCCCCTTAATCTGTCTTGCCAGAGATTTATCAATTTCATGAATCTTTCTAAAGAACTTTGGCTTTGTTAATTTGCTCTATTAAGTGCTTGTTATATAGACATAAGTCTCATTCATTCCTGCTCTTATCTTTAATATTTCCTCTCCCCTCTTGACAAACCCTGGGTTCCATAGTTTCATCCCTAGAGGCTCAGCCTCTTTACCTTTCTGATGCCCTTGCAGGAATCAGGAAAAAAAAAAATCAGCCTAAGATCCAGGCTACCATCTTGGAATTTCATCCTCCCCTGCATTTTGGCCGGGTAATTCTTTACTATTTTGTTGGCTTTTTGATGCTCCCAAGAAATTTTTTTTAAATTTCTAAATATATTGGTCCTTTTATTTACTAGGAAATTCCAAGAAATCAATATTAGGGAATCTTTCTTTTTTTTATTGGAGTATAGTCAATTTACAATGTTGTGTTACTTTCTGCTGTGCAGCAAAGTGAGTCAGTTATACATATACACATATCAACTGTTTTTTAGATTCCTTTTCCATATAGGTCATTACAGAGTATTGAGCAGAGTTCCCTGTGCTTTACAGTAGGTCAATATTAGTTATCTATTTTATATACAGTAGTTTGTATATGTCAATCCCAATCTCCCAATTTATCCCTTCCCCTTCCCCCCTGGGTAACCATAGATTGTTTTCTACATCTGTGACTCTATTTCTGTTTTGTAGATACGTTCATTTGTACCATTTTTTTAGATTCCACATATAAGCGATATCATACGATATTTGTCCTTCTCTGTCCGACTTACTTCACTCAGTATGATAATCTCTAGGTCTGTCCATGTTGCTGCAAACAGCATTATTTCATTCTTTTTTATGGCTGAGTAATATCCCATTGTATATACGTACCACATCTTATTTATCTGTTTCTCTGTCAATGGAAGAAAAAATTTTAAAACTAGTTTCACCGAATTTCTGGCTTCCCTGAATTACCTAACCAACTATTACAGTATAAAATTCCTCTCTTAAACTTAAGCCTGGTATGTGCACAGGAATGCTTGTTTCAGTGGCAAAGTAATGTGTCGATGATAAAATCCATGTTCTGAAGTAAGAACTATGTCCATTTTTCTGTTCAACAGCTTGAGGATAAGCATATACAATAGCTATAAAATTGTACTGTTGGATCGAGGTAGACCCTTCCAGGCTCTGCTTTCTAAGGAACTCACAGGAACTCCTCATTAGTGAGATTATGAAAATGCTGTAGTATTGGCCCAATCGAGATTCTGCTTTTTCCAGGTTAGAGAGATCTTTTTTCTATCTTCTTTGGCTTTACTTTGTTTCCTCCACATTCCATGCTGGTCTGCATGGCATTGCTCCCATTCCTATTTCAGGACCTTGACTGTTTACAGATTTTTGTAGATTGTGCTGATGCAATTGCTCACAGTTCACTCCAAAGACTAAGTTTTCATCGATACATTTTCATGAAAGTTTGTTCTTTTCAATAACAAGTAAGAGAAACACCTTGTCCTTGGATGGAGGAATCCCGAGCCTGGTCTTCCTCACACTTCAGTAATAGGAGGGAGGTGGTCGAGTTCACCCTTTTGGCTAAAAAAATTACTTCTGAATTGGTAACCAATCTGAAAACGGATTTTCCCAAATGTCCAGAAACATGAGCACATTTAAGAAGTACAAGTTCCAAGAGCTCCTGCAAAATAATGACAGATTCCACAGGCCACAGAAATGGTCAGTCTCATTCTTTCATGGCCACCTCCTAAGCACACTTCTTTTGAGGAGGTAGAGATGTCAGGAAGGCTTCTGAAGTTCTTATGCCTCTGCTATTCCTGCAAACTATTTACGTTCACCTGTGTGGGCAGCAGACCCCCTGCCCTGCCACAGCCCAAACAGGAATCCTACAAGGCAGTGATAAGCTGTATGTGCTTGTGAATATGTGCGTGTGTCTATAAAATGAAACCATTTTTAAAGGCTAAACAAAGGCAAGTGTTTCCCATAATCCTACCATCATAAAGCAACCAACGTTAATACCTGACTATTATTATGTAACTTTGAATATTTTGTCTACCCTATCCTTGCCAGTATTAGAGAATAGCATGACATTTTATCCTTTTCTTGTGAATTTCATAGGTTAAAAACTGTTTTTTTCCTTAAATTCCCATTTCCTCTACTGTTAGTGGAACTATTTCTCATAAACTAGGTACTAGTTGCACTTCCTCTTTTGTTCACATCCCATGCCCATTCACATGTTTTTGTGTGCCTGTATCACTTACCCAAGAAAGATTTGGAAAACGATCTTTGGATAATACAATATTTTACCTATCACAGTGTGACATAAAGATGCACACAGTTTCATTTTTTTAGCCCAGACTTTCCACCATTTAGTGGACCTAGAATCCTTGGTTCCCTCAACCTTGTAGGTGTGTCCCCAGCCTGCCAGGGGATTCAGTCCCTCCCTCAGGGGCTCTCATCTTGTGCTTGTCCTTCTGTTTTGCATTTGTTCACTCCACACATATTTATGGTGCCTAAATATACCGGGCATAGTTCCAAGTGCTGGGAATGAAAGAAAGTACATGCCTTGGTGGCATTTACAGCCTGGAGAGGGATGGAGACACCCAATACAGTAAACAAATGAATGTGTAATGTAACATCATGTTCCATATGCTCTGAAGAAAAATAAAAGAGGACAAAATAAATCTTTCCTGGTAAAGAATGACCAGGAAAAAAGGGTGGGAAGAGCTACATTGAGAAGAATTATACATTCCACCTTGCCCTGTTTTATGATCAGAAAAGCCATCTTGAGACTGTGCTTTCTGCCCGATGCTACACACACACACACACACACACACACATACACACACACACACACACACACACACACACACAGGCAAACCCCTGACAACAGTGACAATGTCTGTCTCACATTTGAGTGCCCACAAGGCCTAACACAGCACTTAGGCATGACTGATAACAATTTTGTTAAACAAGAAAAGCTTTTTGGGATGTTTCCATTCATTTAACCCGACCAACGAGCAATTTCTGGAAGTTTCTGGAATTTTCTGGAGCACACCCCCTCCCCTCCACGCACACATACCTTTCTGCAGCCTCTGTCTACCCAGTTGGTAGTTTCTGGGGCTTTCCCACAGCTGTTCATGTTTATCTGGTATTTGCTGGATGTTGCTCTGTAAGATGACATTTGTGGGCCTGGAAGGTCTCACTCCATCAGTTTGGTTGGGTTTCAGGTTTGCATGTAAACAGCTCCCACCGTGATGCCAACAAACTTGGACTCTATTTCTCATTAGAAGGCACTCTTTTCCACCCACACAGTCCCACAAAAACTTCTGACTCCAAAAACTCATCCTTAAACCCCATGTTACATGGGAGGCCCTGAAAGCCAGGCAGGGAGGGCGCTTCACTTCTAAGAAAAGGGGGCCCCTTTCACTGTCCACAATAAAATGCCAAGTTTGGCAAAAAACGTAAATAAGAGCCTTGTTTCAAAACTGCAAAAAAGCACAAACTTCCATTTGTGCTTTTGTTTATATTAAATAAGAAGCCTATTTTTCTATGAATAAAGGCTCTTGTGTGGGTAGTGAGAAGAGCTGTCGAGACGAACTTCTGCTTCTTACGCTGTGCTGGACCGGACCCGGCCTGCCCCCAGCCAGCCACAAGAAAGAAACTGCCCAACCGAATGATCGGGCTCTCTCAGATCAAAGCAACAAACCATGAGATAGCATGATGGAGAAACATTTTAAGATAAAACCCTGCTAAAGTGGTTTCTGATGAAAAGGAGGGAATAGTTCTAGCAAATTATCTTTAATAAGATTAAGCATCATATAAAATGGGTCCTTGACCTGCAGAAATAATAACTGAGGTGTGTTTGGTGCTTTAACTCTGAAAAATATACTCTTACACACTTTATCCAGCTGATTCTCAAATACCTCTGAGAGCTTGGCACTGTTATTTTGTACATGTTGTAGGTGATGAAACTGAATATCTGAAGGTTGTCTGTCCAGCTGTTAATGGCCTAAAATGTATCTCCCCAGATTCATGCATTGAAGTCCTAACCCCCGGTACCTCAGAATGGGTTCTTATTTGAAGATAGGTTCTGTAAAGATGTGAATAAGTTAAAATGAGGCCATTAGGGTGGGTCCTAATTCAAGATGACTGGTATCCTTATAAGAAGAGAAACTTAGGACACAGTCAAACACAGAGGGATGATCATGTGAGGACATGGGGAGAAGAGAGTCATCCACAAGCCAAGGAAACAGGTCTCAGAAGACACTGAAGCACCCAACACCTTGATCTAGGAACCCAGCCTCCAGAACTGAGAAAACAAGTACCTGTTGTTCAAGTTGCCTAGTCTGTGGTGCTTGGTTATGGCAGCCTGAGCGGACAGAGACACCAACACAGGGTCTCCCAGGGCTACCATGAGGCTTCTGCTGCTTCTTGAAAGCTCTTCAGATTCTGCAAAGCTGCAGTCCCATTCTGAGATGACGTCAGTAAAAGGCACAGGACACAGGCACGCCACCTGCTCATTCCCCTCTCCTCTCATGGCTCCTCACTTTCCCTCCCGTCTCCACCCTCTTCCCTTTTCCTTTCTGCCCCCTCCACACCTGGCTTCACATTTGCAGCCATCTGTGGGATGCACACTGTATTTTGTGTAAGCCCTCGTACCTGGTGTTATTTATTTCACTATGTTTCTGACTCTTTCCCTTTAGGACTATTTTGAAACTCAGTTGGTATTGTAGGATGAATACCTAACTTACTGTAATTGTAAATTTCTGAAACTATCTTTCTTCTGCTTTTGCACTTGATTAATAGCTTCTGTGGGTATAGCATTCCAGGTTGAAAATCATCTACCTTCAGGACATTCTGTGATCTTCTCATTCCCAGAGTTGCTGCTGGGAGAGCTGAAGCCATTGTGAGTCTCGATTCTTTGTACGGTACTTTTTTCTTCACGCCCTGGAAGCTTGCAGAATCTTCTTTTGTCCTGGTTGGTCTGAAATTTCACAACACTGGGCCTTAGTGTGGGTCTATTTTTACCCATCGCACTGGGCCCTTTCAACCTTCGTTCTTGGAAAAGTTTCTTGAAGTGTGTTTTAAAGACCTCTCACCATCTTCCCTGTTCCCTCCTCCTGGACATGCACCTCCTGGACCGGGCCTCCCATTTCTTATATTTTCTCCCTTTTTTCACTCTGTCATTTTGTTCTATTTTCTGATAGAATCTTTCAACCACACCTTCCAACACTTCCACTGAGTCTTCCACGTCTGCCATCATGTTGTTACTTTCCCAAAGTGCCTTTGGATGTTGTTGTTTCCTAAATGTTGCTTTTTTATAGTATCCCTTTCTTGATTCATAGCTGAAAATCTCATCTCTCTGAAGACGTTAAGGGCAGGCACAGTCTCTGTTTCCTCCAGAGTTAAAATTTTTTTTCATTGAGATATAATCCACCTAATATAAAATTCATCCTTTTAAAGTACATAATTCAGACTTCTCTGGTGGTGCAGTGGTTTAGAATCTGTCTGCCAATGCAGGGGACATGGGTCTAAGCCTTGGTCTGGGAAGATCCCACATGCCACGGAGCAACTAAGCCTATGCACCACAACTACTGAGCCTGTGCTCTAGAGCCCACGAGCCACAACTACTGAGCCCTCATGCCACAACTACTGAACCTGCTCCCTAGAGACTGCGAGCCACAACTGCCGAGCCCACGCACCACAACGACAGAAGCACACACACCCTAGAGCCCGTGTTGCAACTACTGAGCCCACATGCCGCAATACTGAAACCCACATGCTCTAGGGCCCATGTGCCACAACTACTGAGCCCACGTGCTGCAAGTACTGAAGCCCATGCACCTAGAGGGGCCATGCTCTGCAACAGGAGAAGCCACCACAATGAGAAGCCCGTGCACCGCAATGAAAAGAAGCTCCCCCTCACTGCAAATAGAGAAAGCCCATGTGCAGCAACGAAACCCAACACAGTGAAAAAAAAGTACATAATCCAGTTGGTTTTTTTTTTTAAATATATTCACAAAGTTGTGCAACATTTAATCTCCTTTTTGGATCTCTAGATTTGTCTGTTGGGAACATTTCATACAATTGAAATCATATGTGACTTGTGTTATATTTGATTCTCAGGCCCCTTCAGTTGAAATGCCCTCTTTAGAGCAATTCATAGCCAACCTGCTTCCAGAGATAATTGGTAGGGATCGCAGGTTTTTCTATTAATCACCCTTATTAACAGATCTAGGAAGGGAACTGGGAGACTTTCTAGACCAACATCCTCATGTTTCTCCTGGAGAAACTCACAAAGGCCAAGTGGGAACCCCAAGTGCATGGCAGGTGAGTCACAGGTTTGGCATCACTTCTGTGGGACGAGAGGAAGGTGTGGGAGAAGATGGCTCCAGCACCTGAAGGGGGACTAGGAAAGGGGCTGTGAAAGGCCAGCACAGAGGAAACGTGAAAAGGGACTCATCACCCTCCCCAGTCCCCACACCTAGGTCTGACCAGGAAGATGCAAGGTCCAGAAAGGAAGCCTTTGGAGGACTCTGTCACTGGTTGAATCTTGTCCCCCAAAATGATGCCCTAGAACATGACCTTATTTGGATTATTTGCAGTTATAACTAATTAAATTCAGAACTGATCCTACTGAATTAGGGTGGGCCCTTCCCTAATCCCACATGACTGCTGTCCCTATAAAGAGAGGAGACTCAGAGACAGAGATGCAGGGAGAAGGCCAGGTGAAGACGGAGGCAGAGATTGAAGTGATGTGTCTACAAGCCAAGGAGTGCCAAGGAGTGCTAAGGATTGCTAGAAACCAGCAGAAGCTGGGCAAAGTAAGGAAGGACCCTCCCCTACAGGTTTCAGAGGGAGCACTACCCTGCTGACACCTTGATGGGCTCCAAAACTTTGAGAATAGCTTTCTGTGGTTTAAGCTTCCCAGTTCGTGGAACTTTGTTACTGCAGCCCCAGGACACTCACACGGCATCCAAGGCATGAGGGTAAGGCTTGGGTTTAGCTGCTACTCTGCCTTTAGCCTTTTTCCTCATCCTTATTTTGACTGATCTTACAAAAGTAACTGCTTTCAGACCCATTGCGTTCACTCTCCATAAGCATAAACGGCCCCACTTGCATTAGTCGATTCCCCGCCTGTGCTCTGCAGGGGCCTCGAACTGTAGGGATCCTAGCTCTGAGCCCTGGGGGCCAGCCGGGGAGGAAATGGGGGGAGGACTTGCCGAGCCTGCTGTGCCCAATACCTCTGCTGCCACATAAAAGGCACGCTGGACATATTTAGAATGATGTCAAATTCTACCCCCAACATGCCATTACACATGTGAGGTAGGCTGAGGCCAGCCTACCTGACTGGTATCCTGAGCTGTAGAGCATTCTTGACTAGTATCCTTGGCTAGTGAAAAATGATGCCCTTATTCAAACTGGAAGTGAAAGGTAATGTCATAAGTGGGAGGGGAAAATGGCAAAAGTGAAAACCCAAAAGTGCCACTTGTCTAGTAAAAGAGAAAGTGTTTCACTAATTTCAGTTGTAAAGTCAGTACATGATGATTCAAAACACTAAAATTACATAGAAGCATATAGAGTCAAAACAGAAGTGCCTCTGCCTCTGTTTTCACCCCCAAAACCTGTCCTCCACATTCGGACTCCCCAGGAACTACTATATATAATATGTACTGAGTCCGCCTAGCGGAAGACTCTCCATTGCCCATACAGACATGCTGTAACACCGTCTGTTTCATTTCATTGTATTTTAAAAGCACAGTGTCTGACAACTTCCTTTTTCACTCGTTAGTACGTTATCGACATCTTCCCACATCAAGGAAGAGAGACTTATCTCAGAAAGTAACTGTGAATCGGTCTTGGGGCAGCTCTGGAAAATATCTGGGTGATTATAAATTTACAGTGTGCCTTGGGGAAACATACCACATGTTTCTATGGGTACAATTTGCAGCACGTGAATCTGACACACCACAAAGGCTGGGGAGAAATAGATTTGAAGGAGATCAACAGGAGAAATGGAAAAAAATTAAGCAGCCAATTTTACCGCTAAGACTTCTCGCCATATATGTCAACAGTTATGGATGATTAGACATTTTGTCAATGGAGAAAGGAGTTGAAAAGCCAGGGGAAATGATATATTTTTATCTCAGGTCAAGTAGAAGGTAGACCTAATTTACCTAGGGCGAGGATGGCTAATGTACAATTTCATTCCTAAACCTTAAAATTCGGGGAGGTAAATTGCATAGAAAAACAAAAATGTGACCCAAAAAAGTGTTTAATAAAGTAAAAGACTTTATCTTCTTGAAGAGGATAAACAATCCTGAGATTCAGTAATTCCTTGAGAACCTCAGAAAAACAAAATTCAAGATATTTTAGACACGGAGAAGGGCAGAATGAATTTTCCCTACCCTAATAAATCATGTTATATGAGGTTCTCAACCAGGGCAATTTTGCCTCTCAACCCCCCTCAGGGGACATGTGGCAATGCCTGGAAACAGCTTTGAATGTCACCCTGGGGTGGGGAGGAGGAATGGGTGCTACCGGCATTCGTGGGTGGAGGTCAGGGCTGATGCTCAACATTCTACAACATATAGAACAGCCCCCAATGACGAAAAATAATCCAGCACAAAGTGTCAGAACTGATGAGGCTGAGAAGCCCTGTGTTATAGCTTTTCTAAAGGGATTGCTTTTTGTCTTATAATGGGTATGAAATCCTATTTAACCAACTTCGTAAACACATCCAGAACAGATTCATACCATTTTCTTGTGAATCTAAACCAATCCAAACTCTACTCCCCGACTCTCCCACCAAAAAAGTTGGAGTGAAACTTTCGAATGAGATTTACTGCACTTGTAAAACTATGAAGTAAGGGTAAACAGTGGTACCCAAAACACAGAACAGGATTTCTAGGCAGGCAAGACACGAGTTCAGACGCTGGAGGGGAAGACTGATTCTCAGGGAGCTGATCCGGGCACCATTGTGTACCTCACAATAAACCTACTCGTAGCTTGAAATGACACTCCGAGCCTGGGGAACATGGTTTAAAATGATTTCCATCATAGAGCGAAGGAATAGAAACTCAGCCTTGTCTGTGGTTAGTTGCCTAATAGGACACACACACACACACACACACATACACCCCACTTATGCTGGATTTTTGTGAATACAGTCCAGTTCAAGCCTAGGAAAAAATCATGGCCAGAAAAATCTCCCCTTTTGTCACTGGGTACCAGCCATAGGTATTAGTCTCTGGAGCCCTGCATGAGTTTAACTTGTCACCACTCTACCTCCACCCCACCCGGGAACAGCTATGGATTTTGTACTCCTGAGGTCACCTTGGGTATTAGTACAGGTTGCGTATCTCATTGCCTCACACGTGCTTTCAAAGTCACCACTGTCTTTTAGTAAGTCATCTGAAGCTCTTTAAGCCCCCCAGCGAGGCAAAAGAATGTAGCATGTCTCAGACAGACAGCAGCAGCATCGTGTACTTAAACTGTTTGCTTAAGGGCAGGGAGTCATAGACAGTGGGTGAGCCAGGAGTTTCATCAATAGGTTCACAGTGGCCTTAGAAAAATCCATGCAGTAACCACAGGACCAGAGATGACGGAGAATTAGTTCCACGAGGCCTCTGAGGGAATGAGGGCTGCCACCCAGCACTGTGCAGTTCAGACCCAGCTCGAAGGCTCCACCCAGGGGTCCGGGGAGGCTGACTCCAGCCCCCACTGGCTGTCCTTGTTCTGCCCCAGGAGTGGGGCTTTCCTCTAACCCTCACAGGACACAGTATCGACTCACAGAAGTCTGATGAAGATGTTCTGGAGGAAAATGCAGAACGATAGCCATTCTCGGTCTTATAATGAGGGGGTCCCTCCAAAGTAGCTTTGCTCTGTCCTCTGTGTTTCCATTAGAAATGAGAAACCTGCTGATCCTTATTTATTGTTAAGCCTTCATAAACTAAATAATCAGCGCCCATTAATGACTCTAATCATTCAGCTCCTGTTTTTAAATCCTGGTCTTTCAGCATGCTCTAAGTGGGTGGTTTTAGTTAAACCTAATTGCAGATACATCACATCCAAATATACACCCTACACGAACGATTAACAACGCTTGGAATCTAGTTCATTAAATAGGTGTTTGCAATGGGATGATAGTGTACCTCAAACTTAAACATATCATATAAGTTACCCTTCTGGTAACTATGATGGTGAGAGGGTTGTTTATTAGAGTCATTTAGGATACAGTCTAGTGTCAGTCTCAGAAGTTCAATTCTCAGTTGTCAGGTTCACAGAAGCTTTGTTTCCTTGAAGCTCTAAGTCGGAATGTACTGGTTTTGATTTTCTTTCGGATTTGTATGCCCAGATATCTTCTTCCAAAAGAGTGTCTTCAAACATGGCAACATGATATTATCATTAAAGAAGTTCTAATCTTAAATTAAAAAATAAATCACTTTCTGTACAAAGTGTGATCACTCCTCACCAGCCCTTCCCTAGAAATCAGCTTTTTATCACTAACAGCACACTCTCACATCCTTTATCCAGATAAATCTCACCTGACTCTAGAATACTTCCAGGATCCCGGTGTTGCTATTTTTTACATTAGAAGTGAGGAAACCGAAGGTGGGAACAGTAATTTGGCCAGCACGAGATCTCTGCAGGCCGGCCTTTAGGTTCACCTGCTTGGAGAACTCACTTGCAACAGTCCGATTTGTATTGGAGACCTGATTTCCTTGCTCTGAACCATTACCTCACTCAGCGTCACTCCCCATGGGTGGGGCCATGCACCCCAGGAGCCAATCAGGGGCCGCCATAACAAGCACCCCGTGACTCTGCTCCCTCCCACCTGCTCATGCAGAGTCCACATTGTACATTCACCACGGAGGAAGGATTTGACATTTTTACCAGAGTCTTTCACAGAACAGAGTCAGAGCAAGTAAAAATCGTCCTCAGTGCCCGGCTGCAGACTGCCTGATCTTTGCAACAAAGACGCTGCAAAATACTGTTGGAAAGTTCATCAGAAAACTGTCATAGCTGTGATGTTCCTGCAGTGCCTTCGTCAGAGGAGATGTCAGCTAGTTCGAATCCAGCAACAAAATATACACGGTATGTAGAGACAATCACTGCCAGGCAGGGTTTCTGTTGTTCTTGGAAAGTTATTCCTTGCGAGAATATGTTTCTGATGCTCTGAAGTACAGATAGATGCTCCTTGACAGTGCGAGAATTGGACTGGATTATAACAGAGGCACATAGAATTTAAGTTATGTACTGTTTCAGGCGTGCATGGCCTATACCAGCTTCCACCATTGGCTTTACCTTTCAGCTGAATTGGGAGGGGTTCCTTTTAGTCCAGGTCAGAGGTCTGGAGGAGGAAAAGCAAAGGCTGGTTACTGTCAGTGGTTAGATTTGACCCTTACCTATTTGGCCACCCAGCACAGTTGACTTGGATGAACTGTGTAGAGAAGTTAGGGTGGATATCGTCTCCTCCATTATCCACTGTGTGACATCAGGTGCATTAGTCAACCTCTCTGAGCCTCTGATTTTTGCATCTATAAAACGGGGCAGTCACACATAAATTACTGAGTCATTGTGAGGCTCAGATGAATTAATGGGAATAACGTGCCTTGTTCACAATAAACACCAACATGTATCAACGAGGGGTCATTTTTAAAATCAGGGTATTCCTCCTGAACTTAGAATTAGGACCATGTTGCAGGGCAAAGCCAAATTAATCATAATCCTTAAATATTCTCTAATGAACTTAGAGAAGTAGATGACACTCAAATCCCTCCACACCCAACACCAGCCTTGACTGCAGACTATTGTGTCAGTGTCTACACCAGTCTCATATATAACAGACAAATACTGAAACCACCAGAAAACAATGTGCAAAAACAATGCAAGCTGATGACAAAGTGGAAATTCAAACCTTGCCTGGGATAATAAGTTTCCTGAAGTTAAAGAACACGACTGAGGAACTACTGGAATTGTTCAGTGTGTGGTGAAAGCTGACGTTGCAATTATTACTTTAAATGTATTAATAAAAAAACAATATTTATTTTCATCATTTTTTAAAGGTTTATTTTCAAGATGATGTCCCAGTTATCCATTTCCTCCCACTGGTTCTGTGAAATCATGTTCCCCATCCTAATTAAGTTCACTTTAAGTGGGCTTGATTCAGTTGAAAATATCCTCCAAGAAAAGAAGCCCTTGTGCATATAGACTCCATAGGTCATTTCACAGAATAAGGAAGAAATGGCTTCATAAATTATATTCCATCAATAGGAACTCTCTTTAGGCACAAATACAAGACAAAGATGCGTTGAATAGGATTAAATCTCCTGTGTGCCACCGGTGAATGGGATGCATATGGGACAAGATAAAGACAAGGCGGCAAGAAGAAGAATCAAACAGACAATACACAGAACAGGATTCTGTTAGTGAATCTGCTTCCCTGAAAAGCAGTGCAGACCTCCCAGGGCCCCTGAAAGCAGGAAGCCCTCCCACCTGAAGCCAGCAGAGCCCTATGGAGAGGAGACCAGAAGACTTAGTCTGCTGTGTGCAAGAAACCTCACTGCCTGAGCATGACTTTCAAATGCAGCGGAGGGCGGTTTCACCCTGGGTCTTTCCTTCTGCAACTCCATCAATGTCTGATTCGTTGGCATTGTCGCACTCCATAATGCCAGCCTCAGCCTTCCCTACCCACTTCCAATCTGCCCAGGCCCCATGCTCCATGCCAAGGCAGTGGTTGTATAAACATCCCTGGAAATGCAGCTCCCAGCCTTCATGCTGGTCTCTATTTAAATGAGTAATCCCATTACCAGTCTTCTAAGCAAGCCAGCTCCCACAGGAGTACCGTCCTCCAGCCCTCGTAATACAAAAATCATTCATTCGTCCATCCATCACACAATAATGTGAGTCGAGCGTTATAAAAGACAAAAGGATGTACGTTGTGTACACAGAAATCTAAGGTTTGAAAATTTCTAAGATTTAACTTGACTGGGGGAAGGAGTGGGCTAGAAATGAATGCCACATTTCTTCAAAGTGAATTGTATTAAAAACCCACGTCATGCAACATCTGTGTGAATCAGTCTCCCAGGACTCAATGTAAACAGTTGTTGATATAAATAGATGTGCTTTTAAGCAAAGACAGATGTCCCAGACCAAAATGTTAAGAAAACACATAAAACAGTTAAGTTCAAAGACATCCTGGCTTCCTTTTATTTTTTTTTCTCCAATAGGTGAATCTTCACTGAGCTGTGACAGTAAAGGGTGGAAGAGAGAATATGTTGTTTTGTGCCACAGAAGCAGATGTGTGAACAGCACACAGTCGAGAAGAGCGTCCGCTAGCCTGTGTCGTGATACGTTCTCCTACTCACACATTCTCATGGTATTCATTGATTAATTTGAAGAACATTCTGGAAGCGTCCTGGACTTGGACTGCCTCAGAATATTATTTCAGGGAGTACTAAGTGGGAGGCGTTGGGAAATAAGTCACTGGGAATTTGGGGTCAGTCATGCTGACGTCAGTGGGAGAAGAATCTAGGAGCCGGCCGGATTCTGGAGTGAGAGCGGCTGTAGGACCACAGTCCTTACTGGCAGCAGGCCTGCCTCTCATTCTCCTGGGGCAAGAACTGATCAGAAAGTTGATAAACGAATCCACATTTCAGTGGGAAGGATACTCTCAGTGAGATTATCAAGAAAACTAGAACCAGGCAGAAAGGTCATTTATAAATAGAGCAATTCACATTTTTTGCATGTCAGGCACTGTGCTAGGAAACATTTTCACATGCATTCCCTCCCTGAATGTGAGCGATGTCGTAAAGCATTTAAAACTCCAAAGGAATTAGAGACAGAAGACAAGTATGGATTTTTGACTCTACTACCCTTTATATGGTAAAAAATTCTACCAGACTCTGCAAAGCAGGTTCCCTTCCTTCCAGGAGTGTGTGGCAAAGAAAATTGCCCTTGGATGGAGCTTTCCCCAGAAGGAAACTGTGGCTACTTTGCAGGGGCTGAGGACTGAGATGGGGGGCCAGAGCTGGAGGTCAAAACAGGCTGGAAACCCCCCCAGGGGTCGTCTTTGCCAGTCCCCTCCCCATCCAGTCAGTGGACACAGGAGACAGGGCTGGCACCCCTGACCTTGAGGGCATGGCAGCCTTGCTGACCATATGCAGGTGTGGACACACAGGCTGGCTGAGGTTTAAGGTAGAAAAGCCCCACTTTTGTTTCATTTGTCATGAAGCCAAATGACCTGGAACATGGTTCTTTCTCAAACTGTAAGAAAAGAAAGTCAAAACAAAGCCCCAATCACAATACAGATATGGATATAGATATAGATATCTATATTGTGATATATAGATATAGATATCTATATAGAATTTTTCAGATTCTTTTCCATTACAGGTTATTACAAGGTATTAAATATAGTTCCCTGTGCAATACAGTAGGCCCTTTTTGATTATCTATTTTATATATAGTAGTGTGTATATGTTAATCCCAAACTCCTAAATTATCTCTCCCCTCCCTTCCCTTTTAGTAACCACAAGTCTGTTCTCTATATCTGTGAGTCTCCTTTTGTTTTGTATATAAGTTCATTTGTATCATATTTTAGATTCCACATGTAATCTCTCTCTGTCTGACTTACTTCAATTAGTATGATAATCTCTAGGTCTGATAATCTCTAGGTCCATCCATGTTGCTGTAAATGGCAGTATTTCATTCTTTTTTATGGCTGAGTAATATTCCATTATATATATATATATATATATATATATATATATATATACACACACATACATACCACATCTTCTTTATCCATTCATATTTTGATGGACATTTAGGTTGCTTCCATGTCTTGCCTATTGTAAATAGTGCTGCTGTGAACACTGGGGTGCATGTATCTTTTCAAATTATAGTTTTGTCTGGGTATATGCCCAGGAGTGGGATTTTTGGATCATATGGTAGTTCTATTTTCAGTTTTTTAAGGAACCTCCATACTGTTCTCCATAGTGGCTGTACCAATTCACATTCCCACCAACAGGGTGGGAGGGTTCCCTTTTCTCCACATCCTCTCTAGCATTTGTTATTTACAGACATTTAATGAAGGCCATTCTGACTAGTGTGGGGTTATACCTCATTTGTGGTGTTGATTTGCATTTCTCTAATAATTAGAGATGTTGAGCATCTTTTCATGTGTCTGTTGGCCATCTGTATGTCCTTTGGAGAAATGTCTATTTAGGTCTTCTGCCAGGCAGTATTATTTATAGGAAATTACCTCTGGGTTGCATGCACAGGCTGAGCACATTGTCAAGAGTTGCAGAAGCATCTCTAACTGTGTTGATATAATACCGTCACCAGTCAGTGACCTGAAGATTTGGTCTCCTTGCTGCTAGACATCTGTGAGTATTGGGATAAAATGTCATATTAATCAAACATTCAGATGCGGTCACAGGTGATGCTTGGTCTGTGTGGACAGGCTGTAGTAGAGGTGGGTGAGGCAAGATATTCATAGTTGCATGTCCTCAGCCTGGGCACAAAGGAGGATGCATTTCCCGGCCTCCCTTGTTGTTAGGTTGGCCATTTCACTGGGTTCTGGCCAATGGAAAGTGGGCAGAAGGTCTTGGAGTTATGGCTTGGCCTTAAAGCTCCCTGCACGAACTCTGATGCATGCCCTTCTTCCATCATGACCCTAGAAGTCATGCGTGAAGATGATGGCTTCACAAGATATAAGGAGACTGGATTCCTGGGCTACCACTTGGAGGAGAGCCCAGGAGAGCTGCCCAGCCTGCATCAGACTGTGGAGGAGGGAAAGCAGATCTTTATGATGGTAAGACAATGTTACAGCAGCTAGCATTTATTATGTGACCGATGCATCTAGTTCTGGGAAGTATAGATGGATACCACTGAGCAGGGTGCTTACCGGTAACTTCTTTTTCAGATTTTTTTTCCCGATCAGGTGTGTAGTTCAAAATCAGTCCCAAAAGGTCACAGTTGGGAAGAGAAAGAGAAGTGGGGAATGAAAGTAGTGCGGTGATGCTCACTCTGGACCTGATTCACATACATTCCTAGAGCAAAAGTGTTATTCAGTCCACTCCCTGCTTCTAAGTAAACACAGCTGCACCCAGGTCATCCTTGAGGGGTAGTCTGTAACCCTATTCCTAAAGACAGCCAAGAGTGAGATTCCACAGCCCACCCTAGTAATTCAGTGACCCAAAAGTCGGGGACCAGGGGTTTCTTTTTGAAAGCTGAACCAAGCCCATTGGCAGACACACCTTGTTCTCATTCATTCCGTTCAATGAAGGACAAACTGCTCACAATTTCCACACTGTATGTCTTCATTTATTTGGTTACTGACACCACATGAATGCCTCATGGCTCTTTCCTCACTAGGTAAAATAATGCGTTGCTCTGAAATTTATTTAATTAAACCAGCAGTGGCTGAGGCTCAGTCTCTGCCCTAAAAGAGATAAGACAGAGACATAAAAGAGCTAACAGGATCTTATGTTTACAATGAATGAGAGATATCTGAGGAAGAGGAGGAAGAGATGGGCTACAATGGTCGAAGAGGGATTCCTGGATGAGGTGGGCTTCCAGAGGCCCTAAAAGATGATGAGAACATGGAAAAGTCAAGAAAGGGGTAAGGTCATTATAAGAAAATCTGGAGGCCAAGACTGTGAGAACACCAGCTTGGCTGGAGTGGAAACTTCCATTGGGAAGTAGAGAAGAAGGCTCAAGGGAGTGAGAAGACTCAAGAAGGATGAGATCTATTCTTGGAGGGCATGGGTGGTAGAACGATGGCTCCCCAAGGGTGTTCAAGCCCTAATCCCCAAAACTATGAATGTTGCCTTCCATGGCAAAAGGGACTTTTACAGATGTGATTAAGTTAAAGACCTCGAGATGGGGACATTATCCTGGATCATCCAGGTGGAACTTAAAGGTAATCACGAAAGTCTTTATAAGAGCGAGGCAGGAGTCTCTGTCTCAGAGAAGGACCTATCACAAGGGAAGCCAAGGTCAGAGAGAGAGATTTCAAGGTGCTGTGCTATGACCCTAGGCCTTGAAGACAGAAGAGGGACCATTAGCCAAAGAATGTGCATGACCTGTAGAAGCCGGAGAAGGCCAAGAAACGGATTCTCCACTAGAGTCTCCACTAGGAATGCAGCCCTGCCAACACCTGGATTTTAGATCTTCTGACCTCCAGTACTGGAAAAGAATAAACGTGTGTTGTTTTGAGCCACTAAGTTTGCAGTAATCTGTTACACTAGCTGTAGGAAACGAATACCCAGGACTTTGAATTTGAAGCTGGTGAGACTTTAACCTGTAAAGCAATCAGGGTCTTGGACTCAGAAGGCACGACATCACTCATCCTACACGTGTGCATTGCAGGAGGTCTCTGTAAGCACCACGAAAACAGGTCCTTGCCTGTACTTGTCCCCAAGAGCCCCAGCATGGAGAGCAGTGCCTGCCACCCAGTAGAATATTTTCTGGATGAATGACAACGTGGACAGTAAAGGCTACAGTGTCTCTAGGAAGTTCTCATGGCCTCCCACCCGAACTATTTCACTATCCACCTTGTCGGCTGCTTGGCCTTTGATCTTGTCTCCACTCCAATCTGCTGCCATGTTCATCCTCCAATACAAGCTCTGGTTCTGTCATTTTCATTCAAATAAAATTTAAATTCTTTCAAATATTATATAAAGTGCTCCGTGACATAGCCTCAGATTATCTCCAGGAGCAGAAACATCTACACCCACACAGGTTCCTGTCTACGCAGACGTGGCTTCACTGTTCAGCAGCCCTCCCTCACATGACTGCACCATCCCACTGTGCCCTGGAAAGTAGAAGTTACTAGCTTTTATTGTTGATTCCAGGAACTTCCCAGAAAAATCCACTTAAATAAACATCAAGCTGTCCCACTCTTCAATAGATAGTATCAAGGATCGTTTATTCTCTGAGACTCTTCAGAGTATCCTGCTTTAAAACCCTCATCTTGCTGTTCATATTCATCCTACACCATTACTTCATGATGCTTATTTCATAATCAAGCTTCCTCCCACACTGAAATACCTGCCAAGCCTCCCAAACCTATAGACATCCTAATTTGGCCTCACCCATCAAAACACGACTTGGACTCTGTCAGGATTATTTGCATAGTACAGAAGAGACACCAGAATGGAACCTGGCTCTCAGACTGATTTATCCACTAGGTATCTTGGGCTTAAACTTTTAGCTGAGAACTTTTTGAGGGGCCTGTGAAAATGTTTGAAAGCCTAGATGAGAGAGGAAAATTATGAAATCCAAATTGTTTCATTGAATCTCTACAAACTGTAATGCTATCTCAATTCATTACTTGTTGAATTTCGAATAGGTACAAATTCCACTATGTTTTAAAACAATTTGTGAGCTAGATTTTCTCAATTTACCAGAATACAGAATTCTCAACTATGCACAATAGATTAAAGTAGCTACTTGTAGCCAGCTCATTTTGGAAGCAATGTTATTTTTTAAAAACATCTTCTCAGGTTATTTTACATTCAAGAAACATTTAAGATGGGAAATGAGTACATTTTAATATATGTGATATAATGCATTATGGCTCCTTCAGAAGTGAGGGAGACCCTTAAAACAAGTCTGCTGGTAGATAAACAAGGTCCTACTGCATAGCACAGGGAACTATATTCAATATCTTGTAATAAGCTATAATGGAAAAGAATCTGAAAAAGAACATATACATACATATGCATGTGTGTGTGTGTGTGTGTGTAACTGAATCACTTTGCTGTTCACCTGAAAATCAACTATACTTCAATTAAAAAAATAAAAATAAATGGAAAAACAAAAAAACAGGTCTGCTGGTTATGGGGCAGAAAGGACACTGGTAGTAATAACTGTGGTTAATAGTCATTGCCACTTATCATGTACCATTGATTCCTTTCATCTTTTTTTTCAGTTGAGGTGAAATTCACATAACATAAATTAGCCATTTTAGAGTCTACAATTCAGTGGCATTGAGTACATTCACTAAATGCTTCGTAGCCACCACCTCTCTCTAGTTTCAAGTCTTTTTCATCACCCCAGAAAAATACCCAGTTCTCATCAAACAGTGACTCTCCATTCACTCCTCCCCCCGCATCCCCTAGAAACCACTAATCTGCTCTCTTTCTTTATGGATTTGCTGCTTCTAGACATTTCATATGAGTGAAATCATACAATATGTGACCTTTTGTGTCTGGCTTCTTTTTTAGAATAAAATTGACCTTGAACAACATGAGTTTGAACTGTGCAGGTCCAATTATACCCGGAGTTTTTTCAACAGTAAATACTATAGTACCACGTGATCCTTGGTCAGTTGAATCCACGGAATTGAAACTGTGGATAGTGGAGGAACCAGAGATATGAGTAACCGCATATACAGAGAGCCGACTATAAATTACATTTGGATTTTCAAGACCACAGAGGGTCAGCACCCCAACCCCCACGTTGTTCAATGGTCAACTGTTTTTACATTACCTCAAGAAAACCTGGTTCTCACTATCTATCACCCCATTATCCCTCCAGTCCCACCAGTCATAAGCAACCATTAATCTACATTCTGTCTCTGTAAACTTGCTTATCTATAAACTTGCTTATTCCGGACATTTCATATGAAAAAAATCATGCAATATGGGATCTTTTGTGACTGGCTTCTTTCACTTGACATAATATTTCCAGGGTTCATCTATGTTGTACTTCATTCCTTTTTATGACTGAACGATGATGTTCCATTGTATGTATACATCACAATTGGCCTTTATCAATTTGTCTTTTGATGGGCATTTGGGTTGTTTCCATCTTTTGACTCTTATGAATAATGCTGCCATAAACATTCATGTTCATGTCTCTGTATGGACATACTTTTTCATTTCCCTTGGGTACATACCTAGGAGTGGAATTGCTGGTTAATATGGTAACTCTATGTTTAACTTTTTGAGGAACAGTTCCTTTCATATTCCTTCACAATAGCAATGTGAGGAATTGGAAATAGGTATGATCATGTGCCCAGCGTGACACACAAGTAAGATGTAGGGCCATAATTTAAACTTGGGTCAAACTGAGTTTAGAGTCCCCCCATCCTTCCACTCACCAGTGCACAAGAGATAGTGTGTAGTGGGAAGAACTCATGGGCCATGTGCAGGGCAGGACAAGAAGTAAAGACTAGCAAGTATATGATGTGTCCAGGTGCGTCCTGAATGGAGGACTCTGAAGGTGGACAGTGGCCAGATCCTGGGGGGTACTCAATGTCAGGATGGTAGCCAAAGTCAGGTAGCCAAAAGAAGATGGGCTTTGAGGACCAATGTGGCCAGGATGTACCATTAGGGCCTTTTAGGGACACGGGTAGTAATGGTGACCAAGAGTGGGCCAGGTTTGAGAACCCATACCAGGGGACAGACCTGAGCAAAATGAACAGCACCATAGGCTGCCTGCATTACTTTTTATGATTATATTAAGATCGTCATCATCTCTTTCCAAGAAAGAGAAATGAAAAACAGTGCAAACACAGAGACACACGTAAAAGAAGTAACCCCCAGAGCCACAGCCACAGTGGCTGCAGCAATTAAGGAAACTAAATAAAGAAGTCAGAAAAATCTGTGCGACCAGCCCAGAGAAACTTTGCAAATCTGTCGAGATATGTGGACTCTCTCCCACATACACACAAAATCTGGCAGTGTCGGGGTCCCACTGATTTCTTGAAGATCTCATCTGCAAGTTTGGATCCTAAGTTTATTTATTTTGCTGTTCTTTCTCTTGTAATATTAAGATGAATATTTAACTCATTTGTTTTCAGCCTTTTTCCCCTCAATGTGAGCATTTAAAACTATGAACATACTTCTAAGTTCTGCTTTAACTGCATCCCCCAAGTTTTAATATTTAGTATATTCCTAGTCGTTCAGTTGTGAATATTTTCTAATTTCCATTATGATTTCTCCTTTGACATTTTGCTTGGTTATCTATTGCTGCATTAAAAAAAAAAAAGCACAGCAGCTTAAAACATCAATCATTTTATTTTCTCTCACCAGTTTGTGGGTCATGAATTTGGGCAACTTTCAGCTGGGTGACTCTTTTGCTCCCCTCAGTGTTGACTGAGGTAACTGGTGGTATTCAGCTGGTAAATGGACTGGTCTGGAGGGTCCAAGACAGCCCCCCCATACATGTTTTGCATCTTGGGAGGGAAGGGTAGGCTCAGGTGAGACTGTTGGCTCGTATGTCCACACATGGCATCTGCCACACAGTAGTCTCAGGATGGTTGGACTAATTCAAGGTGGCTAAGCGTTCCCAGAGAGAGTGCTCTAAGAGGAAGGAAACTGCTAGTCTAAGGCCCAGCACCACTTCAGCCATATTTTCTTGCTCGAAACAACCACAGAGACCTCCCAGATTCATTGGAAGGGACACAGATCCTGCCTCTGGATGGGAGAAATGGCAAAGAATTTCTGGTCATCTCTTTGGGCTGAATTGTGTCCCCTCAAAATTCATATGCTGAAACCCTAACCTCTAGTACAGAATGTGACAGTATTTGGAGATAGATTCTGTAAAGAGGTAACTGAGTTAAAATAGAGTCATTAGTGTGTTACTTAATCCTTATAAGAACTGGTGTCCTTTTAAGAACAGGTGATTGGGACACAGACGCACAGATGAAGAGGTGATCAGGTGAAGACACAGAAAGTAGGCAACTATTTGCCAACCTAGGAGAGGGGCCTCAGGAGAAACCAAACCTGCCAACACCTTGTTCTTGGACTTCTGGCCTCCAGAACTGTGTGAAAATGAATTGTTGTTGTTGTTGTTATTGTTTTCTTAAATGAAAGAGAAGGAACTGCTAGAAATAACACTGGGACAACACTAATGAGAAAAGTAACTCCAATTGTATAGAAAGCAGTTCTAGCAACAGGAATCATACTATTAATAAACTCTGACATTCTGAAACATATTATTACCCTCCCATCAAGTTTTTATAAACATAAACAACTAATACAAACAACTCTAACAACCGATACAAAAGAGACAAGTACAAAGAGAATAGCTAACAAAGACGGCATCCTGAGAGTGACACTCAAAGGGAAAGTTTAAAAAGAACTGACAACGTATGTAGCGTAAGGTAAGGACTTTTTTCCCATTTATTCAAATATATTCAGGAGCTTGACGGAGTAGTAGCGATGACTAACTGCTTTGTTCTTCTTGAGAGTCAGGTCATAGCAAGAGAGTTATATCATCTAGCTTCCAGGAAAAGACGTTGTGAATTCCTCGAATTTATGCCAGGAGAAGTTCTCTCCTCTCTGGCAATTCTGAAGGGAAGTGTAGTCAGCTATTCTTGTTGATATTCAGCATAAAATCTAGCTTAGAATCGTGGTGCTCATTCTACTGATACTTAATAATTATTCCTCTGCCCTATTGAGCTATAGCTCCCTTTTGAGATTCAAGGATGGATATTTCCGTTTACATGTTTTGTCTAATTTAATCTTCTCAACATTTTTTGCATTGCTTGTTTTTATTATTATGCTTCTTGCGCAGATGAGAAACTTAAATCTCAGCGAGGTTAAGTTCTTAACATGGGGTCATATGGCTATTAAGTGGTTGAGCAGAGATGAAAATTCAAGTTAGTTGTCGTTCTGGGAGTGTCAGTAGCAAAACCAACTCTGGGTAACTCAAGCAAAATAATATGTGTCGTACTCAGGGTTTTCTGGAAAAACAGGACCAATTGGATATATACAGACATATAAGAGGAAATCTATTATGGGAATTGGCTCACAATTTTGGAGGCTGAGAAGTCTTACAATATGCCATCTGCAAGCTGAAAAACCAGAAAAACCTGTGGTAAAATTCAGTCTGAAGTCCAGAAGTTCTGAGGTCCGAGGGCAGGAGAGATGGATGTCCCAGCTGAAGAAGAGAGAGAGAATTTGCCCTTCCTCTATCTTTTTGTTCTGGTCAGGCCGTTAATGGATTGGATGATGCCTGCCCATTGGTGAGGGCGAATCTCTGGCTCACTCTACTGAATCAATGCTAATCTCTTCCAGAAACACCCTCACAGATACACTCAGAAGTAATGTTTTATCAGCTATCTAGGCATTCCTTAGCCCAGTTAAGTTGACACATAAAATTATGTAAATAAAATAAAATAGATTCAGTGTATTTGGATAAAACTAACTAACCAATAGAAAGATGTGAGAAAGGGTAACATTTTGTTGTTTCAGTCACCTGATCTGTGGTACTTTGTGATGGAAACTATAGCAGACAAAGACACCACCTTTGACCTGTACATCCATAAATTATGTATAACTGTGTTTCTTCAACTCCAGTCACATGGGTTTTCTTCTAGTTACCTTTTTGCTATTGATTTCCCATGTAATAGCATTGTAGCCAGAAAATGTGGACTCCAATTTACCAGTCGTTTGAAATTGGTTGAGGCTTGTCTTTTAGCCCAGTATGTGTACAATGTAGGTAAATATTCTGTGCATGCTTGACAAGAAGGTGAATCTACAGTCATGGTTCTGTGGTCCTTCTATAGCTGTTGGGTCAGGCAAGGGGGCTCAAGAGAAGTAAGAGATGGTGGCCAACTTCCTTGCTGCCACCAGCTAGAAATAAATAGCCTTTGCAGTCTTTGTTATTTCCACACACGTTTAGCTATTTTGGTTATTTTAACCACCATTTTCAGTTGTTTTGTAACCTGTCATGTGGTCTGGTACTTCTCAATTGAAGGTTTCTTCTTACCAATCTCCACAATAAAGAACTTGCTCTCGCGACATGGACTCAGAAATGCTCCTTTGCATCTCCATTTCCCTTACCTCACAGCCCTCTTCTAACCTGGCCTCATGGCAACAAGCTTCCCCCCTTCATCTGTTCTCCACACAGTAGTCAGAAAGATGTTTCTAGAATGAGAGTTTGCTCACCTCACTGCCGATCCACCACCTCCAGGCCAGCCCGGACCTCCATGCCTCTTGCTGTGTGCTCAGGAGACAACTGTTAAGACCCCACCCAGTTCCTTGTGTTGTGTGTAAATCTGCATTAATTCTCCCGAGAAAGGCAAGAACCTCACAAAGGGTGAAATTAACAGGATCATGGTGGGTTCTGTGTAACACTTGGTGGGGAGCATCTGAAGCCAGGAATGGAGCACTGAGTGAAGTGCCGGGGTTCAGATCTGTCTCCCTGGCTTTCACGATCTGACATGACGGGAACTAGAAGAAAGATGTTGCTGCATAACCGAAGCCAGACCTCTGTGGGAAGTTGGCCTGTCGGTGGGCATCACTCATCCATCTGGGGAAAAAGCCAGGATGAAGAATCTGCCTGTAGGAAAAGGAGCTAGTATTTGGAGCACCCCAGTGGTCCTGAGCATCTGTTCCACCACCCACTGCCAGAAGCCTTCCTGGGTCACTTTGCTCAGAATGGAACCTAGCCTGAGGTCAGAAAGGTCCTCCCTGTAAGGTGATACTTAAGAGAGAGACCTGCAGAAAGAGTCCCAGTTAGAAAGGAAAACTCTTGCCCAGAATTTCCAGCTTTACTGACTGAATGGCTGCAGGGCTCTGATCCACCATCTTAAGTCTGAAATCGTAGATAGAAAACTTTTAAATGTAAGGGATTCATTTGGCATCTTAAATTGAGTGTGCATTAGTCAGATTTGGTTCTTTAGGAAAAAGAGAGAGAACCCTCTCTCTGGAAGGTTATCAGCCTGATCAAATACTTATCAAAGAGGAAGGCTTTCAGGACTGTAATTCATTTTTACCCGATGGTCTGCCTTGGGCTGCCAGAAACATCCCTCATTGCTAACCAAGCAGCAGTTTTATTTAAATCAAAATAGTTTCTATTTACATAATTTAAAGAAGGTCTTCAGAGAAGGAAGAAACAGGCTTTGTTAAAAGCATTTCCTCCAGCCCGGCTCTGAGCAAACATTGTCCCATCAATCCTTCCCACTACAGTAAAGGGTGGCTCAGAACTTCAGAGTTCCATTTTAATAGAGTAAGAAACGGGCTGTGTGCACAAGTGGCTACCCACAGCTTGGGGGCCATAATCACTTACTTAAAACAGCAGGTTGATTCACTTCACTGTCCGATACAATTAAACTGAACTTTTAAAAAGTCATTTCTGCTCTGTTACACAGCAGTAGGACAGAACAAAGACCAGAAAATAGTACCTTACAGTTTGTTCTCAGTTTTCCATTTTTACCATGTTCTACTAGATTCTCAAACTTCCATCCATCTAAGATGTTCTCAAATTAGAGAAGTAAACAATCCTACTTTGCACAAAATCACAAGGAGGTATCACCTCCCTCTGGCCAGAATGGCCGTCATCATAAAGTCTACAAAAGATAAATGCTGGAGAGGGTGTGGAGAAAAAGGACCCCTCCTACCATTGGTGGGAATGTAAATTGGTGCAGCCACTATGGAGAACAGTATGGAGGTTCCTTAAAAAACTAAAAATAGAGTTACCGTACGATCCTGCAATCTGACTGCTGGACATATATCCAGAGAAAACCATAATTCGAAAAGATACGTGCAACCCAATGTTCATTGCAGCACTATTTACAATAGCCAGGACATGGAAGCAACCTAAATGTCCATAAACAGAGGAATGGATAAAGAAGATGTGGTACATATATACAATGGAATATTACTTAGCCATAAAAAAGAATGAAATAATGCCATTTTTTGGCAACACAGATGGACCTAGAGATTATCATACTAAGTGAGGTAAGTAAGAAAGATGAAACTGAGCAGAATCCTGCGGGGCTCCTGGGCATGGAAGCCTTCCCGTGTCCCCCATTCCTTGTTTGTAGGGAACAGGCTCCAGCCTCCATGACCTTCCCTGAGTCCCAAAGGGCAGATTCGAACAGTTGCTAATCAGGGAAGGGAGGGAATGCAGAGACAGGGGAGGAGCAGTCAAGAAACAGTAGTGCAGCCTTGGGGCAGGTCCTGGTTCTGCCTCAAGGGATGCACATAACAATATCTTTGAGCTCTTCTGCAAAACTAAAACCCCCAACTAATGGAAGATGTAGCATTCTTCAGATTAAAGGAACTAGAGAAGCTCATCAAGAGATTACTTGAGACCAGATTAAAGGAGTACAGGCCTTGCACACACTCCAATCTTATCAGCAACCCCGCCCTTCAACCATTGCTATAAAACTCCTCACCAAATTCTCCCAAGTGGGACACACAGTTTTGAGGGGCGTGATCCCACTGTGTCCCCCTTTGCCTGGCAAAGCAATAAAGCTGTTCTTTTCTTCTTCGCCCAAAACTCTGTCTGCAAGATTTGATTTGGTACTTGTGCCTAGAGGCCGAGTTTTCGGCATCAGAGAGAAAGACATATCATATGATATTGTTTATATGTGGAATCTTAAAAAAAAAAAAGATATAAATAAGCTTATTCACAAAACAGATAAAGACCCACAGATATAGAAAACAAATTTACAGTTACCAAAGGGGAAGTGGGGGAGGGGAGGGATAAATTAGGAGTTTGGGATTAACATATACACACTCCTATATATAAAATAGATAACTAACAAGGACCTACAGTATAGCACAGGGCACTGTACTCAATATTTTATAATAACCTATAAGGGAAAGTAGTCTGAAAATATATATGTATATGTGTAACTGAATCACTGTGCTGCACACCTGAAACTAGCACAACACTGTAAATCAACTATCCTTCAATTAAAAAGAGAGAGAGAGAGACAAAAGCATAAAATGGAATCATCTTTGGATGCAGTGTAGTCAATGACAGCATTTGTATTTCCTGCGCAGATTGTGCCAAAACACTGTAGCCTGGTCTACAGACTGTGTGATGGATAGGTAGATAGATAGATGATAGATACATAGACAGAAGATGGATACATCAATCAATCGTCAGGGTGGCTACTTACCCTCACAACACCGCTGAGGTAGGTGTTACGATCGCCATGTTACACCTGAGGCCCAGAGAGGGTCAACACCTAGCCCAAGGTCACATGGCTAGTGAAAGGCAAAGCCAAGATCTGATCCACACCAAAATCTAATCCACACTGTCTGGCTGCCTCTCAAAATACATCCAAGACAGAACTCACACTTTGTGTAGTGTGAACAGTTAATTCTACTGGGTCGCTACTGAATTGAATTACATCCTAGTGCACTGCAAACTAAAATATCCAGTAGCAAAAAATATTTAAAAAAATAAAAAAATAAGCCGGCATACTGCCTATTAGTCTAAGTGTGGCTGTTTCGGGGCCAACTATTTCTTTTAAAGCTCTGTCCTAAAATTAAGTTTTTATAGGTTTCTAAGCCCAAATGTGGCAGTTTAGGCCCATTCAATTGATTCAACAAAGAGGCCATTAGTCTGACGTGGCCTGATGCCGTGGCAGCTTCATAAGCAAACCAGAACCTAAGCCTGTAAACGCCTCAAAGTTCCCAAATCAAAAGCTAAGGACAACCAATTGCAAACAGCCAACTCTGCCTCACGCTACAATCAACCAGTGATTTCTGGCCTTTGCCTCCGCACTCTCTCTATATGTATCTTTCTTCTCTGGGGACAGTGGGTGGGGGCCTGAGAACAATTTCCAGTCTGGTGCTGCACGATTTGAATAGATTTTTGCTCCAAGAAACTCAAAACATTTTAATATGTCTTAGCTCCTCCTTTAACAGGCCCCAAAGGTACTGTTAAAAAATGATTAAAGACAGCTTAGGTGATACCAACAAATTTTACTTAACCCTTCATGAAGCAGACAGTCTCCATTCGGAAAATGGCAAAATGCGGCAGAAGGCAGGAGGCGTTTACAGGATAAAACATAAAAAACAAGGACTTGAGTGTAGAGCCCAGAGTTGGCTTGGCATTTGGGGAGTGGCTGGCCAGAGACACTGCGTTTCTGGTCAAGCAGAGCATTTACGGGGCCACCAAAGTTATGTTGCGGTTTGCTGACGTGGTAGCCCCGGGTCCAGAGCATCTCCACCTGGGGCCTGGTAATTTATTTCAACAATACCTAAAGCTGCAGAGTTCAGTGATCACCTTGGCCTTCGAGGCTGGGGGGATGGAGGTTCCAGGGGGACTTATATTATCTTTTCCTGTGAGGGCCAAGCCAGATGCCTGGGAACGCAGTCGGGTTATGGACTCTGTATCTGGATGTTTACTGCCTAACTTTTCTCAAGTTTCTCCTGAAATTCCTGCTCATCCTGAGTATCCACCACTAAGCAACCATTTTGTTAAGTGTTTTTTTTTTTTTTTTGATCAAGATAGGAATTTCCTTGTAAAATTTATGGTTTAATGACTTTGTAATATATATTGTTTCTTCTACAATCTGTTTCTGACATTCATTCAGTATTTATTGAGCATCTACTACCTGCTGAGTGAATTGACATAAGGAGAAGCAGGAACATGTGTCATTTAAGAAGCCTGCATGTTCTCATTCACTATATTATACCACTGAGCAAAACATAGTGCATCTGATTCAGGTAGATCTAGAATGTTATGATGAACATGCTAAATTGAGTAAGGGGTCCAAGTCCTTAGGATACATGGAAAGATAGGCATTAACTTTCCCAGACATGAACAAAACCAAAGCTTCTCACCTTACACACTTCCAAACACTGACCCAATGCAGAGAGCTTAATGTCAGGGTTTTAGGTGTGTGACTGTCCCCAGTCATAAGTGATACAGATGAGTGAATGTCACTAATGAGAATGTCCAGCTCTTATAGTGGGAGTGATAAGGGTATTTAAATGTCATTTCAATAGAAATAAGTCAATAGTTCTTTTAACATTAGCATTAAATATGGTGTAAAATTAGTTATGTATTCTAACTTTTGTCTAGATCATTTCTCTAGATTTTAAAGCAGTGACTTTTTTTTAAGTTGGCATTCGTATTCAGCCCTCTCATGAGACAGTATTTACAGGCCCAGATTTTCTCCATTTATGCTTAATTATAGTACAGCTTTATGAACAAAGAGTTGAAAATTTGAAAAGGGAAACATGAAAATGAATTATTTTATAGAGAACAGTACATTAAATGTCACCTTAAACTTACCCTAGAGTCTCAGTAAACATGGTAACTACTTAATAATTCAAATTTATGATGGCTCTAAAAGCCTTATCAACCAAATTATTTTATGATATCAAAAATGTCTGAAGAAAACAAGGAACTGAAATCTTAAAATATAGATCCTTAGTTAAAGCCGTTAAAGGAATAAACTTCAGAACTCTGGAGTCACTCTTCCTGATTCTACTAACAACCCATTTCTTTCTCTTGCAAAGCCCCCTTCCCTTTCTTCCTTCCCAGAAATGCCTCCGCCTTACCCCCATGAGGCTGGTTTTACATTTTTACATTCTAAAAGGGGTACAGACCACCTTAAGAGATCAGAGACGTAGTGGAGGAACATGACAGGTCGTGGGCCTCAGCTTAGAGATCCCCACCAATTCCCTGGGCCCCATCAGCTGGGTACAGGGGACGTCACCTTCCTTCCAGGTGGTGAAATCTTTGCTTGCACAACCCCTGCCGGGCCCATCGGGTGAAGGGCACTATATTGATTTTTCTGCTTCGTTTCTGTTTGTCTCATTGGTCTTTGATGGGGCCCAGTGACTCACTCCCAACCCAGTCAGGACTTTCTACATCTTGATAACACCTAGATGACTAATGCCTACAACACCTGGGAAGCTCGGTGAAGGCACTGTTTGTTCAGACCACACTTGCTCCAAGGGCTTGTCCTTCCTGGAACAGAGATCAAATGGTGCCGATTGGTAGCTATGTCCCTCCAGTCCCAGAACAAGAGGAGTTGATCCATTCACTCTAGCTGGCTGTGATTGAGCCGACTTGGGGCCTCCCGGGACGGAAGTCAAGGTGTGTCAAATACACCTGTCCAGAAGGTGAGAAGCTCTTCTAAGTGTGACCAGCTGACACAGAGCAGCCTATTACCTCTCCTCCTTCCATCAAGATGCAGCTTAAATCACCTCTGCTCCATTCATCAAAGGGAATATTTACTGTGGTTGTAATGACTCTTCTCACTGTACCCAAGGCTACACTTAAGACACACAGGCCTTTCAGAAAGCACAAAGGGGCATTGTGTAAACCAGAGCCCAGTGAGATGGAGGAAGTAGTAAACACACCATTGACAGCTGTGCTCCTCCTCCGGCACGTATGACTTACCTTGGGCTGTGGGTGGCATTGAGTTGATACCGTATTTATTACAAAAGTTGTGCCTTCATTTTAAACTTAATTAAATACCTAGGCATTTGCTTTGCATTAAAATTATCAAGCAACAAACATGCTGGGGAGAGAATCTTGGGCTAAGGTAAGAAGTTGTGCATCTGGTCCTCCTTACGTGGTACTGATCAGCTGACAGACCTCATAAACTCACATTGGAATCTCTGTTTTCTCATCTAAAAAATGAGATTAGAATACAACAGGGCAGTAGTTCTCAAAGTGTGTTCCAGGGCACCTATGGGTCCCTGAGCCTTTTTCCTAGTGTCTGTGAGGGCAAAAATTACATATTTGCTTTTTTCATTCTCACTCCCTCCTGAGTGTCCAGTGGAGCTTTTCAGTGACACGTGATATTACAAGGGATTGAACTCAGAAGCTGATATGAGGACGTCCCTGGTGGCACAGTGGTTAAGAATCTGTCTGTCAATGCAGGGGACACGGGTTCGAGCCCTGGTCCGGGAAGATCCCACATGCCCTGGAGCAACTAAGCCCGTGCACCACAGCTACGAAGCCTGCGCTCTAGAGCCCGTGTGCCACAACTACTGAGGCTGCATGCCACAACTACTGAAGCCCTCACGCCTAGCGCCCGTGCTCTGCAACAAGAGAAGCCACCGCAATGAAAAACCTGTGCTGCAACGAAGAGTAGCCCCCACTCGCCGCAACTAGAGAAAGCCCACGCGCGTCAATGAAGACCCAACGCAGCCAAAAATGAATAAATAAAATTTAAAAAAAGGAAAGAAGCAGATATGAGAATCAAAATGCCTTCCATGAAGCCAGACATTAAGAAGATTCACAAAATTGTAAAACAATTCCATGGGTCACACTAATGTTTTGTTGTTTTAGAGCATTCAGTTACCTTTCATTAAGAAATGTTATTCAGGTGAACATGTAATAGGTCTATCGTCATTATTTTTAAATAAATAAATGTTTTCAACATGTTTCAGTTTTGATTTCTAATATGGTAAAAATGTATATGATCTATATCAACAAGAAATTTTAAGAATATAAAGGCATCCTGAGACAAAAAGATTTGACACCCATTGCACTAAGTCAGCTTAAGGTCCCTTTGTCATTCCTAATTTAGATTTCTTCGCCTTGTCAGTTTTTTTTTTCCTCTTTACCCACAATGCACTTATGGTCATTTTAATTACTCAATACTTTACTTACTTGTTATGCTTCTTATCTGTCATGTGTATTTCTCTGCTGATGTATAAACTCCATGAGGGCTGAGATGTTTGTCTATTTTGTTTTAAAGTACCCCAGGCTGCCTAGAACTGGGGCTGGCACGTGGCAGGCACCTGATAAATATCTGTGGATGTGAGGGAGGGGGAGGGGAGAGGGAGGAGACAGGGGCATAGCTCTTCCAGTATCTGTATAATTGACAGGGCAGGTTGCACTGTCACTGTTTTATGGGAGAAACCGAGGCATCGGAAGTGAAGGTCCCTGTTGGAGGTCCCATGGTGGTGGTAAAGCCCAAACTTCCTGTTGTAGCTTCCTCTGTAACGTGGCTCTATAATCTGACCCCAGAAGGCAACCCCTTCTCTAGTCATCCTGGGGGTATCTGAGCCCCCTGGAGTTGGTAGTAACAGAGAGCCTGTGTCCAGTTGTCACTGAAAGATGCATAGATTCCCAGGAAAGAACTCAGAGCCCTTTGGAGGAGCTCACACCGTCCACACGGGTGGTGTGAGGAGATCGCTGGCTCTGTGAACAGATCCAGGCTTTGGAATCCACAGGAAGCCTTCCAAGTTCAGTGTAGTGGCACGAGTCAAGCCCCATTCACCAGCCCCGGAGTGTTTCCTGCTATGTGAGGCATGCCCTCTGAGGGCTACCCACTGCTTTTGCTCCTGGTTAAGTCCATGATTCAGTAACCACAGCCACAGACCGGCCTGGCTGCCTCTTCTGGAAGTCTCTGGGAAGGAAGAGGGGTTCTTGCAGTCAGCCAGCCAGGATCCTGACGTCCACTGAGCTGGTGGAGCCCCTTTCAATCTCAGCCTCTCCAGCCTGGAAGAAACTGCCTGCAACTCCTCTAAAAGATGCTGGTGCTGCCCTCACCCAGGAAGCCTCAAGCCCTGGGTGGAAGGGGGCTTTTCTGGACCTTCAGGAAGCTTAGAGTCTCTAAGGAGAAACAGCCAAAACTGAGCGTTACAACCCAGGGATTAAGACCCAGGAGTCTGCTTACAACAAGGCTACTATAAGGACTGTGTGCAAAATAAGCAGGGCCCTCATGATGCAATCACCTCCCCAATCCCCTGCCTCCAAATACCATCTCAGGGTGGGTTAGGTTTCAGCACATGAATCTGGGGGCCACACAAACATTCAGACCATAGCAATGATTATTCAAAAAACCCTCGGTACATTTCTACTTTGTTTTCTCCTCACTCTCTTCCCTTCCTTGGCTGGGTCTTGAGACTCACAGGCTAGGTGACGTGGGGTAGCAGGAGACAAGGCTGGCGATGCAGACGAAAGCCATGCCAAGCTGTTTAGGTTTCATCTTGAGGGCAGTGCTGAGGCACTGAACGTCTCTGAGCAGGGGAATGACATAATCAGAGCAATGGATTAGGAAGCGTATCGGGCTGCCTGGTGTAGCATTGACTGAAAGGAAGATACCAGGGCGAGGGCATCTGATGGGAAAACAACTGGCTGACACTATTGTGCTCATTCCTATTAGATCAGTAAGAATAGGAAGAAGAGATTGTTAGGGAAATGTCAGAGCTAGTATCCACAGTTCCCGGTTCAGGTTTCAGATTGATTTGGAGAGGGCAAGAGATAGACAGCCTGAGGAATGTCCCTGGTCAACAGGGAAATAGCCCAGGGGGAGTGGCGTATCTCAGGGATGGATGTAGCTGAGTCTCTGCTTGCCCTGTGGGTAGCCATTCTTATCACAGGCTCATCCAGCCAGAGACTATACCTCCTAGCCTCCCTTGCAGCTAGATGAAGTCATGTGACTCAATCCAGACCAATGGGAACAAGCTGGACTGCAGTGCGCAATTCTGAATCGTGCCCCTAAACGGAAGTGCCTCTGCTTCTCTTCCCTCCTATCTCAGGAAGGATTGTGGACATGGTAGTGAGTCATCTTCTACCAGGGGGACAAGGGCTGAACAAGATGGGAGGAGCCTAGGTCCTAACATCACTGAGCCACCAAAACCAGCTTTGGACCACCTTCTCCGAGTGTTACGCCCAGGATCAGTAAAATTCCACCTCATTTAAGCCCCTGTATTTGTGGTGTCTTGTTTCTGACATGTTTATGTGCCGTGCTATGTGAAGGGCAGACCCATTTGCTTTTGTTGTATTTTAAGGGACCAACAGGTTGAGAAACTGCATCTCTGGACTATAGGCTCTCAGAGCCACCCATCCTCTGCCCACAAGCTCTGCACTGTGAGGTGTCCACAGCCCATGCCAGCCCGGGAACAGAGGCCGTTTAGGTGTGCAGCAGGCATCCGGGCAGCAGCAGACACTTCACAACTGCTCTGGCAGGGCTGAGCCAGGACACACTCCCGACTGAGTGAGGGCCTCAGGGTTGCTAGGATTTCATAAAAACACGTTCCGTCGGTGGCACCTGACGGGCTTACTGGTGAAGCAGAAAAGGTGAATGTGACATGTTATTTGTTCTTCAGCAGGATATTTCGCCCAATGTCTTATATCTTTAAGGCCAGTTATGAAAAATGAGTTAATCATCCCTAGGTTATTGCCACCCGGAGGGAGAGTCCTAGTGACACACTACTGATTCTTAGTCACTATTTGTTCAACGACTTGCTTATCAAGGTTATAGCTTACTCAAAGTGGTTAGTGATGGAAGATACTTTGGATAACAAAACTTGGGAGTCGTAAAGATCGGAGAGATAGGACTGGTACACTGAATCCAGTCAGATTCATTCATTCATTCACTCATTCATTCATTACTGAAGGTGCTGAGACATAGCAATGAACAGGATGGACAAGGGCTCTGCTCCCACTGAGCTTGTGTTTTACTTTGCAGTAGAAAGACAGCAAAATAAAAGAAACAGATTAATGACAATTTTTTTTTTTTTTTTTTTTTTTTGCGGTACACGGGTCTCTTACTGTTGTGGCCTCTCCCGTTGCGGAGCACAGGCTCCGGACGCGCAGGCTCAGCGGCCATGGCTCACGGGCCCAGCCGCTCCGCGGCACGTGGGATCTTCCCGGACCGGGGCACAAACCCGCGTTCCCTGCATCGGCAGGCGGACTCTCAACCACTGCGCCACCAGGGAAGCCCTAATGACAATTTTTGAAGTGATAAATGCTAGAAAGAGTGTTACAAGTGTGATGTGATAGTGACGGGAAGGTGAGGCTCCTTCTGACCAGGGATCAGAAAGGACCGCCTTAAGCCAGTGATATTCATCCTAGATGCAGAGACAGGGCAAAGAACATTGTGGAGAAGGGCAAGTGCAAAGGCCCTGGGGTGGGAGCAGTTTCAGGTGTTTCAGGAACAGACAGAAGTAGGTGTGTTGCAGTGTAATGATCAAGGGGAAGAATGATGGGCAAGAAGATGGGGCCAGTTGTTCAGAGCACTAGAAAAAGTTGAGATTCTATTCTACTTAGAACGAGAAGCTTTTGGAGGATTCTGAGGAGAGATGTAGCATTGCGGGATTTACTTTTTCAAGACTAGGTTGACTGCTGTGTGAAGGGTGACTCATAGGAGGGCTGCAGTGGAGGGTGGTCCGCAGTTAGGAGACAGATGCACGGTCAAGGTGAGCAAAATGGTGACAAGAGTATAGAAGCAGAAAGAGTGAGACATGGTTAGATTTGAGATATGCTATGGAAGTGGAGTCCACAGGATTTGCTGATGGCTTATGGGGCTGAGAAAGGAAAGGAAGCAAGGATGACCCCCAGGACCTTGGCTTGAGTAACTGGATGACGGTGCTGGTTTCTAAGATGGTGAATCGTTTTCTCCATCTCCACCATTAAGCCACTGGTGGTTCAAGCCACCCTGGCCCCTACCTTTACACCCAGTGCAGTCACCTGGCTGGCCTTCCTGAGGCCCTCACTCCTGTCCTCCACAGCCTCTGATGGAGTACGTTGAGATCAGCCCTGGAGTCCCACAGAAACACTTGCACGTGCTAACGGACGGGCTGGAAGGAAATCCCAGTGTGGTTCATGCTCAGAGGAGAGACAGACAGGTGGTCACTATAAGGGACTGTCCTTGGATGGCAGAACTTGGACATGCTTCTGGCCAGGGAGGGGATTGAGGACACCAAGCAGGGGAGAAGACTGAACTGAAGAAATAAGACCAAGGCAGAAGCTCCGTCCTGGAGACCAGAAGTGAGGGAAGGAAGAGGTCCTGGTGCACAGAACAGCAGTGACCAGGGGACTTCTCAGGACCCAGCAGTGACCCTGGGTCCAATCTCCACCAGACCACGGGGCTTCCTATTGGGGTACTTTTATCTGCTGTCCCAAAGTCCATGGGGCCAGCCCAGTTCTCTTCCCAACTCAGGAACAGGGACTGGATCAGATCCCAACATTGAGGGGCCCCAGAGAGCCCAACAAAGAGAAACTAGGAACAAACAGGGACAGGAGAGCCAAAGACGACCTTCCGGTTTCTTCTAATCTTCAGGCCGTTGACCACTTCACAACGTTATTAACATGCAATTGATCTGAATTCTAAACTCTTATTCTTTTATTTTAATGATTTTTTTCACATGAATCGTAGATGGTGACTCACTCCCAAGATTGCACTTAAGAGTCCAACGTGTAATTGCCACCATAACGCGTGTTGCCCCCACTGGCTGGAACATTCAAGAAAGAAGTTTCATAAACCCCTTTTTCTCATTTTCTTGTAGAGAATGTCAGAGATCCAAGTCACTGCCTAATTCAACTTTTTACTTGTTACCCTATTTTTTCAGTTTACTCAAAACTTCCTTACTGCTGCTAAGACCCCTCACTTTCTTAAAAGGTTCCTGTCCTTTGACAGCACCCCTGGTGCCTCCTTTCTCTCCTTCCAGTGTCTTGTCTCACAAAGGGATTGTATTAGTTTCCTGTGGCTGCTGTAATGAATTACCTCAAACTCGGTGGCTTGAAGAAATGGACATTAATTCTGTCCCAGTTCTGGAGGCCAGCAGTACAGAATCAAGGTGTCACTAGAGCCACGCTCCCTCTGGAGGCGCTGGGGGAGGGTCCTTCCTGCCTCTTCCAGCCTCTGGGGGCTCCAGATGTCCCTTGGCTGTGGTCGCATCACTCCAACCCCAGCTTCCGTCTTCACCCGGCCCCCTCCTCTTCTCCCTGTGTCTCTCCTCAACACTTATCACTTCATTTAGGAGCTGCCAGGGTAACACAGCATGGTTTCATCTTAAGATTCTTCACTAAGTACATCTGCAAAACCTTTTTTTCCCAATAAGTTCACATTCGTAGTGGGTTAGGATATAGACATATCTTTGGGCGGGGGAGGCACCATTCAGCTCACTTCAGGGATATGACCACTACCCCTGGTGGAGAGTTACTGCACAGGCCAAGAGAAGGGGAACCCATCCAAGTCAAGGTGAAAAGCACCCTGAGCAGTGGGGGAGCCCCTTCCCCCTGTAGCCACGTGGCTGGAGCAATTGAGACATGTCTCAGCCAAGTTTCAAAACCCAGCCCACCAGGGGTCTTCAGGCTGCCCTCACACGATGGAACTGACCAACATGACAGCCTCGAATGCCGAGGGTCACGTCATAGCTCCTTCTGCAAAGCACAAGGATGGCCTTATCTGTTGTCCAGTCAGTACACAGAGCAGACGGCTGGCCCTGGCCTGCAGCTTAGCCAATGGCCGCAGGGCAAGACACTGACCAGGCTGAGTCATGGTTCCCTCACTGGTTAACAGGGATAACAGGGCATGTTCTGCTTCCCACAGGGCAAGGGACGGGCAGCTGATGTCTGTGGAGCAGTGTGCAAACTGTCAAGGGCTACACACATGCAAAGTACTATGTACTCTCAATGAAAACTTCAGGAGGTTTTAGTCCTGAATCACCTTGAAGTTTGCTCTGTGACTTTGGACAAGTCATTAAATTGGAAATACTAACGTTATCCAAAATAAGTAATGTCACAGAAGGTAAACCTAGGAAAAGCATAAAGTCCAATGTAAATGCAAGATTCTGTCACTATTCTGGTTTTTTACTATTTCAGCAAAGTATTATAAAAGACATTGCTAAAAAACTACAGATCCTGCAACCCCACTCCTGGGCATATATCCAGAGAAAACCATGATTGGAAAAGATACATGCATCCCAATGTTCACTGCAGCACTGTTTACAATAGCCAGGACATGGAAGCAACCTAAATGTCCATTGACAGATGAATGGATAAAGAAGATGTGGCATATATATATATATATATATATAAAATGGAATATTACTCAGCCTTAAAAAAGAATGAAATAATGCCATTTGCAGCAACATGGATGGACTTGGAGATTATCATACTAAATGAAACAGACAAAGACAAATACCATATGATATCACATGTGCAATCTAAAAAAAATGATACAAATGAACTTATTTACAAAACAGAAACAGACTCACAGACTTCAAAAACAAACTTATGGTTACCGGGGGGAAGGTGAGGGCGAGGGACATTTGAGATTAACATATACATACTACTATATATATATAAAATTGATAATCAACAAGGACCTACTGTATAGCACAGGGAACTCTACTCAATATTCTATAATAACCCAAATTGGAAAAGAACTTGAAAAAGAACAGATATATGTATATGTATAAATGAATCACTTTGCTGTACACCTGAAACTAACAAAACGTTGTAAATCAACTAAAATCCAACATAAAATAAAATTTTAAAAATGAAAGACATTGTATCATGTATTTATCTCTTTTTATTGGTAAAACTTTTAACATCTGCATCTATACTTATCAACCAAAATTTTACGTGTTCCTCGGAAAGGTGACAGAAATTCATCCTCGGAATTCATGAGTGTCATTTTCTCAACAAATATTTATTGAGTGGTGTGTCAGGAATTGTTCTGAGCACTGTAGAAAAGTAGTGCCCTAAACGGATACAAGCCCTGGCCTGATGGAGTAGAATTCATGCTAGGGAAATAGAGAATTAGCAGGGTAAAAAAGTAGAATGTCAAAGGAACATTACATAATGACAAGGGCTTTAGAAAAAAAATCGTGCTGTGTCAGATGAGCAATGGTTGAGATGTTCGATGGGGAAAGAGCTTTCCCAGGAGAGGAAAGATACCGCCTGGTGTTTGGGGAAGGCCAGCTGGTGCCTGAGGGGCACCAGGATTGGGGAAAGAAGAGAATCGCAGAGACGGAGGGAGGCCGGGTCACAGGACCTCGGGGGTCCTGGTGGGGCCTCAAGCTTTTCCTCTGAGTCACCCGGGGCCAGTGGACGGTTTCAGCTGTTGAGCGACAGGTCTGACGGATTTTTTTTAACAGCATCCCTCTGGCTGCTGTGTTGAAAACAAGCACAGTGTTTAGGTCTTTAGAAATGAGTATAAGTCACACTGAAAAGTCATTTTTAAGATGTCAAATGATGCCAATTATATCTCAATAAAACTAGGATGAATGAATGAATAAATAAAATGTCAAATGGCTACTTTTTAAAAAATTAAACCAGATCAGGTGGTTCTTGCAGGGAAATAGTTGACTCACTTTTCTATACAAACCTCAGAGTGTAGGGTGAAAATAAGGGAACGAGAAGACACAACTCGCTAAGTTTCATCAAATGTTCTTCTCCCTCCTTACCAAGAAACACATGTGCTAAAGATCAGAGGTGGAAGGGTCTTCTTGGTCTCTCCTCCATCCCCTACGAGGTAGGCCCGGCTGTTCCTGGGGTGCCCCACTGCTGGGAGGGCCGCTGTGAGGGAAGGACACATGGGACCTAAAGGAAGCCCCGTGATGGACCGCCCGGCACAGCCCAGGCTGCTCCTGCCTGGACTGGCTTTGCTTCTTCCTCTGCTACCCAGGCTGGTCCAGGAAAAGAACATGAGGAGTGACCCCTCTCTAGGTGCTCAAGGTGCTCTAAGACTCATCGATAGGCCAGCAGTTTCCCAGGTAGTTGCCAACAGAAACCAGACAACGGTGTATACTAAAATATATATTGGCCATAAAGAAAAATGAGATGCTGACACAGGCTGCAACAGGGATGACCCTTGAGAACAGTATGCTGAGTGAAAGAAGCCAGTCTCAAAAGACTACGTGTGGTACAATTCCGTTCATAGGAAATGCCCAGAATTGGCAGACAGAAAGCAGATTAATGGTTACATAAGGCTGGATAGGGATAGACGGGCGGGTGGGGTGATCGCTAATGGACACAGGGCTTCTTTCTGAGGTGAGGAAACTGTTCTAAAATTGACCATTGCACATATTTGTGAATATTCTAAAAACCAACAACGAATTATCTATACTTTAAATGGATCAATTTTATGGTATGTGAATTATATCTCAGGAAAGGTGTGGATGTGCGTTTGTGGAGTGTGTAGTTTGAAGAGGCCAAGTCAGACTGACGCAGAGTCCCAGACCTGCCTCGGGAGCAGGGGACTGACAGCTACATGTCTGCCGTGCATTCTGTGTGACAGAAGTGCCCGCTGGCTCCCTGCACGTGGGGACGGGCGTGGGAGAAATGTCCCACCTAGGACCGACTACATAATTCGCAAAGCCCTCTGCAAAATGGAAGAGAGCCCCCTATTTTTAAAAAGAAGTATTAAGGGAATTCCCCGGTGGTCCAGTGGTTAGAACTCGGTGCTTTCACTGCCGAGAGCGCAGGTTAGATCTCTGGTCAGGGAACTAAGATCCCACAAGCCGAGGGGCATGGCCAAAAAATTACAAAACAATAAATAAATAAATAATTTTAAAGTATTAAGAATTTCAAGGTGGAGACTGGGACCTGGTCCCTTCACTGTCCCTTTCTCCAGGCGTGGAGGGGGAGGGGTGTGTCCCTGCTAGTCAGCTCTGCTTTGTTTTGATTAAGGGGGCACATGAAGGGATGTTCCTTTGCTAGGAGAGCTGGGGTGCCTCATGCAGCATTCTGTGAGAATCTTCCAGAAGATGAGCGCAGCTGGTTAGCCCCCTTGACAGCTGCGAGTGGAGGGTGGGCCCTTCTCCTCACCCTCAACCAGAAGCAAAGAGGCATGTTCAAGGAGACAAGTCCGGCATTTAGAGGTAAAGCAAGCATTAGCTTTAATGAAAAGAGGTGATTTACATAACGGCTATAAACAAGAGGCGCTAACAACTCAGTGGGTCTGAAATAGACACCAAAATCCATAAAAGCGAAGAAGTGGGGGAAAAAATCTTGCAGCAATTGGAAAGCCATTCCTCAAAAGAAGGTGAAACAGGAGGGAAGGGGGCAGGGCACAACCTTTAAAAGAATGACATACCAGTTGAGGATACAACATAAACTGCTTAGAACCAACTAGGTCCAAGGTGGCAGAAGATTCAACTTCCAGGGGACCTTAAGACTCATTATACGCTCATTATACGCTCATCAGCACATGCTAAATGACATGCCCACAGGCACCATGACTGTTCCAAGGGTAACCCTAAAAGACTGAAAAGTAGGCGGTGGCCCAATTCTTGGAAATCCCCACCCGTTCTCCAAAATAGTTGGCGTAATCCTCTCCCCCTCATTAGCCTATGAAATTACTCAGCCCATAAAAACTAACCACCCATATTTCGAGGCATCTAGCCTTTTGAGATGGCCCACCCTCTGTCTGCGGAGTCTGTCTGTTTCACTCCCCAGGGCCCTTCTTGCCTCTTGAGATAGACCTCATTCTGTCTATGGAATGTGTATCTCTCTAAATAAATTCACTTCTCACCTATCACTTTGCTTCTCGTTGAATTCCTTCTGCGCTGAGACATAAAGAACCTGAGTTTCATTAAGTCCTGCGACCAGGTGTGCAATCTCAATTAAAAGACAGTGAGTTCGGGCTTCCCTGGTGGCGCAGGGGTTGAGTCCGCCTGCCGATGCAGGGGACACGGGTTCGTGCCCCGGTCCGGGAAGATCCCACATGCCGCAGAGCGGCTGGGCCCGTGAGCCATGGCCGCTGAGCCTGCGCGTCTGGAGCCTGTGTTTTGGCTGGGTTCTAGTCCTGGCCTGTGGGTTCAACTTCCAGCTTGAGGTGTGCGGTTTCAAATGGACATAATAGAAATATCCCGTTTTAATGATTTATTCATGTGTTGCTTATGTCTGTTACATTATTGAGCTTTAAAATGCTAATCCAGGTCTTATGTTGTCACCTAAAGTGGCATGAGAATTAGCCTTCCTTAATCTTTAGCTGGACTGACAGGTACAATAGAGACTAAGTCTTCATTTGCGTGAGGACTAGCAGTTCCGCGTCCAGTTTGCAACACAAATAATCAAGTTGGTGCTCGAAGAATCCTTCAGCCCAGTGTGTGCTGTGGGAATCATTTTGTGATTCAGAAGAAACACACACAACTCCAAAGTCCTCTATCTGTACAGGTCTGACTCACACTGCAGACACATTTATTTAGGGATTATCAATCCTGCAGAATACAGCAGGTCCCTCTTACTATTTTTGCTGTTCAGACTTGCCTAAAGCATGTCATCACGTAGTTTAATATCACAGCGGATTTTGAAGGTGGTTTATATACTCCAAGAGCACCGCCTTATAAGGAAAAAATGACTGTGTCAGGGAGGCAGTGGGGGCAGTAGGTCTAGACTGAGGCCCCAGGCCCACCAGGAAAGAGTCCTATGACCGTTGGCAAGGAATTGATCCTCCTTGGGCCTCAGTTTCCTGGTAAAAACAGGAGTTGGTCTCACTTATCAGCTCTGAAGACTTTTCCGATTTTAAAATTCAGTGTTTCATTCCCTGGTCTCCTGCTACCAAAGGCAAGAGAATTATAGTGAAACTGTGAGCTCCAATGGACAGCATTGGTCTTTGACCTTATTCCCTACTGTGAATCAAAATCCTGCTTAGAGTGTAGCAGAAGACCGTGATCAGAGGCGGCTGAAGGGGATGGCAGGACCAACTCTCTGCGGACCTGTTGCTTGTTTATCACAACCTTAGACTTAATTATGTGCCAGGCATTGTTCTAAGTACTTAAGAAACTTTAACTCACTTAATCGTCACACAACCCTAGAAGAAAAGCAAGGCTATTATGCAAACTTGACAGAGAAGGAAACTGAGATCCAGACAGTTTAAGTAACTTGCTGGGGCCACAGCTGGACAGCTAGTGAAGGGCTAAGCTGGGATTTGACCTCAGGAAGTCTGACCCCACAGGCTGCCCTTCACAGGATAAGATCACAGGCTCTATATCTAGTTATCCTGCCTTCACGCCCCAGGAAACACAAGGGACCAATGAGACTGTCAAAAGCAGCTGAAGTTAACATAGGACATTAGGAGAAGTTTTTGACCTCCCGCGGGTAGTCCCATGTTGGCTGTTCCGAGGAATCTTAAAGAAAAGGGTAGAAACTACCTGCTCTTGCATAGTGTGGGACCACCTTGTCAGGGGGAGGGGCCTGGGAGGCTGCTGGATGACCCTAGCTTGGCCTGGATTCCAGGAACCAGTGCCAGCCCGTAGATGGGCGCAAGGAGAGAGCAGCTGGATGGTATACACGTTGTGTGCGTATTGGCTGTGTGTGGTGGGAGGAAATGGGGGAGGTAATAAAGTTTAATTTCATCTGCTCCTTGACCCCAACATGCATCAGTGGAATAACTACTGACAGTCATGACCCTGTGACTGCAGGGTGAATGGTCAGCAAAGGAAATGTAGGAGCCAGAAAGATATGCATGCATTAAATTATTTCTATCTCTAAGTGCATTTCCCCCTCCACTGCCCACCCCCTTCCCAGGATTTCCAAAGTCTCACACTTGTGCATGATTTTTGCAGAACCGTGGACTTCATTTTTACTTCTTCAAGGGCAGGGACTAAGCCCTTACTCATCTGTCTCCTCAGCAGCTGACACTGTGTTTGCTGAATGAATAAATGATACATCTCAGACCAGATGACATCTGTTTAGCTTGCAAGTGGAAACCACCTGTATGGTTTCCACTTGCAACTGTATGTTGACTATTGATTTGGATTTCAAGATAAATACAGACGTGTTTCTAAGGAGAAGTTTTTGTTGTCGTTGTTTTTACAGGATAATTTGGTAAGCTAATCATTTTTAATAATTACGTCTGGATTCTAAAGAACTCTTTGTCTGCATTTTACCCTCTAGACATTTACTGTTTATAATGCATACATTCTACTGTAATTTCCTCTTTCTTCTTCTCCTCTATGAGCTTCCCTCTTTCTTAAAGGAAGAGTTAAGACTGCTCTTACACTCAGCCTGACATGGTAAATCTGGTCATTTCTCCTGATGGGCCCTCCTGACTTTTAATTTCCTTCTAACACCTTTGACTTTTGATCTTGAAGCGCAAGGGCCGTACTTTTATTGGGTTTAATTTACTGGAAAACCCGATGTTCCTTGTGAATCAAGCCATAATAGTCAATGAATAATCACAGGCTGCAGCCAGGCTGGGTTTTAGTTCTGCTGAGTAACTAGGAAACCAACTAACAACAGGAAGGTAAAAAATGTTAGGAACCCTGTTATGGCCCCAGAACTAGGATAAGACATTTTATTATGAGCATGTGACCACCCAAGCCTAGAGTGGGATCAGCCACTGCCGCGTAGGACCCAGGGCAAGGGGGTTGCTTGCCTGAGCCCAGGGCTCCTGGGAAGGGGAACAGGGAGTGGCAGAGGCCTGGGTGGGAGTCAGGAGTACAGGCTTGTGCGTGACCCCAGCTTCCTCTCTCCAGCCTCTGCACCTCTTTCAGTTCTGCATTTTGCTCCCGGTTGGATTATTTTCTATCAGGTTTCATACATTTATATCTGAGAGGGTAGGGATTTTTGTTTCATGTATATAGTTTTTAAAGGATTTTTCATAAAATGATCCCAGAGGGGAGCTTGGAAAAAGACACTTAATAGCTATATCATTTTTAACCTCTCTCTACCATGTGCTGAACAAATTCTTTACAAATTTGGTTCTGTGTCAAATGCCCATCACAGCCTGATGACATAGGCGCCATAATCACCCTTGCTTCTACAGAGGCGAGAACTGGCCCAAGGTTTAGCCCGTTAGAGCAGAGGAAAAGTTGGTTGTCAGGAACGGACTGTCTCCAGACTCCAGTGCCACTTCTTTTGACGTCTTTCTGCTCAGATGTGTTGGAAACGCCCCTCCCCCGACCAGCCCCTCGAGGAGGAAAGATGTCTTCCCAAAGAGTCAGTGGACCTCAGGGACTCAGGGAGCCCCTGATCACCTAGCACCGGAGACCCACGGGCAGGGGAACAGGTCCTATGGACAAGGCAGCCCCACTCCGGGCAACTGAACTTGACCTAATGGCTGTCTGTACCAAGCTTATCAGATGCTTTCAGTAGCCTGGGGGAAAAGACCCTCTATGAGTGGAAACTGCAGCCCAGATGAGTCAGTATTTTCTGCTACAGTTAAAAAAAAAAAATACTCTATGTCTCCATGGTAACTTACTATGGATCTGTATCCCATTTATGAAACTCCTTCTTGACCTATCTGTGATTTCTGTTCCAGGCCTGAATGTACAGGGAGAAACCATCAGAATCAGTTCAATGTGCTGGAAATATCAATCTTCCAGCATCCAGTTGTTTGAGCCGTGTAGACCCTGCCTCTGACCCATGCAATGGTGATACCCGGAGACCCTCAGGTACCTGGAAACATTAAGGTGCAGTAGTATCTCAATTATCTGGATAACTCCTGGTTTAGGGTTGCCATGGAAACCAGGAACCTTGGTAACGGAGAAGTGAGGCCTTTCCTCTCTCCCTTCACAGCACTGCAGTCCCTGAGACGCACCAAATTTCAGCCCCTGGCCTTGCCTAAGCTGAGCTATTTTATTTTATAACTACTCTTAGGAATCTAAATATTCCTCCAAAATATTGGGAATCCGACCTGAATCTGAATAGGAAATGTGCACGTTTCTAGCCAGGGACTCAAGTATTGAATATTTCCTGCTACAAATGGAAATAGGAGGTGTGGGTGATGGTTTTGATCCTAGTTAGAAGTCAGATAAACTGGAGTTGCAACCCTGAATTTCCCATTTCTATGTCTTATGACTTGGCAAGTTATTTACCCTGAGGGTCAACTCCCTCACATTTAAAGTGGGGACAATAATGCCTTGGGGAATTAGCCCAGGGAAGCTCAGTCAAGGCTGGCTACTACTAAGGCACCGCTCAGCTCTAGGGGGCGCCACTCACACGGCGGCTGTGGGAATGGGGCTTCTCGGAGCAGGGGGACTCCGTGACCCATAAAAGGGCCCATTCTGCATCTTTATCGTCTCAGCGTCAGCATGACAGAATGATCAGAAATAAAAATGATCAGCAATCCTAAATCCACGAGGAGGTCCAAGAATGGGGCCAGGATGAATCCCTTATGACCCCAAGCCCTGCGGCCACTCGGTGGCACCAGTACTACTCCAGTCCTGCCAGGGCAAGTTTGGGGTTAAAGCCTCCGGACCCGGGGAAGAAACCAAAGAACGACTCTCCTCCTCAGCTCCCGGGACACACAGAGCACGGGGCGCCAGGCCTCGGAGTCCCCGGCCCAGAGCGGCCCTGGAACAGCAGGCGAGGAACAGCCGAGTGACATCAGGCGCCGAGCGAGGTCCCGCCTGAAAGGTCCGGCTCCGCCCCCTGCTCTTCTCCTCCCCCTCCCTCCCGCTGCCCTCCCCTCCCCTCCCCTCCCCTCCACCCGCCCTCTGCAGTCTCTCCTCCACTCCCCTCCCTCCTTTCCCCTCCCCCTCAGCCCCTCCTCCCCTCCTCGCTGCCGTCTCCCCTCCCTCTTGTCCTCCCTTCTCCCCCCGCTCCTGAAGAGCGCGCGGCGGAGGGGACCAGCCGGTTACTTCCTCCAGCGGCTGCGCGGAGTGCGGTGTAGCCCCAGACCCGAGCGCCCGGAGCCCGCCCGCCAGCAGCCTGCCGCCCGCCGCCCATCCCGGCCTCCCAGACATCCCCCGCCGCGCGCCCGCGGCCGCGCCCGCGCCCTAGCCGGCGCGCACGGAGGAGCCCGGGCCCCGAACCGCCGGCGGCCCTGCCCGAAGAGGCGCGGTAAGAGCGGGATCGGGCCGGGCGGGCGGCCGGGGTCCGGCGGGGAGCGTTCTCCGGCGTCAGATCCTCTACCGGGGAACCCAGGAACCGGGCGGGGGACGTGGGTGGCGCCGAGGTCCGGATCCCGGGGCGCAGCCGGGACCCAGGCTGGGTGGCGGCTATCCGTAGTATTCGGGGGTCGAGCGTCTGGGATCCGGTCCGCTAGGGGCTCGTGTTCTTGGGGCCGAGTGGCTTTCGGGGCGGCGGGTAGAGCTCGGAGTGGGCCCTGCGGTGACGGGCGGAGCAGGCTGCGAACTTGGGCCGCGGCCCCGGGGTCGCCGAGGTGGCAGGGGCGGGCGGGGCGCGCCGCTTGTTTCACTTGCTTTTGTTTTAAAAGGAAACGCGGGCGTGGTAGGGGGGCTCCTGCCAGTGGGCGCCCGGCGGACCTGATTTCGCGAAGGGGTGGGGGACGCTGGAGAGGCGCGCCCGGGTTTGCGGGGAGGACGCCGGGCCCGGGAAGATCTGGGGTGCCGGGCGCCTGAAACACCTGGGAGGCTGCGGCTTCCCGAAAACGCGCCGATCCCAATCCCCCGGTCACCTCCGCGGCCAGGTCCGGGGCCCGGCCGTGGCAGCGGGCGAGGGGGCCGGCTGGAGGGTCCTGCGGCTCCAGTAGGACCCCCGCGGGCGCCCCAGGACCTCTGGGTCCGGGCCCCTCGGTCCTGCGAGGCGAACATGGGGAGCCTGTCGGAAATGGAGATGCGGGTGCACAAGGCTGACTTTATTTTCCCGTTCTTAGAGCATTCTGGATGAAGGGGTAACAGCGTTTGAGCGTGTATGGCTTTTTTTTTTTTTTTTTTTAAGCACATGAGACTTTTATATTGGCCTGTATTCAGTGTTAGGGTATCCGAAAATAGTAGTTGACCTGCTACTGCTGATTTAGAAAGTAAAGAAGTGAGCAGTTCTCTTTGGAGACAGGGGTAATTTATTTTAATTTACCCGTAAGAGATTATGTTTGTTCCGTGCAGTGGAAGCGGCTGTGCACTGTCCGCTTGCCCACATCACCACCAATCAGAGAGATAAGTCTCTAAGTTAAGATTTATTAAAATTCTGAATGATATCACAGTACAGTAAATGCTAGCTCTCTGAGTCCTGCAGGGAAATAATCAAACACTCATTTCTGGGATTAGTCATTCCTCTCTCTAGATTGATAACTTTCAAAGGAAAAAGCAAACTAATCTTCAAAAGTGCGTTTCAGGCTTGTTTTTCTTTATTCTTGCTTTTTTTTTAAATTTACCTAAATAGAAACCTGTGCTCTAATCTCACATAAGCGATCACTTGTTTCCATAAGGGTACTGTTGTCCGGCAAGTTCTGCTTGTTTTAAAATTTAACCATTCTCAGCCCTTCCATTTCTGCCATTTTCCCTTTTTTCTGTTGTTCAAAAGCATCGATCAATAGGGCAACACCAAAAAGATCTAAATGTGAAATTGACTTAGGTGGAGAAACTTGGCCTGTCTGCCACCTTCACAAGCTGTGTTGAGTAAAATAAGGGAACTTAAATTTGATTAGTTATGTGTTTGTCAGAAACCATCGGTAGAGCATTTTGATTCTACATGGTTTCTACAAAACAAATTAAAATCCGGACAACAGAAGAATTCTATTCCATAGCTAGTCATTACAGCTCTTCATGTGGGAGTGGTAGACGGCCTTTCCTCCTGGTATTTGTACACAAAAATCAGGCGAGGCTTCTCCATTGCCTTCCACTTCTATTCTCTGTCCGTCTCCGTGAAGCTGAAGAATGTGGAATAAAGTCCGCAAACCAGGCAAAGACGATGGGTAGCTGACAACACCCAAGGTGTGCTTTCATTTTGGTCTCCTGTTTGAGGCTTGCTGGTGTAATCAGCCGGTGACGGGACTTAGTTCATCCGGGTCAGTGGCATAAAGTTCTACATTAAGGAGCATTTCACATCATGAAGCGTCTCGAGCAGGGGCCTAGGCTAAAGATATCTGTGTGCCATCGCTGCTCTTTATTGATGTGCTGGGAGGAGGGCGCACGCCTCATCGTGATCCTGGCTCCTGGAGGAGCTCAGGAGGTAGGGCCATACTCCCCGGGGCTTTGGTCTGCCCTGTGCCCCTTAGATGCCCCCGCAGTAGCTGTGTGATCCCTGGGCAAGATCCCGAGGTCTCTGTTGCCTCGCTGTAAGATGGTATAACATCTGCCGCTCGGGGATGTCAAGACAGTTGAGTGAGGTGGGAAGGTGTGGTGCCCCAGCTCAGGCTTCGCCCTTAGCAAGGTGGAATCTACCAGGGCAGCGATCATCAGTAGTGAGTATTGATTCTTGAGTGCAGGTGGATGACAGGATCCACCAAGTGGAGATTCTGAGCAAACGCGGTCACTTTTGATCCAGGACAACTCCGCCCTTCTGAACCCCTGCTCCCACCCCTCCACCCCCAACTATGATTTACTGTCAAAGCTTTCGCGCCTCCGCTGGCCCCCAAGATAAATTACCCGCAGTCTGAGGGTTTTTACAGGCCTGTCCAGTGCCTCTGGCCTCCCTGGTGGCTGGGACTCTACTCTCATAGTGCCTTTTCTAGCCAAGGGGGTGTGTGTCTGTATGCTGAGTTGTTGGGCGGTCTGTTTAGCCATAACGTTGACTATAAAGAGAAAACAAGAAAGTACAAACTCAAATTAAGTAGTTACAGGAAAATAAGCTGTTTGCCTCCGCCAGTGAGTCTATCCATTGCACAATGTTTTAATTACTCAGGGTTCTTGGTTGTAACAGGTAGGAGCCCTCAGTGGAGACCGCGGGGCAGGCAGTTAGAGGTACCCCGTGAAGCTTCCTTCTAGACCCCCAGTTCAAGGCCGTGAAGCGGGGAGGGTGGGTTACTGTCGTAGGGGATTCCCAGGTTATTTGAAAAATCAGCTTTAGTTGCTCTGTTTTTTTAATCTAACACTAAGGCAGGATTATCTAAGTACCTTTCTCACTTATTAATGTTTAACTTACCCCACCAAACAATTACATTTTAGGGCCCCAAATAAGTTTTCAGTTGATTACAGCAATCACAGGTCACATATGGAACTGTCCAAATGCCCATCACACATGCAACTCTAAGTTTTCTAATAGCCACGGTAAATGTGGTGAAATTAATTTCAATGTGTTTCAATTAACCTCGTACATTCAAAATATTACATAAACATGCAGTACATACAAAATTAGTACTGAGATACTTTACTTTTCGCTACGAAATCTTTGAAATTGAGAGTGTGTTTTGCATGCTGAGCACATCGGAGTTCGCCCCAGCCCAGTGCCAAGCGCTCAGGAGCCCTACGTGGCTGGTGGCCGCCACGTTGGTCAGTGCAGGCCCAGGATAAGCCCAGACCATCCAAGCAAGTAAGGCAGATCTGTGATCAGAATTACTTCCTCTTGAAGAGATGCACAGCTGAGCAACACGCAAAGCAGACGTGTTTTGAGCTTGTGTATTAAACGCAGGAGGATCTAGACAACGCAGGAGGGTTTGAGCTGCAGCCCTGGTTCTCCCTTTTATCTGTTTCCTGGGCCTGTGCTTCCTCACAGCTTGGAGAGGGGAGGGGGCCTCCGAGGCAGGTCTCCCGGCAGGCTTTCCTGGATCTGGGAGCTGCGGTGGCACGTCATCCCTGCGCTTGCCCTGGAGCTCCCAGGTTGAGCTGACTGTCCCCCTTGCATAAGGGAGATAGCCCTCCCCTGCCCGGCAGCCCACACCCCGAGGTGAACCTTGGAATTGAGCATCCTCCCACTCCTGTCCTGGAAGGACCCAGGCCCCCAGCCCAGCTCACCCAGCCAGCTAGAAGGCAACTTTATCTGTATGCCTCAAATCTAAATAGAATTCAGCAGCGAATCAGCATTATTATTTAATTACTTAAGTAGCATCCCATTTGTGAGAAGAATTCCTGGCATTCAGTTTTGAATGACCTGTTAGGGCTGGAGAACTTGGGCCAACTCAGCCAGAATTAGGTGTGGACGTGGACTTGATTTGTTGCCTCTTTGACTTTCTTCCCTTCTTTTCCTTTTTCTTTTTTTTTTTTTTTTAAGATGAATGATTTTGGAATCAAGAACATGGACCAGGTGGCCCCTGTGTCCAGCAGTTACAGAGGGACACTCAAGGTGAGTGAACAAGTATTAATTAAAACTTAAAAAAAAAAATTGGAAAACTCAATCTCTAGGAGAAAAAACAGTGGGTTGGGTCCCAGAAGACCGGTTCTAGCCCTAGCTTTTTAATTAACTGGCCGTGTGACTCTGGACTGTTTGCTTAATCTCTCTGGGCCTCCGTTTTCTAGTCTGCAAAATGGGTGTCCTGGTGCTTGTTCAACTTGTCCTCCAAGATATGAAACCATTTAATTTGTAGATGGTGAGGCCTTTGTAGTTGCTTTCGGAGGCTCCTACCAGGTGAAAAATCCTATGAATTCTCCAGAGAACAGAGCTGGAGGAGCTATCTGTTCTGTCCCCCCAGGAGTTTTCTTGGGTGACAGAAAAGTTGTTTAAGAACTGAAATGAAAGAGCTTAGAAGAGGCAGGCGGGCGCAGCTGCTGCTGCAGCTCCCGTCAGAAGGGTCAGTGCCCACCGGGATGCAGGCAGTCTTCATCCATTGTGTCCTTCCAGGCACAACTGCGCCTGTTTATGTAAACCAAAGAACAGATTCAAGATGAAAGAGCCTTCTCGGCTGCGTCATAAACATTCTGTGTAGTTTCTGTCTCAGTCCCTTTGGGGAACATTCTTTAGCAGCACAAACTGATAATTTCCCATTTGCCTTCTACAAATGTGACAGGGAGATTTGATTGGGGTTTTTTTAGTGCTGAGTAGTAAACATGTCTCAGAAACAGCGATTTTAAATTAGCCTTCTCCTAGCTTGGTGTTTTGTATGATGATGTGTCTCTGGCATGTTACATTTTTCTCAGTGGATCAGCGTGAGGTTATCTGTCTGATAGAACCCCAAGAGGCAAAAATTGGCACAGACCTTTCTAGAGTGTCATGAAACTTATCAGACGTCAAGTCAGCGAGGTTTTCTTTTTTCTGTTCATTTTGGTCAGATGTTTTCAGTGTTGGCATGGCGGAAACCATCCAAGAAATTACGGTATTAAGTTTGAAACGACCCCTCTAGAGAGAAGACTTCTCCTATAAACTAGAAGAGTTTGACAATGCCTGTGCGATCTCTGGGCTTGGAGAAGAAACTGTCACTGCTGAAATTTGATGTGTTGAAATACGCAGCAGGAATTTGTCTTGTCTTTTGGCTTCCTGGTTTGAAAAAAAAGAACAGTCAGGAGTACAGTCAGGAAAGGGCAGGCATTTCTTAGTCACTGGGCAATGCTAGTGGGAATTTTAAAAATCTGTTGGCTATTTCACCAAAATTGGTGCTGCTAGAAGGTAGTTCATAAGCTGAGATGAGTATTTCACACTCTCAGGATTGGTCTTTCCCCCTTGGGCTTTGGGCAATTGGACATCTTTGCTTTGGGTTTTGGGGAGCTGGACTCCAACATCATTGGGACATCACTGGGTTGAGCTCCTACTTCTTATGTAATGTGTCATTCATTGTTCTGCATTTCTAAAAAGAAAACACACAAACTGTTTGATTTGTAAATGTCTTACACATTTTTTAATTGATGACTCAACGGATGGGTCATTGCATTGCACATGGCATGGGATTTCCAGCTTATGTTGGAAACATATAACCTTCACGTTTTTCTTCAGGTTAGGCAATGATGAATCAAGCCTTTATCTGTTACATGTGCTACTCATAAATGAGTCATTTTTCCTTTTTTTTGACCGCGCCATGCAGCATGAGGGGGTCTTAGTTCTCAGCTAGGGATCGAACCCATGCCCCCTGCAGTGGAAGTGCAGTCTTAACCACTGGACCACCAGGGAAGTCCCAATGAGTCTTACATTAAAGGCTATTCCATTTGTAAATGTTAGTTGAGATTATTAGAAATCCTCACAGTTCCAGGCGTATCTTTCTCTGTGTATTTCTCCCCCTCTTCCCCTAAATTATAGATAGTTTAACTTTAAACCTATTTCCTTTAGAAATCTTTCCCCTTAATAGATGATGGGGGAGGGGTGTCCTTTTCAATGCACTAAACTTTTACAAAATTTAGTCTTAAGGAATGTTCTCATATGTATTATTATTTTCTGAACCGTTGGAATAGATAAGGAAAGACATGTAGTTTCAGTTGCAGTGTTTCATGGTAAGCATTTCAGAATAAATGCTTCAACAGAAAAAGTAATGTATTTTGTTGTTTGATTTTTCATTTTCATTTAATCACTCGCCTTTCATTTTAACTGCAGTGAACCAAGTCGTTTTTCTTATACACACAGCCTAAGCATCTCTCCCAAATAGCTTAGAAGGCCCAGGTGTTTGTTTTTCTTTTTGTTTGTTTGTTTTTTGCGGTATGCGGGCCTCTCATTATTGTGGCCTCTCCCGTTGTGCTCCGGACGAGCAGGCTCAGCGGCCATGGCTCACGGGCCCAGCCGCTCCGCGGCATGTGGGATCTTCCCGGACCGGGGCACGAACCCGTGTCCCCTGCATCGGCAGGCGGACTCTCAACCACTGTGCCACAGGGAAGCCCGCCCAGGTGTTTGGATCGCAGTGGTCTCTGAGTCCCTCCAGGCACTGTTCTAAGATTCTCTTGGTTTTAGGTTTGTTTACTTAATTTATTCATTTAAATTGGTTAGGCCGTTAAAAATAAGCTCCCAGTCATTCTGGCTCTGCGGTTGATGACAGGCAGACCTTGTTGTGCTGTACTTCGCTTTACTGCGCTTTTTACAAATTGAAGGTTTGTGCCAACCCTGCATCCTGAGTTTATCGGCACCATTCTTCCAACAGCATTTGCTCTCTTCGTGTCTCTGTGTCCCATTTTGGTAATCCTCGAAATATTTCAAACCCTCCACCAGTGGAATGATTACAGCTCTCTGAAGGCTTAGATGACGGTTAGCATTTTTTAGCAATAAAGTAGTTTTTAATTAAGGTACGCATAGTTTTTAGACATAACGCTATTGCACAATTAATAATGTAAACGTAACTTCTATGTGTATCGGGAAACCCAAACATTTGTGTGACTCGCTTTACCGCAATATTCACTTTATTCTGATGGTCTGGAACCCCACCTGCAGTATCTCCAAGGTAGGCCTGTAAGTGATCCAGAGTAAAGCAGAATCGTTCTGGTCACTTGGACCCTGTCAGAAGTCCACTCAGACTGGTTGATTCCACGCGTGGCTTTATGACTGACAGCTTAATCAGGGGGTATCAGTGAGGCTGCCCGTGGACCACTTTGAAAATAGGTCATTAAGTAAGTTGAAATGTCACGTTTCAGTTTTCTTTCCCTCTGCTTTTGCAGCGCCAGCCTGCCTTTGACACCTTTGATTGCTCCCTGCTCGCTGCTTTCCCCTCCCTCAATGAAGAGCAAACACTCCAGGAAGTGCCGACAGGCTTGGATTCAATTGCTCATGGTAATTTGTTACTCAGACTTGACAAATCCAGCGTGATGTCCCTAAGTAGTTCAGTTCCTACATTATAATTCGTAAGTGGCGAATGTTGGTATCTTGAATCTTTGTATGAAAAGTCCGGTAGAGGCTCAGATCTGAGAGAAGACAGTTTTCCTTTTTTATGCGCTTGGTGACTCTTGAAGTCCTCACTTGCCAGACACACCCCAGGGAGGGTGGGTGCCCTGCTGGGAGCAAACCACAGGGGTTCCCCCCCCCTCCCCAGCTTCTCCTTAGGATATTTCAACACTGCAGCTAGCCCCGGCCCCATCTCCCAGTCCCCTCTGCGAAGCAGACCAGTAGACATTAAAATGCACCCCAACTTTTCATCCAGGTCCTTAGCTGGATCTTCCTCCCCTACCCCGAGTTTTGGGGCAACAAATTATTCCTGCTCATCTTTACCCCTCTGCGTTTGCTTCCGTAGTTCTTAACGTCCTTGTTTACTCTTTTTTTGTTTTGTTTTTGCGGTACGCGGGCCTCTCACTGTTGTGGCCTCTCCCGTTGCGGAGCACAGGCTCCGGACGCGCAGGCTGAGCGGGGCCATGGCTCACGGGCCCAGCCGCTCCGCGGCATGTGGGATCATCCCGGACCGGGACACGAACCCGCGTCCCCTGCATCGGCAGGCGGACTCTCAACCACTGCGCCACCAGGGAAGCCCGTTGTTTACTCTTTTTAAGGGAATAGCACGTCAAGTAATGCCTCTGAGATTACTGTGATAGAGTTATTAGTTGGAAACGTTCCAGAAATTACTTTGTCATATGAAGTAGGTGCTAGAAAATACAGCCCAGAAAATTAATTAAAACACACACGCTTGCGTAAGCGTGCCATCATGTGACGGTCATTTATCATTCTTGAAATTGCCGAGGGAATCCAGAGAAGGCTGTGTTTCAATAAAAATTGACGTCACGGGTGCTAAGTGCTGTGTGTTCCTGTTACATCTGATGTTCCTTTGCTGCCGCTTAGTTTAATGGAAGTCGCTTCCAAATTAGCCATTTACAACCCCTTAAGGCTTTTGGCCAAAAACCTTGCAACTTCTTTCATTGTCGAAAATTAAGAATAGTCTTAAATAGAACCGTTATCTAGGCGTCACTGCTCTATGAAGTTTGGCAAAAAATCAAACTTGTTTTATTTTAGATTTTTTTAAAATAAGTGTAGTTATGAGATGTATGATATTTTCTCCATTGCAGTCAAAAACACAGTTTTTGTTAATATTTACACTCATCTAAGGAATGATGTGGAAGATTTGAGATCAGAATTGTTCTTCCCTAGAAGCTAAGACTCCCCCCCGCCCCCAATTCTCCCTGTGTTGCTGCCAGCTTGAACTCCTAACATCCCCGTGGGGTTTCTTTTCCAGACTCGACCAACTGTGAGTTGCCTCTGTTGACCCCATGCAGCAAGGCTGTGATGAGTCAAGCCTTAAAAGCTACCTTCAGTGGCTTCAAAAAGGAGCAGCGCCGCCTTGGCATCCCGAAGAGTAAGCGCTCCTTCCTGGAGCTTTCTGCGCCTGCGCTGTACTAGACAGAGCCTTCGGGCTGCCATAGCTTGAGATGACTTAATTTCAAGCATTTGTTTAGGGCGTATTGAAAAGAGGGACAGAGCTGTCATTAAGCTGAGCCAGTTTTTATTTCAAAATCCAACCAACTGAACACTTCATCCAGCACTGCTTTTAGTGCCTCAACATCTTCCTGGGTGTCTCGTTCATTTCCTTGGACTCTGGTGCCCGTCTGGGCTCTGCGGGTAAATCAGGAGTGCTTCTGGCCTTACTGCGTCCTTTTCTTCCCTCCCCGGTAGATCCCTGGCTGTGGACTGAGCAACAGGTGTGCCAGTGGCTTCTCTGGGCCACGAACGAGTTCAGTCTGGTGGACGTCAACCTCCAGAGGTTCGGCATGACCGGCCAGGTGTTGTGTAACCTTGGCAAGGAGCGCTTTCTGGAGCTGGCGCCTGACTTCGTGGGTGACATTCTCTGGGAACACCTGGAGCAGATGATCAAAGGTACCGGTGAACGCCTGGGCTCCCCAGGCGGGGTGAGCATAGCAGGGAAGAGTGATGGGGGGGCTCCTCTACAGTTGGCATTTCAGTGATGTAGGACAGATTGTCTGAAAATGCCATTGGCGTGAGTCAGCTACGTGACGGTGATTTATGGATTTTGGCTCCACTTAAGTACGTGTGTGGGGAGCATTGGCCACAAGGCAGGAGCCCTAGTCACCAAGGTGTTCAGTGTCGCCAGACGTCATGAGTTGGAGTTGGAGGCATACGTGTGGCTCAGGTGAGGAGACAGCAAGAAGGCCCGTGTTCGGAGCTCACCTCACAGAGCCTTAGGAAATAAGTCAGCCTCGGCGAAAGTGAGCCTTTGTTCAGATAAACTGGGAATTTTATAGTAACATTTCCTAAGACCAAATGGAATCCAACAGAGATGTTTTTTGTTTTATGTTTATAAACCAATGTAGAAGTAATTGATACATATTTACACACTGACATATTATACAGGACCTGGCCTTTGAGTAAAAAGAGCTCTTATATAGAAAGTCTTGAGTTCGACCTAAAAAGAGCATTGAGACCAATGTTAAAAATATATTGAGTTACAAAGGAGAAACGGTATAGTGAGGGAATCCTTCAAGTTGAAAATGTAAGAAAACAAGCCCGTGAGAAGAGTTTAGGGAAGTATTCCTCATTTAATTGATTTTAAACTCTGAGTTTCAACGTCTGTCACAGACTCAGAATCTTAAAAAGCTCTCGGGGTCGCCTGCCAGCTCTTCTTAGTTATGGCTTCTGAGGGCCAGGGAAACTTAAAGACCCTCAACTTTTCCCTGAACTTGGACACGTCTGGTCTGACAAGTTTCTGGTGAATCTATTTGCTGGCAAGTTAGACCTGTTTTGCCATTTCTCGCTGTGTGAGTCTGTGTGGGTCTGGATTTGTGGTGGGCGTGCATGTGGTTGTGTGTTTGTAGGACGTAAGCACGTACAGGGAATGCTAACCTTTTCCCTTTAAGTTCCTGAGCGTGTGTGTCCCTGTTCGGATGCCCATAGCACTGCTTTGACCTCTCTTTCTGTAACAGCGCTCACCACCCCTGGACACACCTCAGGGTTTGAGGCGATGGGTCAGAAGCTTCACCAGGGCAGGAACTGTGTCCATGTTACTAATCTGCTGTATTCCAGCCCCTGGTACAGGGGGGTACTTTGTAAGCATTTTTAACCCTTTGTCGACTACATAGATGAATACAGTACACCATCTAGATCTCTCTTGTATACTAGAAAATTCAGCTTCGCCAATAACAGCACTGAGGAGTTTAGAAGACTTATTCTAGTTATTAGAAAAATACATTTCTGTCTCTAGTGCTTTGAAACGACATGATGACATGGAACACCATCAGATTAAGTGGGAAGTGCTAAAATGCATTTTGTTATGCTGAAATAACCATAGAACAGTAATTCAGAAAGGAACTTTTGTTCTTCTGTAGTTTAAACCTCTCAATTTATAATCTTATGTCTCCTCTGTCTATTTTTCAGAAAACCAAGAAAAGACAGAAGATCAGTATGAAGAAATTTCACACCTCAACTCAGTTCCTCATTGGATTAATAGCAATTCGTTAGGTCAGTGCAATTAATTCTGCCCTTAAGAGCTTCTGAGTCTTCCTGTTAGATTCATGGAAGGTTCGAAGGCAGAACCTGCGCTGTCCCATACGGCGATCACACACATTCACAAATCCAGAAGTGCGGCCAGTCCACACAGATGTGTACTGAGAATATAACGCACACCCGCCCGATCCGAAAGTCTTAGTATTGAACAGAGAACGTCAATATCTCCTTAATAATTTTTAAAATTCTGATTACGTATTGAAATGATAATGGCTCTCTTAGGTCAAGTAAAATATTCAAATTCATTTCGCCAGTGTCTTTTTAGTTTTTCAGTGTGGCTACTAGAAAATTTAACGTCACATCAGTGACTTACGTTATCTTTGCTTTGGCCAGGGCTACAAATTGGCAATTTATAACTCAAGGGGCAGAATGGAGTGAGCCAGTTGCTGTGGTCAGATTAGTGTAACAAACAAAGGTGGCAGGCCCAGGAAGTGTGTGGACAGCAATACTAAATTTGCTCTGAACTTTGGGGTTTAAATAGGTGTCATGGAATTCTGTCCCCCCACCACCCCCGCGGTGGTTGACACTGGCGAGTGTAGGTTTTGGTGGTCCTCTAGCCAGAGTGGGCAGGGCAACTGGAGATACTCCCTTATGGGTCACTGGCTGAACGGCAAATCACTTCATCTGTCTGAGCCTTAGTTTCCTCAGAAGCTGAAAGATCCAGTGACCCTGTTGTCCCAAGGCTCACATGGAAGCACTTGAAAAACAAGAGATGTAGAAATATTCACATGAGGCATTGCATCCGGGGTCCAGGGGCTGCAGGCATTTTGGAAAAGGGCTCATTGACTGAGAAGACGAACATTTAGAGAAGAGGAGGACACAGCAGAAAAGCTGCCCACCCAAGCTCACACGTCCACTGGGGTTTTGGGGAGGGAGGGCTGGAGCGGGCAGACCTGCTCGCGCTCCGTTTTGAGGTGTGGAGGGTCTCTGGTCATCACGTTGATGTCACCTGACGGCTCTGCCATCTGTGGTCCTGTTGCAGGTTTTGGCGTGGAGCAAGCGCTGTATGGAATGCAGACGCAGAGCTACCCCAAAGGCGGCCTCCTGGATGGCCTGTGTCCAGCATCCTCAGCACCCAGCACACTCGGTCCCGAGCAGGACTTCCAGATGTTTCCCAAGGCCCGACTTAGCACCGTCAGCGTCAACTACTGCTCCATCAGCCAGGACTTCCCGGCCGCCACCTTGAATCTGCTCTCCAGCAGTTCTGGTAAGATCCAGGCTTCCAGCTGCCCTTCTCAGCAGGGTTGTTGGTTCGATCCCGCAGCCACGGTGACATGAGCTCAGACATCCGGAGTTCAGCCAGTGAAGGAGGTCAAGGACTGGTCCGTCGGGTCACGGTCCCAACAGTGGTGCTCGGCGAGCTTACTCCTAACGTATCTCAGGTCCCAGGCACTGGGGGTGCCGGGTGAATGACACAGTCCTTGCTCCTGTGGCCAGAGGCGTCCACGCAGTGGGCTATTGCGGGAGGCAGTGTAGGAAGGTGACAGATCTCTTTGTATGGAGATGCGTGTGTACTGTGCGTGAAGCTCAGGTTGGATTTTTCCATATTCACCCCTGTGTGACAGCCACCCAGATTGACATCGAGAGGGTGCCAGCACCCCACAAGGCTCCCTCACGCCCCCTCCCAGTTAATAGCATCCCCACCCCATCATTGTCCTGACTTTTATCACCATAGTTTTGCCAGTTCTTGAACTTGACGCGGGTTGTGTTTTCTCCTGTGTTTGTCTTTTGCTCGCATTGTGTGTGCCTGAGGTCCGTCCACGTTGCTGCCCTTTTCCTTGCTGTGCAGCCCTCTGCTCGGAGCTGCATCCTGCCGTTGATGGAAGATGCGATTGTGTAGCATATGTTTCATAAGGAATAAGCAGCTCTGTTTCAGGGCATCGTGAAAAGTCTGGGTGATTCTGAACCAGCAGGGCGAACACTTAAAGGAGGCAATGGCGACGATGCCGCCTCCGTGGGTGGTAGCACCAGACGTGCTGTTGTCCTGGAGGGTCAGAGTCCGTTGTTGTCTCTGCCAGGGAAGCCCGGAGACCACGACTCCGCCGAGACAGGCGCCGACAGCTTCGAGAGCTCGGAGTCGCTGCTGCAGTCCTGGAACAGCCAGTCGTCCCTGCTGGACGTGCAGCGGGTACCGTCCTTCGAGAGCTTCGAGGACGACTGCAGCCAGTCCCTGGGCCTCAGCAAGCCGACCATGTCCTTCAAGGACTACATCCAGGAAAGGAGCGACCCGGTGGAGCAAGGCAAACCAGTTATACCTGCGGCCGTGCTGGCCGGCTTCACAGGTGGGCGCCACCCCGGGTCCCCGTCCCCTCCCCTGCACCCGCCCAGCCCTGCACCCGCCCTGTTTATCAAGGGCGTTTCTCGCTGGACCACACTGCGTTGACACCCCCACGTCTTATGCGTGGGGTGTAATCCTGAACCCAAGCGAGCTGTCTCCCTGAATTCAGAAAAGGCCAAATTTGCTGCTCCCTCACCTGGGATGTGCCCGGCCAGTGCCTAGAAGAGCAGCAGCAGGGGACGCGGGCCTGTGGAGGCTTAAGCCCTGACTCAGCCACGCCAGGAATTTCAGAGAATGTAAACCGGCTGGGGGAGGGGCAGCAGAGCCAGCCTCCAGTAACCCGGGGGCTGTTTACCTCTGCTTGCTTCTCAGATCCGTCTTATTTTGAAGGTTTGGGTAAGAGCTACTCTAGGCCGGGGACAAATATTAAAGCTGTGTTTAGAGCCAGATGTTTCCAGTACTTTAGCGAAAATATCAGAAAACTTTTTCGTTGCTTCATGTGTCCTTAAATGTGCTTTTTTTTTTCCTTCATAGTTTGAACATACGGGGCCATTGGGGATTTCAAAAAAATACCTGCTTTAAAAAAATCCAATAGGTTAAAATAAGAATACGTAGACACCCATTTTTTTTCCATCACATAAAACGAATAGCCGTGAAAAAGTGTTAAAATACTCAGAGAGTGTGGAAACTGCTGTAATTTTCATACATGGGCATCAGGGCCTGATAAGAAAGTAAACAGACATGGTGTTGGTGGTTTTCATTTTAATATTAGTTACCGTTCATTGCCTGCCAGGTCAGTGTGGTAGGCATATGGTCAGTAGACCCTAGGACAGCCTAGCATGGGTGGTATTAACCCATTTTACAGGTGGGGAAATGGGCTCAGAGGAAGATAGCTGTCTGTGGTCACAAAGGTCACACAGCCTTATCAAACGGCGCTTGGATAAGCGTGGGATCCAGGGCAAGGCACCCAGCTGCTGAGCCCATCTTATCCTTCATCTTTAAAATATTGATACGGTGATACTTCACAAGGTGGCGGCAGTTCTAAGTATTAATCGAGAAAAGGTATATGAAGAGCACTTTGCAGAGCATATACCTCGTCAAATAGAGGCGGTGAGGCCATGGCTACAACCCCAGATGCCCCAGTGACCACTGAGTAAAGCAAGTCTTCGGTTAAGCAATTTGCCGATTGTCATCTGGCAAGAAAGCTACGCATGGGATTCGGAGAATGACACGCCTCATCCTGTGTTGAAAGGCTCCTTCCACCGCCTGCATCCCTATCCCACTGGGTGTTTCTAGAAATAAACCTTGAAAGTTATTACATAAGGAACAATTAAATAGGGTGAAGAATTTTTTTTTTTTTTTTTTTTTGCCGTACGTGGGCCTCTCACTGCTGTGGCCTCTCCTGTTGCGGAGCACAGGCTCCGGACGCGCAGGCTCAGCGGCCATGGCTCACGGGCCCAGCCGCTCCGCGGCATGTGGGATCTTCCCGGACCGGAGCACGAACCCGTGTCCCCTGCATCGGCAGGCAGACTCTCACTGCGCCACCAGGGAAGCCCTAGGGTGAGAAATTTTGATGCCAAGAGTTGGTGGCCCAGAATTTTTTTTTCTTTTTTTCCAAAAAGACCAAACCCAGCAATCAGGGGCCCAGCGGCCTCTTTTTCAGGAGCAGGGGGCGTGGAGGAAGCCCTCCAGGATTGTCACCAGCACCCAGAGTCACGCCTTCACCTTGGCACTCAGTCCAGAGCCAGGTCTCACATTCCTTGGTTCAGTAGAATGATTAAAGCCATGCTGTATTTTAAACCTAGAAAAACATAACCCACCCCCTTTCCCCTCAGGAAGCGGACCTATCCAGTTGTGGCAGTTTCTTCTAGAATTGCTGTCCGACAAATCCTGTCAGTCTTTCATCAGCTGGACGGGGGACGGATGGGAGTTTAAGCTTGCTGACCCCGACGAGGTACGTCCAGAACCTGGGAACTTGCTCTCCAGGCTCTCAAACCTGATTCCATCCCGTGGGGTTCACAAATCCAATTCTCTGGGTGCAGGAAAGGGGTCACCAGTATACAGACGAGAGCACTTCCACAGGAGGCGTGCCTGACTGTCGGGAAATGTGGAGTCTTGTTTCGCTGATGAACAGTTTATAGTGTCCCCTGTTTACGCACACAGCCCCAGGCAGGCTTCACCACCCTGCTCTGTCATCTAGTTAAAAGGTGAAAGTTGTCAACTGAGGCTCTCGCCTGATCATCTGAAGATGTTTTAGGAAATTTGCCTTTTCCCTTGGAGGGACTGAGCCCGCTCCTCGGATGAGGTTGGCAGAGCTGCTCCAGCCCCATCTGGAGGAGAACGCCGAGGACAGGTCCGATACCAGCCCCTCGAGGACAGTGTAAGGGGGGAGCCCTTGGTCTCTGGTACCAGTAGAGTGCGTTCTGTCACCTCCCCAGTATCCTAGGGCAGCAGAAGCACTGAGGGATGCAGAGTGTCCTGAGGTCCTGATTCCCCTCAGCCGCTGTGGACATGGGGGTCAGAATTCAAACCTAGGAGGTGGGTGGGACACAGCATTTCCCTCGTCTCAGGACCTCCCTGATTCTGAACCCTTGGCTCCTGGGGGTTTTGCTGAGTGAGAGGCCTCCGCAGACGGAGCTTTGGGTGGGGTCACCTCGCTCTCGCATCAGCGCCTCCCTCCATCCCCCGAGAAACAGCCGGGGGGATGCAGAGCCCTGGCCTGTGCACAGAAGCAGATGACACCTCTGTGGTCCTTACGTAGTGGTCAAGTGAGCATGCATCCGAATCATTGTTGGGAAAGTGATGCACTTTTTCTTAATTGCCAACTTGAATGGAACTCTTTTCCATCCGTCCCACAGGTGGCCCGCCGGTGGGGAAAGCGGAAAAACAAGCCCAAGATGAACTACGAGAAGCTGAGCAGGGGTTTACGCTATTATTACGACAAGAACATCATCCACAAGACGTCGGGGAAGCGCTACGTGTACCGCTTCGTGTGCGACCTCCAGAACTTGCTGGGCTTCACGCCCGAGGAGCTGCACGCCATCCTGGGCGTCCAGCTGGACACGGAGGACTGAAGCCGCCCGGGGCCGGAACTGGGGCCATGGGGACGCATCCAAGGACCCTGAGAGGCAGGATCAACGCATCTGGGAACGTCTCCAAGAAGCAGCGGCCTTATTTCATCTGGTACCGCGGTTCTCTGCCGAAAGCAGCACAGTTTCTCGCTTCTAACTCCTGCTGCCAGGAACACGCAACTTAAGATGCTGTTACATTAGAATGGCCCAGAAGAAGCACCAGGCAGCCGTCCTGGCTCTGGGAGGGCTGTGTCGTGACAGGATCTTTCGGGCTGTTGGGTCTTCTCAAAGGAGCGAGCATCTTGTGGACACACACTTTTGGATTTTCTTTTGCCTTTTGCAACCGGGAAACGCCAATGCCAAAGAGGTCTCTGGTTCAGAGGGGGAAGAGAGTGCAAGGAAACAATCATGCCATTTCAGAAGTTAGTTTGTATATATGACTGTAACCTTATAATTGTTATCAAAATCCCCTAACAGACCTATTTAACAGAAATTGTATATTGTAATTTAAAATAATTATATAACTATATGTGAAATGAGAATGCAGACGGCATTTTGCAATGTATTCCAGTTGTCAAGAGCACAGGTGGCATTTTGCAAACATTTAATCTGCCAGGACAGACTAAGAGAAGTTGTAAAGTGTGTATTATTTACATTTAATATACCTACAGGAATGAGGTCTAAGAGGGTTAATTCCTGTTTTTTTTCGTTTTGTTTTGTCTGGGTTATCTATGGCAAGGACTTTGTACATTTGGGAATTTTTATAAGAAACTTAATGTTATTATCTGGGGGCCCATCAGGCCTCTCTGCTTCTCCTTTAATTGTAATGTAAAAGCTATAAGGCAGTATTTTTCTTGATAAATGGCATATGTTTTCCATTTCTATGCATGCCTTTAAATCAGTTTATATACAAAACTTATTTTTGAGTTCAACTGTTTTTCCCCCAACAACGAACCTCCCCTTGACCAGCCATTTCCTTCCCGTACCCCAAATTATGCTGTTTGATTAAAATAAGAATACTATTTTTGGAAATATGCGACTCCTTTTCAGAGATCAGGAGGGATTTATGTAGCAGCTATTTTTACTGCAAAAGTAATTCACTGGAAAAAAATGTAATTTGTAAAGAAAGTTTTATTTTTACCTCAGCTCCACGTACAGTTGACGTACAGAGCTGAAGGTGCAGGGGGAGGGGAAGCTTTATTAAACCTCTTGAACGTGAGTAAAGCCTGATTTTTCCCATCTTGTTTACCTGTCGCGTCTCGGGCTTTCTGGATACCAAGCTGCTCCTTTCTGCTTAGTGTCCACAGTTTTATTTTCTTGGACGCAGAATGCCCAGAGGCAAAGAGAGGACCAACAAGATGGGAAAGAGAAGGGATTGGGGTTGTTCCTGTGAAGAAAACATCTTGATCGTGATGGAGACTTTAGTAGTTGTTTCAAAGGAATCCCTGGTTCAGCCTGTGCCTCCTGCCTTTTGTAAATGATCGAGTCAAGTCGGTTTCAAGGTTGGACAGCCCTCACTAGCAGCATGAGGAGGTACTAGGACCATCGGTGACATCTCTAAAGAAGAATCATTCGTGCGATGAGACCAGGGGCTTGGGTGGTAGGGCGAGCGGGGCAGAGCAGAGCTGGAAGGGGCACCACACAGTCTCAGAACCCACACAAGACTGTATTCCAGTATCACTACGCACAAGGTGTTTTTCTCAAGCAGGACCTGTTTATCTCTCAGACGTCTGTTTATAACATCAACAGACATGGGACTGGGAACATCTTGCTGCCAAAAAGAAATCTTAGCTATTGGCTTATTTTATATGGGGTTTGACCACGTGAAATTGCCAATGTGTGTGTGTTTCATCTACGAAGTTGGCAGTTTTATGTGGCGCAACCCAATCGTTATGGAAAATCAAATCCATGGTAAACCTTTGGCGTGGTAATGAACAGGACTTGAGTATAAAAGTTTTGTAATTCGGCCTTTTCTTTCTCAAATAATAAAGTATTTTGTTTATATAAACTCCTCCTTGTAAGGGTCCTCATTCTTCATCCCCACCGACCCCCCGGCGTGGAGGCGGTGGAGTCAGGATACTGGGCTCAGAACCGCCGGACACACACCTGCTCAGTCCCTCAGAATTACATCTCCCTTTAACTGATTTCACACACCCATCCCCTAGTAAATTGGGACCAAGCTGGAACCAACTGTGAGCACTTCCTGAAGGAATTCCCCCAAAGTGTTCCTTAAAGCGAAAAATTTTCAAGAAGAGATTAAAATAGAAAAATACAGGGGTCTAGTCTTTGCCAGGGGGTTGGCAGAGATAACGAGATTTTAGGATGTTTCTAATAAGAGCATTGGAGTTTGAAGTTCAAGGACTCTTGTAACTGAGACCTTGACTCCCCTGGAGTTCTGATGTTGCCGAGATGACTTATCATAGATGAGGCTGGTGGTCCCTAGGACACCTCTTCTCAAACTCATTCTTGGACCACCTTTCTACTCTGCAAAATAAGTGAGGATTCTAAAAACTTAGGTAGATTGTATCAGTGGTGTGCTGAAGCCGGCTTGCCACGGGCTGGCCAGAGCAGAAGGTGAGGGCCTCTCCCCAACTTTGCATCAGCGAGGTATTTTAGTAGCTCAAACTTGTTTGGGACGAGAATAAGTTACACCCCTGAAACCAGCAAACGCTACAAGTCAGGGCTTCCCCCACCAGCCCTTCTCAGGGAGCAGGTTATTAAACACTTACTAGCACACCACTGGTCCTCAGTGTTAACCATATTAGAAATTAAAACAAGTTGAAAACTATGATTCATTTTTGAAATTACATCTATGTTCATATTTTATAAAAAATAACTTTTTCCCAAAAAGCGAGAACAGCACTATTTTACATGTTTTTAAATCTCTTTGATGTCTGGTTTAGTGGGAAAGAGCTGGATTCCTATATTGGCTTCTGCATCAGTCTGTTGGGATACATTTTGAAGAAAATCAGGCCCCACAGGGATCTGTAATTGGAACAGGCAAGCGTGTTTTATAGCGGTTTCACATAACTGGATATTGCTTTATACTACACCTAAACTGACAAATGGTAGCTTCTTAAAGATAAGTTCCAGTTGGCCTATGAAACCATATCAATAAACTTGCCTATGGTTACAGTAAAGTCCATTGGTCCCTCCTGCGCTTTGAATGGGTCTTTTACCCATGTGTGGGTTTGTAACATGCATTAGTCATTGGAAAACACTGCTTCAAAATGTTGACTTATTTCAACATATGATATCAAACGATCACATTAGTTACTCTCACCACCAGTTTCACCAGAAAAGTCCTGAGAAGCTATCAAGCTCCCAGTGGCAGATACAAATTTTCAAAAATTCAAATTTTCACTTGAAAGCCCAAGTTTTATCATCAGCAACAAATATTCAAAGTTGTTCTTTGGGGAGTGACAGACTGATTTCATTTACTTTTGGGGAAATACCTGCCAAATACCCAAGTCTGAATAAACATCATTTGTCAGTTGGTCTTTCAAATACAAATGGCACTTATGAATGAAATGGTTAGTTTAGCTTGCAACTCAAATCCACAACTGCCTTTCCCAGGACAACCAATCTATCTCAGTTGCACCAGACCTTCTGTGTACTTTTCCATGTTATTACCCAGAAACTAAAAAGATGTGTCTTCACTTATTAAGAAAATTTTTACTGCTTCATCAAGGACATTTTTTAAAGGAAACTAGTATTTTTTTCCTGCATGTACATGATGAAGAATATCGTGATTGCTAGTGCAGTTTAGTGCTAAGGCTCCAGGAGTTTTAAGCACCATCAATGCAAATGTCAACACAGTAAAAAAGGTGAAGGTTTTAATATTATTATAAAAATCATTTCGACCCTTGAGGATCCCTCTGAAAGGGTGTTGTCTGTGGACCTCACTTTGAGAACTGTTCTAGAAGGAGGAGAAGCTCACCCAGAATAAAAGGGGTGGAACTGGGGCAGGGAGGGGGGCACAGGGAGGGAACATTTTCTTTTTGTCTCTCTAATTCAGTATCTGTGTTTCCAATCTTACCCTTTCATAGCCAGTTAAGATGAAGCATCTTTTATTTAAAGCAAATAGAATGGTCTAATGTCTGCATGATAAGGAAAAATCCATTCACCCAGGCTGAGATGGATGGATCCTTTCAAAGTCCTTCTATTAGCCTCACTCTTTGTCCTTTTCCTAGTTCCACTGAAATTCCAAACCTTTTTTTAAATGTATATTTTACCATAATATTTTTTTAAAATTATTTTTCCTAACATAGTCAAATCTGTGGTCATAAAGAGGTGAGGTTCCTGTGGCCTGTCTTCCAGCTTTTCCACAAGGTGGAGAAGCAGCAGAACTAAGTTGCCTTTAGCTGCCCCCTCCTCCCTGGGTCCCAGCTATTCCTCATATTAGGGGCCTGAGAGCTGCAGATGATGGACGCTCACAGCAGATACAGGGACTGGGAGCCTGATGGGTGTGTGAGGCACAGGATGTGGGGCCGGAGGAGGTGGGCAGGGTCCAAGGAGGGGGGCAGGGTGGGCTGTTTCATCATCTCTTTGGAAACATCAAGTTGGCAAGAGGGTTTATTGTGCTTAGGAGCCAGACCTCAGCTTATCACCCTTACCCGGCCTTTGTGACCATGGGCACGTGACTTACTCCATGCCTCAGTTTCCCCCCACAAAATGAGGTCCCTGGTGGATGTATCCATGGTTGGTTTAAGACTGTGGGAAGTCAGTGGCCTGGGGACTCCACTGAAGTCTTAACCAAAGCCTTCCAGCAGGGGTTCTGCAAAGAACAGACGGCTTCTCACATCAATGCTCTGTTTCCAGAAGCAGCACGGGTGCACAGTTCAGCGATAAAGCTGACACTGAACAGAACCAGGACTCAGACCCAGGTCTTCTGTTTCCTCATGTTGTTCTCTTGCCAAGATAACCAGACTGAGTTTTGTTGATGTCATTAAAACTGCTACCCAGGGGCTCCCCCAGGCTTCTGTGCACTGCCCTTGGTTTTGAATGTTAAATTATCCAGGAACCTCCTACAAGAGAACACAGAGTCCTTGGACACACAGCAGCTGGCGGCAGCTCTGTTCTCTGAGCAGAGGACAGGATCGCACAACCTGGGCCAGAAGTTAATCTGTCCTTTCTGTAAGAGCACAACAGAAGGGTGAGACACAAGCAGGGAAAGGGGAAACCCCTTATTGTATACACTCTTTTGAAACTCCTGGGCAGGTTTAGAACATGTGATACTGCTTGAAATCTCATATTAGGGAAAAGATCACTTTTGGTCACAGCTGGTGTGTTGACACCTTGGCAACTGGAATTGGCATGACCTTTGTCCATGTGCTATGAGTAAGTGACCCCTCCTTGCTTACCGAATTCATGTTCAGATGGCAAAACAGCCCCAGACTGCCACATCTGATCCCCATCAGTTGTTTCTGTGTCTATGGCTTCATACGCTGAGTACATATAATCAGGGCTCAGCACACACCTGTGTGTTTACATGACTGGGGGACAGACAGGCTGATTCAAGGGGGCCTGTGGCCTGGGCTGGCTGGAGGATGGAGACAGAAATGGAGGGAAAATGGTAAATAGAAAATGAACAAAAATATTGTGTATCAGCCATGATTCATCTCCATGTAAAGCCCTTCAGAAACAATTTGGCCATTTGCTGGTAAACTCCACCAAATTGGGTATTGAAGAGGTCATTTTTCATCACGATGCAAATAGGACAGGGCCCCACCATTCTGCACTGACTTGTTCTTCTGCACAGAAAGGACATGGCCTGGCCCTGCTCTGACCCCCTAGGTTTGCTGTAGGGCCAGGTGGGGCCTAGAGGGGTCCAGCTCCAGGAGGTGATCAGCACTTTCCACCTCCCCCAAGGCCTGTATAAGGGATTAGATCACTTTCTGTTTCAGAGCAATTAGGGAGAACTGTTTCCTAGAACCTGGCTGACCTCCCCTTCCCCAGCCTAACGGATCAGCCCTGGTTGTCAGGCCCTTGTTTACCTTGGAGACAGAACACTCTGCAGGGTTCTGAGTGGTCAGTTGAGAACCAGAGGACACTGGCCCTCAGAGGCAGATCTGTGGAGCCCGCACAGCCATGGAAGGTCTGCCACCTGCTCCCTGGTCCACTTTCCAACTGATCCTGGAATACCTGTGGGGTGTTCTGCTGGTGGTTCCCCAAAGCTTGACTCACCTCCCAGGTCTCCCTGCGTTTCCCTGTGAGTTCCTGTTATGTGCTGTGCTGCTGGTTCTGATAGTAAAGAGACGGCACACTTTAAGAGGTGTGAAGTTCTGAGGGAAAAGGTCTTCTGACCATGATGAAGTCTGTGGAAAATGTAATGAGAATATTGGACCAATAGCTCAGGCTGATGAAGCCCTCAGGCCACCTGGGTGGAGGCCAGTCCTCCCATATTACAAACGCTGTGCTTGTCGGCATGAATGCAAACCAGAGCAGGTCATCATTTCAGGACACTGTGGACCTTCTGGAAAAGGTACACAACAGCCAGCCTCCTCAACTTTCCCAAGTTACTGATGGAAAACACACCTTTAAAGCATCAGAGGAAGAGGGAGGACAACCTCAGAAGAAAGAAACAAATGATCTGAATAACAATGTTGATTGTCCAGAAAGTCTAGAACTGTCTGACCAAGAAATTGAGAGAGAAAAGTGGCGAGTCCAGGAAAAGGAGGAGATGGGAGGAAGCCTGGAGCAGTGGAAGGCACCAAAGGAGCAGGTCCTGAAAGACAAAGTCAGCCGATTAAGACCCATAGCAGAACACCTGCTGACAATCTTCTCCGCACCTGAGCCCTTTGGAGATCACGTGGATGAAGGGAACTCAGATATCCAGCCAAAGACGGAAGCAGAAAATGGCCATTGCCCTGTCCATGGGTCAGAAGTTGACCTGAAGGGCATCATTGATGATGTTGACTGCAACGTGTCCCTGCCACGTCCTGAAGAGGCACATCAAGGAGCAGCCAGACAACTGAGGGAAGAAAAGCAAATGATCGAAGAGCGTACAGGACAAATCACGAGTCTCCAAACTGAAGAAGCATCTCTGCAGTGTGAAACTTTACTTCTTGACAGTGAGATTCAGCCGCTGAAGCAGAAACTTCAAAGTCTGCCTGATTTACATGACGACTATGTGATGCAACTTCACAAAAAATTGTTTAAGGAGGAAGCACGCTGCTTAGGATGGAAGAAACTTTTCAACGTGTATAGAGCCATGAACTCCATAATCAGAACCTCAACTTCTCCAGGAAGACAGCCAAAGACATGGACAGAGAATTGGAGAGAACCACTTCCTACTATCACCAGGAGACCTGCCTCCATGAGAAAAAAGCTCAAGAAAGCTGGGTGGTGGAGATGGAGAGAAAGCTCAAGGAGCCAAGGCAAGAGAGTGACCACAACAGGCAGGTGCTGGCCAAGGTCGAGTCCAGCATCCAGCCATTCCCAAGGGGCCCTTGTGCCCCTGCTGCTCTACCCACAGTCCACAGAGGCCCGGAAGTGTCAGGGGATCCCCTGGGTCATCAGGCACCACCTCCCTGGAAGGAGGAAGATCATGCCACGAGGGCCCAGGGACCTGGGGTCACTTGCAGGTTTGACTCAGCTCACAGCAGCGAGGTCTGGACACTCACAACCAGGACAAAACATCTGCATGTGTTTTCCCTTTTTAGAGTAATTTTGATTTTTATCTTTTTAATTTAGCTTCTATTACATAATTTATTTTTTATTCATACAGATAATGCATTATAATTTGTAAGATTTTTCAAATAAAGTTTTATTTAATACAATTCTTTTTTTTTTTTTTTTGCAGTACACGGGCCTCTCTCACTGCTGTGGCCTCTCCCGTTGTGGAGCACAGGCTCCGGACGCGCAGGCTCAGTGGCCATGGCTCACGGGCCCAGCTGCTCTGCGGCATGTGGGATCTTCCCGGACCGGGGCACGAACCCATGTCCCCTGCATCGGCAGGCGGACTCTCAACCACTGCGCCACCGGGGAAACCCTTAATACAATTCTTATGAGTAATTTATTTGTATGTCTTGCACCGTCTAGAACATGATAGTATAAATAATGTATTTTAATTTAAATCAAAAGTCGCTATTCCTTAAGCCATCATTGAAGTTTAACATAGAGAGAGATGTTTGAAATAATAAAGACCATTTCTGTATGCTACGAACTGTTATTAGAAATCTGTACAGGTATCTAAAATTTGCCCCCAAGAAATTAGATGGGTTTTAAAACACAATGCAAACAAACAAACAAAAAACCCTTGAATACACTACCACTAAAATGTCATAATTTTTTATGAAATGGTCTAAATTCATTGAATAATTTAGAGGAGTTTACATCTTGCACTCTTTTTTTTTTTTTTTTTTTTTTGTGGTACGCGGTCCTCTCACTGTTGTGGTCTCTCCCATTGCGGAGCACAGGCTCCAGATGCGTAGGCTCAGCGGCCATGGCTCACGGGCCCAGCCGCTCCGCGGCATGTGGGATCTTCCCGGACCGGGGCATGAACCCGCGTCCCCTGCATCGGCAGGCGGACTCTCAACCACTGCGCCACCAGGGAAGCCCTCATTTTTTGTTTTATTATATTTTCAACCTTTGTCATTTTGTTTAAAGTATTGTTTGTTGTTTAGACATTTTTCAGTTTTATGAAGTGAAAATAATTTTCTATTGGCAAATCACATATGCACACACACACACACACACATGTACACACAAACACACAAAGACTACAATGTGGGTGTAAGACAATTTATTTGTTATTTCAGTAAATAACAGGAAATATTTCAGGAAAATGTAAAAATAAAGAGAAAAATAAATGTAAAAATAGAAAAAAAAAGAGAAAAATAAATGTAAAAATAAAGAGAAAAAACTTTTAGTTAATAAAGGAAAAATAAAAATCACACATGTGCAATTTGTGTATATAGGGACAAGATATCTAAATCTTATACACAGAAAAGATAGTTATTAAGAACAGGGGACCGAGGTAGTAATTTTACTGGCCACTCCCACCCGGATTTTGGCGTGGCCTGGTTTCAGGGCTGAACGATGCCAAAGATTGTTTGGATAAGTTATTTATTGTCTCTAAGCTGTGACGGTGAGGAAGCCAGGAAACGATGGCAGGAGGTGCAGGGGGTGGGGTTTTTAGTAAGGACGATGCTGCCAATGAAATGATAAACCCACTTTTCACGCCGCCTTGAGCTCAGGAATAGGGAGACAAGTGCAGAAAGTCTGGGCTCCCCTGGTGATATTCGGGTCGCTCTAAAAATGAGAACGCTCACGGAACGAGGTGAAACGATAGGATGCTGAGTACCGACACCCCCAGTTTGGTTCCTGTGGGACTGGGGCCAACAGGTGACAAGGGGGCTCAGGATCCTGTGTTGAGAGCTTCAGGGAGGAAAAGTGCTGACCTGCAGCTGGGTTGTCCCAGGTGCTCTGGGGGCCATGACACCATCTCTGGTGCCACAGCTCCTGGCTGGTGGCGGCTGCGGGCATCTGATCCCGAAGGGCCAGGATGGGTTCAGAGTGAAGAGCAGGTAGAGGACGGGGAGAGGGTTCCCATGGCAACACACAGACAGAGATCAGACACTGGAGAATGTTCTGTCCTCGAAGCCCAGGTGAGCAGCAGCTCAAGGTGACAGATGACGTCAGGCTCACATCACCTGCGTGTCCACTGTCTGGGCGCCCACCTCCCTGTCTACACACAGAGGGGACCACCCTCATGCCGATCCTATGAGGTCTGCGCAGGGTCTCCAGTCTCCAGGTGAGAAACAGGTCAGATTCAGTAGCTGGTGAGGCCAGAGCAGGATGTGAACCCTAGTCTGTGAAGAGCAGCGTCTCCGCCCCTTCCCTTCTCTGATCCCCTGGCTCCGTCTTTGTCTCCAGGTGCTTCCCGCCTCCCCTCCCTCCCCTCCCTCCCCTCCTGCCTCTTTCCTCCCCTTTCCCACCTCCATCACTCCTTCCCTTCCTCACCTCCTCTTCCCACCTCAATCCAGGTCACCTGCCCGACATCCATCCCAACCCCACCCAGGCTGAGCATGTGATGGGCGCCAGGCACTTGGAGACACATGGAGAAGTTCTCCCCACCCGGGAGCACCTGCAAATATGCTCATGAAATTACAGGGAAAAGGGCTGCGTTCAGTGTTTCCCACTGAGAAAGCAGGGGAGCTGGATATTTTACTCATCTCTCCTTGGTTGGTTTCCATTTCTAAGCAATGTTCAGTAATCATTTCAAGTAAACCCTGCTGATGTGTGATTCAGGGAGAGGAGCTTCGGGTGGGGAGAGACCTGCTGGGGAGCTGAGGACCTGCCAGGAACCATCAGGAAGGACAGGGGAGTGGAGGGGAGGGGAGAAAAGTCAGCATCCCCAGCGGGAACTCAGGCTTTCCCGGATGCTCCCATGATCTTTCAGGGAAGCAGAATCTTCTTCATTGAGAAATCGCTCCCTAGTTTTTGGGTTCATTTTGAACTTAAATCCTCTCTGAGCCATTATTTATTCACTGTCAACCATGAGCTTTAACTATGAACTGGGATTTTCCAGTTTAAAGAATAAGAAAGAAATGGGTCAAGTTCTCTGTCATCAACAGGGATGGAGAGATCTTTGTGGAAGAGTGAAAATATCACCTCTCTCACTGATCAGAAACTGATAATATTATTACCAGCCTAAAACATTGCACCTCCTCTTTATTGTTTTAAAATTTCTGATGACTCCTTTTGAAAAAAATACCTAAAATCAGATATCTAAGTATAGGTCAGATATCACAGATAGGAAAATTTGGGGAACCCTGCAAGGAGTGCTTGGGAAAAAAATCAAGGGTCCCCGAATATAGCCCGAGGCAGGTTCTCTTGTTCTCACCTGTCCTCCCTCAAGGGTGTGCCTCCTAAGGCCCCGCCTGTGCCCACAGGCACCTGCTCTGTTCATACCTTCCTGTGAACCTGGTTGGAGGATGCACGGGGTTGGGAACACGTCTGACACCTGCCCCCTCCCTGGACCAGAGCTTGACCGTCACCTCTGAGTCAAGAAGGTGAGGTAGCTCCCTGCTAGACTCTCTGGATTTGAATTCCAACTCTGCCACTTACTGACTCTGAGTCCTGGGGGAATTTATCTACTCTGTGAGCCTCAATCTTTTCATCTGTTAAATGGGGGAATTCTTCATACCTACCTCATAGTGTAGCTGTGGGGATTGTCTTAATAACACTTGCAAAACTCACAGCACAGTGCCAGCACATAGGACGTACTGTGGCTCCCAGTGGCAGGCTGGTGAAGACCACGGGCCCCTTCTCAGAATCATATTTTTAAACGCATAACATAAAATACAGAGGATGACAAATGAAACCAGTTACTGTACATTGAAATGCATATTGAAATATAGTCGTGGAAAAGTGATCTATGTGCTTTTTATTAACATGTTGTAGAGTAAGATCAGTGGCAGGTCTAATAACTACTGCAATTTCAAAGCAGTTACGAGCAGAAGCGGTGTTTCGAGATTTCACAACAGCGTTAATGCCGTATGAAATACCTGTGATTTCGACTGGTGACAAAATCACAGGTGTTGCTAATGCTGCTGTAATGTGTTGCCTCCATTCAATTAATGAAGAAAATGCTACATTTTAGTCGGAAGCCAGTGAAAATTAAAATGTTGTGGGGTTTTTTTCCCCATCCAAGTTCATTTATGGACCCTGAAAAGTCACATCCCTCCCTGGGTTTTTCCATGATCGCCAAGCGGGGGTCAGAAGGGTGGGGATACGGGAAAGAACTCACCCCTGGTTCTGAGCTGGGACCTCGTGGAAGGTGCAGAGTCACAGAGGAGGACTGGTCCGCTCCCTCCCTGTGTTTCTCCTAAGAAACAGGCGTTTCAGAAGAGGGGATCTTCTCCCAATCTTTCTCTCGATTTACCTGGATATTCAGTTCAGGGATGATCTAGTCTCTCAAAGGAACCCGGGGCTGGAATATGGTTTAAATGTCAAGTGCACCAGTCTGCTGGCACAGCCTGGAGAAAGCTCTGGACTCACCGTGGCTCCTGTCACCCAGGACGGGGCAGAGGGACTCGCAGCCCTTTCTCCTGTTATTTAGGTGACATTCTCAGGTTTTCAGAGTTGTGAGATGGTCAGCAAGCAGCGGTTTTTAGAGGCTCTTGGTCACGTCCAACCTCTGCTGATTGCTGTCTCCCGACTCTCACTAGGTGCCAGGGAACATCCCCTCGGGGAGCCTGGTCTCTGAGCACTGGTAGTGGAAGCCTGATGCTGGGTGCCCTGCAACTCTGCCTCCTTCCCTGCTTTCTGGGAGTTGCCCTCCTCCAAGTGGGAATGACCTCCAGCCCTGAAGTACAGGGTGGACATGTGACCCCTGCAAGCCCGGGCCCAGCCCCCTTTCACAGATTAGTACAGATGTTAAGAAAGAGGGAACTTCTCTCAGTTTGAAACCATGAGCACCAAGAATCCTGTAAGCCTGGGGCATCATTGGTCATCTCCTCCCTTTTGGAGATCTCCTATTTGAGAACTAAGCTACTGCAGAGAAAGCAGTGAAGCCAGAAGACAAAGCCAGAGTCCTGAGAGCTGGACCCTGGATCCAGCTGTTCCTGAAGTCCCATATCCTCCTCTCTTAAATGCCCTGAGCCATTGAGTCCCCTTTGAGGTTTAAGCCAGACAGAGCTGAGTTTCTATCAGTTGCATGTGAATGAATCCTATTGGTTATATTTTTACAATCATTCTGCCAATAGCAAACTCTGTCTTAAATAGAACACTCTTTTCAGAGTCACAGCGTCCATCAGAACAGACAAGGTGAGAGAGCTCAAAGGTGCAGTTGGTCACACCTGGGCTCATGCTTTACAAGTATAGGAGCAGTGACAAGCGTCCCTGTTTCTGAGTTTGCAAGGCATCCTCCCTCTGGAGCCACCCTCTGTCCAAGGCTGTTCCACCCTCTGTCCAAGGCTGTTGCACTCTCCTTGTGGGCCCTCAGGGAAGTGGATTGTTTGGCCCAGCTTCCAAACTTCCCAGGGAAGACAGCAGGGACCACAAGGGCTCAGCCTTCGCCAATGACCCATCAGACCCACAGCAGTTCCTCCAGGGAGCAGAGCTGGGGCTGGGAGCTCCCACTCCTGTGTGTATAGGGAGCACCTCCCTGCCAGGGAAGCTTCCGGGGAGGGGCTGCCACTCTCCTAGGGAAGGAGAGGCCACAAGCGGCGAGACCCAGGCATTCTGTCCCCAACAGTGGTGGTGGTGAAGTGCTCTCTGGATTTCTGACCGAGGGTTACTCCTGGACCTTCGAAACGAGACCTGAGGAAGAGGCAGAAGCTGGTCCTGATTGGAACCCCCATCCTGAGACCCCTAGAAGTTATCAGCAATGCTGGAAGACAAGACACCTAATCAGACAGATCCATGGAGCTCTCACGTCATCCACAAACACAGCTTTTCTGCCATTTCATCCCACACCAACATCTGACCTCAACCTTGGCAAATACTAACTGATGCACTTTGGTCAATGAGTGTCAATGATGGCCAGTTTGGGACTGGTTTTCTATTTGAATACTCTGCTGTTCCCACTGCTGGTGAAATTTCAAGTCTGAATCATGGGGTCAGGATGAACAAAACCTGGGAGATTCGAGTAGTTGTAAGATTAGAACTAATGGGCAGGTCTATATCACACGCCTTCTAAATATCTCATTTCAGGCATCACACAGAATCTTTAAGCTGAAATAAAATCTCTACCCGCCATTGGACTCTCTGAGTGGGAGGAGACAATAAGGCAGCTGCTACCCCATCTACTAAGATTTATTAAAAACAGGCTGCAGATAAATATATATATATATATATATTTTTTTTTTTTCCCTCCTGGGCAAAGTTAATGCCAAGACTTATCAACTAATTTCTGAGACAGAAAGGTGTAGGGAACAGTGTTTGTGGAATTTGAGACTTGAAGGAGTTCCCTTGACCGCCCCCCAAACACAGACATCACTCCAGCCACATACCCTGCTAGAGAACGACCTATGAGATGCAAACCCCCCATCCAGTTCCCAGGTTCATAACATAATGGTGAGGATACTAAATCCTGGAGGATTTGCCATCAATTGGCATAAAACTCCACCCAGAACTCTTACCTTATCACTAAAGGCTAACCCCCCGTGTGAATTACTGTATTTTGAGTTAGGCCCAGAGGGTCCTCTACCCATTGCTAGGGCGACAAATCTGCACCCTCACCTGGGGCTCACCCAGGCAGCCACCCTCCTGGAAGGAGGCCTTTCCTACCCCCAGAGCTACAAGCTGCTCTGCAGCTCCATCATCTCTGGACCCCAGACTATCAGGGAGGAGGAGAGGCTGCTGGCCATGGACTGACCCCTGTGTGTGGGGTGTGTGGACTGTGAATGATCCATGGAGGGAGGGCAGGACCCCCTGAGAACTGGGGGAACCATGGTAGACGTCAGACACAATCACCATGGCAACCTGCTCGCCAGCCCTTGCCCTCCCCACCCGTGCTCATGACGCACTTTTCCTTCCAGAATGCTTTTCCTGAGGTTGTCTTCAGGATGTGGTCACAGGTGGGTCTTTCCACCCATCTGCAGTGTGAGGTGACTGATAGACACATTTGATGCCTGTGCTGGGTTGAACAGCATCTCCCTAAATTCATGTCCACTTGCAACCTCAGAAGGTGACCTTATTGGAAATAGGGTCCTTGAAGATGTCATTAGTCAAGATGAGGTCATACTGGGTTAGGGTGGGCCCCTAATCCTGCGCAACTGGTGTTCTTATGGAAAACAGACTCACAGGGAAGAAACCACGTGAAGACAGAGGCAGAGACCCAGATGCTGGGAGAGGGACCTGGACCAATTCCTCCCTCAGGGCCTTCAGAAAGAACCAACCCTGCCGACATCTTGATTCAGACTTCTGGTCTCCAGATCGGGGAGATAATAAATTTCTGTTGTTTTAAGCACCCCCATTTGTGGTCATTTGTTTTTTGTTGTTGTTATTTTGGGTTTTTTTTAACATCTTTATTGAAGTATAATTGCTTTACAATGGTGTGTTAGTTTCTGCTTTATAACAAAGTGAATCAGCTACACATATATCACCATATCTCTTCCCTCTTGCGCCTCCCTCCCTCCCACCCTTGTGGTCATTTGTTGTAGCAGCCACAGGAAATGAATACGGTGCCACACGATACTTCAAAATGGAGGCCTTGCAAAACTTCTAAGCTGGGATTCAACTGGCCTGAACCTAGGATAGAATGAAAAATGTGTCTGATATCTACTCCTTATACTTTTTTTTTTTTTTTTTTTTTTTTGCAGTACGCGGGCCTCTCACTGTTGTGGCCTCTCCTGTTGCGGATCACAGGCTCTGGACGCGCAGGCTCAGCGGCCATGGCTCACGGGCCCAGCCGCTCCGCGGCATGTGGGATCTTCCCGGACCGGGGCACGAACCCACGTCCCCTGCATCGGCAGGCGGACTCTCAACCACTGTGCCACCAGGGAAGCCCTACTCCTTATATTTTTAACGAAAGAGTAAAACAATACAGAAAAATAACACACACGTGCATGCACACGTGCGTGCACACACACACACACACTCCTTAGGTTTTTTTTTTTTTTTTTTTGCGGTACGTGGGCCTCTCACTGTTGTGGTCTCTCCCGCTGCGGAGCACAGGCTCCGGACACGCAGGCTCAGCCGCCCCGCGGCAATGTGGGATCTTCCCGGACCGGGGCACGAACCCGCGTCCCCTGCATCGGCAGGCGGACTCTCAACCACTGCGCCACCAGGGAAGCCCCTCCTTAGGTATTTTTAAAGTAATCTTCTAGGGAATGTCCTGGGATTGACACAGATTCATCATGAACTCAACCAATGACCTTGAGTTCATGGTTTGCACCTGCGTGTAATCCTGCACATGCTCCATGAAGACAAGTTCTGTTCTGTTTGCTGTGCTTGGCTCCTGGGAGGCCCGTCTCTGCCCCATGATGGGCAGGAAGGAAAAGTGGGGAGAGGCAGTCCTGCCACATCTGTGACCTCATCATGTCCTCATAAAGGTTCCCTTGTTGGGACGTGTTCACAGGCTGTCTCACTGACTCTCTTTCTGTGTGGCTCCTCGCCTTCACTGGGGGTGAGTGAAGAGGTGGCTTTAAGTCAAACCTACCAGGAAAAGGCGTTCATGGACCTGCCTATCCTCAAGCCCTGTTACGTGAGCACTTCAGCTGAGCAGCGTTTCACATGCGTGTGCAGTGATGGGGGAGGTACCAGGACATTGTGACTCCACCCTCCACTACCGGATGATCCAGTCGGACCCAAAATCCCAACCCGTGGGAGACCATTGGGAAACCATTGAGTCTTTCCCAGGGACAGTCTGAGAGCAGCAGACATCATCCCAATACCTAATAGGAAACATTCACCTGCTTTGAGACCAAAAGGTGCTGCCTTAGCTTTCCTTCCTTCACACCTGTGATCCTGCATCCACCGGAGTTCTATGCATCATGGGGTAGGGATGCTTTCCTGTCAGAGGTATGATGGGGGTCCTCGGTATTTGCTCCATTAAGGTGGGGCTTGGGTTCACCTAGAAAGACCATGGCCCTTGTGTTCTCCTCCTGGACCCACGATGGGACCAGCTGACCCTGGGGAGGCACCACCTCCAGCACATCTGCCTTCCAGTGAATAGGACTGGCCTCCGTGGCCACCAGGGCAGGACTGGCGTAAGCCTCGGTCCTTGGTCCCCTCAGTATGAGTCACACACACACACCCCACAGGTGTCACCTCAAAACACATCTACATCAGGGATCAGGCCAGGGCCATAGCTAGTGTCCTCAGCTTTGGTGGGGACGGGGGGGCAGAGGGAGAGAAACAGGTTACTACAGAAGACTTTAGTACATTCTGAAATGTTCGTTCTTTTTAGGGCAAAGCTTAAAAGGTATTGCAGTGTGAATTCTAGTTAAAACTCCACCATTGAGGTTGATGTTGGCTGTGGGTTTATCATATATGGCCTTTATTATGTTGAGGAAAGTTCACTCTGTGCCTACTTTCTGCAGGGTTTTTATCATAAATGGGTGGTGAATTTTGTTGAAAGCTTTCTCTGCATCTATTGAGATAATCATATGGTTTTTCTCCTTCAATTTGTTAATATGGTGTATCACATTGGTTGATTTGCATATATTGAAGAATCCTTGCATTCCTGGAATAAACCCCACTTGATCATGGTGTATGATCCTTTTAATGTGCTGTTGGATTCTGCTTGCTAGTATTTTGTTGAGGATTTTTGCATCTATGTTCACCAGTGATATTGGCCTGTAGATGCAGAAAATTATAAGACACTGATGAAAGAAATTAAAGATGATACAAATAGATGGAGAGATAGACCATGTTCTTGGATTGGAAGAATCAACCTTGTGAAAACGACTCTGCTGCCCAAAGCAATCAACAGTTTCAATGCAATCCCTATCAAACCACCACTGGCATTTTTCACAGAACTAGAACAAAAAATTTCACAATTTGTGTGGAAACACAAAAGACCCCGAACAGCCAAAGCAACCTTGAGAACGAAAAATGGAGCTGGAGGAATCAGGCTCCCTGACTTCAGACAATACTACAAAGCTACAGTAATCAAGACAGTATGGTACTGGCACAAAAACAGAAATATAGATCAATGGAACAGGATAGAAAGCCCAGAGATAAACCCACGCACATATGGTCACCTTATCTTTGATAAAGGAGGCAAGAATATACAGTGGAGAAAAGACAGCCTCTTCAATAAGTGGTGCTGGGAAAACTGGACAGGTATATGTAAAAGTATGAGATTAGATCACTCCCTAACACCATACACAAAAATAAGCTCAAAATGGATTAAAGACCTAAATGTAAGGCCAGAAACTATCAAACTCTTAGAGGAAAACATAGGCAGAACACTCTATGACATAAATCACAGCAAGGTCCTTTTTGACCCACCTCCTAGAGAAATGGAAATAAAAACAAAAGTAAACAAATGGGACCTAATGAAACTTAAAAGCTTTTGCGCTGCAAAGGAAACCATAAAGAAGACCAAAGACAACCCTCAGAATGGGAGAAAATATTTGCAAATGAAGCAACTGACAAAGGATTAATCTCCAAAATTTATAAGCAGCTCATGCAGCTCAATAACAAAAAAACAAACAACCCAATCCAAAAATGGGCAGAAGACCTAAATAGACATTTCTCCAAAGAAGATATACAGATTGCCAACAAACACATGAAAGAATGCTCAACATCATTAATCATTAGAGAAATTCAAATCAAACTACAATGAGATATCATCTCACACCGGTCAGAATGGCCATCATCAAAAAATCTACAAACAATAAATGCTGGAGAGGGTGTGGAGAAAAGGGCACCCTCTTGCACTGTTGGTGGGAATGTAAATTGACACAGCCACTGTGGAGAACAGTATGGAAGTTCCTTAAAAAACTACAAGTAGAACTACCATATGACCCAGCAATCCCACTACTGGGCATATACCCTGAGAAAACCATAATTCTAAAAGAGTCATGTACCAAAATGTTCATTGCATCTCTATTTACAATAGCCAGGACATGGAAGCAACCTAAGTGTCCATCATCGAATGAATGGATAAAGAAGGTGTGGCACATATATACAATGGAATATTACTCAGCCATAAAAGGAAACGAAATTGAATTATTTGTAGTGAGGTGGATGGACCTAGAGTCTGTCATACAGAGTGAAGTAAGTCAGAAAGAGAAAAACAAATACCGTATGCTAACACATACATATGGAATCTAAGAAAAAAAAAAAGTCACGAAGAACCTAGGGGTAAGACGGGAATAAAGACACAGACCCACTAGAGAATGGACTTGAGGATATGGGGAGGGGGAAGGGTAAGCTGGCACAAAGTGAGAGAGTGGCATGGACATATATACACTACCAAACATAAAATAGATAGCTAGTGGGAAGCAGCCACATAGCACAGGGAGATCAGCTCGGTGCTTTGTGACCGCCTAGAGGGGTGGGATAGGGAGGGTGGGAGGGAGGGAGACGCAAGAGGGAAGAGATATGGGAACATATGTATATGTATAACTGATTCACTTTGTTATAAAGCAGAAACTAACACACCATTGTAAAGCAATTAGACTCCAATAAAGATGTTAAAAAAAAAAAAAAAAACTTCACTCTGCAGTGGCCACTGCTGGTGTTAAGATTTAAGTCTAAAAGGACTCCCAGTCTTTCTTTTCTTTAATCTTCTTCTTTTTTATTGAGATACCACACTTGCACTGCAGGTGCTTGAATGTTCGGGGTACCGTTCAGGGACCTTTAACATGCGTCTCCAGCATGGGACACCTCCCCGAGCAATAGGTAGAACTTTCCAGGCCCCAGCAGGCCCCCTGGTCAATAGCAACCCCCACCAAGGATCCCCAGGCTGGAGGCGGCTTCTGTCCCGACACCCAGCACCACGTGTCACTGGACTTCCTGCAGGTGGGTTCACACAGTACACGCGCTGGGATCTTTCTTCACTCGACACTGTGTCTGTGACGTGTCCTCGCCTGGAACAACTGTTTGTTTACTGTGTACCGTCCCATTATGTGAATATAGCACAGTTGATTCAACTTGTCCTACAACTGATGACCATTTGGGTTAGCTCATGTTTGGGACTATTATACATGACGATGATTATGGACATTCTCACGAGTGTCTGTTGGTGGCCTGAGCCCCCATCTCACCTGAGTTACACACACCCAGGAACCTCTGGTCATGGAAGCATGTGTGTTTACCTGTAGGGGATACAGCAGAACAGTTTCCAAGGTGGTATCACTCTGCACTTCAGCCACAGACGTCTGAGAGCCCCAGCTGTCCCACCATTGTCACACTGGTCAGTCTCTGGAATTTTAGCCATTCTAATAGGTTCATGAGATAATTTACTATGGGTTCGGTTTGCATGTTCCTCTTGGCTAATAATGTTGGGCACCTTTTCATATGCTTAGTGGGCTCTTGGATCTGCAGATTTTTCTGAAAGGGGCTGATAGTAAACGTTTACAGGCCACACAGTCTCTGCCCCAACTCATCAGCCCCGCTGCTGTAGAGAAAAGCAGCCCTTGACCACATGGGAGTGAACGGGTGTGGCTTTCTTCCAATAGAACTATTTATAAGCCAGGCTGGGGGGTGGGATTTGGCCTGAGGGGCCTTCATTTGCGGACCCTGCTCTACTGTAAAGCACCGGCTCAGGACCTTTGCCCATTTTTTAATCGGTTCGCTTGTCTCTTTCTTAGTGATTTCTGCAGGTTCTCTGTAAGTGCTGGATCCCAGTCTTGTGTTGTTAATCATCTATCATGTTCTGGAAATTAGAAGAAATGATGGTATTGTGTTGGACCACTGCTGCAGCCTTGCCCTTGAGGTTTCTACCACAAGGCCCCTGGGGGGTCAGTTGTCCGTAGTCGCAGGAATCATCCCCTGACACGTGGACGCGGGAGGGCCGGCCTCTGCCAGAGGCACCCCGAGGGGCACAGCTGGCGCACAGCAGCCCAAGCCCGGGTCCCTCTGCCCCTCTTGCTGGTCTCTCAGAGCCAGGACGGGCCGTGTGAAAAATGGCCCCGACGTGTTCAACTGGACACATTTTCCAAAAGGAGCACAAACTCAGTGTGGATAATGAAAGTATGTGCCGTCAGGAATTTTTTTCTCATTTGAAGGTAATTTTCCAGTTCTTCAGACCACAGATGTTCAGAATGAGGGAGGGGGTGGGACGCCTTTTCCGTTGTGAACCAAACCTTCTTAGGCTGGGCGACTGGGGGGAAATTGCCCACTTTCTGGGTTGCTTCACTAGTAAAATGACCATTGTTTCTGCCCTGCAAAACCTTTTTCACAGGTAAGCTCCCCAGGGGAGCTGCGGCCAGGTACCAGGTACGAGGGCACGTCAGGAGCAGAGTGTTGTCTTGCCTGTGGGATCTCAATTGAACAAACATTATCATCTCATTTCACAGCAAGAAAACTCAACTCAGAGAGGTTAAATGACTTGACCAAGATCAGAGATTCAATCACTGAGCAACCCAAATGCTTTACTTCAAAGCCCAGCCCTTCCCCACTGGACTGTACTCAGGTCTCCCCTCACAAAGATCGGGCTGGAAGGGCTGTTTTGGGAAATGTGGTCATTTCCACCCAAGATAAATGAGACCTTAAGGTCTAAAGCGGGGGTCAAAGGACTCATCACTCAGGGTCCCCAGCAAGCTAGCTGCAACGCTGGGTTGAGAGACCAGATTTTCTAAGTCCAAAGCTTTCCTCACATATTTTTTTTCTTATTTAAATAATTTTGATTTTATGACTTCAACCACAACGTAAGCTGCATAAAAACAGCAATTTAGTTTGTCTTTTTCTCCACTGTATCTAGTGTCTATAACAGCATTCGTGATTGAGACGCTCCATTTCTTGAACAAATGGACCATAAAAAGTTAAGTAGTAAGTGGTTTGTTTTTGCCCCGCAAGGAAGTTTTAATGCTGTTCCTCCCTCTGGCTCCCTCTCAGGTCTCCACTCAGACAGAGAGGGTGGCTGGATGCCCGAACATCAGCCAGCACCCAAGGCCAAGGGAAACTCACATTACCAGGCCTCTTTTCCTGATATCTTACTAGAGTCGTAAGCCTGCAATCATTCATGTCCTTGACAGATTCTCTCATTACAGCGATATATAGAAATACGGAGAATTCTGCTTCTTTCATCCAAAGTGGCTTCAGATGGCCAACTATTCTTCCTTTCATTGTACCCATTCCAAACATAGAGCTCCTTAGGAATGCAGGAAAGCTGTTCACGGCCCCTAAGTGTGGGACTTATCAACTCGTGTATTGTTGATTCTTGTGCAATTAGCAACATCATTTCTGAAAAAAGGACTGAATTGATGTCATTTTCCGAGCAGTGATTCTGCTCCTTTATGCCTGCTCTCATTTCATACCAAACTTGGTTTATGGGAAGTTTAGGTAAACAAAGTTCTTATGAGTAATTAGTATTTAATTAGGCTAAGTTTCATGTCTGTGTGAGTCAAGGCCTCCTTTTCCAACCTCTGGGACCAATTAAGTATGTCAGGCCTCTGTTTACAGAACAAGGCCCAAGACTGAGTCCCCCGGGCATTTCCCAAGTTGTTGTTAGTAGCTAAACCTCTAGATTAAGCTACTAAATATTTTTCTTGGCTCTTGCTGTTGGTGAAAGGGCAAGACTGGTCACCCAGTGATCTAGGTCCTTCTTCTCTGTGTTTGTCTTGTAGGAGTTTCCACAGCCCACCAGCATCCCCACCAAGAAGCTTCATCCTGACACAGAGGGAAGGTCACAACACCGCCCTCTGGGAAAAAAGGTCAGGACACTGTCCTTCCCACCATCGGCCTATTTCAAGTGAAGAATCTGGAGTGAGAACCTCTCTGCTGACAAGTATTTATGCTGGATTTCTTTTTTCCAATTTCATAGTATGAACATGTTCAAGTACACAGAAAAGGGAAAGGAAGAACACAATGAACATTTGTACACCAGCCAGTGAGATTCAAAATTTCAATTCACCAACCATCAAAATTGTGTTTAATCGTTTGAAAGTGAGTTGCCCTTCCAATATTTCTGCATGTATATACTAAAAATAAGGACACTCTTCAATACAACCAAAGTAATATTGTGACAAAAAAATATCATTTAAGTTATTAAAGTAATTGGAGTAATATTGCTCATATTATTTTTATCCTTTTAAAGCCTATAGTGTCTGTAGTGATGCTTCTATTTCATTCCTGAAGTGGTAATTTGTGTCTTCTCTCTTTTTTTCTGAATAAGTCTAGTTAAAGGTTTATCAATTTCATTGTGTATTTCTTTTTCAAAGACTCAACTCTGGGTTTCGTTCATGTTGTTATTTTGCTGTTGTTTTTCATTTCATTGATTTCTACTTTTATGTTTATTATTTTCTGCTTCTGATTTTTGGGTTTAATTTGCATTTTTTTCTTTCCTAACATTTTAAGATGGAAGTTTAATTCATTTTTTTAAGCTATACCTCACAAATTTTGCTGGTATTTTTATTCTTGTTTCGTTCAAAATATTCTTAAACCTCCTTGTAGTTTCTTCTTTGACCCATGTGTTATTTAGACGTATGCTGTTTAATTTCCAAATGTTTGAAGATTTTCCAGATATTCTTCTGTTGTTGATTTCTTACTAAATTCTGTTGTTAAGCAAAGGATAAACTTTGTATGATTTCAATCCTTTTAAAATTTGTTGGGCTTCCCTGGTGGCACTGTGGTTAAGAATCCACCTGCCAAGGCAGGGGACATGGGTTCAAGCCCTAGTCCAGGAAGATCCCACATGCCGCGGAGCAATTAAGCAATTAAGCAATTAAGTGCGCCACGACTACTGAGCCTGTGCTCTAGAGCCCACGAGCCACAACTACTGAAGCCCATGTGCCTAGAGCCTGTGCTCTGCAAGAGAAGCCACAGCAATGAGAAGCCCATGCGCTGCAATGAAGACCCAATGCAGCCAAAAAAAAAAAAAAAATTTGTTGAGGCTTATTCTATGACTTACCATATGGTCTATCTTGGTGTATGTTCCATGTGCACTTGAAAAGAATGGTTTATTCTGCTGGTGTGGGTAGACATTTTTAGGTCAAGTTGGTGAATAATATCCTTATTTAGTATCTGTTTACTTTTTCTATAAATTATTAAGAAAGGAATGCTAAAATTTCCAACTAACATAGTTGCTCTGCCTAGTCTATGAGGCCTGTTAACTTTGTTTTTGTATATGCACACATTTAGGGGCGTTATGCTTTTGTGGTAAATTGACCTCTATCTGTATGAAATACTCTTCTTTACCCATATTAATAATTCTTCTTCTGAAGTCCCTCTTCTCTTAGAAGTTAATGAAGCTACTCTTTATTTTGTTTACTCTTTTCATGGTATATCTATTTCCATCTTTTTATTCTTACATATCTTTGTCATCACATTTAAAGTAGATTTTTTGGAGATCACACACAGTTTTGTTTTTTAACCTTAGAATATCTGTCTTTGGAGTGTAGACTATTACATGTGTTATCATTATCATTATGGTTGAATTTACATATATATGCTTTTTCTTTTTTTTTTGCCGTACATGGGTCTCTCACTGTTGTGGCCTCTCCCGTTGCGGAGCACAGGCTCCGGACGCGCAGGCTCAGCGGCCATGGCTCACGGGCCCAGGCGCTCCGCGGCATGTGGGATCTTCCCGGACCGGGGCACGAACCCGTGTCCCCTGCATCGGCAGGCGGACTCTCAACCACTGCGCCACCAGGGAAGCCCTATGGTTGAATTTAAATTGGTCATCTTGCTACTTTTTTATATCTGTCTCATCCCTTTTTTATTTCTTTCTTTCTCTTTTCTTACTTTCTTTTGGATTAAATGTATAATTTTTTTACCACTCTATTTATATTCACTATTGCCTGATAGGCTATATTTTTCATGTTTTATTATTATTTTGTAAAAAATTTTTGGCTGCATTGGGTCTGCATTGGGTCTTTGTTGCTGCACACAGGCTTTCTCTAGTTGCAGTGAGCAGGGTCTACTCTTCATTGTGGTGTGTGGGCTTCTCATTGCTGTGGCTTCTCTTGTTGTGGAGCACAGACTCTAGGTGCATGGGCTTCAGTAGTTGCAGCACACGGGCTCAGTAGTTGTGGCACATGGGCCCTAGAGCACACAAGCTTCAGTAGTTGAGGCCCATGGGCTTGGTAGTTGCAGCACACGGGCTCTAGGGCATGCAGGCTTCAGTAGTTGTGGTGCGTGGGCTCAGTAGTTATTGTGCGCTAGCTCTAGAGAGCAGGCTCAGTAGTTGTGGCATGTGGGCTTAGTTGCTCCACAGCACATGGGATCTTCCCAGACCAGGGATCAAACCCGTGTCCCCTGCATTGGCAGGCAGATTCTTAACCACTGCACCACCAGGGAAGTCCTATTATTATTTTTGAAGTGGGCCATTTTTAAAGTTTTTATTGAATTTCTTACAATATTGCTTCTGTCTTATGTTTTGGATTTTTGGCCCTGAGGCTTGTGGGATCTTAGCTCCCCAACCAGGGATTGAACCCACACCCCCTGCATTAGAAGGCAAAGTCTTAACCACTGGACTGCCAAGGATGTCCCTTATTATTTTTAAAGCAATTACTCTAAGGCTTACAATATTCAACTTTAACATATCACAGACCATATAGAAATAATATTATGCCACTTCATGTACAATACACAATTCTTAAAACATTATACAATACTTTTTTTTTTCTTGCTATTTGTGCTATTTTGTTATTGTCACATTTTATTTCTCACATATTAAATCCACAGTACATTTTTTACATTTTGCTTTCAATATTCAATTATCTTTTAAAAGAATTTTTAAATGAGGCAAAAAAATTATATTTACCACATATTTGCCAATTTTTTGCATTCTCCATGTCTTTATATAGGTCTAAGCTTTCATGTGGTCTCATGTTTCATATTCCTGTGATACAAAGAACTTGGCTTCAATTTATTGTACAGCTGATCTCCTAGAAGTGAATTATTGTAGTTTATGTTTGTCTGAAAAAAATTTTATTTTACTTCCATTTTTAATGGAATAATAACTTCCATTATTTTCCCTGAATATAGAATTATAGGTTGACAGGATTTATTATATATTTATCTATCTATCTATCTATCTATTTATCTATCATCGTCACTCTATCTCTCTTTCTTTAATATATCATTCTTTTGTCTTCTGGACTGCATAGTTTCTGACAAGAAATCTGCAGTCATTCTTACCTTTTCTCCTTTGTACATATGTCCATCTTCTCTCTCTGCTTTTAGAATTTTTCTGTCACTGGTTTTCAGCTATTTTATTGTGATGTTTTATGGTGTAGTGTGTGTGTGTGTGTGTGTGTGTGTGTGTGTGTGTGTATCCTCCTTTGGATTTGTTGAGCTTCTCTGACTAAATAATTTTCATCAAATTTGGAGGCATTATTTCTGCAAATAATTTTCTGTTTTCTTCTTTTTCAGAGATTTCAATTACCATCATGTTAGAGGGCTTGAAATTTTTCCACAGATAATTGAAGATCAGCTCTTTATTTTTCAGTTTTTTTCTCTCTATGCTTCATTTTGTGTAAATTCTATTGTTATATCTACAAGTTCATTGACCTTTTCTTCTGAAGTATTTAATGTACTATTATTATTCCTTCCACTAATGGTTTTTAAATTTCCTCTATTGTATGCTTCATCTCTTTAATTTCCATTTAGTTCTTTTAAATGTATTTCATTTTTCTTCTCATTATATCTTCCTTTAAATATTAAAATCTAGTTATGATTCCTGATGTAATGTCCTTGTCTACCAATTCTATCATCTCTGTAATTTCTGGTTTGCTTCTAAAGACTGATATTTATCCTAGTTATTGGACTTTTTTTGGCTTTTTGTAATTTTTGCAGGATACTGTAAATTTTATGTTTTTGTGTCTAGATTTTGTTGCTTTCCTGTATAGAGTGATGGACTTTGTTTTGGAAGGAGAAAAGTTACTTGAAGATCAGATTGATCCCTGTGAGCTCTGGTTTTAAGCTTTGCTAGGGAAGGTCTAGAGTAACCTCACTCCACAAAGAGTTCAGTCCTACTGATATGGTGTGACTACTCTGGGGTCTTCAATGAATGCACCAGGTTGGTACCGAGGACCCTCTACTCTGACTGGTCAGAATTTAAATAGTCCACTTCCTTCCCTGTGTGACTCTGATACTCTGTCAGCTTACAACACTTGGTCATTCTTGGCCTATCTCTGTCAAGGTTCACTGTACCCAGAAGCACCCTAATACTCAGCAAACACCTAAGGAGTCTCTATGTAGATTTCTGCAGCTCTTTTTCTGAGTAGCTCTCCTATTTGGGAATCTGCCTATGACTTCATGTAGCCCCAGCCTCCTTAAAATTCTGATCTCTATCTCTTCAACTCATGAGGGCACTGGGCTCTGTCTTGGTTGCCCCTCTGTCACCTATGGTCTGAAAAATGTCTGGAGGTAGAAAGCTGGGGCAATTGTAAGGCTATTAGTAGGGATCATAGTACTATGCTATCTATTGTCTAATGTCTGAAAACAGTTGTCTAATCTATTTTGTCCAGTTTTCAAATTGTTTACAGCGAGAGGGTAAATCTGAGCCTTGTCTTCCCTGTTGGCCAGAGATAGTTCTCATTATATTTTTAACTTCCTTGGTTTCATTAATTATTTTCCCCTTGTCATTGTGTTTATAATTGTGTTTCTCTCTTTTTTCTTAAGTAGCCAATGTCCACTTTGTTCTTTGTTGGTTTTTTTTCCCATGAACTACATTTGAATTTATTATTTATACTATTTTTTAAAGTTTCTATCTCATTAATGATGGCTTTTATCTTTATTATTTGCTTTCTTCTGCTCTCTCTTGGTTTGCTTCTTAAAAACTTTTTAATTTGGAACTTCAATTTCTTATTTTCTTTTTCAATTAACTTTTTAGCTGAAGCTAGGTCTGTACTTCATGCCATGAGCATATCATGAATAAACTTTGTGAAATTCAAATCTCATGCATTACTTTTTTAATAGATGGAATTCACATACCACAAAATTCACCTTTTAAAAGTGTATAATTCAGTGGTTTTTCATATACTGTACAGTCGACCCTTGAACAATGCAATGGTTAGGGGAGTCAACCTGCTGCAACTGAAAATACATGTATAACTTCATAGTCAGCCCTCTGTGTCTGCAGTTCTGCTTCTGTGGATTCAACCAACCGTGGATCATGTAATTCTATACCATTGAAAAAAACCATGTAGAAATGGACCCACACAATTCAAACCCATGCTGTTTTAGGGCCAATTGTACTCACAAATGTGTGCAGCCATCACTGTTATTTTGAAACATTTCCACCACCCTCAAAATAAACACTGTACCCATTAACAGTCTCTCCTTGCTCCCCTCCTCCAAGCCCCTGGTGACCACTAATCTGTTATCTGTCTCAGTGAATTTGCCTATAATGAACCTTTACTATGAATAGTATCATACAATATCTGGTATTTTGTGACTGGCTCCTTTCACAGAGCATAATGAGTTCAATATGCATCCATATTCATGGACTCCCCTGGTGGTCCAGTGGCCAAGATTCCACACTCCCAGTGCAGGGGGCCCGGGTTCAATCTCTGGTCAGGGAACTAGATCCCACATGGCTCAACTAGGAGTTTGTATGCTGCAAATAAGAGTTCGCATGCCACAACTAATGATCCCACGTGCAGCAATGAAGCTCTCGCATGCTGCAACTAAGACCCTGCCCAGCCAAATAAATAAATCAATATCTTTTCAAAATGCATCCATATTTGGTATGTATAAGTACTTCATTCCTTTTTATTGCTGAGAAATATTCCAGTAAATATTTATATATCCATTCATCAGTTGATGGATATTTGTGATTTTCTATGCTTTAGCTATTACAGATAATGCTTATATAAACATGTGTGTATAGATTGTTGTGTGGCTATATGTTTTCAATCCACATGGAGTAGGTCCTCGAATTGCTGGGTCATATGGTAACTTTCTGTTTCAATTTTTGAGGAACTACCAAACTCTTTCCCAAAGTCACTGTCCTGCACTATTTTAAAATACTACCAACTAAACTATACTTCAATTCAAAAAAAGGAAAAAATAAAGGAAATCAATAAATGTAGTTCACTATCTAAAAAATTAAAAAAAGAAAAACACGCTACCAGTTATGAATGAGGGTTCTAATTTCTCCAAGTTCTTGCCAAATTCTGTTTTTAAAAAATTTTAGCCTTCCTACTGTGTGTGTCAAATTTTAGTTTTGATTTGCATTTCTTGAAAAACTAATGATGTTGAGCATCCTAGGTTATTTGTATATTTTCTTTGCAGAAAAGTCTACTTAAATGATTTGCCCATTTTTAAAAATTGGATTATTTTTCTATTATTGAGTTGTCAGAGTCTTGTATGTATCCTAGATACAGGTCCATTATCAGATATGTGATTTGCAAATATTTTCTCTCATTCTGGGCATTTTGTGCTTTGAAGCACAAAGTTTTTTTTTTTAATTTCCATGAAGCCCAACTTATATATGTATTCTTTTGTCACTTGTGCTTTTGGTATTATAGCTAAAAAACCTATTGCCAATTCAAGGTCAAAAAGATTTACTCCTGTGTTTTCTTTTTTTAAAGTTTTATCATGTTAGTGCTTACATCCAAGTCTATGATTCATTTTGAGTTAATTTTTGTGTGTTGTGAGATAGGGTTCCAATTTTATTCTTTTGCATGTAGATATCCAGTTGTTCTAGCACCATTTGTTGAAAAGTCATGTATCATTTTTGTCAAGAAAGAAAATACACTATTCTAATATGTAAATAATGACTTTCAAATTTCATAAAGTCATAGGACATTATCCCTAGAAATACACTAACAGGTAACTTAGCCTTCAAACAAAGTCAATTAATTTACTCAAGGCCATCCTTGCACCTATTCTGTTTCCAGCTAATGTATCCAGGATCTGTACCAAACCAGAAATGGTGCAGCTGGTCCACTCCTATGTTATGGTCAGAATTAATTTCTCCTTTGTATCCCCACATATTTATAGTTCCACCCAGAAAATGAAAGTCTCAAAAGACTAGTGAGTGTGGAGGTTTGTGGCATGGAGGGTTTGGGGAGAGATTGCTGGTAAAAAATTTCATTTGAGAAAATAAAGTTCAGGGGAAGAAGATTCAGGCAGGAGAAGCCCTAGAGTTAGTGTGAGAAGGAACTGTAGTTTTTTCATATCCTTCTTTGGTACAGAGTATCAGGAAATCAGTGGTTTATTGTGAAGACCAGTTCCTATGCAGCAAAACCCACCAGAGATGAAGACCTCCTGGATCTGGGATTGTGGCTAGATGTGTTCCATCTATCACTAAACTTATTTAGTGCAGTAGATTTTTCATAGGTTCACTCAAATGCCATTCCTACTGCCTTTTAGTGAGCCTTCCAGAATTACAGATGCTAGGAAACTAAAAACCTCATTTAGAAGAGCCAGGATGGTGTATGTGACTTAATTTCTGTCAAGTAGATACCTGCATGACACTAGAAGGATGCCAGTAATGTGAGGCAGTGGCCAAGCACAGGGAAATTAGGGGTCTTCGCAAGCAAGGTGATAGGCACATTGGTTCTCCTGGGGCAGCTCTGGCAGAGTTTCTGAAGTCTGGCTCCTAATATCTTAGGTACTGAGCAGTAAGTGGTGACAACAGTGAGGTTTCCACTAGAAAAGTTCCATACACTGTTGGTCATTTCCCTTGGTTGCCACTGTTTCTGATTGTGTAGTAATCAAATCTCATGCCCTGGGTCTCACTGAGATTCTGTAAGCTTCATAATATCATCTGATAAATCACTTTTTATGCTAACTAGAATGCATTCTGTTATCTGTCACTATGAGCCTTGACCAATATAACCAGCGATCTCATCCACAATGAAAGGGCAGTCAATACGTTTTTCTGTAGGCCATCCTTAAGCCTAAATAAATGTTTCTTCTTGGAAGAGTACTTCATTTCTAAAAGGAAAAAAATCGATATGGTACCAATTTGAATAAAATTCAAAAACGTTGAAAGAAACCACAATCCTGAAGACTCAGAGGAGGATGAAGAAATTTCTGAAAATGATTTACTACAGAAAAAAGAAATGTTAGTTTGGAAATAGTTTTCTATCCTTGGTAGAATACAAGAAGGTGGTACCTCCATGAAACAGGATAAGAAAATCAAAATCTAACGACAGGCTAGGGTGAAAGAGTAAAAACAATGAGCATTAAAAACAGAAAGATAGGACATCCCTGGTTGTCCAGTGGGTAAGACTCCGCGCTCCCAATGCAGGGGGCCCAGGTTCAATCCCTGGTCGGGGAACTAGAGCTCGCATGCCTACCACAACTAAGAGCCCACATGCCACAACTAAGATACGGCACAGCCAAAATAAATAAATAAATAAATAAATAAATAATAAATGAATAAATGTTTTAAAATAAATAAAAATAAAAGCAGAAAGATGGTAGGTAGTATACTGTGTGAGAGGCAAGTTTTTCACCAGCTCCACAAGAGTCTGTGGCCCAGTGAGTCAGGGGAATAGTCATTGTAATGTATGAGAGCTTTGAGGAAGGATTAAAATGTGTGAAAAATGGCCTGGAGCTCGCTCCGTGCGTCTGATGTGGTGGACCCTGGTCCAGGGTGTCCTGCACGCATGTGGCACCATCTTCCTGGAGCACCCATGGGAGGTCAGATCCAATCTCTACTTCTATAGAAATCGTGGCGAGATGGGAAGGTTGGATGGACCATCCAGCTCCCAAGTTTACTACTCCCCCATCCAAGGTGGAAGGCTGGTCTGAAGGTACATGGTTACCCTCTGTGCCTGTCCAGCAGCTCCCTACTGAAGACTGGAGCACCCGCCTGCCCCTGAAGACAGGGCTGCAATGCAACTGAGTGGTCCTCGCTGCTCTTCCACAGACAATGGAAATAAAGTTGATGAAAAATAAACATCATTTTCTTAAAAAGAAAAAAAAAGTAAGATGAGCCAAGACTATAAGATGAGGAGATAAACAGATAAACAGGTTTGGTGAGATAAGGAAGGAGTCTAAGGAAACTAAAATTGCAGTAACATAAATATGTTTGGGAGGAGGAAAAGATTACAGCGTCAGAGTTGATGTAATTAAATATGTACTTGATTCTTTAAAAAATATAATAGATAAACTCTAGGCAAATATAATCAAGAAAACAGGGGGAAATGAGCAAATATAGAAATAAGAAAAAAGTCAAATAAATAAATTTCAAGCAAATATAATCAAGAAAAGAAATGGCAAATAAGAAATTAGACGTGAGAAATTTCAAGGCAAAGAGAGTTGGAGGGAGAAATATATAATCAAAGAAATGTAGGAGACTTATCAACAAATTTTAAAGTATGGACTCAAACAAATCATAAACATGCAAAAGATAATTGGAGAAAGGTGAACATAGAATGGATATTTGATGATAGTAAGAATTATTATTTATGTTTTAGGTGAGTAGTAATATTATTATTTTTTAGAGTCTTTGTATTTTAGAGATAAATGCTGAAAGAGCTACAGATAAAATTATGATGATAAGATTTGTTCAAAATAATGAGGGAGAGGGGGTAGTAGGTGAGCAAGTGAATGAGGGTATTGATAGAATAAAGTTGTCCATGAGTTGATCATTATTGAAGCCAGGGGGTGGAACGGTACTACATTGTAATATTCTCTCCAAGTTTTTTAATAATAAAAAGGTTTTTAAAAATGAAACTGAGGTGAAAACAAACCTGATAGAAAATTATGATATTCTATTCCATGCAAAATATAATTGAAAATCTTTAAAAAGGGGAGGGGGCATAATCTTCTGGGCTTATTACCAAAATTGACCTAAGAAGAAATTTTAAATGTTAATAGATTACTACCCACAGAAGAAATATAAAATACAAGTTATGCATCTTAAAGGTTTCTTTTAAATTTTTAAGGAATTAGGTCATATCAAGTATTCCAAAGCATAGAAAAAGATAGAAAGCTACACAGTCTATTTCATGATGGTACATTAACCCTGATTCCAGCACCTAACCAAGATAATAAAAGAAAAGCAAACTATAAACCAGCCTCACATAGGAGTAATTTAAAAATCTTAAATAAAGTAGCTTCAAAATAAATAGTATCTTAAAGGAACTTTCTATCAGGATCAAGGAAAGCCTTTCTTAGCCTGGGATTGCAAAAGTGTTCACTATTAGGAAATTTGACATTATAATACTTTATGTCAGTAGCACCTCATTTTAATAGTGGCTTAAAGGGCATAAATAACACCTAAAACACATCCCCAAATTATAAAATATCCTTAAGGGAAAAATAGGACAAAAGGATGCTTCTTTAACACCATAATAATTACATAAACAAATGGCCAACATCTTACTTAATAGTGAATCACTGAAGGTATTCCTATTAAAATCAGAAACAGAGCAGGCATGGCTGCTTCAAGCATTAGTATTTCATGTTGCTTAAGAAGATCTGACTCATGTAATAAGATCTGAAAGAGAACTGGGAACTATAACTGTTGGGAAGGAGGAGACAAATATTGTATTATATACCAGCGATATGATTAGGTAACCTAAATATCTAAGAGAATTAACTCTGAAACACTTGGAACTTAAAAGAAAGCCTAGCAAAAGAGCCAGATTTTTAAAATAATAAATGTATAACAGTCAATAGTTTCTACATATACCAACAAGAAGCTAACAGAAAGCATGCTGTCATGGATGGAAAAGATTTCTTATTAACAACATGAAGAAAACAACAAAGCTTGACGGAGATGCAACACAAACATAATGGACAAAAAGCACATTAAAACAAGCACAACCATTAAAAATCTGCAATGCTGTGTGAAAATTGTTCTGGAAAAAACAAAACTGAATAAATAAAACCCAGAATCTGTAAGAGTATATTCACTGTGATTCCTTTTTGTAGAATAGAGATGATATAAAGTCCCAAGAAAATAAAAATAAAAAAGATTTCAGATAAACCTAAGAGATTTTAATAATAATTATTATTTTTATGGAGGTAGATTTTCAGATCATTTTCATTTTCTCTGTACTTTTATGCTCTATTACTGCAACAAGCAAATATAACTTCTGAGGTCTGAAAAAATTTTGAATTGAGTTTAAAACCAATCAAGTGAAATATAATAAATTTGTTGGCTACTTATAATTTTCAATATTCAACATTATGCTTCTCTGAATCAATATGAAGAGTTTCTCTAAAACATGGGATAATACCCAAGAGCAAAGAGTCTGGGACAAAGTTCAAATGGATGAGTGGAAATATTTCTCTGGCTTTCCCGAGCTCGCCAGTCTGTCTAGAAACTAATTTAAGAATATGAAATGACATCATTGCAGGTGTTCTTTCAAAGTAGTACATACATTTATAATGCTCTGGCTGACAAACTTGGAAGGGAGACAAGATTTTAAAAGCCTCAGATATTCTCTTTGTTAATGCTAACCATCTTCATCTTCAAATAAAAGTATTTCTATTTCTTCCTTCTGCCCTTTAGGCTCCAGTTCTTGGTTAAGAAATGTCTCATAAACTTCAGAATAGGAGAAAAACATAAGATGTTTCTTAGTACATAATGTTCTCTTTTTTAAGACTATAAATATTTTAACTTCTAGAAGAGACCACCTATCATGAATACTTCATATTTTCCTAATCTTATAAAGATTAACTATAAAGTTTATTGTAGTTTCCAAACTCAAGTAGAATACGCAAGATTGGCTTAAAACATTTGGAAATAAATACACTGAACGTTTGCCAAAGGTGAAGATACTGGAAAAGATTAATGTCAAATTCAAAAGCTGAAAAGTAAAAGAAGCTGTCAATCAAAAAATTAAACATATAAACTTGACTTAAACTTATTTTAAGAAAATCAACAAGTTATACCACTATACTATACAGGCAGAGCCTAGCACTTGCTGAAAATCCAATAAATTTTAAGTACCTGCTACTGACAAAGAATTGTGGTGAGCACTGTAGAGAGAAATATCTCTCTACAGTGAGATAATATAATCCTTGGTAAAATATCTCAAGGAATTTAGAGAGTAAAGAGGTAAAAAGACAAGTACAGAAATAAATAGCAGAACTCCTACAAATTAACATGAAAAACCAAAGCACTTAATTTTAAACATAAGCAAAAGACTTGAACAGACATTTCACAAAAAAAGATATATGAAAGGCCAGTAAGCATATGAAAAGTTACTCAACAGTATTAGTCATCAGAGAAATGAAAATTAAAACTACAGCAAGATGTCATTTCACACCCACTAGAAGAACTAAAATAAAAAAGGCAGACAATGCCAAATTTTGGCCAGGATGCAGAGCAACTGGAACGCTTGTACATTGCTAGGAGAGAGTGAAATGGTACAACTGCATTAGAGATCTGTTTGGCATTTCCTTTGAAGTTCAATGGTCATCTACCCTATGAGCCAGAAATTCCATTTCTAGGTACTTATCCAAGAGAAATGAAAGCACATCTACAGAAAGGTATATGCAAGAAGGTTTATTTACAATAATCAAAAAAGTAAATGCCCATCAACAGGAAGATGGATAAACAAGTTGTGGTATATGCATATAGTGGAATATTACTCAACAATAAAAAGGAACTGATAGGTGCAACTACATGAACACATCTCTAAAACACTGAGTGACGGAGTCATGCACACAAATGCATCCTGGAAGAATCCAGTTATTTGAAACTCTAGAATAGGCAAAGCTCATCCATGGTGATAGAAGTCAAAGAGTGGTTACTTCCAAGGTCATGAGAGTGGGCCAATAACTAACTGGGAAGGGGCAGAAGGGGACATTCTGGGATGGTGTGTGTGCTCTAGATCTTGATAGAGGTGATGGTTGCACAGATGGACAACAGTACAAACTTATTGAACTAAACATCTAAGAGCTGTGCATTTTATTATACTTCACCTATACTTCAATTTTTAAAAAATGGTCAGAAAAGGTAAAAATAGAAATAGTAAACATTTGTGAATTTTCATAGCAAGGACTACAAAAAGCCTCATACTTGCTATCTTAGTCAATTCAGGCAGCTATGACAAAATACTATGGACTGAGTAGCTTAAACAACATGTATGTCTCACAGTTCTGGAGTCTGGAAGCACAAAACCAAAGTGCCAACAGATCCCATTCGTGGTGTGGGTCTTCTTCCTAGATTGCAGGTGACTGACTTCTTTCTGTGTGCTCACATGACAAGAGAGGAAGTTCTCGTGCCTCTTCCTCCTCTTATAAGGACACTAATCCCATCATGGGGGCCCCACCCTCAGGACCTCATCTAGCCCTAATCACCTCCCAAAGGCCCCACTTCCTAATGCATCACATTGTGGGATGGGGCTCCAACATGTGAGTTTAGGGGGAGCACAAACATTCAGTGCATAACACTTGTTAATATCACTACAGAGCACATCTTCACCAATACAGTGTCCCTCTGTCACATGAGGAGGTCAGGAGCCAGCACTGGACGATGAAGCCACAATGAGGCCAGGTGTTGTGGGGAAGCAGGAACCACCTCTGGGGACCATCTCTGCAGGGTCTGAGACTCAGAAAAATATAACTCACCACAACTCATGAACCTCTACAGTAGCTGGCAAATGCTCAGAAGGGGAAATTTACATCCCAAAATGCACTGTAAGATAGAATATTAAAAAAACCAGATGAAGCCACAGAGAATGTTTTCTATATGAGGTTTAAAATGACAGAGACATCTCACCTCCTGAGGAACAAAAACACATTAACTAAGATATTTACCCATCATATAATCACCACCCCTCAGAGTCTAGCTCCATCTGAAAGTGATGAAGTTTACATTGGTTCTGTGATCTGAAATGGACACGTGGAAAACTACTGGAACACTTAGTTGCTTCGTTAAGATACACCCTTAAGAACCTTTAAAAAATTATACCACGTTGTCTAGTGTATTTCTAGTCAGGATACCTCGTTGGAATATAAATGATAAAAATAAAGAGTTGCCCTAGAAGAGAGTTTGTTCATAGCAGACAAGAGGAGATATTAGTTAATTTCAACGTGTTACAACATTGATCCTCAACCCTTTCCCTGCCCTCACACACCAGGAGTAAGACACATCATTGCCCATCGGTACTGATGCCTCCTTAAGACAGTGGTGTGTTCTAAAGAGGGGAGCCATGCAAAGACTTTCCAGGGGTAGGGGGGAGTTATGATATACAGCTTCCCTCCCCGACCAGGAGAGTCACTGATTCCATCAGGGATTAAACTAATCCAACACCATTTGCCTATTATATTTTTTGCTCAGGCCCATCCTTGATTCTTCTCTTTCTCCCCAACACCCCGCATGTTCTGGCCCCATTCCCCTCTGCCCCAGCATCCCACTTCCTCCCTTTCCTCCAGCTTCCAGCCATACTGGCCTCCTTGTTATTCCTTGACCATGCCCGATGCTCCTGCCTTAGAACCTTTGCAGTGACTGTTCCATCTGCCTGAACACTCTTCCCCAGATGCTCCAATGACTAACTCCTTCACCTCTTGCAAGCCTTTTCATAAAGGTCATGCTCTAAGTGGGGCTGACCTCTGTCCTCCTCCAGACAAGTTCTTCGCCCTCCTCCCATGTTCTCTTTCCTTCTTTCCAGTGTATTTATCACCTTCAACATCCTGTGATATTGGCTCATTTTATTATATTTATTACCTTACTGTATTACACTTATTATTTATTATATTACTATCTTACTATATTCATTGTTTGTTGCCTGCTCTCCCTGTGACAATGTAAGTGCCTCATGGCAGGGTTCTTTGTTTTATTCATTGACATCTTCTAAGCTTAGGACCCTACCTGTCACAGAGCAGGTGCTTAAAAATATTTATCAAGTGGATAAGGGTATATTTTTCTATGCTCCTCTAGTTAACATAAATAATGACCCTAATGTTGCCATTGTAAGAATTTATTTCATCTTTTCCTTCCACCTACCCAACCCTCCATTTAGGGGAGACTTATAAGGACTGTGCTGAACATCAAAGACAAGACTAGTGAACTGAGTGGTCTGAAAGCCTGTGATGGCAAACAGAGGGGAAAACAACTCAGAAAACAGCCCCGATCCCATATTTTTCTGTCCCATGAAATTTGTGAACAGTTGCGTCTATGCAACAGCAAGGTCTCCAGCCCTATCTTGTGATCTCTTTCCCCCTCTGTTTCTCTTACTCCAGTACAGCTCTTACTCAGCCAACAAAGTAAGGAGATGGAGCAGAAAGCATCTGAGTGAGTCTCTTCTTAAACTCGGACTCGAATCATTCTGAAATGTCAAATAGAATAACATCACTGGCATTAGTTTGTCATGTGTGGTAGATAAAGGTTCATCTCATTTGATGGTAAGGAAGAGACTCATTCAGTTCACCTTAAGAACTGGGGTTTTACGGCATATTTAAGGAACCATCTGGTGATAAGGGATACAAGGGGAGGACAGAATCTAACGTACTACTAGCCCCACAGCAGATGAACCTGGGAAGTTGTTCAGGACAGAAGGTAGTTCTGGGTTCCATGTTGTCTTGTTGCCTCAGTAGCAGCAGGCGCTCTTGCATCTTCACTATGGCGCCCCCATTAGCCTGGATCCCCTACTGCCAATTGGTCTCCGCTTCTCTCTGGAGGTCTCCTTGCTTCTCCTTTTGGTACCAATTGACTGATTCCATCTATGTCTCCATGAAAGAGACCATAACCATCCTTGCTAATTACTATCATCCCTACTTAAGGCTTTTATCCTACACCCCTTCATACGTCATTACTCAGCCCACAAAGTGGCCGCCCTTGGTTTGGGCAAGACCCTCAACCAACTCAGTCTCTCCAAGGATGGGAATTGTGGTTTGGAACACCGTGATGGTTAATTTTTTATGTGTAAACTTGATTGGGTCATGGAGTGCCTGGATATTTGGTTAAACATTATTCTGGGTGTTTCTGGATGAGATTAACATTTAAATCAGTAAAATGAGTAAAGCAGATTGCCCTTCCTAATGTGGGTGGCCCTCACGCAATCTGTTGAAACCCTGAATGGAACAAAAATGCCAAATAAGAGGGAAACTCCTGCCTGACTGTGTGATTGGTCTTCTCTAGCCTTTATGCTCCACTGAAACACCGGTTCTTCTGGGACCTCCAGCTTACTGACTGCAGGTCTAAGGACTTCCTAGCCTCCATCACTGCATGAGTGAATTCCTTATAATAAATCTCTGTACATAGATATAGATACATATCCTATTGTTCTCTGGAAAATCCTGACTAATAGAGACATGGTCACCCATGAATAAGGAACAGATTAGAGATGCTTCCCTTGGCTTAGCTATGGGCTGAGCCTTCTTCGCCTTCAGAAGGGGCAGCCATGGCAGGTGTGTGAGTCATGGCCTCAGCACGGTCCTCCTGACTGCGTGAGCCAGATGCGGAACCAGTGGGCTTCTGTGTCTGACCACGGCCATGGCCAACCATTCTCCTCAGGACTCTGGGATTCTAGTAAGCTCACTACACTGCCCTAGTGCCTGGGGCCCCAGACTCTGAGTCTTCAGCCTCCGCTCAGGACACATCGTTCTCACTCTCCATTTCTAACTCTGCAGTCCTCAGTTTGGGAAGGGTGTTGACAACTTAAAACAGAGCAGCATCCCTACAACACAACCCTGCTGGTGTCCAGTAACTCTCCAGCTCACGGACTATGGCAGCCGGAACAACCCAAATACCATGTTTATAAGGTCCAGAATGGATTTTTTTTTTTTTTTTTTTTTTTTTTTTTTTTTGCCGTATGCGGGCCTCTCACTGTCGCGGCCTCTCCCGTTGCGGAGCACAGGCTCCGGACGTGCAGGCTCAGCGGCCATGGCTCATGGGCCCAGCCGCTCCGCAGCATGTGGGATCTTCCCGGACCGGGGCACGAACCTGTGTCCCCTGCATCGGCAGGCGGACCCCCAACCACTGCGCCACCAGGGAAGCCCCAGACTGGATTTTGATAAGCACTGAGAAGAAGGCAAACAGAAAAAGGCACATATCATATGATATCGCTTATGTGTGGAATCTAAAAAAATGATAGAAATGAACTTATTTACAAAACAGAAATAGACTCACAGACATAGAAAACAAACTTATGGTTACCACAGGGGATAGTGGGGGGACGGATAAATTAGGAGTTTGGGATTAACAGATACACACTACTATATATAAAATAGGTAAACAACAGGAACCTACTGTATAGTACAGGGAATTATACTCAATATTTTGTAATAACCTATAAAGGAAAAGAATGTGAAAATGAATATATATATATGTATGTATGCATAACTGAATCACTTTGCTGTACACCTGAAATTAACACAACATTGTAAACCAACTAAACTTCAATAAGAACATGGAAAATAAAATTAAAAATATAAAATAAAATAAAAAGAAGGCAGCAAAAAGGACGCATAGGCTCAATGTAATGTCCACATGCCCCAAGGTGCCCCTTAGAGAAACCGAGGAGGGTAAACGAAGTGACCACGTATAGGAAAGAAAAGCAAAGTTTCCATGGATAGAAAAGGAAGGCACGAAGTCTAGAAATTCCATGGCATGGAGCCATACCCACAAATATTTTGCTTTGGGAAAATTATAGGCATCAGGCTCCTCAATTCAGAAACCGACCTGCTGGCTGCCATGGCCACGCGTTCCCCACGCTGTGCAGCAGGGGCAGAAACTGCTCGGAATTCATAGGACCCCTCAATGTTTGTTTTCAGCAAATATTTGCCGAATGCCTACTATGCCCTAAACTTGGTGGTTAAGAGCAGGCCTCCTCCTGTTGGTGTTTTCATTTCAGTCTCTGGGCTCTGTCCTTAACTTGCTGGAAGCTGCGAGGAATTCAGTGCTCCCGGGGACAGGTCTCCACACGTCCAGTGGACCCGGCTGAGTCTCTGATGCACTCTTCCATCCAAGAATAAAAATAGAGGCCGATCCATTAAAACAATCCTGAGAGATTAAAGGATTTCTAAGCCAAAACAAGACCTGAGATAAATTGCTCACATGTGAGCAAGGAGGTAGCATCGGGTCCAGGATGCCAGCAGTGTCTGGGAAGGGCCCCCTGCAGCCTGATGAGACTTGTTCCTGCAGCCTCCTCCTGTCCTGTCAGATCTGCAGGAGGGGGTGGCAGGGCGCTTAGGCGAAGCCCTTCAGGCCGCCGGCACCCCTGTCCAGGGTCTCTGTTCTTGTCTTTTTTGCTGGGTCACTTACAGTTAAAACTCACGTTTGTATTGTTTTAAAGGTCTATTCCACTCTTCACAAGTGCTTTTAGTACCAAATCACTCTCCTCCATTTACCGAGCTTGGAGATCTCCCTGTCCCCTAGGAGAATTGGATCGGATCATTCCACGGCTTCAACACAGATATCTTGGTCTCCTCAAGGGCTCACACAGCTTGGCCCAGAAAGGAGTGGAATGCTGACACATGACCCAGGATACCTCCACGTGAGGCAACCTCTAGGGAAGGGTCTTCCTGGAGCACGTGAAGGGCCACACCAGTGCTGGGTCCTATACCCTGCATGGGGTGACCTGCGCACACCCCCAGACAGCACATCTGGACTGTTTGTCCACAACCAACAACCAACCAACCATGTGCAAAGATGGGAAGACAAATAATAAACCTCTTTGCATTTATTTCCAGGTTTGGAAAAGCCAGCTACTCTATGGTCTTGCTTTAGAAAGACGCTAGATTTGGAGCTGGAGGACACGATTTCTAGTCCCCCCTCATTATCCATGTTACCTTGGAAAATCGCTCTGGACCTCAGTTTCCTCACCTGCCGCTCCTGGGAAATACTGGCCCTCCTCACATTCACAGGGCTGTCGGGAGGGTCCAAATGAGACACAGCACTTGAAAATGCTTTTCAAGTCTATACCAAGGAGAAAGGAACTTATTGTTATTATTATTATTTTTATTACTATTATCATCATCATCATCTTTCACCCCAAATGGACAGCTTGCCCTTTGCCTTAGGGAAATGGTTTTAAATAAAAAGGGACTGTGTCTTATGAATATGAGTGCAATGGAAATGGAGGTTTTTGTAACTTCCATCAGGAGGGAGGAAAGGGTCAGTGGCCTTTTATTAGATCACAGGTATGGAATGTTCTGGCGGGAAGGGATCTCAGAACCTCCCTGCCCAGCACACAGTGCTCCCCGTACACAGAGCCCTCCACAAACACTCATTATTGGTGGTGATGCTGATAAAAGCTCCTGGGCATTGAGCGCTTGCTGTGCACCTGCCTGTCTGCTAAGCGTCCTGTGTGCTTTACCACAAAAATGCTCAGAACAGCACCGAGAGATCACAGTACACAAATGTCTCCACTTAACACATGACAAGACTGTGTCCTGACAAGGTAAGGCCTTTCCCACAGTCCCACAGCCAGGGAGATGGAGGACGGGAACCCAGGAGCCCCCATGCCAACCCTCGGCTGGCTGCTGCCCACTAAGGAATCAATGACTGAACACCCTTATCGCACAGGTAGGGAAACTGAGGCTCAAAGAGGAGAAATGATTTGCCCATGTCACTCTGGAAACCAGCTAGTCTGAGGCCAGTTCCTATTCTCAGACTAGGCTACCTTCTCAATAAGAAATTCTGCTCTAATCAACCCTTCCAAAATGCAGCCCACGGCACGTCCCCGGACAGTGCTAATGCAGCCATCTGGTCTACCCCAGTCTCTCTCTTCGCATCAGGTGACTTTCCCGACTGTCTGCTAATCTCACCTTTCCTGGACTCTCCCTTTCTTGGCCCACATGCTGCCCGAGTGACACGCTCAGTGCTATAAATGAGGGTGTCGTGGCGTGATTTCACGTCTTACTGGAAGTGCAGCTCTTGAAAAACAATCTAGTAAACAGCCAGCCCAGGCAGTACACGTCAGCAGCCCTGCTGCAAGGCTCCGATGTCAGCTAAGGCGGGCTGAGGACTCAGGCCAGAGCCCTCTCCAGCTGCCGTGCTGCCCTCAGGCCAGCCCCGCCTGCCCACGCTTGCAGGATGAAATTGACCAGCGCCTGGCAGTGCTGACCCCTCCCTCGCTGGCTTCAGGAGCGCCCAGATTTCCTGGGGTAAAGGGTTCCATGCGCAAAATTGGGACCTGGGAACTGCTCCCGGGGCAACCACGTTCAGCTGAGCAGGAAAAGTGAATCAGAATACGGATAATGATCGGATCACTGAGTCTATGAACGGAAATTGCATGGATTGGTGGATTGCTGGCTAGGGTGTTTATTTTGTGCCTCAGTGACCCGGTGGTCCCATCCGGGGTCTCCTTGTCAGTTCTCGACACATGAGAACTGTTTGCTTATAAAAAAATGACAGCTCAGCAAGAGGTCATAGGAGGCGTAAATAACCTATTGGAAGAAAGAAGCGAAAGCTCCTCATTAGAAACGTGAGGGTGGGGGTGGCGGGTAGTGGTGGGATGAATCGGGAGACTGGGATTGACATGTATACACTAATGTGTATAAAATAAATAACTAATAAGAGCCTGCTGTATAAAAAACAAATAATTAAAAAGAAGAAACAGGAGGATGAAGACTCAAATTGGCTTCTTTAAAAGATCATTAAAAAAGAAAACTAGGGTACAAAAGCATTAAGGCCATTACAGAGTTTTAGTAAAGGTGGACAGGAGGCTTCTTCCTTGGATCTAAAAGCTCACCATCCTTCACCCCTGCAGAGGACAAAGCTGTTGGGTAACCAGGCATGAGTAGGCATAGAAGTGGGTGTATTGGTAAGTTCTGAATCCAACCGTTAAGAATAACAGGAGGAATAAAACAGCTACTACTTATTAAACCTCAGCCTACCAAAACGTCAGCTCTCAGGGGCAAGGATTTGGTTTTGTTCCCTGCGGTATCTCTAACCTAGAACAGTCCTTGACACATAGCAGCTCAATATATGTGTTTTAGACAGGTTTGTGCGGGCATGAATCCAGATGCGCCAGACACTGTATTTCACACTGTTTTTGTGTTACTAACAGTCTTTTCCACCCCTATGAAGCAGGTCTAATTCCCATTTTACAGATGCACAGGGAGGCTTGGGGAGGCTGAACGTGGGTTTGCAGCTGAAAGTAGGAGAGCTTGACCAGAAAGCGGGGTCAGTCCTCCCCCCGGGCTCATACAATTGACCACCAGGCCAAACCCCCTCCTCGTGCACTGCATCTTTACCCTGGGTCTCTGGACAGGTCCCTGGGGCCCCAAATTCCCCCTTGAATTGTTAAGGGTAGCTCAGCACCCCTGAAAATGTATGTAAAGTGGTGTGTCTAAGGGCCTATCTGTGCTAAACAGAAGAGAAAGCCCATGGCCTTTAGATCCTCAGGAGACTCAGGATCAAAAGACTTGTAAAAATCACTGTTCTAGACCCTAACATAGCAACTAATAAGGAGCGAGGGGGACCAACTGTCTGGTTTGCCAGGGTCTGTCCTGATTTTAGCACTGAACGTCTCAGGCCCTGGTAACCCCTCATTGGTAACAGGGCACATGGACCCCCCCCAGGAGGAGAGGCAACGTGGGCCTGAGTCCAGATTCCTGGCTTTTCTCTTTCTCAGCAGGAAAGAAAAGGCCAGGGGGGAACCAGGGATGTGGGGAGCAGGTACAAAGCCTGGAAACTGGAAGGCCTGGGAGGGGTTGAGGGTGGAAGATGAGGTGTTTGGAGCAGCAGCACGTGGACGTGGCGGGGCAGAGGCTTGGACGCCATCCCCCTGGGTCTTGGGACCTGCCCACTAGCTCTCCCTTCAGGGGGCGCTCTCTCGAGGCAAGCTGAGGGGGAGAGCCCAGCGGCAGGGATTCTGAAGAGGGAGTGTAAGGTTGTCAGGAGCACCCCTCACTCCCCGCACCCAAATTCTGTGGCTCACGTCTGTTTGAGTCGTGCAGGGCAGTGGCGGTTGGCACTGCGCTGGCACTGTTCACATTTTGGAGAGTAACTCTCCCCTTGCCAGATCCACCTGTGGGGGGCAGGTCCCAGGAGCCCAGGAAGATGGGCGAGCAGTTCTAGATGTAAGACGCAGGCCCACGGAGAGCAGGAATATTCCTGGACGCACCCCAAACCCAGTTCGATTCCAGGAACGGGAGCCGTGTGTTCATGGCTAGCGGGAACTGCAACTCTGCTCCAGGCCTGAGGTCTCCATCACAGGTGATGGGGCTGAATCACCCGGCCTCGGCCACGCCCCCAGAGGGCCTGCGTCTGACATCTGGACCATCAGTATTTACCGCTCAGACGCAGGGCTGACACACATCTCCATCTCGCACTTGCTCTTAGCGATCTCCCAGGAGACCCTGGGCTTCCCGGATCCGTGTGCTGCTAGCAGTCGGTTTCAGGATCACTCGGTGTTTGCCTAATGATTCCTCTCTCTCCTGGTCTTTTGTTTCCTGAGTTCAGGGTGTCCTTGTCTACGAAGCACGTTGGGATGCATGCTTCTGGTCTCCAAGCGGCTGAGCTCCAGCTAAGGACCAGGCAGCCCTGGGCTCTACAGAACTGGCAGTAGGGAGTCCTCTGTGTGCACCCTGAAATGCACGGTCGCCCCAGAGCCAGCCTCCCCCCTTAGGAAAAGCAGCCACGCTTGTCACTCAAGCCCATCTGGGCTTTGCCTTTTATTTGCACCAAGCGTGGCAGGGATAATCTTATCCAAACAATTAAGAGTGTCACCTCGCCTTGGCCATCTGTGACTTGAGTACTTAAGGACTTATGGGTCAGAAGGCACTCCCTTTAGAACACTTGCCCCTACAGAGACGGATCTGGGCCTCAGGATCACCAAATCCACCGGGGTCAGTAAGAAATGACCACTGACCTCGCGAACGCCATGGACCAGCTCCAGTATGAGCAAGGCCGTCCACCTCACTGGCCGCACGCTTTGCCTGTGGAAGGAAGCCCAAGGCAACTTGGGTGGAGGAGTTGCCAACTGTGTTAAATTAAGTGGTTTTCAGACCCGGGACCAGGAAGCAGCCACAGGGCTCCCGTCCCTCCTCCCAAAGTTCTTAGGGCGCAAAAAGCAACCTCGCCACACAGCCGCGCCAATCCCAGGCAGAGCCCAGCCCTGTGTCTGGTCCGTCATCAAGGGCACCAGCCGGTGTTCCGGGAAGAACCCAGCTTTCAAAGTTGACTTCAGATTGCTATGAATCACCCTATCTGATTCAAATGCGGGCTTGGGTGGACTTAGAGATAGCTGATTGCCTCAGATTAATCCACAGTTACCATAGCAGGTAATTTACCTCTGGGAGTTCCAAGCACTGAAAAGAACAATGCATTTGCATAAATAGTCTAAACTCAAGAGTCCAGGCAGCATGCCATTCTTTGGCTGGCAGCACCCAGTGACAGGGAGGAATCCTGGGATTCCAGGCCTCCCCCATCCTCTCCCCGCCTTCTCCCTCCCCCTCCTCACCATCTATATCCCATAAATGAAATGCGTCACCCAAGTCATGACTCGGTCCCCAGTCATCGCCCCTGATAAGCGGGCTCCCCACCCCACTGCTCCTAACCAGGTGGTCTATCTCTCCATGTTCCGGTAACTTTTGCTGTCACAGAATTCTTCCTCGCCCTGGGTAGCAATCCACCACCTCATGGCTCCAGCCATCCTCCAGGTCCACGTGGCAGAAGTCAACTCGCTTTGTCATGGGACATCGCTTCATGTTTGCGCAGTGTATTCTGGCTTCCCTCTGCACACCAAAACCCTAGACCTCCTAGTACATCATGGTTCCGGAAAGCTCCACCGTCCTGCCCATCTTCCTCCAGCCTTGCTCTTCTTGGTGGCCTCCCTCTGAGAATGTGGCAGCCATACCAGGGGTGGTCTCACCAGGGCCACCTCCCTTGTTTCAGCCACTATACTCCTATTAATATAATCTAAAGTCCCAAAGCTGCTCTTTTCTGGCAGCTCAACCCCATGTGGCTCTTAATGAGATTTACTGAGAGTCAGCTAAAACCCTTTTGTAGATGGGCGCCGTTTGGCCTCCTTTCCAGTAGCCCCAGCCAGTAGCTGTTCTGTTGGGTTTTGGCACTAAATGCCGCACTTTGTATTTATTCCTGTTGTATTTCATCTTTTTAATTTGACTCATCATTCCTTCCCCGTCATTCACGGTAATTTTCTGTCATTTGGAAACCTGTTACAAAAGCGCCTCTGTGGCTTGACCCAGATTATCATTTAAAAAGCAGTTTCAGGGCTTCCCTGGTGGCGCAGTGGTTGGCAGTCCGCCTGCCAATGCAGGGGACACGGGTTCGTGCCCCGGTCCGGGAGGATCCCACATGCCGCGGAGCGGCTGGGCCCGTGAGCCATGGCCGCTGAGCCTGAGCGTCCGGAGCCTGTGCTCCGCAACGGGAGAGGCCACAACAGTGAGAGGCCCGCGTACCACAAAATAAATAAATAAATAAAAATAAAAAGCAGTTTCAGTTATGGACGCACTTAATCATGTCAGCCTGCAGCTTGCTTTTCTCTACCTTTTTCAAAAGGTAATATGTTGGGCTTCCCTGGTGGCGCAGTGGTTGAGAGTCCGCCTGCCGATGCAGGGGATGCAGGTTCGTGCCCTGGTCAGGGAAGATCCCACATGCCACGGAGCGGCCAGGCCCGTGAGCCACGGCCACTGAGCCTGTGCGTCCGGAGCCTGTGCTCCGCAACAGGAGAGGCCACAACAGTGAGAGGCCCGCGTACCGCAAAAAAAAAAAAAAAGGTAATATGTTAATTGCTTTCTAAAATATCTTAAAATGTTAGAGCCAGATGTTAGAGGCCATGTGGTTCAAGCCCTTCGTTTGACAGATGGAGGAACTGAGGCCAGGTGAGGTGGGAGGATGCTGGGGGAGCACGCAGCTCCCCATCTGTGGCAGAGTCAAGCATCATGACTCAGATATTGTAACCCAGGTATCCTTCACTTACGTGCTCAGCCAACAAATGATGTGCACATTGATCCAAGTCTACTGGAAGTTTCCAACAGTGGACAACAAAAAATCCTGCCCAAAGCCACAGCAACCCATCAGCTGATGAATAAACAAACATCATGGTCCCTGGCCATTCCATGGATATCATCCAGCCCTGGAAAGGAAGGAGACACTGACACATGCTGCAGCATGGAAGAATCTTGACAATATTATGGGAAGTGAAAGAAGCCAGTCACAAAAGGCCACACATTGTGTGATTCCAGTGATGTGAAATGTCCAGGATAGCCAAACCCACAGAGAGAGAAAGGAGTTACCAGGGCCTGTGGGTAGAGGAGGACACCGGGAGTGACAGCTAACGGTACAGGATTTCTTTGGGGCGTCCTGAAAGAGCTCTGAATTAGTGCACAACTTCGTGAATACACTCAAAACGACTGAACTGTGCACCTTCAAATGGCGCATTTTACGGTGTGGGAGTTATATCTTACGTTTTTGAAAAGAAGCCACAGGGGGCCTTTGCCCTCGTGGACCCTGAGGCAGAAAGGAGGTGCAGAGGCAGTGAGGGTGTCCAGGGCCAAACCCGGCCTCTGGTCCCAGTGGCCATGTTCTCCAGAGGGCGGGCCGGCGGGGAGGGAGCGCTCCCGGTGGGGATCGCACGGGACATGCCTTCCCCGGCCCGCAACATCAGCTCCAAGTTAGTGGGAAGGGCCGTCCTCTGCCCTCAGATGCCCCATCTTCCGAGCCGTCCAGCGTCTTGAGGATAAGGCTTCCTGGGGAAGAATTCGGGCGCAGCCGCTGCAGCATCCGCGGGGAGTGACAGCGGCGACCCGCCAGCTCACGGGGTGGCCAGAGAAGGACGGGGCGGTGTCAGCACTTATAGACCCCTCCCAGGGGGGAGGGGATGCTGACCAAGGTCTGCAGAAATCAGGACGTAGACAAGAGAAGCAGCACTTGGGGCGGGCGGGGGGGAGGGGGCTTAAAGAAAAATCGAAAACTCCCTGTCACTTGGAAGCTAATTCCTTTCACGTTGGCCCACTGATCCGCGTGGGCGGTGCAGCGCTGGCAGCGGGCCTGGAGCGAGGGCGGCCTTAGTTCCCGGAATAAAAGTTCAAGGCCGCGCAGCAGATCACCTAAGGTGGCACGCCCCTCCCTGCCGGCCTCCAGCCCCACTTCCCACAGCCGCGCCCCCCCGCCCCCCCAAGTCTTCCTTCCCTTCCTCCCCACCCCCTCACCCCGCCGCGCCCGCCCCGTTCTCGCCCTACACCTGCCACGGCAGCCCAGACAGCCCAGGGTCAGGGAGGGCGCATGCCCCTGGAGTGAAGACTTGCACAGAGGTACACACACCACACACACGCAGGCCCACATCACACACACACCACACACACACACACCACACACACATACCACACACCACAGACAAACACCTCACACACAAACACCTCACACGCACACCACACCACACACACACACACCACACACACATGCACATCACACACATGCACACACCACAAACACACCACACACACAAACACACCACACCACACACACGCACACCACACATCACACACATGCACACACCCCAAACACACCACACACCCCCACACACACACCACACACACACAAACACACCACACACACACCACACACATGCACACCACACATCACACACATGCACACACCCCACACAAACACACCACACACACACACCACACCACACACATGCACACACACCACACACACACACATCACACACATGCACACACCACACACACATACCAAACACACACACCACACAGACACACCGAAACACACACACACGCAGGTCCACATCACACACACGCAGGTCCACATCACACACACACCACACACACACACCACACACACGCCACACACAGGTCCACATATACCACATACACACACCACACACACACATACACACATCACACACACGGGTACACGCACTGATGCACACACACACACCACACACGCATCACATACAAGCCCGCCGCCCCCAGCCGATCGCATTCCTCAGGACTGGGAGCAGCTATTTGACTTCTTTGAGCCTATTGGGATTCGGCTTCCCCCAAAAAAGAAAAGAAGGGAAAACACAGAGTCCACTCTCTCTACCAGGAAGACCAGCTCCCGAGGTCTTGTTGTCAGCACAGCAAGAAGCAGCGTTTGGGGAACACTCTTGTCTTCAAAGAGCTTCACACACATTCACTAATTCCCCCCAGCCCCGCCCCACGGGCGGGGTCCGCAGAGCCACGAGGGGACAGCAGCCCTGGCTCCTGGCTCTGGGAAGACCAGCTGGGAAGGAGTCAGCCGGGGCCAGGTGGCTGGTGACGTGAGGTCACCTCTCGGGACACCCCCCCTCTCGGGGGCACAGTGTGCTGGCCTCGTGCCTGTGACCCAGGGAGCCAAGTGCAGTGGCTGTGCACAGCCGTGAGGCGGTTGCGGTGGGACCCCAGCTGCCAGTGTGGCAGGGTCGCAGCCGCCTCTGTGCCAGCAAAGGAAGGGCTTGGGGTGCATCCGCTTCTGATTCATGATGACGGTATCAACACGTCTCACTCCCAGGTGGGAGCCTGCAGTGCCCCACGCTGATGAATCTTTCCATATCTGAGAACCAGTTCGCACGCTGCATGAACTCACCAGTGGGGAGATGGTTATGATGCTCGTGGGATGGAAAAGAGAATTTTTCTCACGTGAAAGAGCTTCAAAGACCTGTATTCCCGTGTGTGCGTGTGTGTGTGTGTGCATGTGTGTGTGTGTGTGTTTCTGGAAAGGTGATCCTGAGCAGCCTCTCTTCTCCAATTTAAACCCCTATTTAGAAGCAGACATCCTTCCTCAGAAAAGGAGTGATGGACAGCGGGACTTGACATCCAAAGGCCTGGTCCTCAGAACTGGAAAGACGTGCTAAGGTCACTGTCTCACCGTGGATAAGAACATTACTTGGTGACCCCATCGCTCTCCAGATCCACACATTGAAAAAAGAAGTTTGAAAGAGGGACCATTTAACTCAAAGCCAAGGGCAACACAATGGAGACTGGCTTCTTTATTCATAGTCTGGGCTAGCTGTTTGTCCTAGGGCTCAATGATTATTTTAGCCCATTAAGTGAAGCACAGAAAAATATACTCACCTCTTTTTTTAAAAGGCATTAAAGAGAAGATCAAAAAATCTAAAGCCGAAAAGAGGCACAGCGACAGAAGCAGCTGGACACAGACTGTAGAACAGCTTCAGAATAGAGAATGAGAATTATTATGACCAGGACTCTATTCTGAGCCCTTCCTTGGAAATCGCACCCATTTTTCTTAAACTGGAATTATTAACTAATACAAATTCTAAATGCTGCTGTGGACATTTTCAGTACTAGGCAGGAGCTCCGGGTGTCCTTTCAAAAACACTGTTTAACCAGGTGCATTGTATTTAGGTCAAAGTGATTTGAAGTGCTAGCTTGGATGGACCTAGATGGATTCTTTTTTTGTTGTTTTAATTACTCTTTCATTTTTTATTTTTCTGCTGCACACTGTGTGGAATCTTAGTTCCTCCACCAGGGATCGAACCTGAGCCCCCTGCACACAACCAGGTCGATTTACGTGTGAAGGTGTGTGTTGGGTGTTTTTTGGCACCTGGTTATAGTATCAAGTTCAAATTCTACCTCTGCCATTTACTAGCTAATTAACCCCCTCTAGATTTGGTTCCCCATCTCCAAATGAACGATGGTAAGAATACCTCCCTGGGAGGCTGTTGTAAAGATTCAGTGAGAGGTTGTATGCAGAATTCTGGCTTATTGTAGGCACTCCTCCTTGCCCTGGATTATTTTTCCATAATAAGTTTCGTGCACCTGAGAAAAATCAAATGATGACACGTTGATTCTAACGTTTATATGGAGAGGCAAAAGACCCAGGATAGGCAATACAATATCGAAGAACAAAGTTGAAGGATGAATGTTCCCTGACTTCACGACTTACTATAAAGCTACAGTAATCAAGACAGTGTGGTATCAGAGAAAGAGAAGACAAAGAGATCAATGAAATGAATACAGAGCCCAGAAGTAGACCCGTATAACACAGTCAACTAATAGTTGACAAAAGAAGCAAAGGCAACAGTGGGACAAAGATAGTCTTTTCAACACATGGTGTTGGAACAACTGGACAGCCACATGCAAACAAATGAAGCTAGACACAGACCTTCACCCTTCACAAAAATGACCTCAATATAGACCATAGACCTAACTGGAAGACACAAAACTATAAAACTCCTAGAAGAAAACATAGAAGAAAATCTAGATGACCTTGGGTATGGCAATGACTTTTTAGATACAACACCAAAGGCATGATTCCTGAAAGGAATCATTTATAAACTGGATTTCAGTAAAATTTAAAACTTCTGTTCTGTGAAAGACAATGTCAAAAGAAAAAGGAGACAAATCAGACTGGGAGAAGCTGTTTGCAAAAGACACAGCTAATTAAGGACTGTTCTCCAAAATATATAAACACTCGAAACCTCAACAATAAGAAAACAAACAGCTCAACTGAAACATGGGCCGAAGACCTTAACAGACTCCTCTCCGAAAAAAGATATACAGATGGCAAGTAAGCATAGGAAAAAGTGCTCCATGTCACGTACCATCAGGGAAATGTAAATCACAACAGTGAGATACCATGATGATTTTGTTAATTTAGTTACTGGAGTTAATCAAAGGGATGCCTATAAGGGTGTTGAAATTTGCATGTTTGTTTTCTAGCTCTTTTAATTAGAAATAAGGATTGATCAAAGGAAGAGAGGGTGGGAGGGAGGGAAAGGAAAGGAAAGGGTGAAGGAAGGAAACAAGGAAGATGAGCTTATGTTAGTCAAGCAAACATGACTCCTTAAAATAGAGCTGCCCCATCTCATCCCGCCTATTTATCCACATGTGAATCACAAAGAAGTAAAAGGCCTTCCCTGCTTTCTGCTTCATCAACAGAGGTGCTGCGGGCACCCCTCACCCCCAGCCAACGCAGGCCAGGGCCTGTTGCACCCATTTATGGAGACCTTTATCTTGACACAGAACACTGAGTAAACACTCCTGGAATTAGAAATATGTAAAAGCATCCAAAAAGTTTGAAAAAAGAAAAAAAGCACACAATAAAAAAGGAAATGCGTTACAGTCAGAACTAGTTCAGTAAACATTTGTGGAATGAAGGAATTCTAGCCCCTAATGATATTCTTGAACATGATGTATTCTACTTTTCTGTAGGGTTGGCTGCAAAAACGGTCACCCCATTTTAGCTTCCTGTGTTAGTGTTGGCTGTCCTTGCCCAGACAGGAACTGCTGTTTCATGTCACCTGTTCTCTAGGATTTAGAGTGCATTTTTCAGACCCCTTGCATCACAGCCATCTGCTAAAATGGTATATTCTAGGCCTTTCCAAACGCCCTAAGCTAGGAAATTCTGAAGAGAGGTAGTGCTGTGCAATTAACTTCGTTGGGAAGGAGGGGGAGACATCTGGCTTCTAGAGAGGGAGCAAGTGAGAGCTGATGTGGGTTCCAAAGCCAGCGTGATACATAGGGTGGGCGAGGGGTGGGTGGAGAGAGGCTGGAAGGAGTCTGGGGAGTGGGGGGAGAAGTGAGGAAGGTCAGGACACTAATATATTTATCCTGGCAAGTGAGGGACTAAGAGACCCTTGAAGAGGCAACAAATCCATTATTTTAACTCGCAAAGTCAACCAGCTGAGAAACCCAAATCATGTAATCGTTATATTGGTGGGAGAGAAGCAGAGAAGGACATTTCCATTTCCCATGACAACAAGTCTATAGGTATTGCCAAAATGGGTCTTTTTTTAAGTGGTATACATGTTTCACTTAGCAACCTGGCAGTGATTACCACAGGACTAGGAACAGACATAGTTTAAAATTTCATTTAAAATGGTTATTTCTGGGCTTCCCTGGTGGCGCAGTGGTTGAGAGTCCGCCTGCCGATGCAGGGGACACGGGTTTGTGCCCCGGTCCGGGAAGATCCCACATGCCACAGAGCGGCTGGGCCCGTGAGCCATGGCCGCTGAGCCTGCGCGTCCGGAGCCTGTGCTCCGCAACGGGAGAGGCCACAGCAGTGAGAGGCCCGCGTACCGCAAAAAAAAAAAAAAAAATTAAATTAAAAAAATAAAAATAAAAAAATAAAATGGTTATTTCTGTAGAGCTAGACCGCAGTGGAGAGGGTAGGGCAGGGAACCCTTGATTTCTAAGATAATCCTTTCTACACTGGTTGGTATTTTCCCCTCAGCCATGTCTCACTTTACAAAGAAAGGTATGATTTGTGTTTGAAGAGCCCTTTGCCCCCCACACCCACCATGCTGGCTGTGTTATCCTCTCTGGTCGGGGGACCCAATGACAGTGCATCTCAAAAAGCTCCCATGTGAGCCCCTGAACTGCTGCCAGGCCTCGTCAGCACCAGGGAATATTGTGACAGAAATGAACAAATGCATAAATAATGAAAGAAAAATCTCTCTGCTAACTCCTTTATTAGAAGGTCAACTCAAAACTGACGGTTCAAGGGTTACACAGTCACGATATCACTTCTCTGCGGTACTCCCTCTTTTCCTCCTCCCTCCCTATTTTTTAACATATTCTAAGTTTTAAAATAAGAAATTAAGATATTGAAAGATGCATCATATACAAATCTTTTCCCCCAATGTCCTCGGCTGACGCCATCACGAGGCGTTCCCCAAGGTGGCTGGATGACCATTTCATGTAGACCCCTCAGCCGTCCCCACCAAGGACAGAGGCCTCAACCTACAGAACTTTCCAGCAAAACTCCATCCTTTCAAGACTTAAATCAAGGTCTCCAACAGAAAAGGCTGAGACAAACAAAAACAAAACAGATTCTGGTTTTCAACCAAGCTCAAAGAGCCTTGTTCAAAGCAAATCAAAGCTCTCCCGGTAGCCAGCTCGTTGTGTTTAATCATCAACTGCGCTTATCAGATCTTGATTTGTGAGTTCCTTGAAGAAAAAAGAGGTGCAGAAAGAATCCTTTTGTGCTTTGGAGATTGATTTCAAAGCAGACCTTGAGGTCACCTGCAGAGATGCTTTAGGCGGAAATTATAGGCAAGAAACAAAATGCACTCATTTGATTTCATAAAGTTGGGCAGAACCCCTGGGTTCAGACTTACCATTGGAATCTAACCATGGCTGAAGCACCAGTCCTCACGTTATTTTTCTTTTGGGGGCAGGAGGAGTAGCAACAATGCAGGTTGGGGTCTGCTCTGACTCCCCTGGATGCGCTCCTATATCCTGATTACGGGGCTGAGACCAGAGGAGACCTGTCAAGTTTACCTGCTAGAAACAAACGCTCATCTTGCTGTCCAAGACCTCAGGAAAGGTTAGATTGTCTGGGTTTGGCTTTCCTTGGCTAGTTCTCCACTATAGTTTAGAGACTCTGGGTCTTTAGGTGGAGTTTGACTCAATCAAGGTGGCCAGTACTCAGATCTGTGGTTCCAATTCCAATATCCTCTCCTGGGGAGAGCAAGAAATAAGACCTACCTATGGGCGGATGATGATAAGAATAATATTAAACGGTATTGTTATCAGTGAGACCTGCAGTAAGTTGGGGTGATCTGCTGGCACCCTCAAGCGAGCCATGGTGCCATGTTTTGTTTTGGTTTTTTTTGCGGTACACGGGCTTCTCACTGTTGTGGCCTCTCCTGTTGCGGAGCACAGGCTCCAGACGCGCAGGCTCAGTGGCCATGGCTCACGGGCCCAGCCGCTCCGCGGCACGTGGGATCTTCCCGGACCAGGGCACGAACCCGTGTCCCCTGCATCGGCAGTCGGACTCTCAACCACTGCGCCACCAGGGAAGCCCCATGGTACTGTGTTTGATTCAAAAACCAAACAACCCAGCAGGCAAAGAATAAAGCAAAGAACAGATGAAGTCTCTGGAAAGGCCAAAGAAAGATTCCATCCCCATACACAGTGCCACTTCTTCCTACCTTTCTTCTCCATTCTTCTCTCTGTGTCTCACATTTCAGTTTTGTGAGACTCTCTCTCCTGCCCAAACAAACTCTGCCCCTCTCTTCCCGGAAGACATGCTCATTGCTTTCCCTCTGTCTTTTTTGTGCAACAGTAGCTCTCAAACCCTTCTGTTGAAAACCCTACCATTTTCTCCTTTTCCCTCTCTTTTATTTTCCCTGTACCAAAAATATCAAGACGAAGCTGGCATTCCAAAATGGGGGGACCCTGGGGGTGGGTTGGGAAAGAGAGTCTAGGATTATTGGTGCCTTTAACACTAATAGTGCCCGAAGCACTACTGATACTCTATTGATTACCTACTATGTGTTGGACATGATATTAACTTACTGAATTTAACAGGTATCTAAATTGGGGTTTCCTTAAGTGCTTTCTGAGGATACTGTGTTCCATGATAGCAAGGTTTGATGATTAAACATATTTGGAAAATGTGTTGTGTCCTTGAGATTCCCAATACGTATTAAACGTATGATAATTCCTACAGTAAATATGCATATTTGTCATTGGTTAGCCCAGGATTTCCCTAATTTATTTGATCACTACACTTACCTGACGATGGAAAAAGAAGACGCTAATGTCAACAGCACATTTGGCCCACACAGATCTAGAAAATGGAAGTCACCAAAGCACACTCGTTCTGTTGTTTGCAGGTCCTGGAGAGCCTCATGAGAATCCACCCTGATCTACTGGGGTGTTTGTGGTGATGTAGACATGGGCTTGTTTATTCTTGACACAGAGGTTTTGTCCCCGAGGCATAGGGGATGGGTAAGGATGAGCCAATGAGACAATTCAGCGATGGCTTACACACAAGTCAGAAATGCAAGATGGTACCTAATCGTCTTGGTGGGGAAGGAGAGGGGGCGGGTGCCTCAGAGACCAGGAAGTCCAACCCTAACCCAGCAGCTATCACTGGCCCACGGAGTGGCACACATGATGTAATTCTGCAGCCACACACTGAAGCCCTGAATTTAAGCTTGCTCTAGACTTAGGCTGACAGCTAGAAACAGAAAAATCAGTACATCAACTTGGTGCTTCCGAATGGGATTTATTTTCAAACATGGTGATGGCATTTCCAAACACCCAGATCCCTTCTGTGTCCTTTCTCACACTCCCCTGCTTCACCAAGCCCCGCCCTTCTCCCTCAGCATCACGCTTTTCTAAATCAAATAGAGACTTAGCGTGATCCGCAAGCCAGAACAGCCCAAGGAGCAGCATCCCCCCTGGCCAGAGCCAGCGCCTCACAGAGCTGCTGCGAGATCCAGGCTTTTTGCTATTTTGCTGTTTGCTTTTGGAACTTCTTTAAAACAAACCTCAAAGAAGATCAGACTCTTATCTGAAACTAATTCCTTTTAGAATCCAAGGAATGACTCACAGAGGCTGTTTTGACATCTGTGTTCCCTGTTGAGTTAATATGATTAGACTCATACATTCTATTTTTGAAATGTAGACGATGTGCCCTGAATATTCTTCCAGAACAAAAAAGAATAGGGGGAAAGTGACACCCCTATTTACATACGTGCTGTTTGCCCCCCTTACTTTTGTCTTTCATGGTCTAGTTTTTTCCATCAGATTAAAGAGATTGGACAAATTATTCAGGTAAGTTGCAGAATGCTCTTTGGAATAAGTCATGTCCCTGCACAAACTAATAATATGAAAAGTTCTCTTTTCACGAGATGACAGATGAATGGCTAAGCAAACATGTAGTATATCTACTCAATGGAATATTATCCAGCCTTAAAAAGGAGTGAAATTCTGACACAGGCTACAACATGGCTGGACCTTGAGGACATGATGTAAGTGAAATAAATCAGTCACAAAAAGACAAATACTATATAATTCCACTGATATGAGGTCCCTAGAGTAGTTAAATTCATAGAGAAAAAGGTAGAATGATGGTTCCCAGGGACTGGGGGAGGGGAAATGGGGAGTTAGTGATTAATGGATAAGACGCTTGAGCTGGGGAAGATGAAAAAGTTCTGGAGACGGATGTCATCATTGTAGTTCAACAATGTAAATGTAGTTAATAGTATGGAACTGAGCACTTAAAAATGGTTAAAGTGATCAATTTTTGTTATGTGTATTTTAGCCTCCCCCCTGACAAACACGCAAAGTTCCCTTTTCTCTGGAGCAGACATTGAGCAATGCCTGTGTCCCAAGCTTCCCCCTGCTTGTTTCTGATCTTACCAACCCTGCTGCTCCAGAAATAGCCGTGCTCCTGGTTCTTCAAAGCTAAGGCATGGCAGACCTAAGTCCCCTCTCCTCCAGAGCTGGCACAGTTCCAGCTGAGGGAGGTGATTTTCTTATACTCTGCGAAGGATGGTTTTAGCAGGGGGTAGGTGCAACCAGCTTTCCAGGGAAAAATGTCTCAACTGTTGAAATCTGATGGGTCCTGAGATTTGATCTAAGTCCCGGTAGTCGTTAAAATAAGTTAAGGCTGGTACCCTTTGTTCTTGTGTCATAAACCATCTGCTACAAAGCGTTCAAAGACATACGGCCCTCCAACTTGGCCATAAAATTAACCCTAATCTTCAGACTGCTTGCTCTGTGTTTCAACTGTGTGGGCACAGCCCAAGTGTTGAAGCACTTTATGTGTGAGATAAATTTTGATAAGTCCCATAAAGCAATGTTGCTCATAATAACAGACTTCCTGTGTGCCCACTAAGGACAACGAACTGGGCTAAGAACAAACCTCAAAGGAAGTATTCTGTTGTTTGAGGTTGAAAGAAACAATAAAGATCTTTCATTCTTGCCACTAGAATAATGGTCCTTTGAGAACTTCACTTTTGAAAGAGTCTCTGGCATGACTGCAGAGGTCATAAACACCCCTATCGTATGTATTTTCAAGTTTTCTCTTTAAGGCACTCACACATTTCAGAATGACATGTTAAAAGATATATACAGCTGGGGGAGGGACCAGTCAGAACGTTCCAAGAATAATCCCTGTTAAATATGTTATAATCTTTCTTGGCCAGATCTGTTCTGAACATCTTAGTCGTTGTACTGAAAGAGCTACTCTCCTCACTTTACAATGCACCTGCATGGACTTTGGAAAGATAAGGATTGATCGCACCAAATAAATACCCAATTGTCAGATAAAGTTTACAAACAAAAAGTCTTGTCACGTGTTTTTCACATGCAGGTCATTCTCAATTTCTTAATTGGGGCTAATTTGGAGTGATAGTAACACACTCGCTGGTTGGCTTTAACCCCTCTCCTTCGTGTTTCTAGACAATAGCAGTGATGTACCCTAGGGGCCACAGGGTGGGAAAGATGGATAAGAACTCAATTACCACCAGTTTCCAGGACACCTAGTTAGGAAGGTCTCTTTCTGGCCAGGACTGGGGAGCAGCCGTATAATACAGTGCAAATACAGTGCCAAGGGCAAGGGGCTGGGCTGCGTCTGGTTGTTGCCACCTGAGATGCCAGGCTGGGTACCATATTGCACCAGCCATGACAACAAGCTCTTCACAGGGCAGGAAAATGACTTAGGCATGGTTATTGCCAAATCCCCTCTGTTGGCCTTTCCCCCCGCTCTTTCCTGCCCTCCTTTAAAGTCTGGGCAGAAAGAAGGATGCGCTTTCTTCTGGGGGTCCTAGGATAAGCCACAAGAGAGACCCTGCCGACAATTATGCCTTCTGTGGTCATGGAAGGCAGGTGCGGTTGGAGCCCTGCACAGAAATTAACAAGCCCAACACTGACCCCAGAGCATGCTGGGAAAAGCCCTCCTGTTGCCCTGGAATGGAGAGCAGAAGCTCGTCCTAGACTTGCAGAAGCTCTGTGGACCGTAAAGAACCAGAAGGGAGGAGGTAGGCAGGGGCAACCGCTGGTGAAGCTTCAAGCCTCCGTATCTCCATCTGCAGATAAGGACAATGCTATGAAGAAAATAAACAAAGTGATGTGCTGTGGGTGGTTTGGTGTTTTTTTTTAACTTTTAACTTTATATTAGAGTATAATTCATTAACAATGTTGTGTTAGTTTCAGGTGTACAGCAATGTGATTCAGTTATACATATACATGTGTGTATCTATTCTCTTTCAAATTCTTTTTCCATCTAGGTTGTTATATAATATTGAGCAGAGTTCCCTGTGCTAGACAGTAGGTCCTTGTTGGTTATCTGTTTTAAATATAGCAGCGTGTACATGTCAATCCTAAACTCTCTAACTCTCCCACCCCCCCACCCTTCCCCCCTGTAACCACAAGTTCATTCTTTAAGTCTGTGGTGGTAGTTTTAGGTGGGTGGTCAAGCCACAGCCAAGCTGAGACCTCAGAGATGCCAGGACACCAGGGAAGAAAAGACACAGGAGGAAATCTCTGTATAGGGGAGGAGCATCAAGTGCAAAGGCCCTGTGACAAGAAGCATCTGAGGTGTTTAAGGAGCAACCAAGTGTATGGCTACAGTGCACGGAGGGCGGGACCTGCTGGAGGCTGAGTTTACATCAGTGGACGGGGTCCCTCACTCAGAGCATCAGTGAGGAGAGGAAAGACTCCACGTGTCCTCTGAGGGCGCTGTTCTCACCTGCAGCCCCAAACCACCCAGGGGGCCAGTGGAGGAACCGTCTGATTCAACACCCAAGGAGGCTGGCCTCCTGTGCCCCTTACATGTGGCTGATGGGGCCACTCACCTTCTCTGCTAGTCTTTCCATCCACCTTAAATATTCCAGGCCATTATCCACATACCACACACAGCTTGTTGTAGTCTCAACAAAGAGGGCAAAGCCAGGAAATGGCTGATTCTTTCCACGCATTCTGTTTTTCTCAACGGTTTATTCAGACCAGTCCTTCTCCCCTGCGGGTGATTTATCCCCTCAGAGACACTGGCCAATTTTTTTGGAGACATTTTTGGTTGGCACAAATGGGGCGTGGTGCTACTGGTATCTACTGGGTAGGGGAAGGGATGCTACTAACATCCTACAGTGCACAGGACAGCCCCCTAACAACAGAGCATTATCTCATTCAAAATGTTGATGGATAGATAAGAAGAAAGACCATCCCAGGGAGTCTACTAAGGAGGATTTTGTGCCAGAAAGAAAATGACCCGTAGGAAAGCTGGCTCAGCTCCCTTCAAAATTAAATACCTCTCTCCTTTGTTACACATTGGAAAACAAATGAGTTTCTATTTCAGTCTGTTTGGCAGGCTTTCTGGCAGAGGCTGGGTGCATTGTGGACAGCCAAGCGTGGTTTGCAGTGCATCAGGAGAAGTCTCGGGATGGTCCAGAGCCATAAACACGGGCAGGCAGACCACCCTGGGCTCTGAGGCTGCTTGGAGCTCCCAGAAGCTGGAACACACCCAGCTGGGTCCTCCCTGTGGGAAGTGCCTGGATGCAAGGCTTAAAGCTGTAGGAACTTGCTGGCATCATGGGTTTTCACTTTGAGACATTTCCCCCTTTTATACACAGTCATTAGAGCTCCTAAATTCAAAGCAGGGGTGTGCCTAAAAACATCCTTGTGTAGATATGTCAGTAAAGTCATCATGCCACAGTTGCTATGGGCTGAACGGTGTCCCCCTTAAATTCTTATGCTGAAGTCCTAACACCCAGTATCTCAGAATGTGACTGTATTCGGATATGGGGTCTTCACAGAGGTAATTAAGGTAAAATGAAGTCATATGGTGGCCCCTAATCCAATATGACTGGTATCCTTATAAGAAGAGGAGATTAGGACACAAATGCTCACAGAACGATGACCATGTGAGGACACAGGGTAAGATGAGTACCTACGAGCCAAGGAGAGAGGCCTCAGGAGAAACCAACCCTGCCAACACCTTGATCTGGGCTTGCAGCCTCCAGAACTGTGAGACAATAAATGTCTGTTGTTTAAGCCCTCAGTCTATGGTGCTTAGTTTTTGCAGCCCGAGCTGGCTAATACAACAGTCTTAGGGCTGGGAAGCGTTCAAAAGTCCTCCCATGTGACCTGCCACCCAGAGCCACCTTCTCCTTTATGGACACACTCTGAGAAGCAGTCTGGTCTCTGATCACCATCAGAGGTGGGGACCTCGTTACTTCACAGAGAAATTGTTTAGCATGAGGTATTAGTTTCCTCTTGCTGCTGTAACAAATTACCACAAACTTGGGAGTTAAAAACAAGAGCAATGTATGCTCTCTCTGTTCTAGAGTTCAGAAATCCAAAACCAGTTTCACTGGGTTGTGCTCTGTCCTGGGGGCTACAGAGGAGAATCTGTTTCCTTGCCTTTTCCTGCACCTAGAGCTGCATCCCCTTGGTTCCTTGGTCGGTGGTCCCTTCCTCCATCTTCAAAGCCATCAGTGGAGCATCTTGCTTGCCTCATCACATGGCCTCCTCTTCTGTGTCAAATCTCCCTCTATCTTTTGTAACACTTGTGATGGCATGTAGGAACCATCCAGATGATCCAGGATAAAGTCCCATCTCAAGATCCTTAATCACGTCAACAAAGCCCCTTTTGCCATATAAGGTAACCTATTCGTAGGTTCCAGGGATTAGGACATCTTTGGGGGAGGGACATTATTCAGCTCACCACATGCCTTAGGGCAGAGTTCTTGTGTCAGGTCACTGGCCACCAGCCAGCCTGGAGGACAGACCACCTCAGTGGTGGTCAGAGTGGCTAAATCACGGGACACAGGCTAACTTGGCAGCCTGTGCATTAGGAGGCTCTCCAAGAGACACTGGGGTCTTGTAGACCCTCTTGCAAGAATGTCTTCCCACGGATATTTACATTTTTGAAGATAGCTTTGGATTAAAGGAATAAAGGTCAAATGACAAAGGCAGTGTTAGGGATGAGCAGCTGTCACCTACTCTGTTAAAAGAAACAAGCCACATTCAAGCAGTCAGACTTGAAAACTCCGGAAGGGGCACCATCCCCAAGACCAGACCAGGTCCTTCCTTCTGAGGTTGTGCAATATTTTGCTTATGGGAAGTGAGGTCACCCGTTTCTCTGTCCCTTTCTCCAGAGCACAGCAGGGTGCAATGTGTAAAGTTTTGTGGAGATTTAGCTAAGCTCATTTTTTTCCCCCAACCCAGCAGGGATTTGTGAGGGGTTTTTTTTTCTAAAAAAAAAGCAAGCCTTTAAAGAAATGGCCCCCGACCAGTCCCAGGGAACTTAAATCCTAACAAACACATCATTAAACGTATACGACTTCCTTCCAGTACATTCCATGCAGATGCAGAGGACAGTTAAGGCATTTATTTTCAGACCACCCTCATTATTGTTCCCATCCACCCTTCATTCGATTAAATAGACACCAGGCCAAAAAAGTCATGAAGATCTAAGTTGCTGCTTCTCCTTTTTCTTTATTCAATTAAATGGGGCTAAACAGGCAATAGTTGGTCTCAGAAAACGACCAAGTACACGTCCTGATTTTCTCTATTTTGCAGGGCCCGAGAAGGTGTCACCGCTTTTTAAGGGTCTGTGAGTCCAGCTGATGGCTCCCAAGTGAAGCCTCCTTCCTTGAGGAACAAACACTTTCCAGAAACCTCACAGCTGGCCGCAGCCGGTCACCCACCTGCCCACTGCTACAGGGGGGGTCAAAGGGGCACCATCAGTCAGCACGGCTATGTCAGCACTGGGCTGAATTGTGTCCCCCAAAGAGGTGTGGTGAAGTCCTAACCCCTGGTGCCAGTGGATGTGACCTTATTGGAAATGGAATCAAGTTCACATAGATTAGACTGAGTCAGGGTGAGCCCTGGAGCCCTGACTGGTCTCCTCATAAGAAAACACAGGAAAGAGGGTGAGGGAGACTCAGGGAGAGCCTGGGATGGACACGGTGCTCTCTGAGCCTAGGAAAACCAAGGCTGGTCGGCGACCCCTGGAAAGTAGGGAAAGGCGAGGAAGGAGTCTTCCTCTGAAACCCCAACTCTGCAGACACCTTGATTTCAGACAGCTGGCCTCCAGAACTGGGAGGCAATAATTTCTGCTGTTCTAAGCTGCCCCATCTGTGGTGCTCTGTTACAGCAGCCCTAGCACACAAATGCACCGAGTCAGGCCCTGAAACGCCCCTTTGGTCACCTTCATGCAGAAGCGGCTGTCTGGCACTGTTCCGCATCTCTCTCTGCTGCTTCTCATGTCTGCCCTGGAGATTTCCTAAGCCTGATTTGGGCTTCAAATGTGAGGAAGGACCACCAAGGCCCTCTTTGGGATTGGAATGACTTCAAAGGGAAGAAAACGGGATGTCTTCTCCCCAGCACCCTCCCCACAAGTTCTCTTTCTTTTTCTAGATTATTTACATAATTTTATTTTATTTTTTAATTTTATTGAAGTATAATTAATTTACAATGTTGTGTTAATTTCTTATTATAGCAAAGTAACTCAGTTATACATATATATATGTGTATATATATATATATATTCTTTTCCATTATGGTTTGTCACAGGATATTGAATTTATTTCTCTGTGCTTGTTGTATCCATTCTATGTATACTAGTTTGCATCTGCTAATCCCAACCTCCCACTCCATCCCTCCCTCAACCCCCTCCTCCTTGGCAACCACAAATCTGTTCTCTATGTCTGTGAGTCTGTTTTTGTTTCGTAGACATATCTATGAAGCAAGTTCTCTTAAAGCAGGATGGAGCAAAACAAAAAGAAAAGAATGCCATACACGTGATCTACAGGGCTGATGGAGGGAAGGAAGGAGCTAGCCAGTGCATGCCAGACGCTCTGCTGGGAGCCGTATGGAGAATATCTCATTCTCGCCCAGCTGTGTTGAGGGCAGGGTTCCCATCCTGCACGTGCTGTGTGCAAGCTGGATCCAAGCCGAGGTCTCCTTGTTCCAAAGGTCACAGAGATTTGCCCCACAGCCCGGTGTCTCGGAGTCTCCATCCAGGGTCTATGCGGCTGCTCAGTTTAAATTCAACCACCCAGCATAATTACATAACTATAGCAGCGGCTCTGAAACTTCCAGTAAGCATTAGAGTCACCCGAGGGCCTGTTAGGACACCCATGCACCCATCTCTCCCCTGTCCCCCACCCCTGCTTCCAGAGTTTCTGATGCAGTGGGTCCAGGTGGGCGTGAGATCCTGCACTGCTATCTCCAGAATGGTGAGAGGTGGGTCCAGGTTCCAGGGTTGAGGACCTTTCATTGATTTGAACGTGGGACGGGACGGCATCAGGTGTGGCCCGAGTCCTGGGGCCCCCGCCCTCACGTGATGGGAGGCGGAGGTGTGGGATAGTAGGACTTCTCTTCCTCACTGCCCTCCCCTCCCCTAGCCTCTCCTGACCTGTCCTTCCTTGCCACCCACCTCCGCGGCAGTAACTCAGCGCTCTAACCCACACCCTCCACAAGCCTCTATCCTTCTCTACCCAGACAGCTGCTTCCCTGTTTGTCCTCGGTCAGTGGTGGATTCCTGGGATGAAGCGTCGCTGACGTGGTTCACAGGCTCACATGCGCCCACAAGGCGATGCCGTCCCTTCCCCCACCTTTCCCTGACCACGTTGCACTTTCCTTCTGGAATGCACGCTATGCCTCGTGCTATGGGCTGAACTGCGTCCACCTAAAATTCACATGTTGGATTCTTAGACTCTGGTACCTCAAAATGTGACTGGATTTGGAGAAAGGGATTTGAAAGAGGTGACTAAAGTTAAATGAGGTCATTAGTGCGGGTCCTACTCCGACATGACAGGTGTCCTTATAACAAGAGGGGATCAGGACACAGACACACACGGAGGGGCGACCATGTAAGGACACAGGAAGGAGACGGCGGTCTACAGTCAGGAGACAGGCCTCGTAGGAGCCAACCTTGACCTTGGCCTTCCAGCCTCCAGAACTGGGAGGAAATAAACCGTTGTTTAAGCCGCCCAGCCTGCGGTACTTGTTACAGCAGCCCAAGCAGATGAATACACGGTGTTTGCATTTCTGTGTCTCCAGTGGATTATAACCTCCCGAGGACAGGAACTGTGTCTTTTCACCTTGCATTCCCAACACTTAGCATGTGCCTGGCACAATTAAAGGGCATGATAATAAAGATGATCATAAAATAATAACTATCATTTGTTGAGCACTTACTATGTGCCAGGCCCTGTGCTCAGCACTTCACATGTAATCCTCAGAACCATAATGTAAGTACTATTATTATCTCCATTCTAAAAATGAAGATGTTGAAGCACAGAGAGGTGAGGAAACTTGCCACAGACACACAGCTAATAAGTGGTGCATGTGATGGGCGGAATGATGACACCCAAAGATATCCACATTCTAATTCCTGGAACCTGCAAGTGTTACTAGAGAGACTCTGCAGGTGTGATTAATTTAGGGAACTTGACATGGAAGATTATCCTGGATTAACCGGATGCACACTGAATGCTATCACATGTCCTTGTAAAAGGAAGGCAGAGGGAGATTTCACACAGACAGGAGAGAAGAAAGCAATGTGATCACTGAAGCAGATGTTACACGAATGACCTTGAAGATGGAGGAATGGGCCATGAACAAAGGAATGCAGGTGTCCTCTAGAAGGTGGACGAAGCAAGGAATGGATTCTCCCCTAGAGCCCCTGCGGGGAGCACAGGCCTGCCGACGCCTTGGTTTCAGCTCCGTGATGCTGATTTCTCAGCTCCAGAACTGTGAGAGAATAAATTTCTGCTGTTTTGAGCCAGTAAGTTTGTAATAATTTATTACAGCAGCCAATGAAAACTCATAGAGACAGGATATAAACCCAGGCAGTCTCTCTTCAGACCCTGCACTGTTGTTTTGTTTTATTAAAATGTTTTAAAACTTTCTTCTTAAAATTTTAAGATTTAAAACATTCTTTAATGAGGTGCAATTTCATACAGTGAAATGCACAATACATGTGACAAATTTAAACACTCGTGCAGTCCCCACCCCATCAAGCTATAGACCAGACCCATCCCCTTTTCCACCAATCCAGTTTCTGTTCCAAGGCAGCCACTGTTCCGATTTCTATCACCGCACGTTAGTTTTGCCTGTTTTTGAACTTCCTATAGAGAACGCATAGAGAATGTTGTGAAACTGCACAGCTCAGACTGGGACTTGAACTCACGGGCTGAGACTCGAACCCACTGTCTTTTAATTAAAATCACTCACCTGGTGTCAGGACTTAGTGAAGCTCAGGTTCTTTATGTCTCAGCACAGAAGGAATTCAGCGAGAGACAAAGTGATAGGTAAGAAGTAGATTGAGCGATTTATTGATTGATTGATTATTTCTGGCCGCACCGCACAGCATGCGGGATCTTAGTTCCCTCACCAGGGATCGAACCTGTGACCCCTGAAATGGAAGTGCAGAGTCCTAACCACTGGACCGCCAGGGAAGTCCCAACAAAGAAGTAGATTTATTAACATAGGACGCTTGTGAGGGATACAAGGAGGCAGGCATGGGGGCTCTGCCCTGAGAACTAAGTGGGAAAGCAGGTTTCTTTAGAGAGATACACATTCCATAGACAGAATTTGGTCTGTCTCAACAGGAGAGAGAGGCCCTGAAATATGGGGGGGTTAGTTTTTTTGTTTGTTTGTTTTTTTCGCGGTACGCGGGCCTCTCACTGTTGTGGCCTCTCCGTTGCGGAGCACAGGCTCCGGACGTGCAGGCTCAGCGGCCATGGCTCACGGGCCCAGCCGCTCCGCGGCATGTGGGATCCTCCCGGACCGGGGCACGAACCCCTGTCCTCTGCATCGGCAGGCGGACTCGCAACCACTGCGCCACCAGGGAAGCCCGGGGTGGTTAGCTTTTATGAGCTGGGTAACTTCATAGTGGGAGGATTATGCCAACTATTTCGGAGAAGGGGTAGGGATTTCCAGGATTTGGGCTATCACTCACTTTATGGCCTTTTATGGTCGGCCTCAGAACAGCCCTGGAGCCTGTGGGTGTGTCATTTAACATGCTGATGTGTTACAATGAGCCTACACTGAGGCTCCAGGCCCACTGGAAGTTGAATCTTCCACCATCTTGAGCCTAATTGGTTCTAACCTGTTTCTGTTGAATCCTCAAAGGCTACGTCATTCTTTTAGAGGTTGTCCCCTTCCCCTTTTCCTCCTGTCTCAGTTTTGTGTATTTGGAGTTTCTTTTCATTCATCCATGGTCTGAATGTCCCACAATTTGTTTGTATTTTATTGTGTCCCTGAGAGGAAATTTTGAACATCTCCTGCAACGCACAAGTCAAACTAGAGATGAACACCAGGAGAGATGCAGACACCAGCCAGGAGGGTCACATGGGTGGAGTTTGCCCTGTGGTTGAAATGGGACAACCTCCCAAAAGCCCCCAGTGTGGTGTCTGGCAGGCACACAGTTAATGCAGCAGAAATATTCGTTTCCACTCTCTTTGCTAGATGGGAGTTCTTTTGTCTTCAAAGTAAAGCAGCCTTGGACCGTATGGTCACAAAATGATACTCTATGAACTGTAGGGCAGGAAAGACTTCCTCCACCCTCCTAGGTTTGATAGCTGGGTCTCTGAAATAAATTGATAGCAGGCAGATTAAGAATAGAAAAGGTGTACACATTGATTCATTTTTAATATTATGTGCATGGGGACATCACAGGGAAAAAAGGTGAATACTCAGTAAATTGGTGCAATTTGAGAGCTCCTATACCATCTCAACAGGGGAAGGGAAGTGGGGATGTAGCCAGTTCAGGGAAGAGCAAATGACTCTTAGGAAAGATGAAGGGACACTTAGAGGAACAGATGGGAGATATGAGTTTGTGAGGACGTTTGTCTGGGTGTGGTGCCGACTTCTGGTCTTTTCTCTTGGGATAACAGTCAGTCTTCGCAGCTGACGACACTCCTGGGGAGGGGATTTAAGACAATCGAGTTCCCTTTGGAGAATCTGTCTTCAGGCAGAGAGGGGGAGTTCAGAGAAAGCCTCCCCCTGTGTTTGCTGCTTTTCCAGTGGCTTCAGCTCAAAATAATCAATATGACAAAGCGGCATATTTTGGGGTGGTGTGTCCTGGACTCTTTTGAAATCGTATTTCTTTTGCTCTCGCTGAAACTTTTGAGTTGCTATTTATGTCCTCTTGCTACCCAATTACAATGCCTGGTATCGGAGATTAGTCCCCAAACTCTGCTAAGGACACAGCGGGTTTGGTTTATGCTTACCATCGACGGCTATGAAACTGACAGCTCCCCCTTCCTGTCTGTCCCCAGGCCAGAGCGGGGCCATTCGGGAAAGACTGCTTAGAGAAAACCAGCCCCTCTCTCCCCCACAATCCCTCTCCAGTCTCAGCTTCACAGAAATGGGCTGTCATCCTCTCTTCATGGGAAATGCATAGACCTACAGTGTGTGCAGTATTGTAATAAACCCAGTGAGCTGCCCACGCATCGCGAGATCCAGAGCATTAACAATAATTCACATCCACTTTCATGTCCCTCCCCCTTTAGAGGAACACTTACATCTTGAAATTTGTGTTCAGCCTTGTATTTTTTTTTAAAAAAGATGCATAATTGCATCATACACACATATTCCTAAAAACGTACTCTTTAGTTTTAGTCATTTTTCACTTTGACCAAAGTTTATCGAGTTGCATGAAATTTTCTGGGGTTCGTATTTTTCACTCGATGTTTTCAGTTGCCGAGATGTAGTCATATGATGGTGGACGGCTCTGGTTAATTCTTTCTTACCAGTGTATCACATCCTGTTATGTGACCTGCCACAATCCGTTTATCCACTGTCCAGGTGGTGGGCGGTGGGTTATTTCCAGGTTTTTGTTATTCCTAACCATGCTGGTTTGTAAAGATTCTTCTGCATGTTTCTGATAGATTCGGGCAGGAGTTTCCCCTCAGTATGTGCCTGGTATGAATGTTCAACTTTACGAGATGATGACAAACTTTTTCAAAGTGTCTCTGCCCGTTCTGGTCTCCCACCAAGCAAACTCTAATTCACTTACCGATAAAGAAAATAGGAACTCAATGAATGAAGCTAGAGAAAAATATTTCTCCACGTGGAAGAAAGGAAATTGTGCCCTTACCTCACACTATTCACACCACTCCAGGCAGCTCAAAGACTGAATGAAATTCCAACAGCGACATTTGCTGTTGGATGAATATTTATCCTAACGTGGGTAGGGAAGGATTTCTTAAGACAAGATAGGCATACACCATAAATTAAATGATTGACAATTTTGATTCTTTTAAAACTAAGAACTTTTGTTCATCATTTAAAAACTTGAGGACAGTGAAAAGACAAGATGATACTTTTGTAACAAAAAAGGGATTAGAATCAAGAGTAACTATTGAATATGGAATCTAAGAAAAAAAGATGTTTCTGAAGAACCTAGGGGCTGGACAGGAATAAAGACGCAGATGTAGAGAACGGACTTGAGGACACTGGGAGGAGGAAGGGTAAGCTGGGACGAAGTGAGAGAGTGACATGGACACATACACTACCAAATGTAAAACAGATAGCTAGTGGGAAGCAGCCGCATAGCACAGGGAGATCAGCTCGGTGCTTTGTGACCACCTAGAGGGGTGGGATAGGGAGGGTGGGAGGGAGACGCAAGAGGGAGGAGATATGGGGATATATGTGTATGTATAGCTGATTCACTTTGTTATACAGCAGAAACTGACACACCATTGTAAAGCAATTATACTCCAATAAAGATGTTAAAAAAAAAAGAGTATATATTGAAACTAACACAATACTATAAATCAACTATAGTTAAAATTTTTTAAAGAATATATAAAGAGACTCTATGAAATAATAAAGAGAGCCCAAATAATCAGTTAAAAATGGGCACAAGATATCATATAAAAGTGGGCAATATATATATACAGTAGTTCCCCCCCTTATCCATGGGGGATACATTCCAAGACCCCCAGTAGATGCCTGAGGCTGCAGATAGTAGTGAATTGAAGCGTATATAGACAATGCACTTTCCTTACATACATATCTTTGATAAGTTTAATTCATAAATTAGGCACAGTGAGAGATTAACACCAATAACTAATAATAAAATAGAACAAGTATAACAATATACTGTAACAAAAGTTATGTGAATGGGGCCTCTCTGTCTCTCAAAATAGCTTACCTGCCTATACTCACCCTTCTTCTTGGGATGATGTGAGATGATGAAAAGCCTACGTGATGAGATGAAGTGAGATGAACGATTCGGGTATTGTGATGGTGTGAGGACGCTACTGACCTTCTGATGATACGTGAGAAGGAGGGGACCACGCACCTCCCAGATCCTGGATCATGGGGCCATGAGGCTGTTGATGGTTGAGGACCCCACACGGAACAGAGCAGGACAGTGTGAGATGTCACCATGCTACTCAGAATGGCAGAAAATTTTAAACTTATGAATTGTTTATTTCGGAATTTTCCATTTAATATTTTTGGACCCTCATTTGACTACAGGTAACTGAAACCTCAGAAAATAAAACTGCAGATAAAGGGGGATTATTACATATATAAGGAGAGACACCTCATCTCGCCCCTCTCAGCCTCCCCAGGACACGCGGACCTTCACACCCCCTCCCCCCCACCCGGGAGTCTGCGCACGCGTGCACACACTTGTACACACCCACACACTCACCACCCATTATGCGCTTCATATACTTTATCTCTTTGAACACTCGTAACAATCCTTTGACGTTGGTATTATTACCCTCCATTGTACAGATGAGTAAACTGAGGCTCTGGGGGCTGAAGTCTTATTCTGAGGAATCAGCTCAGGGTGGCAGAGCTGAGCTTCTGACACAGGGCTGACATTCTCGTCACCTCCAGGGCACTGCAGGCTCCTCACATCAACCCCAAGAAGGGTGGGCAGAGACCCACCTCGTGCCCACACAGACCCCAAGACCACCTTCGAATCACCACACGTTCTACTCACCTGTCGGGAACTGAGTCTTTGCCCTCTCCTTCAAAGCGAGGAGGTAGAGGGTGGGAAGTTGGCGTTGCATATGCATATTTTTAAGAGCCTCCTTATTCTCCTAATTGCAAAATGAAAAATGTGGGATGTGGGATGGAACGGGCTGCTGTAGCCCAGCTGGTGCCTTCGTCCCCGTTAGGAAAGTCTCCCCTTTCTCCAGGAAGACCCAGGTGCTCATCAGGGCTCATGCAAGGAGCACAGGTGGACGCAGCCCCTTGGAGCCCTCCTTTGGGTGCCTGGTGCAGCATGCAATCTGTGCAGCTGTACATCGCAGCCCCGTGACAGAGGGGAGACAACCTCAGGTGCAGTGGCTGAAGGTAGCTTTGGCTCTGGGCTGGTTTTGCCAAACCTCCTGGGGCCATGCTCAGCGCAGTCAGGAGGGACAAGGGGAGAGACAAGCCAGCCTCCTCCCAGCAGCAAATCTGTCCTAAGAGAAACGTGCCTTTTCCTAATGTCACCAACTTCACCAGAAGTGATTCTCTTGGTGTGTCTGTCTGTCTTTCTGTTATTACCTCTCTCTCTCCATGTCTCTGTCTTAAAGAGTCTATTTAAATTTGTTGCAGCAAATAGATGCTGTGTTCACCTGGGTGGCATTTCAAAACCATGGAGAACATTAGGGAGAGTGCTTCATTCAGATAGCAGGCCTGAACCACACCTGGGATTGGCCAGGACACCGTTGCCAGGGCAACGCGGCTCCAGCTTCCTGCCTGACTCTGCATCAGGCACCACCTTCATTACCCTCAGCGACACTGCAGGTTATTAAAGCACCTTAATTAACTCTGCTTTGGTGTCGGGGCCTTTATCACCGTTCCAGGGACAAGGGCCCATCACCCTCTCTGTGCTGCCCTGTGCTGCCTCGCGGAGGGCAGCCTGTGAGTCACTTCTGGTCTTTCTCACATTTGGGGCTGTAATAAATTTATATCCAAACAGTACTCGGTGAGATTCTAAGGGAACCACAGCAGCTGCCTCCTTTGCCTTCCACAAGGCATGAGGTTCCCTTTATCTTTCTGAGACCCATCATATGGTGTAAATACTAATGTCTCTGAGAAGAAAATCTGGCCACTGTAGATGTGTCTCACCTGCAGTGCTGTTACACCCAGGGGTTCCAGTGCTGGGAGACAGCGACCAGGGCAGCGCAGCCCCCGCCTCCTGGACCCCAGCCCAGGAGGAGGGATGGGGGAGAGGGGGCACAGAGGAGGGGCCATGGACCCAAGCCAAGCACGTGTGGCTCCTTACCTGGATCCATGAACTTGAATAGTAAAAAACGACATTTTTATTTTCACTAGCTTCTAACTGAAATTCATCATTTCCTCCCAATAGGCATGCAGGCAACCGCAACACTATGTTTGCTACCCCTGCGACCTTGACAACAAGAAAAATCACAGACTGTTGCTTCATCCCGTGTTACATTTAGTGCCAATGTCTTCACACATCACTGCCCATCACTGCTTCCAAATGACCGTAGGTGTGAGTCCCGCCCGTGGGTCTGGTTATGACATAGCATATATGTTGCTCTATAATCCATTTGCTTGGCAATTGTACCTTAATATAAGTGATTTCCTTTGTAACCTATGTGTTTTATTCCATGTGCTTAAAAACCCTATTCTGAAAAGCAGTCTCCTGGTTTCACAGACTGCCAGCGAGGTCCATGGCATAAACAGTTCAGGGCCCCAGAGAGGAAAATATTCTACCACTAATGTTGTCTACTATTATCAGTGTTTTGTCCCTTTGTGGAGTCAGTCACTGGCACCTCACTAAGAAGGGTACATACCTATATCTAGCTATTGTTCAATCAATTGATTGATCAATGCATATACAATTCTGGATAAATACACATATCCATGGAGGGAGGATTATTTGCAAAGAAAATTAAGGATGTTATTTATTTACCTCTATTTTTTTTTTAACCATTCTAGCCCTCAAAAGTCATGCCAAAATGACACACATAAGTGAGAAATGGTGAAATTGACCCAGATTTTCTAAAGGGGAAAAATATATTTAAAAAATTAAAACCCAAGGCATGGAGAAAACACGAAACTCACTACAGATCACAGGAGCCATTATGCTTGTTATTTAAAATCTAATCCTGTTTCAGTTAATTCTACCAAAGCAAAGACACTGAAGCAGGATATTCTTCAATGTGCATCGAGCACAGACGCAAAATCTGGCCTTCACGCTCCTGGCTGGCTCTCCCTCATCTTCACACAGCTACTTTGTGGCAGGATTCAAACCCAGGTCTGTCTGAATGGGGCTTACGCTCTAACCGTCATGCTTTCCATGCCATCGTTCACATAGGGAAACAGGCATCAGAGAGCTACAGGAGTTTGGCCAGACCTGCTGAGGCCGTTTAGGAATAACCCTTATTGTACCTCACTGCCCTGCCCACTGATGGGAGGACGTGAACCGTTGGAGTCTAAAAGAAAACTCGTATTTCCCTGACTTTGCTTATTTTTCATCCTTCAAAGGGCAACTGTTGTGCAGATACCCAACCGGCATCAGATAAAAGCACTGGAGCCACATCTAATCCATCATCTTTACTTGGGTAGCGACTTAATAGCCACCTAACTCAACAAGTCCATGATTACAAGCAAGATTGCCACTCAGCACTTACACCACCCTTGGTCGTTGGTTCTAAGAGCCACATGATGACCAGCGAGTCCACCTGCACAGCCCCATGGGACTGGGTCTGAGATATTGTTTCATCCTGATGATGGGAAAGCAGGACTGTAGAGGCCCCAGGCCCAGCATGGTCATCAACGGCAAGATCTGAATTCAACTCGGTCCTGAAACCCTCCCCTCTCCCAGGCAAGGGCTGTAGCATGCCCCTGTCTGGCTTTTCAATCAACACTATCGATATATAATTTACAAACAATCAAAAGCTTCTATTTTGTTTGTACAGTTCAATGAGCTTTGACAGATATAAACATGTAATCAACACAACAATAAATATATAGAACGGCCCCATCACCCGCCCCCCACATTTTCTCATATGCCTTTGCAGTCAATTCCACTCCTGGCCCTAGGCAGCCAGTGAACAGCTCCCTGACACTGTGATTTTGACCTTCCTCTTCTAGAACTCCAGATGAATGGACTCGAATATAAACTTCCTATAAATGGAAGCTGGATGCGATGTTTGCTGAGCGTTTACAATTTGCTGGGCTCTGGAGAGGTCAGGGGGATATTTACATCAATGCCATTTGAAGGCGCTTCTTCCCGCTTCAAATGGTCCACCTGTTCTGTTGGCTGCCATTGGGAGAGCCTGGTTGAAACGGGAATGATAAAGCACCATGCTGAGCTCCCCACTGGACACTCCCCACACCTAGGTGCACCTGGCCCTTTCTCAGTCTGGTTGCTAGGGAATATTTGCTCCACGTTGTCATTATAGATGACACAACACGTTGCCTTCAGTCCCCAGCATGGCTCTCGTCACTTTTTTTCCTCCTGCTTTCTCAGCCCACACCCTCCCAGGGCCGCCCAGCCTCTCCATCTTGAGGCCTGTGTCTGACATTCAGATTCGCCTTCACTTGGACCATTTCCACCACTGGCTCCTCCACGGGCCCTGGCACTCTGCTCATCGTTTAAACTCCTTCCTTCCCCTTGACATGCCAGCATCTCAGTAATGACAGAATGTTGTCCTTGGGGCGTTCTGTAGGCCAATGTTTCCCAGTGGGTGTGAATGAAAAACCATGGGTGACTGTCGGGGATGTTCCAGGAGAGAAGAGTCTCAGGGAAGAACATTTGCTTCCCGGTGTGACCATGTGTAGAGTGAACCTGGCTCTCCTACTCCATCTTTCACAGCCTCAGTTTCCTCTTAAGAAATCTGGGTTACGAGTGGCGAGGGGAGCCCTCATCACCTGGCCTTGCAGGGAGCATGAGTGCCCAATGTATGTTCACTGTTGTGAACACACACCTCGCCATCATGGGGGAAAGTTAGGATCAAAAAAATGCTAAGATATTACTCAGGCATAAAAAAGAACAAAGTAAGGCCATTTGCAGCAACATGGATGGACCTAGAGATTGCCATACTCAGTGAAGTAAGTCAGACAAAGACAAAGGTCATATGATATCACTTATATGTGGAAGCTAAAAAAAAAGGGTACAAATGAACTTATTTACAAAACATTAGAGTCACGGATGTAGAAAACAAACTTATGGTTACCAGGGGATAAGGGGGAGCAATAAATTGGGAGATTGGGATTGATGTAGACACACTATTTCTATATAAAATAGATAACTAATAAGAACCTGCTGTATAGCACAGGGAACTCTACTCAATACTCTGTAAAGGCCTATATGGGAAAAGAATCTAAAAAAAAAAAAAGAGTGGATATATGTATATGTATAACTGATTCACTCTGCTGTACACGTGAAACCAACACAACACTGTAAATCAACTATACTCCAATAAAAATAAAACTTTAAAAAAACCCTAAGAAAGTCATGCCCAGATAAGCCCTCTTCATGGTTCACTTTATAAAAGTCTCATCAGAGATAAATAAAACCATGTCCTTTGTTTCAGAGCTGCAATAGGTAGAACGATCCCCAAAGATGTCACATCATAACCCCTGGAACCCGTGAATATGTTGTGTTATATGGCAAAGGGGACTGTTCAGATGTAATTAAGGTTCACACTTTAAAACAGAGAGATTATCCTGGATGATCCAGGTGAGCCCAGGCTAATCCTGTGTGTCCTCGAAAGCCGAGAACTTTCTCTGGCTGGAAGCAGAAGAGAGATGCAGCAGATGGAGAGTCAGAGTCCAAGAAGGAGAAGGATTCATCCTGGTTTTCCTGTCTCTGAGTTACAAGGACCATGTCCAAGGACCAGAGAGAGGCCTCTAGGAGCTCAGGGCAGCCCCGGCTGATGGATATGAGGAAACAGGATCTCAGTCCTACAACCACAGGGAACTGGGTTCTGCTAACAACCCAGAAGAGCTTGGAAAGGGATTTCCCCCTGAGCTTCCCCATGACAGCCCAGCAGGTCGATACCTTGATGTCAGCTCGTGAGACCTGAGGCAGAGGTACGGGCTGAGCCAACCTGGTCTTCTGACCACACACCTGTAGCCGATCAGTGGTGGTCTCACCCTTCCCTCTGCTGAACTCTCTGAGGCCCAGTGCGGCAGAGTTACATCCAGCCTCTCCGGCACCACGAGGCCCGTTGCCTCTGTCTCTTCTCCACATGCTCCTCTGCCACCCTCTCCTCCAGCTGAACAACGTCCCCCCTTTCCTGTACTTGCTCGGCACCATCCCTCGGCCCCTTCACCCTGAATGCACTTGCCCGGCGTCACTTCTTCCCTCGGCTCCTCAGGGACTTTGTTCAAATGTCACTTCTCAGTAAGACCTGCCACAGCCCCCTCGGGCCACCACTCTTGCTTTACATCTCTCTACAGTTTAGCACACATATTTTCGCTTATTCATTTCATTCATCATCTGACTTTCCCATTAGACCAATGGTTCTCTATCCCAGGACCAGCTGGCACTGTCTGGAGACATTTTTGAATGTCATGAACAACCGAGGATGCTATAGGCACCCGGTGAGTAGAGGCCAGGGGTGCTGCTATACACCCTACAATACACAGGACGGTCCCACAACAAAGAACAATTTGGCCCCAAATGTCCATAGGGCTGAAATGGAGAAACCCTGTAATAAACTGTGAATTCCATGAGGTCAGCCTTTCTAGTCACCACTGTGTCCCAGAGCCTAGGACAGAGGCTGACATGTGCTCTGTGGATGTGTTGGACTGAGTGAACATGTGGAGAATTATTCCATAGGATGTGGGAAATGCTGGCCCACCTATAACTGCCTGGTCACTGGTCATCCATCATTATCTCTTCCTTTCCCAAAGTTGGGAAACTGGGAATCACTTTCAACTTTCCCTTTTTCTTCTCCCCACCCCCAGGGTCCACAGGGGCCCCTCATTGCTGTGCAAGGGGTCCTACCCTGGTCTCCATCCTCCCCTACCCACCTCCATCCTCCCAACCAGAAGCTATGGGGGCAGGTGGGATCCCACAGTCCCAGCTGCAGAAAATGGAGCAAAGGAACCAAAGCAGGCCCTTCCTCTCTGTTCCAAAAAGAAGCATCCTCTCCTCCTCCTTTCTGGCTCACCTGGCTTTCATATTCAAGAATTCAGGAAGGGAGGGAATCGGATGGAAGTCCCTCACACCCTGGGAGGCCAGCGCTAATATTTTGCTCCGTCAGCTTGGCGAGGACCAGCCTCAGCGCAGCCTGCCTTATACCAGCCGCTGTAACTAAGTGAACGGAGCCGCCGCGGGGTCCTTGCAAACAGAGCCACGCTCGAGCTGAAAACCGCAGGAAGAAAGAGAAGAGATTTAAGCGATGGGTCTCAAACAAGGCTTTCTCCCAGAACCTAATGTTCTGGAAAAATCTTCCTAATTAGTCATTAATTGCTACATTATCAGCACCGTGGGCCAAGGATTAAATGGGTAATTCCCTTATATCTCGAGAGCAAGGCAATGTGTCCAGTCAGCCAGACAGAGCGGCCCTTGGCTTATGTAACTGCCGCAGCCAGCCCCCTGCGAGCTCTGCAGAAACAATGCTCCCTTCCATCTTTGAAGCAAACTCCAGAGACTTCTGTTTCCCCAGCCCTGTGGAGAAGCATTTCTATCATTTAGGGCTGATCTTCATTTCCTGCTGTTGGGTATACACTTTCTTGAGAACGGATTTTTCCTCTTAAAGACACTTTATTGTTTAAGTCTTGTTCTCTGGCTGGGGAACTTCATGTTTCCAACCTCTTGGTCATCCGAGGAGAGCACTGCAGGCAATTTTAGCATCGCTAATTGGCTCTGCTAAAGAAGTTTATTTTAAATGAGTATGATTCAGCTCTTAATCATAGCATTTTATTATACTGTCATTACAAAAAAATAAAACCCTAGACTTTATTCTGCACTAAAAAAACTAATTAAGTCATCTTAAAATCTGGTCATTCTATATAGGGGGAAACTTTCTATATTTCTGTATTATCCAGATGTTTTACGGCCAAGGGAACAGTAGTACATGGAGAGAGAGAGGGTCCTGGAATCAGAGGTCTTAGATCTGAGTCCAGTTCATACTTGTGCCTATGGACTCTGTCTGTAGAAGAGTCCCCATACTCCCTGGATCTGTAGGGACCACGGGGATGGGCAGCCCCGCCTCCGTGGACAGGGAGGGGATGACCTCTCAGAACGAGAAGCAAATGAGATGAGGGAAGGGCGGTGAGCAAGGTGCAGGAGGGTGCCTGCAGGGCGGGGGCACAGGAAGAGGCAGTACTACCCCTGTCTGCTGCGTCTGCTGTGTCCACTGGTGCGAGGAAGGGCCAGGGTGTGGTGGATGGGGAGAGCGTTGGGAATTAGAGAGCACCCAAGACCTCTTCAGACAGGCGAAGAGAACCCTTCTCTCTCTCTCTCTCTCTCTCTCTCTCCCTCTCTCGTCCCAGGCCTTTCAGAAACAGAGCCCCCAGAAGGGGGGACAGATGCCCCAGGGTCATCGGGAGGAGGAAAGGTGGACACGAGAAAGCCTGGATGTACAATGGAGATGCACATGCCATCGGTCGCGCCTGCAGCGCCAGCAAAGGACTCGGTCCATTAAGAGCTTGACACTGCTAGGAAGAGACCCTCTTGGACATGGTCCCTCTCCCGTTTTTGGTTTTTTCCTGCTCCTCTAACTTGGGGTGTCACTGACACTTAGAAGCGCAGCGTCCCCTGCCGACCAGGTTTATGCCCACTGTTCTGCTTTCCCTTTACACTGAAGGGCCTGGGTGCACCTGGGCACACCTCTTGCAGCGTCTCTGGGGTGTCCTCAGCATGCGCCTGGCATGTGACAGACACACCATAAATGTCAACGAGGTTCTCTTGAGTGATCCGGGAGATGTCCCTCTCCAGATAGTGACAAAAGGTCAGGCAGCCCACAGGGACACGTATGACAGAGGAGTCGGGTCTGGGTGAGGCCCCCTCCTTGCTAGGCGGCTGCATCCTGGGCACCTTGCAGGGGGCCTGCCACTCTCTATCAGGCAGCCCTCTGTTTTAGCCCCAAAAGGTTTAAATGTTGAAAATCGGCAAGTCAAAGAGCGGATGTACATATTCTACCAGTTAGGGTCAGCTAGGATAACAGCGGTTTAAACGGCATGAAAGGGGGATTCCCTGTCCCGGAAACCCTGGCAGGAGCAATCCAGCTCGGTTCCACCAAGCTCCTTCCACCCTTCCCCTTGGCCACCCCGACGGTTAGGTCCTTGTCTCCTGGTCCAGCTGGCGCCTCTGCCGCCACATCTGTGTTCCGAGCAACAGGAAGGCTCCACGCGGCACAGGCGGACTCCATTGCTGTCACCTCATTGGCCAGAATCAGCCACGTGTCTTCACCTAGCTGCAAGGTGGCCTTGTGTTCCACTGAAAATTCTAGTCTTCAGAAGAGATTTGGGAGGAACATAGCAAACTCTGCCTCGCCTATTATGGTGAGGGTAAATGGTAGTTCTTTTTCCAGAAAACAAAAACACCTCCACTTAGAGTTTCTGGGAGCAACGCTACCCTAACCTTAGCCCCACGTGTGTCCAGGCAACACAGTAGGAAGGTGACAACCAGCGCAAGAGCCAGTCCAGGCGCGGATGTTGCCGCTGGGGCCACATCCAGGCCTCCCCGCTCCCCAGGGGCCAGTGGTTCCCTGCAAACCTCTGGTGAGGCTGAGACGGCTGGTGGGCGGCCGTCTGCTCTCCGCAGGGACCTGCTGGGTGCCTCCAGCCAGCTCAGGCAAAGTGGTCTCCACTCCGCCAGCCCTGTGGGGCTTTATCACCAGTCCCTCGCCTCCGCCAGCCCCTGCTAGCCCCCTACCTTAAACCAGAGTCTCCCATGGACACAGCGGGCTCGATTCGTCTTTGTTGCAGGGCTGTCCTGTGCAGTGTAGGATATTTAGCAACATCCTGCTTTTTATCTACCAGGTACCAATAGAACCCCCGTTGTGACAACCCAGACTGTCTCTAGACAGTGCCAAATGTCCCTCAGGGGCAACATCACACATTCCCCTCCCCCACTGAGACCGTTACCCTAAACCCAGTACCAGCTACTTCTACGCCTCTAGCTGAAGCACCCACGTTTATGAGACTCAGAAAAGGAGGCAGGGCTGGGACCTCCTCCGTCTGTGGGCAGGGGAGGTGTTTATGGAAGAAGGCACATAGGATTTCAAACGAAGAGATGGGAAACTGGGAAGAGGGAGACAGCCCTGATGACATCATCTGAGACCCTGGATCCAGTGTTACTTTAAATTTTTATGTATTTATTTTTGCTTAAGCCAGTCTGAACTCAGTTTCTGTCACTTATACCTGAAGGAGTCCTGATCATTTCAACAAGTGTCTGGGTAGTATCAGCTCTATGAAGCCCTAGTAGCTCTGGACCTAAATGGTCTTAATTTTATTTAGTTTCTATTGAGTAACATGCTTTTTAATCCAATACTTGCATTGCCTCAGCATGAAAGCAAAAAAACAGAACCAAATGCAGGCCTTATTTTTAACTGGGATCTTGAGACATATTTTGTCTTCTGTGGCGGAAAATGCCCCACTGATCCGAGCATGGCGGATGAGCTTTGGGGAGCATCTTTGCAAGAGTCAGTGCCCTGTGTCTGCTCTGAACCCCGTGGCAGCCTCATCCACACCATGGATCAAGCACAGAATGTATCACTCATTTAATTTTCTTTGCTTCAGAGAAAGCATCTAGACTGTAAAGCCCTGGGTGACTTTTGTGTTTTCAACTCCTTTGCAAAACTTGACTCAACACTGATGGAAAGAACACAGGCAACAGATATGTGAGATTGTTCTTTGATTTTAACAACATATCATTAAACAGCATTATCCATTTGAAACCTCCCAAGTAGAAGACACTGTCCTTATAAGTTTCATACACCATGGAATCATTTTTAAGCTACGGAATAATAGTATTATATTTATTATGAAAATTTGCTGAATATGGAACAGTTCAAGTTAGAGCAAAGAAAACTCAGTGCAAATGATCAAAAGCTTAGAGACAATCAAAGAACAACATTTACACTTGTAATTTAAATAATACCAGCAGCTTTTAATCAGCCCAATTGTGTCCCAGAAATGCAGAATGACTCAGAAGATTATCATGCTTAGCATCTCAGAAACATTTCTTTTCACCTTTGGTTTTCTTAGAAACACTCCAGTACAATCTCAAAGCTATCACCCAGTGTTTTAGCTTTTCTGTTTTTATTAAAGAGTGGGGATGTTTGGTCCAGACACCACTCTCATTTCTGATCCGGGTAAACACAGGAGTGGATCGGCCAAAGTCAAAGCCTTGGTTAATGAAAAACTTCATTAGGAGGAAAACAAATCATAATCTAGACTCCACCTAGGAGTGTGTACATAGACAGACTGTTCACTGTTACGTTGACAGTGGTTTTATAGAAAAAGCTTTTTAAACATATCCTATTAAAACTTAATTGCTACTTGTATCATTGACTCAGATAACACATGAAAGGACTGGGGTCCGTCCACCATGGAAGCGGTTGTTTTATTGGGGGGCTGACGTGTTACACAGTGTTCCCTGCCTCTCGGTTGATGGGGTGCTTAGAGCGCACTGCTGGCGAGCATTGTCTGCACGTGACTATAAAGCAGCCCTTAAAGACTGTCCAGAAACATCAACTCGTTAACTATCTCTAGATGTAAGTCTGAGTGCCTATATTTTTCGATTTCCTGGGTCATGTTTGTTTAAGAAAAACCCAACTGAGCATCTTGAGGTCCAAAAGTTGAAATTTCAACTCTGAATATGGGGTGAAATGGGAAACTTTCGTCAGGATTGAGACTTAGACCCAGTGCAACTCCAAAAAAGTCCCTAAGAATCACAGACGTTAGACTGAGGTTGAATAGATTTCCATGGAGTGATCGCTGCCTGCATGGGACTGTGGTGGTGCATTGCTAAGATCAGCTAAATTCTATGAGGCTGGTTATTTTTGTCTCCTTTCTACCGTGAGGGCACGGCGGGTCCGGGAGCCTTGCCTGGGAATGGAGTCAGGTGGCTGAGCCCCAGGCCTTTGAACTGTCCTTGCCGACAGCAGTCACCTGCCAGTCATGTGACAATGCAGGTTCTGATCCAGATGGGGGGTCGGGGGCTGGGCTGAGATTCTGCATTTCTAACAAGCCTGAAGGCCATGCCCATGCTGCTGGTTCTTGGACCGCACTTTGAAGAAAAAAATCACACCTGTCCAGCTAGTGAACATTTGGTCACGCCCTCCTGTCTTCAGATTTCCCATTGGAATGTAAGCTCCAGGACGCCTTGAAGCTTCTGTGGCCAAAATTCCTCAGAAGACAACCGAGCAGCCACCCTTGCCATTTTCACCTGCCAAGTGAGGACAGAGCACTGTTTTAGGTCAGTTCAGACCTTTTCAGCATAGCCTGATGCAGACAAAGGACACGTCACCAATTCCCACAGGAATTATGGAATTTTCAGTCTGGAAAAGACAGCAGAGAGATGAGCTTACCTTTCACCATTTGAAAAAATATATCATGATCAGGCTTTTCTTCAATGAAACTGTGCATGGATTCTTAGGGCATAAAATACTCAAAGCAGAGCCGTGATCGTGGAAGAGGAAAGAGGCCAGGCCAGGTAACACCCCTCTCCCCCCTGTGAAGGCAGCCCAGGCCCCTCCATGGAATTTTTCAGGCTCCAGAGGAGAGTTGGAAATGCTTGGATTTAGTACAAGGTACCATTTTTCCCCTTCTTCAGTATCACCGAGGTGAAGTTCATTTTAAAACAACCATTTTAAAGTAAACAATTCAGTGACATTTAGTGCACTCACGATGTTGTGCATAGATCTAGTTCCAAAGCATCGTCAGCCCTGAGAGGATCATCCCGCCCCCATCAGCAGCCACTCCTCGCTTCACCCTCCCCCCAGCCCCTGGCAGCCACCAACTTGCTCTGTGTTCCTGTGCATTTACACATTCTAGATATTCCAAATAAGTGCAGTCATACGCTATGTGGTCCTGTGTGTCTGTCCTTCTCACTTTACATAATTCTCTCGAGGTTCACCTACATGGGAGAACTTCGCTGGTTCTTATAACTGAGTAATATTCCATTTTGTGGGAAACCGTGTTTTATTTGCTCACCTGACCATTGATGGGCATTTGGGTTGTTTCCACCTTTTCGCTGTTGTGAATTACTGCCGCTGTGCACTCTCACGTGTCAGTGTTTGAGTTCCCTTTTTTAATTATTTGGAGTGAAGGCAGACCTCGTTTTCCTGTGCTTCTCAGATACTGCATTTTTTACAGATTGAAGGTGTGTGGCAACCCTGCGTTGAGCAAGTCTATCGGCGCCATTTTTTCAACAGCATTTGCTCACTTCATGTCTCTGTGTCACATTTCCAGTAAGTCCCGCCATATTGCAAACTTTCTTATCGTCATTATATTTGTCGTGGCGATCTGTAGTCAGCCGTCTTTCATGTGACTGTTATAAGAAGATAACGAGTCACTGGAGGCTCAGAGGATGTTGACCATTTTTAGAATTAAGTATTTTCTAATTAAGGTATGTACATTTTTTTTAGACAAAATGCTATTGCACACTTCACAGACTATAGTACAGTGTAAATATAACTTTCCTATGCACTGGGAAACCAAAAACTTTGTGTCATTCACTTTATTGTGATATTTGTTTTATTGCAATGGTCTGGAACAAAACCCACAATATCTCTGAGGTGGGCTGCTATACACCTCAAGGCACCAGTTTTGGAGATGAAGAACCAGGCCACAGAAGATTGGGCAACTGGCCCAAGCTCGCTCAGCTAGTTCAGGGTCAAGCTGGGACTGGAAACCAGGTCCCAAAGGTCTGGTCCAGCCCCACAGTCCCTAGCCCCCTCATTACTCATCCCCATGCTGGTTCCCTCCCTTTCCAAACCTTTCCACCTTCAGATCTCAGCTGTCCACCCTCCTTCCCCAGGAGCCTTACCTGATCAAGCCACGGTCCCTCTAGTTCTCCTTCCTCTGACTGCCACAATTTTAATAGAATCACCCTAATCCCACATGGAGAGCTGCGTCATGGTGTCTGACTGATTTGACTGTAAGATTTTGGAGGACAGGAGCTTAATCATGTGCGACCAGCCTGGTGACGTCCAGTCTGTGGGTGTCCATTCTGGGGCCAAAAACTCTGCAGGTGGATATGGTGACCATGCACCCTGTCATCAGCCACAGGCAGGGCAGCCACTCTGGCTTCCATCCCTCTCTAAACAGTGCGCCGTTTCACCTGCTGGTTATGACACGGCAGCAGAGCCGCCACAGACGTACAGAGACATACAAGTCTTATCAGCCCCACGCTTTCCACTTTTATCCATTAACCATGTGGACAGAGTCCTGGCCAGGAGGGCAGCCTGGAAGGGAATGGACACCCCTCCTCCCACCTTTGAACAAAAAAATGACCAGCGGATGCCACGTGGACTCAGCTGACGACTTCTCCACTAGCAAACCTGGACCCCAGTTGCAACACTTGATCTTCTATCGAAAATTTATTAGGAAAGTGCTTTAGGGTCTTTGGAAAGATGCCAAGAGAAAACACAAAATTTCTGAAGTCCATTCCAGAGATTTCCATTCCCCAGTTAGGTCCTCATTAGAATCATCGAAGGATCAGCAAATCCAAGAAAGGCCAAAAAAGTTCAATTTTTGAAAAATGGCAAAGCCGGAAAACCTAACCTTCCCCCTCTTTTTTTGACTTTCCCTCATTTATAGATTTAGGAAAAAATGCTACCTTTCAGTCTCAAAACTTTTGGAAAAAGTAATGTTCCACTCTCTTTCATGTCAAATAAAGGAGACAAATATATCCATCACACAGAACAAACCTCTTCCTCTCTAGTATGAAATAAAGAGAAGTTTGCATTCTTTTCAGCACAGAAATAGATGCTTTGTTCAAAATATATGTGCTGAAACATCAATAATTAAAAACGTATGTCCCCAAGGCAAGAGATCTCTGTGTGCTCTGATTGGAAGGGACCGGTATCGTCCTGGGTACTGAAACTTTGTTATCAATTTCATGTTCCCAAGAAAGCCCAAAGCAGGCACTATAGTCTCTGCTTAAAGGTGAGGAAACCCACTGCTTGGGGAAAGTTACGTCACCAACGCTAACCTCACATATAAATATTCATGGGCTCAGGCTAGAAGCCTAAGGCCCTGCTTTTCCCACCACACTGGAAAGCAGTTAATAAAACACGAACCACCTTGCAGGAGAATCTGCACAGGAGCCACCAGCTCTGCCGCAGCACCTCCCCCGTGTCCACCCTCTGCACGTCCTCAGGTCTCCCGCACCCTGGAGAGGCACAAGGCTTCTCAACCTCTTCACCCGCCCAGCAAGCCCCATGGTCCAAACGACCAGGTGCCCACAGGTGCTGTGTACACAAAACTCCTATAAGAGGACACCTGTGTCTATCCAATTTCCTACTAGCACCAGCTCACCCACTGGGCGTGAAAAGGAGGAAAATCACTAAGCCACTCACTGGGTAAATAGTCATTGTTTATCCTTGTGCTAAAAAACACACTTCTGGAGGAATAAAAGGAAGAATGGAAAGATGGAGAGAAATGGGGAGGGAGCGTGAGCAGATAGTCCTGGGTTTAGAGCCTGCTTCTCAGTTTGTGTGGACAAGTTACCCCCCCGCCCAAGTAGCCTCAGTTTTCCTCTCTGTGAATGGGGGTAACAATCAAACCTCATTGTTATAAAAATAATGTTTGCCCACAGTAGCTAAATGGTGGAAGCAACCGAAGTGTCCATCGACAGATGAATGGATAAGCAAATCATGGTATATAGAGAATTCAACCTTAAAAGGAAGGAAATCCTGACCCAGCCTCCAACGTGGAGGAGGCTTGAGGACATTCTCCTCTGTGAACTAAGCCAGCCACAAAAAGACAAATACCGTGTGATTCCACTTCAATGAAATATCAAATTCAGAGATGCAGAAAATAGGATGGTGGCTGCCAGGGGCTGGGGGAGGAGGGACCATGTTTAACAGGTAAAGATTTTCAGTTTCACAAGATGAAGATGTTCTGGGTGTGGGCAGTGGTGCTGATTGCACTGCCATGTGAGTGTACTCAAAGCCACTGAAATGTGCACTTAAAAATGGTTAAGATGGGACAATTTATGTTATGTGTATTTTACCTCGATTTAAAACTACTACTAACACAACATTTTAAGTCAACTACACGCCAATAAATTTTTTTTTAAATAAAACTAATGCTAGTAATAGGTAATAATGTGTTTGCCCTAATTCTTTGTTGCTAAGGAGAGAGGAAAGCCATCCTGCATCGTGGACCCCAATTCACTGAGTCTGCTGCTCTCGATCTCGGTTGCATCTAGAATCCACCCAATGGGTAGATGGGAGGCAGGATTAAAACCACGAACGTCAGAACTTCCCTGGCAGTCCAGTGGTTGACTTCACCTTCCAATGCAGGGGTTGTGGGTTCGATCCCTGGTCCGGGAGCTAAGATCCCACATGCCTCGCGGCCAAAAAACCAAAACAGAAAACAGAAGCAATATTGTAACAAATTCAGTAAAGACTTTTTAAAAAATGGTCCACATCAAACAAATCTTTAAAAATAAAAAACAACGTCCAGAGCCTGCCCCGACAAATCAAATCAGAGTCCCTCGGGTGGGTTTTCCTAGAGGTTGTATTGTGTGCTCAACTGATTGGCACCAAATTAGATGAGAGCTCAGCTCAGCCAGCAACCGTAGGCCCAAGGCTCACTCGCCACCCTGGTGAGAGCATCAGGACGCTTTGGGGCATGCAGGCATCTATGCGCATTGAATCACATTTTTTATTCAGTTCAGCCTAAGACACATTTCTTGCCTCCAAACAGTGCTGGCATCATGGCCGCAAGACCCTGCCCCCAGGGGGGCCCACTCCTGTTTTAATGCTCTGCAGTCAGCATCTTGAAATGCTGAGTTGTTTTTGAACGTGGAGCCCCTTTTTCCTTTTGCTCTGGGCCCTGCTCATTGTGTGTCCAGTCCTGCCTGCAAGGCCAGATCCTGTTCTAGGCCTACCCAGAGAAGTTAGAGCTGAAAGTGGGGTGTCCACGAGTAGGGAGGCCACCGTCTGTAGAAGGAAAGGCCGGTCCTACCAGGACCTCCTGTCCACCACCACCAACTGACCGTGTGAGCCAGGGAGCCGGGCATAGAGCTGCCTGTGGAGGAGGGAGGGAAGCAGCCCTGGTCCTGGAATCATCCTGAACAAGCTCATGACTAATAATAAGTAACAAATACAAGGAACGGTGACATAAAACATGGCTGTACTTTAGGCTGTAGAGCAAGGCTAGCTGTACACAGAACAGGCATCCAAGAAGTGGAGGGTCCCAGAGCCCTGAGCTCTGGGCGTGGTCCTGTGCTAATTCTGCTTCTGGCTTTCACTGGACATCCAGCAGCTGAAGCACTGACCCCACAGCTCCTGCAGCTTCCAAGCTAAGACATGGCCAGAAACTCGACCAGCAGTAGCCCCCATTCACTGAAGGCTTCCTTCATTCCAGGACAGTGCTGCGTGTTTTAAATAAATTCTTGCAGTTAGTTCCCGTCATGGCTCCATGAGTTGGCTATGAACTGACCCATTTTACAGATGAGAAAATGGAGGATCAGAGAAGCTAAGGAACTTTCCCAAGGTTATGTCGCCCGTCAGCAGGTGATCAAACGTGAGCTTGGGTCTTCGGCTTTGGAGTCTGTAACTTTGTCATTCACTATAATACACTCAATGGTTGTTTTGAACCATAAACAATGGGCATATGGCCACACACTGTCAACGTCCTAAGGCAACGTGCGACCCAGCGCAAACTGAGCCCATCCACAGGGGCTGCAGAAGGTCAGTAGACCCACAGATAAATCTAGACAGTTCTCCTTCCTGCAAATCCTTGTGCTGGGCAAACAGCTCTCTTCAGGAGAGAAACGAGGAGAAAAAAGAACAAAAGAGTGGCAGCTCTGTAAGAACAGCGTGTGTGGGCCTGTGGAATGAAAGCTCTTACCTTTTTCCCTCCGCCGGCTTGCTTCACAAGTCAGGTGGCCAGTTTGTTAGACGCACCTTTTTAAAAGAAAGGTGAGCGTGGACAGCTGCTCTCCAGGTAATTCAACTGAGCAGGGCTATTGCTATTAAAGCCACACCATAGATAACGCCGCTTTTCTCAGGAATCAATTTGCGGGCAGGTCAACGGAACATGTGTAATCTCAGATAATAGGTCATAAACGTTCCACTCTGGAGCTTCTAAATTAAGGCTCTGCACCTGCTGGAGGGCTCCAGCGTTAGCGCCAGGCCTGCAGATGGCTTTTTCTGCCGGCCATCCCTGGATTTCCCCGATAAAATCCCACTCTCGACTTTGCCATCTGCTTCTCCCTCTTTCTTGGTGGAAATCTACCGCCTCCTTCAACCAGTGCATGGCAAAGTACATGGTCAGCGCCACACGCAGACCTGTCCCACGGTGATTTCACACCATCCAGCCTTTCATCGTTGAAAAAACAAAAGTCTGTGGGCAAGGAGGCAGGAAGAATGGTGAGCCCCAAAGCTGATGACTCATTTCAGAGAGAACTGACAAGGCCATTTCTGAACGGGTGGGTTGACAGGACGCTAGCCAATGCCGCTCTGCGTTCCTTCCTGCAGGCTCACGTACTTTCATTCAGCCCATATGACCGAGCACTCACTGAGCCCCAGGGTGGGCTGCGGGCACTGGGGGAGTAACAGCAGCACAGGAGGCAAAGCCCCAAATTCACTCTTCCCTGAGCGCTTCCACCCCATGCGGGTCAGAGGGGCAACTGTTAGGAAAACCCTATCACGTGGGATAAAGAAAGCTGGGGAGAAGGGCCTGGGGTAGGGGCCACAACTGCGATTAGCGGCAGCCTCGGGGGAAGGTGGCAAAGCGCTAAAGGAAGTGCAGAGGAGACACGAGGTTGTCCGGTGACAGCAGTCCCAGCAGGCGTTGGGAGCAGCGTGGCTGGAGCTGGGCGAACAGGCCAGCAGCAGGGAGGGGAGGGGTCCACAGAGGGCCTGGTGGTCTCCACGAGTGGCGTGGGAGCTGCTGCTTTGTGCAAAGGAAGCACGGGCTTTCTTTCTAGCAGGCTCACTCTGGCTGCTGGCCAGCTGGGAGGAGAGAGAGGAAGGCGGTACAAAGATGGGGTGCAGCGGCATGGAGAGGAGAGCAGGGTCTCGCTGGGTGTGGACGGGGTGTGATGGAGAGAGACACGGTAGTGACCCCTCCGGACTGTGCATTCCTCCCCTCACCCCTGGACGGCATCCCGACCTGGGAGTCTCAGCAGGAAGTCTTTCCGGGGTGGCCCGCGGGTGGCAGAGTCCCCATCTGTGTCTGTGGCCTGTGGTGACTGGCGCCCAGAGCTGTGGCAATGTGCTTCCCGGCAGCCCCAGGATTAGGTCATGATCTCTGTTTACTAACAGGAAAGAACACTTGGATGGAGGATTCAGCTAGCTGGAAATGGGAGCCCTGGTCGCCCTTTTGCTTCTCCCCTGAGGCCACCTTGAGCCCTGGGGAGAAGAGCCGTGTACAGACCACAACTTGTAACCCGATTCTTGTTTTCACTAAAGACGGGCTTTTTTTTTTTTTTTTTTTTAATCTTCATTGGAGTATCATTGCTTTACAATGGTGTGTTAGTTTCTGCTGTATAACAAAGTGAATCAGTTATACATGTACATATGTTCCCATATCTCTTCCCTCTTGCATCTCCCTCCCTCCCACCCTATCCCACCCTTCCAGGTGGTCACAAAGCACCAAGCTGATCTCCCTGTGCTATGCGGCTGCTTCCCACTAGCTATCTAGTTTACGTTTGGTAGTGTATATATGTCCATGCCTCTCTCTCGCTTTGTCACAGCTCACCCTTCCCCCTTCCCGTGTCCTCAAGTCCATCCTCTAGTAGGTCTGTAAGACGGGCTGTTTTTTAAGATCGTGATTAGAAATGAGTAAACGCTAAGTTCCAAGGTCTTCGGGGCTTTATCGTGCAGCGTTTATCAAAATGAAATAGAAATAGTTCACATGGAGAAAATGTTTCCCTCCTCATCCTCAGACTTCCAGGCTTGCAAGTATCTCTCTTAAACAAGCAATGTATTGATCGCCTGAGATGAAGACGCAATTGAGCTCTAACCCCAAGTGCAAACCAATTCAAAGCACACATCTTAGCAGGTGCTACTTGAGTTAACCTGGTGGGTGATAATTACCCTGGTTTTGCACCTAGTCCTTGAACTGTTTTCCAGTTAAAGGAACACAATTCCATGTCATGTTTCTGAAGATGCCGCTCTTCTTTACTGGAGGTCTTTCAGGCGTGACTCATATTAAAATGAGGTTGAGAAGTTTGCTTAGTAAAATGTAGTAAAATACCTGGGATGCTCTGAGTTGTCCTGTGAAGCGGGGCGGAGATGTTAACCATAGCTGCCACGAGCCAGGCAGTCGGAGTGGCTGGAGTGAACGGTGGACCCCAAAGCTATCTCTACATCTTAACCCTCAGGCTTTGTAAATGTGACCTTATTTGGAAAGGGGAGCTTTGCAGGTGTGATTAAGTTCAGGATATCAAAATGAGATTATCCTAGATTTAGGGTGGGTCCCAAATCCAGCACCAAGTATCCTTATAAGAGACGGAAGACACAGATGGAGGCAGAGACTGGAGTGATGCAGAGACTGGAGTGATGAAGCCACAGGCCAAGGGATGCCTGGAGCCAGTAGTACCAAAGGAGTCGAGGAAGGATTCTCCCTGAGAGGGGGCATCACCCTGCTGACACTTTGATCTCAGACTCTGGCCTCTGAAACTGGAAGAGCATAAATTTCTGTCGTTTTAAGCCACCTAGTTTGTGGTGCTTTGTCACAGCAACACTAGGAAACGGATACAGTTTCCAAAAGGGAACACAGCCCTTCCAGTACCTTGATTTTGGACTTGTGAGGCCCCAAGCAGAGGACCAGCTTAGTCACGGTGCGCCTCGACTTCTACCTGCAGAACTGGGAGGTGGTAAGTGGGTTTTATTTTAAGCCACTAAATGTTCAGTCATTTGTTACAGCAGCAACAAGACACTCACATGGTAGGATGTCATGTGAGTGACCAGCGGGGCACTGGCCTCACTGGAGGGTCAGGGAGGCCTCCTTGAATGGGTGGCTTCAGGCTGAGAATGAAGCAGTGGGTCTTGGAGAAAGTCACGCATTGGGGTCTCAGGGACCCGCGGGCATTGAGCACAGAACTGACGGCCTCCGTTTCCATTTATAGTCACAATCCCAGGGCAGGAGAAGCTGCCTAGTGTCCCGAAGAGCAGAGAATAGAGAACTCAAAGGTCCGGGGTGAGACGGCAGCCTCGACGAATACTGACCCCTATCAGTGTCCTGAGACACTGGCAGCCGTGTCCTGAGAGGCTCTGCAAACTGTCTCGCCGGCCCAGAGGTCGAAGGCGATTGGGCCATGGCGTTTTACGTGGTACTTATGGTGACAGCCCAGGAAGCCCAGTGACTGACAGCTCCTGATGTAACCCCAACGTTTCTGGAGTGAAGTCAGCCGTGGACAATGGCACCTTCCTGCGGGATCCCGCCTCCCTGGAGACTTTCTGGGTGAGTATAAGGCAGGATGCTGGCTTTGAAATTTCTCAGCAGCAACTAATCCCCCAAGAAAACCATATTGCTCCAGATTCTTTCCAAATGAAATTCAAGTCTGCCTGAACGCCTGTTCCAAGGCATGTTATTTAGACTCCGGTGGCATTAAGCGACTGGCAGCTCTCGAAATACTTTGGTAGCTGGCTGGAGCTCTGTGTTTTATGGCCACAATCACACTAACCCACAGCATTTGCATAGGGCCTAACCCAGTTCCTAGAAGCTTCCCCCAGAGCCAGGTCCATGGACCACCGAGGGGACCCCATCTCCCACAGTCAGTGAGGTCTTGTCAATATTCTAAATAAGTCGGGGGGGGGGTTAATTTACTTTTATTGAAGTATAGTTGATTTACAATGCTGTGTTAATTTCTGCTGTACAGCAAAGTGATTCACCTATGCATATACATACACTCTTTATCATATTCTTTTCCATTATGGTTTATCACAAGATATTGAATATAGTTCCCTGTGCTCTACAGTAGGACCTTGTTGTTTATCCATAAAATATATAATAGTTTGCATCTGCAAATCCCAAACTCCATGTTGCGTTTTTTTAAAATATGTTTGAGGAACATCTTTTTCTAAAACCAAACAGATCACTAAATAAATTGCAAAATCTTCATTACATCGTTCCAGCCACAACGAGGCGTTCTTGGTGATGGTTAAACTCAAATATTAGCAGTGTTATTCTGTCCTGAGGAATGGGTCCAAGAGAGGGGTCAGGTCCAAGCTGAGGTTTCCTCCTGCTGTGATGTGAGAACTTTTTCCATCATCTTTGACCTTCCCCTGCTCACCCTCCTTTCCTAGGTCTCCACCAACATGCACGCGGAGGATGCGGGTTGGAGTGTGGCCGAAATCACGGCGTCTGAGACCTGAGGGCCTGGTGGGTATCTGTCTGCTGAGTGCAGCTGGAGTGTGCTTTCTCACAAGGAGCAGGAAGACAGCTTGCAAAGCCAAAGAAAATTTAACTCGGGTGTGTGATTGACAGTGGCTAGTCTACCACCTGCTACTGCTTCCACACTTATATCCGTTTGTCCAGAGAAAACGTCACAACAAACCAGGCAGCCGCGCCACTGGTGCTTCCCTGACGCTGTCTCTGGTTGGGGAGCCTGCAGTGGACTTCAGTGCCCCTGACCCCCTACCCCACCCTCACCCCCGACCCCCTTGTCAAACTCTTCTCATTGGCCAATGTAACTCGTGCTTGTAAGAGACATGTGGGCCTCTGAAATATCCCTTAGATTCATTTTGGTATTTCTCGGCGGGATTTAGTTATATGATCTTTCTTCTCTCCACCTTGATTAATTTCCTGATGTGGCTGTAACGAACGACTACACATGTAGGGGCTTAAAACAAGCCAAATTTATTAACTTCTACTTATGGAGGTCAGAAGCTGAAAAATTCATTTCACTGGGCTGGAGCCCAGGTGCTGGCGAGAGCTGGTTTCTTCTTGAGGCTTTAGGGGTCAGTCCTCTTTGCCTTCTTCAACTTCTAAAGGCCACTGCACTTCTAGCCCCTTCCTCCAGCTTCAAAGGCAGCAGCAAGACCAGAGGTTCCTCCAAGCTCTGTCTCTTTGCTTCCATTGCCCCATCACCTTCTGCTAATCCTTACCTGGCTGCCTCACTGTTATAAGGACCCTTGTGATCACATCGGGCCCAGACAAATCATCCAGAATCGTCTCCCCATCTCAACATCTTTAACTTATTCACGTCTGCAAAGTCTCTTTTGCCATGAAAGGGGACACATTCACAGTCCTTGGGGATTGGGAATCCACGTCCCCCAAACAAGCCAGGGTCCCAGCCACAGCACACGGGGCCTCGCATGTCAGGGGGGCACTTGGAGGGAGGCAGCGGCAGCTGTGGTCTCCCGGTCTGGCATCCCGGGATGACAGCACTTACAGTCCAGCTTTCCAGAAAATCTACACACCGCCACCACCCTATACGTGTCCTTTCTCCTGGCCAGCTCAGTGTACTGATCTGGTGTTAAGAAAATGTGGTCACTAGAAGCCCTGAGCTGTGGATGTCATCCCAGGAAACAAACGCCCACTAGAAAGCTCTATGACACCTGCAGACGCCACCTGCCACATCCTCATTTCCTAACCCACATCCTTGTGGGCTGTAAGCTAGTGCTCTGCATATCTGGGCGGCTGTCAACAAAACTTATTCTAAGTCCATCCCCTCTCTGGCCACCCCTCCCCCTGGTCCAAGCTGCCATAGTCTCTCCCCAGGACAATGGCAGCAGCCCCTCGAACCATCCTTCCACTCCTGCACGTGGCCCCGTATGCCACTGCCCCACGCAGCAGCCAGAGTGTGTCCCCAAAATGCACATCCATCATGTCATTTGCTGCTTAGAAACTCCCGGTAGCTTCTTACCACACATAGTGTGAAAATCAGCAGCTTCAAGTGGCCTCAAAGCCCCGTGACCCGGCCAACCCCATTCCACGCTGCCCCCTAACTCAACCCCTGCAGCCCCAAGGTTTCCTTTCTGTTCCTCAAATAACACTCACTCCTGCATTAGACCTTTGACCCCAGTAGTTCCCTCTGAGATGAGTCTGCCCCCCAACAGCTGCCCCTTGGCCTGTGGTAGAGTGTAGACCTTCCCCATCTCCAGTCCGTCGGACTTTGAGGTCTTCTTCCTACAGAAGCTGAGTGCTGTGGGCACAACCGTGTCCCCCAAAGTCATATGTGGAAGTCCTGACCCCGAGAACCTCAGAATGTGACTTTGCTGGGGAATAATATCCTTACAGATGTAGTCAGTTAAGGTGGAGTCATTAAGGTGGGTCTTAATCCAATGTGACAAGCAGCCTTATAAAGAGGGAACTTTGGACACAGGGACGGGAACACAAGGGACAACGTGACGTGAAGATGAAGGTAGAGAAGGTGTGATGCCAGCAAACCCCTGGAAGCTGGGCGGGGGGTGGGGGGGCGGTGAGCCAGGAACACATCCTCCCTCACAGCCCTCAGGAGGACCCAAGCCCACTGACACCTTGGTCTCAGACGTCCAGCCCCTGGAATCGTGAGACAACACCTACCTATTGTTCGAGCCACCCAGTGTGTGGTGCTTCCTCACAACAGCCCTAGGAGAGCTGCAGTGGGAAGCCAACCACCACCTTTCCCACCCCCCAGGGCTGGGATTCCGCACTTGCAGGACATGGGGAGGGGGTGGGGGGGGACTGGAGCTGTCCTGCAGCACGGGGATGGCAGCACGGGGACCGGAGGGGGAGTCCTGCCCAGCCACCAAGGCTTCCAGACCCAGCTTTGTGGGCCTCCAGGGGCACTTCCAGGAGCTTCCCGATCCCTGGATCCAGCCTCTGACAATTTCCTGAGCCAGCTCCCCTCACCGGCTGCTGGGTCCCCACTTTCCTGATAGCGGCCGTAGGTGCAGCTCCTGGCAGGCCATCTGGGTGGCCCAGGGCCTTCAAAGGGTTCTGAAAGCAGCTAATTCCCTGCGTTAAATCCCATTCTGCTTAACATGACCAGAATGGCTGCCTTTCTGAAACTGAACCAACCCATAGCCTCCACTTAGACTCAAGTGCCCCTCTCCTTAAAGGCTCAAGCCCCCTGCTCAGGCTGCTTTTTGGTTGCCTTCACTGGCGTCTAAGTAGTCGTGCTACGTGTCTATTGTCTGAATGGTGGAAACATGGACCTTGCCTGTCTCACTGTCCCATGTCCCCTCGTCTAGCACAGGGCTTGGCTCACTGGGGTGCTCCCTGGGTATTTAGGGAAGAAACGGGTGAGGGTTGCAGAAGATGCCACCCCTGAAGGCATCTCTTTTGCAGAGGATTATTTTGAGCTGATTATTTTTGAGAAACTACAGATAGAGGAAAAGCTCTGAAAACAGAGTAGAGGTTATCCTTGTGCAAGGAAAATTTACATGTATAAAGGAAATCTCCATTTACAAGGGTGCCTCTCTCTTTACCTGGAAGAGAAGGCTGATTCACTTTGCTGTATGCCTGAAACTAACACAATATTGTAAATCAACTATACTGCAATAGAAATTTAAATAAATAAATGAATAAATCCATTCATGAAATATTGGGAGAAGCTATATATAGTATTGATAATAATAAAAGTTATGAGCTTAGGGGCTTCCCTGGTGGCACAGTGGTTGAGAGTCAGCCTGCTGATGCAGGGGACACAGGTTCATGCCCCGGTCCGGGAAGATCCCACATGCCGTGGAGCGGCTGGGCCCGTGAGCCATGGCCGCTGAGCCTGCATGTCCGGAGCCTGTGCTCCGCAACGGGAGAGGCCACAGCAGTGAGAGGCCCGCGTACTGCAAAAAAAAAAAAAAAAAAAAAACAGGAGGTCAATAAAATTTAAACTGCTTAGCAACTAAAAAAAAAAAAAAAAGGCACTGCAAGAAGCTAAAAACAGAATTGCCATATGATCCAGCAATCTCACTCCTGGGTGTATATCTGGACAAAACTAGAATTCAAAAGCATGCATGTACCCCTATGTTCATAGCAGCACGATTTACAATAGCCAAGACACCCTAAATGGAAACAACTTAAATGTCCATCAACAGATGAATGGATAGAGAAGGTATGGTGTATATACAAAATGGAATACTACTCACCCATAAGAAAGAACAAAATAATAACATTTGCAGCAACATGGATGGACCTAGAGATGAACGTACTAAGTGAAGTAAGTCAGAAAGAGAAAGACAAATACCATATGATATCACTTATATGTGGAATCTAAAATAGGACACAAATGAACCTATCTATAAAACATAAAAAGACTCACAGACGTAGAGAACAGACTTGTGGTTGCCAAGGGGGAGGGGATGGGAGAGGGAAGGACTGGGAGTGTGGGATTAGCAGATGCAAACGATTATATAGAGAATGGATCAACAACAAGGTCCTACTGTGTATCACAGGGAACTATATTCAATATCCTATGATAAATCATAATGGAAAAGAATATGAAAAAGAATGTGTATATATGTTTAACTGAATCACTTCATTGTACAGCAGAAATTAACACAACATTGTAAATCAACTATACTTCATAAAATAAATTTAAAAAAACAGAAGACACTGCAGCTGCTATCTTTTCTCCTCTGCTTTAAAATGTCATGTTTTGCCACTTCAGATAAGAAACTAACAGTTCCAGAACAGTGAGAGAGTTTCCTTCTCTTGAAAAAGTCGTAGGAATAACTGAGGTCCTTTAAGAATCTGTGGGTCAAGGGTAGAAACTTGACATCTCGACATCCAGGTTACTGAAATCCTGACTGTGGTCATATCTGACACATTCACACACCCCTCACTTTGTCTAACTCCTCGTAGGAGCCCTACCCCTCTGACAAACGAGAAGCTTCACTTGGAATGTTATGTTTTTATTAAAAACTCAACTGGGGCTTTCTAAGGGATGATCTTACCCTAAACCAGGCTGAGCAAACTATGGCCCATCTGTTTTTGTAAAGAAAGTTTTATTGGAACACAGCCACGTCCATTTGTTGACACATTGTCTATGGCTGTTTTCCAAAGATGAGCAGCTGGGACAAAGACTCGATGGCCACAAAGCTTAAAATATTTACTCTCTGGCCCTTTAGAAAATGTTTGTGGACTCCTGCTCTCAACACACCTCACTGGCCAAAGGGCCTCTGGCCTCTGGTTTCTGGGAGTGGTGGAGGCCAGCTGTGCTCGCTGGCATCCCATCCCCTCACCTTGCTGGGGAGCTGGGAGCCCGCCTTTCCCAGCCTGTGCAACCCGTTCTGGCCCATGAAATACAAATAGAAGTGATATGTGTCACCTCCAGGCTGGGGCAGTGACAAGCCCTGTGCAATTCTCCACTCTCTTCCTTCCCCTGTCATGGCAATCAGCAAACTTCCAGCGAGTGAGGCCAGGGACCCTGAGTGATAAGAGCAGAGTCCCCACTGCTGCTGACCTAAGATGGGCTTGCAATGAGCAAGAAATAAACTTTTACATATTATGCCACTGAAATTTGAGGGCTGTTTGTTGCAGCAGCATAAGCCTAGGTTGTCCTAACTATTACAGTGGTCTTTGGGGAAATAATTTATTTGCATTTTTCAATGACTAAAAGAGTGTGTTTGCCCCAAATCTCAAGTGGGCATTTATTTATGAACTGGCCCAGAGAACAACTAAGCTCAACAGTCTTTTTTTCCAGCAAAGATGGCAAGTCATTAGTACCTCTAGGCAAATTAAAGACTCCCCAAGACTCTGGCCTCCCCTGCAGGCCAGATAAGAGCACATAAATGGACACCGATTACTATGACTACAACTTCTACTCCTAATAAAAACTGTGTGATGAGAACATTTTGAATATGCCAGGCACTGTGGCAACTGCTTCCCCAGCATTACCTTGTTTAATCTGCACAGTGCCCTACGAGGTAGGGATTCTCCTGGTCCCCACGTTATGGATGAAGAATCTGAGGCTTAGAGAGGGAAGGCGACTTGTTGAAGGTCACCCACAGCTATCAAATGATAGGACTTGGATATAAACCCAGGCTACTTTCGCAGAGTCAGAGCAAAAGCAGCAAATACAGGAAGTAAGGGACACTACCTCACATCGTGTCCTTGCAAAGGGGGGCAGGATGAGAGACACAAAGATGGCCATCTGGGGGAAGCCTTTCCCCAACTGCGGGAGGGAAGTGGCCAGCTACCTGCAGTTGTCCAGCTAAGAAGGCCCTGGGGACACGCACATCAGGCTCTGCTTTCCTTTCCATCGGCAAGCTCAATGCCACCCCCTGGAAAAAAATGAGAATATGAATGTAACACTATTTGATTTAGACTTGATTTTCTTAATCTTTTAAAAATGTGGCCAAAAGCCTCTTGCTCCTTTTTATTGATCTGAAACATGACATCTAAGTAGGAGTTTGTCAACTTGATGTGCAAACTTAACCTTTTCCTTCAACCAGATTATATCCCCAAGCCTCTCCTTGGGAGAAATTCTGGAACCCACACTGCTGCCCAGCCCGTCTGTGACCACACCTGAATCACGGCGCAGGTATGGGGGGCAGGGCAAGCCTGAAGGGTGCATCCTCCCAGTAACGAGCAATCCCTGGCTCCTCCTAATTTCTGGGTTAGAAATCTCCTCGCTGGCCTTTGACATCACGACCACCACCTTTCCTATTGTAGACACTTGTTTTTCATGTTTCAGTGATTTTGTTCTGGTTTTGAGATTTTGGCGGGAAGTTTCATGACATTATTAAATAACCAAGAGGTCCTGTTACCTGACAGGTCCTCTATAGAAAATCATCACCCTGGGGAGAAGGAATAAAGGCAGCTAAGGCATCTTTCCTCGTGAACTGGAATCGCAGTACCTCCCCTACCCCAAAGTGACCAGACCAAGAATCGAAGGATGGTTCTTATTATACCTTATGGCATTGTAATCCAGATTCGGTCGTTTTGGAGATCATAGTTCTTAGCACTCTGGCTTGTGTTTTGTGATTATGAAAACATCTACTTGAGTCCTGGGTGGGTCACGATGCCCTTAAGCCTCTAGGTCCCATGTCTTGAAGCCCCATGAAAGTTCGAATGTTCTGGTCCAGAGCAGAGAACATCGAGAGGCCAGACACATTGCACAGTGTCTTACAATGCACAGGACAGCCCCCATGACAAAGAGCAACCGGGCCCCGGATGTCAGCAGCACCGAGGCTGAGAACCCCCGGGCTAGCTTAGTGTGTTTAATAAAGAAATGAGAACCACGACTGATTCTGGAATTCTAAACTCTTAGGAGAGCCAAACGCCAGTTTCCACCCTGCTGGGCAATTATGCCTGGGCAAAGAGAGCTAGCAATCTCATAAAACTAGCCCTCTAATTGTTGTGGTTAACAGGCTCAGACCTCAGGCTGAGCAGGAGAAAAGGAGAGCAACACCCACAGAAGCCAGACAGGACACCTCCGCAAGGAGGAAGGAGAGAGTGTAGGGCAAGTGCAGCTGGGCTCAGCCCTACGGTTCCCGTTGGGTTTGCGGAGAATACAATCTTCTGGGCCATCCATAAGGATGACGTCACGTTCAGGAGAAAACAAGTGAAGCTGAGCTGGTGATGTAAGTAGGCTCAGTCACCCACCAAAATCATAAGACGCATGTTATTTTATTCCAGTGGAAACTCAGTGACGTGTGGCTATGTCACTATCCACAGTGACTGGGGAGGTCCAATGACACGTGAGCGGTTGTACAACCCCCAGAGACAGCCCCGGACAGCCCAAAGTCTACCTCCTGGACCACTGGCCAGTCCACACACCTACTTCAAAGCCAAGGGGGAGGAAGGATAGCGCAGACTCATCTGCTTCAAACCCTTTCTTTCCCGGGAGGCAAGGGGAAGCTCTCATCTGACCTAATATTGGGCATCTTCACAGAGTGGGCTTCCTATGGAGTCAGGCTTGACCTTGACTCACATAGAGGACTGAGCCTTGGAACAGCCTTTAACAAACAGGCCATGTGTCTAGACCTGGAGGTTCCTGGTTAGGGCCAGTGATGGATTTGGGTACCAAGGGGTCCATTTCATTTGAACCAAAGAGGTCGTGTCAATGTCAGAACCGTTCACTCTTAAATAGCGCGTGCTAATGTCCTTCTATGTCTCTCTCGAAGGATCATCTGAATGGGAAATGGGATCAGAGCTTTGATCCTGGATTTTTTTGTCATTTATTCTCTCAGTTCCTATCAATGTTTTTGCCATAGTCTCTTCTCAGGTCCTATGAAACAGGAGCTGGATTGACCCAAGCCTGTTTTCAAATAGAAATGAAGAAACAACATTAAACGTTAAAGATTCTGTCTTACCCAAGGGCGTCCTTGCTTACCATGGAAACAGCACTAACAGCTCCTATACCTGTTTTGTGGACACAGAAACGGAAAACTGCTCTCTAGATAGGATCCTGCACTCTCTTTACCTGTAAACCCCATGGCAGCCCCACTCTTGAGACTCACACAGCGGGTACACCTCACAGGGCTGACATTAAGCACCCTTTGGAGACCATCCTTTGTGTCAGGGCCTGGGCTACAGAGAATCTCCATATACGCTGAGAAAATGAAATGAACGATGTTAGCTCCATACCTGGTACTGCTTACCTGGTGGGCGTTCACCTTACAAAGGGGGGGCGTGGCAAAGAGGTGAGGGTATCCATTAGAGCTGGATTGCTGGGATTAAACCCCAGCTCCACCCCTTAGAACCACGTGATCTTGTGCCTCAGCCTCCACTTTTGTTGAAAAGGGATAATAACCGAACCTGCTCCTGGGGTCAGTGTGGGGATTTGCTGGGTCAGCAGGTGTGAAAGGCTCAGCCTGGGGCTGGCCCAGGGGAGCCTCAGAAACAGCAGCTGTTGCCGTTCGTCTTCATGACGGCCCTGCAAGCAGGTATTTGGGGGCCTCATTATAGCATGAGAACCAGAGGCTCAGACAATGTATGTGACTCGCTCAAGGTCACACAGCTAGTAAGTGGCAAATGGGTGCAACCCCCAAACCAAACACACTTCCCCAAACTCAGCCAGTGAGGGGGTCAGCATGGGGGGTGGCCAGCTGGGAGGAGGGGCTCCCCTTGCTTTTGGCAGCTGTACAAAAGGTGTGTTTTGGTTGTGACTCTAATTTGCTTTTCATGGAAATCTAATTTTTTGAGTCTAAGGGAGATGATGTGATACCAGGCAGTGCCTTTGCTTTTTTTAGGGGGCGGGGCAAAAGCCTAAAGCGTCAGGGTGCAGCACTGCCTTGCAGTGGGTGAACAAGAGTATTTGTGGGCTTGACTTGAAAAGCTCTCAGAGGAAGGGTTAGGACTCAGTTAAATTCCCCATTGAAATGCTGGGGTAGCAGATTTATTAGAGAGCACGGTGGGGAGAGACCCCAGTGGCTGCTGATGGCTTCGCTTCCTTATATCTGACGGTGTCACTGCATCTGAATCTGCCCTCATAGACAAGTGGCCAACTGAGTGCAATCCCGCCCACCCCATGGTCGGGGGTGGGGCTGACATCAGGAGAGGGGGTAGGAGTCTGGGAAGGCAAAACCAACACCCCCTCCAAGGGTAGAGGACAGGCCCTCCAAGGGCAGAGGACTGGCCCTCCAAGGGCAGAGGACTGGTCCTCCAAGGGTAGAGGACTGGCCCTCCTCTGGACCCAAGACTCATCACCCTCTCCTCCCGCTGAACCTGCTCATCTCCCCATGGCAACCAGACTACACCCCTTTATGCCCCTGTCCCCATCTTCCTAAGATTGCCTTTACTGGTGGGCAGTTCTCATCAGGGCTAAGAGAGTAAGTGATGTGTTCTCTCAGCCTGGAGACAAATGTTGAATGATTGAAAAAAGGAAGGAAGGAAGGAAGGATGACCTGGTCTGACATCTTTCTGCTCAAACAATAAAAAGATGTTGCTTTCATCAGGCTGCTGTCACCAAGCCCACTTTCCGGCCCTCAACTCCAGGAAGCCAGACTTCAGCTGAATCCTGACCTCACCCAAAGGCCAAGACAGCAGACCGTTTTTATGTTGTTGCTATCCTTGCCAACCTGATCACTGGGGTCACTGAACAGGGAGAATCAGTGGTTTAGAAGAGCCCATACCTGGCCTGTCTCAGGCGGCCTGTGAGGACAGAGCAGGAGTGTCCTGCTGGGAACAGTGAGCCCCGCCCTTCCTGCCTGAGGTGTGTGCACACACACCTGCACTCAGGTTCCCCACAACCTGGCCCCAAGCTAAGCTCCATTCCTTTTACTTGGTGCACTGGAAGCCTTAGCGTCTTAATCATGGCTGTTTTAAATTCCAGCTCTGATGATTCCATCAGAGTGGAATCATCTGCCGTATCTAAGTCAAGATCTGATGCTTGTTCTGTCTCTTCAAACTCCTTTTTGTCTTTTAGTGTGTCTTGTAATTTTTTATTGAAAGCCAGACATCTTGCGCCGGGTAAAAGGACCCAACACTCATTTCAGGGAGGTTTCTGCTCATGCATTTCTGCTCCCAGGTTCTCTGTATCTGGTTGTTGATTTTCAGTTTGTTAAGTGTTTTTCTTGTGTGTGGGTGAGAGGGATGACTCCCAAGCTCCCTACATGCTGGACAAGAAACTGGAAGTCTAACCAGCGCTTTCACTGCCAACACAGCTTCTGAAATCTGTTATGGCACTGCCTCTGAGCCTTGGATGAAGCTGTGACCTCCACCTGGGTGTCCTGTCCCGTTCCCTTCCCTCCATTTCTCCATTTCCAACATCCTTGAGGTCTGGCTGAAGGCTTGTTCCTGTAGCAAAGTCTTCCCTGACTCCCCAGCTGCAACTTTCAACAGCACTGCTCCACCTCACTCTGGACACAGCAGATGCTCTGCTTCAGGTAGTAATGCTGCTCACCAGGACTATCTCTCTTATGAGCCTGAAAGCTCCTGGAGCACAGAGAGTCCTTCTGCCCCCAAGAGTGGATGCTTGATAGATATTGATCAGACAAATCAACGTGACTTTAAATTCCCATCCTATAGCCAACCCATGTCATAGGCATCTCCAAAAAAGTACTATCTTAAGTTTACCAGAATAGACCACCTCACACTGGTCAGTATGGCCATCACGAAAAAAGTCTACAAATAACACATGCTGGAGAGGGCGTGGAGAAAAGGAACCCTCCTGCACTGTTGGTGGGGATGTAAATGGGTGCAACCACTGTGGAGAACAGTATGGAGGGTCCTCAGAAAACTAAAAATAGAGTTGCCATAGGATCCTGCAATCCCACTCCTGGGAATATATCCAGAAAAAACTCTAATTCAAAAAGATGCATGCACCCCTATATTCATAGCAGCACGATTTACAATAGCCAAGACATGGAAACAACCTAAATGTCCATCAACAGATGAATGGACACAGAAGATGTGGTATATATATATATATATATATACACACACATACAGTGGAATACTACTCAGCCATAAAAAAGAATGAAATAATGCCATTTGCAGCAACATGGATGGACCTAGAGATTATCAAACTAAACAAAGTAAGTCATAAAGAGAAAGACAAATACCATATGATGTCACTTATATGTGGAATCTAAAATTTGACACAAATGAACTTATCTACAAAACAGACTCCCAGACATAGAGAACAGACTTGGGGGAGGGATGGGTTGGGAGTTTGGGGTTGGCAGATGCAAGCTATTATATATAGGCTGGATAAGCAACGAGGTCCATCCATATAGCACAGGGAACTATATTCAATATCCTGTAATAAATCATAGTGGAAAAGAAAAAAGTAATAAAAATAAAAAATTTAGGCTACCAGGGTAACTTTTAGGGAAGCGGCTGTCTCTGTTTAGCCAAACATCTCGATCCAGCTGCTTGGGGTAGAAATTGAGAAGCTAAGGACATGGGTTACTGTAAAAGAAGGAGGTAAATTGCAGCACTGGGGGTTATCTGAGGAATTTGGGAAGGAGAAAGAGCCAGGAAGGGCTTTTTCAAGGAAGGGGAGATGGTGAAGGAGCCCAAAATCACAAGGAGGAGGTGAGTTGCAGATGAGCAAATGGCCCTGAGCAAAGGGGGACTGTTTTGGGCACAGATATAGTTCTTTGCAAAGTCATTGGTGTTGCTGGAGCATAAGTACTCCAGCTCCCCAAGCCACTGGCCAAATCACACAACGCTTTGCTGAGTTATTTGTAGCGGAAAGATCTGGAGCTCCGTGTCTGGCCACCCAGGGTGCACATCCACCACAGTGAGAAACAGGGATGGCAGAAGCAGCTGATGAGATGGTCCCTGAAGGGAAGCAACTCAGCTGAAGCAGAAGCTCGGAGAAATTGGACTTCCCACGACCTGCAGAATGGGTTTGATGCAGCCTAGAACTTCAGAGGCTGAGTGAGCACAGTTGATATCTTCGGCACAGACCCCCAAACCAACAATGAACAGAGGCGCTCTGAGCAGTCGCCCTGCAGAGGGAACCCGAGGGTGTGGGCCCTGACCGTGAGTGAGGGTCAGGACTGACCTCGGGATAGAGCATGGAGGTAAATACCACCCACACCACAGAAAAGCCATGTAGGGGAAAGAGGCCTCTGCCGGTTTGCTTTATTCCACTGTATTTTGCAAAGCAGACACAGCAGTGACTTCATCTGACCCAGTGGAGGGGACCAGAAGGGATTTGCAGCTACGGTCTGTCAGCGAAAAGCAAGGCAGCCGCTCAAGTCGGGGGCAAAATATTCAAGCCACTGGGCTCATCAGCCGGCCTCTCCTGGTGTGGGTCTGGTCAGGGGACCCACGGTGACCTGCCATCCCTGAGAGGCAGAGCCTGGGCTCAGGGCTGACCCAAGGCTGGGTTCTGCCCTAGGATGGTTGGCCTGGATGTAAAGAGTCTCTCTCTCATCTCTATTATTTGTCCCTGGAGCCCAGGTTCTGAGAAGCCTGCACCCCCAGATTCCATCTGTAAATCTTGTAGCCAGACTCCCTCCAGTAATCGCATTGCCCAATGCAGGGAAGAAATGAAAGACAATCCCCAAACACATAGTGCACGTTAATTAATTGCCGGGAGACATCCCCAGAGATTGCACGGAAACTCTACAAAAGCCAAACGAATCCTAACCAAGAAAAACCCCTCGACCAGAGGCCAAGGTGCTGAAGTCAGTTGTAATACAACGTGAGTCATTTTTCTTGGGAAAACAAAGAGTCATATAACACAAGCTTTTAAAGAAAGTTACTGAATGTCCTCAAGCAGCTTCAACAACAGAGCTCGCTGGATTAAAATCCGTAACTGTACCTGCAGGTGTATATCAAGTTCAGACATCTGATTCCAGGTATCAGGCCCTGGCAAGGCTGGCAGGCTCAGCATTAGACATAACCATTCTGCTTAATGCTGTGTTCAAAGTCCATGCAATTCACTGCTGGGGTCGGATTTCATGTTTAGGTTGTCTGCCTTTCTTTGTTCTTAAGAAAACAACCAACCCATACCAGCGGGCCAAACATTTTAAGAATTGTGAAATCATAGAACGTCAACCCTGGGAGGCAGCTCGGAAATCCAGACACCAGTCCCTCTAGTTTTCAGACGAGGTAACTGGGAAAGCAAGTGGCCTCTTGGGCCAGAGGAGGAAAGAGTCTAAAGGAGAGACAAGATAACCCTCAGCAAAGAACCAAATTCCAGCGCTGACACGAAATGGTACCTCCAAATTTCACACCACCTGGATTGAACAATAATAACACCTACTACTTGTAGGACTTTTTCCAGTTCATAAAGAGATCTCAATTGGAATCTCTTCTGACGTGCAAAATATGCATCTAAATGCATGTATTATGAGTCCCATTTTACAGAGTAGAAAACTAAGACTTAGAGAAATTCAGGGATTTGCCCAAGATCTTAAGACTTGGGGCTTACGTTGAAGTTAATAGTATCTTTTACTAGTTTTGAGAGTTGAAGGGTCACTAGTATGAACCATGACTGCCCCAGGCAAAGCAGGGGACCAGGTCACCCCATCTATGACATCAGACCATGCCAGTCCCATTGGGCTACATTGCTCCCAATCCCACCATCCACTGCATTGGACCTTATATGTTCCAAAGGACGTTTACGGTTCTCTGGAGCTAAGTGACCCTGTGAGGTAGGCAGGGTAGGCGTGTGGGTCTTTCACACAAGAGGAAAGAAAGCATCCAGAATTGGGTTTTTCAAGGCCGTGTGGATGCTAAGCATTACGGCCCAGGTGCAAAGCCAGTGTCTCTCACTCGTACTCTGGAATCCTCTTCCCCACATGTACTTCCTCCACCCGTGAAAGTGCGGAAGTAAAAGGATGTATTAACAGACTGGTAACATATGAAACCAAAACAGATCCTTAAGAAAGAGAGAGAAGCGGCTGGGGAGGGAAGAGACACCTCCCTGGAGTCAGGCCTCCAGGCAAATTCCTGGAAGGCCAGCCCGTGTGTGTGTGTGTGTGTGTGTGTGTGTGTGTGTGTGTGTGTGTGTGTGTGTGTGTGGTGTGGGCTCTGGGACAGCAGGCCCACCCACTGAACCTGGGGAGATTAGAAGGGTCCTAATTCCCCACAGACCATGAAGCCCACGGCCAACAGTCCCCTGAGAAGAAAGTGTCAGCCTGGTTATGTTGGCCCTGGGGCCAAATCACATCCTGGCTTGATGGAGGCCCTGAATCTGGCTACCCATAGGAGTAGCCTGGAAGAGGAGGCCCCTGGGATCTCGGAATCAGAGGCTGGTTTGAACCAGATCTCCAGGTGGTCCCAATGGGCAGCCAGGTGGAAACCAAGGGTTTGAACTAGATTCCACTGGTATTACAACATATGTAATAATAACTTCTGAAATCTTCCTTTTATTTCAAATGAGACAATAAACAGAAAACCATTGAATCCATTTAAAAATAAATAATTATTATTTTTACAAAGCAATTTTAGGCTATTTGGGTAAAGCATGGATTTGAACAGCAGAAGGACCCAAGTTGAGGTGCTGGCTCTGACCCTAACGAGCTGTGGGATCTCAGGTAAGTCATTCAATTTACCCCAACCCTGGTCATCCCAACTGGACAATGATGATGATGACGGTAATTATGGTGATGGTTATGATGATGGTGGTGATGGTGATGGTGGTGATGATGATAATGGTGATGGTGATGGTGATGGTGATGGTGGTGATGATGATAATGGTGATGTGATGGTGATGGTGATGATACTGATGGTGGGGATGGTGATGATGATGATACTGATGGTGGTGATGGTGATGATGATGATAATGGTGATGGTGATGGTGATGATGATACTGATGGTGGTGATGGTGATGATGGTGATGGTGATGGTGGTGATGATACTGATGGTGGTGATGATGATGGACTGAGCACTGCAGAGCTATTGTAAGAGTCAATTATAACATGTATATAAATCGCCTGGTGCATTGGGGGCATTTAAAAAATCGTAGCTTCGGTGCTTTGTGACCACTTAGAGGGGTGGGATAGGGAGGGTGGGAGGGAGGGAGACACAAGAGGGAAGAGATACGGGAACATATGTATATGTATAACTGATTCACTTTGTTATAAAGCAGAAACTAACACACCATTGTAAAGCAATTATACTCCAATCAAGACGTTAAAAAAAAAATTTAGGGGCTTCCTTGGTGGTGCAGTTGTTGAGAGTCCGCCTGCCAATGCAGGGGACACGGGTTCGTGCACCGGTCCGGGAAGATCCCACATGCCACGGAGCGGCTAGGCCCGTGAGCCATGGCCGCTGAGCCTGCGCGTCCGGAGCCTGTGCTCCGCAACGGGAGGGGCCACGACAGTGAGAGGCCCGCGTACCGCAAAAAAAAAAATTTTTAATAAATGAATAAATAAAACAAAAAGGTTACATCTTACCTTATAAAGTTTATCCAACAGGAATTAAAGACTGGTTAAGCAAATGCCAACAGCAAGGACCATTGTTGGGGATGGAGTTGGCTATTTGATATTGTTCTGTTCTGTGGGAAATAAAAATTGTCTTTGCTTTTGGATCTTTTGTAATCTTCTACTCATGATTTTTAGATTAAGTTAAAGCAAGAGTGGTCAGGCATTTGACCAGGGCGCAAGATCTGGGTGGGATCAGTAAGTAATTTAAAGGAACAGTGTCCTTTCATAACAAGTCTGTGTTTTCTGGGCTACTGTAAAAATGGGCAGATTTTCTCCATTTTAGGCATTTATTTACAGCCTGCCTTTGTTTCTCATGCCATGTTCTCTTTCTATTCTTTTGCCTGGGGGTTGCTCTGTAAGATACTGTTTTTGAAGAGCTGTGTGACAGAGGATATGTCATACTAGACTCAGATGCAAACCTGGTTTTTCAAGAGAGTTAACGGGTTGATAATTATTGAAGCTGGGCAATGAGTATATAAAGATTCATGATTCTAGTCTTTCTACATTTGTGATTTTTGAAATTTTTCATAATAAAATGTATAGAATATTAAAAAATGTAGCTTTTAGAAATATTGTTTTGTTATTATTATCCTTGGTAATTTGGGCAGTTCACACTGTAAAGTGCGGGATTTTTACTTCTCTCACTGTGGCACCATATTCTCCACACAGTTTAAGCCAACACACGTAACTATTTTGCCATGCACTCTGCATCCAGCCAGGCCGTCTGCAACAGCATTTTGCTGTCCTGCGTCCAAGGCAATCGAAAGAGGATGGGGTAGTCCTTCTACTGAGTGTTTTTCCAGGTCAGGTTCAGACCCAGACCTTCTGGGGGAGGTGAGGGAGTTCAGTGAAATCCCTTCCCATGAGTCAAGTAGGAGAATCACCGTGACAGCCAAACCTAAAACAGGGTAAGCATTTGAAGGGTGCAATAGGAGTTCAAAGGTGTGATTGGGAAAGTCTGATGGAGATGGAGGCCTCTTAGCTAGACTTTGATGAACAGGTGAGATTCATGCAGGGAGGGGTGTCTGGAAGTGCTCTCTGGGCGAGGGGAACAGCAGGGTAAGAGCTCAGAGGACAGGCAGGTGGCCCCAAGCCTGGGCAGTCGGGAGAGTTTCCAGGCCTGATCAATGGTGCATCCACACTTGGGAGAGAAGAGAGGGTGGAGAGGGTGGGGAGGGCATGAGGCCGGCGCTTCCCATGCCACTCAGCCTCCCCAGCAGATGGGGCTGCCAGGAAGCCAGGGTGGGGCCCAGCTCCTAAGCCCCTAAGGAGGGGCTGACCCTCAACCAACCCTTTGCACAATGGCGCATCAGACTTTGTCCTTACTGCTTCTGGTCTTTACTTATACTGCCTACATTCAGAACCAAGGATGTCCCAATGGCCATGGTTTTGACTTTGCAATTCAACCACAACCAGCCCCGATTCTGTGAATATCCAGAGGCATTTACACCAAGAGTCATCAGAGTTAGACTAGTGGGTACCCGGATGCTGGAAGGTGTTATGGAGGCACTGGACAGACTGGCCCAGGTGAGAAGCTACCAGGAGGTAAAGGTGACATCCCAGCCGTGGTACTTCTGGTGCTCAGCACTGGAGTTATGACTGATTGGCCACAAATGGGAGTTGATTTTCAGAATGACAGTCCACAGCCTTCCTAATTTCTTTTAAGACACACTCCAGGGCTTCGATGGTGGCGCAGTGGTTAAGAATCTGCCTGCCAATGCAGGGGACACGGGTTCGAGCCCCGGCCTGGGAAGGTCCCACGTGCCGCGGAGCAACTAAGCCCGTGAGCCACAACTAATGAGCCTGCGCGTCTGGAGCCTGTGCTCTGCAGTGGGAGAGGCCGTGACAGTGAGAGGCCCACGCACCGCGATGAAGAGTGGCCCCCGCTTGCTGCAACTGGAGAAAGCCCTCGCACAGAAACGAAGACCAAACACAGCCAAAAATAAATTAAAAAAAAAAAACAAAAGACACACTCCACCTTGGTTTAGCACTCAGGCCAGGGCAGGCGTGGGGAGTTTCCTTCGGGAGCCCAGCTTCTGCAGCATCGCACCTCGTCCCGCTAGATGGGGACTCGCGTTGAGCTCCTGAGTGGCTTTGGCATTGAACACATTGCTTGGCCATCAGAAGCCCTGCATTCCAAGACCATGAACCTCAAGAGTCATAGTAAATGTTGAGTGGTCCTTTCTCGGCAAGAGATTGGGTGTCTCAGTTGAAGAGAGAGGAAGGACGTGTGGAAAGGAAAGCAAAGCAATGGGTGTTTGGGGCCAGATCCCATTCCCTGGACCTCAGGCTTCCTAAGGGCAGGCCTGGGGTCTGGTCCTGCTCCCTCCTTGTTCCCCCACGCCTGGCACTTGAAAGTTCTCAGTGAATCATGATTTAATGATTGGGGGGCGGCGGGGTGGCTTGTGTAAGTTCAGGGCTCCCACCTCACCCATCTGAGTGTCTAGCATTTATTGGCATTTTGGCAAATCCACATTTGGCTCATTGCTAACTCCATTTCCCTGGATGCTTCCTTCCCAGGGTCGGGAGGGAGTGTTTACAGAGAGGAATCTGAGAGACCCCAGAGCTCTGACATCTCTGCTGTGCCTGGGTTAGAGGGACCAGGCACATCCCCACATTTTCAGGAAAACACAGAAGTCACAAACAGGCTTTTGAGCTACTCTTTCATAAATGTCAAGACAGCGGAGGGGAAAGATGTCCCCAGACACTGGAAGTCCCCAGCCTTTCCCAGGAGCGGTGGGACCCCAGATCGGCCCTGCCCTTGCCGTTTGGTTTGTGGCAAACTGTAAACGCAGAAGCAGCAGCTTCTCCGTGAGGAAGCCACCCAGGGGCGCAGAAAGGAGTCCAGGCATCATGAGCATGAAGGGAGGGCCCACAGCAGCCCCCAGCCCCCAGCTGCCTCGTGGCTCTGGGACACTCCCCAGGCAGCAGCCCTGGCTGGACGCCAGTAGACCTTCCGTCCTCTGACTTGTGCGCTCACCCACTGACCAGTCCTGGGCCTTGATCACACACTCCCTCAGCTTCCCCAGCTGTCAGAGAACACGAGAAAGGGTTTTCCATCCTTACCTGGACCAAGGATGCACAATGATGATTACCGTGGCCTCTGAAACTTGCCCACAGCTTGAACCTGCCCCTCCTACAAAGGGCAAAGTTCATGAAAGCAATACTGCCACCTCCCCACCCCGTCCCTGTCAAGCCCCATCCCCACTCAAAGGCGCTAAGCTACCCTGAGCAGAGCCCACTACACTATCTCCTTTCCAGTGTGCCGGCCGTGAATTCCTCCGGCCACTGCTGTCCACTGTAGCCCCTCCACACCCCCGCCTCTTCCAGTGCCAGCTGCCACCTCACCCAGGACCCCAACAAGGTCTGCTCAAGCTGTCGTCATTGGAGCGTGAACTTCTGCCTCCGTTTTGAATGTATTTTTACTGGCGTCATTATAAAACCAAGGTGGATATTAAAGAAATCCCCCAACTGCAAGAAAATGGCAGAATTGGTTGGTCCAATGGCCAACAGGTCCTCTTCCCTCCAATCTGGGAACACGGATGAAACTCGGTCAAGTGGAATGCCCCCAAAATAAGAAGTTTAAGTTCCTTTTACTGGCTAGTTCAAGGAGATCTTTGCAAAAGCTGGGTATTTGTGGAATAAGCCCAGTCTACATTCTTGCCCTAGCCAGTGTAATGGAGCGGATATAATTTACTCTTGCTTTTTTGAATGAGGACGGCCGCCCGGAGGTCAGGGGTCCACGATGACCCCACGGGACTCCTAGGTGGAGCTACACTTGGCCATTCTCCTGGTATTCCTGAGAATGTGGTTGGATTTTTAAAATCTCTCTTCCATTTTTCTGCCTCTCATTTTCTTCTTACTCCACAAAACTATTTGTTGAAAAAACTGTCTGGTTAATTGAGGATTCTGGTTAGTTGTTATGCCATTGATATAGGTATTATTATAAGATAAATATAAACATTGGTCCAGAGAAGTACCACTCAGAAGAGCTTTCTGTGCTGACAGAAACATTCTATGTTTCTGTGTTGTCCAATATGGTAGCTGCTCCCCTCCATTGCCTTGGAGGGACTGGATTTTAGATTTTATTTAGAGTTAATTATTTTAAATTCAAATAGTCACATGTAGTAAGGGTCTAGTATCCTGGATAGCACAGGAAGGCCTTGAAGGTCAGCTGATGAGAGCACCCGGAATGAAGCTATCTGGATTCACTCCAGGACTGATTTGTGGATGAGAGCAAGTTAATCTCTCTGAGCCTCCATTTGCTCACCTGTAAACTGCGAATACAACAGCCCTACCCCTGCATGTGGTTGTGGGGACTTAGTGAGACGATTCACAGGAGCTCCAGGTTCCACGTCAGGCACGGTGCAGTTTCTCCAGGAAGCCCGGCTTTGTGGTTCTGCAGCAGCCTGGTGAGGAGACTTTTCGTTTCTCCACACTCCTGGTTTCTACACTCCATCACTCCTATAGACAATTTCTGACTCGGGTGTTTTAGTGAGCTGAATTGTGTCCTCAGAAAAGGTGCACAGGGAAGAGGCCATACGAACAGAGCCAGAGATGGGAGTGATGCAGCCACAAAACAAGGACTGCCTGAAGCCGCCAGGAGCTGGAAGAGGTAGGAAGGATCCTCTCCTGGGCCTCTCCTGCTGACACCTTGATCTGGGGCTTCTGGCCTCCAGAACTGTGGGAGAACATCTTCCTATTGTTTTGGGCCACTTTGTGACAGCATCCACAAGAAGAAGCCCAGGAGCAGGTAGGTGGCCTTGCTGAAAACCAGGCTTCATATTTGGTGTCTTGTTTCTTTGGAAAAAGTCTTTCAAATGGAGTGGACCCCTTATATGGGCTTAGACCCATATAAAAAGAACCAACTCACTCAATTTGGTTTGACTCCTCGGAAGGGGGTAAATTTCTAGCTTCGTCACGAGGACCCGGTTCAACCAAGAGACCTTAGGGAAGGTAAGCCAGGACTCAGAAATGGCAGGAGGTCAAAGGTCATCAGAGCCACAAGGCCAAGCAAGGGCCTGCACACAGGAGAGTAGGGGCAAAGCAGCGTCCACATGTGTCCGGAGCCATCACCACCGGGGCACAGAACACAGGGGCTTACCCGAGTTAGAAGTCCAGCCGTCTGTAAACTTGGACGGGAAAGAAATTGTATTGTTATTTTCACTGACCCCCAGCAGAATGTAGCATTTCCCTGCTTCAGAAACACAGGCAACGAAGCCCACAGGCTCTGCCACGCCTGTGACCACCGGACCCACAGATATTTTCATATTGCGTTGCTGCCGTTGCAAGAACCTTACATACCTTCCATGCTTCCCTCGCCTTTGAAATTATGGTAGTTATTCGACAGACCGCTCAATCTTGTTTTTAATGTATTAGTAAAGAAGCACATGGATTACCATTCCACAGTTCTGGTTTTTTTGTAATATTTTGTGAACTGTGTTTCAGCATAATGGTTTCCTTGGTAACCCTATACACTTAAGCCCTTATTCTGAGAAGCCATCCTAGGCTTCTCCAGGCTGCTGAAGGAATCCTAAGGAGTCCTAAGCACAAAGTAGGTTGAGAACTCCAGATTTAGACGTGAGAAACCTACACTAGTGCTGTTGGGTCTCTTTCAACATAAGCTCTGTGCGGCTGGAATCTTTAAAGATTCACTGTCACGTGAAGAAGACAGGTGATCTTCACTAACCAGAAGCAAAGAGATGTCTCTCCGTCTTTGTAAAGCAATGCAATTGACGTATAGCCAGTAATCTCCACCAGATCGGCACCAGCCCACTGCCTAAAGGGAACAGGCATATTCATCTTCATGAACTGTTGTATTGTAACACTGTCTCATTTCCGGGAATCAGAGGGTACAAATGATATATGTTTGTGGTTTAGCGTTTGGAACTTTGGTCTGGCTTGGCCGGTGACTGCCAACATCTGCAAATTATTATGTGCTTAAAAAAAAAAATCAACTGCTACCACAAGCTGCACCCATGGTCCCTGGGGGAGCCAGGCCTCCTGAAGGCCCACAGGGAAAGTTCTGGGGCCAGGAGGTGGCTGGGTCAGGACCCCGGAATGCCTAGGAAGCCCTCGAAGACGTTTGTGAGTACAGCTGGGCGCACCCTACGTGCGTGAGTCTCTTGGTTTCCGGGTCGTGGCTCACTGGTCATTCATTCATCTCTTAGAGAAAAGGGGGAAAAAGCTATGACTGCCCAAAATAAAAATTACTCAGCGTACTCACGTCAACGTCAAGAGTCATTTTGTCCCTAGACCCATTTTTGCCCCAGGCCACCAAAACATGGGAGCACAGTATCCAGGGGGCTTATTTCTAAATGCAGCCACAGAGGCTCTTCCAGTCAGGGATGGTGGGTCACACAGTTTGAGAGGCCCAGGCGGGTGCCTAGAACTTGGCAGGACCCAGCACCTCACCCAAGAACCCATCCCTTTGCTAGTCTGGCTCTCATGACAGACTTGGAACAACAGAGCAGACGTTTGTGTGGGAAGGAAACCACACCTGACATCTGTCCTGCAGTAGGGAGATGTGTGTGTTCACAGAGAGCGCTGGAGTTCCCTGGCGGGTGGGGCAGGCAATTAGCTGGCTGCATCACAAGTAACCTAATTATGGGGGAAATGGGATAAAACCCTGAGTGATAAGCAGGGCGACTGCTCCAGGTGGCTCTGCAATTTTTCCTGTTAATTTTCTCCCTAACTCACATGAATGTCATAAAGGTTATTTAAGAAGAGCACAGGTAGACTCATGTCATGTGTGAATGGACAAAAAGGCGCTGAGCGTCGGCTCATGAATGGAAGGGGAGGAGGAAGGAGTGGCCCATTGGGCGTAGAGTGAAATTTGAGGACTCTGAAAAGAGACCAAAAAGGGTTTTGGTGGAATCAGACACACGTTGCAAAGCAGTGTATCACTGTGAACCCAACTATGGTATATTTATTTAGATGGATTATATAAACGATGAGGATGTAAGGCAAAGGAGAGATTCCAGGAAGCCTTCCTGGAAGAGGCGAGTTCTTAAAAGAGATGATGTGCACAGTTGGGGGACAGATATGGGGAAAAGAAAGGGCACTAAAGCCAAGGAAAGAGTAGGAACAGAATTAAAAAACCCAAAACCAGATGGCTGAAAGACAAGAAACCCGACTCAAGGATGAGTGTCCTTCAGACGTGATGCCCAGTGGGGGGAAAGGGTGGGGAGGGTAGAGGATGTTCACCCCTGGCTGTAAGCAAAGGTCTGACAGACCCCCAACCTTAATTTGTAACCCATGTCAAAATAACCGAGCCTTCCATTAATGTCACCCAGAGTCCCTAGGACGGCAAATGTATAGACACCTGTTTACCCGGTACACCCAAGCCTGGTGACACCTAGGATTTGCACATAGTGGGCAATGAATAAACACGTCTGTCTAATTTAAGAACTTTGACCTCAAACTCATCACCTCTTTTTGCTTGTGGATGAGCTGAATGAAGTAGAATTGAATGATTGAGATTGGGAGTTATCCTAAGTGATGGGGAACATATCTGGTTTTTTTTTCTGAATGCATATAAGATTACACTAAAATCACTTTGTAGTTTCAGAATATACAGCAACTGATGGAGTTGGGGGTGGAACAGAACACACGTCACCCTTGAGCAGAGTGTATGTGAAAGACACATTTCCTAAGAGGGTGGAGGCTCCTCTGACCTAGATATTAGACTGACACTGGCATCTTGACTGTCCTGATCTACTCACCTTGATGAGAGAATCTCAAGCAATTATTTTAATTTAAGACTTCATAATGACAATCAAGAGTATGACCCCTACCGGGGAAGGCATTACATACAGAGTGCAGTCAATATATATTTTATATTATATACAGGGTGCAGTCAGCAGATAATGTAACGGAGTTTTTATCTACACACTCTGACACACACATAGGTTAGGAATACCTGGAATGTGTTTCTGGTGTCACCAAGCCTATGCTGGGTGTCAGAAGTAGCTCCCTCCTGGGTCTGGCCAGGTACTCGTCTTATTTTTGTGTCTAGAGTCACTAATCCTGGTGAACCATCTCTGTTTTTTGTATCCCACTCCACTGGTTGTCGGAAGAGCCTCTTGCTTGAATTCAGGACTTTAAATTATTGCAGAGCACCCTCAGTCTTTTTGCTGGCCATCAAATGACGGCCACTCTGGTAGTTTCCTGGGGCTGCTGTGAGGAAGCACCGCAGACTGGGTGGCTTAAACAACAGGAATTTACCTCTCAGTTTGGAGTCCAGAAGTTCAAGGTCAAGTGTCAGCAGGGTTGGTTCCTCCTAAGGGTGGTGAGGGAGAATCCGCTCCCCAACCTCTCTTTTAGCTTCTGGCGTTGCCAGCAACCCTCGGCATTCCTTGGCTGGTAGACAAATCACTCCCATCTCTGCCACTGTCATCACGTGGCATGTCCCTGTGTGTCCTGTGTTACTGCTTCTCTTCTTATAAGGACACCAGTCATATTGGATAGGACCCATACTAAGCCACTATGAGTGACCTCATCTTAACTAATTATATCTGCAAAGACCCCATTTCCAAAGCAGGACATGTTCTGAGGTACCAGGGGTTAGGACTTCGACCTATCTTTTGGTGGGGGGACACAATTCAACCCATAGCAGTCCCGCGAGTGGATGGTCCTCAGTAACGGCATATAGAGACCTACTTCCTGCTGTTTCTAATGGATGCACTGTTCTGTCTCAGGCTGAAAATTAAGGAGACGCCCTATCTGCCAACGTACCCCACCCACAAGTCATTGCTGTATCTGCTCGCTGCTAGAAGATTCTTTCCCTCTCTACAGTCCTGCAACAAAGGGTTGCATTTTGTGTCTTCACACACACACCCATACACAGACACCAGGTCTTTTGGCAGGAAGGGAATAACACCTCGGCTAAGTCTACTTGAAAGAGTCTCCCTGCAGAAGGGACACATATTTAGCAAAACCAAAAGTTAAATTTGAATTTCAGATAAACAATGAATTATTTTTTTAGTATAAGTATATCCCAAGCAGTATTTGGAACATTCTAATACTGTAAAAATAATGAAATTTCAATGTAACTGGGTGTCCAGTATTTTATGAGGCCACCCTCCCCCCACCACCACGTGACAATGATTGATGTGGGTCATGTGATCATCCCCCACCCCATCCTCTCCCCATCTTCCCTGTAGCCTTGGGGCAAGGATGCTACAAGACGTGAGCAGTAGCAAAGGGGACCCAGGTGGAATTTAAAACGTGTAGCAGATAATCCCCCAAATAAGTAGTTCACATGGGTGGGCATTTCCAGAATAACACACGTTTCAGAATAACACACGTGATGGTTTTCAAAGTTGATTTTCATTTCCAAATTGCTCTGACAACTCTCTCCAAGAACTCGCCAAGCTAATCCTCTTCCTCAAACACTTTCTTCTTATCCAAACCTGATCGGAATGATGTTCTCGGTCTGGGAAGCCTTCCTCTCCTGCCCCAAACAGTTAATGCAGCTGGAGATGGTTCCTCGGCGGCAGCATGAGCTAGGAGCTGGCCTGGGGAGAATCAACTTGCCTTCTCGCTCCTTGCCTCTCCCCTCCAACGCCCATCCCCACCCTCACCCCCATCCCAGGGCTCTCCACCTTCATGGTCTCCGCCAACGGCTCTTCTAGACACATTTGGGATCGACCCACCGAGTAGCGATAGGAAGAGTTTTCAGTCTGCTTCTGACCGCAAGTCTGCTTTGGAGCTCTAATCCTTCACATGCGCTATTTCTGCCCCACTGTTGCTCCAACTTAAAAATGAGAATAGGACAGGACAGGAATAAAGACACAGACGTAAAGAATGGACTTTAGGGGCTTCCCTGGTGGCGCAGTGGTTGAGAGTCAGCCTGCTGATGCAGGGGACGTCGGTTTGTGCCCTGGTCCGGGAGGATCCCGCGTGTCGCGGAGCGGCTGGGCCCGTGGGCCATGGCCGCTGAGCCTGCACGTCCGGAGCCTGTGCTCCGCAACGGGAGAGGCCACAGCGGTGAGAGGCCCGCGTACCGCAAAAAAAAAAAAAAAAAGAATGGACTTGAGGACACGGGGAGGGGGAGGGTAAGCTGGGACGAAGTGAGAGAGTGGCATGGACATACATACACTACCAAATGTAAAATAGATAGCTAGTGGGAAGCAGCTGCATAGCCCAGGGAGATCAGCTTGGTGCTTTGTGACCCCCTAGAGAGGTGGGATAGGGAGGGTGGGAGGGAGGCTTAAGAGGGAGGAGATGTGGGGATATATGCATATGTATAGCTGATTAACTTTGTTATAAAGCAGAAACACACACACCATTGTAAAGCAATTATACTCCAATAAAGATGTTAAAAAAAAAAACAAGAATAGAAATGTCCCTTAAAAATAAGGGGTTTTTTTAACTATGAGAAAGCATATAATTTTCTAAAACCGCTGACCTAAAATCTGATTGCTAATTTCCAGGATAGTACTGTATGTATTCCTGACTTTCCTGTCTGTACCTTCTTCAGGCCACACCCATCCACTGCTCTGCTGCTGTCTCTCTCTAGGCTGGAAGGACTAACCACTGAGATATACTGGAAAGGTACCACCACCCTCCCCGCCGGGCTGGCGGCAGCCCTTTGGTTTACACCTGAATGTCACTGGCAGTTTGGAATCCGACAACCCTCCCTTACCCACCCCTGGTCATGGGGAAGCTTTGCATCGCTTCTGACTTTTTGCAGGAATGTCCCAAAGCACAAAGAAAATTGTAGGTGCCCAAGACCATGGATGCAGGTACAGGTACAGTCTAGGTGTCCAAAGCTGTGCTGGGTGGAAGAGACAGTGAGTAGGGGGGATGGGTGAGCACTTAGAGGTAGTAAATATGAGAGAGGTAGGCAGCAATGCACATGGAGATTGGTCCACCAGGTGAGTGGGTCTGCCTTGCTATCTGTCGAATAGATGTCCTTGGAGGCGGGAAAACAGTGTTCTTCTGACTGGTTGCCTGGAATTAGGCTGATCCTGGAAGCAGAGGCCTGGGTCTCCACTTGCAGAAGAATTGGAGGGTCCTTATCTGAGGCCCTTGCTATGACCCCTGACACCCTCTCTAGCCATCATTTTCCTCTCAGGATTACTGGTCCCTCTAACAACAACAACAAAAAAAGTGATTAAGGTGATAAATAATAAGTGAAAGGTTATTCTCTCTGAACGAGAAAATTTGTATCAGCATCTCTCCCCGTGAGCCCGGGCAGTTGAGGCTATGGAATGGTTGAGTAGATTATCCCTTTTAACAGAATCCCGTGGTGGTCACTGTGGTCTGAACACCAGGCTGGTGTCAGGCTGGTGATGGCGGGAAAACAAAAACTGCAAGAACGTGAGCGTAAGATTAGCATCTGCAGGGGATTTGTCTGTTCACATCAGGGTCACATGCCCTTTTCATGTCCTGCTCTAAGAAATTCCCGCACCAAGGCTCAGAGGGAGGGGGCGTCCGCAGCGTCTCGGTGGCTGTCCATCCACGCCAGGTTTCTCCTGCACTTCCTGATGGGTGCCGTGGGAGTCTGGCCCTTTCTCGGGAGTATTTCTATAAAGCAAAAATGCACAGACTAATCATCGGGTCACCTGCTCTCTCTGCATCTTGTAGGGAGCCTTTGCATCAGGTTGTACCCGGAAGGACTTTTTCTGCTCATTTTCTTCTTGACTTCTTTCCCCAAAATCCACTGAAAACACTTAAAACCACTATTTCACTGACTTTTTTTCTGAACCATTGGAGAAAGATCCCTTTGGCGAGAGCTCTGCCAGTGAAAGACATGGAGCTGGAATCCAAACGTGGAATCAAGGAGCCGGACAACTGGTCTAGGCTGGAGAACACAGCCACAAAGAATGCAGTCCCTGTACCTCCCGGGGTCGCCTGCAAATAGAGGGGCTCTGTCTGCAATGAACTTACCAAAACGCGGCTGGGAATTGCACTTTGGAAACTAGAAGTATAGGGCTGACTAAGTCCATCCTGGCTCTGCCTGCGCCAGACCTCGACGGAGTGAGAGCAGGCTTTCCAAGAGGCGGTGGCCTGTCCAATTCGTTCCACAGGTTTTCTTCACCTGGCAGCCAGTAAACGCCCCGATTGACTGATACAGGGCTCCTCAGAGAAGCCCACCTCTATTCCCACCTCCCCACACACAAACCTCTTTGCCAGTCTGCAGAAGTGCGTGCCAACGCAAGAGTGCGTGCACTCGTGTGTGTGCACGTGTGTATGTGTGTGTTTAATGAAAAGAGGCCTGTTTAGAGTTGGTCGGAGGCTTCGGAAATCAAACGTGGCTTTGAGCTTCTCGCTGCAGAGTGAGTCCACTTTGAGGAGAGGCCTTGATCGACCAGAACATGGGACCAGGATCCTGGAATGTGGCCCATCCAAACCTGGCCCCAGCCCTGAGGCACGGATCACACAGAGTATTTCATTTCTTTGTGTTTGTTTTTTCTTGCATCAACAAAAGTGTAGACGTAGAAGGGAGAAGAATATGAGACCAGAAAGGCTCATTATTACCTGAACAAAAGGGTCATTGGGATTGACTAAAGTCATTGAAATGCTTTGAAGATTAATGGGCCCATATAAACGTTAATTTGCTATGAGGTTTCTCCTAAGAAATTAAACAGAGCACAGAAGGCTTGCATATAAAACACAGAATGGAGTCCTCAGCTATAATTAATGTCTATAAAGTTCTCTTTATCAGATTTAGTTGATGCCATTGCAGGAGGGGTGGTGAAGAGCTATACCAGCACTCTTTCTTTCAGGAGAGAAAGGGGAACTTTGGGTCGCTAAGCTCTTCTGAAACCACATGGGAAGCAAAAACACCAGGGTGAGGGGTTAATGACAGTGCCAGAAAGGGGAATCAAATGGAGCCCCTTGAGGAGAACTCAGGGCCCTTGAGGGGACTGAGTAATTGTCCAAATACTACTCAGCCATAAAAAAGAAGGAAATTTTGCCATTTGTGGCAACATGAATGGACTTGAGGGCATTAAGCTAAGTGAAATAAGTCAGACAGAGAAAGACAAGTGCTGTATGATATCACTTATATGTGGAATCTAAAAAAATACAACAAACTAGTGAATAAAACAAAAAAGAAGCAGACTCAGATATAGAGAACAAACTAGTAGTTAACAGTGGGGCGAGGGAAGTGGGGAGAGGCAATACAGGGTGGGGAGGGAAGAAAGGGGGTTATTATGGGATTATATGAAGTCATATGTGTGAAACTTTTGAAAATTGTAAAGCTCTATAGAATGTAAAGAATCTTTCATTCAATAAAAATAATAATAAGGTAAAAAAAAAAAAAACTATGATTATTCACCATCAACCATAGCATGCTTGCTCTGTCCCATCTGCTTTAATGAGGATGCAACCCAAGGTGGCCCAGTAACCACAGTCCTTTCAAGGGGACCCTAACTAAGGATCCAAGGGCTGGGAAATCCCACCTCCCTGCAAAGTCAGGGTACTTCTTGTGGGGACACACCTCACACTGATTGACAGTGAAAGGGGTTCAGCTGACCTTGAAAATCCTCTCAGGGAAATAAAAACTAAAGCAAAGGAGCAGAGGTTTACATCAAGCTTAGCTTCACCAACCAGTAAACAGCACCGCCTAATTGTGGTCCGAATGTCCCCGTGACCCGGAAGGGTCTGACCTCACGGCATCTCTCATGCCTCCTGGACACTTGTCCTCTGTGCTGGAATGTGGCCATAGAGGTGGCTGAGGTTTGAAACCTAGTGGGGAACAAGGGGGAAAGTCAAGAACAGGTGAGTAAAGGGTGACAAATTTCAGGGTATTTAGGTGACGTTTACATACTCTACGGAGGTGTGCAAATATTACGCAAACGACGCACATAACGTGTGCCTTAGCTACTATTGTGTTGAATTGCATTGCATCCCCCCTACAAATTCCTGTGTTGAAGCCCTAACCCCCAGCACCCCAGACTGTGACTGTATTTGGAGATCAGGTCTTTACAGAGGTGAGTAAAGTAAAATGAAACCATCAGGGTGGGGCCTTAATCCAATCTGACTGGTGTCCTCGTAAGAAGAGAAAATCTGGACGTAGAGACACCAGGGAGGCTTGGACACAGAGGGTGGTCACGTGAGGACACAGGGAGAGGAAGTCCGTCCACAAGTCAAGGAGAGAGGCCTCAGGAGAAACCAGCCCTGCCCACACCTTGATCTGGAACATTCAGCCTCCAGAACTATGAGGAAGTAAATGTTGTTTAAACCACTCAGTTTCAGGTATTTGGCTACGGCAGCCCTAGCTGACTAATACAGCCACCATCAGAGAGCCAGAGGCCACAGGGCTCCCACCAGCCTGGACACCTTGGGCACCAAACTCCCACCTGTGGTCCTGGGAGCCCTGCCGCCACCCCCGGCTCCAGAGCACAGCTCAAGGCCACAGTTCCATGGTTCCAGGAGCCTAGTGGGCAGCACAAGGCAGCAAGAAGAACACTCATCTAAGGCGTCACCTCCTCTAGGCAGCTTTCCCTGACTGCTGCCCCTCCCCTGGGCTGGACATCCTGCATCCATCCTCCAGCCTCTCCAAGAACACTAGAATCCCATGCAGGGGACCACTTTGGGCACCATGTTGTAATTCTCTGATTCCCTCAGCCCGGCCCCAGGAAGCCCCAGTCCCGGGCCTTTTTCTCATCCCTGTGTCCTGGCACCTTGCTCAGCACCTGGCATTAGGTGCGCAGGGCTCTTTATTCCCACAGCTACCAACCGACCGTGAGGTGCAGGCCCTGGGGAGAGAGCGGTATCACACAGGTCTGGTCCCCGCAGAGCTGACATACTAGGGTAGGACGTGGCTGAGCCCAGAGGCTGACCCACGTGGTCCAGGCTTTGTCATCAGGGAATGTGTGAGGCATGTGGGAGCACAGGATCAGGCCCCTGATCTCTTTAGGATGGCCAAGGATGACACCCTCAGGGGTGCCCCACGGAAGCTGAAACCTGCTGGAGGATTAGGACACGGCCAGGCTGGGGGAGGGAAGAGTGTATCAGCAAAGGGAACAGCATGTGTGGCAGCCCAGAGGTGGGCAAGGGCAGTTCCAGTAGCTGGAAGAAGTTCAGGATGGCTATAGGGCAAAGCTACGTGAGCTAGAGAGAGAGCTTTGGTACGGCTGGACCGGTTAGTAAGGCAGGGCTTGAAGCCCCTTTGTCAACAGGGTCAGGGCTGTGAGAACCTATGAGAAAGGAATGGCTGTAGGGGAGCAGCCCCCGGGGTTTCTGCTGGTTCCTAGCCCTCTGGTCCCACCGGCCAGCGGTCTTCAAATACCATGACTCCACTTCATGGCATTTTGCCCTGAAGGACATCCACAGATGTCCCAGGTTATCCATCATCACTGGATGAGGCTTCAGCAGCACGAAGCCTAGCAGAACCCCCTGCAGGGCTCTTCACAGAGGTGGGGGCGGGGGCGGCGTCCAAGGCAGAGACCATAGGCTGACGCTGACCCTCAGGGCTTGCAGACAGGCTAGGAAGGGCAGGAGCTCATCTGATCCGGGGTCCAAAGCCCTTTCCCCTCCTCTTGGAGACCTCATTCTACGCCCACTCCTCCAGCCCCCCAAAATAAGGGGGTCAGACGAGAACATTAGTCACATCAGCAGTCAGACACCAGCCCTGTGCTCCAAATGAAAGAAGCAGTAGGGACCCGGGGCACTTTATCAAAAAATGGCCAATCTGGTCTTTGCTCTGGGAGGACTCCAGCCTGTGGCTCGTGGAGATGAAGACAAGCTTCTGCCCAAGTGGCAGGTAACAGCACAATCTGGTCCCCAGGGTATGAACTTAGCTGGCTTTCTGGAAAGGGAAAAAGATGACACTGCTAGATTGTGCTTGGCTGCAAGGAATAGCCAGTCATAGGGGGTGACTCATTCAAGAGTCAGGCTGAGCTGGGACAAGGATACCAGAAGCTTTCCAAACAAAAGAAGGAAAAGGCCAGGATAAGGGTTTGGGACATTCTGCCAAAAAATATAGAGGAAATGATCATTTCCACACTGCTCTCGAACCTGCATTTCCCCAGTATTTGTAAGAACTCAAGTCTGTTCCCTCCTTCTACAAACTGCGCCAACCTGATCAGGGGTAGAGTCATAGTTTACAGAATTTAGTGTGTGTGGATGTCATCGCTCCTACAGTTACATCAATAGCACCATATTTTGCCATGAAAACACAATGGTTGGCTTTAGGAATGTTTTTTAATCAAGTGACGTAAAAACATTGAAATAACGTGCCAAGGATTATTTAGAGTTCTTCTAGGATGCTGAAGAGATGGGAAAAATCATTTCTAGAATAAAATCTTTCACAAAAGTGTATAACATTTTGGCAAAATTAGCACCGTATGACGCATGTAGTGAGAGGGTGATATCTCTCCATTGCTTGACTGAATCAGTGAATCAATAAACCACAGGCACTCAAGAAATATTTGTTCAACGGTTAAGTGAGTGAAAGAATGAATTCAGGGGCTAGGAATGGCATATTCAAATTCCCATAATAAAGAACGCTCATAATAAGCGTCAGTAGTTGCACAATTTATTGTTGACACCCTAAATTCTGAAATGTAGTACATTCTACATTTTCTTCTTATTTCCTTTTCTGAGTTTCTAACAAATAAAACAAGACATTCTTGGATGCAAATAATCCCTGGCAACCCACCCTTGCATACATTCTTCTTCTTTGTTATTCTCTCTGAGCATCTTTTCTTGGCCTCCGCTCATCCCCAGATCATGTCCAGACAGCTACAGGTTCAAACTTCCTGGAAGGAGTCCGCTAATCCAGCTGTCCACAACATGCCCTGCATCTGGGTAGACCCGTCACCTTCTTCAAAGAGGCTTTCATTTTATTTTAATAACCGAATGTGCTAATTCAGGCATCTTCTCTCTCTCATACACACACATATATGTGTACATGCATGCACAAACCTGTACACACATGAACACCCACCCAAGCACGTGCACACCTGTGCACACCTGAACACATGGACCCCATCCATGGAAACCATGGTCCTCGCCTTCGAGAGAGTAAGAGGTGAGTCTGAGGACCTGCCAGTGACAGCCAACACCTGAACTGGCTCAAGATTTTCTCCCCAGTCCAGAGCTTTCCCATTTCCTGTGCTGGGCGGCCACCCGTGCGTTCCGAAGAAACAGGCTCCAACTCGACTTTCCCATTCCCTGACCCTAGGTCAGTCCTAATTCTCTCTGTGATGAAGTTTAGACATTTGGAAAACAGTCAACATGAATGCAGGCCCTGTCCAGAGGACTGGAGGGCTGTATCTCAGATGAGCAAAAAATTCCCCAAGAGGCTTCTGAGGAAATATGGCGCATACGTACAAAGAGACCTCACATTCTGACTGAGTCTTGGAGTTTCTTTTTCGTTCCAGAAAAACTTATTCAGCACATTTGCCAAATGCCAATATCCTGACAATTGATAGGATTAGATCATGTTGCATGAAGAGGAAGGAAGTCTGTTAAACTTCATACACATGTGTTCTCTCTCTCTCTCTTTCCCTATGTCTCTCTTTCTCTCTGTGTGTCTCTCTCAATCTCTCTGTCTCTGTTTCTGTCTCTGTCTGTCTGTTTCTCTCTCTCTCTCTCTCTCTCACACACACACACACACACACACAGCACTGCACGTCTGATTCACTCACACACCAGCCTCCTCCCACCTCCTGGCACCTCCCTTGGACCAGCCCACCTACAGCTGACACTATGAAGTGATGAAGTGTTAACGCTCGGAACACCTCCGCTCACCACCTACCACAGCCTAGACTCCAACTCAGAGAGGGCGTGGAGAGTATCCCCATGTGGCTGAGTGCAAGGCCATGACCGCAGACAGAGAGGATTAGATGTGTCAGACAGCAGAGAGGCAGGAGAGGCTGGGGCCAGAATGGTTCTGGAGTCCCTGGCTACAGATACCCTTGGGTTGCAGTGTTATTCATCAAAGTGATGACCAGAGGAGATACTGGTCTGCAGAAGCCAAGACCAATGAGTGCAGTTTGGGGCATTTGGGCTTAAGAGGTGATCAGAGAAGGAAACCAGCAAAGATTATTAAAAAGGAGAGATTTGGAAAACCTTCCATTCAACAAACTTTTGCCCCAGCAGAGCACTTTCTACTTATCAGGTGATGATTTAGTCCCTGGGGCTTCAGCACCGAACATAACAGACAGAAATCACACCTTTATGGGGTTGACATGGGGATGAAGGGGGTTTTGGGACAGACAAAGGACAAGATAAATAAAACATGGTATCCCAGATGGTAGTAAAGGCTAAAGAGACAAATCAGGCAAGGAAAGAGGAAAAAGTGCTGGGGGAAGTTGCAGCTCTAGGTATTGTCTTAGCTCAGGCTACCGTAACAAAGCACCACAGACCAGGCCGATTCAACAACAGAAGTTTAATGTCTCATAGGTCCAGAGGCTGGAAATCCAAGATCGAGGTGCAGGCAGGGCTGGTTTCTTCTGAGGTCTCTTGGCTTATAGACCATCATCCTCTCCCTGTCTTCTTACAGGGTCTTCCCTCTGTGTGTGTCTGTGCCCTAATCTCTTTTCTTATAAGGACACCAGGAAGATTGGATTAGGGCCCACCCTAGTGACCTCATTTACCTTAATTATCTCTTTAAAGACTTGATCTTCAAATAAGGTCATATTCTGAGGTCCTGGGGGTTAGGACTTCAACATATGGATTTGGGGGGGGGACATAATTCAGCCCGTATCAGGTACGGCAGTGGCCGCATGCTTCTGCTTGCCCCTGTAGGTTCACTGTCCCTGCTTTTCCACTCTGCACTCTGCCACAGGGTCCTGGGGGTGAAATGCATCAATGGCCCCCACCTGCCAGCCTCTGTTGGGAGCACATCAGAAGTTCACAGAGAGGAGGGTGTTGTGGTATTTATTCCCCCCCACAATCTTCCCTGCTGGGTTGCTTTCAGAGATGCACTTCCTTGAGCTCTCTCTCCAGGATCTGTCAATGATAAAACTGCTCCCCCCCTTTCGGCTTTCGGACCAAGAGTCAGCAAGGGCTCCCCACTATTGCTGGTTCTGGGGTGCTGCACCACCCTGCCTCCAAGCTGGTAAATTGTCCGTTTATTAAGTTCTCCTCAAATTATCCCACTTCAGTGGGCCATCTAACCAACACAGGGAGAGCCAGGGCAGGCTTCCCTGAGAGTCAGAGGCATAAAAGGCAAATCAAGAAAAAATGGTATCCCAGAAACCAAGAGAACTTCAAGAAGGCGGCTGTGGTCTATGGTAAGAACTACAGTGAGTAAGAACCCACCAAGAGGCGATGAATAGAGAAAGACCCAGGCCCGCTCAGCCGCGGTGGTGGGGGACAGTAGAGTCAGGACGTGCCTCAAAGCCAAAGAAACTCTTGGTTAAGGAGAAGGGGAGTGAATTTCATAGTAAGCACACACACCAAAAGCCTTATCTACCCTGCGATCCAGACACAGTGAATGAGTAGCTGTTGCCTTGGAACGTTCAGCCTCCCCAGCTTTGCATGCAGCACACGTGTATGGGCATTGCACGTATGTGTGTGTGCGTGCGTACCAGCAAATGAATGAACTGTCCTTGGGGCCTACCACTACAGATGTTATTCCTTTAGTAAAGATGTGTATCTCCCACTTCAAGCCAAACAATAGATATCAATCTAGCTTTGAAGATAAAGCCTTAGTTATTCAAGCTACGCCTCTCAGAAGATGTGCTTTGTATTACTGCTTAATTTATGATACGATCTCTGTAGGTTTGGTGCTGACATGGTAGGAGATCTCCTTTTCAAAAGTCCTTTCTTTCTTAATAGACTTTATTTAGAGCAAAACTGACTGGAAAATACAGAGTTCCCATAAGCTCCCTGCCTCCACACCTGCACAGCCCCCTTACTATCAACCATCCCAAACAATTATGTCCAATTTTTATATATGTTTTAATCCATTTAACCAACCATAGAGTTTTTCCAAAATCTTTCTGACAATAAACAGCATTAATATGTGCCTGTTGGGGCTTCCTTGGTGGCGCAGTGGTTGAGAGTCCGCCTGCCGATGCAGGGGACGCAGGTTCGTGCCCCAGTCCGGGAGGATCCCACATGCCGCGGAACGGCTGGGCCCGTGAGCCATGGCCGCTGAGCCTGTGCGTCCGGAGCCTGTGCTCCGCAACGGGAGAGGCCACAGCAGTGAGAGGCACGCGTACCACAAAAAAAAAAAAGTGCCTATTGGCTAAGAATAACAAAAAAGATTAAAGATTTTCTTACAAATAGTTCTCAAAGCCAAGAGTTAGGCGTAGGATAGAGCATCAAGCCTCCCCCCTCTGCCTTGGCCATTCCGCCCTGTTAACCACAGCTGATACTTTCAGTGGTTTCAGCCACTTGCTTTCTGGGGCCTCACAAAAATCTTCCTTTTTGCTCCAGTTCCACGAAGGAATGTTGGCTTCAGCAAATCACAAACTCTCTGGGCACACCGGGAAGGCAAGGAACCAGCAAGAGGTGAAGGCCCTGCCTCCCGCTAGAGACAGAAGAAATATGGTACAGAAACATTTTTGCCTAAGTATAACGTTGCCCAGCCAATTACAGAAACAAGTTTCTTTCCTTCAAAGAAAATTCTAAAAGAAAATCTTTTTTAAAACATTGACATCTTAGAGCTCAACTAGCCAGCCTTCCAACTGCAGGTAAAATCAGAGACCGGCTTCAAAAATAGATAAAGCACTTGAATAGGCATTTCTCCAAAGAAGATACATAGGAACTTCCCCGGTGGTCCAGTGGTTAGGACTCTGCCCTTCCACTTCAGAGGGTTCGGGTTCGATCCCTGGTCAGGGAACTAAGATCTCACATGCGGCGCAGCCAAAAAAATAAAAAAAGATATACAGATGGCCAATAGCACATGAAAAGACAGGCAACATCGCTAATGATTAGGGAAATGCAAATCCCACCATGCAATACCACTTTACACCCATTAGGGTGGCTACTATTAAAAAAAAAATCAGAAAATAACAAATTTGGCGAGGATGTGGGGAAACTGGAACCCTTGCGCATGGCTGGTACAAATGTAAGACGGTGCAGCTGCTATGGAAAATAGTATGGCCGGTCCTCAAAAAATTAAGCAACATTACCATATGACCCAGCAAATCCACTTCTGGATATATACCCAAAAGAATTGAAAGCAAGGACTCAAACAGATATTTGCACACCAATGCTCACTATTTATAATAGCCAAAAGGTAGAAACAATCCAAGTGTCCATCAGTGGATGAATGGATAAAGAAAATGTGGTCTATCCATACATACAATGGAAGAGTATTCAGCCTTAAAACGGAAGGAGGACTTCCCTGGTGGCGCAGTGGTTGAGAATCTGCCTGTCAATGCAGGGGACACGGGTTCGAGCCCTGGTCTGGGAGGATCCCACATGCCGTGGAGCAACTAGGCCCGTGAGCCACAACTACTGAGCCTGCGCATCTGGAGCCTGTGCTCCGCAACTGGAGAAACCGCGATAGTGAGAGGCCCGCGTACCGCGATGAAGAGTGGCCCCCGCTCGCCGCAACTAGAGAAAGCCCTTGCACAGAAGCGAAGACCCAACATAGCAAAAAATAAATAAATAAATAAAGGAGTTCCTTAAAAAAAAAGGTCAGCAGCATTTTTACGCCAAGTCTTTCCTTAGTACATCCCATCAGAGCAGGGCGGGGGCAAGGAGGCTACTGGGTCACCGTGGCCTCAGGTGGGGAGGGCTCTGGGCAGGAGCTGCAGCCTCCTTTCCCCTCTCCTTCCTCTTACCTGTGCTCACACAGGTAAGTGGTGGAGCCGACACCCAACCCAGAGCCCCGGCCCTCACTCTACCCACCTCGTCCCTGCCACCGCCCGATCACCACTCCTCCTGACCGTCTGCTCAGGCCTGGCACAGAGCAGCATTGGTACCCACCTCTTCGTTCTTTAGGTGCCGGCCTTTCTTTCAGGTGTCTTTGATTTTTCTGTGCTATTAAAAGGAATACCTGAGAAAGATATTGACAGCCGACAGTAGGGAAAATAAGAAGTGTCTTTTTCCAATTGGAAAGCAAAGTGAAAGACCTCATGGGTGATGCACTTTTTATAGAAACCATCACATCACAGCATGATTATATTCTCACCCCAGACCTCTTTGGCCCTGAGCGGCACGGCCCGCTCTAGCCATGGTCCAGCCTCAGATGGAGCTGCACACGACGCAGGTGAACAGGGGCGCAGCGGGGCCAGCAGCACCCACAGTTCTATTCGACATCATCATAGGTTCCCACCGCAGCCCTAATGGAGGTTTGCATTTGTAAGAAAAGCCTCATTCTCAATCCCACCAAGTCCTCCGTGGAATGTTCCAGACAGAAATGAAGCTGACTGTAAGATCGCAGACACTCTGAATGGTTCAGGACCATACAAGGTCATGAAGTCTGTTTTCCCGCCCTCAGGCGGGCTCACCATGGATGGCAATCACCCTGCTTTTAGGGATATCCAGAGCGGGGGAGTCGACATCACACCCTGGACGTCGCATCCCGAAAGAGGTCCTGTTTCCGTCCCATCTGAATCCCTCATGCTGCCGGGGGAGGGGTGATCTTGCCCTCACCTGGCTACCACCTACTGGGAGGGGGGTGGTGCTCACTCATTGTCCCCCGACTCTCCTACAGGACAGACGATTTCACCTTGAATCACCTGAGTGACTCTCCTCTGAAGCCTTAAACCCCACCAGAGCTTGTCACAACGGCAATTGCCAAGTGTCAGATCTGTGAAGATGTGGCATTGGCCATGGGGCAGGACTGGACGGGAGAAGGACGGAGAGGAGTGACTGAGAGACAGGAAGGCAACAGGATGGTGGTTCTCCAACCTGAGGGGCATCGACATCCCCTGGAGGGCTTGGGAAACTCAGATGTCTGGGCGGCATCCCAGTGCTTCTGATTCAGGAGCTCTGGGTTAGGCCAGAGAATCTGCACTGCCAACAGCTGGGAGGGGCTGCTGACACCACGATGGATAAGGACACCCTCTCAGGAGAAACACACAGAAAACCCCACTGGCCATCCAGCTTCCTGTGTCAACCTGTCATCACCATGCTGAGGAATGAATGCTTAACAAACAAAAACCTATCCCAGTATCACAGGTTTCTCTCCCGTGCTTCCTTCCCACACTGAAAGAGGGGTAGCCGTCCTCTCTGTGATGTGGCCACACACCCCGTGGTGACCTGCCATCCTCCCACTTCTTTGCAGCATTTGAACAGGGAACCCTAAAACCCATCCCATCAGATCCATCCAGTCACCCCGACTTCCTCCCAGGCGTGCATCCAAGTCACCTTCTCAAAGCTGATCCCCAGGGACCCAAGACATCTCCAGCAGAGACCCTGATGCCCCCAGTAGACCTGCCCCTCCTCTGGCCCCTGACAGGCCCTCATGCCCCCCACCAACCTCGCCCAGGTAACCCGCTGTGGGGTCCATCCTTCCATCAGCACATCTGACTCCTGCTGCTGGAACCAGGCCCCGTTGCTCCTGGGTGTTTCACTGTTTTGCTCCAAATCTCTGCAAGTTGCCCAGGGACTGCATCCTTGGGGAGGCCCTAACCTCCCTAATTTATCTTTCCTTTGCCCCTTGTGAAATCCTCTACTACAGCCCACCTGACAGAGTCAGATCCCCTCAGCTGCCCAATACGTCTTCCCTCTGGTCCCTGACCATCTTGATCTCCTATCTCCATGAGTCCAACCCACTCCTGTCCTCCAAGGCCCAGCCTCAAGTCCTCCAAGCATGCCTCCCCCTCGAAGACTTTCCAGCTCCCAAGTATAAAAGTCACCCCTCCTCCTCTGGTACCCATGAAGCAAGAACTGTTCCCCAACTATGATTTCTTGTGAGCAACACGTGAAATTAGATAGATGATAGACAGAGAGGTAGGTAGGTAGATAGATAGATAGATAGATAGATAGATGATAGGTAGACGATAGATAGATGATAGGTAGATAGATAGATAGATAGATGATAGATAGATGATAGATAGATAGATAGATAGATAGATAGATAGATGATAGATGATAGGTAGATAGATAGATAGATAGATAATAGATAAATATACACCATATTTTATTGTTATTTGAATGTATGCTTTCCCAAACTAATCTTCCCCACCCTACCCCTACTGCTGCCACCTGCCAACCCAGGTCCAGAACACCTACTTCCCCTAGACAAGCACCCTGAGCAGTTGGAATAACTAATCTACATTATATTAAAATTACTATTTATAGGTATCCATATACCAGCTCAAGTTTATATCATACTGTAGTTACTACTTACGTATACATATATCTCTGGTAGGCAGAATAATGCTCCCCCCTCCCCAGATTATGCCGACGTCCTAATCCCTGGAAACTGTGACTTCGTTACATTACATGGCAAAGGGTCCTGGCAGGTGTGCTTGGGTGCAGACCGGGTGGGTATCCTGGATGACCCAGTTGGGCCCAATCGAATCACAGATGTCCTGTGATTAGCAGAGGCCCTGTCCCAGCTGTGGTCAGAGAGAGACATAGCGGCGAGGAATAAGAGTCAGAGATGGATGGAGGGACCACCGGCCGAGGAGCCACTAGAAGGTGGAAAACGCAAGAAAACAGAATCTCCAGAAAGAAACGCATCCGAGGTTGACACCTCGTTTTTAGACCAAGGAGCCCTGGGTCAGACTTGTGACTACCAGGAAGTAAGAGAAGAAACTTGTGTCGTTTTAAGCTACTAAATTCGTGGTAAATTGTTACTACAATAACAGAATTACTGCAACGTTATATTCTGTGTGTGTGTGTGTGTGTGTGTGTGTGTGTGTACGCGCACACGTATCCTTGCTACGCCAGGGGTCTCGAGGACAAGATGATGTCTGATTTGCCTTTGTGTCCCTTATAGAACCCAGAAGGTACCATCATATGGTGGACACTTCATATGCACTTGTGTAATTCCCCCTTCCTATGAGTAATTTTTTGAATGACACAGAATATATTGGGGCCAACGTTCATTTCTAGGCTCAGAAAAATGGGAATAGGATGCAATGGGGGGATCTGATGTCCTCAGGGTAGCCAACATTTCTCAGCTAGGAAGAGGCTCTCTGGGAGGAGCTGTGGCCCAAATCACGAGAATGGCCTTTCTGGCCTGTAATTATTTCGCTAGATAATGACAACCTGAAACTCAGGCTGCTGCCAGGGTGAGCCCTGGGGCTGCTGTGTCTTGTTCTAGGGCCTTCACCTCCCACTGACCCCGCTCACAGGCCATAAGCAGCAGCAGAGGCTGAGTAGCTGCAGGGCATCAGAGACAGAGGAAGGGCCCTACTCCACCCCTACCAGACTTAGTCAGCGGTCAGAGGGATGGGAAGGCCCCGGCAGGTGCTGGGTACCAGGATGCTGGAGGGAAGCCCTGGGTGGGGAGCGGAGGGTGTCCCAGGGAGGAGATACCTGCTGGGAAGCCCTGATACCCACCTAATGGGCGGGACGTGGGGCTCCCTGCTGAGTCTACAGGCCTGGTCACGGACATAGCATCTGAAGGCCCAGGCCAAACCAGTCGAGCCAGATGCAGGATGACACTGCAGCTCTACTGATCGCACAGCTGAGCAAAATCGACCTCAGGTCGGGGATAAAGAAACACCAAAACGATAAATATAGAGAAAAGCTCTCATGCTGATTAGGCCAAGGCAATAAGATGTGGGGGTGGTTTCTCGCAGAATCCTTGAAATGTCCAAGACTGCCTTCATCTGATTAATCGATCACGCTTGCAGAGTTAGCACGGCCAGGCAGCAAGGCCTCAGAGGTGACACTTCCAGTCTTGAAGGAGGAAGAATAGATAAGGTCTCTTGGGAATAAAATCTGACAGGTGCTCTACACACATCATGCAATTAATCTTCACAGCAGCCGATGAGGTATCTGCCAGGATGCCCATTTTACAGAAGAATACACTGAGTCTTGTGGAGGTTCAGTAATTTACCCAGGGTCAGAGGTTAAGTGCTCAACCCTGGGTCCTACAGCGGGTGAGTTGCAGGGCCAAGCGTCAGCCCCAGTCCAAGCAGCATCCCTCTCATTTCCTTGTGCGGCGGGATGGCCCAGGCAGCTTGATTTTGGGTATGGGGGGGTGGGTGGGAGGATATTGTGTTAAGAACTGGAGCTCTGGAACCACACTGCCTCGCTCCTGAGTATTTTTCCTCTCTGCCTCAGTGTCCTCAGCTGTGAAATGGGGATGAAGCCTGTATCACGGAGGTCGTGAAGAGTCACCAAACTCGTGCACGGAGGTCACTGAGCGAGGACTGGCTCACAGCGGGGGCTCAGCACAGGTGAGCTCTTTGATTGACATTCTCTCGGTCACGGCTTTGGTGCTAAGTAGCCTTGTGGCCTCGAGTAACTTACTTTCTTTGCAACCCAACATGAAAGAAGGTGACCATCCTTCAGGGAGCCGATTGCACAGTTGGCAAGTACCCAACTCCGAGAAAGCGGATCCCCAAAGGAAGAGGTGATTCTGCACCCTTGCCCAGGAGAATCACATGCTCAGAATCCTAATTTTCAAATCTTGGTCTTTGGTTTCTCAGTTGTTCAAAAGGGCCAATACTCTGAAAATATTCCATCGCTCCCTCCCCATGGCTCAGAAGGTCTTGTCAGGAGATAGTATCTTATAGAGGAAGGAGTCATTTTCTAAAAGCTCCAAGGCCCAGAAACCTTTTTCAAAAGCAAAGGTGAAAGGTCGATGTGGCTCCCTGGGGTGGTCACACGCATCTGTCACCCTGTCCACGTCACCACAGCACAGGGCATGACGGAGTGATTCAGGGTACGTGTGTCACGTGTGCGTGTGTGTGTGTGTGTGATGCCCTCGGAGCAGCCTCGTGCCTGGAGGCACAAGTTCACCTGCATTGAAGACAACCCTGGGGGGTGAGAACGAGATCCGTGACACCCAGGTCAAGTATCACAGCTCAGTTGTTGGCTATTTGCCAAACGGCAACATCTGTTACCAAGGCAACCGTGATGTCACTACCATTTGAAAGCACTTGACAGACGAGACAATAGTCTCACACCTGCACTCAGTCACTTTATCCTCACCCAGGATGCACGTTTGTGCAAGTCATTAGCCCATTTCTCAGCTGAGGAAACTGAGGCAGCTCATAGCCATGTCCTGCTGGAGGTCACGTAATGAGAGGCAGAGCTGCGACAGCACAGGTCTCTGACTCTGATCACCTGGCAAAGGCCATTCCGGGCATTGGCATCAAGGAGACACCACTGGGTCACTATTTCTGGCAGTAATTCCATCTCTGTCCTCTGCACTCAAGTCCCCTCCCCCCCGACTTCCTCCCTTTCCCTTATCTCTTAAACACAAGCAGCTACCACTACCGGGCAAAAAGGAAAAGAACAAGCCCAACACACCAAGATTTACACCCAGCTTGTGACGTGGCCCAGCCGGGCCTCCCACCCGCCTGCCCGCCCGCACCCGCGAAGGTTTAGCCCAGAGAAAACCAGTGAGGAGGGAGGGAAGTGGGGCCCAGGGCCTCTTCCCGGCCATCGCAGGAATGTGTTTATTTTTATGCATTTGGACACCCGAGTCCCTGGAAAAAAGGCTTCCCTGCTGTATTCATATCCTAGGGCTGCACAGCAAAGGGACTTTGCACAGCTCTAGAGCCAGAAGTCCCGACATCATGGCGTCAGAGCCCGCAGCCCTCTGAAGGCTCCAGGGCAGGATGCTTCCCGCCCCTCCAGCCCCTCCAGCCTCTGGCGGCTCCCGGCTCATGGCCACATCACCCCGACCCTTGTCTCCATCCTCGGGCACCTTCATCCCTGCGGGCCTCTGTGTCCCCTCCTCTTCTCATAAGGACACCAGTCACTGGATTTAGTCCACCCTAATCCAGCGTGACCTCATCCCCACCTAACTAATTATACCTGCAAAGACCCTATTTCCAAATAAGGCCACAATCTAAGGTTCTGGGTGGACACGAATTTCGGGGGTGGACACGAATTTGGGGGGTGGATACGAATTTGGGGGGTGGACACGAACTTGGGGGGTGGACGTGAATTTGGGGGTGGACGTGAATTTGGGGGATGGACACGAATTTGGGGGGTGGCCATGAATTGAGGGTGGACGTGAATTTGGGGGTGGACATGAATTGGGGGGTGGATGTGAATTGAGGGTGGACATGAATTTGGGGGGTGGACGTGAATTTGGGGGCTGGATGTGAATTTAGGGGTGGACGTGAATTTGGGGGGTGGACATGAATTGGGGGGTGGACGTGTATTTGGGGATGGACACGAATTTGGGGGGTGGAGGAGGGTGGGATGCAGACTCACCCAGTTTGACTTAGTTCATGCTGGAGGTACCACTGCAGTATTTCCTGAGCTCTATACAAGCTGGGAAAGGCACGTTTCTGTAATGTCCGTGGCCGCCATTCCTCAGAGAGTCTGCCTGTACAGCACGTCTAACAACTTAGTTTCTGGGTAGATGGCTTCCCCAGTTAGATGACTCTCCGTATTGGAAAGGCCTGCGTTTGGGGTCGGAAGTCCTGGCTGGGCTTCTGGGCAAGTCGGTTCATTCTCAGCCAGAGTTTTCCCACTGGTCTTACGGAGAGAGATGAGGGTTGAAAGCACCCTCACGAGAGGCTGGCTTGTGACGGCTGGTGGTGACAATAGGAGTGAGGATGCCACACAGCTATACACGCTACACACGCAAGCAGCAGTCTCATCACTTATCAGAACGTATCGCAAGACAGCTGAGATGGTCCCCCTGAGTCAGAAAGGAGAGGGCAGATGACAGGTCCCCACGACAGGGTTCTCTACGAAGGAAAGTCCAGCAGAACATTATGGGAGGCCGATCACTTGGAAGAAACACCACTTGTTGTGTGGCCAAGAGATTCAAGGTTTAGATCAGAAGTGTTTAAAGTGTGAAGTATCCAGGGAATCACTCTAACCTTCGGTGAGTGACACTTGATGGACAAAAAAAAAAAGAATACAGAATTAACCCAAGCAATGCAAGTCTCCACGGCGTAGCCAGCTGTCCCTGGGGAACTCTTGACTTTGAGCTTGAAATGTTTCTCTTTTTTTAACCTAAACTAAATGGAGGAGCTTGCCAGCAGCACAGAACGACGGGAAAGCTCATCCCAGGGCCCTGGCACCTCCTGCCCATCCCACCCAGCTTCCCACTGGCTCCTTCCTCAGCTGAGAACCCTGCCAGCCTGACCAGGCCCACGGAAGCTTCTGTATTGCCCACCAGCAGCCAGCAAAATCCAGAGCCTCACGTGGACACACACCTCACACATCGCTTCACATCCAAGGACCGAGGTCCCTGGGTGCAGCCCAAAGCCACTCAGCGAGGAGAGGGGCTCAAGGTTCAAATCAGCCCCTCCCCGCCCCCTCCCTCCCCCTCCTTCCTCACTACTCTTAAGGGTACGTGAAGAATTAGCAATGTTTCTGTTGTGGAGTAATGTTTCTAAGGTTGTATTCAGTGGGCTGCATCTTTTCCAGAAAAATGTTTCAATTTTATGTTTTCATTTCAGTGGTAATATAAATGTAAAACATGATTCTACCTTCACAAATTCACAGTTGAAGGATAGATTCATATCTAAGACTAACTCAGTGTTTTACAAATGAGAGAATCCTTGATTTTTCCTCCTTTAAGTGGGATCTGAGCATTACTCAAATTTGGAGGGATAAAAAATAAACGTCAGGATATAATCCGTAATCCAGTGGTTCTCAAGGTGTATTTTCCCAACCAGAAGCATCAGCATCCCCCGGGAGCTCGTTAGAAATGCAAACTCTTGGACCTCACCTCAGAGGTGAGTTTTCTGAATCAGAAACTGAAATCTGGGTTTTAACAAGCCCTCCAGGAGATTCTGCCCCTAAGGAAAGCCTGAGAAAATGATGAATATTCAAACTATTATAATAGAAACTGGAATTCAAGCAGATCTTGCAGCATTTAATTGAACCAAGGGCATTTCTGCACATATTTTCACCTGCTGCCTGTTTCACTTTGGAACGGGTCCCTTTTGACCAATCATATAACACACAGCCCCTGATGCTGCTCTATGCTGGAGAGCTCACATCATTCACTGAGCACTTAATCCTCCCAACAAACTTTGAGATTAAAAAAAAAAAACAAAAACTTTTTAACTGCATTTCACAGATGAGAAAAACTAGGGCCCAGAGAGGTTAAGCAACTTGCCCGAAGTCACACAGCTGATCGGGACAAAGTTAGAGATGGCATCCGTATTGCCTGATCCACACTCTCACAAGTCATCAACTCTACAGGAAAGAATCATTCGGAGGTGGTTTCTAGAATAGAAGACACACCTAACCTGCAAGGGTCTTCAGAGGCAATCAAGTCCAACCCTGAAGGCCCAGGGGGCAGAGCAACACCCAGGGTCCCCAAGCAGAGCCAGGACAACCCCTGATGCCTGCGACTTCCTGGCTGGCATCCTCCTCCCGAACCATAGCGCACTTTGCACTCAGAAAGGCAATTGGCCCTGGACAGCACGGGAGGGGAGGGCTCTGAGGCCAGGGGTCTGTGGGCACTTCCAAAGCTTCCATGGTTCCCAAAACGTAAGAACTAGAGGCCCGATCTAACGTGAACAAGAGAATTTCTGAATGCCAATGAATAATGGGCCGAATAGCTATCTTCTTTGGAGAAGAACGTTTTATCAGCAGTAGGTCTAGTTGTCATAATTCAGCTTTTCTGAGGAGGTCATGACTCTTCCCGACACCCTCTAGCCTGCTTCCGGTTCCGTCCCAACTGGATGCGGAGCTGTCCCAATGTAAACCTCCTTTTTCTCTTTTTTCTTCCCTGTCATTCTGTCACTTTTGTTTTCAGGACTACTGCCCCCACCCTACTCCCATACCCCACCGTAGTCTCTGGAAGTCTTCTGCTCTATGAAGGGTGAGTTTCCTTTTTTTTTTTATTCTGGAAGGTTCTAACACAATTGGCTCTCACCTTTATCCCTGGGCTCCAGGACGGAATTTCGAGCTCTGACCATTTTCCTACCCGTGCCCATTTTTTCTTTAAAAATATACCTCTAGATGCCCTTATTTGTGTCCACCTCTGCATCCTGAATGACTGTTTCTTCTTGTGTGACCACAATGTAGGTTTTGTTTGTTTGTTTGTTTGTTTGTTTTCGGTACGCGGGCCTCTCACTGTTGTGGCCTCTCCCGTTGCGGAGCACAGGCTCCGGATGCGCAGGCTCAGCGGCCATGGCTCACGGGCCCAGCCGCTCCGCGGCATGTGGGATCTTCCCGGACCGGGGCACGAACCCGTGTCCCCTGCATCGGCAGGCAGACTCTCAACCACTGCACCACCAGGGAAGCCCTAGGTCTTTTTTTAATAGTTGATTTACAATGCTGTTCCAATTTCTGCTGTACAGCAAAGTAACTCAGTTATACACATATTTACATTCTCATTTTTATATTCTTTTCCATTATGGTTTATCACAGGATATTGAGTATAGTTCTCTGTGCTATACAGTAGGACCTTGTTGTTTATCCATCCTATAAGTAAATAGTTTGCATCTACCAACCCCAAATTCCCAGTCCATCCCTCTCCCTCCCCCCGCCCCTTAGCAACCACAAGTCTGATCTCTATGTCCATGAGTCTGTTTCCATTTCGTAGATAGATTCATTTGTGTTGTATTTTAGATTCCACATATAAGAGATATCATATGATATCTGTCTTTCTCTTTCTGACTTACTTCACTTAGCATGATCATCTCTAGGTCCATCCATGTTGCTGCAGATGGTATTATTTCATTCTTTCATATGGCTGAGTAGTGTTCTATCACAATGTAGGTTTGCATCAGAGATTTGTTTTTCCCCAAACACTTGGGTCTCAGCATCTGACCCTTCTGGTCCTGCTACCGTGTCATCTTAACAACATGCCTGCGTTTTCACCTTCGCTACACAAGGCACCTGCCGCCTGGCATCATCCCTGCCCCTCAAGAAGGCTTACAAAGCCCCCTGGGAAGACAGGACATATATTCACCCAACAACAAACTCAGGAACGCAGTGAGCTCACTGAGCAGCTTAGGTAACACCCCCGCTGAGTGAACCACAGGCCTGGGCTTAGGAAGCACAGAATTATGACAAGGGGGCTGTGGGCACAGAGGCCAATCAGGCACCGTCTGAAAACTCAACAAGTACAGTGAACTGTTTTTTGATAACATGTAAGGATTAGGATTGTTGGAATTGACGAAACCCACCTTCCTTGAAAGAGTTAGGAATTTACAACACCTTTCTGACCATCGACACCTTTTCTCAATCGACAAATGCCCAGATCCTGTGGGTCTTCAAGATGTGTCGAATCACAAGGACCCTCATTTTCCAAAGAGCTGGGAGACCCTGGTCTGGGCAGTAGGTGTGTTGGGAGGTTGAGGTCTGAGAGGGGTGGGGACAGGCTCTCCAGGGGAAGGGACTTCTTGGCTTTTGTTTTAACCCCATCCCCCGCACCCCACCGTGCATCTGCTCGTTCGCGTCTGAAGATCAGAAAGCACTTTTGTTCGGGGCAGCCATTCGCCTGGGCAAGCTTGGCCTCTCGGGACACGGCTCCCCGCGACATCCTCCAGCACCTCCAGGCTTTGCTCGCTCCCCACCCGGCCAGGCAAGATGGGTCGATGGAAAATGCAGCCCCTGGCGCCTGAAGCCTCCCCTGGGGATGCAAGCAGAGCTGGCAGGTGTCCTACACCGGGGGGCAGAGCGCCAACCGTGGGTTCTGTCCCCGTCCTGTCAAGCCCCCTCTCCCACTGAGGAACACGGATTCGCTCTCTGGAGCTTCTGTGGTGTTTTGGGGTGGGAGGCAGAGAAAGGAAGTGGAATCACCTCAGATGCCCACAGACGACTGATTTGCACAAATGGTAATGTGCTGGGAAGGTAGAGTGGTTCTCGTTGCTCTGGAAGCACGTTAATTGTATAAATAAAAGAGCCGATCGCCAACTTCCAAGATGGGGAAAAGGAGCTGAGGGGCCAACCCCACGCCCCCCCCTAAATAGAAATATCGTTTTGAATATTCAGACCTGGAGGTTCACCCTCAAGTGTCCTGAGGAGGCCACGCTAGGATGGAATGCCACCCCAAGCTACTCCAGTCCCCTTATTCCTGACACCTGTCCTGTTCCTGCACCAACTCACAGAACCTGACCCTGAATAGGCCCCTAAAGCCAGGCCCCCTCCCCAGGCTCAGGCTCACGTGGCATCAGCGCCCACCTGTCCTGCCGCCCGGCCTCCCACTCGACATCCCCCAGCCAGTCACTCCCCCGCTTTGCAGCCTTACTCCCCTCGCTCCCGGGTGCATCCAGGCCCCAGGGAGCAATGCGCTGAGCCCTCCGGGCCATGGTCCCCCTGCCATCGCCAGCCCCTCCCTCCACACGCCTGCCGTGTCCAGCTCACACGGTTTCTCAAACGTGCCAGGGCCGCTGCGTTCACACTCTGCCTGTTCCAGGAATTCCCTTCCCCCTCGTGCCCCTGGAGACTCCATCAGTCACGCCCTAACCCTTATGGAGCCCACCCTGGAGAGGGCTGGGGGCAGTGGCGTTCACAGGACAGAGGCGCTGTGCTCTCACGGAGCCCAGTGTTCGGGAGAAACTCCACAGTTACCCGCGTGGCTATTTAACTACAATTAATGTGAGTGCAGCAAAGGAAGAGAACGCCCTGTGCTACAAGATGACCGGTGGGCTGGGGCCCTGGGGGGAACGGGGCAGGGGATGTCACCTACAGGGGAGATAGGGGCCACCCTTTTGGAATGAGAAGCAAACGTTCCGATCAGGATGCCTAACGAGCTCCCATCTCTCACCTGGGTGGCCATGAGTTGGTCATCTGGGTCATCCAGGTGGGAGATGCTTGGTCCTCCGGGAGATACTGGAGGCTGGGCCAGAGGCACAGGACTCAGGTTGTGGGAGAGGAAGGCAGTGGCTATTAGCCAGCGTCTCTCAAGAAACCAGACTTAGAATATATGTATAAGGATTTGGCTCCAGTAGTTACAGAGGCTGAGAAGTCCCTGCACCTGCAGTCAGCGAGCTGGAGACCCAGGGGAGCTGACAGTGCAGTTTTGGTCAGAGTCTGAAGAAGGTCGATGTCCAAGCTCGAAATGTCCAGCAGAGAGAGCAAAGGCCCCCTTCCTCCATCTTTTGTTCTATTTGGACCCTCAAAGGATGGGCTGAGCCACACCCACCCTGGGAGAGCAACCTGCTATACTCAATCTACCGATTAAATGCTCAGCCCATCCAGAAAACAACCCTCACAGACACGCCCAGAACAAGGTTTAACCAGAATCCAAAGCACCCTGTAACCCAGCTGCACGTACGTTAGCTATCGTAGGGAGTTATGACTCCAAGAAACAGGGGCCACGTCCCCAGGGGAGGAGTGAGGACAGGGGAAGGGAGGGAGGCCGTGCGTGTGGTCTGGACCCGCTGAGTCTGGGGGCCTGGCACACACCCGCGTGGAGATGTAAGTCACCCACGTGGAGGTAGAGCTCAGATGGGAAGAAGCAGGGCAGCGCAGGCACCTGGGACCCCTGGCGATCACGAACTTGCCAAAGGCAAAAGGGGCCGGAGCGAGAGGCACATTCAGGACGGAGCCCTGAGGAGGGCCCCCGAGGCCCTCCCCTGGGGGCCCTGCCACCCCACCTACACCGGCCCCTCATTCAGCTGCTCGCTCACCCCACAGTACAGCTCTGCGTGATGGCAAAGTTGCGTTCATTTTAGATGTTTCTGATGTTCTTTTTAAAATCTCCTCCGCTAGTTTCCTGAATAAAAGTATGGATGCACGAATGCTTCCTGGTCCCTGAGCTTTGCCGCTGCAGGTGCACCAACAGCCCATCACTGCTGGGAGCCCGCCTGCCCCCGCTCATCAGCTCAGCCAGACGAGGGGTGCCCCGCCTCCCCTGACAGAGGATGCTCTCCCGGGAGAATGCAAGATGATCTCATCACTGTTGCAGAGGCTTTTCCCGGGAACTACTCTACGGCCAGACTCCCTGGACGCCCCTGGGTAGAGGCGTGGAGGAGCTCGCTGGGGCCACGTGGAAATCCTCCTCTCTAGGTACCTGTCCCTCCCCACCTCCCCAGACTCGGTTTCAGGCAAAGCAAACCATTCCCTTTGCAAGATGCGCCTGTAAGGCAGCGTCGTACACGGCTTAGAACAAATGCAGCAGCAGGATTGGTCCACCTGCACGATCGGGTGTTCACTGTAGGCTCAGCCAGAGAAGCCCTGAGCTTCCGTAGTGATGCTCCCCGGAACGTTCTGGGAACAGCTGTTCTGGGAATTGCCTTCAGGGCTGGGCTTATGAGACAAGCCTGCTGCAGCCACACTGCGTGCACGCACACACACACGCACACATGCTCACACTCACACACTCATATACGCACACTCTCACGAGCTCACATTCATGCTCCCATACATGCTCCCAGGTGTGCACACGCGTCACCATTCTTCCTAGTGGCACCTCCACTTCTAGCTCATTCCCTTCAGCCTAAAGCATGTCTGCAGGAGACTAGGGCCCTGCACGTGGGCAGGTGGGGATGGAGGGCACTTCCAGGTCACAGCCATCAGGAGACAGTTAGACGGTCCTTCGGAAGCAGCTGTGGGCAGGTGAGCTGGGCAGCTTCGTGACTGCTAACACGTTAACAGGTTAACACATCGAATGAAAGCACTGGGTGTGTTGCTTTGGGGCCCTGACAGCCCTCCACTGTCACCTGCCCTGGCCCTGTATACGGACACAGGAGCCCAGTACAACCTTCTGCCCCAACCTTGTCCACAGAGACACACGGCAGGCAGACTCGAGGAAGAAGAAAAGGCCTTCCTGCCACCAGTTGCAGAAAGAACCATGATTTCACTCTTTGCGAGGGTTCCCTGTGCAAAAAAATGTGTGTGCCCCATTCCTGAGAGTGTATTAAAATTCAAAGAAGTTAATATTTTTAAATGAAAATAGTCATCATCTTACAGGGGTGGATTGGGAGTTTTTCCATTTATTTCTTTAACGTGGCCATTGTTTCACACTTTTAAAATACTTTTAGCAAAAGGGGAAATGTCAGTCCATTTCCTCTGACCTTGCAAGTGGGCCCTGTCTCCACAGCAGGGCCTGGAGCTCCAATTCCTGCATCCGCTGACATTGTCACCAAGCATCCCGGAAGACCGGCTTCAAGGGGCGGGGATATCTGGCCCTCGAGTCACCCCACGGGTCACCACGCCCGCTTTCCATGAAAACAAAACTTCCAACATGATCACTAACATCCAGAGATTTGCATTTCCCGGCTGTTCGTCCACAGGCACCACCCGTCCCCACAGAAATCTCGTTCGCGGTCACCACTGGGCAAGCAAAGGAGAAGTGGGCACTCTGCCCACTGGGGTGGTTATTGCTTTCCTGGAAAGTTTGATTCATACGCCCTTCTGCTTAAGTCACCCCATAGTATTAGTAAGCAACGTTTATTCAGAGCTACGTGAGGTGTGTGAGCTGAGTCCAGTGAATGTCACGGAACACATCTTCCTCCTGCAATGAAACCGTCCATCTTCCCTGAGTTAGGGTTGCCCGATGGGAGCCATTTTTTTCTCATCAGCACCCAGAGGTTTTCCTCTTACTATCCTACTGGACTGTCCCTCAGTGAATGGCACAGACTCAGAATCCAGTTACAGGGCCTCTGGTCCCTCTCAGGTCGACTGGAGACTAACCAGTTTTCTAAACAGAATACCCTCTTCTCACTTGGGTTCTCCAGAGCCGCTTTTTTGGACATCTACCAAAAAAAAAAAAAAAAATCCTGCTGAGATGAACTTTTTACCCCTTGGCAGGAGCCTGTAGTGCTTCAGCGAACCTTCAACATAAACAGGGCTCCTTGACCTAAACCTTCCTATACACAGTAGCAGAGCGGTGATCAAACGGGAGTCTGACAAGCAAGGTTGCATTTTTGGATCCACTGAGGTGCAGCGGCTGGACCCAAGTATTCGCCTCCATTCTTGGTTTAAAAAAATACACAGAGTAAAAAATACCTGTGATCATACACCTGGCTTTGCTTGGAAGGTCCTCCCATGTGGATGAGGGCTTGACTGTTTTTCTTTCATGTGTCGAAAGGGAAGTGAACTGATCCCAAGACAGCTTAACCCATGGAAACATCACTCCCAGGGAGGTTATGGAGAGAAATAAACACACGCGAGGGGATGGGAGCTGGGTAGGCATAGTGCAGGCAGTGGGACCACTAACACGCCCGTGGTGATGCCTCTCTAACTAGGGGGTGACTCCAGCACTGACATCCAAAGACAATAACAGGTTGAAGGAACAAAGACCACTCGTCCTGGGTGTGTTCCTATTCCACCATCAGCTCTCTGTGCAGTTTCTTGGTTTTTTCAAGTCTGACTTCAGGACTTTCTTGAGAAAGCTTCTCAGCTTTCCCCTGCTTTTCCTCCACCACCTCCCACCTGACCTGCAAAATGTTCTGCAGAGGTCCTCCAAGACACACGCTGCAAATTTCTTAAGGAAGTTACACTTACCCAGCTTAAGAATACTCCTTCCAGAAGATGTGGTACATATATACAGTGGAATATTACTCAGCCATGAAAAAGAATGAAATAATGCCATGTGCAGCAACACGGATGGACCTAGAGATGATCATACTAAGTGAAGTCAGCCAGAAAGAGAAAGACAAACACCCTACAACATCACTTATATGTGGAATCTAAAAAAATGATACCAATGAACTTATTTACAAAACAGAAACAGACTCGCAGACAAAGAAAACAAACTTACGGTTACCAAAGGGGAAAGGGGGAAAGGGATAAATTAGGAGCTTGGGATTAACATATACACACTACCATATATTTATAAAATAAATAACCAACTAAAACCTGCTGTATAGCACAGGGAACTATATTCAATATCCTGTGATGAACCATAATGGAAAAGAATTTGAAAAAGAACGCATACGTATCGATGTATAACTGAATCACTTTGCTGCACACCTACAACTAACACAACATTGTAAATCAACCATACTTCAATTTAAAAAATAAATACTCTTTCCACAAAGGTGAGTCGGTACAAAAATTACTGTGTCAGGACCTGACGCCAACAGTCCAAGGGCAGGGGTGGCAGACTTTCTCTTTAAGGACCAGCTGGAAAATATTTTTGGCTTTTAGGGCCATTTGGTCTTTTTGTAGCTACTGAGATCTGCCATCAGAGTATGCAGAAACAGCACCGATCCCATGGAAGTGAATGGGCCTGAATATGTTCTAGTAGAACTTTATTTATGGACAATGCTAACATTGAAATTTCATGGAATTTCCATGGGTCACAAAAAAACTGTTCTTCTTTTGATTTTTTCCCCAACCATTTAAATATGTAAACACCGTTGTTAGCTTGTGGGCCATACAGAGACAGAGGGCGGGCTGATTTTGGCCTGTGGGCCAATGTATGCTGACCCCCGGTCTACAGCACTTCTACCAGTAACAAAAACATTATGCTCAGTTACACTACATTGTGTATGTTATAAAACACACTCAAAAAATCAACAAGGTGAAAGTGAGAAACATATAAATGGACATTCTGGCATTTTCTTCCTGAACGCCTGCATCGGATTGTCTTACAGAGTCCTGGAAGCGCATGCACCCACTTTGGAGATATCTGATCTGGTAAATGAGAAAACTTTTACGAGATTTATGTTCCCTATTAGCCCGCTGTTTCCAGAGATCAAGGAATGATGGGGCACTCAACATCTCAGTCTGAGATATTTTGGTAAAATGAAGACATGCTGGCTTATAATCACAAAGCCTAGATGTGAGAAGTGAAAAAGAACTCAGTATTTCAAAATCTGAGAAGGGCCGAGCTAGAGTCATGCAACCTCAAATTGGCAGAAGCGCTTCAATTTGCTCAGGACCAGTTAATCTTGTTCTACGGGAACAATAGTTCTATCAGTTTATCTCGATTGGAGAAGAAGGATGTGGCTGCCCTCCACCCACCTCGTCCTTTGTTTTGTGAAGGATTGAAACCATCCCAACTTCTTTTTCAAAGTCTGATAATGAATCTAAGGGGTCCGCTTAGGCTTGGAATAAGCCATTATTGGATGTCCATAGAGACAGTCTGTCTATGTGGGATACATCCGTGTTTATCTTCCGTAGCCCATGGGTCCCAGCTAAAATCTGGATCAACCAACAATCTGAACCCCTCAATGATCTCAGGTTTAAATCTGTCCCCCAGAACTAGATGTTGATTCAAAAATGGTCTAAACAGCCTTTCCCCAGTGCCCCACACCCAAGGGGAAAGCAGTGTCAGGACTGCTGTTAGGAACGAAGCAGGTGCAATAGTCATCACTGCGCCTAAGGGTCGCCAGTACCTGTGAAATTGACATCAGGAAATCTGCAGGATCCTGAACATTCCGAAAAGCAGGCTAAGGTGTTAAGAATTTCCGAGGACTGTGGACATTGCTCCCAAGTGCAAGGTGACCATGTGGCCTGGAGTCTCCAGGTTAGTGTCCATTGCAAATGTTCCATCTCCTTAGCTTTTACATACCTGTTCTCCCACATCAGGAAGACAGGCCTTGGTCAGACCATGTGTCCTGATTTGAGGGTGAGAAAATATGGTCATCATCCCTCAAGAGATGGACTTGAAACGTTTCTACAAACTGTGGCTAAATGCTAAATGCTCACTCTGCCTCTTTCTCTATTTCATGAAGATGTTGAGAGGCCTCGTTGGTCATGTCTGAGAACTTCTGAAGCTTCCAAAGTCATGGCCACGACATAGCTCACGGGCCATTAGAAAAATCTGTGAAAAGTCTAAGTGAACCAATACACCTTTGGCCTCTAGAGGCTTCTGATGAAAACCCTGGAATTACCTATGTGTTCTAAGAGATGAAAATCAGGACAGCAAAGGGGAATGGCGAGTGACCACCTGCATGGGGGAAAGCCCAGTTGCACCCTGCCCCCAACGCCATTTGTGTGTGTGAGTGTGTGTGAGTGTGTGAACGTGTGTGTGCCTGTGTGTGAGCGTGAGAGTGTTATGTGAGCCTGTGTGCGTGTGTGTGAGTGCGTGTGTGTGTGAGTAGGTGTGTGTGAGTCTGTGCGTGTGTTGTGTGTGTGAGTGTGAGAGTCCGTGTGCGTGTGTGTGAGTGTGTGTGTGTTGTGTGTGAGTAGGTGTGTGTGAGTGTGTGAGAGTGTGTTATGTGAGTGTGTGTGAGTAGGTGTGTGTGAGAGTGTGAGTGTGTTGTGTGAGTGTGCGTGGGTGTGTGTGAGGAGTGTGAGTGTGTGTGAGTGTGTGGGTGTATGTGAGTAGGTGTGTGCGTGTGTTGTGTGTGTGTGTGTGCGTGCGTGTGTTGTGTGAGTGCGTGTGTGAGTAGGTGTGTGAGTGTGAGAGTAGGTGTGTGAGAGTGAGAGTGTGTGTGCGTGTGTGTGAGTGCATGTGTGTGTTGTGTTGTGTGAGTGTGTGAGAGTAGGTGTATGTTAGTGTGTGCATGTGTTGTGTGAGTGTGTTGTGTGTGTGAGTGTGAGTCCGTGTGCGTGTGTGTGAGTGCATGTGTGTTGTGTGGGGGGGTAGGTGTGTGTGAGAGTGTGTTGTGTGAGTGTGTGTGAGTAGGAGTGTGAATGTGTGAGTGTGTGGGTGTGTGTGAATAGGTGTGTGAGTGTGTTGTGTGTGTGCGTGTGTTGTGTGTGAGTCCGTGTGCGTGTGTGTGTGTTGTGTGAGTGTATGTATTGTGTGAGAGTGTGTGTTGTGTGAGTGCGTGTGTGAGTAGGTGGTGTGAGTGTGTTGTGTGTGTGTGTTGTGTGACTGTGTGTGTGAGTAGGTGTGTGAGAGTGTGAGTGTGTGTGTTGTGTGTATTGTGAGAGTGTGTGTTGTGTGAGTGTGAGTAGGTTGTGTGAGTGTGTTGTGTGTGTTGTGTGAGTGTGTGTGTGAGTAGGTGTGTGTGAATGTGTGTGTGAGTAGGTGTGTGGGAGTGTGAGTGTGTGCGTGTTGTGTGAGTGTGTGTATTGTGTGAGAGTGTGTGTTGTGTGACTGTGTGTGTGAGTAGGTGTGTGTGTGAGTGTGTGAGTGTGTGTGTGAGTAGGTGTGTGTGTGTGAGTGTGTGTGTGTGGCGTTCCTCCCCACCACCCCACTCCACCCTCGGCAGCACGGGATGCCAGCAGTTACCTCCGCCCATTTAGGACGGATGCCTCCTGGCTGACCCTTGTCTCTCCAGCCCGGAAGAAAATCATGGGCCTCCTGAACCTCCATTGCCAGCTCAAGCAAGACCAAGATGCAGATCGACTCCCAAATAAATTCCTCTCTGTTGTCCTGTGATGTGCTAATTGCCCATAATTAGAAAATTATAATAATTACGAACAATGACACAAAATCTTAAGCAGCAATCTTTTACCCATGAATTGCAAGGCCTTTCCTAAATGTTAATTAAAGGCCACACCAGCCACCTGAACTAAGGCCATGTTGTCCCACTTTAGAGATGGGGAAAACTGAGGTGCAGGGTGGCACATTTTTTTATTCTGCCTTGTAAGACAAAATTGTACATTTCAGTCCATTTAAATTAAATTTTCCAAATAAAATGGCTTGGCCTTTCTGTGGAACGGCAGGTAGCTGTTAAAACTTCACGTTTTCAAAGACGGGGGAAAATGCTGATAATGGAATTTTATATGAAAATAAGAGGATGTATGCTGTATTTGTAGGATGGTCTCCTTCATGAGTGAAGGGGTGTCTGTTTATGTGTCTGTGTGTCTGTCTGTTGATCAAGACTAAACCATAAAGTTAATAAAGGTTGGTTATCAGTTTCTGGCGGAATTCAAAATGATTTTTTGCTTTATCCTGAAACTTTTCTCTCACTTCTAGATTTCCTACAGTAAACATTTCATCTTTTATAATAAGAAAAAAAAATGTTATTTTTAAGACATTTTTAATTTCTAAAAAGTAAGTTTTTTAACGTTACTAGCATATTTTATTTAACCTAATACATTCAAATATTATTTTCAACATGTAATCAATAAAAAAATTATTAATGAGATTTTTTTTCATAATAAGACTTTTAAATCTAGTGAGTGTTTTCCACTTACACCACATTTCAATTCAGATGAACATTTCACATGCTAAATAGCTACGTGTGACTACTGGCTGTACTGTACTAGCACTAGTGGTGAACACTCTTGCTACCATGTTCATCAACTCATTTTAAGCAGCTGTAAAAAGCAAATATAGAGATAAGAATAATTTCATAGGAGAATTAGAGTACAATAAATTACCACCACATAATAGTAGGTCTTGGCCAAACAAATATTTACTTAAAAGTTATATATACTTCAAAATATATATTCTAATACGTTTCTTCTTCTGCTTATCCTTGAGGGTAGGAAATAATCCGTTTGATAGGTGAATATAGAAAAAGAACCTATAAATCACATTAAAAATTAAGTTTTTTAAAGGCTTTCCTCTTCCCTGTTTTAAATCAGGCTCCTTAACTCTTTAAGTGCACTTAGGGCATTTCTTTTTCGACCCTCTCCACACAGTAACACAGATGCGCAGCTCCTTTCCCCTGTGGTAAGTTAATAAGCATGACCCCAGGGTGGCCTCTTGCTGGAGTTGCCACGGGGCTAGGATTCACCTAGAGAGGCTGGAAGTGGCCACAGAGGATGGGGATGAGGCCAGGGGCCAAACTCGAGTCTCGGATCAGGCAGGGAGGGACTCAGGAGTCCCAGGTCCCTGCTCAGCTTGTCCGGAGTGACCTTTGCCAAGGCTGCTTTCCTGGAAACGGAAGCCTGCCCCCGCCTCCCCCTAAGCCCACCCAGCTGTCCAGTGGTCAGGGAGAGAGAAAAGGGCAGGCGACATCAAAGACATAGCAACTGCCTGGCGAAACCCTCCCCTACCAGTCTGGAGGTGTCACTTCCTGCTGTAGGGCAGCTGCTGCCTCTTCCTGCCCTTCAACTGAAGGGTAAAATGTTCACACCACCTTGTAAATATCACCCTCCGCCCTTAACATCCTCGCCCTAAACAAAACAGCAACCGGGGCAAACCTGACGCCCCTGGGAGAGGCAGGGTGGAAGGGCTCGTGCCCACCAATAAAATCCACCTGCCACACCCCAGAAGGAGAGCAGGTGCTCCGTTATCCCTTTTGGATCCGCCCCCAGGTGCTCAGGCCCGCTGCCAGGCGTGGCTGCACGTCACCGGGCACAGGCTGGCTCTCTCTGCAGCCACCGTGGGAATTCTGGCTACACTGGGCTGAAAACACGGACGCGGTGCGCAGGGGGCAAAGCTTCAGCCCGACTTGTCTGTGGCTTGGGACTCTGTAGAGCTGTGTCCCGGCACGTGGATGTGCCCTGGTAGATACAGAAATCTCTGCTGTGTCTGCCTGCTCTGTGCCCCTGTTTCTGCAGGGCTGTAACCATTTTCAAGGAACCTTGTACGAAAGTCCTGTCTTCGTGAAGCTATGCGTTAAACACAGTTTTGAGTAGTAGGACAGTTCTCCCAAGACCTGCCATGGACCTTGGGCATGGAGGAAGGCAGAGTGGGCCAGAGGAGCTGCTGGAAGGGGGCTGTAGGTGGGGGGACCCCTAGAGCTTGCCTGACCCCACAGGGTTCAGGTTCATGCCACTGAACAGGCCTGGTGGGTGTTCAGAGTCCTGCGTCCCGGAAGGAAGCCCTGAACACAAACTGCTTCGAGGAGCAGCAAGGAGCGGAGTGGGGAGGGGACAGCCCCGCTCGCAGACTGCTGGGGGGAGGGGATTCTTGGAGGAGAAAAGGGGAGTAAGGGAAGAGAGCAAGAGGAAAGCCACTCGCAGGGTCCAGTGGGCTCTGGCTCAAAGCTGCCCCTGAAATACCCGGGTCTCCCTTCTACCTCCCAAGTCACCCATCAGCATCTCTTCCCTGTCCTTTGTGGGAAGCTCCAAACAATAGCAAACACAATCTTCACGCCCAGAGGGTAGCAGCCCAGTTGGTGAGAGCCTTTACATTTTGAGAGAAGATGAGAGTTGGAGGGTGGTGTCCAGCCCTCCCTGCCCCAGGCGAGTGGCCCAGCCTCTGGGCTCAGCCCCTTCCCCAGGGAGCTGGCTCCCTTCTCGGCGGTTCCTCCTCGGCAGCGCCTGGCCACAAGGGCCTCCCCCGGGGGCCACCCGAACCCCGTCTCCAACCTGCACATGGCGTTTCTGGGTTAATTCAGGCTTCTGGAAGCAGTGGCTCAGGGAGACTCCCCGCCCCGCCTCAGGGGGTGGCCCGCAGGCTGTCACCATCCACGTGTACGGACCCCTGGGGAAAGGCAGTGTCCAGCCGCCATCCCCGCTGGACAGGCTCATGTACTCCCTGCGGGGGATGTCAATAATAACATCGATTTTCACTAATCCCACAGCCAGGTGTTTTTCCATCCCAAACGTGGGACAGGGACAAAGCACGGTGCAGGGAACCCAGGAGACTGTGTCACGTCACATACCTCTCCACCCCCACTTCCATTCATTTGTAAAGGCGCTGACCAGACCCTCACTCGGAAATCCGTTCCAGCCATAAAATCGAAGAGCTGATCATGGGACCTGCAAGCTCTCAAGAGCTGTTTCCCAGAGCTCACACACTCACCCACCACTACCAAGCCAACATTCCCCGTCCGAGGAGGGGCTGGGCGGTGTCAGGGCTCCACTGAGGCTGGGTCACCAAGCCGGTGAGAGGCTGAGACTAGACCCCGCCCAGAGCCCACACCCTACCTCCCCATCTGTCATGCATGTAAGAAAAAAAGCCCCTACGGGCCATTGTCAAGGAGGTTGAGAGAAGAGCAAAGCCCTGCGCCAAGGGCCAGAAGCGTCTTTTATAGGAAGAGGCTTGCCCAGTTCCCGCAGGACCTGAACGTCCAGCCTCCTGTTCCTACCTCTGCAGGGACCAGAGCTGGTAGAGGATTTCATGTCTCTGAAGGCCCAGCTAATACCTCCAGCTTAGCTCTGAGTCCAGGCAGAGACACTGACCCAAAGGGAGGGGGGACTCGTCTTTCTGTGCCACCAGAGAGCACCTGTGAACATGGCAATGCCGCGAGCCAGTCAGGGGAGATGTGCCATTAATTCAGGGCTGGCGTGGGTAGGTGCGCTGAAGCGATGATGCAGTTTCTGTGGGTCAGAGGCAAGCCCACAGCAGGGCGTCCCTCGGATCAGGGCTTGAACTGCACCCTGGCTGCGCTCCTGCCGCCGCACCGTCTGGAACACAAATGACATCCAGAGTTAAGGAGGCGCAGGCAGTGTCCCAGGCCCCGCTGGGACGTCACTTAGGGCCTGGCCGAGCTGCATACCTGTGTCTCAACACAGGAGCTCAGCTCCAGACCCGAGTGCTGAGGGCACACAGCCAAGTGCAGAGAAAGGACGTGAGGCTGGCCGCTGAGGTCACCCCGGCTGAGCTTGACGGGTAAAATCTTCAGAGTCCATCCTTTTACAGAGGACCCTGCCGGCCAGGCTGGAGGAAGGCCGAGGCCTCTGCTCCTGTGTAGCCTGTTGGAGGCTGAACCACAGCGACAGCCCCTTCCCAGGGTGGCTGGACCTGTACCAGCTCGCCTGGTGCCAACAGTCACCCCCGGCCAGCAAGGCAGAGTCATGGGATGCGGGTGTATGTGGTGTATGTGACAGAATATCAGAATTAGAGTCTGTGTGGGTTCCCTGGGGCGATGGCAACAAAGCCGCAAGCTGGGAGGCTTAACAACCACAGAAATGTCTTCTTTCAACGTCTGGAGGCCAGAGCCTGAATCAAGGCGCTGGCACGGTCACGTTCTCTCTGAAGGCTCTGGAGGGATCCTTCAGTCCCTCTCCCGGCTTCTGGAGGTGGCTGGCAGTCCTTGGCTTATAGACGCCTCCCTCCAGTCTCTGCTTCTGTGGCGTTTTCTCTTCTTCTAACGACACCAGTCATTGGCCTAGCACCCACCTTAAGGACCTCATCTTAACTTGATGACATCTGCAAAGACCCTATTTCCAAAGAAAGTCACATTCAGAGGTACTGAGGGTTAGCACTTCAACATATATTTGGAGGGACACATCAACCCAGAACACCTGGACTCAAAAGAAAGACAACAATACAACTCAAACATTTCCTCTGCAATGTGATAGTTTAAAAATATAGAGAAATAACCTGAAGGCAGATCATTTGGAATTTTTACTTGGTGGACTATTTTGCAGTCATTAAAAATGATTATTGCGAGGCTATGTGGCCACCTGACAAGTTATTTCTAACAAGGCTGAGTCATACTTCTTAGTACAGTTGTGAGAGATGCCTGTCACACGAGCAAGGCCTGGTGGGGAACAAGAAGAGCTGTATTGGAGGCAAGGGGTTACGGACAGTTTTCCTCTTAGCATTTTATCTTAAACTTCTCTTTATTTAATATATTTTTAAAATTAGAAACAAGGAAGAAACAATGGATTTGCATCACCTCTACCACGCAGCTGCTGTGAGATTAAGGGAAAGCGTTTAACTCTGCACACCTCGGGTTTCTAACTGCAGAATGGACAGAATATGTGTCCCTTCGACCTCTGAGAATGGCTGTGGGGCACACGGGTCGAAGTGACCTAAGGATAGGGAACCGCCTTGACAGCCAAGGCCACTGAGCAAAACCTTTCATCATTCCTGTTACTGGGGGGCAAGACTGTCCTTTTAAATACCTGCGAGTGTTCTGTGGCCAGCAGATACTTGTGGCAACACAAAGAGAAGGAAGAGGAGGAATTAAGAAATGTAAAGAGCACAGAATCAAAGTGAGCTGGCCAGCAGACATGAGGAGAGCGGGCACAAATGCCCAGAAACTTGGTTCGCTCTCAGTGATTCCCTCCGGCCGCCTGAGGACGTGCAGTGTGTTTCACTGGCAGTGCTGGAGCCCGTGAGGCTGGCCAGCCCGCTGCCTCTCCACCGGTGTGTGACGCATTCCTTCCGCATCTGCTGACGTGAAAGCATCCCTCTGTGATGAGGGCGGGACGGTGGTCCACACGGAGTCCAGCGCCAGGAGGGAAACGTAAGGCCACGTGAGTGGAGCCCTCTTGGGTGAGGGGACATTTGGGCGAAGACGTCGAGAACTGGGGGGCGGGGGGGAGAAGGTTTCATCCGGGAGGACCAGCCCGCAAGTGCAAAGCTGGGATGAGAAGGGCTGGGACGGGTGTGTGTATTCAAGGCGCAGCAAGGGGGCCAGTGTGTCTGAAACAGGGAGAGTGCCGCGCAGGGGAAGGGGTCAGGGAGCGGCGGGGGCCAGACCACCTAGGGTCTTGAAAGCAGAGGCCAGGGCTGGGAGATTTTATTCTGCGTGAGAAGGGAGACGCTAGAGGGTTTTGAGCAGAGTGATGTCTTTAATAAAAGGCTTACTCTGCTGCTGTATGGGGGGGGGCAGTTGGGGGGTAGCAAGGCGGGGGCTGGGAGATCAGCGAGGGAGGCACGGTGGCCACTTGGACTAGGGCGGAAGTGGCGGGAGGGATGAGACGCCGTCAGGTTCTGCCCAATCCTTAAGGGATTTGCCGATGGATCGGATGTGAGAGAGAGAGAGACTAGAAGGACTCAAAAGTTTGGGTCCGAGGAACCGGAATAATGGAATTTCCATTTCCTGAGACTGGAAGACCCCAAGGGGAGCAGCCTGGGAAAGGGAGGGGTGGGGACGTCACACTGGGAGATGATTATGGTGAACGAAGCCTTGGGGTGGGGCAGGGAGAGGATTCCACCCACGCCGCGTCTCCAGGCTGCAAGGAACTGGCTGGAGCCAGCCTGCTTCCAGAACCGTCCCAGACTGCGCTATGTCCAGAACCATGAGTAATTGGAGATGCTCTTCCGCTCGGGTTTTGCGCAGATCTCCGAGATGCTGTTGAAAGGAGGACGTGTCATGAGCATCCCCAGGTCTCTGATCGGGCTGCTCTTCACACTGAGAGGAGAGAAGCGGGGTTGTCGGAGCTCGTCCTAAACCAAACCTGCGATGAGTTTGTTTTTTCACCCCAGGAAAGGGATCCTGAAGGTGGGAGAACAGACAAGAGGTTTAAAGACCTCTCAGATGCCACAGGCTGCCGCATTTGGGACCGATGTGGGCTGTGGGGAGCTGGCGGGGCTCAGAACCAAGAGGACCGCCATGGGTTATGGTGAGAATTCACCTTATGCGACGTTGGAAAAGCTGGGAAGCCTAATGCGTGGGTAAGGACACGCCAGACACATCCAGATGCTGAGGCAGGACCGTCAAGGGATAGCTCGTGGCCGGGAGGCAGGAGGCTGCCAGCAGGGCCAGCAGTGGGGACACAGGGATGCAGAGAAGAGCAGAGAACAAGCTGGAACCCACAGGCACCTCTGCCCTGGCCCCTGCTGCCTCGGACCATAATTACCTTCCGAGCCGCACACTAGTTTCTCGTGCAGGCTTGCCGTATAAAAGGCAGGATTTCCCATTCAATTTGAATTGTGCATCAGCAGTGAACAATTCTTTACATAAGTATGTCCCATGCACTGTCTGACACATGATAAGAAACTACTTGTTGATCTGTGATTCAAGTTTAACTGGGAGTCCTGTGATTTTAGTTGCTAAACCTTTGGCCGGCTCCTGCCAGAACTCTCGAGGGAAGGGGGTCAGGGCAGGGCTCCTGCCCCCAGGCGGTAGGGCAACCGCTGCCAGGGTTGAGGGCTTACCCCACACCAGTCCTGCACACACAGCTGCTCATCGAATCCTCACAGCACAGGAGGACAGATTTTATTACTACTTCAGATGGGAAAACGGAGGTTCAGAAAGAAGAAATGATTTACCAAAAATTTTATAAGTGGGAATAATAATAACAGCTAACGCGTAAGCAGCAATTACAAGGTCAGGCAAAGTTCTAAGAGGTCTATGCATAAGATCTCATTTAATTCTTTTTAACAACTCTAGGAGGAATTTTGGACCCACTTTACAGATAATGAAATAAAATCACATTAGTAGTAAGTGGCCTGAGGGAGAGGACTGGGGTTGGCTGCATGAACACAGCCTGAAGGGGGCTGGTGCGCCACAGCTAGCCAGGAGGGAGTCCGGGAAAAAGTCTGGACCTGCCTAAAAGGCAAGAGACCATTGTTTCAGGGGTGCGTGAGGAGAGGGCATTCAGAGTACCACCTAAACGAGCTCCAGAGATGGGCACGAGCTGAGGCTATCAGTGCAGACCCCAGAGATGGGCATGAAACGCTAAGGCTGCTGCTGCCGCCACCAAGAAGCCTGTGTGCGAGCACAGGTCACTGTCCACACGTCCCCTCCCGGGAGCCTGTGCAGCCCGCCACTGCCAGGGTCCCATGATCCAGGGGCAACTTCCCCGGGAGAACGCATGGCGCACCTCAGGCTGTTGCAATGTCACAATGGCCTCTGCCACTGCAGGCTTGCCCCACATTCCATACCCTTCCCTCGCCCCAGCCTGAGTGAGCCAGAGCCCCTGAATCAGCTGCTCCTTTAACCCGTCCTGTCTGGGCAAATAACAGATGCCAGAGGGCAACCGACATGCAGAGGTGGGGCCACATCCAAAGCTGAACCCCAAGAGCTGTGCGAACAAAGAAGAGAAAGGGAAATCTCTCCCAGCAGCCTCAGGAGCAGCGGATTAAATCCCCACAATCAACTTGAGGTACACTGCATTTCTAGAATGCCTGAAGAGACAACGAATCAACCCAAAATTGAGGTGGTAGACTTTGGGAGCAGCTATAGACCTGGGGTTTGCTGTATGCGACTGACTAGTTTCTGATTTTTATGTTTATATTAGTTTAGTTTTTAGTGCTTGCTATCATTGGTGGAGTTGTTTATTGGTTTGGTTGCTCTCTTCTTTTCTTTATTACTTTTTTATTTTAATAATTTTTATTTTAATAACTTTATTTATTTATTTATTTTTCTCCCTTTTCTTCTGAGCTGTGTGGCTGACACGGTCTTGGTGATCTGGCCAGATGTCAGACCTGAACCTCTGAGGTGGGAGAGCTGAGTTCAGGACATTAGTCCACCAGAGACCTACCGGCTCCATGTAATACCAATCAGCAAGAGCTCTCCCAGAGATCTCCGTTTCAACACCAAGACCCAGCTGCACTCAATGACCAGCAAGCTACAGTGCTGGACACCGTATGCCAAATAACTAGCAAGGCAGGAACACAACCCCACCCATTAGCAGAGAGGCTGCCTAAAATCATAAGTTCACAGACACCCCAAAACACACCACCGGGAATAGTCCTGCCCACCAGAAAGACAAGATCTAGCCTCATCCACAAGAACAGAGGCACCAGTCCCCTCCACCAGGAAACCTACACAACCCACTGAACCAACCTTACCCTCTGGGGGCAGACACCAAAAACAACAGGAACTATGAACCTGCAGCCTGAAAAACGGAGACCCCAAACAGAGCAAGTTAAGCAAAATTAGAAGACAGAGAAATACGCAGCAGATGAAGGAACAAGGTAAAAACCCACCAGACCAAACAAATGAAGAGGAAATAGGCAGTCTACCTGAAAAGGAATTCAGAGTAATGATAGTAAAGATGATCCAAATCGTGCAAATACAATGGAAAAAATACAAGAAACATTTAACAAGGACATAGAAGAACTAAAGAGCAAACCAACAATGATGAACAACACAATAAATGAAATTAAAAATTCTCTAGCAGGAATCAATAGCAGAATAACTGAGGGAGAAGAACGGATAAGTGACCTGGATGATAAAAGAGTGGAAATAACTACTGCAGAGAAGAATAAAGAAAAAAAATGAAAAGAATTGAGGACAGACCCAGAGACCTCTGGGACAACGTTAGACACACCAACATTCAAATTATAGGGATCCCAGAAGGAGAAGAGAAAAAGAAACAGACTGAGAAAATATTTGAAGAGATTAGAGTTGAAAACTTCTCTAATATGGGAAACAAAGTAGTCAATCAAGTCCAGGAAGTGCAGAGTCCCATAGAGGATAAATCCAAGGAGAAACATGCCAAGACACATATTAATCAAACTATCAAAAATTAAATACAAAGAAAAAATATTAAAAGCAGCAAGGGAAAAACAACAAATAACGTACAAGGGAATGCCCCATAAAGTTAACAGCTGATCTTTCAGCAGAAACTCTGTGAGCCAGAAGGAAATGGCAGGATATATTTAAAATGATGAAAGGGAAAAACCTACAACCAAGATTACTCTACCCAGCAAGGAGCTCATTCAGATTTGACGGAGAAGTTAAAACCTTCACAGACAAGAAAAAGCTAAGAGAATTCAGCACCACCAAACCAGCTTTACAACAAATGCTAAAGGAACTTCTCTAGGCAGGAAACACAAGAGAAGGGAAAGACCTACAATAACAAACCCAAAACAATTAAGAAAATGGTAATAGGAACATACATCTTGATAATTACCTAAAATGTAAATGGATTAAATGCTCCAACCAAAAGACATAGACCAGCTGACTGGATACAAAAACAAGACCCATATATATGCAGACACATGCAGACTGAAAGTGAGGGGATGGAAAAAGATATTCCATGCAAAGGGAAATCAAAAGAAAGCTGGAGTAGCAATTCTCATATCAGAAAAAATGGACTTTAAAATAAAGACTATTACAAGAGACAAAGAAGGACACTACATAATGATCAAGGGATCAATCCAAGAAGAAGATATAACAATTGTAAATATTTATGCACCCAACATAGGAGCACCTCAATACATAAGGCAAATGCTAACAGCCATAAAAGGGGGGAAATCAGCAGTAACACAATCATAGTAGGGGACTTTAACACCCCACTTTTAGCAATGGACAGATCATCCAAAGTAAAAATAAATAAGGAAACACAAACTTTAAATGACACATTAAAGATGATGGACTTAGTAGATATTTATAGGACAGTCCATCCAAAACAGAATACACTTTCTTCTCAAGTGCTCATGGAACATTCTCCAGCATAGATCATATCTTGGGTCATAGATCACGCCTTGGTAAATTTAAGAAAATTGAAATCATATCAAGTATCTTTTCTGACCACAACACTGTGAGACTAGATATCAATTACAGGGAAAAAAATGTAAAAAATACAAACACATGGAGGCTAAACAATATGCTACTAAATAACCAAGAGATCACTGATGAAATCAAAGAGGAAACCAAAAAATACCTAGAAAAAAATGACAACGAAACCATGACAACAGAAAACTTACGGGATGCAGCAAAAGCAGTTCTAAGAGGGAAATTTATAGCAATACAATCCTACCTTGAAAAACAAGAAAAATCTCAAGTAAACAACCTAACCTTACACCTAAAGCAATTAGAGAATGAAGAACAAAAGACCCCCAAAATTAGCAGAGTAAAGAGATCATAAAGGGCTTCCCTGGTGGCGCAGTGTTTGAGAGTCCGCCTGCTGATGCAGGGGACATGGGTTCGTGCCCCGGTCCGGGAAGATCCCACATGCCGCAGAACGGCTGGGCCCGTGAGCCATGGCTGCGGAGCCTGCACATCCAGAGCCTGTGCCCCGCAATGGGACAGGCCACAACAGTGAGAGGCCCATGTACCGCAAAAAAAAAAAAAAAAAAAAAAAAAAGAGATAGATCAGAAATAAATGAAAAAAAAAAAGAAGCAAACGATAGCAAAGATCAGCAAAACTAAAAGCTGGTTCTTTGAGAAGATAAACAAAACTGATAAACCATTAGCCAGACTCATCAAGAAAAAAAGGGAGAAGACTCAAATCAACAGAATTAGACATGAAAAAGGAGAAGTAACTGACACTGCAGAACTACAAAGGATCGTGAGAGATTACTACAGGCAACTCTATGCCAATAAAATGGACAACCTGGAAGAAATGGACAAATTCTTAGAAAAGCACAACTTTCTGAGGCTGAACCAGGAAGAAATAGAAAATATAAACAGACCAATTACAAGCACTGAAATTGAACCTGTGATTAAAAATCTTCCACAAACAAAAGCCCAGGACCAGATGGCTTCACAGGTGAACTCTATGAAATATTTAGAGAAGAGCTAACACCTATATTCTCAAACTCTTCCAAAATATAGCAGAGGGAGGAACATCCCAGATTCATTCTACGAGGCCACCTCACCCTGATACCAAAACCAGACAAAGATGTCACAAAAAAAGAAAACTACAGACCAATATCACTGATGAACATAGATGCAAAAATCCTCAACAAAATACTAGCAAACAGAATCCAACAGCACATTAAAAGGATCATACACCATGATCAAGTGGGGTTTACCCCAGGAATGCAAGGATTCTTCAATATATGCAAATCAATCAATGTGATACACCATATTAACAAATTGAAGAATAAAAACCATATGATCATCTCAATAGATGCAGAAAAAGCTTCTGACAAAATTCAACACCCATTTATGATAAAAACTTTCCAGAAAGTAGGCATAGAGGGAACTTTCCTCAACATAATAAAGGCCATATATGACAAACCCACAGCCAACATTGTTCTCAATGGTGAAAAACTGAAACCATTTCCACCAAGATCAGGAAAAAGACAAGGTTGCCCACTCTCACCACTGTTATTCAACATAGCTTTGGAAGTTTTAGCCACAGCAATCAGAGAAGAAAAAGAAATAAAAGGAATCCAAATCCGAAAAGAAGAAGTAAAACTGTCACTGTTTGAAGATGACATGATATTATACATAGAGAATCCTAAAGATGCTACCAGAAAACTACTGGAGCTAATCAATGAATCTGGTAAGGTAGCAGGATACAAAATTAATGCACAGGAATCTCTGGCATTCCTATACACTAATGATGAAAAATCTGTAAGAGAAATTAAGGAAACAGTCCCATTTACCACTGCAACCAAAAGAATAAAATACCTAGGAATAAACCTACCTAAGGAGACAAAAGACCTGTACTCAGAAAACTATAAGACACTGATGAAATAAAGATGATACAAACAGATGGAGAGGTATACCATGTTCTTGTATTGGAAGAATCAACGTTGTGAAAATGACTATACTACCCAAAGCAATCTACAGATTCAATACAATCCCTATCAAACCTACCAATGGCATTTTTCACAGAACCAGAACAAAAAATTTCACAATTTGTATGGAAACACAAAAGACCCCGAATAGCCAAAGCAATCTTGAGAAAGAAAAACGGAGCTGGAGGAATCAGGCTCCCAGACTTCAGACGATATAATACAAAGCTACAGTAATCAAGACAGTATGGTACTGGCACAAAGCCACAAATATAGATCAATGGAACAGGATAGAAAGCCCAGAGATAAACCCATGAACATATGGTCACCTTATCTTTAATAAAGGAGGCAAGAATATATAACGGAGAATATACAGCCTATTCAATAAGTGGTGCTGGGAAAACTGGACAGCTACATGTAAAAGAATGAAATTAGAACACTCCCTAACACCATACACAAAAATAAACTCAAAATGGATTAAAGACCTAAATGTAAGGCCAGACACTATAAAACTCTTAGAGGAAAATATAGGCAGAACACTCTATGAAATAAATCACAGCAAGATCCTTTTTGATCCACATCCTAGAGAAATGCATATAAAAACAAAAATAAACAAATGGGACCTAACGAAACTTAAAAGCTTTTGCACAGCAAAGGAAACCATAAACAAGATGAAAAGACAACCCTCGGAATGGGAGAAAATATTTGCAAATGAAGCAACTGACAGAGGATTAATCTCCAAAATATACAAGCAGCTCATGCAGCTCAATATCAAAAAAACAAACAACCCAATCCAAAAATGGGCAGAAGACCTAAATAGACATTTCTCCAGAGAATATATACAGATTGCCAGCAAACACATGAAAGGATGCTCAACATTGCTAATCATTAGAGAAATGCAACTCAAAACTACAATGAGGTATCACTTCACACCGGTCAGAATGGCCATCATCAACAAATCTACAAACAATAAATTCTGGAGAGGATGTGGAGAAAAGGGAACCCTCTTTCACTGTTGGTGGGAATGTAAATTGATACAGCCACTATAGAGCACAGTATGGAGGTTCCTTAAAAAACTACAAATAGAACTACCATATGACCCAGCAATCCCACTACTGGGCATATACCCTGAGAAAACCATAATTCAAAAAGAAACATGTACCACAATGTTCATTGCAGCACTATTTACAATAGCCAGGACATGGAATCAACCTAAGTGTCCACTGACAGATGAATGGATAAAGAAGATGTGGCACATATATACAATGGAATATTACTCAGTCATAAAAAGAAATGAAATTGAGTTATTTGTAGTGAGGTGGATGGACCTAGAGTCTGTCATACAGAGTGAAGTAAATCAGAGAAAAACCAATACCATATGCTAACACATATATATGGAATCTAAAAAAAAAGAATGGTTCTGAAGAACCTAGGGGCAGGACAGGAATAAAGACGCAGATGTAGAGAATGGACTTGAGGACACGGGGAGGGGGCAGGGTAAGCTGGGACAAAGTGAGAGAGTGGCATGGACATATATACACTACCAAATGTAAAATAGATAGCTAGTGGGAAGCAGCCGCATAGCACAGGGAGATCAGCTCGGTGCTTTGTGACCACCTAGAGGGGTGGGATAGGGAGGGTGGGAGGGAGGGAGACGCAAGAGGGGATAGATATGGGGATATATGTATATGTATAGCTGATTCACTTTGTTATAAAGCAGAAACTAACACATCATTGTAAAGCAATTATACTCGAATAAAGATGCTAAATAAAAATGGAGGGATGTGTTGGGTAAAGCTATAGAAGTAAAAAAGGAATTAGTAAGTGGCGTCATCACTGACTATTTGAACGCAGAAATGTGGCTCCAGTCTGTCCCCTCACCAGCATCTTAAACTACCACTGAGCCACCACCTCCTGCTCTTGGTGAAGCGATATTTACACGCAGGAAACTCACTGAGTCCCAGCTCCCAGGGAGCTCTTGGGGTGCAGTAAATTGGACTAAACTGACAACGAAAGAGAGGAAACCTCTGTGGTTTGGGAGGGGGCGAGGGAGGGTTCATGCAGGCAGATAAGTGGAAACCGGAACATTGGAAGATGCGGCAAAGGGGAGGTTAACACACACCCACCTTAGGAAGTGTAAATATGTCAAGTAAACATCACCGGTCCCTGAGTTCGTCATAGGAGCCAGGTGCTGTATGGAGGAGAATTGAGCTACCTTCCTTGGTCCTCATGGTCACTCCCAGAGTACTGGCCCCGTCTTACAAACTGGAAACTGGGGCTTCAGGGGGCCAAGCAGCTTGGCTGAGGTCACCCCATCCGGAAGATGCAGATGCAGGACAGGAACCGAGTAGGTGATCCCCAAACCAGCACATCTTTCCTGCCACCATCCTTCCTGGCTCGCTTGTAAGGATGTATGTCCTTAAATTCAAGACAGAGAGGCACGTGCAGTACAGCTAGATCCACTGAAATATATGTCATCTCTGCTTCTGGGAGTAATGAACGGAGGGGTTTGCTCTGAGAAGCACGGTCTTCATCTCAGAACCCCGCAAACACTCTTCCGGGCAGCGCTGAGCAGACTCCTGCTGCCCGGAGACAGAGGGAGGGGGAGCCGCCTGCACTGGGTCCCAGAGAGCTGAGGTCCCCTCCCCGGGCAGAGGCTTCCATCTGGGAAGAATGGCGCCTCCCCAGGGAGACCACCTCTAACCATCCCTGTTGTTCACAGCATCATTCATTCCTTTCCTTGTTTTTTCTTTTTGTTTGTTTTGGTTTTGTTTTGTTTCTGGGTTTTGGTTTTGGTTTTTTGGGGGGCCGTGCTGCGCGGCTTGTGGGATCTTAGCTCCCCGACCAGGGATCGAACCCGGGCCATCGGCAGTGAAAGCGAGACCTCTTTACTGTTGGACCACCGGGGAATTTCCTCATTTCCTTGTAAATCCACGAGTTTCCCAAGAACCCTGCTGGGGGTTTCAGAGCTTTGGCTCTAGGTGGAGAGCCTGGGGTTCTGATCCAGACTTGCCACCTGGGCAACTTGATGAATCTCTCAGTTTCTGAAAAAATTCTGGGGAGAAATGCAGGAAAGAGTATAAGAAAGGTGAGGGAATGGGATCTGGAGAAAACTTACCAGCCTGGAACTGAGAATGGAAGGACGTCCTCACAAGGCCACCCAAACACATGACGACCAGGACAGCTCTGAGTTACTGATTCCAGTTAGGATGAGGTGGGCATTCCGTTATGTCTCAGAAGTGTCGATGGGTCTCCATGAAGCTGGGTTTCTGGGGAAGGATATAGATACAGATATAGATATATAGATCCGAGGTCCATGTTGCTGTACCTTTTGCTCATTTGCTTCAATCAGCCCTCGGCTCAAAGCATTTGGAGAGGATCCTGTGAATAGTTTAGGCTAGCCAGCACTCTGCTCGGTTACAGCATCAACGGCAAGCCTGTTGCTTCTGTCACCGTCCTTCTCTGCCCTCTTTCTAGATAGCAAGTCAGAATTAAGGCAAGGCCAGAGCCGAAAGTCGGAGGCAGGGCAGGTGGAGTCAAACCAGCTCTCAGATTCCAGAGCAGCTGAGAAAAACATCACGCACCAATAAGCACGTGAGCACACCTGCGAGGACAGCCCAGCTCCTTGCTGTCGGTGCTGTGACACAATCTAACCTTTGCTGGTTTTGTTTGTAATTTTTGAATTTTGTATAAGTTTGTGTTCCATTTGAAATATGAACTCTTTTACAATGTAAAAAAGTAAAGGAAGCTTTTAAAAATTACAAAAGAGGGGGATGTTGAGAAGAGCAATTGCCAAGCTTTACTCTGAGCTGCAGACTTAACGCCATCTCACCATACAACACATGATGTTTTCTTTTCTACTAGATGATGACGCCCTTGGTAATAAAACACGAAACCACACTGCAGGGGTGACATTGACCCGAAGCGCTTGCATTGACCCTGGAAACATGGGATCCAATCCAGTCCATTCTGTCTGTTGAAGGAGGCTTTTCTCCTTCTCTGGTTTAAAATAACCCAGCAGATGGCACTGAATTTCAGAAATTGTTCTGTGCACTTATTTTCTCCCGCAGAGGTGGGCAACGTGGGCCTCGGGGGCTCAGTCTGTAGCAGCAGCATGTGGTCGCTTCTGGAAGGTTTCTCCGTGGGGCCCATTGTCCCGACTTGATGGTTCTACACCTCACAGAGGAAAATCGCTATGAATACTCGTCTCCAGGTTGAGGCAGGATGCCCAGCTCACTCCAGATGCCACTTAACAGTTAATCCTCGTGCAAAAGAAAGAGCACAGGCAGTCGACGTGGTCCAGGTGGAGGAGCGCTGGGGAAGGACATCCCGCGGGGCTGGGGGAAGGGAGAGGTGAGGAGTGATTGCTTGATGGGCTAGGAGTTTCTTTTGGGAGTGATGAATTGTTCTGGAATTAGATAGTGGAGACAGCTGCACATCATGAATATACTAAAAACCACTGAATGATACGCTTTAAATAGAAAAGTGAATCTTATTTTATGTGACTTTTATCTCAATTTTTTTTAAAAAGTGAGTTAGGACATGACATTCCTTAGCTTAAAGTCCTCAATCTGGAGGCTTCCCCTCCCCCTGTGAGTACAAGGCAGAGCTTCCTCCTGACCCGCCTGGCCCTCCCTGTGTGTTCCCGCTCTGGCCACCTGCCTGCCCACACCTCCTACCACTTCCCGGCACCCACACTGGCCTCCCTCCTGCACCTGGAACTGCTCAAGCCTGTTCCTGCCTCAGGGCCTTGGCACAGCTGCTCCCTTTGCTGGAGGTACTTTCCGGGTTCTCCCATGACGTGTCCCCTCCCTGCATTCAGGTCTCGCCTCGAATGCCACCTTCTCTCACACCTTGAGCTAAAATGCCTCCGAGCGCCTCCCCCTCCATGGCCCATTACCCTCTTGTCTTGCCTCTTAATTTTCTCTTGGGGGTCACCCCTACTGAAACCATACATCTAGTCTTTTACGTATCTGGTTGCTTAGTATCTGTTTTCCCCCACCAGCAGACCATGACATAAGGGAACCAGGTCTGTTCTGTCCACTGCAGCGTCCCCAGCACACAGAGCAAGGCATGGGCTCACAAAAGGTATTTGTTGAATAGATCCAATAACATAATGCTATTTATTTCCAAAGTATAAAAAGAAATAGCTATTTTCAATATTAATAATACCAAGTAAAATAGTTCATACTACCTAAGAGAGTCATAGACACAGGTGACAGGGGTTTAAATGAAGGTGAAGTTGTTTCTACCTGGGTTTGGGGGGAAAAGAGACAGGGCAAAACGGGAGCTGAGGAAGACAGCCAGAAGTCACCAGGCTTGGGCAGGAGACAAGGACTAAGTTATTACACTCAGAGCAGACGCACAGGAGAATGCTGGGTGGAGAATTCAGCCCCGGCCTGGCCTGCCCTTTGGCCTTTTTTTAAATCTTTGCCAAAACATTAGTTGAGAGTGGCATTTTGTATTAATAACATTTCTTTGATTGCTAGTGAGGTTGCTGACTGCTTTTCTTATGAATATTAGTCATTTCTATCTCTTCTTGTGAATATCTGTGTAGTTTGGTGCTCGTGTTTCCATTGGGCGTTGTTGACTTAGTTTCTGTTGAAAGGGATCCTTAATAAAGAGATGGGTACTGCTTCTCACACACACATATACACATATAGATACATATATGATACAACTGTACAGCAAATAGAGATTCCTAGTTTATTGTTTAGCTTTTAATTTCCTTGATGTCATTTTTGGATATGTAGTTAAATCCTTTCATTTTTTTCATTATGCTGTATCTTTGCTTCTATATCTAGGAAATCCTGTACCCTGAGAACAGTCAGTATGCATCTACACTTTCTAACTCTTCTGTGATTCCTTTTTTATACTTAACTTTTATACACGTAGAATTTATTTTAATGGCAATATGAATCAAGAACTTCTGAAAAGTTCCCATCCGTTAACCCTGCAATTCTATTTTTGCATCTCTCTGCTAAGGTCTGTTTCTCAGTCTGGTGCACGTTTGTCCCCTGAGGTGTGAGACTGAGACCTCAGGGTCCCCAGGTCACATCTTCCTGGGACATCTGTTGTACTGAAAGGCTTTGGGGGTAAGGCTAGAAGAGGTCATTTAAGTGATCAGTAATTGAAAGCATTCTTTTAACATTAAAATAAGCCAGTCCACTCTAGGGATGATAAAATTCATATAACATTTTAAGAAAAAAATGAAGACCTCCAAGTTGCTATTAGATTCACTTTAGGGTTAGGAAGGAAAGTTGAAGAACCACTAACCAAAACAAGGAATCTGAGCTATGCACCAAGATTTATTTGCCAGGGTGTTCACTGCAGCGTAATTGGTTCTGAAAAAAACTGGACACAGACTAACGGTATTAAACTGTTAATATCAATTATGATAGCATAAGATACAATATGATAGGGATCAATTAAAATCATGTTCATAAAGATGATTTTAATTACAATCATTTCTTCAAAGTTGAATACAATCACAAGATAGTAAGTTTAAAATGTGAGAAACAAAAATGTACCCAGTTTTGTAACACCATCAAAACACATACACACAGAAAAAAGCCTGGGAAGGAAATATGCCGAAACGTTAACAGTGACAGAAGAGCGTGTGGTTTTAATTTTCGTCTTTATAATTCTCTGAATTTCCACTTGCTTCCCAATGATTTTATGACTTTCTTCTCAGAAAAATAAACTGGGGTTTGTGGTTGACGCTACTTTGTTTGGCAGGTGTTTAGAACCGTTTAAGAGGCAGAGGCTCTCTTCTAAGACATTTGTGGTTGCATTCAGGGCCTACCTGGATAATGCAGGATAACCTTCCCATTTCAAGATCCTTAATTTAATCACATTTACAAAGACCCTTTTCCCATATAGGGTAATACTCAGAGGTTCCAGAGATTGGGGCCTGAGATCTTTGGAAGCCAATATTAAGCCTACTACGGTGATCATACCATTTCACGTCCCTGTGAGCAGTGTGGGAAAGGACATGGTTTTCACATCCTCACCAACTGAGTGTGTTGACAAACCTTTGGATTTACCAATCTATCAGTTTAGAACTGGTATCTTAGTGTGGTTGTAATTGCATCTCTCCTACTTGAATCAAGTTTGAGATTCTTTTCATGTGTTTGAGGACATTGTGCATATTTTTTGTAAATTGTTGATATTTGTTACATGTCTTTGATAAGGTCGCTGTGTTTGATGCCTCTATATTGATGAACTTATTTATAAAAGGAATATCAACACTTTGTGAGAGGGAAAAAAAAAAAGAGAAGCAGCAGGGGGCACTGCCCATGTCCATAAATGGCCCCAGGAGACTCTGGGAATGGGGTCCCTTTTATATCTTTTCTGCATGTTAGGAATGGTGGCATATTAATATTTTTGCATCTATTTTAGCATCACCCTCCGCCAGCCCCGAGGTTCGGAAACAGCCCAAACAATTATTATGTGTTCCGGAGCAAGGTACGTCCCCCTTGGCTGCCCTGAGACCTTCACAAAGTGACATGGGGTCGCATTTGTCTGCTACATGTTTTTTTTGTTTGTTTTGTTTTGTTTTGTTTTGTTTTAGTTTTTTTGGTGGTACGCGGGCCTCTCACTGTTGTGGCCTCTCCTGTTGCGGAGCACAGGCTCCGGACGCGCAGGCTCAGCGGCCATGGCTCATGGGCCCAGCCGCTCCGCGGCATGTGGGATCTTCCCGGACCGGGGCACGAAACCATGTCCCCCGCATCGGCAGGCGGACTCTCAACCACTGCGCCACCAGGGAAGCCCTGCTACATGTTTTTGATCAGCTTCATCTCCAACGCAGATCCCTCACCAATGCAGTCTGTGACCATTAGTGTGAGATGGGTCTTCAAAGCCGTTCCTTGGTCGGGAAACCTTCGGGAACACCACGGCCTCGCCTGCTGTCTCTCTGCTGGGGGCGGTACCGCCCATATATCACATGTGCCTTCACACACACGACAGCCCAGGGCAGCTGCTCAACCTGGAACCCCGACCTCGGGGGCAAACGCCCTGGGACCTGCAGAGTTGCGGCAGAGCCAGAGGGACCTTGACCCCCTGATCCTGCCTTCCAGGCCCTTGGCTGTTGAACACTAAATTATTTAATAAATATTACATGATTCTCTTCTCCACACACACACACACACGCACACACACACACACACAAGATTAAAAATCAAAGGGAGATAGGCAATTCAGGAAAAGAGAAATACAGAAAATCGTTGTCCAAAGGTAACAGGATATGAAGAAAAGTGCCCCCAGGCGGACCTGCTGAAACATTTTAAGTCAGCAGAACAGAACGAGCCCTCCTTCTCATCTCTTAGCCTGACATTCATGCATATTTCCTTTCAGCTTCATAGCTACGGGGCGGGGGGCGGGGGATGCAGAAAGCTATGGGAGTCGCTCCCTCAGCTTGGCTGTCCCAGGACCCCTTTTCTTATAATTCCCGATACTCGCAGTTATGCCCCTGACTTGACACAGGAGTACTTTTTGAGCGTTTAGTCCATGCCAAGCACACATGCAGAGAAGCTGTGTAGGTGAAGAACGTAGGTGCTGGAAGCAGATGGCCTGAGCGCCGCCAGCACCACCTCTTACCAGCTGTGTGAACTCAGGCACGTAGCACGTAACCTCTCTGTGACTCAGAATGACCAGCTCCCAAATAGAAAGAATAATCAACCTACCTCGTAGCTATTGCGAGGGTGAATGAGTGAACGCAGGCAAAGGGCTCAGAGTTTGGCCCATAGTGAGAACCATGACACGTTAGCTACTGTTGTTTTTTTTTTTTTTTTTTCTTTTTTGCGGTACGCGGGCCTCTCACTGTTGTGGTCTCTCCCGTTGCGGAGCACAGGCTCAGGACGCGCAGGCTCAGCGGCCACGGCTCACAGGCCCAGCCGCTCCGCGGCACATGGGATCTTCCCGGACCGGAGCACAAACCCGTGTCCCCTGCATCGGCAGGCGGACTCTCAACCACTGCGCCACCAGGGAAACCCAGCTACAGTTATTGTCTTAACAGAACCTAAGTGTTCTACCTCTGTTCTCACTCACAGCAGGGTCTTCAAGGGTTGGATGCCGATGATGATTTATCCCCGTTTCACAGCCGTGGAAACAGAGGCTCAGGTCTGTCTGATTCCAAAGCCCTTTCTTCTCACCTTCACACCACGTCTGCCAATAAAACCCAAGTCGTGGGTCCTGTGTAAGGTTGTCCAACTCCAGTTACCTTCCCCGCCATCTCTTTACTCCCCTTCCTTCCTCTATCCTCTCCCCCACTCCTTTTCCTTCTGTCACCCAAAATACTAACATCTGGGGAAAGCCAGTAATGGACAAAAGCCATCCACCCACCAATTTATGTCTCCAGTCCAGATATCCCTCCCAAATTCCAGACTCGCTTATTCACCAGCCAACTCAATACCTCAACCCCTGCATCTCCCAACCAGTGCACCGAAAGCTGAGCTCTTTCTACCCAAACTTACTGCTCCACCACTCCCCACTTCCCTCGACTCCAACCTCAGCCTTCTGGTTGCTCAGGCCAAGGGCCTTGGAGTCGTTCTCTACTCTCCTTCCCCTCGCTCTCCCGACCCCCAAGCCCCCCGCTTCCACCTCTAATTAGATAGGAAACCCTGCTGGCCCATCCTTCAAACCATATCCAGGACCCAAGCATTTCTCAGTGTCTTGGCCCTTTGCCCACCCTCAGCTCACTCCTGATTCACACACCAACTTCCTGACAGTCCCTGTTCCTGTTCTCATCACCTGTGGTTACCTGGTGTCACTCTTCCGCCCTCAGTTCACTCAGAGTTAAAGGCAGAGTCCTTATAATGGTCCACGGGACCCTCCGTGATGCCTGTCCCTCTGCAGCTCCCTCATCCCCCAGCACTACCTCTGCCCCAGCCACACGGCCTCTCGGGGACTTGGTTCAGGCTGACCCCTCCTCCTGGAGCACACTTAACCCAGAGAGTTGTCTGGCTCACCCCCTCACCTCCGTTAAGCTTTCTCTCCATCTTATTTTCTCATTGATGCCCACCCTGACCTACCCTGTAGTGGATCAAATAGTTCCCCTCCCCAAAATCCATGCCCACGTGGAACCTGTAAATGTGACCTGAGTTGGAAATCGGGATGCTGCAAATGTAATTCGTTAAGAATCTCGAGATGAAATCATCCTGGATTTGGAGTGGGTCCTAAAACCAATGACTGGTGTCTGTATAAGAAGAAAGGGAGATTTGATGCACAGAGAGACACATAGGGGAAGAAAGCCAAGAAGACAGACGCAGAGATCAGAGTGACGTGGCCACAACATAAGAACTGCTTGGAGCCACCAGGAGCTTAAAGAGACAAGGAAGAGGCAAGGTTTCCCTAGAGCCTTCAGAGGGAGCGTGGCCCTGCAGACACCTGGGTTTTGGACTGCTTGCCTCCAGGACTATGAGGGAATACATTGCTGTTGTTATAAGCCACACTGTTTGTTATGGCAGCCCAAGGACACTATTCCACCACTCTATTGACTATTGCAACCTGCCCATCCCCTCCCACCCCCAATAGCTCCACTCCTTCCTACCTGCTCTGTTTTTTCTTTCTTTTTTTAAGATATGTGCATACAGACAGGCATACCCCAAAGATACTGCAAATTCAGTTCCAGACCACCAAAATAAAGCAAATATGGTAATAAAGCAAGCCACACGAAAGTTTTGGTTTCCCAGTGCATATAAAAGTTATGTTTACACTGTACTGTAGTCTATTAAGTATGCAATAGCATTATGTCTAAAAAAATTACATAATTAAAAAATACTTTATTGCTAAAAAATGCTAACCATCATCTGAGGCTTCAGGGAGTCAAAAGCAGTAACATCAGAGATCACTGGTCACAGGTCATCCTAACAAATGCAATAATAATGAAAAATTCTTCAATATTGTGCGAATTACCAAAGTGTGACATAGAAACACAAAGTGAGCAAATGTTGTTAGAAAAATGGCACTGACAGACATGCAGCGTTGCCATAAATCTTCAATTTGTAAAAAAAAACACAATAACTTTGAAGCACAATGAAGTGCAACAAAATGAGGTCTACCTGTATGTGTACATACACACAAAAACCTACTTTTACACATATTATTTTTTTTTTCTGAACCGCTCTAGAATAGGTTATATTCATGGCCCTTTACACCTTAATACTAAAATAGTAATTTCCTAGGAACATAGATATTCCCTTACAGATCCACAGGAAAGCTCCTGAATTCAGAAAACTTGGCTTTGACACAGTACTTTTATCCCATCTGTAGTCCGTATTCCATTTTCATCAATTATTCTAATAATGTCCTTTGTAGCATTTAATCCCCTTTAATACAGGATCTGGTCCAGAATTTAGTTGTCGCCTATTGAGCCTTTTTAAATCTCCTTTAACAGCTCAACTTTTCTTGTTTTTCATATCTGTAGAACACAGGCCAGTTATTTTACAGAATGTCCCTCTACTTGGGTTTGTTTGATGTTTCCTCTTGGTTAGATTCAGGCCATGCCTCCCAGCTCGATGCATCCTATGGAATGCTGTATCCTCCTGGGGGTACCCCATCTGGAGGCGCCCAGTGTCATCTGCCCTCAACTGGGATGTTAATTCCCAGTTAAGGGTGTTGTCTGACACGTGCACAGTATTGTCTCTATTTCCCCCTTGCAAATAATGAGTCATCTATGCAATCCGTATGGAGACTAACTCATACGTACACTCACACACACACACACACACACACACACACACACACGACTTAGCATCCATTGATATTTCTGCTTAAACCAGTGTTTACCATGATGCATGCAACATGATGATTTTTACAACTGCAACACTTGCATTTCATTTATCAAGTCAGCATCCTCCTGTAAGAAAGTCTTCCTCCCGCCTCATTTGTTTATCAATTTATCGTCAGTGTAGAGAACACCTAGCCTCTGAGATCATCGTTTTCACTATGCACTTAAAAACCATTCAACATTTACAGTGGAAGCTGAGCAGTGACTTATTTGCACTCTGACAGAAGAAACAGATGCCTCTGCGTGCACAAAAATTACTGAGAACAAAAAATAAACCAGGCAACCTTTTAAAATATTAGTCGTTGATGGCTGTATTCCAGCTCAGAGAACGTAAGTTTGTAAGCAAAGTAACATTAAAGTTTTAAGAGCAAGAAGTAAATGTTAGGCATTCCTGTAACTAGGTGGAAATGATTGATGATTAGAGCAGCACTGAAATAGTCTGTACCGTGTTCCAAGAAACCAAGAAAGGGGGAGGAACACGAACACGGTAGTCGAAGGGCATGGATGAAAATGCGTGGGGCCTTCAGAATACTTAGCCAAGGATAACATCAAAGATGACAGAGGTGAGGTTGTTTTTGGAATATATGACAGGCCACCCAGCCAGGGAGAAGATGGGCAATGTTTCCAAATACAGATGGAAAAACTGGCTCCAAGGCCAGATCCTGTGGTGATGGGGGCTGTCGACAAAACAGATGTTGGCAGAAAGCCTGATTCTGATTGAAGTGAAGCATCTGATTAATTCGTGGCTTGCGTCCTTGGAAATTTCATCTCTTACAAGTCTGAGGAAACCCTAGAACAAGGGGCTGGTGGGTAGCACGAAGTCCCAATCACCAGGCAGCCATAAAAGCCACCAGACTTGTAAGCAACCAGGATGTCTTTCAATAGGGGAATGGATAAACAAACTATGGTACATGCGTATGATGGAATATTATTCGGCCATTTTAAAAAAGGAGCTATCGAGCTACAAAAAGACACATGCAAGAACCTTAAATGCATTATACTAAACAAAAGAATCCAATCTGAAAACTCTGCATACTATATTATTCCAATGATATGGCATTATGGAAAAGGGAAAACTATAGAGATAGTATCAAGATCAGTGGTTGTCAGGGGTTCAGGGTGGGTAGGAGGGGAGGGATGAATAGGTGGAGAACAGAGGACTTTTAGGGCCGTGAAACTATTCTGTATGATACCGTCATGATACCACATGTCATTCTACATGGGTCAAAACTCATGGAATGTACAACACAAAGGGTGAACCCTAATGCAAACCAGGGACTTGTTCTAATAATAATGATCAGTACTGTGGTTGCCAAGGGCTGGGGGAGGGATGGACTGGGAGTTTGGGATTAGCAGATGCAAACTATTATATAGAGAATGGATAAACAACAAGGTCCTATTGTAGAGCACAGGGAACTATATTCAATATCCTGTGACAAAACATAATGAAAAAGAATATGTATGTGTACATATACATATATATTATATATGTATACATGTTATATGTGTATATATAGTATATGTGTATATATAATATATGTATTATATAACCGAATCACTTTGATGTACACCAGAAACTAACACAGCATTGTAAATCAACTATACTTCAATAAAAAATAAATAAAAAAAATAATGATCAATATTGGCTCATCATTTGTAGCAAATATAACACTCTAATATAAGATGCTCAGTACAGGGAAATGGGGGGTAGGGGGAGTGAGATGGTATATGGGAACTCTCTGTACTTTCCACTCAATTTTTCTGTAAACATAAACTGCTAAAAGAAAAAGAAAAATCATCTAATATATATATATATGAAGCTATTTTATAATTTTATAGTCTTTATATTTATAATTTTATAATCCAGTATAAAAGCCACCCTTAAAATTATATAGAATTCATATGACGTCGTTGTATATGTTAAAGTTAATAGGCTAACGATGTCAATATCGTCTACCGAATGTGGATCCCACAATATGCATGGCTGTACACTGAAAAGGAACACTTCGAGCTTTCAGACTGAAGTGGGAAGTTATTTATCTTCCAACATGCAGAGAGAGGCTAAGGGAAGATAGTAGAATAAAACAAAAGAACATAAATTTTAAATTTTTTAAGGAAAATATTCATTTGGATGTTTAACCGTAACTCTCTACACAATTGTTCCCAACACATCCTGATGAAGCAGGAAGTCTAAAACACAGGGCTACTCCCCAGGCAGTGTCCTGCCGTTCCTTTAGAATATTCCTGCTTAAATAGAAGCATTTGTTGTTTTAACATATCCTCAGTAAAACTGAGGGTTAATCCTGCAGTAGGACATGGCATCGCATTTTCAAAACTACACACAGGGCTTCCCTGGTGGCGCAGTGGTTGAGAGCCCGCCTGCCGATGCAGGGGACACGGGTTCGTGCCCCTGTCCAGGAGGGTCCCATCGTGCCGCGAAGCGGCTGGGCCCGTGAGCCATGGCCGCTGAGCCTGCGCGTCCGGAGCCTGTGCTCCGCAACGGGGGAGAGGCCACAACAGTGAGAGGCCCCGCGTACCGAAAAAAAAAAAAAAAAAAAACTACACACAACGTACTCTCAGGTGAAAGAGCAAATGCTTACCCAATACACTCTCTGAAATTAAAACTCTTCACACGTTCCAAGAAAAATAGAAGACTTTTTCTCTGGTAGTTCTACCGATCACACTAAAGGTTCTATTTCAGTTCAAACCTAAACACACAGCCAGCTCTGATGACAAAGCTGTTTAAACACTCAGTACCTCTAATAGAATAACTCGACGGTGCCAGGTTTCATTTACCTTAGATGGGGCTCTGTTTTTCTGGCTCCCGGGCCCCTCTTATCCTAAGAACAAACATCTCGTTCCAGGAAAGATTATGAGCTAATTATCAGGGATTATTGTACAAAACTACTCCTGAGTAGACAGATGGCCTCTTATAGAAAACCAATCTTTAGAGCGCGTTTAAAATGAAATAAAATTCAAGAAGAGCAGACCTCTGTTTTAAAGCATATTCGACCTGACACAGTTAATTAAAAAAAAAAAGCTATCATGGAACTCTGGTTCCAGGTACAATGAGTTAAGTGCAAGGTGGCTATAAAATTTGGGGGCCCATTGCAAAGTGAAAACATGGGACCCCCATTTAAGAAATTACAACTGAGCAGTAAACCAAGAGCAGGTCGCTTCTGAGTGTGGGGACACAGGCGGGACGGCACACAGGCGGGACACCCAGGAAGCCTAGACAGGTTGACTTAGCTTGGACCTGTCCTGATGGCCATCTTTGCCATTCGCGGGCACTGGACACTCACTGGTGCACAGCAGGAATATTTGAGAAAAAGGGGAATGTTTCAAACCTCTGTCTCCTCATTAATTAAACTAAAACTCTGATGTATATTCACTATGTAACCGTATGAGAATCACGTGATTTTTGAAACATTTTGAAAATGTTCATTTTTTAAAATTTTATTTTATACTGAAGTTGTGTTAGTGTCAGGTGTACAGCAAAGTAATTCAATTATACATATACGTCTATCTATTCTTTTTCAGATTCTTTTCCCATGTATACATAGGTTATCACAGAAAATTAAGCAGAGTTCTCTGTGTTATACAGTAGGTCTTTGTTGATTATTTTACATATAGTAGCGTGTATATGTTAATCCCAACCTCCTAATTTATCCCTCCCCCCACCTTTCCCCTTTGGTAAACATAAGTTTATTTCCTAAATCTGTGAGCCTATTTCTGTGTTGTAAATAAGTTCATTTGTGAAAATGGTCATTTTTGTCAGGACCCAAAATCCGTTTCTTTACTGCTAGGTTTGAGACATCCCCAGAACCCATCCCCACCACGCCTGCACTGAGAACGCCACTTACCTTCTTTAGCTGCTGTTCCTTGAGAGCTTCCCCAGAGACACAGCAATCCTGTCACCCCAGTCGGCTAAGTACCTGCCCCCGCTTGGCACTACATCCTTCCCGGGGACGGGGACGGGCTAAACAAGGGTGTGCCTTGGGGTCTAACCTAACGGATTTGCACACTCAGGCCCTCTCTCCAAGAATGTTCACAGCCCCTGAAACCTGTCCAAAGAAAACTGTAAAACTCCCACCCTCGATCCAGCAGTTCTGAACACTGGGTCTGTGTGTTTCCTTGCTAAAACCAAGCCAATGAGATGCGACGTGGATCCACAAAGGTTAGTTTTGCTGAGCCAACCTCAGCCAATTTTAGTGCATGCCTTTTTGCATTTATCACAGTTATGCAGTCAGAAAGTCTGACGCCCGTTAAAACGAAAAGGTTGTTCACGTCAACAGCAGGACTGTCTCGTTTTCAGCGGGGCTCCTTCTTGTCTAGAAAAAGCAAAAGGGGATTTAGTGAAAAGGATTTGGGCTGCTTTCCATCTGGATTTTATTTTAGGTTTTTAATTATTTTTAGACATAGTTCATGTTTGACGAGGTAATACTTGCCTGTTATCAAAAAGTGTGAGAAGGTATAAAACTAAGAAGTTTCCCTCCTGCCCCACCCAACAAACCTCCACACTTAGTGGGATGTTTTACGTATTACCTTCTATCTAATAATATTCAGAGATTATTATGCAAATACAAACAAATGGATATCCCCCCTTTTGCACAAACGGTAGCATACCCTATACCCTATTCTGTACAGTTCCGTTCTGAGAGCGTGTTCGTAAGTCCAATTTGTTCGTATGTCCAACAAAGTTAGCCTAGGGACTCAACTAACACAATCGGCTATATAGTACTGCACTGTAATAGGTTTATGATACTTTTCACACAAATAATACATTAAAAAACACAAAAAACAAAGAAAACATTTTAAATCTTACAGTATATTATCTTGAAAAATACAGTCGTACAGTACAACAGGTGGCATAAAGGGGCTGGCATCAAGTGAACAGGCAAGAAGAGTTACTGACTGGAGGACGGAGAGGAGGTGGGAGATGGTAGAGCTGAAGAGTCGTCAGCAATAGGAGACGGAGCGCAAGCTGCAATGTCATTCATGCCTGACGTTGATGGTACAGGTTCTGAGCTTGAAATAAAGATACTGTACTCTATACAGTACTGTACAGTAAAGTACACAAAAGCACAACCACTTGTAGAGGGTGCACACACGTGACAACATTCACCAGACACAGGAACTAACCTACGTGATTGGACATGCGAACACACGTTCACATTTTTGAAAGTTCGCAACTTCAAGTTTCGGATGTCGGGGACTTGCTGTACTTTCCTTTGTAATTTAACACTCTTTCCTGGAACCATCTCACGAGTACATAAAAGGCACGTAGCGTTCCATTGTATGCATGGATGTCCCGTAATATACTTCACCAGTCTTATTTTAGGGGACAAGTATGTTGTTGCTGTATGAAATTACCCAAATCTATTTTTCAAATGTGATCTGTTCACTTGTGCCTGAAGAAGCCACCACGTAATGAAGTCACTGCCAATCACACCAGGGCCCCAAGGCATGTGTCTCAGTTGTAAAAAGTGGATTTCCAACAGGGAGCACACATGTTCTTTTTTTACACCAAAGAAAAATGTATTAAAGTATAGATTACTGGTTATTTAAAAATCCGTGAGAAAAGACAAACATACAAAGGCATTATCATACAACTGATTTCTAAACTCAATACTTTTGAAATACAAAACAATGATCATGACCCCCAAAAGTCAGTTTGAAACAAATTGATTTTTAAGTTGGTATTATAATTCTTTTCACTCAATTTTGCTTACTAGGTTTTTCAGTTTCGCCCCATATCAGAACTTTTTTTTGACGTGTTTATTTCTCAAAGTAGAATATAGTTATTTCTTGCAATTAACGTCAGCAACTAGAGAAAGCTTCTCTTAAGTCACAGGGATTCAGTGTGGTTGCCGCTTTGGAAAAAGTTACCATTCTGAGTTATCTATACTAAGACTCACGTATTGACAGGCAAGATGTTAATGGGCAAAGTATGGAGACTGAGAGCAGGACGACTAAGAAAAGATGCTATCTCTTACTGCAGACCTGCTAAAAAAAGACTCCATTATTTACTCTGATAGTATTGCTAGAGAAGCAGTTTCTTTCAGATCACAGGTTGGCTATGTAGTTGTCCATTTTAAATTTCCATCGCTAAAGAATGGCAGACTTCAACAATTAGATTGCTCAACCAAATCAGCAGACCTTTAAGTTACCATATACTTTAATTACGAGAAATAAATTATTTTCTTAATTCGTTTAGCAGCCTTGTATCTGGAAAGGCAGCAAAACCCACTTTGTTCCAAAATTAGAAGGCCGACTCAGGCTGCTTCTAAGGCGCCTAACTACCTTCTATCATCAGTCAGTCGTGAAGGTGGACCTTCATGAACTCAGTAACTTAATAAGTGTAAAAATGAACTCATCTATCAACACAATGTTGAGCCTGCAAAACCAAAAAAGTATGTTCATAAGGTAGGAATTGGTTTGTATAAAACAAGAGGATATGTATCCTCTTATATAACACAAAAGGAATATGCATGGTAATGAAAACAATCTATAATAAACTTGTAAAGAAATGATTCTGGTTTACATGTAACTCTGCTTAAACTGACCATGACTGAATGATGAAACATTTTCTTCTCTTAACATAATGCCCATTCATTATAAGCTTAGCTGGACTTAGTTTCTTATAAATCTCTTATTTCCTTGGATTTATCTACTACACCTTTACTTTATAGCCATTTAACTTATAAGCTGGGCCTGCCCGGCCTGCCTCTGAAGCCTCTCTACAGAAGGATACCAGATGCATTAAACAAAGGCATCTTCTCATAAGAATCTGCACTTCAAAACAGCATATGAAGAACCAGCAATTGGCTCGCCAATGCAGCTACCTCTCATTTCACATTATCGCAGAAACCGTGCAGTTTAGTACCCATCCCTTCCTTACAGAAAACTCAGTAGCTGTAAACATTTTTGTTGTTTCAAAACACATTTCAATACTTATTCATTCCAAAGATCCGAACACCACATAGCTGCGGCATTTTGGGAACTAGCACACTCAGGAGAGCAGCTGTGTTTAAGATGAAGTGAGTTGGATCATACTTCGTATAGAAACTTGCCAGAAAATATAGAATTATTGGAGACATTGTGAAAAACTTCCGTGAAGATGTAAACTGTACTCCATAGTCCAGTTGTTCCCAGTGTGTTAGGAGCCTCGCTTTACCCTGGTCAGGAGTTTCAAATGGCGTTCCTTTTACTGCATGCAAAAATACATACATCCCCAGATTAGGTATAACATTTGTTAAGGTCCAGGCAACAGGAATACTGAGTAGAACGATATGAAGCAAGCCAACTCCCAAAGCGTATGTCGTCCACATACCCCGGCTGTTCATTACACGGGTATTTGGATTCACCTCACTGTGGGCAACTCCAACATTCACGTTTGCGATTTAATGTAGTGTTGTGTCCATAAAGAGTGGTCAGAGTTCAAATCACTCCTGCATGAGCACTCGCGGCGGCTGGCTCGGCGCAGTATCAACTCCGCTGCCGGAAGCACACGTTGTTACCCCACAGAATTTGGGAGCTGAAGATGTTTCCCTCTCCACCTAAGTTCTTCCGAGAATTTTTCTGAGAATTTGCCTCCAATCTAAGGACTGTGAAACCCTCTTAAGCCCAATATACAAAAGAATCTCTGGGTATTACAGATTCACACAAGAGCAAAGCTATCACACAATTAAAGGGCCTACGGCACCTTTAAATTTCCACTAACACCCGATTCTTTCGATTCAAACCCTTTGTATGTTAAGAGCCATGCAAAGGATAAACTAATTTTAGCAAGAGAAAGCACTCAGCAAAACGACTACCCCACAGCATGTGCTCAGTAAACAAGAGCGAAGAATCAATGCGCCACCTACAACCCGCTTCCTGTCGTCACTAAAATACTGACCACTTAAAAACTCAAAAGAGACGAATAAACACTAAAAAGAAAGTTTAATGCCTGCAGCCCACCTCAGTTTTCCCCTACCCCCAATTTCTACCTTCATGTCTGATGATCTAAGCCAGACTTCAACCCTGGATCATATCACAGCACTAGATCTGTGGGTTCTAGAATCGAGGCAGTAACTATACCACATCGCCAGAAGGGCCAGTGTCGGTGGTTGTCAAAGTGTGGTCTATCCAGAGACCCCCGGGAGTCTCAGACCCTTTCAGGGACTCCATGAGGTCAAAGCCAGTTTTATAGTAACACTAACACCTGTCTTTCTCACTCTCGCTCTCTCAATATACTGTGGAGTTTTCCAGAAGATTTATGACATGTGATATTGCAACGGATTGAAAATAAAGGCAGGAATGAGAAAGAATCCAGCTGTCTTCCAGCAGGCCAGCCATTAAAGAGACTTGAAAAAAAATGCAAAGGAATACTGCTCTTCCTAGTAGACGACTTTGTTTTGGAAAATATAGTTTTTTAATAAAATATATTATTTATGTCAACCTATAACGGGCCTATTATTTTTTAGTCAATAAAATATATTTAAAATTTCACAGTTTTACTTTCTAATACAGTAAAAATGCTCTGGTTAGCACAGTCCATGAAAACAAAAGCTCTTGGAGGTCTTTAGTAATTTTTAAGAGTGTGAAGGGGTTCCAAAACCAACAAGCTTGAGAACCCCTGCCCCGTATGACAAAGATATGCTGGTTATCAGTTCCTTCACCTGAAGTTCTAGGGGGTCAGCCAGCCTGTGGACTTAGTCACACTTACATTCCCAGCACCCGCACAGCACCTGCATGCGGTGGTGCCCAGTGTGTGAAGGAGGGAGGAGGGGAGGGGGCAGGGCAGACCCGAGGACCTTTCCATCAATTATCATTAAGTAGTGCAACTAAGGCACAGGTAGGAAAACACACCGAGAGAACATGGAAAGTTGTTTGGGGTGAATCACTCACCATGAAGAAAATAAGCAAATGGAAAAAGACTTGGAGATCTACGTCGAAAGGAAGGGAAGGCAGGAAACACAGAAACAGATATTCATGTCCCAGCGAGGCTTGTCCGGCGCATCTAGTCCAACCCCTCTCACAGCTGCTGGTGCTCCAAGAAGAGCACCTTCGCATGTGACCCACCCCCAGCCCCAAGCCTGGGCAGCCAGCTGTACCCAGGTTTCTGCGACCACCCTCAACTGTGCACCACACGCCCTCACCCACGTGCCCCTATGGCTCTGATAAGAATGTATCTCGGAGGGGAACGGAGTCAAGATGGTGGTGTGGGAAGACGGGGAGTTAGCGTCTCCCCACAACTAAGGCTTCTGCCTGCAGCTGGTGGGGGACACTGACCCCCAAGGAGACGGGAGGAACCCCAGAGTGAACTGGCAGGACGCAGGGGGACTGAGGGGGGAGGAGAAGTGGAGGCCAGACAAGACCGGTGCCCCTGAGGCCCTGAGATCAGGAGACGCAGGTGGGAGGGACTCTCTAGGAAGAGCAAGAGAGGAGCAGAGGGAGATTGCCCCACCCACTCGGCCCAGGGAGCCTGCTGAGCTCCCAAGCCAGTACCCCCCCTCCAAAGCCCCATGCAGGCCGTGTGGGCCCTGGGGGCATAGGAGGGAGGCTGGGGAGGTCAGAAGAAGCAGGTGGGAGGGGCCCTCCCAGACCCCAGATTGGAGGAGCAGGAGAGGCGAGGAGGGCATTTGCCCCACCCACTCGAGCCCAGGAAGCTTGCCGGGCTCCCAGGTGAGATCCCCGCCCTCTGAGACCAGGGGTGGGGGGTACACCTGGGCCCCATCTGTTCCTTGAGCCTAAAACCCACCCCCCCACAGCTCCCAGCACCTTTTCCAGCCCTGTGGGTCCTGAGCATAGGCCCCGCTCACCACCCAAACCTCACCCTTGCTTAGGCCCTGCCCACCACAGCCAAGGCCTTCCCCCTCAACCTTTTTTTTTTTCCTTTTCTTTTCCTTCCTCCTCTTTTTTACTATATGGTACCAATGTACCTTCCGGTTATTGATTCATCTGTATTTTTATTTTTATATTCTTTCTAACATATCTGTTAGTTTCCTAGTCTAATTTTATTTTTTAATTTGTTATTGTTCTCTCTCTTTTTTTTACTTCCCTCCCCACACGGCTTGCAGGATCTTGATTTGGGAGCCCAGGGTCGGGCGGAAACTCCTGCAGTGGGAGCTCTGAGTCCGAACCACTGGACTAACAGAGAACCTCAGACCACAGGGAATATTCATTGGAGTGAGGTCTCACAGAGTTCCTCATCTCAGCACCAAGACCCAGCTCTACCCAATAGCCTACAAACTCCAGTGTTGGAAACCTCAGGCCAAACAACCAGTAAAACAGGAACACAATCCCACTCATTAAAAAAAAAAAAAGAAATGGCAAAAAAAAATGTCACAGATGAAGCAGCAAGGTAAAAACCTACAAGACCAAATAAATGAAGAGGAAATAGGCAGTCTACCTGAAAAAGAATTCAGAGTAATGATAGTAAAGATGATCCAGAATCTCAGAAATAGAATGGAAGCACGGATTAAGAAAATACAAGAAATGTTTAACAATGATTTAGAAGAACTAAAGAACAAGCAAACAGAGATGAACAACACAGTAACTGAAATGAAAAATACGAATCAATAACAGAATAACAGAGGCAGAGGAACAAATAAATGAGCTGGAAGACAAAATGGTGGAAATAACTGCCGAGGAGCAGAATAAAGAAGAAAGAAAGAAAAGAATTGAAGACAATCTCAGAGACCTCTGGCACAACACTAAACGCACCAATATTTGAATTATAGGGGTCCCAGAAGAAGAAGAGAAAAAGAAAGGGTCTGAGAAAATTTTTGAAGAGATTATAGTGTAAAACTTCCCTAACATGGGAAAGGAAATAGTCACCCAAGTCCAGGAAGCATAGAGAGCCCCATACAGGATAAACCCTATGAAAAACACACCAAGATACATATTAATCAAACTAACAAAAATTAAATTCAAAGAAAAAATATTAAAAGCAACAAAGGAAAAACAAAACAAAACATACAAAGGAATCCCCATAAGGTTATCAGTTGATTTTTCAGCAGAAACCCTGCAAGCCAGAAGGGAATGGCAGGAAATACTTAAAGTGATGAAAGAGAACAACCTACAACCAAGATTACTCTACCCAGCAAGGATCTCATTCAGATTTGATGAAGAAGTCAAAAGCTTTTCAGAAAAATAAAAGCTAATAGAATTCAGAACTACCAAACCAGCTTTACAACGAATGCTAAAGGAACTTCTCTAAGTGGGAAACACAAGAGAAGAAAAAGGCCCATGAAACAAACCCAAAACAATTAAGAAAAAGGTAATAGGAACATACATATCGATAATAACCTTGAATGTAAATGGGTGAAATGCCCCAACCAAGAGGCACAGACTGGCTGAATGGCTACAAAAACAAGACCCATATATATGTTGCCTACCAGAGACCCACTTCAGACCTAGGGACACATGCAGACTGAGAGTGAAAGAATGGGAAAAGATATGCCATGTAAATGGAAATCAAAAGAAAGCTGGAATAGCAATACTCGTATCAGATAAAATAGACTTTAAAATAAATAATGTTACAAGAAATAAGGAGGGACACTACATAATGATCAAAGGATCAATCCAAGAAGAAGATATAACAATTATAAATGTTTATGCACCCAACATAGGAGCACCTCAATACATAAGGTAAATGCTAACAACCATGAAAGGAGAAATCGACAGTAACACAATAATAGTAGGGGACTTTAACATCCCACTTACACCAATGGACAGATCATCCAAACAGAAAATAAATAAGGAAACACAAGCGTTAAATGACACAGCAGACCAGATAGATCTAATTGATATTTATAGGAGATTCCACCCAAAAGTGGCAGAATACACTTTCTTCTCAAGTACACATGGGACATTCTCCAGGATAGATCACGTATTGTTTCACAAATCAAGCCTCAGAAAATTTAAGAAAATTGAAATTGTATCAAGCATCTTTTCTGACCACAACACTATGAGACTGGAAATCAATTACAGGAAAAAAAAATGTAAAAAACACAAATATGGAGGCTAAACAATGTGCTACTAAATAACCAAGAGATCACTGAAGAAATCAAAGAAGAAATTTTAAAAATACATAGAAACAAATGACAACAAAAACACAATGACCCAAAACCTATGGGATGCAGCAAAACCAGTTCTAAGAGGGAAGTTTATAGCAATTCAATCTCACCTCAAGAAACAAGAAAAATCTCAAATAAACAATCTAACCCTGCACTTAAAAAACTAGAGAAAGAAGATCCAAGAAAACCCAAAGTCAGTAGAAGGAAAGAAATCATAAAGATCAGAGCAGAAATAAATGAAATAGAAACAACAACAAAAAACAATGGCAAAGATCAATAAAGCTAAAAGTTGGTTCTTTGAAAAGATAAACAAAGTTGGCACATCCTTAGCCAGACTCATCAAGAAAAAAAGAGAGAGGACACAAATCAGTAAAATTAGAAATGAAAAAGGAGAAATCACAACTGACCCTGCAGAAATAAAAAGGATTATAAGAGACTACTACAAACAACTATATGCCAGTAAAATGGACAACCATGAAGAAATGGACAAATTCTCGGAAAGGTACAATTTTCCAAGACTGAACCAGGAAGAATTAGAAAATATAAACAGACTTATCACAAGTAATGAAATTGAAACCGTAATTAAAAATCTTCCACAAACAAAAGCTCAGGACCAGATGGCTTCACAGGTGAATTCTATCAAATATTTAGAGAAGAGCTAACACCAATCCTTCTCAAACTCTTCCAAAAAATTGCAGAGGGAGAAACACTCCCAAATTCATTCTACAAAGCCACCATCACCCTAATACCAAAACCAGAAAAAGACGTCACAAAAAAAGAAAATTATAGACCAACATCACTGATGAACATAGATGCAAAAATCCTCAACAAAATACTAGCAAACAGAATCCAACAGCACATTAAAAGGATCATACACCATGATCAAGTGGGATTTATCCCAGGGATGCAAGGATTCTTCAAAATACACAAATAAATCAATGTGATACACCACATTAACAAATTAAGGAATAAAAACCATATGATTATCTCAATAGATGCAGAAAAAGCTTTCGACAAAATTCAACACCCATTTATGATAAAAACCCTCCAGAAAGTAGGCACAGAGGGAACTTTCTTCAACATAATAAAGGCCATATATGACAAACCCACAGCCAACATCGTTCTCAATGGTGAAAAACTGAAACAATTTCCACCAAGATCAGGAACAAGACAAGGTTGCCCACTCCCACCACTATTATTCAACATAGTTTTGGAAGTTTTAGTCACATCAATCAGAGAAGGAAAAGAAATAAAAGGAATCCAAATCCGAAAAGAAGAAGTTAAGATCTCACTGTTTGCAGATGACATGATACTATACATAGAGAATCCTAAAGATGCTACCAGAAAACTACTAGAGCTAATCAATGAATTTGGTAGAGTAGCAGGATACAAAATTAATGCACAGATATCTCTTTCATTCCTATACACTAAAGATGAAAAATCAGAAAGAGAAATTAAGGAAACACTCCCATTTACCATTGCAACAAAAAGAATAAAATACCTAGGAATAAACCTACATAAGGAGACAAAAGACCTGTACTCAGAAAACTGTAAGACACTGATGAAAGAAATCAAAGATGACACAAACAGATGGAGAGATATACCATGTTCTTGGATTGGAAGAATCAACATTGTGAAAATAACTATACTACCCAAAGCAATCTACAGATTCAGTGCAATCCCTATCAAACTACCAATGGCATTCTTCACAGAATTAGAACAAAAAATCTTACAATTCGTATGGAAACACAAAAGACCCCGAATAGCCAAAGCAATCTTGAGGAAGAAAAACAGAGCTGGAGGAATCAGGTTCCCCAACTTCAGACTATATCACAAAGCTACAGTAATCAAGACAGTATGGTACTGGCACAAAACCAGAAATATAGATCAATGGTATAGGATAGGATGCCCAGAAATAAACCCACGCACATATGGGCACCTAATTTATGACAAAGGAGGCAAAAACATACAATGGAGAAAAGACAGCCTCTTCAATAAGTGGTGCTGGGAAAACTGGACAGCTACATGTAAAAGAATGAAGTTAGAACACTCCCTAACACCATACACAAAAATAAACTCAAAATGGATTAAAGGGCTTCCCTGGTGGCGCAGTGGTTGAGGGTCCGCCTGCCGATGCAGGGTACACGGGTTCATGCTCTGGTCCGGGAAGATCCCACATGCCTTGGAGCGGCTAGACCCGTGAGCCATGGCCACTGAGCCTGCACTTCCAGAGCCTGTACTCCGCAACGGGAGAGGCCACAACAGTGAGAGGGCCGCGTACCGAAAAAAAAAAAAAAAAGGATTAAGTACTTAAATGTAAGACCAGACGCTATAAAACTTTTAGAGGAAAACATAGGAAAAACACTCTTTGACATAAACCACAGCATGATCTTTTTTGACCCACCTCCTAGAGTAACTGAAATAAAAACAGAAATAAATAAATGGGACTTAATGAAACTTAAAAGCTTTTGCACAGCAAAGGAAACCATAAACAAGACAAAAAGACAACCCTCAGAATGGGAGAAAATATTTGCAAATGAAACAACAGACAAAGGATTAATCTCCAAAATATGCAAACAGCTCATGGAGCTCAATATCAAAGAAGCAAACAATCCAGTGAAAAAATGCGTGGAAGACCTAAATAGACATTTCACCAAGGAAGACACACAGATGGCCAAGAGGCACATGAAAAGATGCTCAACATCACTAATTATCAGAAAAATGCAAATCAAAACTACAATGAGGTTATCACTTCATGCCAGTCAGAATGGCCATTATCAAAAAAGCTAGAAACAATAAATGCTGGAAAGGGTGTGGTGAAAAGGGAACCCTCCTACACTGTTGTTGGGAATGTAAATTGATACAACCACTATGGAAAACATTATGGATGTTCCTTAAAAAACTAAAAATAGAACTACCATATGACCCAGAAATCCCACTACTGGGTATATACCCTGAGAAAACCATAATTCAAAAAGAGACATGCACCACAATGTTCATTGCAACACTATTTACAATAGCCAGGACACGGAACCAACCTAAATGTCCATCGACAGATGAATGGTCAAAGAAGATCTGGTATATGTATACACTGGACTATTACTCATCCATAAAAAGAAACAAAATTGAGTTATTTATAGTGAGGTGGATAGACCTAGAGTCTGTCATGCAGAGTGAAGTAAGTCCGAAAGAGAAAAACAAATACCGTATGCTAACTCATATATATATGGAATCTAAAAAAAAAAAAAAATGGTACTGATGAACCTAGTTGCAGGGCAGGAATAAAGAGGTAGACATGGAATGGACTTCATGACACGGGGTGAGAGGGGAAGCTGGGGTGAAGTGAGAGTAGCATCAACATATATACACTACAGAATGTAAAATCGATAGCTAGTGGGAAGCAGCCGCATAGCACAGGGAGATCGGCTTGGTGTTTTGCAATGACCTAGAGGGGTGGGATAGGGAGGGTGGGAGGGAGGCTCAAGAGGGAGGGGATATGCAGACATGTTTATGCATATGGCTGATTCACTTTGTTGTGCAACAGAAACTAACATGGTATTGTGAAACAATTATACTCCAATAAAGATCTGTTTAAAAAAAAAAAAAGAATGTATCTGGGACACATGGTGCTGTTGCCCTGGGTGCCCATCCCTGAGTGTGCCTGGGCACTTAGCTGAAGTGCTGCCATTCTGCCCTCCTGTGAACACCCCACCAGCAAGGCCTGAGGGCTCCTCTATCCACTCCCCAGCCAACACTTGGTATTAGAAGTCTTCCTAATTTTGCCTAATGGATTTAAAGTGATATCTTATTCTTTTGCTTTGCATTTTTCCCAGTCCCATTCCTAAAGGGTGTCTCCTCCTAAGCTTAAGCACCTTTGGAGGTCTGCCTCTCTTGTAAGTCACCTGTTTATATCCTTCACCTTTTTTTCCATTAGAATTTCTTCTTCTTCTTTTTTTTTTTTTAATTTTATTTATTTTTGGCTGCGTTGGTCTTCATTGCTGTGCGTGGGCTTTCTCTAGTTGTAGTGAGCGGGGTCTACTCTTTGTTGTGGTGCATGGGCTTCTCATTGTGGTGACTTCTCTTGTTGCGGAGCATGGGCTCTAGACGTGTGGTCTTCAGTAGTTGTGGCTCGCGGGCTCTAGAGCACAGGCTCAGTAGTTGTGGTGCCCCGGTTTAATTGCTCCGTGGCATGTGGGATCTTCCCGGACCAGGGATCGAACCCAGGTCCCCTGCATTCACAGGCAGATTCTTAAGCACTGCGCCACCAGGGAAGTCCTCTTTTTTTTTAATTGAAATATAATTGATTTACAATGTTGAGTTAGTTTCTGGTGTACAGCACAGTGATTCAGTTTTATATATATATACTTTTTTCTTTTTCATATTCTTTTCCTTTATGGTTTATTACAAGATATTGAATATATTTCCCTGTGCTATACAGTAGGTCCTTGTTGGTTATCTATTTTATATACAGTAGTGTGTATATGTTAATCCCAAACTCCTAATTCATCCCTCCCCCACCCCCTTTCCCCTTTTCGTAACCATAAGTTTGTTTTGTATATCTGTGAGTCTGTTTCTGTTTTGTAATTAAGTCCATTTGTATCAGATTTTAGATTCCACATGTAAATGATATCATATGGTATTTGCCTTTCTTTCTTTTAAACCAGTTTCTGAAATAAAGTCATTCTACCAGTTAGTCTTTAAGTCTCTGCTGGCTTATGCATTCAAGAGTCTTTTTTATTGAAGTATGGTTGATATACAATGTTGTGTTAATTTCTGCTGAACTTATTTGTAAATAAGTTCATTTGTATCATATTTTAGATTCCACATATAAGTGGTATCATATGATATTTGTCTTTCTCTGTCTTACTTCACTTAGTGTGAGAATATCTAGGTCCATCCATGTTGCTGCAAATGGCGTTATTTCACAGGACTCCTTCTCTGTCTTACTGGTTTGTAGGTGTTTCTTGTATATTCTTTATTAGTTTCAGCTGTGGAAACATCTTTCTGCAACCTGACACCTTCTCCAATCTGTCTTCTTTCTCTAACCTTGTCCATGGGGTCCTCATGGGCAATAGGTTTTATTGATTTTTGTTTGTTTGTTTGTGATGTGAACTTTTAAACTTTGGCTTACTAATCCTTTTCCCTCTCTAAGGCCAAAGACATCCTCCTACATCTTCTATTGAATTTATGGTTTTATGGTTCGTATTTAGGTCTTTACTCCAGTGGGAGTCAAAGCTGGTAATGACGTTATCTTTACGTTGCAAACCAAGCCGTGCAGTAGCCAATGTATAAAAGCCAAGCATTTCCTTGCAATGGCCAGAGAGCCCCCGTCTGGAGCCTGTACCTCTGGGGACAGCTCAGCAGGTATGTTCTAAATTCCAATGGCTGAAGGCTTTACGGAGGCTCCTTCTAAGGGAGCTGTTCCAGCCGGAGCCCCCCCGGCAAGAACACCCATGCGTGCCTTTCTCCCCAGGACAAACCCCACTGAGCCCCAGTATGTTGGGGCCATCTTCGTTCATGGTTTCCAAGAAAACCCAATTTGTGGTTCCAATGTGGCAGGAGCAGGTATCAGAGTAGTACCTGAAATACCTACATATTCCAATAACCAGCACCTGCTCTCTGCCAGAAACTGTCGTAAGCACTTAGCACCCTTTATCCCAGGATCTTTCTTGTGGTGTAAGGTCTCATTGAAGCCTCAGTGGAGACATTCCAGGGAGTGATGAGACATGGCTGGTGAGAGTTCATCAGGCACAGAACATGAAGGGACACACATCACATCCCGAGAAACCAATGTCATTGGACAACCTTCCAGCATCTGCTACAGGAACCCATTCATGGCTTGTACATCCTTTGAGCCCAGCCCTTTGCTTGAGGGTCCTGGTAACAGCGTGACTGCTTGAAACCCAGCTGGGGCAAATGCAGAGCCATGGCAAGAAATGCTCGCTGTTAAGGTTGTAACACAAAGCGGAATCTAAAAAATAAAAAATTCACGAACTTCCCTGGTGGCACAGTGGTTAGGAATCTGCCTGCCAATGCAGGGGACACAGGTTCGAGCCCTGGTCTGGGAAGATCCCACATTCTGCGGAGCAACTAAGCCCGTTCACCGCAGCTACTGAGCCTGTGCTCTACAGCCCGTGCTCCACAGCAAGAGAAGCCACTGCAGTGAGAAGCCCGTGCCTGGCAAGGAAGACCCAACGCAGCCAAAAATAAAATAAATAAATTTATAAAAATTAATTAATTAATTTAAAAGTCACCAAGGGGGGAAAGCAGCAGGGGGGTGGTGGTGGGATGAATTCGTAGATTAGGATTGACATGTATACACTAATATGTATAAAATGAATAACTAACAAGAACCTGCTGTATAAAAAAATAAATTAAATAAAATTCAAAAAAATAAAAAAGTCAAACTCATAGAAACAGAGAGTAGAATGGTGACTGCCCGGGGCTGGGGGTGGGGGAAACAGGAGAGGCGGGTAAAAGGGTACAAACTGAGTTATGAGGAAGGTCTGAGGATCGAATGTATAACATGGTGACTGTCATTTCGAATACTGTGTTGACTAATTGAAATTTGTGAAAGAGTGGAACTTAAGTATTCTCAGAAAATGAGAGAGTAAATACGTGAGGTGTTGGATGTGTGGTAATTAGCAGGATGGTGGGAATCTTTCACAAATTATACAGATATCTGATCACCATATTGTACATTTTAAATACATTACAATTTTATTTGTCAACCATATCTCAATAAAACAAAAAATAAAGCTGTAGCCACATGTCGAGTGGGGTTCTCCCCATCCCCCAGACCTCGACGACGTCAGGTTGGACCCCCAATTCCACGTCAGATGCGGCAGTGTGAGGTCCTCTCCAATCATCCAATGGTTTCCTGAAGTTTCAGCCTCCAGGTCCCGGCCCTGGGGCAAGGTCTCCAGCATGTGAACACACAAGCACACATGAAAACCCAAGCATAATAACAAATGCTGGAGAGGGTGTGGAGAAAAGGGAACCCTCTTACGCTGTTGGTGGGAATGAAAGTTGGTGCAGCCACTATGGAGAACAGTATGGAGGTTCCTCAGAAAACTAAAAATAGAATTACCATAGGATCCAGCAATCCCACTCCTGGGCATATACCTGGACAAAACTATAATTCAAAAAGAGACATGCACCCCTATGCTCATAGCAGCACTATTCACAATAGCCAAGACACGGCAACAACCTAAATGTCCATCGACAGATGAATGGATAAAGAAGATGTGGTACATATATACAATGGAACACTACTCAGCCATAAAAAAAGAACAAAATAATGCCATCTGCAGCAACATGGTTGGACCTAGAGATGATCATACTAAGTGAAGTAAGTCAGAAAGAGAAAGACAAATACCATATGATATCACTTATATGTGGAATCTAAAATAAGACACAAATGAACGTATCTACAGAACAGGAAAAGACTCACAGACATAGAGAACAGACCTGTGGCTGCCAAGGCGGAGGGGGTGAGAGAGGGAAGGACTGGGAGGTTGAGATTAGCAGATGCCAACGATTATATAGAGAATGGATCAACAACAAGGTCCTACTGTGTAGCACAGGGAACTAGATTCAATACCCTGTGATAAACCATAATGGAAAAGAATATTTTAAAGAAGAATGTCAGAAAAAAGGAAGAAAAGCTGAGCACAGCAAGTGTGTGCGCGTGTGGGCATGGGCATGCATGGCTGTTCATGTGTGCGCGCGCGAACACACGTGGAGAGGCACACACATGAGAGGACACATGTACATGAACGGGCGTGCACACTCGCACAAAACCAACTCACACAGAACACCCGTTAGGGGTAACTGGCTTTACTGCAGATTGGTGGCCAGAGAGATGGAGAAGGGTTCAAACTGAAGTTCACCTGCAAAACTACCTCCAACTGCAGATCCTCAGCCGCCGCAGCACCACCACCCCCGTCCCCTGACCCCTCTCTCCTCCCCCTTCTTTTCTCATCCTCCTCTTCTCATCTCTGAAAAAGCAAGGGGTCTTCCTCCTACCTCAAGTTTCATGGCGTTTTCCAAATATCACGACGATTTCCTCCTCGAGAAAAATTCTGCTGCCAGTCGTTCAGGTGACCAATGCTTTTAAATCACTTTATATAGTAAGAAGAGATGTACAATTTCAAGAAATTCCTCTCCTGGGCTAGCCTTCCCATGTGGATTCTTTTTTTAAAAAAATGTTGAGCCTTCTTTTAATTTATTTATTTTTATTTTTGGCTGTGTTGGGTCTTCCTTTCTGTGCAAGGGCTTTCTCTAGTTGTGGCAAGCGGGGGCCACTCTTCATCGTGGTACGCGGGCCTCTCACTGTCGTGGCCTCTCGTTGCGGAGCACAGGCTCCAGATGCGCAGGCTCAGTAGTTGTGGCTCACAGGCCTGGTTGCTCCACGGCATGTGGGATCTTCCCGTGCCAGGGCTCGAACCCGTGTCCCCTGCATTAGCAGGCAGATTCTCCACTGCGCCACCAGGGAAGCTCCCCATGTGGATTCTTGAATGATGCTGTTTGTCACCTACCACGGAGTGTTGGGTACCTCTTAACTATTTCACCCCTCATGTGTTTTTCAGGATCAGAACCAATGCCAGGATCCCAGGTGTCGCATCAGGCCAAGTCGTTTGCACTCTGCCCAAGAGATTCTAAGAGAACAACACACTGACACATTCTCAACGAACAGATAAGCAGTTCACAGGGGTGCCTGATAAATGTTTTTAATCCTCAGGACATTTTCTTACCAACCACTTTCTCCACTCCTAGTTTAGTTGCCCATGAAGTCCATTAGCTTAGAATGGGGGTTAGAAAAGCCCATGGCAATGACGCAGTAAATTTGGAATCCTCAATGGCCAAAGGCTCAAGACATCTTCAGTTGATATGGCCTCTCAGGAATGAGATGAGCCTGTAATTTTAAGTACTGAACAAAAGTCTCCATGACTAATGAGGAGGAACATTATCAAGGGGCAGAGGGTTGTCCTTCCCAGGAAGAAAAGAAGCTTATCTTCGATTTTAAAGTAGGCTCATCATGGGTTGTCCCAACGTTTGATGGGTCAAATGTCAGTATTATTTATTTTATAGCTTAAAAAGGTGACATAAATTCTCCAGTTTCACATTTTGCCCCATTGGAATCCACAGTAACAAAAATCACAAAGGAATTTCTGGACTCTTCCCACACGTTCATCCAAAAAACTAATCATTAGAGCATCGGAATATGGTCCCACGCTTGGAAAGCAGTGACTGTACCAAGCGCACAAAAATTCAGGCTCAGTAGAGACTCTAAACCTAAGGATTTGGGGGATGTTGAGGGACAGTTTTCCAACATTTGCAGAAGCAACTTTGAGACTTGTCACCAATAAGATCAATTTTGGCAAAGACCTCTCCACATGCCACCTCCTCCAATCCACGCAAAGATTGCAGGAACCAGGTATTAGAGCAACATATAAGTGTCTAATTCTCAGTGTTCTTGACACCTTCACAAAGACTCACCTTAGTATTAGTAGTTACTGTCTAGTTAAATATTGGTTGTGTGTGGCTCGCATGAAGGTGCTCACCACATTTTAAGTAAACAGGCTCTTTTAAAAGCATTTTCCCTCGGGGCGAAGATGCATTTCTCTTGGCCGGGTCTAAGGGAAGAGGTTGGCTTCTATTTGTAAGTTTCCAGCTCCTCAGAGCCTCACTGGGGAGTTTAGACCAGTAATGACCACCAGTGTGGTCATTAGTAGTGGTGTGAACTGGTGTCTTCCTAAGAGAATTCTGTGTCAATATCTAACAATGAAAAGAAGAAATACAGAAATACACATTGCATTTGGAAAAGTACCCCCTTTGCCTTGTCAATTCCAATAACACATATCCTCCAAGTTACCAAATATTCAGTGTTTTACACTTCAAGGGCTGGGCAAGGATTGGCTTTTAGGAAAGAAAACTGGCTTAGGGCATATCCTACAATTGAATTAGACCCTATTGGGTGTCTACTCTGTGTCACATGTTATCTCTAACTAATAACAAACCTACCAACAAGGTACATTGATCCTGTGTTACTTGTCAAGCTCAGAAAGATTAAGTAATTTGTCCAAGGTCAACCAGCAAAGTGAAAGAACCAGAATTCTAAACTAATTTTGTCTGGTCCCAAACTATTGGGCTATATTAGTCTTAGGCTGCCATAACAAAATATCACAAACCAGGCAGCTTGAACAATAGGAATTTATTTTATCCTAATTTTGTTTTTTTTTAAAGCACTTTATTTTTTAAAATTTTATTTTATTATTTATTTTGGCTGCTTTGGGTCTTTGTTGCTGTGCACAGGCTTTCTCTAGTTGGGGCGAGTGGGGGCTACTCCTCATTGCGGTGCACGGGCTTCTCACTGCAGTGGCTTCTCTTGCTGTGGAGCACGGGCTCTAGGCACGCGGGCTTCAGTAGTTGCAGCATGCGGGCTCAGTAGTTGTGGTGCGCAGGCTTAGTTGCTCCGCGGCATGTGGGATCTTCCTGAACCAGGGATCGAACCCGTGTCCCCTACATTGGCAGGAGGATTCTAAACCACTGCGCCACCAGGGAAGTCCCTATTTTATCCTAATTTTGGAGGCTGAGAAGAAGTCCACGATCAAGGTGTCACATTGTTGGTTTCTGATGAGAGCTCTCTTCCTGGCTTGCAAACAGCTGAGCTCGCTGGTGTCTCTTCTTACAGGGACACTAATCCTCTCAGAGAAGGGTCCCACACTTATGACCTTGTTTAACCTTAATTACTTCCTTAAGCTCCCAATTCCAATACAGCTACACCAGTGGTCAGGGCTTCGACACAAGAATCTGGGGGGACACATTCAGACCATAACATGGTCTTTCTACTACATCATGTGGCCTCTCTGTATCAATATATCAATTAGAGAAAACACACTAAAATTTTGGATATTTTCAGTCACAACATCACACACTAAGACTCAGGTCTTCCCTGGCCTAAATATTTTCAACCATCAAACTTTTTTTACTGTTAAATCAGGAAGCAAGAGCACAAGTTAACAAGATAGAGTCAATCTTTTTCTTGGCAACTTCCAAGAATTTTTTTGTATCATTTAATCTCAATTTTAATCTTCTTCAGTTTTAGATATTACAAATACTTTCTCCTAGAGTGACACTTGCATGTTTGCCTTATCTTATTTACCAAACAGGTCTTCTTTTCTTTTTTTTTGCGGTATGCGCTGGGGCCGCTCATTGTTGTGGCCTCTCCCGTTGCGGAGCACAGGCTCCGGACACGCAGGCTCAGCAGCCATGGCTCACAGGGGCAGCTGCTCTGCAGCATGTGCAATCCTCCTGGACTGGGGCACGAACCCGTGTCCCCTGCATTGACAGGCGGACTCTCAACCACTGCGCCACCAGGGAAGCCCAGGTCTTCTTTATTGAACAGAAATTCTTCTGTTCATTTTAATGTGCTCAATAGAATACTATTGTCACAGACACATGTGGAAGGACAAAGGACAACGTGGAACTTTGCTCCGCTGGGCTCAGATGACTTTCCCTAGTTCAGTAATCAGCAGGAGTTTGTCTAATTGCACAATTCCAGCCATGCCAGCTAAATCTGTTGCTTGCTCAGAACACTGTAGAATTAAGATATTCCCAAAAGACTAATGAAGCACAAATCAATGAAAGACAGGAACCATAGAAAAATCAGAGTTGCTCCCAGCTGTGAGAGACATAATCTTCCTTTAATATTTTGATTCCCTAGCAGAGCAGAAGTCATTTTTCTCCGTGCATCACACTCAGAGGGACTGCAGACAGCATCATGCTCATATTGAAGGCGCCACGGATTCACAGAGAGGCTGGCCTGCTTGTTATGATGATGCAGAGGGACAGGAGGCAGCTGTGATATTGATCCCTCCCAGCCCAGAGATGCTTTCAGAGATAATGGGAATCAGAGCTGAGTTCTGAAAAATGAATGGCCATAAAGAACAGTGGTTAAGACATGGGCCTTGGGATAGACTGACATGGGTTTAGTTTCAGCTTCCAGCACTTTCTAGCTGCATGACCTTAGGCAAGTCACTTAACTGACACAGGGCTAGAGTGAGCCTTGGAAGGGAGCTGTGTAAAAGGGCTTGGATCAGCCTGGCACTTGGTTTCCCACGTGGAACAAGTATTTGTGGGCAAGAGGGAATTTACTCTTGAGAATGGAGGTTCCACTGCAAATTAAGCGTCTTGACCTCAGGACAGAGAGAAAGACTTGCTCCTTCTCCTGGGCTCAGAGGGGAGGGTGCAAAGCCCAGCTGAGAAGCTGAATGATAAGAGAGCCCCTGTCACGGTGCATCCAGCACTTTGGAAGGACCATTTCAAGTTCCTCCCAGTGCAGGAGGGGAGGGTGTTCCTCACAGTGTCTTTTTTTTTTTTTTTTACCTTTTATTTTATTGTGGCAGAGTATACACAACACAAAATTTACCATTTTGATCATTTTTAAGTGTAGAGGTCAGTGTCATTAAGCCCATTCTCATGGTTGTACAACCATCCCCACCCTCTATTCACAGAACTTTTTCATCATCCCAAGCTCAACCCCTGTCCCATTAAGCAGTAACTCCCCATCCCCTCCCCTCTCCCCTGGCACCTACTACTCTAGTTTCTGTCTCTATGAGTTTGGCTACTCAAGGCACCTCATATCATGTAGCATCTTTACAGAATTTGTCTTGTTGTGACTGGCGTATTTCACTTATCCTAACGTCCTCAAGGTTCATCCCTGTTGGAGCACATTTTAGAATTTCACTTCTTTTGCAGGCTGGATAATATTCATAATAAGGAATAAGACTGGATGATCCTATGGATGGACCACATTTTGCTTCTCCAGTCATCCATCGGTGACGCTTGGGCTGCTTCCACCTCTTGGCCACTCCGAGTGATGCTGATGAGCAACGGTGGACAGGTAGCTGCCCACATCCCTGCCACCCCCCACAGTGCCCTCCACCCGGCCCTGGCCCTGGAGATTGTCCCTGTATCCAGGCTCTGTGATGTCACCAATGCCCAGACATCTTCCCCTCAGGTCTCAGTAAAAGCAAGGCTGACTTCATGTCTTTCCTCTGTACTCATCTGAGGAGGTGACTATTTTGAGAAAAATTCCAGACCAATTCTCAGAAGAATGTCTTGGGGCCGCAGCAGCTGGGAAGGAGACCTGAGTTCACCCCCTACTATCACCTGAATGTCGCAGAGAAGCCATTGCTTAACTTTCTTGCCGGACAATATATGGGGACCTGCCTTAGGAGGACACAACATTTTCTCCTGGTGGTTGTTAGCAGGTTAAAAGCCATGCAAACCTGAGATAATTGCATCACACCCCATAAATTATTAGTGTGTGTGTGTGTGTGTGTGTGTGTGTGTGTGTAGCAGTAATATAGACCAGTACCCAACAGCACTGAGTAGAGAGAATGACCTAGAATTTCCTGGTGTTTCCAAAGTCAGATGACCTCCAAGCAGGAGGCCTCCACTCAAGCCTGGTGACCACAACTATGTCCCAATCCGGAGCTCAGCACTCCTCCAGATGGGCGATTCACATCCCCCCCCAGGTGCGAGCCCAGATAGCTTGGCCACCCATCCCTAGAGCAGAGGTTTGACCAGAAGATCTGAAGTCATGTTGGGGAAGCTAGTAAAATAGTCTTGTTCAGGCTTCAGAGGAAACAATAGGTCTTTGACTAAACAAAGACCCTGAAAGAGCTACATGCCGAACTGCTAGACTACATGCAGGTCCGCAGAAATGGCGTTAGCAAGTCTTGGGAACCAACAGATAAAGAAGGGAGTAAGTCACACAGCTCCTTGGGCCTTGGGGATCCGGCTGGTTCCCAGGGATCAGAGAATATTCTGAGACTTACAACTAAAGTATCAAAGCATTTGCAACAATAGCCGGAGCTACGTATTTGCACGCAAGCTGATAGTAATCAGCGTTAAAAGCAGGACTCCTTTGGGCGGCACTCTGAAGCGTCACCCGTGGGGTGGACGCACCGCCTGGGACCTCCCCAACTGGGACTCCAGATTGCTGTTCAAGGGACTTCCCAGCTGCTGCTTGGTTCTGGAAGTAGGTGTCAGCCCAATTCGGTGATGTATGCTCTGTTATATACTCTGTTAATATTCTTATTCCTTTCCTTTTAATGATTGTATATTGAAATTAAGTTAAATCACCTTTTTTTTTTTTTTTTTTTTTTGCGGTACGCGGGCCTCTCACTGCTGTGGCCTCTCCCGTTGAGGAGCACAGGCTCCGGACGCACGGGCTCAGCGGCCATGGCTCACGGGCCCAGCCGCTCCACGGCATGTGGGATCTTCCCGGACCGGGGCACGAACCCGCGTCCCCTGCATCGGCAGGCGGACTCTCAACCACTGCGCCACCAGGGAAGCCCTAAATCACCTTCTATTAAAGATTTGATTGAAGCTGTTTATTTGTGTGAGACAAGTGATTATCCTGCCAGCGAATCCAATGAACCCTAAAACCGAAAGCAGGCTTTTGGCCAAAGAGGGCAGGGAGGGAAACATGGAGGAAAGGATCAAAAAGTCCAATATTTAATTGGTGACCGATGTACCTATTATAAGAATAAAGCAGACAGCTACATAGAAACATAGAATCCAAAAATTCTCATGAATTGGTACAGAACATGAGAAAATCTAATGGAAAAACCCTCCAAGACCAGCTCCACATTGGTACTGGAAAAGTGGAACATGTCCTGCCTCTCCCCCTCCCTGGAGAGGTCAATGCCACAGTGGGGGAGGGCAGTTAGGAGGGAGCTGGCTGGCAGAGTAGAGAAAGAAGAACCAGCCCCCTTCCCTGTTTCCCTTTCCCAAGGCTGGGGAAGGAGTGAAGTGAGGGGTTTTCATGAGTACATGGGGCTGGACATGTGTTAATTACTAATTTGAGACCTTGAGGGAAATAAGATGCCCAGAGAATTTTCACTGATCTGAAAGTAACCAGAAGAGCCATGGGGCCTGCCCTGATTCCAAACAAGGTGACAGGAAAGATACGCCTGTATTACAGGACGAGATGCAGAAAAGAGATAACCTGTACGCCCTGCTCATTCAAGGTAGGAGCCCTGAGAACTTCCAGGAAAACCCTCCCTGGCTGGCAAAACAGATAACCAACTATTCAGAAGTAACTCGGGAAACCTTTCAAGACAGGGCATTCAGAGAGCTGGAACCACCTCTGGGCTAGGAGATCAGGAGCCTCCAGGCTGATTTGGTCTCTGATTCCAGGTAGCCTGGGGGTGGGGGTGGGGAGCGGTTAAAAAATAGTGACCCGCCCCTCCCCCCAGCTTGAATCATTCTCAGTTATTCTCACATGACTGCAGTGCACTCAGGTGTGAGGTTGCCACGTAAAATACAGGATGCCTGTTGCAGCTTGAATTTCAAATAAACATGATGACTTTTTTAGTAGATCCCAAACATTGCAAGAAACATACTTATACTAAAAATTAGTCACGATGTAGCTGAAATTCATATTTAACTATGCATTTTGTATTTTTAACAGCTTTATTGAGGTATAATTTATATTCCACACAATTCACCCATTTAAAGGATATAATTCAATGGTTTTCTGGTATATTCACAGAGTTGTGCAACCGTCACCACAATCAATTTTTTTAGAACATTTTCGTCACCCCAAAAAGAAACCCCATGCCCGTTAGTGGTCACGCTCTACCCCCTGCACCCAGCCCCACTCCCTGTCCCCTGACATCCACTACTGTCTGCTTATCTTGGACATTTTGTATAAATGAAATCTTGCAATACGTGGTCTTTTAGAACTGACATACTTCGCTCAGCATAATTTCTTCAAAGTTCATCCATGTTGTAACACATGTCAATACCTCCTTCTTTTTTATTGCCAAATACTACTCCATTTGACGGATATAACACACTTTATTCACCAGAACATCAGTTGATGAACATTGAGCTGTTTCTACTTTTGAGTCATTATGAATAATGCTGCGGTGAACATTTGTGCACAAGTGTTTGTGTGGATATATTTTTTCATTTCTCTTGGTTGTATACGTAGGAGTGGAATTACTGGGTCATATGATAACTCTAACGTTTTGAGAATTTTCCACAGCATCTAAACTATTGATATTTATTTTATATTCCCACCAGCAACACACAGGGTTCCAATTTTTCCCCTTCTTTACTACACTAATTAGTTTCTGGGCTTTTCTTATTATAGCCATCTTGGAGGGTATGAAGTGCTTGCTGTCTCACTGTGGGTTTGATTTGCATTTCCCTAATGGCTAACAAACATTTTTTATGTGTTTTCTGGCCATTTGTATATCTTCTTTGAAGTCACATCTATTCAGATTCTTTGCCTATTTTTCAATTGGGTTGTTTATCTTTTTATTGTTGAGTTTAAGGGTTCTTTGTATATATATATACTATACTTGTATCAGATATACGACGTGAAAATATTTCCTCTCATTCTGTAAGTTGTCTGTTCACTGTCTCGATTGTGTCCTTTGAAGTACAAACCTTTTCAATTTTGATGAAGTCTAATTTATCTACTTTTTCTTTTATGCTTTTGGCGTCCAACCTAAGAAGTCTTTACCTAACCCAAAGTCACAACGATTTACCCTTTGTTTTCTTCTAATAGTTTTGTACTTTTAGTTCTTACGTTTAGATCTATGAGCAAGTTTCGTATATGATATAAAGAAGGGCTTCAACTTCATACTTTTGCATGTGGACATTCAGCTGTCCCAGCAGCGTTTTTTCAGGCAACCTATATTTTTATTGGCTAAATCGGGAAGCCCTAGTCCGAGGTTTAACCACTGGAACAAAGCTTGGGACTCCCTAATCGTTGGCAGTTTCGGGTTGATCTTTTCTGGGGGAGGTGCTCATCCCCTTCTTTCCTCTTAGCATGAATTCACAACTTCCTCCAACTCTTGCCCTTAAGCACTGGGTGGGAGCTGCTGAGGAGTGACGATGGGCTGACCTCTGTTAGCACGCGCTGGCAGTGGCACCATTGTTGATGTTCCAGAGTTGACACAGCCCTCGTTGGGTATCGCTTCTTGGCATGTGGTCTCACCCGCTGTTCTGCTTCAAGCTGGGCGCTCTAAATCCCAAACCAGCAACTGAAACTCACGAACGTTTCTTCTTCCCGTAAGCAAGCCCCCGCCCCAGGTCTCTGGTGTTTCCTCCGATAGAAGGTGTGGACTTTTCCAAAATGGTGGGCACCAGAGGACCTTTCATCTCTGTCCCAGCCCTCTGGGCCAGGGCAGCAGTGCCCTTTGGGCTCTCTGCGCTCTGCAGTTAGACAGTCACCCTCCCTGCCCTCTGCCACCTCAGTTCCCAGAAATCCCTTTCTTGTCCATAGGCCATCGGCCAGATTGCACAGAGGCTTCTGCCTGTGAGAACTGAAACACTTGTTGGACTCTGTTTCTATGAGCTGGCATTGGGGTAACTCATCACAGCCACTCTCTGTGAAAAGATGCAGCCCAGTAGCTTGTGCCAGGCCCCCTGCCTGACATTTAGCCTGGGCGCCAACCAGGTAATTTACTTTAAGGTTCAGACCCGACATGGCTCATAACTTTCTTCTGAGCCCCTGGAGCCACTTCCCCAGACCAGCTCTGTTGTCTACACAGATGACTTACTCATTAGAAAGAGTGAATAATGCCTAAACACACCACTGGATTTTCCCACAAAGCCCTACTGGGGTGTGCATGACAGGGCATAATCTCACCTGCAGAGCTGGAATTAGGCAAGCGTCTATGATGCCTGGAGTGTCTTGATTCATACCTGGGAGTCATAAGTGAACATCTCCAAGGCCCGTAGAGCCAAACTGGGGTGGGGGTGAGGGGCAGGCAGAGGGGTCCATTAATACATTTCTAGGTTAACAGAAGTCTCAATGTCTCTGAATGACCCCTAGGGTGAAAACAGAAGAACCAAAAATATATCCACCTTTTCCATTCAAGACAGGCTTTTTTTTCTACCTTTGCAGTGGAAAACATCATTAAAATTTCACTTTGTTAATTAAACTCATCATCACAATTATATCTCAGTCTTGCTCTTACCATGCGTATCAGCTCAGGGGTCTGAGCAACAGAACCAGCTGTGCGTGTGTGTGTGTGTGTGTGTGTGTGTGTGTGTGTGTGTGTTTAAAGACAAACAGGCAGACGGATTAATTGCTTTCAAGGAATTGGCATATGCAGTTGTGTGGTCTGGCTGGGCAAGTCTGAAATCTGTAGGGCAGGTTGGAAACTCTCGGGCAGGAGCTGAAGGTAAAAGTTCGGTCCACGGCTGAATTTCTTCCTCCTCGGGAAAGCCTCAGACGTGCTCTTACAGCCTGTTAACTGACTGCACGAGCCCCATCCACAGCGGCGAGGATGATGTAATCTCCTTGACAAAATCAACCGATCACTGAGGTTAAATCAGCATCATACCTACAAAATATCCCCACGGCAGCGCCTATATTATCATTTAATGAAATAACTAGGTACCATAGCCAGGCCAAGGTGACACGTGAAACGAACCATCAAACCATGAAATGCTTTTCTGTCATCGGAGGAGGAGCGCTGGCACCATTTCCCAGATGAAAACGCTGAGACACACACCAGGTGAAGAGTCCGCTGGCCAATCCGAGATCACACAAACACAAGTGGCTGAACATAGCGGGTGCTGGGGGTCACTAACCCAGGCCCTGGACCAAACCTGCAGAGGACTCAGAACTCATCCAAGGGTCCTCGGGCCAGGGCCAAGCATGGGCATTCCACCTACCTCCCATCTCCCCTTCTCATCACCCTCCCATTTCTGATCACGTCTGTCACCTGCTTATAACTCGGTGGCTTTGCAGCAGTAATAGGAAAAAGCCCACATTCCTTGCGTAAGGCAGGAATCCATTCATGACCTGGTCCTGGCCTGACTCGCCAGCCTCCTCTGCTATTGAAGTTACCCCCCATCCTTGACCTAGGCAGTGACACACCAGAGCACGTGGGCGCCCCACATACTCCAGCTCTGCTGTGTCTCAGTGCCTTTGCACCTGCCATTGCTTTTCCCTGAATCCCCTCTGGCTTTGACCTCCTGAAACTCCCACTTCATCCTCAAAACCCATCTTGGCACCACGACACCTGAGAAGCTCACTGACCCTCTCCACCCTCCAAGTCTTTTCCCCCAACCTTAGCTCTCATGTGGGGGAGATCAGGTGCCCCTCCTCCATGCTCCACCAGCACTTCCCACCCTCCTCTGTCTACTCTGTTCTTATCAGAGTGTGATACAATCGAGCTTTTATATTCCATAAGCTGAGACATTGAGAAACTAATTAGTGCCCTGCCGTTCTTTTTCAGTGGGAAGAGAGAGTTACTATAGACCAGCCCACTGCCTGTTTTTGCAAATAATGTTTATTGGAACACAGCTGTGACCACTCATTTAAGTATCACCCATAGCTGCTCTCATGCTATAATGGCAGCGTTGAGTCATTGTCTAGATGACCAGCAAAGCTTAAAAAACCTGCTATTCGGCCCTTTACAGGAAAAGTGTGCTGATCACTGCCATAGACTCACCAGCAAGAAGATACTTTTCCTCCTGCCCCTCAGGAACGCAGGCATGCTCTTCAGTTCCAGAATCCCTCGCACCTAGGGGGCTAGCAATCATTGTGGGGTTTTCAGTGTTCGTTGCAGCATTATCTACAATAGCCAAGACATGGAAGCAACCTAAATGTCCATCGACAGATGACTGGATAAAGAAGATGTGGTACGTATATACTGTGGAATATTACTCAGCCATAAAAAGAACGAAATAATGCCTTCTGCAACAACATGGATGGACCTAAAGATTATGTACTAAGTGAAGTTAAGTCAGACAGAGAACAACAAATATCATATGATATCACTTATATGTGAAATCTTAAAAAAAAAAAAAAGGTACAAATGAACTTATTTCCAAAACAGAAAGAGACTCACAGACATAGAAAACAAACTTATGGTTACCGAAGGGGGAAGGGGGGTAGGCGGAGGAATAAATTAACAGGTTAGGATTAACATACACACACTACTACATATAAAATAGATAACCAACCAGGGCCTACAGTATAGCACAGGGAACTCTACTCAATATTAATAACCTATATAGGGAAAGAATCTGAAAAAGAATGAATATATGTATAACTGAACACTTTGCTGTACACCTAAAACAAATACAACATTGTAAATCAACTGGACTCCAATAAAATTTAAAAAAAAAACCCACTGGATTGTGCCCTTTAAAAGGATGACTTTTACAGTATGCGGGAAAAAAAAATGGTTGTGGGGTTTCAAGGATGACCCATGAAGATCTCCCCAACACTAGTCTTTGCTAGGTGGAGGCTGCCCAAGAAGTGGCAAGGTCGTGGAGGCAGAGTCTCAGGGCATTCCCAAAGTGCTTAAAATCTGCACAGATCTGACTTAACTGCTGGCTCAGTCCTTGTTGACTGGTCGCCCTCAATGAAATTCCATAGGAAAGACTCCACAGACGAAGAGGATCTCTTTCAAGGATGTTGAGATTCTTGGGAATCTGATGAGGCAACTAGAACAAGTGCTTGTTCTGTGATGCTCTGGAAAGGCAACATCTGCTATCCCATCCTCCAGGAAAAGGTCAGCCCAAAAAAGGTCGAGGGAGATAAGGGACAAATCCCTCCTTCTCCTCCCATCAGCACATACCCAAGTCTCTGGAGGGGGTGTCCCAGGCCCTAAAATTGGCCATGTCTTGGCAGCGAGAGGCCCCACGAGGAGGTTGGCCTCCCACAAGAAACCACAAATCTACAGTGATGGTAGCCAGGATCCAAACAAGGAGACATTCAGATGCCATTTCCACCATCGGAAGGTGCTCAGCTTCCCAGATGAGTAAATGACTCGAGTAATTTCAAGTCAGAACAAGAGCCCAGGGGAAACCTTCATCTGGATGCTTCCCCAACATAACTGAAGCCACCTGCCAACTTTCTGAAGTCCTAGGTGCAGGACAGACCCGCATTCTCTGCAGGCAGGTCTTAAAAGGAGAGTTCAGCCATGTCCAAGGACTGAGAGATTGGTCAATATCCCCCCTGTGAGATGGTCAATGTATTATTGGTCTGCCCTTTCTAGGTGGGCAACTGGCATGATATATGTGTGTACTCTGGTGGGGATCCCATTCATCTCAAATATCTACTTTCCCAAAAGGTGGCACAGACCCCCTCTTCCTGCCAACCCAGGAGAATTTCCCTGGGATTTCAAATTATTTGCAGAGCCATGTAGCCATTTATCACATCGATGCCATCTGACGCTTCACAGAGGGAATCTGGCAAAATCACACATTGCTCAAGAAAAGCAAAAAATATTCCATCTCCCCCCTCCCCAAGGGAAGCCAGAAATTACACTTGTTCTTCCAAGACACTCATACCAGAGACGTTACGAGCGACCCAGAGAGATTTCTCATCAAAGGGATTCGAGACAATGACAATTTCCAACATGATTGGAATTGCAACGGCAGAGATGACTGCTCTGCTACTCAGAAACTTTTTAATTGCCTTGGCTGATCTCTACCCTTGCTTCCAGTAATTTTATTACTATTATTGGGTTTTGGGTTTTTTATATAAAACATCTCAGGGTGTTTTCAACAGTCATCATGGAGAGTTGGCACCAGAGAGACATCCTGGAGAAAAATTATTTCAAAGGCTCGTGTCCTCTAGACAAACACACCAAAAAAAAAAAAAAAAAAAAAAAAAGATTTTACAAGAGAACAAGAAAGGAACTTTAAAGACAAAAACATCATGATGTGATCTATAAGTTCATTTCTCTCTCTAGCACCCATTTGGAGCCCTACCGTCTGCCATCACCTACAAATTATTGGCTTTTATTACAATGTTATGATTATACATGACAGCAAATATGAAACCTTAACAAATTAACAAAGCATAATTAACACAAGTGATCAAAAAACAACTGCAAATAAAAGCTCTAACGAGTGGCGGAAGGGCATCAGGGAACCCGTCTACACGCATCTGTTTGGAAACATCTTTGCATTGAGGCCACTTGTCAGCTCAAACGCACAGGCTGATTACCAATATCAAGAGACATTTCATAACTTCTAAGCTAGTTTAGAGAGGATGACTCCTGAATAATAATCCACAAAGTCACTTGACAAGTCCATACAAGTTCTTTAACGTTGGGTGTGAAAACAAAGCAGTCTGCATTTTTCAGAAGTGTATACATGCATAAGACCTGAAACACTGTCTCTTTCAACCATAAGGACCATACACATATTTGGGATCAGGTGAAAAATGGACAGGACACAAAATACCATGAGGTTGTGCTATGGAAGAATATGTGGTCTGTGCTCCAAGACTGCAACCTACATTACTGGGGTTGCTATTTCAGGAAGTACAAGAAAGGAAGTACAGAATTCCAAGAGCCAATTTCTTCTTCCTAATATGATGCAGCTTTGAGAAAAGACATCAAAGAGAAGACCAAGGATCAGAATAGGAAAATCAAACCATCAGGTTTGTGAAGTGTGCATCCTTCCTTAGGCCTTTCTAATGTTTATGTGAAAAACTCGACCTTCCTTTATCTTGTATTTCCATCCATCCATCTCTCTCTGGGAGACAAGAGTCACTGGCGGGTGACTCGTTTGGGACTGCTCAATTCTTGACCATCCATGCCGATTTCACGATCATTTCATTTGTTTCTCTTTCCTCCCTTTTAGACGCTACTTGAACATTTTTCCTTTTCGATAGTCTCCTTTTAGAAATTTAGAAGATCCCACTTTTAAGTCTCATCTGTCATTTTTTCCCCTTTATTAAATTCCACGTTCTGCTGGAAACACTTGAGAGAGAAGCAATCGGGAGAAGAAAAGAATATTTAAAAGAAAGTGAAATAAAAGGAAAAGCTACTGTCTCGGCAGCCAGAACAGAGCCTGGAAGATGCACCACATGTAAGCTGCAGAGATCTCAGTCACATGGAGGTGAAAGAATTTGGGAAGGTCCCCTGCAAAGGAAAGAAAAGTCCTTTGCTCCCAAGAGCAGGAGGAGGGTTGGGTTTTATTGCACAGCTGTGCACCTGTTCACTAATTTTTTTTTACCTGTGTGCTAATTTCAACCTCTCCCTTCCCCACCTGTCCCCATGCCCTTCCGCACACACTGAAGATTCTCAACAACAAGGATGGAGAAGCCAGGATGCTCCCTTCTGGCTCCTTCCAGCCTAGCCTGGAAACCTCTTTCAGAGGCTCTCCAGTTCCCGCTGCTGACCATCCATGAAACACCCCTTCCCCCTCTGTGCTCATGCTACAAAACAAAACATTTCAGGACGTCATCAGAGTCCTTGGCCAGTTCCCAGGAGTAGGGGTGGGTTCCCGGTGAGCCCCCTCTCTCCTGTGTGTTGATTTCCTGCTGTAACAAATGACCATAAACACAGTGGCTTAAAACAACACAAATGTGTCATCTTACAATTCAGGGGTCAGACATCTGACATGGGTGGCACCAAAAATGAGGTCTCAGCAGGGCTGGTTCTTTCTGGAAGCGCTGGGGGCAATCTGCTTCCTTGTCTCTGAGGCTTTCTAGTGGTTGCCTGTATTCCGTGGTTCCTTCCACCATCTTAGAGCCGACAGCAGAATCAAAGCAGCAGGAGCTGGCACGTGGAGGAACCATCGTGGGCTGGTAGGTGTTTTCGTGCCTGTGATCATTTCCATTCCGGTAGGGGGAGCTGAGAGTGGCCCTCGGGTTTTGATCTGGGGAACTGAGAAGTGTCCTTTACTGAAACAGAGGACAAAGTGTAAGTAGAGGGTTTGATGAAAGTAGGTCATAATAGTTCCTTATTCATTAGTAACATAATTACTCACTGATGCAAGTATGAATTTATTTTGAATACTAACAAATCCATAATAAATGGATATTTACTTACTCATTCCTAACTATTACTTGAGGCTTCTGTGTGCCATGCAGTGTGCTCTAGGCACTGAGTAGACAGCAGTGAACAAGATAAATAACATCTCTGACTCGGGAGTTTCATGTCTTTTGCTATGAAACTGGCAGGCTGACTTGTTAGCTTATAAGTAGGGTAAAATCTAGGGCCCTTTGTAGTTCTTGACAAAGTAAAAATGAACAAACAAACAAACTCATAGAAAAAGAGATGGGATTTGTGGTTACCAGTGGCAGGGGCAAGGAAGGAATAGATTAAGGCAGTCAAAATGTAACAAACTCCCAGTGTAAGACAAATAGGTAGTAGGGATGTCATGTACAAATGATCAATACAATGGACACTGCTGTACATTATATATGAAAGTGGTTAAGAGAGGAACTCCTAAGCGCTCTCATCACAAGGAAAAAAAAATTTCTATTTCTTTAACGTTGTATCTATCTGAAATGATGGGTGTTCACTACCTACTGAGGTCATAATCTCATGATGTATGGAAGTAAATTATGCTGTACACCTTAAACTTATACAGTGCTCTATGTCAGTTATATCTCCAAAAAACTGGAAGGAAAAAGAAGTATATGTCTTAAGACCTTTATACAGAAAATTTAAATTTGGCCTATGAAGCCAGACCAAACACTGAGAAAAACTTTATTCATAAGATATTAATTTTAAAAGTCTTTTCACCGAGTCAAAAAGCAACTGAATCCCAAAGAAATGTAATAGATACTAACTCAATATACTCTGATTTAATAAAAAGATTATTTTCCCGTCCCCGGGATGGTTTGGTTTACCAATTTGCAAGTTGGCCAGCGTGACAGAGAATGCCTTGTGTCCCAAGGGGCTTCTGCTTCCGAGACACACAGCTAGACCAACTCCCCGGTCCCCTTTGCGAACAGGTGGACACGTGATGGTTCTGGCCAACAGAAGATGAGCAGAAGTAACACATGCCATTTCCTGGTCTGACCCTGAAAAGTCTTCTGGGAAATCTTTCATATGCTCTCTTTCCACATCTGCTGACTGAGTGGAGAGGATACCAAGGACTTGGAGAATGGCATGGCCATAAGACTGAAGGAGCCTGGGTTCCTGAATGACGCTGTGGAGCAGACTCCCTTCCCATCAAATTTCTACCACCAACTGGACTTCACATGAATACAGAATACATTCTGTTGTACCAAGCCAGTAAAATAATGGGATTGTTTGTTACAAAGGTTAACTCGTGGTGACACATTCAAACAGTTCCTGTATGTGGATCTCAGAATTGTCTCTCTCTTGCTCTCTCTCTCTCTCTCTCTCCCCCTCACACACACACACACACATTTACAGACACAGATAAGTGACACAGCTGTGCAGAGAGAAATCCCAGGACATGGTCACCATCTGCTCTCACACTTCATCTTCTCTCCCCAAATCTTGCAGGCCCCTCTAATACAGAGAAATGTTCCAGATTCGTGTATTATAGTTGCTGTTATTTTTAGCCAGTTATATAAGTTATAAAGTTACGTAAATTATATATGACCATTCTTACTTATGGAAAAATACCGTAAAATGATGCTTGGTTCAGAAGGAGGTTCAGATTATCAACAGAGGAGACATTGCTAATTCAACCATCTTCCTAGATGCTGAGAATTCAGTGTCAGTGAACTTTGGGCGATTAATGCAACAGAGTGTTCCCTGGTACTTTCTTTATTGATCAGACAATCTCCAATTTGGAAGCTTCAGTGACACATGACAAAGCGTCTAAGTCCCAAATTAAGACTTTCAGCTGCTTTGGTGTTAATTTAAACCAGGCCCGTCAGTCAAAATTGTCTTGAACTAAGACACTCCTTTATGAGTGGGGAAGCGGCTAACCAAATGCAGTCTTCAGCCCAGCTTCTGCTTCCTCTTTTTCTGATCTATAGCTATTTGAGGAATGGTTCTAGAATGGGATTAATAACGATTTCATGTGGTAAATAAATACATCTAAATCAGAAAGAAAGAAGGGACATTGTCTCTGCTTGCAGATGACATGATTTCATACAGAGTAAACCCTAAAATTTCCACCAAAGAAAAACTGTTACAACTAATAAAGGAATTCAGCAAAGTTGCCAGATACTAAATCATCACACAAAGTACACTAACAATGAACAATGCAGAAAGGAAATGAACAGTTTCATTTATAATAGAGTCAAAAAAAATAAAATATTGCTAAAGGAAATTACAGAGGATACCAATAACTGGAAAGATATCTTGGGTTCATGGATTGGAAGACTTAATAATGTTAGGATTTCAATACTACCTTGAAAACTTTATGCTAAGTGAAGTAAGTCATCACATGAGAACAAGTATAATGTGATTCCACTTATATGAGGTCCCTAGTGTATAAAATCCATAGAGAAGGTAGAATAGTGGTTGCCAGGGGCTGGGGGAGGGGACAATGGGAAATTAGCATTTAATGTGTTTCAGTCAGGGAAGGTGGGAACGTTCTGGACACCAATGGTGGTGATGGTTGCACAATAAAGTGAATATACTTTATGCCACTGAACTGTACACTTAAAAATGGTAAAAATGGTAACTTTTATGTTATGTATATTTTACCACAACAAGAAATGAATTACTGTTATGAGAAAATGGAATGTAAGTAAGAGAATAGAACTATACCATGCAATATATACACAAATTTGTATATTTTCAACAATAGCAAAAATTAAAACCAGAATAGCTACACTATTATTAGATAACGTAGACTGTAAGGCAAGAAAAAATACTAAAAATAAAGAAGAATGTTTCATTAAAAAAAAATTTTTTAAGTACAATACAGCAAAGGTTTATTGAACACATATTACATGGAAAGCCCAGGGCTCTGCAGTTAAAATATACTGTGGGGGGATGGGGGAAGTCACAGCCCCCACCGACCCGTCTCCTGCGGGGACTGTGCTTTGCGTTCCTCAAATTCACAAAGCATTTCCCAAATACCCTGTCGTTGTCCACCCCCAGCAGTGCTGTGAGGTCAGCAAGGCTTGCTGCCCCCATTTTATGGATGAAGAAACTGAGGTTTGGGAGGCACAAGGGGGCTGCTGAGGGTCACACTGCTCTTTGGGGGTGGAGCTGAGACCCAAACGCAGCTCAGTATTCTTCCCACGTCACCACACAAACATAGAAACTTGATTACAACTAATCTAAGGTATGTTCCATCAATAATAACAAATATTCCAAATTTGAGCACCAAACTAATTATATCTCAACCACAGAGTCCAGCCTAGAGGTAAGGCAGTTATCCCGGTATTTTACATACACACACGCCCCTCACCCCCACCTTTTATACTTTCTAGAACGTTGCCTCCACTCTTCCCTCTGTGAGCCCATGTCTGCAGCCTCTCCTGGCAGAGAACCACAGGGTTCAGTGCCGACTGAACCTCAGGGGAGAAGAAGTCACCTGCAGGATTACCCACATCTGGAATTTCTTGTTGACACGCGACCACCTTGGTCCTGCTGACGCCCCTTCTCAGGATGCTGACTCTCCCACGGGGCATGTTGCAGCTTGCCGACTCACTGGAAGACGCCAATAACTACTAATGGGTAAGAAAAAGAAGGAATAGGGCAACACATTAGACAAAATCATGGGGACGCAATCAGCAATGTCAGACTCTAGGAGATTACAGGGAAAATGCGTTGGTTTCTTCAATAAATAAATTATAAGAAAATTTAATAATAAGAGAGGGATGTATGGAACAATCAAAACGAACCAACTTTGTTTGGATTTCAATTCAAATAAACTGTCGAAAAACGAAATAACATTCACAAGACATTAGGGAAAGGTAAACATTGACTCATTGACTGGGTATTTGGTGATTAAAGTTCTGATTTTAATTTGATTAAAACTTCGTCATTGTTTTTAGATGAGATAATGGTACTGTGGTTTTCTTGGTATTATTTAAGTTCTCAGTCTTTTCCTTATCTTTCAGTTACATACTGAAATATTTAGAGATGACATTATATGATTCCTGAAAAGTGCTTCAAGATAACTTTGGGGGCAGGGTGTTGATTAGAGGGGTTAAAAGAAACAAGACTGGCCACATTCTGATCATTGTCAGTGTTTCCAGTTCATGATAAACTGCTCTCAAATTTGGTACGCTTTTAAATTTCCACAGTAAAAAGTTTTAAAACCATGCTTACAAATAATCTTCAGTGACATGAGAAAAATGTCATTATACACTATACACCATATTAAGCAGAAAAGCAAAAAAAAAAAAAAATCAATACAGTAAGATCCAAGCTATATAAATCAAATGTTCTAGACCAAAATGTTCACAGTGGCTATCTTGGCTGGTGGGATTATTATTGTAAATTTCATTCATTACTCTATGTTCTAACTTTCCAGCCTCCTACCATGGGCATGTATAACGGATAATTAGAGAAAACATATGTTTTTTAAATTTTAAGAGTAGAGAGCGATGAGCCACTTGAAGTAACACTCTTGAGTCTTCAGCCATGTGTTTGGGGAACATTCTCTCAGGAAGGGCTAATGCCATCCCATAATGTACCTTAGCACTTAAAATTCACACCTGGTGAACGTATCACTTGATTTTTAAAATAAGCCACCATATCATGGAATTAAGGACTTATTTATGCTTCCAGAATTCCACTCCACGTTACCAAAGTCAGATTTGAGTACCTAGATGTCCCCAGAGGACCAGAATCTGGTTAATTATTATTAGGGAATCATCTTTCTAGAGATTTCTGTCCAGAGATGACTTGGGCATTTCACCTTTTTTGTTTTGCAGAAAGATATGATGCTGAGGATTCTACACACTCTTCTGACGCCTTTCTCCACAAGAAATCAGCCTTTGTGTCCCTGCACCATGGGGGAAACCTGCCTAGTGATATTTCTGCTGGCAGCCGTGTCCTCAGAGACCCGGCCCTGAGACACCTCCTACAGCAGGGAACTTGTTTTCCAGTGGGGTGTTTAGGTAAAAGGAATTTGTATGCCAGTGGCTTCTTAGGAATCTTTCTTTAAAATCATATAAAAGGAATACTGACAGAGACCTGAGCAAGGCTTTGTTACGCACCAGCCTCAAAAGTTCCAGAAGGGTTCGAAACGTTCCTACAGCCAACAGCAGCCTGGTCTACACCCATGGGGTCATTTATACCCTGGGAGGGTCTGGCTGGAGTTTTTCCATTATCTCTTGGATTTCTTTACGTTTTTGTTTAATTTTGTTTTCCTCTTTTTCTCTACACTGCCTGAGGATCATATGACCTTTCTGATAAAATTTAAATTTGGGAGGTTCTTGGATTTCCTACTTGGAGATTATTACCGCAACATCTCTGTATCCCATCTGTGCGTGTGTGTTGTTCCCAGCACCTGCACTTCATTCCTTCTCTCCCTGAGTGGCCCTCAAATGTCTTCTCCAATCTCAGGAGAGACCCTCCAGGAATGTAAATTCCGTGTCATCGATGGGAAAACAGAGACACCAAGAGGCTAAGCGATTTGCTAGGCTCTCGGTCGCCTGCTTTTGCGGCTGGCTGTCCTTAGCGAGGGCCGACACCCACACACAGGAGCGTCTCTGACTGACCTCCAGGGAAGCCTACATTTACACGCTCCATCATCCCAAACGGGAGACCCTGGTATCTCCCCACCAGGCTTCATTTCCCAACCACGGCACGTCTGCTGTGACCACACCTACCCCGGGATCAGCAAGCAAATGAGTCAAAGTCACAGCCCTTAGACCGATTTTCCAACAAATTTTGCAAGATGGAATTTCCATTTACAAGGGTCCGGTATATGGGAATCTAAACTTACCCACGAAAGGGAGAAAACCGCACTGTGAAGTTCAAGCAGGGGAGAGCATCGTTCTTCAGGGAAGTAGAAGAAAAGCTTAGATGACCCATCCACCTCCCTGACCTCACCCAGATGCGAAGAAAGAGCTGGTTTCCCGTGACCCAGGACACAGACATGGCTTTCCACACGCCAGGGCAGCCTCCTCTCCGCCTTGGTGCTAACAGCAAACAACAGTCCATTCACAGTTGCCGAATGTCCTGAACCAAAGTCCAGCCGGCTGAAGCCCCCATCGGAGGAGGAGGGAATGGAACATTTCTTTTCCCTTTTGCTGTCTGCAGGCCAGCTTTCATCCTCAGCCATTAGATAGGAAGGGGCACCTTCCGCAGAGAGCCCAGGGCAGTAGGGCTTCAACAGAGAGGCAGCTGAGTTGGGGGAGCCCAGAGTCCGGGTTGAGAAGCTGGGGATTGGAAAGCAGCTGCTGGGAGAGAGACACTGTCTCATCTCTCTGCACAGGAGGGTTCTGCCTCAAGGTAAAGGGACTGGGCAGGTGAAATGTACCACAGAGCCACATCTGGCTAAAATGCAGGGGTTAACCCAGCAAGTGTGGGTGGGCCCTGAGGTTCTGCATGTAAACAGCTAACAGCCAGGGAATTCCCTGGTGGTCCAGTGGTTAGGACTCCATGCTTTCACTGCCGAGGGCACAGTTTCAATCCCTGGTGGGGGAACAAAGATCCCACAAGCCTCGTGACCAAAATTAATTAATTAACTTTAAAAACAACTAAATTCTAGTTGATGCAGATACCACCAGTTGACCTGGACCATACCGACCACACTTAGAGGAACAAAGGTCCAGGGCTGTACCATCCAGTATAGCTAGGTAGCTCTAGCTACCTTGGCTTTGAGCATTTGAAGTGTAGTTGGTCAGAAATGAGAGTTGAAATGTGCTATAGGTATAAAAGACACAATGGACTTTCATTTAGAATAAAACAACGAATGCAAAAATCTCCATTTTTAGAGTGAATATATGATGCGATGATAATATTTTGGGTATACTGGGTTAAATAAGCTATATGATTAAAATTAACTTCACTGTTTCTTTTTTCCTTTTTTGGAATGTGGTCACTAAAAAATTTTAGACAACAAAAGGGCTCAGATTCTCTTTCTCTTGGGCAGCCCTGATCTACAGCTCTCCCCAAACTTTAAAGCTATGATTCTTGGAAGTATTCTTAAAGACCATTTTATATCCGATTGCCTCTTTTTCGAAAATCCACACAATTTCTTGGCATGTCAAAACGGTCTTGTCATCCCACCTCTTCTCGCTAGAAAGGAGAAGGAAAGGGCTAATGGGACCAGATATTTATCTGCCACAAGTTATCCCTCAGCCTCGCCAAGGCTTCCTTTGAAAATTATCATGGTGGCCTTTGATTGAACATATCCAGTTCCAGGTATCAGAGGCTCATCCTTTAAATTGATCTTTATGTCTATCCAACAAAATACTAACCTGCTATCACCCTCTGATAAAAATGACAAGCGTGATTGGAGTCCCCAGCTGATACTTTGCTTGACCAACGTGATCAAGCAAATTGTTTTTTCCTAATGATACCTTCTCCTGTCCCTTTTGTTACCAAGTCCAAGCTTATACTGCTCTCTGCACAACAGGCCAATAAATCAAGAGCCAAGTTGATGGGGCAAGGAATATTGACTTTATTCAGAAAGCCAGCAGACCTAGCAGATGGTGGACTAGTGTCCCAAAGAACCATCTTGCCTGAGCTAGAATTCAGGCTCCTTTCATACTAAAAGAGGAAGGGGTAAAGTCCAACATTTCTGAGTTCTGGCCAGACTCCAGAGAGGATGTGTTACTTTCTTCCTTCCTGCAGCCATTCACAGATAGGCCTGGTCAGGGTGTTTCCTGTGAGCTAAACAAAGGTACTGTAGCTTAATGCTCATTATCTGGGAGGCAGGGTTCCCAGAGATGGGCCGCTATGTATAATTTAAGCTTATAGGCAATATCCCTTTAGTGATTAACTTGTAAATAGAACACAAGGGCTCTTCCCTATTACAGGTTCAGCTGAAAATGAACAAAACATCTCATTAGCTGAGTTTTTTTTTTCGTTTTAACATCTTTATTGGAATATAATTGCTTTACAATGGTATGTTAGTTTCAGCTTCACAACAAAATGAATCAGTTATATATATACATATGTTCCCATATCTCTTCCCGCTTGCGTCTCCCTCCCTCCCACCCTCCCTATCCCACCCCTCCAGGCGGTCACAAAGCACCGAGCTGATCTCCCTGTGCTATGCGGCTGCTTCCCACTACATTAGCTGACATTTTTATTGAAGTATAGTTGATTTACAATATTGTGTTAGTTTCAGGTGTACAGCATAGTGATTCAATATCTTTGCAGATTATACTCCATTATAGGTTATTACAAGGTAATAGGTAGAATTCCCTGTGCTATACAGTGAATCCTTGTTGCTTACCTATTTTATATATAACCAACGTTTCTGAAGCAGAAGGATTGTTTGTTTTAGGCTTCAAGACTGAGGCAAACATTTGTTATAAGGCTCCAAGAGATTTTGCAAACAGTTTCCACCCATGACTTCCAAAGCTTATGCAACATTTTGTGCAAAATGCGTGGGCCACTTCCATGAAGAGTTTCCAGAGATGTTTACTTTGCAGAAGTAAGCATGCATGTTCGCCCATTCCCTTGAAAACTTCCACATGTCCACACAACAGCTGGAGTGTCGAGTAGACACACGCTCTCCTCTCCACAGATGGCCCTGGCCCTCTCCATGCCTGTCCTCTAATGAGCTGACTTCCTGTGACTTGACCCCTCTGGACTGGCCGTGGCTGTCACCTTGTGAACTGTCATCAGTTAAGACTGATTGTTCACAGGCCAGATACAGATGGGCTCTCCAGCCCTCTGAATGTAAGCCATCCAACCAAGTCTCAGAAAGGAAAGGCCCTGGACAGTCCTAGGGCCGTGTTATGGATCGAACTGTGTTCCCAAAAGAGATATGCTGAAGTCCTAACACCTATGCTATAGACTGAATATCTGTGTCTGCCCAAAATTCATATGTTGAAATCCTAACCCCCAAGGTGATGATATTAGCAGGTCAGGCCTTCAGAGGATGATTAGGTCATGAGGGTGGAACCCTCTTGAATGGGATTAGTGACCTTATAAAGAGACCCCAGAGAGCTCCTTCACCTCTTCCACCACGTGAGGACACAGCAAGAAGGTGTGGTCTGTGAACCAGGAATCCGGCCCTCGCCAGGTGCCTTGCTTTTGAACTTCCCAGCCTCCAGATGGTGAGAAATAAATTTCTGTTGTTTACAAGCCACTCAGTTTATAGTATTCTGTTATAGCCACCCAAACAGACTAAGACATCCCTGTACCTCAGAATGTGACCTTATTAAGAGAGCAGGTCTTCACAGAGGTAATCAAGTTAAAATGAGGTCGTGAGGGTGGGCCATAATCCAATATGACTGGCGTCCTTATAAAAAGGGGAAATTTGGACATAGACACACACAGAGGGAGAGCTGTGAAGAGATGAAGGAGAATAACATGAGAAAACTGGAGTTATGCTGCCACAAGCCAAGGACCATCTGTGGCCCCAGAAACTGGGAGAGATGCCTGCATGGATCCTTCCCCAGCACCATCAGAGAGAGCACAGTCCCACCGACACCTTGATCTCAGACTTCTACCCTCCAGAACTGTAAAAGAATAAACATCTGTTGTTCTAAGCCACCAAGTTTATGGTACTTTGTTACAAAAGCCCTAGGAAACTAACACAGACCAGAATTCCAACAGTTCCCATTATTGGTTTATTTTCCATCACTCAGACGTGTCAGCCCAGCTTGGGCTCCAGACCCACATCAGTGATTTGGCAGCTCCCATATATAGCCCTAGGTGTCCTAAGAATGCATTAGATATAGTTATCAACTTCATGAATAAAAACACAGGATACCCAGTTAAATTTGAATTTCAGACAAATAGTCAATACATTTTTAGTATAAGTATATCCCATGCAATATTTGGGATATACTTATGCTAAAAAATTATTGGTTGTTTTTTCTGAAATTCAACTTCAACTGAGCATCCTGTATTTTATCTGGCAACCCTGGATAGGGAGCATCTTCGGAATACTTCCGACTCCCTAGAAAAGACATGTACTTGGTGCCACAAGATGAACTGGGAAAATTTCCACAAAGCTGGGCCAGAAGACAAGGCTTGTTGTTTGCCATCAGGTCACTGATGTTCACAACATGAATGGCAGAAACTTAAGTGCTCTCAACTCTGGCATTTTCCATTTAGGCGACACATTTCTGTTGTTGCCATTTATCTTTTTTTTTTTTTTTTTGGCCATGCCACATGGCTTGTGGGATCTTAGGTCCCCAACCAGGGATTGAACCTGTGCCCCCTGCAGTGGACACACAGAGTCTTAACCACTGGACAGCCAAGGAATCCCCTGTTGCCATTTATCTAATACCTGTGTTATAGTTCAAAATATAGAGCCCATCTCTGTGACCAAGTTATTCCACCTCAAATGAGAATAATCACCCTAGCCTGTTCAGAACAGACAGGGCCAGTCACACAGGGCCCCACACTCAGAAGGGCCCACACAGCTGTTGCCATAGTGAAGTTCTTAATTTTTGATCAAGAGTTCCTGCATTTTTCTTTTGCACGGCGCCCACAAATTACATAACAGGTCCTGAAGACAAGTGTAAAGACAAGGAAGCAGGCTACACTAAATGCTTTCACGACGAACAACTGCCAGGTTGTGGCTTTCAAAGCACAGTTGTTGCTGGTAGCAACTTGGAGGCTGGGTGGAGATTCTCCTAAAGTCCCCTGAACCTGCAGATTTGGACTCTTTGTCTTCCCACCAGTGTTGATTCCCAAGCTGTGTTACACGGAACCAAGTCTCTACCATCAGCTGTGATGGCTTTCCAATCTCTGCTTTCCCTTCCTTCCACACACAGCTTTCTGTTTTCCTCTCTTTCTCCCAGCCTTTCTCTCTAAATTTCTGGCACACCCCTTTTCTTGTCCTTTCCCCATTACTAACCCCTTCGGTTATGCCTGTCTTTTTGCTTGGTTCTCTCTCCAACAAAGAAAACCAAAAGATGAAATTCAAGTGTTTTCTGCTGAATGTTAGCATCCCTTAGTGTCTTGTCAAGGGCACAGTTCATGGGCAGAAATTATGAAAGTTGATTTTCCAATTCATTCCATTTCTATACCAACCTCTTCAGTGATTACATCATATGAAGGGCATCAGAAAAGAAAGACAGAATTATGACTCAAAGTCGCTGCTATGTAAGCTTGGATAAGGCAGTTAACCTCTTAGGATCCTGGTTTCTTCAGTTCTCAAATAAGGGTGGTAGATGAGATAATGATCTCAGATGAGTCTATAATTTGAAGATCAAAGTTAAAGCTAATCAGTCTGGTGAATTTGTTTTCTCCCAAGACCACTATGTACAGTTGCTCAGGTTGTGCACTACCCAAACCCAGGAACTCCACGCATGTAGCCATTGTGTTATGGTGCCTAAAAACCACACAACTCAGCAAGCATCCCTTCAACAAATTATCCCTCCCTGGTCTTCATGCTAACCGTCCACGGGGACCTTCTCTCTGACCACAGTTCTCAGTCTCTCCCATTCCCAGTGCCATCCCCATCCTGTCCCTTACTGAACCCTGCAACTGTCTGTGTTAATGTATTTCCACCCCATTCTCTGCCTTCCCTGCCCGCCTACAACTCCCAGAAATGTACATACATCTAACATGGATGAACTGCGGAAAATAGGCTTCTATCTAAGCAAGGAAACTTTAAGGAGCATGAAGGTTGGAATGGGGAAATTAGTTGGTAATTGATGGGATCTACATGATGGAGAAATTCTGAAGAGGGATAATGAGACTCTGGTTGCCTACCTAATAGAACTCCACCCGGAGGAAACCATGTATATGGTGTTGCATTGAAAGGGACTTGGGGTTATCATAGACGCACCAGCACAAATGCATCACAGACGCGGAGAGGCTGGTGCACCAAGGACTCTGAGGCTGCAGGTGCCCCTCTGGGATATACCGTACTGTTTAGCATCCCTGTCATTTTTTTCAGTTGAGGTGAAATTCACACAATATAAAATTAACCATTTGAAAGTGAACAACTCAGTGGCACTTAGTACATTCACAGTGTTATACAATCATCACTTCTATGTAGTTCCAGAGCATTTTCATCATCCCGAAAATAAAACCCCACACCCATTAAGCAGTCCTTCCCTCTTCCCCTCCCACACAGCCCCTGCAAAGCGCTAATTATTTCTGTCTTTTTGGATTTACCTATTCTGGACATTTCATATAAATGGAATTATACAATGTATGACCTTCTATACCTGACTTCTTCCATTTAACATAATATTTTCAAGGTTCATCCATGTTGTAGCATGTGTCAGTACTTCATTCTTTGCTATGACTGAATAATATTCTATTGTATGGATATGTTACATTTCGTCCGTTGATGGACATTTGGGTTACGTCCACCTTTTGGCTATTGGGAATAATGCCACCATGATTGTCCGTGAACGACTATTTGTGGAGTCCTTGTTTTCAATTCTTTGGGGTCTATATACCTAAGGATGAAATTGCTCTGCATCCCCATCATTTTGATTTCACAGCAGACCCTGCTGAGACCTTACGTTTCAGTGTATTCTGTGTAATATCTGCTCATATTTTCAACATTTATCTTGAATCTTTTTGCTGTAGATCAAAGGTCAGCAAACTTTTCCTCTAAGGGCCAGATAAGTAAGTAGTTTAGGTTTCATGAGCCTTGTGATCTCTGTTGCAACTACTCAGCTCTGTCTTTGTAGCATGAAGCAACCACAGACCATACGTAAAATATTCATGGTGCTCCAATAAAACTTCATTCACAAAACTAGGCAGCAGGCCAGATGTGGCCCTCGCACTGGAGTGTGCCAACCTCAGCTCCAGGACGAGCACAAAAGGATGTGACCTCCTTCCAAGTGCTACATCCTCCAAGGCTGGACGAGACAGGATAGGACAGAACGCATATACATATACACATATGGGTACAGGCGCAATTACATCTCCACTACCAGGGAGGATGCCAAGGGAAGTGAACTTCACTTGTGGTAGATGGGTCTCGAGACAGCACCTTAAGAACTTCTTGATTATGAAACATCTGAAGTCCTGGGGTGTGTTCCCGACATGAACAGCTGAGTGAGTTTGAGGAAATGTGGCCACCCTCTGGCTGGGCTGGTTTTGAAAATGAAAGGCCAATGACTTCATTGACAAATCCCTCAATGTCTTTTCTAACATTCACCCTGTCTAAGATTCCTCAGGGCAGGAAAGGGGCGCCCAAGCTCAGAAACTCATTCATCCAACAAGCATTTATTGAGTGCCGACTGTATACAGGCACCATGCTACATTGAGTATTCCAAATCATGCATTCCAGGAGGTCTTCTTGGGCAATTTGGTTACTTGCAGTAGCGAGGAGCTCATGACTTGCACAGAGCAGCCTACCCCGTGGCTGGACAGTGCTTTGCTTCCTCAGAAACACCTAAGCCTCCACAGCATGATTCCACGCTTGCCTCCCGCCAGTCAAATATCAACAGGCACCCCCGCCATATACAGGTTTCAAGAGCACAGGCAAGGAAACAAGGAAATAGCAGGCAAACAAAGGCACACTGACAACAGCTTTTATCACTCCCGATGTTTTTAAAAGCAAAATCGATTTCACATCTGATGACTTCCTGGGAAGTTCCCTAACTCGGGCTGTTTCCCACGAAGAAGAGCTCATCCTCCCTCCAAGGACACTGTCAGAGCCGTTCCCTTAAACAGTGGTTTCCGGGCTTCCCTGGTGGTGCAGTTGTTGAGAGTCCGCCTGCCGATGCAGGGGCCACAGGTTCGTGCCCCAGTCCAGGAAGATCCCACATGCCGCGGAGCAGCTGGGCCCGTGAGCCATGGCTGCTGAGCCTGCGCGTCCGGAGCCTGTGCTCCGCAACGGGAGAGGCCACAGCAGTGAGAGGCCCCCGTACCGCAAAAAAACAAAACAAACAAACAAAAAAACGTGGTTTCCAGAAAAGGCAAAGAGAGTCTGGATAACAGAGATGAAAACCACAGGCCTGGGGGCCAGGCAGGTCTGGGCTGGAGGGGCTGCCCTTTCCCCTACTTGCTGCAGGACCTGGACCCGGGGCGAGTTAGCAGCTGGAGAACTGGGTGACAACCGAGCAGCTTCACAGAGTTGCCTGGATGAGCCACCCCATCTGCAGGGGCCGCGAGGCTAGGCACTAACAGTCGGAGGCCTTTCCCACCTGGCCGCTCACGAGAGGCTAAAGAGAATCCAGTGCAGGCCTGGGCAGAGGGGACCCCATGGAAACCAAGCAGCCGTGGGGTGAGGGATTAGGCTGACAGCCTGAGGTTAAAACAAAAAAAGTATGCGTGATGGAAACAGACAGACAGAGGTCAAGGCCAGGAGACAAGGGGAGGCGCCCCAGTGCTGAAGCCACAAGAAGCAGGCCCACCCCCCAGTCCAGGAATTCCTTGCCTGCATCACAAGCCTCCATGCATCCTGCCCACGCCTGTAAGATCTGTTCCCCAGCAGCCATCTGTACGGGGGCTCAACCCACCAGTAAGTCATGAAACCAACTGAGATATCACAGCCAGCAATTGATAAAAATGAAACAAGAATGGACTAGAATAGAATATGTAAGAATGCATAGCATATGTAGGGTGAGTGTGTCGTGTTACACTGTTTCATGCACATGCACATGCATGTACATGTACATACATGTGTATACATACATGTACATACATGGATACAGGTATACTCACATGGCCTAGAACCAAAAATGTCAGCATGTGTGTGTACTTTAATTTGCAGAAACCTCCCCAATTATACACACACACACACACACACACACACACACACACACGTATATGCGTATGTATGAATACACATATTTTGCTAAACTTTTCTCAGTTGCAGCTGGGAAGGATTGGAAGCCTCTGTCTAATGCATCCTCCAGGACCTCTGGGAGCCAGTGAGAGGAAACACCTGTGGTTCAAGTTCATGACCCCATCGTGCTGTCTGGGGAAGGTGGACAGGGCAGCAGAAGCAGACGGTAGAGCCAATCAACAAGTATTTTATGTATGGGGAGCCGTGAGGTGTTCATTTATTTCCTGAAGAGACAGCTTCATGAAATTAATTCTAAAGGCAACAATGAAATTCCACAGTCAATAGAAAAATGTGGAAAAGAGCTCTAATTGTTACCAGCCAGTGCCGCTTTGCATCTATCCCAGTCCCATTGGCGTAAAGTGTAAGCCAAGCTTGTACCCGAGAAAAATCTGCATTTTCATAAACCCAGTGTTCACATGCTCAGGAAGCACAGATTAGAATATTGACTTTTCTAGCTTTCAGCACCAGCTAGCAGCACCTGGCAGGGGGCGGTGGGCGTATAAACTGCAACAAATCCACTAAAATATCGGCGCGAAGAATTGAATCCTGATTTTACAACACTCATGTAGAGATACCAAAACGTGTGGGCTTGTGAAGAATTTTCTAGTCACCAATCAGCCTGTTGTTACAGCAAAATACCCAAGTCTGAGGACCCCAGGCAGATGTCACCAGCCTGGGAAGCCCATAGCGAAGCAGGGCCCACGCAGGTGGTGCCCAGGGCTCCCTCTCAACCTGTCCGTTCATCGTGCTAGGGTTCTGAGGTTTGGGCTTTACGTCTTCCCTCTTTTGAGGCACTCGATTTTAAATCAGGTGACAAAGGGTGGGCCTCCTTTTAAGTGAGTTGCGAAGAAAATCAAAATCCCACAGGACTCCCTCCCCTTGAAGGTCAGGCTTGCAGCCTCCCACCCTCCACTGTCACCTGCCTTTCCTTTCCTCCTGCTTGTGCCCTGCCAATGCCATCCCACAGGGTGACGGTAGCTAATGCTTGCTGAGCACCCAATGGGGTGACCAACTCACCCCCATTTGCCTGGGACTATCGAAGTTCTAACCCTGGAAGCCCGGTTTCCAGAGAACTTCAGTCCCTTCAGGAAACCTCAGGAAGATCAAACAACTGGTCACCCTGACCATGTACCCAACGTTCTAAGCACTCCTGAGATATCAGCTCATTTGACCTGGGCCACCCATAGATCAGCCCCGATCTCCTCTCCTCTTAACAGGTATGGAATTGAGACAGCAGGCGGTGATGGGACTAGAAGAAATGATAATTATGGGATGTGGTGGAAGTGTTAGCTGATGCTACAGTGGTAATCAAACTGCAATATAAATGTATCAGATCAGTCTGCTGTACACCTGAAACTTACACAATCTGTCAACTATATCTCAATTTTTTAAAAAACAGACGTGTCTGGGTCACACCAGTGGTAAGGATGGAGTTGGGATTCTGACCCGGAGCCCAGAGCTCTACGGCAGGGCTCCTTCTCCTCTGCCTCCAACCCTGGCCAGCTGGGACCATGCCCCAGCCGCAGAGCTCCACGTGGAGGGCGGGGACCATGGTAGAACTCTTCTTTATCAATACCTGACACGGCACTGGGCTCACACGACACAAGCTGCCCTCATGCCTATAATCGAAGGAATTCGTTCCTTCCAGAAATATTTATTAAGGGCTATTTTGTATCAGGCTGGGAAAAATAGTGGGGAAGGAAGGGAGGGAGGGAAAGAAATGCACAACATGGTTGCAGGAAGCCAGGAGACATTCCTAGTGAGTAAGCTCTAGTTCCAGGGGTCCTAATCAGGAGTGTCCATGGGCAGAACTTAGGGGGTCTTTGAAATTGCATAGGAAAATAATGACATTTATATTTTCACTAATCTCCAACTGAAAATCAGCCTTTTCTTCATTACAAATGGACACAACAAACAGCACGGACAGAACCTGGTACTTGGTCATGGATTTGAAATCATAGATACTTTGATGGAACATTACAGGAGTTCCAGAAATCTCAGAACAGCACTGATTGCCCACCACTACTTTCGTATGACTGGTTATCAAAACTGCTGGTAGGTCTTATTACAAAATACAGTAAAAATAAGAGCACAAGTTTTTTAATTTGATAACTGTATCGATACACTAATTGATTTCTTTCGCAATCCAGAGTGTTTTATTATTTTCTTTATTTTATGCATTTAAAAACATTATGCTAACAAAGGGTCCACAGGCTTCGTCAAAGACGTCATGGCACCCGGAGAGGGAAGAACCCCTGTCCTAATCAGAACCCAGCTCACAATAGCTGGGAGTACACCCAGGAGACCCCGAAGCGAGGCTTCGCCCCTCCAGGTGAGCAACTGAGCAGCTCAGACTCCAGGGAAGGCGGCGCGAAACGGCTGCTCCTGGGGCTTCCATCAAAATCTTCGCCACGTTCACACTTTGGTGTAACTAAACTGTCTCAAAGCTTTTCTGCAGAGCGGAGATGGCTGGTTATAAAATGTTTCATTCTCACCTAACAGTTTACAGACAGTACGCGAGCCACGGCACTACAACCCCGTAACTGCGAGGCTGGCAGCTTGGAGATTTTGCCATTTTTTAAATAAAGAAATCGAAACAAAGAAATACATTTGTGTCTTGCCCAGCATCACGCAATCCACGTGCCAGTGGTGGGGCGAAGCCTCACGCCTCGGCCTGCGTGGAGCTAAGCCCTGGCCCTGGCGCTGGCCGCCCTCCGCCGGGGCATCCTTCATGCCTGCCTGCGCCGCGCATGCGCTCTGTGCGGCCGCCCAGCACCCCGGCCTCCCAGCACACCTGACTTTGACCGCCCCTCCGCCTGAACTTAGGTGGATGCGACACCACGTGACAAGGTCTGTTAGGACAAGTATGCCCTTGTTTATCAGCCTGGGTGTCCCTTGGTTTCTCAAAGCATGGTGCTACCTCCCCGTCTTCCGTTCGGGTGCCCTTGAGGATGCCATGAAAGCCAGGCAATGACAAATAGAATCGATGAAAATAACAACGGGGGAAGCACCCGGCCAGTCGCCCACTTCCTCCAGGATATTCGTAAAAGTACACATAAAAGGTCAGAAAGCATTTTGATTTCCTGATCCACTGCTGTCCTTAGACTCCTCGGGCTTCTCCAGATGGGTTCCCCATTAAAATCTGACACCTGAAGGTGTGGGGGGGGGGCGGGGGGGCTGCCTGATCCCAGCCACTGTCACTGGGGAAGACCCAGCGGGCAGCCTAGTGATGGTAACCCTCCCAGGAAGCAGCCTCAAGTACAGCGCATCCTCTCAGATGGCGCTCTTCAAGGAGCCGGAGAGACAGTTTCCTCTCGTTTTACAGATGTAGAAACTGAGGGACTCCACTCGGGTATGGGCGAGACAGGTTGGCGCCTGCCCCCTGTCCTGAGCTCTCTTTCTGCCCCCTCCCCCCCCATTGGCTCTGCAGAGGGGAGAGAGAGAGCGCACACAGGCTTCAGCGTTCTGCATGAAGCTCTGTGATCTACAGTCGTGATTGCCCCAAAAGAGTCTGGCAGCAGCAAAGCTGCCCTTTGCCCTCTTACCCTGCCCTCTGACCTCTTAAATCTCCCTTCAGCCTCTGCGACTTCCTTGGAGGAATGTCCCTGAAGTACTAGTCACAGCATTGCATGGGGTGGAGCCGGAACATTTTGCTTAGGAAACCAGATCCTGTTTAAACTGCACAGTTTTGCAAGCACCCGCGTTTAGCATCCTTCAATCTCCTGAGTGCTGGGGTGGGGCACGGGGGGTGGGGAGGTCACTCAGTCCGCTAGGTTGCATAAGCCTTGCACAGGAAAGATGAGAGAGAAGCCAGGAGCACATATGTGCATGCGCATCTTCATATCATCAGCCGTTGGATAGCATCTCTGTTTTCTTGCGGATTGGAGGTAAGGATTCAAAATGCTGCAAATGGGCTCGCTGAGCCTCTTACCGAGGAAACAGTCAACAGCCACTGAAGTTGGGGGGCAGGGAGCACTGGGAGGTCCAGGACCCAGCCCTAATGAGCTTGAGCCAGGTCGAAATTTTCCTCACAGCTGCTGGGCATTTCCACAGTTGAGAATACCACAGGGTGTGGGCAACTTACTAAGTGCCAAGCATAACAGGATGGACAATGGGCACCTCCTGGACCCACACTAGTGGCTGCACTGCTGCCATTGGGCGGGGAGGGGGAGGGGGGCTGGCAGTGGGAGGTGGGAGGCAACCAAGGCTTGACAAAGGGACAACAGATGCTTCCTCCCTGGTGAAGTAGGAGCTCCCACTCCGACTCTTTCTCCCCCACCTGGCCAGTGTCATCTGGCCCTTTGTAAGAGGCACAGGCGTGCTTGTTAAAGATGCAGGTTTGACCTTGAGGGGTAGGGTAGGGAGGGTGGGAGGGAGACGCAAGAGGGAGGAGATATGGGGATGTATGTATATGTATAGCTGATTCACTTTGTTATACAGCAGAAACTAACACACCATTGTAAAGCAATTACACTCCAATAAAGATGTTAAAAAAAAATAAATTTAAATAAATTTTTAAAAAAATGCAGGTTTGGACCCTGCCCCAGAGCTCCAGAATCCAGCTCTCCAGTGGCAGGACCTGGGGTGCTGCAACAACAAGCACCCCCGTCCATATGCCGGTGGCTCACAGATATCAGATTCCCCAGGAACATTGTCAAAATGCACGCACCTTCTTCCCACGCCAGATAAGGGTCCATACGGCTTTGTTCTGGATTCCCGTCATAACTTAAAGGGAAACTTTCACAATGTCCGGGGCCCTTGATGTCCTGCAAATGAAGGAGGAGGATGTCCTCAAATTCCTTGCAGCAGGAACCCACTTCGGTGGCACCAACCTTGGCTTCCAAATGGAACAGTACGTCTACAAAAGGAAAAGTGATGGCATCTACATCATAAATCTGAAGAGAACCTGGGAGAAGCTTCTGTTGGCAGCTCGTGCCATTGTTGCCATTGAAAACCCAGCTGATGTCAGTGTCATATCCTCCAGGAATACCGGCCAGCGAGCTGCCGCCACTGGAGTCACTCCTATTGCTGGCCGCTTCTCTCCTGGAAACTTCACTAACCAGATCCTTCCGGGAGCCAAGACTTCCGGTGGTTACTGATCCCAGGGCTGACCACCTGCCTCTCCCGGAGGCCTCTTACGTTAACCTGTCTACCATGGCTCTGTGTAACGCAGACTCTCCTCTGCGGTATGTGGACATTGCCATCCCATGCAACAACAAGGGAGCTCACTCAGGGGGTCTGACGTGGTGGATGCTTGCCCGGGAAGTTCTGCGCATGCGTGGCACCATCTCCCGTGAGCACCCACGGGAGGTCATGCCTGACCTCTACTTCTACAGAGACCCTGAAGAGATTGAAAAGGACGAGCAGGCGGCAGCTGAGAAGCCTGCGACCGAGGAGGAATTTCAGGGTGAATGGACCGCCCCACCTCCTGAGTTCACTGCTACTCAGCCTGAGGTGGCGGACTGGTCAGAAGGTGTGCAGGTGCCCCCGTGCCTATTCAGCGGTTCCCCGCTGAAGACTGGAGTGCTCAGCCTGCCGCTGAAGACTGGTCTGCAGTTCCCACCGCTCAGGCCTCTGAGTGGGTAGGAACAACCACTGAGTGGTCTTAAACTATTCTTCCACAAACTCTTAAAACGGAAATAGGTTGACGGAAAATAAAGAGTTTCTAAAAAAAATGCATGCATCTACCCCAATACATGACAGACTTACTGAAGTCGAAATCTCCAGAAACTAGGCCCAGATGAGTCTCAGGCGTCCAAAGTTTGGGACCCCAACTTAGACATGTGGTTCTCAAAGTGTGGTCCCCAGACAAGCAGCATCAGCATCACCTGGGAACTTGTTAGACATGCAGGTTCTCAGGCCCCATCCCAGACTGGCTGAATCTGAAACTCTGGGGGTGGGACCCCACCCTCCAGGTGATTCTGATGCAGCTGAAGTGTGAGAATCTCAGGGGAGACTGTGAGCTCCCAAGGGCATGGACGTGTCCATGGCTGCTCCAGAGGGGGCTGTCTGCGCCTCCCAGCTCCCAGGGCAGCTGTGTCTGCAGGGGAGACACTGCTGTGAGGGGAGAGAGCTGCCTGCCTACTGCTGTGGCAACCTCTCGAAGGTTCTGGTTTGGTCTCTCTTGCACCACATAGGCCCTAAAACCTGACCAGTGCCTTATGCATTTCCAGAGTCCCAGGAGTGCAAAGTCCAGCGTGGAATGTGCTTTCTCTACTTGTTTGACGAGTAGAACAGATATCCCCAGCTCCCAAATTCACACTCAGGGCCAGTTCTAGGGACACTCAGGGCCAGTTCTAGGGACAGCTCTGAACGAAATAGGGAACCCTATGTGGTCCCCATTGAATTGACTTGGACTTCGCATTCCTGCTGCAATTCTGCTCATCCCCTGGGAATCACGTGACACGTGGAGCCTCCCATCCCACACCCCCCTGTCCCTTGTGCTTTGAAGCCCCGCTCAAGCTCTCCTGTCCATGAATCTTCTCTGGCCCATTCCAGCCCTCACTGACCTGTCCATTCTCCACTCATGGAGACTCAGTTGCCCTCAGCATTTGGCACTTCTGGGGCTCTTGGACTTCTGTCTTATTTCCCCACTGAAAATACCAAGTCTGTGAGAGCAGGCCCGATATTCATATACTGTTTTTTTTTTCCTTCCCTCGAATTGTTGAGCACCCAAGAAAGTCATTGCCTAGGTGCTCAGCAAAGATCTGCTGATGACAGTAAGATCCTCATCACGAAAGGCAAGAAACCTGTGTCACTCTTGCTGCACGAAGAGCTCTAGCTTTACATGCACCTTAGGACGGTTCCAGATCAACAGGGCATTTGTCCTGAGGCCTGTGGGTGAGCTTTGGGTCCTTTATAAAGACAGGAAAGCAGTACCACCCCCTGAAAACCATGCCTCACGGTCAACCTGGCTCCGAGGGACTTCACACAAGCCCCCACACGTGCTCCTGTGGACAACGTAACAAGGGCTTGGGCGTCCACAGACCTGGGTTCAAGTCCCAGCCTCACAGCTTATTAATAATATTAATATAACTGTTAACCAAAGGGGACCTGCTTCTCCCTGGAAGAGTCTGGCTTCACACACCTGGTGTCTCCCCTTCCTGCACCCATCCAGGCAGGTGTCCTGCTCTGGGAGGCATCTGAGTTTGGGAATCAAGAACTGGGAAAGCATTTCAGAGACGAGACTCGGGCATTGGAAAGGTGTCCAGAGAAGAAAGCTGCAGTGCCCGGGAGAAGGAGGAAAGAGCAGGGTTGCTGGACGTGATCGACTGCAGCTCTTTCAAGTCTTTCCAGACCACGGATAAAGAATGGCATTTCCGGGCTTCCCTGGTGGCGCAGTGGTTGAGAGTCCGCCTGCCGATGCAGGGGACACGGGTTCGTGCCCCAGTCTGGGGAGATCCCACATGCCGCGGAGCGGCTGGGCCCGTGAGCCATGGCCGCTGAGCCTGCACATCTGGAGCCTGTGCTCCGCAACAAGAGAGGCCCCAACAGTGAGAGGCCCGCATACCGCAAAAAAAAAAAAAAAAGAATGGCATTTCCTGTACATGATCTTTGATGACCAGACTGTGCCTTCCACAGCGAAGCAACAAGAGGTCAGGGTGATGTAAGGGCCGTGAGTCAAGAATTGAAGGCACATCTGGAAGCTGACAAGGGGAAGAAACGGGATTCTCCCCTTGAAGCCTCCAGAAGAAATGCAGCCCAGCCCATGGCTTGATTTTAGGCTTTTGACCTCCAGAAAGGTAGATGGAAGCAGATTACGAACAAGAACAGGAACAAGAAATATGAACTTGAACGTGTTTGAGGGATAAGTCCTTAGATGCTACTGATTTTGGTGACCAGCCAGATTCCAATCCGCCGGAAACCAATCAGTACATTCTGTCAAAGTAAATCGCGGTGGGTTGTTAAAGTAATGGAACCGATGAATTACACCTCCCAATGTTTGACTCCACGTGTGGGCCCCCTCTCCTATTTAACTCCTGGTCAGGCCGTATGATTTGCTTTGGCCAATGGGATGCTGGCAGACGTAACACAAGCGAAAGCTTAAAAAGAACTTGTAGTATATATCACATCTCTAAGATTGCCACGTGAAGAAGCCCAAGCTACCTCTTGGAGGATAAGAACACAGGGAGCAGAGACAAGCCATCTCAATGGAGACTCCATAGCCCGGGCGGCCCCAGCTTACGCACCAGGAGATCACAGCGTCGATAGTGACCCAGGCAGAAGAGCACAGCTGCCCAATGACCCCAGCCCAGTTGCTGGCCTACAAAAGCATAAGCAAATAAAATGGTTGTTATTTGGTGGTAGTTTGTTATACAGCAGCAGATAACTGACATACTCCATTTCCCTAAATTTCAGGTCAAAACTTAAGTAAGTTGAAATTATCCTTTAAAAAAAGAAAAATTCTCAGGCAGGCTCACAGCTTCAGTAAGGCCCCAGCATTGATAGCGAGCATTTACTGGGCATGGGAGCTAAGGGTCACACGTGATCACCCCTTGTCATAAGCACATTAGGGGGGTTCAAGGAAGCACAGAGAGGTTAAGAAATTGCTCCAGGTCCCACAGCTTGGCATGGCAAAGCTGAGCTGCGAGCACAAGCCTGTCCCGAGGGCTGTGCTCTGGGGCGGGCAGAGATGTGGACCCCACAAGCCAGCCCTGTCCACGTGGGGCTTCAGCAGTTTCTCCTCTCCCTTCCCTAGAAGTGAGCCAGGTCCAGGATTCAAAGCCTGAGGCCGCCAGCCCTGGAAACTAAGCCCCGAGCTGACGTCTAAGGATCCTGTTTGCTCCGGTTCCGCCCCATGAGAAGCCAGCTGAGGTCTGAGCTGGGGCAGTGGGGACAGAGCCACCCGGGGGGTCTGGTGCCAGTGAGGCTCCCACAAGGAGGGGATGCAGCCCTCGGGTGGAACGGAAACCAAACGGGGCTGTCAAAGCCGCAGGGTCTGCTGTCCAAGGGCCTGCAATTAATTAAGACAGAGGGGAGCGCTGAATGGCCCTTTTGTGGGTCAAAAGCCTTCACTTGGAAACCCAGCCGACAAACCCAAGAAAACTGACTTCATGGTTTCTTATAAGAAAACCATTAATACATCGTCGAGGACTGAAGAAACGCTTTGTTCCGACCTTCGTGTGACCACCAAAGATGCGGATTACAAAGCAGCTGGTACTGCCCAGTGACAACAGACATCACCTCGCAAAGCCAAGGCTGCCCAGGTATAAGAAAGCCAGAAATAACACATGACAGCTGACGCCAGAGCTAGGGTGCCCGCAACTGCCCTTTCACGATGTTTCATTTACCCAAAAAAAGATACACACACACCCTACAACTAAGGACCCAGCAAGGCTAGAAATTGCATCGACCCCCTCCACCAGGTGGATCCCCAACTGAGCCTGTCTCGGTTTAGATTTCTCAGTATAAAAGGCAACTGAAAACACAAGACTCCCTTGGGTTTTTCAACCAAGGCTGCATGTTGGAATCACCAGGAGCTTTGAAAACTCCCAGGTCTGTGTCCCGGTCCCAGGTCTGGTGTAACTGACTTGGGGTGAGCCTGGACAGCAGGAGTTTTAAAACCCTCCAGGTGTCGTGGGCTGAGTGGTGTTGCCCACCAGGAAATATGTCACCCAGAACCTCAGAATGTGACCTGATTGGGAATAAGGGCCTTTGCAGATGTAGTTAAGGTAAAGCTCTCTAGATGAGATTATCCTACATGAGGGTGGGCCTTCCATCCAATGACTAGTGTCCTTATAAGAGACAGAAAAGAAGACACACAGAGACACAGGACGAAGGCCATGTGAAGATGGAGGTAGAGATTGGAGTGATGCGTCTAGAAACCGAGGGATGCAAGGATTGTGGGAACCACCAGGAGCTGGGGGAGAGCCTGGGACAGAAGGAACCAGCCCTGCGGACACCTGGATTTTAGCCTCCAGAACCATGAAAGAATCCATTTCTGTTGTTCTGAGCACCCAGTCTGTGGTTCTTTGCTACTCGTAGCAGCCGCAGGACAGGATTCCGTAGGTGAATGTCAGGTGCAGCAAAGGCTGAGAATGGCTGGCGGGTCAGGACTGAAGGTGACGCCTGGAGAGGCTGGGGGTCAGGGGGTGGCCAGGTTGTTGGCCGGATCTAAAACGCGCCGCCCACAGCTCCTAGACCAGTGACCTCCAAGCCTGGCTGTGCACTAGAATCCACTTTGTAAAATCTTGCTGTCCAGGCCCCCCCTGGAGATTCTGATGACACTGGTCTGTGTCGGACTCTGTTGGGGGCACACTTTTTTTTTTTTTTTTTTTTGGTGGTACGCGGGCCTCTCACTGTTGTGGCCTTTCCCGTTGCGGAGCACAGGCTCCGGACGCGCAGGCTCAGCGGCCGTGGCTCACGGGCCCGGCTGCTCCGCGGCATATGGGATCTTCCCGGACCGGGGCACGACCCCGCGTCCCCTGCATCGGCAGGCGGACTCTCAACCACTGCGCCACCAGGGAAGCCCGGGGGCACATTTTTAAAGCCCCCGAGGTGACACTAACGTCCAGCCAGGGTCAGTAGCACCTGCCAGAAACTCAAGGCCTATGGAAAGCAAAGCTTGGCTGTGTCCACATGCTGGACACCAGCGATCTGGCCCTTAACTAGCACGACGCACACAGAGGGACAGTTCCGGGCTTTCTTTGCTGAATTTCCCACAGCTTTTGCTGAGTTGAGCAACCTTAACAGCTGGAGAGGAAGCTTCTCTCCCCAGCCACTTCCCCAGTGGAGCTGGACCCAGAAGGTGTCCAGTTGTCATTTCTTTGCTTTTTGCTGTTGCTGTACGGTTTGTTGGTGTTTGTGGGCATTTTTCTTTGGATTCTGAGATGCTCCAAAGAAGCGGTGCCTGAAAGCAAAGCAGAAGTGCCGGGAAAGCAGAGCCAGTCAGTTTTCCCAGGCGGTCAACGCAGGCAGGCGCCTGGCTGCCAAACAGTGTACCACAGACTGAGGGGTTTAAACGACAGAAATATACTGACTCAGGCTCTGGAGGCCAGAAGTCCGAGGTGAAGGTGTGGGCAGGGTTGGGTCCCCCTGAGGGCTAGCAGGGGGGTCTGTGCCAGGCCTCCCCAGGTTTCCGGTGGTTTGCTGACAATCTTTGGCTTGAGAAGCGTCACCCCAACTTCTGTCTTCCTCTTCACGTGGCCTTCTCCCTCTGCTTATCTGTGTCCAAATTTCCCCTTTTAATAGGACACAGTCCTACTGGATTAGGGCCACCCTAATGAACTCACTGTAACTTGATCACCTCCATAAAGAACCTGTCTCCACATCGTCACTTCTGAGGTACCAGGGGCTAGCATTCCAACATATCTTTTGGGGAACACAAGGCAACGCCTAACAGGCCCCGAGTTCACACACCCGCCCAGACCCCAGAGGCTGGCACTGGTCCTTTCAGGGTGGAGGAGAACAGGGCGCAAGAGGACTTCTGGGATGATTGAAGGCCTCCAGGCTCTGGCCGGCTCCTGACTCATGGGAACCAACAGCTTTGTTCGGGCGTCCACAGGTCCCGGTGCCTCGGCCTAAGACCCCTGGCTTCGTCTTCAGGATCTCTGGTCCCAGGTTGAGGGTGAGTGCAAGAGGGGGTACCCTGAGCTCAAAATGGAGGTGACCCAGCTCCTTGGCAGGTGTTCGGGGGCAAGGAAACATCGAGAAGGGGCTTCCTCCAGGGGCAACCAGAAGGTACATTCACTTACAACAGGGACTAGATTTCAGCTCTTTTAATCCCAACAAAACTCCCCACATTTTATACTGAAATAAGCTGTTCTCAAGCACTCTTACCAAAAGTATCTATTTTGATCCTTAAAACAGGCCAGACTCAAAAAAAAGTAGGTGCTCAGCTAAAGGCCACGAGTGGTAATATTAAGCTCAAGGTCTGGTGCTGATTAGAGACAAATCCAGGTCCAGGTCCCCTGGGTTCTAGACATTTCTGTGCTCAACACACCAGTCACCTCACCCCACTTTTTTAGGAAGTTGACTCATGGCTCGGATGACACACTCTCCCTCCCCTTCCTCCCTCACAGCCCCTGGACGCTGACCACGTCCCCCCCACCCCCCGCTCTCCCCCCTCCCATACTTCTACCCTTCCTGGGCTGGGGAGTGGGGAGCCAGCAGAGGGCAGCTCCCCTGGCATCTGACTTGTTCCTTGGCCGCAGAGAGAGTTCGTGAGTTTGGGCTGAAATTGTTCATGAATGGGCAACTAGCCCAGCTGGTTACTTGGAAGGTTCGATTTTGATTTTAATTTCTACGTCTCACAGTATTGCCAGGAAGAAACAAAAGCCTCTTTTATAGATTGAGACCCAAAAACACAGACCTACTCCTGAGCTAAACAAATACTGATTCATGGACACAAGGTGGGCATCATTTATAATAGTAAAAAAAATCACTGTGCTAACACCAGGACATTGAACAAATACATCGGGGATAAAAATTAATTCCATATTGACAAAGTAAGTCGTATTGAAGGAATAGTAGCATAGCAAAACATTTTAACGTGGGAAGATGTTCATAATACAGCTAAGCAAGAAGAAAAGCAGGTTACAAGCAGTGTGGGTAAGATGGAAAGATCTACCCCACATCCTGGGCAGAGCATTTGACAGAAAGCGATGTTGACATTTTTCCTTTTAATTGATCTATTTTCTACAGTGAACAAACATTAATACTTCCATAACAAAATAGCTCTTCTCAAATAAAGTTAAAGGAAAAAAAACTTCCATTCATCTCACTGACCCCCTTGGTTGTCCAGGGACCTCTCAGGGGAGGGGATTTAGAACCGCGACACCAGTCGAAAGACCAGCCGCCTTGGAGGGGTCTGAGTTCGAAGTGCAGCCTTGAAGAGGAAACCAAAGGAATGCCAAGTCCAAGACTGGCCTTTCATCCGCTCCCCGGGCTCCCGGCCCCCATGCTGACCGAGCCTCTGACCCTTCCCACTGCAGGGGTTTTGCCATCCTGGCCTGGAAGGCAACGCCACCCTCCACCCAGCTTGGTGCTGATACCCCGTGAAGCGTGGGATCGGGTTCCAGCTGAAGCAGCCCCAGAGTCTCCGTGAGAAGAGTGCAGTGTTGGATGCTGAGGCCAAAGGGAAGGAAAAAGTCCTCTGTATCCAAGGCTCCTGATGCGGGTGGCCGTGTGGGGGGAGCCTCTGGACCCCTTCACGAAAGAATGTTCTCAAATAACGTAAAATAAAACACGTACGATTACAAAGGAAGCCCGTGATACCGACACATACGGTCTGATCAGAACAGTGTTTCCTTTTCTGGTATAAAAATAGATGTGCTATCTCTTAAAGATATTTTTTCCTTGATTGTCCTACTAGCCTAACTTAGTCCCAATTTATCAGATTACCTTACTTCTTTCACAGAATAATAATAAAAACAAATATTATCTTTGGTGAAAAAAAAAAAATAGATGTGCTCCTTTAACTCATTGGATAACAAGGGCAGGCAGCGAGTCTAACACGCCCGCCCGATGTTTTGAAGGAGTAAAGGGTAAACCCAATTTCTCTAACTCTGTAACAAGTGTACCACAGCGGGAAGTGACCTGGGGTTTCCGTGGGGACAATGTGGCAGGAAGTCCTGCCACCACTGCTGCTGGGCACTGGTTCCACCGTGCAAGGAGATGCCAAATTTGGTCCAAGGCTGGTGGTGGTGAAAATAGGGATATGGTTTGTTCCCAAGCGGGTCCGGGACCCTTGAATTGGATCTGTGGTTGAGAAGGGCTCCCCAAGGAGGAGGGTGAGGGGCCCGCTGTGCTTCCTGGCCCCTCATCCGCCTTCCCAGCATCCCTACCGTCTCACGTCTCCTCCACCAGCCTGGCCGGGCACTCATGTACACGTGGGCCCCGGCTGAGCCCTGCCTGTAACCATGAGACCATAACGATGACTGGCCAGTGGCCCCGTGTGGACAGCATCTTTCGCAGAGATTCCTATAGTCTGCGCCCTCACAACCAACTCCAACCCTCAGCGAGATGGGGCAGCCAACAGGTGCAGATGCTACCCAACTTACCTGCCGCTGTGACAACAGGTGAAGTAGCCGCCCTTCCTGGTGACCCTGAGAAAAACTCAGGAGTTATCAAGGGAAGAAGAAAGTGTCCAAGAGACACCTCTCCTTGTCCCCTTCTTGTCCCCCGTACATCGTAGCCCACTTGTAGAAACTGGCCAACATACACTTAGGAACTCCTGTTTCCCCAGGTGAAGGGAGCCTGTCCAGGTGAGGAACCCATGGAAAGGGCGACCCATTTTGGAAGCAGCTGAGAACAGTAGAAATGGCAGCTTGCCTGTCTTGAATTAAACTGAATAAGCAAAGCCACGACATCATTCGAAGCCACAAACAAGACACGCAGTGCTTAAGAGGACTTTTCTCAGCTTCTTTAATGTCAGTGGCCCATGGGCAGTGTTCCAACCATGGACCGTGGCTCTAGGTTTGGCAGGGGTGATCTTCAAACACCACAAGCAAGGCAAGCCCTGAACCCCAGGAGCCCAGGATGACACCTCATTTCCTCATTCCGTTCTTAAAAAGCCCTCTCAGAATCTGTGCTGAGTACCATCCTTATTTTAGATGCCTGGTTCACTGAAGGCATACGTCATAGTTCTATAGGCAGTTTGGGGTTTTTTTTTTTCTTAAATTGAATTGTTCTGCTCGTTTGTTTCACTTCCTCTTTGGGGAATACCAGGGAATACAAGTTCCCCTTTTCCTGGTATTCAAAGTACGTCAAGTCTGATTAAATGACAAGTGAAGAATAAGAGGTTGGCTTCATTGTTTGGCAAATCACATCCGCTGTGAGATTTGGGAAACTACGGTTTGTCACTGTTTTCTTTTGTTTTCTTTTCCAAAGTGCCCTCAGAATATGAGTGAGTCTCTGAAGAGACGTCTGCACCTGGCAACACGCGGCTTCGATGGCAGGATGGGGGTCCAGGGACGTGTCTGCCCACTAAACTCCACAGCCTTGCAACCTCCAAGTTATAACCGAACAGAGAGCTCAGCTCAGCAGTGACCCTCTGTGCTTCCTCTGTCCCTTTAGGACCTTGAACCTTCTGAAAGCTTCGGTGTGAATAATGAATTCTGCACATGAAGAGGACGGCTTCTGATCTATTCATTTATACCATCTCAACATGATTCAAAAATAGAGTAGCAAGTATATTGATAAGAAAGACTGTTTAAATACACTATTAGAGTCAGAGAACATGGGAGGTATATGTGGACGGCAATTTGCATAAAACTGACATTTTTCGTGAGAGTTTTAGATTATGATTTTATTTTGGATTTTTGCCCAGAACACCACAGAAGCGATCATGTGTCTTGTGTGCTTCCAGCACCTGATATTCCTTTGTTCCCTAGTTCAGGTGCTTTCTGCAAGGTTCCTCCACTATGCAGTTCATATATTGTATCTTTAGTAAATGTTTGATGTGATTCACTGAGAAATGTGCATGAACCGTCAAGGTAAATGTGGAAAATCCCGGTTCTTCTTAGTTTTGTTTTGTTTTTTTTCTGCTTGTAGTTTGCTTTGGAAAATGAACGTTGTCACCTTTGTCTACTAAAGATATTGGCTTTTCAAAAAAAAATAAAGCCGAGTAGCAAAAACATATTTACCCCAGGAATTCCCTGGTGGTATAGTGGTTAGTACTCTGCGCTCTCACTGCCGAGGGGCCGGGTTTGATCTCTGGTCGAGGAATTAGGATCCCACAGGCCATGCAATGCGGCCAAAAATTTTAAAAATGTACCCCTCAAAATGCCACATTATCCAATGTGAATGGCAACATGGATTTCCTCCCTAGCCCAGGACAGAGAAACAGAAGGGCTGTCAGGGCTGGATACACAGGCCCAGTATGACGGCAGATAAGAATATAATGTCTACACGAAGAGCACAGTGTCACAGAGAGCTTCAGTGGATGAGATCCATGAACTCCAGTATCACACAACCTATAAAGGCGCACCGTACATGTATGCATCACTTTACACAGGACCTGACAGACAGGGTCCTCCTGGGTGTCGGCGACCTTCAGATGAGGCCAAGTTCTAACCCTCCTTCACCAAGTCCTCATGAGCTTAAAATAATTGCATTTTTTAAAATCTGTCCCCTTTTGAAGTTTTCCCAAGCTCTCCCTCTCCTCTGGAAGAGGCTGTTTCATGTAGACCCCTACACGCTTCTCCCATCCAAAGGCTGGGGGCTTCCACGTGGGCCACCGGGGCTGCTCTGACAGGTGATTTTCTTCTACGTGTTCTCTTCCTTGGTATTTATCTCTACATTAACCTGGTAGTATAGGAACTCAGGACATGGGAGTCCCTTGTGCTGTGTAGCCAAGTGAGATATAGGAAAGCATGAGCACAGAGGTGAAGGGAGAAGATTTGGAAGCCAGACACACATGGCAGGCCCGGCTCTCGCCGTCCTGCCTGACCATGGGCGACTCCTCTGTTTTCTCTGATGAAGGCAGATACCTCGTGTAAAGCCCTGACCTCTCTTTCCCTCCTGAGTCAGGACTCAGTAACAGCAAGCCATGTCCAGTGCTGAGTATTAACACCAAGCAGCCCAGGGAAAGGCTACAGGGGGGCCCCGTCAAGAGGCGGAGTCCTCCCCAGGCCCGGTCACCGTGGGAGACCCAAAAGCATCCCCAGGGTGAGTTTGCGATTGGAGGGGCCTGCTGTCCTGGCAGAGCCACCCTCAGAGCTCTCAGGGGCCAGATCGGAGGGTACTAAGGTTTGATCTGGCTTCATAGAAGTCACCGCACACCTGGAAAAGTCACTGTCTTTTCCAAGCAGTGGAACCACATACAAACGCCCTTGGCGGGAGCATGTCTAGATCCTTCAGAATCTCACTCTGTGCAGAGGCTGCCAACAAAAACGCATCCTATCACATTACAGTATGAATTTCAGAAGTGAAGACAGGGAGTAGGGGGGGTCCTGCTTCACAGGACCACCAGCGGGGGAACGGCAGCAGATAAAATGAGAGGTTCGAGAGACACGCGGTGGAAAGTGCCCATGGGGAAACTGTGACATCGAATATTAAACTGCAAAGGACGTGCAGCCCAGATAAACACGGTGAGCTAAGATCAGCTGAGGAAAGTGTGGTTTGCTTGGAGGAAACTGGCACATTCACATTAATGCTTGTAAACGGGCCTCTTAATAATTTCTCCCAAAGGAAGGACCTTGAGAGCTGATTCTTCAGGGTGGCCACAGATGAGACGACGTTCTTTCAAGTGACTGACTTGAAGTCTTTGGGCTCCTCTCCAGGCTCCCAACAGGGGGTCCAGAGGAGCTCACCAGCAAAGCCCACCCAGGTTTAATCTGGTTGGAAACAGACAGAAGCATCTGAAAAAAAATTAAAAGAATATACATGTGTTTGTATATATATAGATGTGTTTATATGTATATATGTGTGTGTGTTTATAATATTTGATTTTGTGTATTTATTTTATATACACACACTTTCTTTTTTTTTTTAATCACAGAAAGACATATCGGAACAGTTCTCAGAGCTTTCTGAGATGCTCTTCCCAGGTTATAATCCTCAAATTTGGCTCAAATAAAAATTTCCAATTATTTCTTTAAAAAAAAAAAAGAGACAGTATATCTTTCCTGTAATATGGAATAAACTCTCCTGATATAGATTCAAGTGGTCCAAAGGAGGAAGGGGAACATGGAAGAAATTTCTGCAAAAGAATTCTGCTTGGTGAGAATGGGAAATGCAGGGAGAATGAGCTCATTAGGGAAGATGGGAGATGCACAGAAGTGCAATGAAGAAGACGAATCACCCATACCCCATTGCTCGAGCTGCTGCTCACATTTGTGTCTACATCCTTCCAGACTTTTTTCTGCTGTATGTGGACCTTTCACTGTTGTGGTCTCTCCCGTTGCGGAGCACAGGCTCCGGACGCGCAGGCTCAGCGGCCATGGCTCACGGGCCCGGTCACTCCGCGGCATGTGGGATCCTCCCGGACCGGGGCACGAACCCGTGTCCCCTGCATCGGCAGGCGGACTCTCAACCACTGCACCACCAGGGAAGCCCCTTTCCAGACTTTTTTATTGACTATATTTATTTCAAATGTTATATACACTTTTTCACCTAATATTCTATCACACAATCTCCCATATTATTGCCTGACCTTAGCAGCCATCATTTTCAGGGCCATGTAACATTTCATCAAGGGATACACCAGTGGACATTATCCATTCCCCTACTTTCAAATTTTGTTTTGAAATTTCTCCTGGTATTAATCACATAGCCATGAAAATCTCTAAGGAAAAAAAAAATCTAGGTAATTCTCAAGCCTGGAAGCTTGTCTTATATGTTTTCATATTCTCATCAGTATTGGGGGGAAATGAAGGGAAATAAATACATGAATAAAGGTTTGGATGGATGATTTGATAGATGGATAAATGAATGGATGGATGGATAAATTGATGGTTTGATATGGATAAATGGGTGGATGGATGGATAAATGGATGGGTGGGTGGATGGATGAATGGCCTGAAGGCTTTAATCTTAGGCTTCTTTTGACTCAAAATTCTCTAACAAAATATCATCTCTCCAGCTAGGATATGGGTCACCTCCTATTTCTGATATGAAAGCCAAACCTCCTAGATATTTCTTTTGGAACACAGTCTTCACGTACTCTTTTTTGAAGGTGAACTCTCTTGATCCCTTGAAAATCTGGAAGAGGATTCCACCATGTAACCCTTTTGTTCCTCCAGCTGACGTGTATTAAACACCTGTTGTTTGTACTTGTTTGGACCAAGTACAAAGAGATGAAGGTGAAGAAAACCAGGCTGGTCTCTGGATAGCTGGGCAGCCCCTGGACACCAGGTAGATCAAGGCTGGCTCCAAAGTGCTTTCTGAGAAGGAGGGTAGTGGCTCTGGTGGCTAGAGAACTGAGCTATGGTCACACAGATGGGGGTCACAGAGTTGACCTTTGGTCTGCGCCTGACGAACACAGAGGGCGCTGCTGGGCGTGGAGGGTAGTGAGGGCATCAGACAATGAAAAGCTGGCTGTAAAGACCAGGAGCGTCCAGAACACCCCAAGCGCCCAGTTAGGTAGAGCACGGGAACCATGGAAGGAGGGGGTGACACAGGGGAGGCCAGTAGATTGAGGCGGATCACGAGGGCTGCACAGAACAGGCGATGGGATCCCACCAAGCCTTGGAGCATGCGTACGAGCCCTGGGACTGTTCCCAACCCTCCCCCCCCCCGCCCCGCAGAGGTCCTGGGCTATGAAAGGGAGGTTCTTCAAAGTCAGGCCAAGACTTGGCCCCTGAGGTGACCATGCCCCCAAAAGAAGGAAGACCCGCTGTCGTGGGTCAGTTGGTGCAGTGTCTGGAGCAGTGAGAAGGGAGAGGACCCGCCTCCCTAAACCGCCACCATCACGGTAAACATAAAGGCAACTGGATTCTGTCCTGATTTCATCCTCTCTCCCCTCCCTCCCCTCCCCATGGCCTTCCTGCCTTGTTATGCTCAGACCTCTGCCGACTCCCAAGGTCCCTCTATACGTTTTCTCTGCCTGGATCATTCAACTCAAAAGTTCACCAGATCAGTGCATTTCTCCACGGAGGCCAGGAATGCTGCTGCCTTTGAAAGCCAAATGTGCTTCTACAAAAGATGACCTTTGGCAAGAAACAATGTTTTCTTTTTCCTGTGGTTTTAACAAGATATTAGGGAAGTGAAAAAGAACAGTCGGCCGAGGAAGTGGAAGTAAACTTTGAAGGGAATCAAACAAGACTTGTAAGCCTCCAACTTAAGCAATAAACCTGAATGTGCAGTTTTCGTTTCTTGCCAAAGTGGTCTGGGCCCACCTGTGGGCTGGACACGCTCCAAGCCAGTAAGACATGTCCCCCGATGGCGTCCCAAGTTCACACAGGACCCATGTCAGAAAGTCATGAAACCGTCATTCCAAAAGCAAAAGTACCCTCTTATTCTGCCAGCTTGTCCCCTTCCAAGTAAGGAAGTGTCAAACATGCAAAAATCGCTGGCGTGATTTCTTGAACAAGCAACTGCAGGTCATTGGCAGCATTTCAAAGTGCCGATGAAAGAGTCTTCATTTAAAGACAGAACAAAAACAAAGCCTGCCCTTCCCCTGTGTGGCCTCCTCGGCAGAGCCCCCGGTCCTGTTAACGAGCTTTTCTGCAATTACATCAGTTCCATTTGTATCTGGTTTCCATCAGTAGCAGAAGTGTCAGCTCTCTTGCACCGGGGCCAGATGGTCATTACGCCTGGGAGCAGAGCTGTCAGTGACACCCGGCAATCTCTCCCCGTAAGTGCAGGGTCCGTGCTAACCACTCAGGGGACGGCCCCCGCGTAACTGGGGTGAAAATCTAATAGAGCACCGTCTGGAAATTTTCCCCATACACCTAAGCCAGGGCTCGGGAATTAAAGTGTCTCTGACGTTACGCTGCCATCAAATCTCGTGCACACCTACTTGCAGAGTGAAAATGATCCTCGGTACAAAACCCGGCCCCGTCTGAAACCTACAAGGGAGTTCAAAAGAGACGTGACAGACTGCAGTTTCAGGTCAGTTGTATCGATGAAAAGAGAGCTTTGTAGGAAGGGGCAGACAGGAGGGTGGCAACGAGCAGGGCATGGCATCTAATTTTTAAATCACAATTTGGTGTGCAGATTCTAGAAAACCCGATTCTAGAATCCTGTGATCATATCCCCACATTGCTGTTCCCAAGTTAGGTCTCAGAAATCTGGAAAATCCTCATGCGTGGGGGACACCAGAGTCATCGATTAGAGGCCAACGTGGTGCATGTCAACCCCAAATTGGCCTTGGGTTTTCCAGCAGCAAAGCCCTGCTTAATTAATTATTCATGATATGAAGTGACCCAGCACAACGTAGGGAGGTATTGTGTGTCAGTGACCCCAGGAAAAGGACAGGGTCAAAAGTCATCCCAAGAGGAAATTTAGCCTTGGCACCCAAGGCCTCCCATCTCTGTCTCCAGGAAACTCACATCTAACAAATCAGAGATTCGTGCCATGAACCCTGAGTGAGACCCAGGCTCTGAACTCACTCAGCAACACTAGAAAACACTTGGAGTCATTTACTCCTCAGTTACCCAAGGGCCGCCACCGAAGACAGAGAGTGAGAAAAGGAACCACGCTGCAGGATCTTGGTGGACATTTTATGGCCATATTCACTTGTTGTTGGCATCTTTATCACTTTACTCCCCAAAGACAATCACTATGGCAACCGATGATTTTGCCTTTAGCCATTCAATAAATAAAAAGCCTTCTTTAAAAAATTGTTTAAATCTCTTTCAAGCTTCATGTCAATTATCTCAGGAAAAAAGTCTCAACTGCATTAACTGGGTCTTTTAAAAAAGATTCATTGGCTGTCGTAAAGTTCTAAGTTAAACTGAAAAATCACGAGACATGTAATCCCAGCCAGAGTAAATGTGGACTTTCTGAAAAGGAGCCTTTCATCCCCAAAAGCCTCTGAGAATTTGTATTACACTGTTTCACCTTCATAGCTGGGAGAGTAAGTCTCCTACAGCCTGTAAAGAACTGTTTTCCTTGGTAACCTGGGGACTGATCCCACCTGATGAAGGGATCACCCAACCCTGCAGGAAGTGTCCCCTGATGAATTCATCAGAATGAAGTGCTCTTAGGATTCTTCCACATGCCTACAGCACCTACCAAGTGCCCAGCCTTCACTCATTCATTCTTTCATTCATGCATGCATCCAACAATATTTATTGAGGCTAATTATGGGTTAAGTGCTGACTGTATTCAATACAGGAGTGAAAAAGACACTCCTGCCCTCATGGGGTCGCCATTCCAGTGACAGGGACCAAATAATACATAAATACATAAATGTAATAATGAGTCAGGTAGTGAAGAAAAATAACACCATGGAAGTAGACAGAGAACCATGGGCAGGGAGCCAAGGGATTCCTAGGGTGGTCGGAGAAACCCTCTCTTAGGAGGTGATGTCTGAGCAAAACCTGAGTGATGTGAGGGAAGAAGCCAAACAAATATCTGAGAAGAACTTTCTAAGGAGAGGGAACGGAAGTCCTGACTTGGGAACAAGCTTGTTGTGTTCAAGGAACAGCCAATCAAGAAGGCTGGAGTGACCTCACACCTGTTAGGATAGCTATCATCAAAAAGACAAGAGAAGGGCTTCCCTGGTGGCGCAGTGGTTGAGAGTCCGCCTGCCGATGCAGGCGACACGGGTTCGTGCCCCGGTCCGGGAAGATCCCACATGCCGTGAAGCGGCTGGGCCCGTGAGCCATGGCTGCTGAGCCTGCGCGTCCGGGGCCTGTGCTCTGCAACGCGAGAGACCACAACAGTGAGAGGCCCGTGTAGCGCAAAAAAAAAAAAAAAAAAGACAAGAGAAGACAAGTGCTAGTGAGGATGTGGGGAAGAGGGAACCCTCGTGGCTGTTGACGGGACTATGAATCGGTATAGGCTCTATGGAAAATAGTGTGGCAGTTTCTCAAAACATTAAAAATTAGAATTATCTTGTGATCCAACTATCCTATTTATTTATCCTATTTATTTATTATTTATCCTATTTATTTGGGTATTTATCCAAAGGAAATCAAATCACTGTCTGGAAAAGATATCTGCATCCTGTGTTCAGTACAGCATCTTTTACAATAGCCAAGACATGGAAACATCCTGACTGTCCATTGATGGATAAGTGGATAAAGAAGATGTGAAGATATATATATATACACACACACACACACACACACACATATATATATATATATATATGTACAATGGAATATTATTCAGCCATTAAAAAACAGAGAAGGAAATCTTGCCATTTGTGACATCATGGATGGGCGGGCCTTGAGGGCATTATGCTAAGTGAAGTAAGTCAGAGAGACAAATACTGTATGACCTCACTTACATGTAGAATCAAAAAAACTCATAGATACAAAGAACAGATGGGTGGTTGCCAGAGGTACAGTGTGGGTGAGATGGGTGAAGGGGGTCAAAGGTACACATTTCCAGTTATAAGATAAATAAGTCCTAGGGATGTAATGTACACCTTGGTGACCCTAACCCTAACCAATACTGTACTATGTATTTGAAAGCTTCTAAATCTTAAAAGTTATTATCCCAAGAAAAAGAAATTTGTAACTATGTGAGGTATAGATGTTAACTAAACTTATTGTGGTGATTACTTAGCAATATATACATTCATCAAATTATTATGTTGTACATTGTGGACTAATACAATGTTATATGTCAATTATGTCTCAATAAAACTGAGGGATAAAAGGCTAGAGTGACATAAACAAGGTGGAGGGTTGCAGGAGATGAAATTGAACGGGGGGACCAGGTCGTGCAGTCTTTGTCAGCCATTGTAGGGAACTTGGATTTGATTCTTTTGAGGTTTCCCTTTGTCTTTGGTGGCCAGCCATTTTACTGTAATGCACTTAGATGTGGTTTTCTTCCTATTTATCTTGCTTAGGGCTCAGAGTCCTTCTGGAATATGTCATTTGATACGTATTTTGGAATTTTTTCTGTCATTATCTCTTCAAACATTACTTCTGCCTCATTTTCTCCCTTCTCTCCTTCTGAACCTTCAGATATATACATGTTAGAGCTTTCTCTACATTGTATGTCTCTGGCTCTCTTCTGGTTTCTTTTCTGAGCTTCCTTCTAGATATTTCTGTTATTTTAATTCACTAATTTTCTCTTTAGCTGTGTCTAATCTGTGAATGAAAACTTAGTGTCTTAATTTGTTACTTTATGTTTCATTTGCAAGATTTTCTTTTGATTCTCCTTTATAGTTTCTATTTTTCTACCAAAATCCTCATTTTGTATTCATTTCCTTGAATATATTAAGCATAGTTATTTTCCCCGTTGGTATGTTTCCTTTACCTCTTAATTCTCTCTTTTTTGAATATCATTGTTTTGTCTCCCCATGCACAGGTTATTTTGATTGAATGCCAGACATTGTGTATGAAAAATGAGATCTGGGAAGGTGTTTCCTTGGTTCACCGAGAAATTGCATCTACTTATGGCAGGCAGCTGTGGGCACTAGCAATGCCTAATCTCCTTAATCCAATCCGGGATTGAAAAAATTCAAAGCTGGGCTTCATTTCTTCAAATGAATTTCTTGTCACCGCCTCACTCCTAGACCAAAGCCCTGTGCCATTTTCCCAAACCAAACGCTCTGGGGGAATGGGGGTGTCAAGGGTCTCCAGTTCCTTGTGGGCCCAAAATGCCAATGTTTGTTCTTCTATCCCCATTTGTCTATCAACAACTCTGTTAGCTTCTTCTTCTCAGCTTCTTTCTTCTTCTGGAAAAAGAACACCTGGGGGAAAGGAGTCACAAATGCTGGCTCACATTGCTGTACTTTATTCTTCTCCCAGATCCTGGCCCTAAAATTCTTCACTGCTCTGTTAACTCTCCAGTACCTTCAAATACTTTTCCTATTGTCCTCATTTCCAGCTGTTCTCAGGAGGAGAGTTGGATTTCATTCTGTGTGTGTGACGGATTGCTTGCAAAAATAACCCAAATTCTCCACTCCTCCCTCTATAAACATAGACACACACAAACATATTGTTTATAAATTATCAGCATGCTCTGTTTTAGTAATAGATTATGTACATTAGCAAATGTACAATGTGTACATTTTTAAATAGATGGAAGGATGGGAAATGAGAAAATGTAAATAAAATATTTAATGGCTTCCTTTCCTCCCTACTCTGGAGACCACTGGTCTAGGAATATTTGAGGGATGGGATGCTAACTATTATAGGTCAGGTGGTGAGGGTGGAGGTGGTGAGAAGTTGTTGGATTCATCATGTGTTTTGAAGGTTGAGTTGAAAAGACTTGCTGATGAATTGGATGTGGAGTGTAAAGGAAAGAGGACAAATCCTGTTTTTGGTCCCAGCAGCTGGATGCAGGTGCTATTGAATGAGATGGGGAGGACAAGGCTTGGGGCGGGCAGTGGGTGGGAAGGGGAGGATGAAGAGTGTATTGTGAACAGTGAATATTAGCTTTCCCCCAAAGAATCCCTCTATCTGAAGTTGAACTCAAGAAAGTTGTTTAGTCCCCTCACCTTCTGAGATGGCCCACACCATGGAATGTGTTTCTCCCAGGCTGCTCTCGCCTTTTAAGATGGACCTCGTTCTGTCTATGGAATGTGTATCTCTCTAAATAAATCCACTTCTTACCTATCAAAAAAAAAAAAAAGTTGTTTAGACTTAAACCCCAGCTTTTCCAAAAACCCTCCTTGGACTCTTCCCACCACTTCCAAACTGTGCTCAACAGGTTTAGGACCTCTAGGCCAACATTTCCCAATCTGGGTTCTTCAGAATACCAGTTCTACAAGGAGTTAATATGTATCCTATGGTGAAGAAGGAGGAGGAGGAAGATTCTCAGGACCAAGTGTGGGAAATGCTGCACTAAGTAAACAGTGGGAAATGCTGCATAGGTTATTCAATTGCAGGACTTCTCAGAATCTTTATTATGCTAATGTGTACCACGACTCTCTAAGAAGGATACAGAGTCTGTAGTAGTTCCCAAACTTATTTTTCTGCATGCCTATTAATAGCCCATGAAGTAATTTTGTCCTACTAACCAATTCAGGAGACACATCTTTAGACCAGGGATCAGCAACTACAGCCCACAGATCATATCCAGCCCACCACTTGTCTTTGTATGGCCAGCAAACTTAGCTGTTACATTTTTTAATGGTTGGAAGAAATCCAAAGAAAAACAGTATTTCATTACAGGTTAAAAGCATATGAAATTCAAATTTAGCATCTGTAATAAAGTTATGCTGAAACATGCCCATGCTCATTTGGTTATATATCATCTAGGGCTGCTTTCTTTTTATATATTTATTTATTTATTTATTTATTTTATTTATTTTTGGCTGCATTGGGTCTTTGCTGCTGCACACAGGCTTTCTCTAGTTGCCGCAAGCCGGGGCTAATCTTCGTTGCAGTGCGCGGGCTTCTCACTGTGGTGGCTTCTCTTGTTGCGGACCATGGGCTCTAGGTGCACGAGCTTCAGTAGTTGCAGCACATGGACTCAGTAGTTGTGGCTCGTGGGCTCTAGAGCACAGGCTCAGTAGTTGTGGTGCCCGGGCTTAGTTGCTCCATGGCATGTGGGATCTTCCTGGACCAGGGTTCAAACCCATGTCCCCTGCATTGGCAGGCAGATTCTTAACCACTGCGCCACTGCACCACCAGGGAAGTCCTAGGGCTGCTTTCTTGCAACAATAGCAGTTGAGTAGCTGAGACAGGGACAGTATGGCCCATTAACCCTAAAATATTTACTAACTTTATAAAAGAAGTTTACCAACCCCTGCTCTAGACTCCCAACACAATAGAGTATTAAAATATGTGCTCTCAGAGGATTTTTAGGACAACGAGACTGTTTGGTATGATGCTCTCATGGTGGATACATGTCAAACATTTGTCCGAACCCATAGAATGTACTGCACCAAGAGTGAACCCCAATGTAAACTATGGACTCTGGGTGATGACGATGAGTCAATGTAGGTTCATCAATTGTAAAAAACGTACCATCTGGTGGGGGATGTTGATAACGGGACAGATTGTAGGTGTGTGGGACCAGGGGGTATATGGGAAGCCTCTGTACTTGTGTTCAGTTTTGCTGTGGACCTGAAACTACCTTTAAAATAGTGTACTTTTGATGAACACTCTAATTCAAAAAGAAAAATGCACCCTAATATTCATAGCAGCGCTATCTGCAGTAACCAAGACATGGAAGCACCCTAAGTGTCCATCAACAGATGAGTGGATAAAGATGTGGCACATATATACAGTGGAATATTACTCAGCCATAAAAAATAATGAAATAATGCCATGGGCAGCAACATGGATGGACATAGAGATTATCACACTAAGTGAAGTAAGTCAGGCACAGAAAGATAAATAGCATATGACATCACTTATATGTGGAATCTAAAAAATGACACAAATGAACTTATCTACGAAACAGAAACAGATTCACAGACACAGAGAACAGACTTGTGGTTGCCAAGGGGGAAAGGGGAAGGGGAGGGAGCCTGGGATTAACAGATACAAACTACTGTATATAAAATAAACAACAAGGGCCTACTGTAGAGCACAGGGAACTATATTCAACATCTTGTAATAACCTATAATGGAAAATAATCTGAAAAAGAATATATATGTATACATATATATGTATATGTATAACAGAATCACTTTGCCGTACACCTGAAGCAAACACAACATTGTAAATCAACTATACCTCAATTTTAAAAGATAGTCTAGGGGCTTCCCTGGTGGCGCAGTGATTGAGAGTCCACCTGCCGATGCAGGGGACACGGGTTTGTGCCCCGGTCCGGGAGGGTCCCACATGCCGCGGGGCAACTGGGCCCGTGGGCCATGGCCGCCGGGCCTGCGTGTCCAGAGCCTGTGCTCCGCAATGGGAAAGGCCACAACACTGAGAGGCCTGCGTACCGCCAAAAAAAAAAAAAAGTAGTCTATGTTTTTAAGTGCATAATGTATTACCATTTGTGTAAAAGAGAGAGAAATGCGTGTATGTGTTTATTATATATATATAGTGCACATGTATATGTATTAATATATACATATATTAACATGTATATATATATAATATGTATAAAATACATATACATAAAACATCACTGGAAGAAATTAGCAAGATTGATTGCTTATGGAGAAGAGACCTGGGTGGCTGGAGGATTCGTGTTGAAGGAAGAGCCTTCTGTGGCTTATTAAATTTTTTTTTTTTTTTTTTGGCGGTATGCGGGCCTCTCACCATTGTGGCCTCTCCCGTTGCGGAGCACAGGCTCCGGACGCGCAGGCTCAGCGGCCATGGCTCACGGGCCCAGCCGCTCTGCAGCATGTGGGATCTTCCCGGACCGGGGCACGAACCCGTGTCCCCTGCATCGGCAGGCGGACTCTCAACCACTGCGCCACCAGGGAAGCCCTGGCTTATTAATTTTGAGCCATGTGATCACATTACCTATTCAATTTTTTTTTTAATTAAAATTGTTGAGAAGTAAATTTTTTAAAAGCATGTGCTCTCTCATACTATATTTCTTCCTCAGTTCTACTCACTACTCAGAGAGCAGGAACCATGTCCTATAATCTTCCATCTTTGGCAGAACCTGGCACAGCCCTGAGCACAAACATCCCTGTCGTGATTTTCTTGCCAAGTGTCCAGTATTTGTTAGGAGGCGGCATTTCCACAGGCCATGAGGAGGCACGTGAAGCATGGCACCTGCCAGAGTAGATCTATTAGGGAATCAAAGCCACTCTGTTCCTCAGGACTCAGGTCTGCTGCACGGAAGAATTCCCAGTGCTGGGTGTACATTGGCCCCATGTGTGCAGTGCCGTGATCATTTTTCTTCCAGGAAAGAAATCTAAACTACGTGATGGAATTACGTGATGTGTAAGCTTCAGAGCATTCAATACTGTCAAGTGGGGAGTCACAGTAATACCCCGGTCTGCGGTTGCTTTGATAGTTAATAAGAGCAATCAAACGAGATAATATAAATTAAAATCACTCAGTCGATGGTTGAGGCACCATAACAGCAACTCAGGAGCACCATTCCGATTGCGCCCACCCTTAACACTGAGGGGACCCAGGCTGAGAACTAAAGTAGAGGCATACAGACCACACATTTAAATATTTTAAAGTGATAAATCCAGTGGACAAAGTGTTCAGTTGAGTCCTAGCCTTCCACCCCGGTAAATAGATTTTATAACAACCTGGAAAACTCAGGTTGAATGCAGACCACTCCCTCTCCCAGGGGTTCCGGAATCGGTGGCAGGGGAGCAGACGGCCTCCATCCACCAGTCCAGGGCCCCTCCCTCACTCTGTCATCTCTATACCCCCACCCTGCTCCCTCCATCCCCTGTGAAACCTCCCAGCCACTGTAGCGGTCCATCTCACTTAGCTGTCCATCATTCATCTCACAAACAGCCATCCCACAGCCTCCTCCCTGGGCCTAAGGGGGCACAACCTGCCGCAGGTTCACCCTGGGGAGGGGGGCAGACCCCAGGGAGATGCAGTCTTGGGACCACGGGGGTGGGAACTCCAGAGTCCCCGGCACCTGGAACAGGGTCTAGACGGGGGGCATGGGCTCAGCCCCACAGATTTCTGACCCCACGGGGAAGCCAAGGTGGAGCCCTTCTTGTCCAGACCTCAGGGCAGGACTGATCATGACATGAAGCTCAGTGATCGTAGCTCATAAAAATCATAATGGGGCTTCCCTGGTGGTGCAGTGGTTGAGAGTCCGCCTGCCGATGCAGGGGACGTGGGTTCGTGCCCGGCTCCGGGAAGATCCCACATGCCGCGGAGCGGCTGGGCCCGTGAGCCATGGCCGCTGAGCCTGCGCGTCCAGAGCCTGTGCTCCGCAACGGGAGAGGCCACAGCAGTGAGGGGCCCGTGTACCGCCAAAAAAAAAAAAAAAAAAAAAAAAATCATAATGTCAGCAGCTACTTCCTGTGGAGGGCTCTATATGCCAGGAACCCGTGTGTGTGCGCTTCACACAAATTACCTTTCTCCATAACAACTCTGACTGTCAAGTGGCTTATCTGTTTCCATCTCAGCAAGACTGTCCCTTGGAAGGCTGTTCTCATTGAGAAGAAGGATTTTCTGAGTTCTAAACGGAGGGGGCGGTCAGATCATCATGATGCTTCCCTGGGGAAGGGAGGATCCCCCTTTCCTTGTGGCGACCAAGCCACGAGTAAGAGAAGATTGTGACATTGAAAATGACAAGGGAATTCCCTGGTGGTTAAGACTCCGGGCTTTCACTGCCATGGGCCCGGGTTTGATCCCTGATCAGAGAACTAAGATCCCAAAAGCCATGTGGCACGGCCAAAAAAAAAATAAGTTTAAAATAATAAAAATAAAGAAGAGGTCAGAAACCCAGTCCTGCATCATGTGATCAGGGGGTCAGAGAGAGGAGGAAGTGAAAACCTGACCCCTTCTGGCCCACACCTCAGTGGCTGGGACACAGAGCCGTTAGAAAAACCCAGAAAGATACCTGGAAGGCTTAGAATATCCCAGGCACAGAGGAAGGATTTCTTCAAGCCCCATGGAGAACTCCAACCCTCAGCTCAGATGAGAAGATGGAAGAGGAGGGGACCATAGATGGAAACCTAGATGAGACTGAGAAATGGCCCCCACGACCTGTGTACAGCGTGCAGGGGACCAAGTGCCCCAGTGAGGGGTGTGGACTGGCTGGGCGTGTAGGTGAGCTGGAAGGAAACTGGGGAGCAGCAGAGGTATCTTTTCCTCCTTGATAGTCATGTGAGGAGAAATGTGTCTGCCTCTAAACTATCTGTATGTTGCAGTGATTGCTGGAGCAGCAGCAGCCATCTTTTGACCAGAAGAGGACAAAGGCTACGGAGCAGCAAATCCAAAGGGGAAAAGGATTCTGGTCTTTGATGACGTCTGTGGGCCACTGAGCCCCAGAAGTGCTGCCTCTGGGCTTTAGAGAAGTGGTGTTTTGTTTTGTTTTGTTTTCATATTTAAGCCTTTGTCACTAGGATTCTCAATGGCTCATAGCCCAAAGCTCCCTAAGGACAATGAACCCTTTCCTGGTCATACGTGGAAAGCTTCTTTCCTGCAAAGGGACTTAACATCTTTGATTTTTCTGGAGAAAGGAAAGGGAAAATAAACAGATCACCAGCAACCACTAGCGTATTTTGTGAGAAAACAATTGTCTAAGCAGGATGATCCTTGTGAGAGAGAAAAACACTTGAAAGTATTTAATGAAAAAGAGGACATCTGGTTGAACAGCAGCTTTGAAGGAGGCAGCCCGGGACGAGTGGTAAAGAAAAGAGGAGGATAAAGTGAGGAAGCCCAGAGCAGCCCGCCTCCTGAGCTGACAGATATGCAAGATGTCAGCTTCCCTCGGATCCCTGGCACTGAGATGCCAAGGGAGGCTGTGCAGGTCCAGTGAGCTCTCTGAGCTTCAATGTCGTCATCTCCAAATTGGGGCTAATGACAAAACCAGCCCTATCTACGGCAGGTGAGTGGGTGTCCCATGGTGAAAGATGAGTTTTCCTCAGCGTCCTTGGATGTGGAACCACTGTGGTCCACACGACAACCCTATCTAGCCACTGAAGGGCATGGGTGTTCATCTTCCAACCTGCTCTGATGAGGACAACGCAGCCGCTCATCACTCCTCCCCAGCGCCAGCCTGGGCCACGCGCTTTCCTGGAGCCCATGCCCCCTCTGATGAGAGCCCACCCCTGCCTCTGCTGCCCACCCAAGGACTTGGTGGGTGGGGGGGTTCTCGGGGTGTCTTGCCCATTCTGTGAACAAATCTTGTCAGATGTCCGATCACCACCACCTACATCAGCTGTTTCCTTCTCAGCTCCTCCTGGGGGCCCAGGTCCAGGCCCTACCATGGCCACCAGGTGCCACCTGCCCCTGGATTTCCTTCCCGCCATGTGTACCAGGTAGCGCAGGACACCTGCAGCTGCCCCGTGACTGTGCACACTGGACGCTGAGAGCACGGGTCAAAGCCAAGGACTCTCTCACCGACACACACGGTAACACACGTAAAAGGAAGCCGTGAAAACAAATCCGTGTAAAGTACAAACATGGGTTGGCTATTCGAGCTACGGGGTGTTTGCAAGTGTTTATAAACAAGTAAACAAACTTCATAGTCCCTGGTTATTGAAGTAAACCAAGTCACTCTCCACTGGGTTTTGTTTTTAACTTTGCCACGAAGACAGCAGGGATCTCGGGCACAGTGAGGAACAGCAGCTTTCACGCTGACTATTTTTCTTATAATCCCCAAATTATAAATTCTGTGTTGAATCAGAAGTCACTCATTTAGAAAATATCCCCGATTGATACAGAGACAGAAAATGCATTGTCCAAGCCTGGGCAGTGCCCGGCATACGGACGGCACACAAGAAAGTTGTGGTGGGAACTTCCCGGCCGGTCCAGTAGTTAAGACTTCTCGCTGCCAATGTAGGGGGCACAGGTTCGATCCCTGGTCAGGGAACAAAGATCCCACACGCGTGTGGCCCAGCCAAAAGATTAAAAAAAAAAAAAAAAGATGTGGTGTCTCCTGCAATTTACAACTAATGCCACCAAGGACCAATGACGTGAGCTACCTAGAGGCACACAGTGCCTGCGAAATTTAAAAATAAATAAATAAATAAAAGAAGCTAGGGCTTCCCTGGTGGCGCAGTGGTAGAGAGTCCACCTGCCGATGCAGGGGATGCGGGTTCATGCCCCGGTCCGGGAAGATCCCACATGCCACAGAGCGGCTGGGTCCGTGAGCCATGGCCGCTGAGCCTGCGCGTCCGGAGCCCGTGCTCCGCAACGGGAGAGGCCACAACAGTGAGAGGCCCGCGCACCGCAAAAAAAAAAAAAAAGAAGAAGAAGCTAATACATGAATACAGTCAACTGATCTTGTCACCCACCATCTCAGACACACCAGGAAGACAGATAGGGTGGGGACAGAAACAGCAATGCTGATTCATTTCGTCTTGGGCCTCTGTTGTTTTGCTGTCCCAATAATACATTCTTGACTTGCAAGCCTTTCAAGAGAGGCTGAAAAGGAAAGGGGGAAAAGGAACAGCCTTGGATAAAACTTTGGCCACCAAGTCGAGAGGCTGGTCCACATGCATGTCTTTGTGTGGGTTGAAATCTATTTTCTCTGGGTTCCATGGATGGTTATAGCACCCAACGTTTTCCCAAAAACGTCAGGCGAGTTTACCACAGCAGTTAAGCTGTCTGCCATCTGCAAGAGGCCTGGCTTAAGGTTTCCTGAAGTAAAATATATTTTGAAAAGAAAAAAAAGTAAGTCTGTCAGTGTTTTGAGTATCAGTCAAGCCCAGCTGCGTGAGGCCTCGGGATTCTCAAGAGAGGGTCGTTCTCTCTAAAGGGATAGTTTAGTGTTGGCACGTTGACATTTCAGAACACAAGGAACACTCTGAAAAATGAAGTATTCCTTAAGAAACACTTCACCTAGTCTTGGGATTGGCAAAGTTACAACGTCTCTAGGAAATTCGGCCAAGCAGTTGAGATCAACACTCTTTATCATCTTCCCAAACAGCAAGTTATTTTCAGAAAAAAACCAGACTCGAATGGTAGCTGAATCTCATATTCCCACCCCACGGTCTCTTTAAAGTAAATAAGTGTCTAAAACGATGACAGTAAGACCTGTGGTTTAACATTCTCAGTGTCCGCAAAATCTTATATTCTCTCAGCAAAATCCCGCGGCTGAACAAAAGCTTTCATGAGAAAGGGAGGGGGGCAGAGTGGTTTACATTTCGATAGCACATGTGCCTGGGAATATTATGATTATTTTCAATTGCCCGTCTTTAACCCAGAGTTATTTATTTCTTTTTATTTTTTTATTTATTGAGAATAAAACGTTTATGCTTTATGGAGAAAGAAAATATTCCAGAAAGCAAAAAAGCATAGTCGATTTTATCCTCTGAACAAACGGGGGCGGGGTACGGGAATCCAAGCGTCTTCCTCATTCTCCTCCGGGAATAAATGACAGGAGATTTTTCTCATCTTCAAGCAGTGGTGTGTAGGTAAAACATCTCTCTGAGAGGAAAATTTGCTGCCTTTGCCAGTTTCCATGATGTAACTATTCCTACCATGGCCAATGTCAAGGCGTCAACAGTTTAACAATCAGATCCCTCAAATTCCTGAATATTTAATAACTGCTTCTCGGAAGAGGGTATAAGCCAGCGTCAGCTCACCGCTGTCTTGAAGAGAATTACTATTATTGTCCACAACATGTATTATTCATCTACGTAGCTAACTTTACGAGGCACTGATAAAATCCTAATAGGAAAGATAGAATATAGGAAAGGTCCCTGCTGTTAAGAACCTTACAATTTAACGAGAGAAAAGACATACAATAGAGGGCTTGAAAAGCACAGCTGGGTAGCGTCCTCTTTTTATGCTACGTCAGTTTGGAATGTTCTCTCCCCTTCCGGACACAACATTTAAAGACAGTCATAGTATCCAAGAGTGTCCAGGCAATTAAGATGGTGCCAGGCATTGAAACCATATGGTTTGGGGATGATGGAGGAGAGCTAAGTGTGTCTAGCATGGGATGGAGGAGGTACGAACCCAGAGGATGCACTTCAGTACGTCAGGCAAAGACAAATATCACATGATAGCACTTAATGTGGCATCTAATTAAAAAATGATACAGGGCTTCCCTGGTGGCACAGTGGTTGAGAATCTGCCTGCTGGTGCAGGGGACACGGGTTCGAGCCCTGGTCTGGGAGGATCCCACATGCCGCAGGGCAACTGGGCCCGTGAGCCATGGCCGCTGAACCTGCACATCCAGAGCCTGTGCTCCGCAACAGGAGAGGCCACAATAGTGAGAGGCCCGCGTACCACAATGAAGAGTGGCCCCTGCTCACCGCAACTGGAGAAAGCCCTCGCACAGAGTCAAAGACCCAGCGCAGCCAAAAATAAATAATTTTTTTTTAAAAATGATACAAGTGAATTTATTTACAAAACAGAAACAGACTGTAATTTGAGAGTTTCTTCTCAGAATAATACTAGAATGTGCCACATTGAAAGGTGACCACTGGTTAAAGAGCCTGAAGTGAGTGCAGTGCCTGGAGTCCCAGGCCAGGCACCTCCCTCCCAGGCACTGGATTGGGGGTGTGAACTGAATCCAGTCTACATACAGGCACAGTGTGAGTGAAAGAGTGTTCTCCTGGAAATGGTCCTAACTTAGCGATTTAGACAACCTGAGTGGGAAACGACGAGTCAATGATAAGAGGCTCTGCTGAAGGGCCAAGGCCCCCGTGGACATAGTCCTGCAGGTACAGGGATGCGTCCACCAGGGATGGCTCGGAACAGCTTTATCTCTCTCCTGGGGACACGTCAAGGTAAACATTCTACACTTGGAGCCACAGTCCACCACAAATGAAAACATTGCTCATTCAAAGATCACGAACATAATTCTGAGGAGAACAGTGGTTTCTTCTCTGGGGGTTGTTAAGGATTGTCACAGATTCAAGAAGTTTCCAGAACAAGGTAGACATTCCTCTCTCCGCATTGGTCCAGCCACTGCCCACCCAGCCGCCTGCATCCCAAGCCCTGCACTTAACCCAGGGCCCAGACGGTAAGACCACAGGCTCCCGACATTGGAGTCTCTCTCGCGAATAACTATCACTTTGTAGATAGAAATTGCAACGCACAAACCGATCTGCAGACCTCAGAATAAAACCTGGAGATCTTTCAGGTGGTGTTTTTAAGCTGCCAAAGGCACCCCTAGTTGGGATAATCGTACAGATGTTGGATCCTTCTTTGAGCTGACCGTGAACTCAGGACGTACAAGGCCAGCTTAGCCCTACGGTCCCCCCTCACCTCCCCACACAGCCATCCCTCAGGGGAGCTGACCCCGGCCAGTGAGCGCTGGTGGCCAAGCTTGCCTCTGGCGACACAGCCAGCCCCCAGCAAGGCTTCAGGGCCCCCTGGCAGGGCTCGCCCCTGCTGGCACTCGTGCTGTGAGGTAGTGTCGCCACTCAAGGGCTAAGTGTTCAGTGAGTGTCTTATCCTCTCAAAGACGACAAATGCATTACCCTACAGCTTGGGGAGCTCTGGGCCCTTTCGGACAATAGGGGAGTGGTGAGTGGAAAATGAAACCTCGCTGGGAAGGCATTGAACGGTTTCCAGATAACACAGTGGGAACTGACACAGAAAACCAGAATGTTTTCTATGCACACATGGGCAAACCCACACCAGCTCCTGGGGGAAAACAAGGTCTCTCATCTCTCTGGATTTGGGCGTCTGGAGATGGTTCCCCCTGGTGACTTGCCGGGGAGGATGGTGGAGCAGGAATGAGGCCTCCGCTCAGGCTGACGTGCTATCCATCCATCCCAATGTTACACCCCCCCTCCCCCGCCTCCAGCCCCTGGGAAGGCAGAAAAGCTGTCGAAAATTTCCAGGCTCTGGGGGAGAGGGCAGCTTTCCACCAGCCTTGCCCTTTGTCTCCAGCTGAGGTGCGCTATGCGTGTCCCCCCTACAGAGGGTGATGATGCTTCTCCTGCAATCATCGCCTCTGCTCAGGATTCTGGAACCTCAGCCCTGCAGTCTCAAGAGCCCAGCACTGGGGCCGCTATGGCGTCCCTGTGCACAGCACAGCTGCACACGGACCTGCCCACCACAGCAAGCCTCGGGGTCTTTCCCACCCCACCTCCTTGGCGGCCCAGGCCCAAGGCAAAGGCCAGGAGCCTTCCTGCCACCCACCACAGGTCAAGCCTAATGAGACCCTCTTCCAAGTGGTTCTCCCCAGGCCCCAGGGGAACTGAGTCCTCAGGCTCCCACGCATTCCCAGCCCAATCATGCCTTTGTTACATTTGATTTTTTAATTTTTAAAATTGTTTAATGGTTACTGGTTGCGATGGTTAATTTCATGTGTCAGGTCGGCTGGGCCACAGTGCCCAGTTGTTTGGTCAAACACAGATGTGGCTGTGAAGGTATTTTTTGTTTTTATTGAAGTATAGTTGACGTACAGTGTTGTGTCAGCTTCAGGAGTACAGCAAAGCGATTCCATTATATATGTACACATATATATTCTTTTTCATATTCTTTTCTGTTATACATTATTATAAGATAATGAATATAGTCCCCTGTGCTATACAGTAGACCCTTGTTGTTTATCTATTTTATATATAGTGTGTATCTGTTAATCCCAAACTCCCAGTTTATCCCTCCCTCTCCCTTTCCCCTTTGGTGACCATAAGTTTGTTCTCTAAGTCTCTGAGTCTGTTTCTGTTTTTGTAAATAAATTCACTTGTGTCATATTTTAGATTCCACATATAAGTGATAGCATATGGTATTTGTCTTTCTCTGTCTGACTTACTTTTAGATGTGATTAACACTTAAATCAGTGCACTCTGAGTAAAGCAGGTTTCCCTCTGCAATGGGGCAGGCCTCGTCCAAGCAGTCGAAGGCCTTAAGAAATAAGACTACGTACGGTCCCCGGGGGAAGAGGCGGCTGCCACCAGACTTCCTTTGGACTCAGGCTGCAGCATCAACTCCTCTGGGAGTCTCCAGCCTGCCAGCCTGCCCTGCAGATTTTAGATTTTTAGAAAGATTAGATGGTTGGATAGATAATCGCTAGGTAGCTAGCTAGCTAAATGGTAAATATATATATTATTCATTAATTACAAAAATCCTTTATATATATGTTCTTTCTCTCCATATATATATGTGTGTGTATATATATGGAGCGAGAGAGAGAGAGACACGGAGAGACAAGTATTCACATCCTATTTGTTCTGTTTCTCTAGGGAACCCTGACACACATTGGTAGACATATGGGCCTCCCCAAAATGCTATCCGGATAGTAAGTCACGAAGACGCACAAGCTGAGTGTCTTTGACCTCTGTGACCCCCAGCAGGTGCCCAGCCCCCACCTTCCACAGGACAGACCCTCAATAAACACATATTGGACGGGACCGGCACCCAGCCTAGGCCGGGCAGGGTGAAGGGCAGGAGACCGGGCAGGGCAGGTTGACGCCCCGAGAGCCCGGGCGCCTCCCGTGGGGTCTGCGGGGAGGAGTCGCTGGGCCACGTGCACGGACGGCGCCCCTCCCCTCCTCCCCCGCCCACAGGGCCAAGCGCCTGGCTGGCACTGCCCTAAACGCTTGCGGAACCAGCTGGGCATGAACGAGGGCCAGGGATGGTCTGCAAATTTCAGCTGACCACAGTGTCCCAGGGAGTCAGAACCTTCCAGACCGCGCGCAGTTCTGCCCAAAGGCCGAGCGGTGCCCCTTTCCGACAGCCCAGGGCGGCCCGCAGCAGGCGCGGCCCTCAGCACGGGGAACGGGGACCCTGGCCTGGCCGCCCCAGCGCTGAAGCTTCTCCTCCACGAAGGATGTGGCCTCGGGTTCCCTCCATCCCGGCAGCGCTCACTGTTTCCCGCTAATCTGGGAAGAAACGGGTGCTGATACAAAACCCCGGCGTCGTGCCGCAGGGCCTCGCAGCTCCACGCACAGCTCACACCCCCAGGGCGCCCTCGAAGGTGCCTCCTGTCTTGTCACCGCTACTCATGGCTTTTCCTGTCCGGAATCCCGACAGTGGACCCACATCCTTCCTGGGGCCTGGAACGCTGGTTCTCCTTGAATCGCAGCCCTTTGGGGATGGAGCCAGGGAGTCAGGAACCACCGAGGCCTCCCCTGGCCCCGCCCCCGGCAGACCCGGGTGTCCCCCTTCCTTCCCCTGCCCGCTCCCGTCACCACCACAGAGTAAGCAGGAGTACACACGCCTTCTTACTTTGCGGTGTCGGCACAGCAGTGACTCAGGGATCTGAGGACATCTCACATCACAAGAGGCCATGAATGAAATTCTTGATCTGTTCATCGATTTGTTTGTTTTGGGCCGTCCACGCAAAGTGGAGAACTCTGGGGGCTGCCAGGCGCCTCCTGGGGACCACCCCCTGAGATCAAACAGCTGATAGAAAAAACTTGGCGGGTCTAAGAGCCCCTTCAATGCTGACCAAACAGCTGGTTCGGCCAGGTGGGCATTGAGGGTGGGGTGAGGTGACGGGCAGGTAGGAAAGCCGTCAAGGCCACGGCTCCCACATGGGGGCTGGAAAGGCACCTCGACTTGTGGCTCCTTCTCTCTCCTCAGAGCAATCAGGGCCGACCCCTCCCAGCTCCCCCACCAGACTTGCACTGCTCAGCTGAGGGCCGCAGGGTTTCAGGGTGCTCAGGGCCCCGAGAGACACAGGGCACAGAGAGAAACCACCGCTATGCGCTCGCAAGCTTGGAGCCTGGAGCCCCAGCGTCCTTGTCCATCCCAGTCTATCCCCAGCTCGGGGAGGGGGCTTTGAGCCAGCCTGGCTATCCCTGCAGCCCTGGAGCCAGGCCAGGGGAGCCCCAGCAAAAGTTGCCTTCCCCAGGCCTCCCCAGGGCAATTATTTGCAGGCTGGCTTCCCCCCCCCAACATAAAGGGAAATGCTTGGAAGGAGGTGGGAGGGCGTCTGGGGGTGAGGGATGAGGCTGACGAGCCCTTTTCATACTAGAAGCTTCTATCTTCCTAAAACCCCAACGACCTCAAGTAGGCCTTTTATCCAGCCTCTAGGGAGACAATATCAACCTGCTGATAGTAATAAGAAGATAAGGATTAAGGAGAAGGTGAAATTTCAAATCCCCCAAAAGGAAAAAGTAGATTACCTACTGTGTTAGTTTACCTGGGCTGCCCTAAGGAGGTACCACAAACTGGGTGTCTCAGAACAACTGAAATGTCTTCTTTCATAGTTCTAGAAGTCCAAGATGAAGGTGTGAGTAGGACCAGCTTCCCTCTGAAGGGTCTAGGGGAGAACCTTTTCCAGGCCCCTCCCCCAGCTTCTGGTGTTTGCTGGCGCTCCTTGGCGCTCCTTGGTTTGTAAACACATGACTCCCATCTCTGCCTCCATTGTCACATGGCATCTCCCTGTGTGTCTGTGTCTCTTCTACTCTTCCAGTCGTATTGGATTAGGGCCCCCCCTACTTCAGTCTGACCTCATCTTAACTAATTACATCTGCAACAACCCTATTTCTAAATAAGGTCACATTCACAAGGTACCAGGGGCTAGGACTTCAACATATCTTTTTAGGGTACCCAATGCAACCCACAACTCCTACAAAAGGTCAAAACCAAATTTTCACAGAGCTGTCAATGGTGACAGATACAAGAGAACAGCAGAGAATCACTTAAATATTTGGAAGGAAAAGCATTTTAGCCTAAAACGGTATATCCAGGTTTGTGACGAAAACTAAATTATTACTTAACATAATAAGTAACATTATTCTCATACGTACGTGATTTCAAAGAATTTATCCCACAAAATCCTCTTTGAGAAAATCCTTGAGTTGTTGACTCTGGTAAGAAGAAGAAGAAGAAAAAAAAGGAATCCGGAAGAAAGCAGAAAGATACAACAAGTAGGGATCAGGATAAAATTTAGCAAAAGAAAAAAAAATGTTGTCAAAAATCATCAACTGCTACCAAGTCCAAGCTCGTACTGCTCACTACATGGCAGGCCAATAAATCAGGAGACGAGGTGTTGGGGCAAAGAATAGTGGCTTTATTAGAAAAGCCAGCAGACCAAGAAGATGGCATTTGCCCCATCCCAGGGCTGACTTTGGCCAGTGATGACCACCGGTGAGCTGATTAGAGCTGGATTCCAGCCACTCACAGCCTTTCCTGCCACGTACCCTCCCCCCACTCCTCCCGAGCCCCTCATATACCCCTTCCCAAGACCCCCTCTCCAAGGCTCTGCTTCCAGGAACTTGGCCTGAGGCACGAGGAACCTAATTTTATTTTTTAACATTTTAAAAAATTTATTTATTTTATTTATTTATTTTTGGCTGTGTTGGGTTTTCATTGCTGTGCGCAGGCTTTCTCTGGTTGCGGCAAATGGGACTTCTCTTGTTGTGGAGCACGGGCTCTAGGTGCGTGGCTTCAGTAGTTGTGGCACGCAGGCTCCGTAGCTGTGGCTCGCGGGCTCTAGAGCACGGGCTCAGTAGTTGTGGCTTAGCTGCTCCACGGCATGTGGGATCTTCCTGGAGCAGGGCTCGAACCCTGTATCGGCAGGCGGATTCTTAACCACTGCGCCACCAGGGAAGCCCAGGAACCTCATATTTTGGACTCGTGTAATAGGGAAGAACAAATCTAACTCCATATTGGATCTGTTTCTTTTACTTTAACCTTTGTATTCTGTTGCTTTTGCTTTCAGTTAAGAATGTTGCCTGTAGCCTGAAATATACGGGATAGCCCATCCTCAAGTCTCTGACCTTTAAGAGTATAATACTTTTCCATTCATATAGAGATAAAAAGTTGCATAACAGACAATAACATTTGTCTCGTTGGAGGTTTGTGACCTGACCTACTTGGGCAGATGAAAAAACAAAGGATTCCTGCACCAAGAAGTTTCCAACAACCAGCCACCCTCCCTCTCCTTTTAATATAAAAGAAGCCTGAATTCTAACTGGGACATCAGTCTGCCATCCTCTCGGTCTGCTGGCTTTTCTAATAAAGTCACTATTCTTTGCCCCGACACCTCGTCTCCTGATTTATTGGCCTGTCGTGTGGCGAGCAGTACGAGCCTGGACTCGGTAACAGTTGATGATTTTTGACAACATTTTCTTTTCACTCTGGAGCCGAGAAGCTCAGCCCCAAGCCCTCTCCCAGCTCTGCGGGCCTGAGAAGACCACCCTCCCCCAGAAGCAGTTCACCCATTGCTTTGATGCCAGCACTGTGTTTGAGGGGCTTGTGAGATCCCCAGATCCCTTACAATCAATACCACACTCAGAAGGTCATCAGGGTCCGCCAGTCTTGGGGGAGGAGGTCTGGGGTGCAGCCCTCCCGAGCAAGGGGTCTCACTGTGGATGCAAAGACGCAACCATCTTCAAAGATGCTCACATATTTCATTTCAAGAAACTGGAACCAACTTGTTTCTGTCGAATTGAGCACACGTGGAACATTTCTTCATGCACCCCAGTCGGCTGATCTGCCAAAGTTAAAGACGTCAGAGGAAACAGAAAACTCACCCACACTCACAGCCAAAGATGTCATGAACATCCAAGAAACGCAGGAAGGGTTCAACCAGCATTGTTCAGCCTCATGGTCAAGAAAAAGGCGGGCTTCTTTCCCACTCTGGTAACAACTGCTTTCCTCCAAATTGTCCCCCCAAAATGGTATCAAGACTTCTCAAACACACGCGTGCACGTGCACATGCACACACACCGGATCTGTGTCCCAGGAGAGCATGTCCCACTGGAGGTGGCCATGCACGTGCAGCTGTGAGTCCAGACACAGGCTGACGGGGGCTGCACACTCGAGTCGCAGCACCTGCCCTGCTGGGAAATGACGAAAGCTGAAAACAGGCTGAAACGGAGACTCTCGTTAAAGAAAGCTGGCCTTTTCCTCCTCAGATAATTTGAGGGCAAGATATGATTTTTTGTCTGAGTATATTTATGGTATTTTTCCATTTGATAAAGCATTAACAAAGGAAAAGGAAACAATGCTAAGAAACACTATTTCCGTTTTCAAGGGGGGGTGGGAATTCCTTTCGGAGGGGCTGTGCCCAAATCTGTAAATAGCCAACCTTGGAACGAACACAAGGGAAACCAACGTGCATGCCTATGTGTGAGTGAGGGGCGGGGATCCTCACCTTCCAGAACGTCCCCACCCCTTGTGGCGGAGGGAAACCATCTACAGCTGGAAGGCTGCAGACCTGACAGGAGCCCAGGCATGAGGAGCTGCTCCTGGGGTCCAGGTAAGACCCTGTCCCACCACCACGAGCTTGCAGGCACGCGCACGCACACACACACACACACACACATTACATACACTTGTTTCACTGTGTTTCTTTCCACTGCAGGAAAGGGACAAGCAGAGGCTGGGGGCACAGTGCAAGGGACACTTGCTTTACACTGTCTATCTCTTTGTGCCTTTTGTGTGTGTGTGTGTCCTTCGGATGAACTGTTGTCTTCTAAGAGATTCTGGCTCTACTTCCTAATCTCCAGCAAGGACCCACTCTCCTTCTGGAACACAGCATGCCCTCCCCTCCCCACCCACTCTGACACACACACCACATACAGCACACACACCACCCGCACCCCACGTGCATGTGCACACACCCCTGGCCCGGAGGACACCTCCCGCAGAGTTTCTGAACCCAGGTGCTGGCAGGGCTCAGCTTGCAAAACAGGTCAAGCCAGGTCAGGATGCACCCTCGGATGGGACAGGAAGGGCCCTGCCGAACAAATCTCCAGGGTGCAGTGCCATCTAGAGGCTCCTCTGTGGCGCTATTTCCCAGCTCCGGCGGAAAGGGAACGCCAGCGCTTGGCGTCATGAAGCGGGGGGGCGGGGCTGGGATCCAGAGGAAGGTGCCACGTTTCCTAGGAGGACTCGGGAGCTGGGGCTGCCCCTTCGACGTGCTGGCCTGGCCACCAAGGCAGCCGGATGTGCTCCACACTCCTGCAATTTTGTGGCTCCACCTTTTATATATTTATAACTCCTCCTTTTACACACATGCACACACATATTTACATTTTTTTCGCATTATAAAAGTAAAGCATTTGAAAAGAGGCCAAATGTCATTAGTCACCGAAAAATGCAACCTAAAATCATATACTCCCACCCGAACGCTCATAGGAGGAACACTAAGTATTGGTGAGACCGTGAAGCAGCTAGACTCACACCACACACATCAGGGCATAAACCCAGTCACCGGCAGAAACTATGTAGTGCTTATCTGTGGAAGTCGAGCCCGGGCAGCCCTTGGCACTGCAGTCCCTCTCCTGCTGTACTCCTAACACTCAAGTGGGCACTCAGACCCGCTGCCCCCTCCCAGGTGGATAAAACGAGGATCTGGGGGACTTCAGCCCCCTCACTGGGCCCTTCACCCCTGCTGGGGAAGGTCCCCCCAGGTGCAGTGGCATCACGGGTGTGGCTGGCCCCCTCCACCTGCGATCTCTCCATCCCCTTTCGAGGCAGCAGTCCTCCACCAGGGACGGTTTGGCGCCCAGGGCGTCTGGAGACGTTTCCGGTTGGCAGCACGGGGGAGGACGTGCCTCTGGCATCTAGTAGGTGGAGGCCAGGGATGCTGCCCGACATCTTCCAGTGCACAGGCAGGCCCTCACCATCGAAGGCCCATCTGGCCAAAATACCAATAGCGTGAGGTTGAAAAATGCTGCCTGAAACGCCCAACTGTGGAGCAGTGGTGTAAATTATTACTGCTTTTACATAAATGAACGTTTTTGCTAAAAGTTTAGAATAAAAAACTTCTAAGTAGAATTAAGCAGGACACGGTTATAATATAAATACATTCAGTCTGTATCGAAAAGGACAAAGCTGCAGAACGACAAAGTCAGGGAATGAGAGCACGTGTTTTCTGGGGCTTATGTGCAACTTTTTTTTTTTTTTAAGAGGGATTTGTTTTTTTTTAAGATGTTGGGGGTAGGAGTTTATTAATTTGTTCATTTATTTTTGGCTGTGTTGGGTCTTCGTTTCTGTGCGAGGGCTTTCTCCAGTTGCGGCGAGCGGGGGCCACTCTTCATCGCGGTGCGCGGGCCTCTCACTATCGCGGCCTCTCTTGTTGCGGAGCACAGGCTCCAGACGCGCAGTTTCAGTAGTTGTGGCTCACGGGCCTAGTTGCTCCGCGGCATGTGGGATCCTCCCAGACCGGGGCTCGAACCCGTGTCCCCTGCATCGGCAGGCAGACTCCCAACCACTGCGCCACCAGGAAAGCCCTATGTGCAACTTTTAATGCTTCCTTTATCAGCGGCGGGGCCACTCTGGTCTCCAGCTAATACTTCTCTCCTTCACCTAAAGGCTGTATGTCTTTGGGCTTGTGAGGGTGTCCACATCCAAATGCTTCTATATGGAGCCATTCAAGAAATACATTTCTGTGTATTCTTCCCTCCCCTAAAGATAGTGTCTTGCTCGACATTCCTTTTGCCTATTTGGGTAATTTGAGTGATTTAATTATTTTAACTCTGAGACTGATGATTGAAAGATCAACATAGTCAAGATGAACTAGTCATATGATCTATTATCGTCGACATTAGCCATGAAAATTGTTTCCACCCACCATGGAGTTATTAAGCATTTAACTTAGTACTACATAGAATTTACTGAATGCCATGGAAGACACAAAAAAAGTAGAAGACATGGTGTCTACATGTGAGGAATTGTGTGTGTTCATTTTTTGCCAAATGCTGTCTCGATTGTGGCTCTATTTGGTGTCTTAGAAACACTGAAGCCTCTTTCAGTGGCCTTTATTTGTTGATTCACATCATTCAGATACAATCCAACAAAGTTTCAAAATTTATTCTGGCTGTTTTGCTGTTGAAGAATTAAGTATTACCCTCTGGAAAACAGTTTTGTAGAAGAAACCAAAACCCAACAGCTCCAAACATCTCAGCAGAAACCAACATAAGGAATCAGTATAATCCTCAAGGGCTGGCCCCAGAGTAATCTAAGGAATCAATGTAGGAGAAAATCCAATCTCCTCATTAATAATTTGTTTTACATTTTAGAAGTAAGACATGTACGTCATAAACTAAAATTCCAAACAGCACCAGAAAACATACAAACGTTGGTCTCCCCCTCGTCTGATTTCCCAGCCTCCCTACTGTGGGTTTTTTTGTGTATTCTTTCAGAAATTCTTTATGCATACAACAAACAAGCATATATGTTTTTATAAATTGGGGTTGTGCTACATATTATTTTTGCAACTTGCTTTTTTTCAACTTTTGATACGTATAAAATTTACCATATTAACCATTTTTAAGTATACGGTTCAGTGGCATTAAGTGCATTCACATTGCTGTGCAAACGTCACCACCATCCATCTCCAGAACTCTTTTCGTCCTGCGAAACTGAAACTCTGCCCCCATTAAACAACAACTTCTCACTCCTCCCCTGGCACCCACCATTCTGCTTTCTGTCTCTATAAATCTGACTACTTTAGATGCTTCATATAAGTGGAATCATACAGTATTTGTCTCTTTGGGGACTGCCTTATTTCCCTTAGCATTATGTCATCAAGGTTCATCAAGGTTGTGGGATGTGTCAGAACTTCCTTCCTTCCTTTTTAAAGCTGAATAACATTCCATCGTGTGTATAGACCACAGTTTGCTTATCCATTCTTCTGTCTGTGGATACACGGGTTGATTGTACACTTTAGCTACTGTGAATAAATAATGCTGCTGTGAACATGAGTGTACAAATATCTCTTCAAGACCCTGCCTTGAATTCTTTCAGGTATATCTCAGAAATGGAATTGCTGGATCATATAGTAATGCTATGTTTAATTCTTGGAGGAGCTGTCAAACTGTTTTCCTGGGAGGCCATACAATTTTACATTCCCACCAACAGTGCACAAGAGCTCCAGTTTCTCCATATCCTTGCCAACACTGGTTATTTTTTTTATAGTAGCCATCTTAACGGGTACAAGGTGGAATCTCATTGTGATTTCAGTTTGCATTTCCCTAATGACCTAAAGTTTAGTGATGTTGAGCATCTTTTCGTGTGCTTATTGGCCATTTGTATGTCGTCTGTTCACATTTTGTAGATTAGAGCTTAGTCACATGGCAACATCTAACTGCAAGGGAGCCTGGGAGATGCAGTATAGTTGGGTTTGCATTAGCTATCTATTATGCCTAATAATGTTGCCATTAATTTAGTATCTTAAAACTAAACATTTCTTAGCTTGCAGTTCCTGTGGGTCAGGAGCTTGGGCACAGCTCAACTGGGTCCTTTGCAAGGTTGCGGTTAAGGTGTTGGCTACGGCTGCAGTCTCATCTGAGTCTGGACTAGGGAAAGATCTGCTTCTGGTTGTTGGCAGCTGTAGAACTGAAGGCTTCAGTTTCTTGCTAACAGCCCCGTCTGAAGCTTCCTTCAGCTCCTAGGAGCCATGTTCAATTCTTTGTCATATGGGATTTCCTCGAAGCCAACAAAAGAGAGAGAGACTCCAGCAAGATAGGTGGTGCAATCTTACATACATCATCACTTGCACACAAGCATGTGTGTCCTGCTACCTTTGCCATATTCTATGGCTAGAGACAAGTTGCATGTCCTGCCCACACTCAAGGGGAGGAGACTATGCCAGGGTGTGAACATCAGGGATTGTGGGCACAATTCTGGAGTCCTACTGAGGCCTCCCTAGTATTCCACAGCAATGGAAGAAAGAATACAGATTTCAGAGGGCACTGGCTATCAGCCCCCACCACATTAGGTTGCAAATATTTTTCTTAGCAATGGAAAATTGCTAGGTATTTTAGCAATTTTATATTTTAATATAAAATTCATATTTTATTTGATGGTTACTTTTTGGTTGATATTTTAAATTCATTTGTGGTACCCTTGACATAAAATCTTTCAAATTGCGTGAAGTCAAATGTATCAATATTTTCCTTTACAGCTTCTGAATTTTGTCATGATTTGTGTCATGTCATGCAAGACCTCCCCCCTTCCAAGATTATATAAAATCCCATTCACATTTTCTCCTAAAATAACTCATTATTATGGCCAAGCATCCCATTTGGGGGAATTTTTCTTCACTACTAATGTAATTTATGTAGACTGTTTTGCTGCTGACTTGCTTGAAAAGCTATTTGTTCGCAATTTTGCTAATCAGTGACTTTTTAAGGGGAAGAAGTAGGATTTCAGCAAATTATTTTCACCCTTTAATATACAATTCTTAGTGCGGTTCTCAGATAAGCACTAAAATTTGATGGGAAGCTCTTTTTTGGTGCAAAATCAGCATTATTCACATGTAGGCACTGAGACTGTTTATTCCAGTTCTGAGTTCTCAGCCTTTCTTGAACAGGGCATGACTTTATGTGCGCTGGGCTGTTTACCCTCACAGGTCACTCTTTTGCTGAGTGTTTACTTCCAACAGAAACTAATGATTGTGCCCATAGTATTCACTCAAATAAAGTCACCTGCCTCTCAAACAGAGGCTAAATCGTTTGGGAAATCATGAAGAAACAGAGTTTCCTTCTTTTCACTCAGCAAATACTTAGTGCACCCCCTACTCTGGGCAAAGCAAACTATCCAAAGTGGGTAGCTGCTAGCAAAAAAAGTACTTTGAAAGCTTGCCACCGGCAAAGGAACCCCATAATTTAGTTCCACAGATTCTACACTCGTGTTAATAGTATAATAGCCCAGCATTCTTCAGACATCCAAGTAGCATGAGACCTTCAAGCTTGGCCACCTTAGGCCCTGGTGGCTTGAGTGGAGAATAAAAGGATAGAAAGAAGAGACCAATGTCTCCTGCATCTCTGTGTCTGTGACAGTTTTTGCATCTGCAATACTCATTATTTCGCCAGGCCCAGAACTGATGTCCATAAAGCCATGTGTAGTAGATACAAATATCGGTTGATAAAAGCAGGTGTAACTCTGTTCATTTCTCTGTAGCTCAGCATAATTTCCACCAATCGAATCCGGGTCCCCGGACTTTCCTGAGTTGCAGCTGAGTTCAAGGAGAAGTTCATGGTTCCCTGGTGTTGCAGAGGGGCTCAGGGGGTGTCATCTGTCCATGCTTGCCCCTGCTGAGGTGGCCTCAGGCCCACCCATCCTGCTGAGTCAGGCCCCTCTCCCCGGCCCAAGGCCCCCAGGGCCCGGTTTTCTGTCTGGGTCTCTCCCAGTGCTCCCACTCAGTGGTCTGCACAGAGGAGTCCTTTCTGACGCCCCCCAGGGTTGGCCCAGACCAGACTCCAGTTTTTTCTCTCTGTGGTCCCCTCCCTTCCCTGAGACAAAAAAAAACCCCACCTGAGTGAAGGATCAGAGGGCAAAAAGGAAAACATCAACTGATATTTCCAAATCATATGCTGCCACACTTGTCAGATAGGCTGACACACCACAGGGAGATTCAGACCCAAGAGCAAACTGGACCGTCAACCTACCGTAATGCAGAAAACTCCTTTTTTAAAAAAGGAGGCTATACACTGTTGCTTAACAATGCAAGGCTAGGTAAGCATTGATTTGGTTAAGTGTGATTAAAGTTAGCTTTCGGGCTTCCCTGGTGGCGCAGTGGTTGAGAGTCTGCCTACCGATGCAGCGGACGCGGGTTCGTGCCCCAGTCCGGGATGATCCCAGATGCCGCGGAGCGGCTGGGCCGGTGAGCCGTGGTCACTGAGCCTGCGCGTCCGGAGCCTGTGCTCCGCAACAGGAGAGGCCACAGCAGTGAGAGGCCCGCGTACCGCAAAAAAAAAAAAAAAAAAAATTTAGCTTTCAAGAGACCCTAAAACTTATTATTTTACATTACGACATAGGCTCATAGCTTTACCAGAGCTGTAGCCACATTAATACTGGTTTAAACAAGAAAGACTTTTCTTTTCTGTCACATCCGGTCTGGGTGTAGGGTCCCTCTGTCTCATCGCTCCATCAGTCCTGGGGGTGGCTTCAGCCATGGCATCCAAACTGGCTAAGTACCACCATGGCCACATGCCTGCAGGTAGAAGAGAAAAAAGGGAAGGGTGTCACTCCTGGGAGTTGCATCTAATGCTTCCTCCCCTTGGCCACACCCAGCTTCAAGGAAAGCTGGGAAAGGTAGTCCTTAGGGAGCCCCAAAACTGGGAGTGTCATTACTGCAGAAGATGGGACAGTGGCTAGTAAAGGACAATTAGCAATCGGTGATGCTCTTCTATAATAAAACAGCTACTTTGTAAAAATGCTATCCATCCTTCAAAGCCTAGATCAGACACCTCCTCCCTCATCAGTTCTCTGAACTAAGTGATTCCTTCCCCCTCCAAACTATACCCACACCATTCATGTGACAATTACCCTCAAACAGCCTCCTCCCCACAAGCTGACCCCTAAACCTCCTCTATGTCCCTATATGGCAGCATCCACCTCTGACAGCACCCACCAGGGGAGGAAGGGTCGCCTTTCCCCATCACGTAAAGGGCCTGTTTATTGAGTTTGTGGCAACAGACCCCTTCTATTACCCCCCCGCATCCATTCAACACACACACACTCACACACTCACACTCACACACTTCTCTGCTAACAACCCCCCATGTCGTCAGCAAGCCCCTGCCCAGCGCTGGGGGGGCCACGATGGGTCTAGACCCATCTTGGCAATTTCTTTCCACTCTGATGTCCAGATGCGGCCACGTGACCTGGTTCTGGCCAGTGAGATGTAAGGGGACATTCCCTCCAGGGGCTCCACCAAAAAGGGTGCAGCCTTGGCTGCCAACACCCTTCCCCCTTTCCTTTTCCTCTTCCTCTGGCCTCTGTCCTAGAGGCACTTTCTGGAGACGCAACTGCCTCTGCAACCACGAGTGGCCAAGGCAACGGGCTGCAAGTGCAGAGCCAAAAGAGTAACATGGGTCTCTGAGCCCCTGCAGCAGCCCATGGCCAACCCACTTGGACCTCTTGATAAACAGGACTATTCCATTCATCAGGCTAAGAAGAAATGCACTAGCACGCCACAAGAAGACATGCGTGTTGCTTACTACTGAGTGAAAGAAGTCCATCTGAAAAGTCTGCACACTGCACCATTCCAACTCATGACGTGCTGGAAAAGGCCAAACTATGAAGACGGTAAAGAGATTAGTCTCCAGGGTCTAGGGGGAGGGAGGCATGAAGAGGCGGAGCACACAGGATTCTTAGGTACTGAAAATTCTATTCTATATGATTCTCTTTTTCTTATCAGAGCATAATTGCCTTACAATGTTGTGTTACTTTCTGCTGTACATTGAAGTGAATCAGCTATATATATATATCTATATCCCCTCCTTCTTGGATGGACCTCCCTCCCACCCCCCTCATCCTACCCATCTAGGTCATCACAGAGCACTGAGCTGAGCTCCCTGTGCTATATAGCAGGTTCCCACTAGCTAGCTATTTCACACATGGTAGTGTATTCATGTCAAACCTAGTCTCCCAGTTCGTCCCACCCTCCCCTTCCCCGCCCTCCACATGTCTGTTCTCTACGTCTATGTCTCTATTTCTGCTCGGCAAATAAGTTCAACTGTTCATTTTTCTAGATTCCACATACATGCGTTAATATACGATATTTGGTTTTTTCTTTCTGACTTACTTCACTCTGTCTGACAGACTCTAGGTCCATCCACATCGCTACAAATGACCCAATTTCATTCCTTTTTATGGCTGAGTAATATTCCATTGTATATGTGTACCACATCTTCTTTATCCATTCATCTGTCATTGGACATTTAGGTTTTCTCCATGTCCTGGCTATTATAAATAGTGCCACAGTGAACATTGGGGTAAATGTGTCATTTTGAATTATGGTTTTCTCAGGGTATATGCCCAGTAGTGGGATTGCTGGGTTGTATGGTAGTTCTGTTTTTAGTTTTTTAAGGAACCTCCTCCATACTGTTTTCCATAGTGCCTGTATCAATTTACATTCCCACCAACAGTGCAAGAGGGTTCCCTTTTCTCCACACCCTCTCCAGCATTTACTGTTTGTAGATTTTTTGATGATGGCCATTCTGACTGGTATGAGGTGTTACTTCATTGTAGTTTTGATTTGCATTTCTCTAATAATTAGTGATATTGAGCATCTTTTCCTGTGCCTCTTGGCCATCTGTATGTCCTCTTTGCTGAAATGTCTATTTAGGTCTTCTGTCAGTTTTTTAATTGGGTTGTTTGTTTTTTTGATATTGACCTCCATGAGCTGTTTATATATTTGGAGATTAATTCTTCATCCATTGTTTTGTTTGCAAATATTTTCTCCCATTCTGAGGGTTGTCTTTTAGTGTTGTGTATGGTTTCCTTTGCTGTGCAAAAGATTTTAAGTTTCATTAGGTCCCATTTGTTTATTTTTGGTTTTATTTCCATTTCTCTAGGAGGTGGGTCAAAAAAGATCTTGCTGTGGTTTATGTCAAAGAGTGTTCTTCCTATGTTTTCCTCTAAGAGTTTTATAGTGTCCAGCCTTACATTTAGGTCTTTAATCCATTTTGAGTTTATTTTTGTGTATGGTGTTAGGTAGTGTTCTACTTTCATTCTTTTACTGAAAGATGTAAAATGCAGCGGTCCAGTTTTCCCAGCACCACTTATTGAAAAGGCTGTCTTTTCATCACTGTATATTCTTGCCTCCTTTGTCATAAGTTAGGTGACCATATGTCCATGGGTTTATCTCTGGGCTTTCTATCCTGTTCCATTGATCTATATTTCTGTTTTTGTGCCAGTACCATACTGTCTTGATTACTGTAGCTCTGTAGTATAGTCTGAAGTCAGGGAGTCTGATTCCTCCAGCTCCGTTTTTCTTTCTCAAGATTGCTTTTGCTATTCACAGTCTTTTGTGTTTCCATACAAATTATGAAATTTTTTGTTCTAATTCTATGAAGAATGCCATTGGTAGTTTGATAGGGATTGCATTGAATCTGTAGATTGCTTTGGGTAGTATAATCATTTTCACAATATTGATTCTTCCAATCCACGAACATGGTATATTTCTCCATCTGTTTATGTCATCTTTGATTTCTTTCATCAGTGTTTTATAGTTTTCTGAGTACAAGTCTTTTGCCTCCTTAGGATTTATTCCTGGGTATTTTATTCTTTTTGTTGCGATGGTAAATGGGATTTTCCCCTTAATTTCTCTTTCTGATTTTTCCTCCCTCCCTCCCACAGTTCTAGGACCCACATGGCCCAGAGGCGGCTTCAGAGGGCGGAGAACCCGGCCCGGGAGCCCAGCAGCCTTCCCGGAGCCCGACTGGGCAGGGAAAATGCTAGGCGCACTCCCCCCGATCCTTCAAGCCCCCGAGCATCCCTGAAGGAGTGGGAACCCCTCCCTCCTCCCAGCCACCCCTCAGGGGTGCTGGTCCTGTCCAGCCTCCACTTCTTGTCCCCCCTCCCTCCCCCCCATGTCCTACCCAGTTGCTCGGGGGTTCCTCCCATCTCTTTGGGCGTTGAAGTCCCCCACCAGCATCCGGCAGGTGCCCTAGGTGTGGGGAGACACAAATTCCGCATCCTCCCATGCCCCATCTTGACTCTGTCCCTCTATATGATTCTACAGTGGTGGATACATGTCACTGTACATTGGTCCGAACTCACAGAATGTACAGCACCCAGAGTGAACCCTAATGTAAACTATGGAGTCTGGGCGATGATGCCATGTCAATGCAGGTTCATCGATTGTAAAACGTCCCCCTCTGCTGGTGGGTGGTGATAGTGAAGGAGGCTGCATGTGTGGGAGCAGGGGGTAGATGGAAGACCTCTGTACCTTCTGCTCAATTTTACTGTGAACCTAAATTTGCTCAAAAAAATAAACTCTATTTATTGAAAATAAATGCTTATGACTATTCACCCCTGTTTGCTTCCACCTCTGCCGTCAGGTGTTCTGATACGAGCAGCCAGATGTGACACGAGCTGCAACCTACCTTCTCTCCACGCTGGTGTGAATTCACGGAACCCACCAATCCCCTCCCCGGGCAGAAGGGCTGGGAAACAACCCACCTGAGTCCACTGGCACCCCATCTCCCTTGGCCAACCTCCTCATCTTGGTGGCCGGGGATGGCCCTGGGTTTTGTGGACAAGAGCTGGGATCCAGGTTGGAGCAGACCCAAGAGCCCAGACAGCTCCCAGACCACAGCCTCGGGTCTCGTGACCACGTGAGTCCAAGGTGACCCAGGACTCCCTTCGCAGGGAGATCTGAACTCTTGGGGTGCTCCATGCTGGCCTTACTTCTGTGATGGATGGGTTAGCTCGCTGGGCCGCAGGCTCCCAAAGGGAGGGCCCAGGACTGGGCCGGGCATCACATCAGTGTCCGTTAAACAATATCAAGCCCCTATTGAAATTCTGCTGTGGCCTCAGACAAAGAAGAGAGCTCCCACACAGTCGTGAGGCAATTATACTCCAATAAAGATGTGGGGAAAAAAAAAAAAGCACTTCCTACACAAAGTGAATATCTAAATGTTTTGAGGACCTTAGTTTCATTCATTTTACATATTAATGTTATAAATAATATAATATTCATTTGATAAAAGATTGCTACCAACCTTGAAAAAAAAAAAAAAAGAAGAGAGCTCCCAGCAGGCCAAATGGAAGCCACCAGAGAGAACACGGAAACTGTCACCTTCCATGTCACCGTGGATCCAGCCTCTTGAGTCTGCAGCCGCTCCAAAGAAAACCCACATTGATGGCTCGAAAGCAGAGCCCTGTGTGGGGTGCAGAGCTACCTGGAAGGAAGCCCAGCAGACACAGACAATTTATGGTTCCCGAGGGGGCAGCTGGAAGCCAGCCTCTTCAGAGGTGGCTGCGGGAGCATGTGGGGTCACATATGGAAACAATCTCGGCGTGGGGGGGGGTGAAGCTGGCCTCTGGAGATGTGGCCGGGCGGGGCGCGCAATTAACCCAAGAAGAAGCCTCGTTAACGGGCCTGCAAAACAGCACACGCAGCCCCGGGGTCCAGGAAGGAAGAAAACACCTGGCGTTCCAGCAACTCCTAGGTCAGACGTCTCAAAAAGGAACAGTGCAGGAATCCACGCACTTTGTTTTGATAAACGTCACCATCTGAGACCCATGCAGACCAGCATCGAGGGGGATGTGACGGGGCTCAGTTTGGAACAGGCGACGGTGGACCAGGACATTGTGTTCTGGGAGATCCCTCGGCTGTCCCATTCATTAGTGACCGTTGCCCCTCAGAAGAAACTGAGGCAGCAACTGAAACATCCAAAATAACTCATTCTTGAGTTTCTCAGCCAACAGGCTTCCCCACAGATCAATATCTCCTCGGGAACAAAAATTCCTGAATCTTAAGAATATTAATGTCTCCGGGGCTGGATGTTCCAGCACTGCTGATGAAGAACAGCGTCTTCCAGGAAAGGATCACTTTTTCATCTTTGGTAATAATGAGCTAGAGTCGCATAAAAATTTCAAGAGAAAAAAAGTCAATATTTTTAAAAACAGTCAATAGACATTTTTATAAAGGTCCAATGCCTACAGATTTGGGGGGCATGTTTTTGATTGCTTCCGGGTCTTCGAAGAAGGAAGAACAAAGAGTATTACTGATACATAGATGTATTTAAAAAGAGCAGGTGACCAGCTCCAGGTTCAGCAGCCGAAATGAAGAATCTTTGTGGGGCAATACTGCCCCCTCGTGACCAACTTTTACTTAACTATTTCAGGACGTTAACCTCTGGAAACCGACACAGGTGCCTGATTTGTACAACCTGCAGGAATATATTTTCACCCCCGGCTAACGCTCCTGTACTCCTGAAGGAGGTGGACAGATGCAGCACCACCTCTAAGTAAGGAGAAATTTGATTTAACAACAATGTCAGCAAAGAGTCACAATGGCGTTCCCAGGACAACTTTAGAAAATGTGGACTCTGCTGACATGGTGAAGAAGGCCTCACCTCCATCCCAGCTGTTTTTTGTTTGTTTGTTTGTTTGTTTGTTTTTTAACATTCCCCACAAATAAGGGAGCTGCAAATGCCTGAGGGATTTAAAGTGTAAATTCCTTCCAGCCCACATAACTCACCTGCTGGATTGTTTGCTGTCAGGAGAGACTGCTGTTCAAAACATTTCCAGCGATTTTTAAGACTGTGTAAAGAGCATTCACTGTGGTCATTTTGTTTGTTTGTTTGTTTGTTGTTTGTATGTTTTTAACTTTTTATTTTATATTGGAGTATCGTTGATTAACAATGCTGCGTTAGTTTCAGGTGTACAGCAAAGTGATTCAGTTATACATATACATGTATCCTTTTTCAAATTCTTTTCCCATTTAGGTTATTACATACTATTAAGCAGAGTTCCCTGTGCTACACAGCAGGTCCTTTCGGGTTATCCATTTTAAATATAGCAGCGTGTATATGTCAACCCCAAACTCCCTAACTGTGGTCATTTTTACCCTGTGAATCATGGGTAGTCACCCCTATGGCACTTAATCCTCATCTTCACCAAATATTTACCCTATTCACCAGGGACTTAACTGAGCATCTACTCTATGCCAGTGTCACGGGGACGCCATGCTCAGCTGAGCCCACCCACCAGCAGAAGCTTCAGCACTGGGAGCTTATGAGAGAGGCAGGATCACAGCCCCGCCCCTCCCCAGCCCCCGACCCCTGAACCCAGAGTCTGAATCTGCATTTCGACAAGATCCCCACATGGTTGAAGTTGAGCGTTTGGGATGCTCTGCGGAGGGGGGTGGGGGGTTCCCAGGTGTGAACAAGCTTCTGAATCATCCGGAAGGCGTGTTAAAACACAGGCTGCTGGACCCGACCCCGGGGTGCCTGACTCAGTGGGTCTGAGGCGAGCCTGAGAATTTCCAGGTCTAACAAGTTCCTGGGTGATGCTGGTGATGGTGGCCTGAAGACCACGTTGGTCCTCCAACCCGGCTGCCTGTTGGCATCTTCTGGGAGTTGTAAAAAATAACGATACCTGGGTCTCACCTACAGAAACGAATGTAAATAGTGTGGTGTGTGGCTTGGGCATCAAGCATTTGAAAAGCTCCCTGGGTGATTCTAAAGGCAGCAAAGTTTGGGAACCCCTGTTCTTTGTTTTGTTGTCTCTTAACCATTTTCTTACTGAAGTACAGTTAATGTACAATGTTGTGTTCCTTTCAGGTGTACAGCAAAGAGATTCAGTTACATGTACATGTATGTGTATACATGTACTGTATATATGTATTTTTTCAGATTCTTTTCCCTTACAGGTTATTACAAGATATTGAATGTAGTTCCCTGTGCTATAGAGTAGGTACTTGTTGTTTATTTTATATATAGTAATGTGTATTTGTTAATCCGAAACTCCTAACTTATCTCCCCCACCCCCTTTCCCCTTTGGGAACCATCAGTTTGTTTTCTGTGTCTGTGACTCTATTTCTGTTCTGTAAATAAGTTCATTTGTATCATTTTTTTAGATTCCACATATAAGTGATATCATATGATATTTGTCTTTCTCTTTCTGACTTACTTCCCTTAGTATGATAATCTCTAGGTCCATCCATGTTGCTGTCAATGGCATTATTTCGTTCTTTTTTATGGCTGAGAAGTATTCCATTGTGTATCTGTACCACATCTACTCTATCCATTCATCTGTCAATGGACATTTAGGTTGCTTCCATGTCTTGGCTACTGTGAATAGGGCTGCCATGGGGAACCACTGTCCTAAGGGATAAAAGGGAGAAATTAGAAATCCTTTATCACCAAGTTTCACTATGCTCCATGATTTTTTGATGAAAATATTTCGATGGCTTTGGTAAGGGCCCTCCAGGAACCTATATGTACCTCTTTGAGCGATAACACGGGACAAAACATAGTGTTAGCAATAAAGGGCCGTGTGCAATGCTCACCATAATTTCCCACTATTCTCAGTTACAATGTGTGTGAACTGCTATGTTTCATGCACTGCATGCCGCGGTCCTCACCTTTTTAAGGTGGCAGGTGAAGGACAGGCAGAAGGTTTTACTGGTGTGTCCCTGGATCATCACCTAGATCAATGCAGCCTCCTTTCTGGAACCATAGAATGCTGGGCAAGCTTTGTCCTCCTGACTGAGAACCCTGCAACAAAGAAATAGATATGACCAACCCTACGTCACAGAAGAAGAGGTGCAGGAAGAGTAACTGTCCAACATCACTTAAAGTAGCACAATTCGTCTGCAGGGCTGATGGGTGGGCATAAGGCTACTGGGCTGAGGACAGAACAGTGTGGAAAGGCTTTGAGCTAGAAATCAGAGGGCCTGGCTCTGTGAGCTCTTGGGCAATGTAGACCAAGTCCCTTGGTCTCCCCAAACTTCTATTTAATTACTCATAAAATAGTGTTAAGAACTGTCGCCTAGCTCCCTAGGCTGATGCAGAAAGCACGTGGAAAACATCTATGGAAACACTTCATAATTGAGAGAGCATCAATAAAGTGTTTTCTGACTACACAGAGGCAACTAAGTTAAAATAAACACACAGCACATGAAACATAGCTGTTGCATACATTTTAACTAAAAATAGTAGGAAATTATATACTGCATATTCCCTTAAGAATCACTTTTCCCTTACAGTTTAGAAGGTCTTTGGGGGAAATTGTTCAATGGCAATGAGTTTCCAGAAGGTTGTCCAGGATAGTTCGCTTCATTAATTTCTTCATTCAACAAGATTTTATTGAATGGCATCTGTGTGCCAAGTGAAGTGATGTGTCCTTTATTCTTTGTAAATATCTTTATGACAATAACATTCAAACTATTGATGGGGAAATACATACAGAAAGTTCTGTGTAAAACAAGATACAGTTATTTTCCTCCTTCCAAGAACCCATTCAAATGAAAGCAAAGGATATTTAAAAGCAATAAGCCCATAAAAGCATTAAGTTGAGACCTCTCGTGGTAGAAATGAAGCAGACGAATGGTTTTCCCTCCCGGTAAATCCTCGTGAAAGGGAATTTATAGGAATATAGTTCACGTAGAAGGCGTGTGATTTCAGATAAGAGGTCTAAAGAATGCAACAGGAACGGAGGACAAAGAAAGTGTTAAGTGAGTGGGGAGATTTCAGTGACCATCAGTTATATAAATTGGTAGTAATAATAACCACTGGGTTTTTAAAATTTGTACAGGTAGACCTAAAACCCCATTTGATAGTCACATAAGTCAGGAGCATGAATAGGCTGAATGTTTCCTAAGATCTGTGTATTATCTAGGAGAAGAGTAAAGGTCTTCATACATTTTAAACAATAACTTAATTTTTTACGTTGTAATTTCTAAAGTAACCACTAAAAGAATAAAAACAGACAGTATAATTTACAAACCAGTGAATGGGGAAAAAACGGAACAATATAAGAAGAACTCATTAGATGCCAAAAAATGCAACAAAAAAAAAAAAAGAGAGAGAGAGAACACAGACAGCACAAAATAAGATGGCAGAAATAATCCAAATATAACAATTACATTAAGGGTAAATGCAGTAAATGTCTCACTTAAAAGGCCGTCCATTTTTTTTAATCCAATTTAAAAGAGATGCAGCGAAAATATATATTTATATACAAACACTAAGCAAATACTAACCAAAAGAGAGTGAATGCCACTAATTAATATCAGATGAAATAATATAATTCAGCCTTGAAATAGAAGGGAATTTTGCCTTTTGCCAAAGTATGAATGGACCTTGAGGGCATTATGCTAAGCGAAATAAGTCAGAAAGAAAAAGACAAATGCTGAATGTTCTCACTTTTATGTGGTATCAAAAAAGCCAAACTCAGAGAAATAGTGAGTAAAACTGTGATCACCAGGGGCTGAGGTTGGGAGAAATAGGAAATGTTGGTCAAAGAGTACAAACTCCCAGCTTTAAGATGCATACATTCTGGGATCAAATTTACACACGGGGACTCTAATGAACAATACTGCATGATATACTTGAAAGTTGTTAAGAGAGCAGATTGTAAATAGTCTCACTACACACACACACACACACACACACTAAAAGTGTAACAAGTGAGGGGATAGATGGGTTGACTAACCATTTTTGTGGTAATTATTTGCAATATATACATGCAGAAATCATCACATTGTACACCTTGAACTTACATGTGTTGTATGTCAACGGTATCTCGGTACAGCTGGAGGAAAATAAAAATATAAATAAATAAAAGTAGTGGGTGAGGCACTTCCCTGGTGGCGCAGTGGTTAAGAATGTGCCTGCCAGTGCAGGGGACACGGGTTCGAGCCCTGGTCTGGGAAGATTCCACATGCCGCAGAGCAACTAAGCCCATGCGCAACAACTACTGAGTCTGCGCTCTAGAGCCCACAAGCCACAACTACTGAGTCCGTGTGCCACAACTACTGAGCCCGTGTGCCACAACTACTGAGCCCGCGTGCCACAACTACTGAGCCCACGTGCCACAACTACTGAGCCTGCATGCCACAACTACTGAAGCCCGTGCGCCTAGAGCCCATGCCCCACAAAAAGAGAAGCCACCACAATGAGAAGCCCGTGCACCACAATGAAGAGTAGCCCCCACTCGCCACAACTAGAGAAAGCCCGCGGGAAGCAATGAAGACCCAATGCAGCCAAAATTTAAATAAATAAATAAATAAAGGTAGTAGGTGAAAGTTAAAAAATATGTATCAGATGAAATATAATTTTAGTCAAAGGCATTTTTAGAGACAGATAAGATTGCTAGTGGAATGCCATTTTGGGGCAACGTCCCTGTATTTGACCTGGGTGTTCACAAGAATGTGTCCACTTGTGGCCGTAGGTTTATGATCTGTGCACTTTCTGTACAGGGGAAGGGGGTGCTGCTCTGGCCACTCCGGCCTCAAGTCTCGTTCCCTCCCCAGTGTGGCTAAAAGAGGACTTTCACAAGTCAGACTTGCACTTCGTGAAAAGACAGCATCTGTTCTGTGTCTAAGGTTTGGGATCCTAGAATCTCCCCCAGGTGTCCTTGAAATGCCTTGTATTACCGCTTATTCGGCTTTGCCTAATTAAGACTGCATTTGTGTGCCAACTGCATATGATAATTAAGGGCATAAACCGCCCCCCCCCAAAAAAGCACTAAAAGTGAAAAATAGGCTTCTAAAGTTAGATTTTAAGCCCCTATTTATATAAAAATCTTTTTAAAGAGATATACATGCAGAAAACATTCTAACCCACTGAATTTATAAGGCGATTGAAAGGTACATAATTTGTGGATTGGAGGGCCACATGCCTTGGTTCTCTTCTCGTTTCATGAGCAGAAAAGTGAGGTCAGAAAATCCAGGACCTGAGCTCTCCTTGCAAGTCCTCTTTCCCCCTTGAGGACATCAGGGCCTCATGGGTGAGCCCCCTCTACCGAGCCCCACCATCCGTGAGCAGCGCTGCAGGTGCCCCAGCAGGCATGGTCCTCCCTCTATAGGAACTGCAATACCAATATGCTTAATCAACACCATTATCAATTGTGCTATAGGTGGCTGTCTCTAGGTACCTGCCTGTAGATGCAGGGAGATGCTCAGACATCACAAGGACCCTCGGGAAAGCAACAGGCACGCTTCAGAGCCGGCTGGTTCCAACCAGCTAGGAGGGAGACCAGGGGTCTTTGGGATACCCTGATGGAGGGAAGGGGAGCCCAGAGAGTGAGTGCAATCTGTCTCTTCCTCCCCTGTGTTCTACCAGAGCCCAGGTTTCCAAGAAAGCAGAAAGATCCCACAGAAAAAGCCTTTGCGCAGGACTAACTAAACCCAAGTTTACATCCTGACTGTGTCACTTGCTAGTTGGTGATGGACAAGTTACTTTTCTGATCTGCAGTTTTCTCAATCATAAAAATGAGGAAACACTTACCTTAGAGAATTGTTACAAGCGTTAAATACATCTGGAATACCAGGAGCTGGGCTCATAGTAGACTCAGCTAAAGCAGGTCTCTCTGCTATTGGCTGATGACAAAGGGCCAGCAGACAGACAACCAACCAGCTTTCCTGAGGGTCCCAACACCCCTTTGGGGATCTCTCCAGACTGAAGACCACTGCCCTCCAAACCCATTCTACGTCCCCAGAGCGATCCCTGCCAGCCTGGCTGCTCTCTACCCTAAAGGTAATAGAACTTTCTGTGATCCCGGAAATGTTCTATATTTCCACCACGCAGTAACCCCATGAGGCCACTGAACATGGGCAATGTGACCAGAGCAACTGAGGAACAGAACTTCTCCTTTCCTTCATGTCACTGGAAAGAGCTACATGTGACCAGTAGCTTCTGTTCGGGACCGCTGAATCTTCACGAGCTCCGCTAGCCCCACGTGGTAGCTGGAAGGGTCAGACGAATTCCAGGCAAGGGTAGCCCCGCGTTAATTAAGCAGCTCATCCAGGGTGACGTCTGCACGAAATGCTGGATTCCGTGGCTGGGAATACAGACTTCGGATAAATATTTATTTTTACACTTTCATAAAGCAAGCCATCCTGACTGGACAAAAAGCCAAACCCTAGCAGAGCCCAATCTTGATTCGTTGGGTAATTACATCTAAAACATTTCTGTTTCTATCTGCATTGTTTCATACCCCACGTGTCCAACACACACACACACACACAGGCACACACAGGCACTTGGAACCTCACACGCTTAGCGCTTGGATGTCCCAGCATCCTCCGTCTGCTCTTCAGCTGGTGGCCAAGGCTGCTAAGCAGGCGGGAGCTGGGGTTCTGAGAGCTCGAACCCCGCTCGCCATTAAAAGCTGGGGAGAGTGCGTTTGTCCTGCTTCCTTTCTCAACCCCAGGACCTGCAGGGCCTTCCAGGACTGGCCTGGGCCAGGATGTACTTCTCCGCAACCAGAGTAATTACAAGATTTCGTTTGCTTTAAAATAAACTGGTTGCCAGCCGCACAGCGAAGCCTCCACTGTGAGCGAGTGGTCTATCATCTGGCAACTCTGTGAGCTGAGCACGTGCTGGCGCTGTCCTGGGTCGTGGGGTCTGGAGGCGGGCAGCGCAGACAGGGTCTCTACCTTCATGAACCCTCAGGAGGGCCAGGGGGCAACAAACAAGTAACAAATTCCAGGCAGTGATTGGAGTCATCGTGAAAAATAAAGAGGGGTGGTGTGATAGAGAACGACTGGGTAGGGAGGGCTCTCAGGCTCTTCCAGCTGCCATAACACAATGCCTCAGGCTGGGGGGGCTTAAAGGACAGGCGTTTGTCTTCTCACAGTTCTGCAGACTGGAAGCCCAAGGTCAAGATGTCAGCAGGGTTGGTTTCTCCTCGGCCTGTAGATGGCTGTCTTCTCCCTGTGTCCTCGCGTGATCTTTCCTCTGCACGTGTCTGTGTCCTAATCTCCTCTTCTCGTAAGGACACCAGCCAAGTTGGATTAGGGCCCATCCACAGGATCTCATTTTAACTTCCTCATCTCTTTACAGACCCGTGTCTCCAACTAGAGTTCCATTTGTAGGTACACATGAATTTGGCGGGGTGTAGGGGGCCCAGAGTTTCAGCCTACAGCAGAGTTTTAGATAGATGTTATTTGAGGTAGTATGGGAGGCGAAGAGGGAATCAGTTTGCCGTGGACCTAGGGGTAGACGAGGTCAGGCTGACTTCTGAACTTCACCTCTTGGCGGTAACAGATGAACAGAGCTGTGGTGATCAGCCTGGTCCCTGAGGTCAATTTCCTCCATCATCCCTGTGCCCGGAGGGAGATGGTGAACCACGTCTCCCACTGTGGAGGCCAGAGGCTGCCTGCACAGAAAGGGCTGGAGGGAGGATGTCACAGAAAAGGCACACATACCAAATTGCCCTGGGCTGAGGTCTTGGAAACCATCCCGCTTCTTTGTTGCTTAAAGTCTAAAGAAAAAAAACTGGCCCCCAGCAGTGCTTGGCTTTGGTTAAGTTTCACTAGGAAATGCATGCATTTTAGTACCCTTCACTAGAAGCTGAAGGAAGGGAACTTCCAGACACACCAGAGAAAGACCTCGAATGTTCCTGCAAGGATCAGGGGAGCACTGAGGGGGCGCACGGAGAGAGGGTCTCCGAGGTGCCAGAACCACGTGCTGAACGGACACCACAGGGTGGAGCCCAACGGTGCCCACTGGGCTCCCTCAGAACTGCAGCCCAGAGGGAATTCCCCCAACCAAGAGAAAAGGGAGAATCACTCCCAGTGGTTTTGCCATTTGGGGAAGAGGTATATGTTCATTTTGCTGGTTGGAGAGGATGACAAGCAATCAGAGTGGGGCTTCCCAAGCCCTGGGGGCACCTAAAGCTGAAATACCATCCCCACATCCCCACTGCGGGGTGTGGCGGGAACCACAGCGCTGTTCAGAATCACCGCCTGCAGTGGTAACAGCAGTACTAAGTTCAGGGTGATTTGTAGAGCAAAATCTAATGCAGTCATAGAAAAATCCCTGTACAGTCCTCCACGTTTGCTCTTCATTCAGCTTCCAGCTGAAAGGAAAGGACTCTGAAGGTCTAGAGGAAGGAGGAGATACAAGACGGAAGAAGCTGGTCCCTGAGTCACCAGGTGAAGCAGAGTCTTCCCTCCCCTCCCCCAACCCACACAGGACTAACATGAGCAAGAAATGAGGGCTTCCCTGGTGGCGCAGTGGTTGAGAGTCCGCCTGCCAATGCAGGGGACACGGGTTTGAGCCCTGGTCCAGGAAGATCCCACATGCCGCAGAGCAACTAGGCCCGTGAGCCACAACTACTGAGCCTGCGGGTCTGGAGCCTGTGCTCTGCAACAAGAGAGGCTGCCACAGTGAGAGGCCTGCGCACCGTGATGAAGAGTGGCCCCCATTTGCCACAACTAGAGAAAGCGCTCGCACAGAAACGAAGACCCAACACAGCCAAAAATTAATTAATTAATTAAAAAAGAAAAAACTGAAATGAACATGTCTTCTGTCAAGGCCCCCAGGTAAGATGGCAAAAGAGTACCCAGGATCTTTCAGACCATGAACATGGTATATCCCTCCATTTTATTTAGGTCTTCTTTAATTTCTTTCATTAATGTGTTTTAAATTTCAGAGCAGGTTGTTTGTAATATTTTCTTGTTACCCAGTTAATGTTTTTATGATCTGTAGTGATGTTCCCTCTTTCATTCCTAATTGGTAATTTGTGTCTACTCTCAATCCAGATAAAGGTTTGTCAATTTTATTGATCTTTTCAAAGAAACCGCATTTGGTTTTTTTGTTTTTTTCTATTGTTTTTCCATGTTGTATTTTATTGATTTCCCTACTGATCTTTATTATTGCCTTCCTTCTACTTACTCAGTATTTAATTTTCTCTTCATTTTTAGCTTCCTAAGTTGGAAGCATAGTTCACTGATTTTAGAACTGTCTTCTTTTATAACATAAGCTTTTAAAGCTATAAATTTTCCATATAACCACTGCTTTGGCTACATCCCACAAATTTGAATATGTTGTGTTCTCTGTTTCATTGTTTGATGCATTTTCTAATTTTCCTTGTGATCTCTTCTTTGACTCATAAGTTAGTTAGAAGTGTGTTTAGTTTCCCCATATATTAGGCTTTCTCAAATTTTGTCTGTTGTAGATTCCTAAAGTTATTTCCATTGTCATCAAAGAGCATGCTATATATGATAGTAATCTTTTTCAATGTACAGACATTTAAAATGTTTTCTCATCCAGCATAGAGTTTATTTTGTAAACATTCCATGTACATTTGAAAACAAAAGGTATTCTGCTGTTGTTGGGTGAAGTGTTCTATAGATGTCAGTTTGCTCAATTTGTTTGATAGTGCTGTTCAAGTTTTCTGTTCTTACTGTTCTACTTGTTCTATCACTTACTGAGAGAACAGTATTGATATCTTCAGCTATAATTATTGGTATTTCTATTTTGTCTTTCAATTCTGTCAGTTTTTACTTTATGAATTTTGGAGCTCTATTTTAGGTACAAATAAATCAATAATATTTCATTTCTTTCTCTTGTATTGACACTTTTATCATTATAAAATACTCTGTCTCTAGTAATATTCATTTTTTTAAAGTCTATTTTGTCTGACATTAATAAAAAATCATTCATCTCCCTTCTGATTATTGTTTATGTATTTGCCTCCTATATATTATTCATCCATTTACTTTAACCTCTTTATGTCTTTGAACTTAAAGTGATCTCTTATAGGCAACAGCTCTCTCTTTTTTCCAGTCTGACAGTTTCTGTCTTTTGATTGGAATTTTTAGTTCATTCCCATGGTTATAAGTCTGTCTTTAGCTATTTTTTTCTTATTTGTCTCATCTTTCTCTCTTTTTAATCCCTGTTACTCCTGCATTTTTATATTAAACAAATATGTTTTTGTATTTCATTTTAATTCTTGTATTAATTTTCAAATTTTTTAAAAAATTTTATTTTGTTTTAGCTGCATTGCATCTTCATTGTTGTGCAGGCTTTCTCTAGTTGCAACAAGCGGGGGCTACTCTTCATTGCAGTGCACAGGTTTCTCATTGTGCTGGCTTCTCTTGTTGTGGAGCATAGGATCTAGGCGTATGGGCTCAGTAGTTGTGGCTCCCGGGCTCTAGAGCGCAGGCTAAGTAGTTGTGGTGCAAGGACTTAGCTGCTCCACGGCATGTGGGATCTTCCCAGACCAGGGATCGAACCCATGTTCCCTGCATTGGCAGGCGGATTCCCAACGACTGCACCACCAGAGAAGTCCCTGTATTGACTTCTTAGCTATATTTCTTTGCATTAATTTTAGTGCTTTACCTAAGTATTACAATATACATCTTTTATTTATCACCATCTATTTCAAGTTAATACTGACTAACTTCAAATAAAATGTAGGAACTTTGCGTTTATATAACTCCATTCCCTTTTGTGCTATTTTTTGTGCTATTGTGGTCATATATATAATCTTTATATGTTAAAGCCCAACAATGTAGTATTATAATTTTTGCTTCCAATAGTCATATGTCTTTTTTAAAAAAGTAATAGAAGAAAAAAATGTATTATTTCCATTTGGGGTATTCTTTAGTCCTTCTTGAATCTAAGTTACTATACAAGTTACCATCCGATGTCACCTCTCTTTAGCAGTTCTTTTAGCACAGGTTTGCCAGCAACAAATTCTCTCAGTTTTATTTTCTCTCTCTTTTTTTAACCTAGAAATGGTTTTATGTTTTGTCTTCAGTTTTGAGAGACGGTTTTGTTGGTTATAGCTTTTTATTTTCTTTTATCATGTCACTAAACAGAAGAGGCAATCACTAAAAAAGAATAGGAAGCCACTGTTCTTTCACAGAAAATGCAGCAAATTCACAAAGTATTTTAGGCTTTCAATGTCCTTTGGCTTCTGTTATTTCTATGAAAAGTCAGCAGTAAATTATATTGTTGTTCCCTGTGTAGAATGTAACATTTTTTTTTGCTCTCTTAAAAATGATTTCTTGGGACTTCCCTGGAAGTCCAGTGGTTAAGACACCATGCTTCCACTGCAGGGTTTTGATTCCTGGTCGGGGAACTAAGATCCCACATGCCACAGGGCATGGCCAAAAAATAGAAAAAAAATGATTTCTTTACTTCTAGCTTTTGGCAGTTTGATCATGAGGTGTTTTCTTTTTGTTCTTTGGATTAAATTATTTCTATCATTCTATGAAATTCAGCAATTCTTTCTTCTCACATCCCAAATAAACTCATGCCATGAATTTTTCATTTCAGTTAGTACAGTTTTAAGGTCTAGAATTTCCATTTGCTTCTTTTTTCCATTTCTCTGTTGAGATTCTTTGTTTATTTGTTGTTGGCATAGTTTCCTCGAATATTTTGAATATATATATTTTTTAACATCTTTATTGGAGTATAATTGCTTTACAATGGTATGTTAGTTTCTGCTGTATAACAAAGTGAATCAGCTATACATATACATATATCCCCATATCTCCTCCTTCTTGTGTCTTCCTCCCACCCTCCCTATCCCACCCCCTAGGTGGTCAGAAAGCACCGAGCTGATCTCCCTGTGCTATGTGGCTGCTTCCCACTAGCTATCTATCTAGTTTACTGCTTTGAAGACTTCGTCTGCTAGGTGTAAGTCTGAGCTGACTCAGAGTCAGTTTCTATTGAATGATTTCCCTCCTTCCTTCCCTCCCTGGGTATGGAAAATACTTTCCGTTTTCTTTGCCTGTCTAATAATTCTTTATTTAAAACCAGACATTGTAGGCAATATGTTGCAGCAATTCTGGATTCTGTTTTGCTCTTCTGAGGGCTCTTATCTTTAGCAGACAAGTAACTTGCCTGGATTCAACCTGAAAATCTATCTCACTTTCAATGGACAGCCACTGAAATCTCTGCTCATTTTTTTTAAGGGGGTGGGGTCTGATTCTTAGGGGTTTCCCCTTCACCTGCATGGTTTTATAGTCACACAATGATTTAGGCAGAGATTATGCTCAGACACTTCAAGCCAGTAAGTCTTCCGCTCTCCGCTGCCTAAGCTATGTGTGGACTGAGGCATGTTCTCAAAAGTGCAGTAAAGTCACACATCTCCCAGGCTTTCGATTTTTGCTAGACCTCCTGTGGTTCCCATGTGCCTGCACTGTCTAGCAGTCAACCAGCAATGTGTGGAGAGACTTCCGTCTGTGCTCTTCCTTGGCTCTCTCACTTCCAAAATCTCACCCTTAAATTTCTAGCTGCTCTGTCAACTCCCTGAATCAAATCTGTCAAGTCCAGCTGGTAAAGTTGTAAGTTTTCCTCACCCAAGTTGGGTGAGATGGAAATGCCTCCAGACTAGAAGGCCACAGACTCACCACTCTTACCCAATGTTGTAACAATTTTCATGGGTAAATTCTTCTCAAGTTGTTGCCTATCTTTTGTCACTTTCCAGTGACCTGAAATGATTGTCTTTAATAATTTTGTCAGTTTTGTACTTATTTTCTGCAGAGGGAAGTCACTTGATTTTCTTTCACCACGATTACCAGAAATAGCCCCTAGATTTTATCTTAAATGGAACAGGAAATTACTGAAAGGACTCAATCTACAAAGTGACATGAGTCAGCTTTGTATTCTTAAGTGCGCACTCTGACTGCTGTGTGGAAAATCAATTGGTGGGAGAGAGTTCCAGTCAGGATGAGTTCCAGGGACAGGTCACAAGAAACACAACGCATTTAGCTAAAACAATGAAAGCGATTTGTTGTCACATAACTAAAAAGTCCAGAGGTACGACAGTGCAGCTGGGGCCAAATATTCATGATGTCTTCAGAAGCAGTTGTTTCTCTGGGATGCCTCTGGGTCTGTCTCAAGCCCTCATGGTAGTGAGGTGTGTGTCAGGAGCCTACAGGCTCACGTATCGTCATTTATTTCCAAGCAGAGGGATCTTCTCTTTCTTCAACCATTGAGCAAGAACCCTGGGCTTCTCTCTGGTTGGGTCAATATGCTCAGTCTTAGACTAATCGCCATAACCAAAGAATTCAACGTGCAGATGGCTTTGATTGATCAGAATCAATCCCACCCAGTTCCCACATAGCTGGGAATTTCTGGATCCCATTAGTAAGGGTGGAGGGCTAAATGGAGGCTGAGGAAGCTCCAGGGTACCAGAGTGGAGAAGCCCTGATTCCATTCTTCATTACCAGAGGTATTAGTCAGCTTGGGCAGCCATAACAAAATACCACAGACTGGGGGCTTAAACAATAAAAAAAAAAATTTTCTCACACTTCTGGAAGCTGGAAGTCCAAGACCAAGGCATCAGCAGGGTGAGTTTCTGGTGAAGCCTCTCTCCTTGGCTTGTAGACGGCCACCTTCTCTCTGTGTCCTTACACGGCCTTTCTCTGTGCACGTGCATAGAGAAGGAGAGAGCTCTGGTGTCTCTTCCTCTTCTTAAGAGGACCCCAGTCTTTGTGGATTAGAGCCCACCCTTATGACCTCACTTACCTTAACTATCCTTAGAAGCCCAGTCTTCAGATACAGTCACATTGGGGGTTAGGGCTTCAATGTATGAATTAGGGGGTGAGTGGGGGGGACACAGTTCACTCTAACATCAGACAAGAAGCAAGGCTTTGGACCACCACTGCTCTCCTCCATCCTGGCCAACACAGCTGCAGAAGATCAGCAATGAGACCACACTCTAGCCCAGAGGCTTTGCAGTGGACTCCCAGGCCAGCCTGGTAGGGAAAGGAGGAAGGGAGAGTCACAAAACCCAGCGATTCTAGTAAATATTCCACTCAGTTAAGACTGAAGACTTGGGAAAATAAATCTTTCTTTGGTAATGAAGGGATTAAGATAGTAGTTGCCGGCTGTGACGCAAATGCAGTGGCCGTATCCCAAGAACTGTACGTTCAAGCTCCAAACCATCCGTAAGTCAGGGGGAGAAATGGTAAATGAAAATGAAAAACAAAACCTTATCTTAAAAAGTAACTCATTTTTTAACCCACGTAAGAAGTTATAAATATAATTGGATTTACTCACTTGCAATGCGTCACTGGAGTGGCAGCCCGAGGACTGCTCTCCACACCGTGGAAATGTGTACCCTCAGCAGCCCCCAGTCTCCCTCTCTGCACTTTCTTTCCATTCCTCCCCAAGGGCTGAGTACAGAATTATCCTTCCCTGACTATCTATAACTCCTTTTGCAGGCCTGCCCTGCAGGGCAATTGTTCTCCCTCATTGCTATGGGCTAATTTTTGTGTCCCCCTCCCCCAAATTCACATATTGAAGCCCTAGTCCCCAGTGAGATGGTGTCTGAAAATGGGGCCTTTAAGAGGTAATTAGGGGACTTCCCTGGTGGTGAAGTTGTTAGGAGTCTTCCTGCCAATGCAGGGGACACGGGTTTCAGCCCTGGTCCAGGAAGACCCCACATGCCATGGAGCAACTAAGCCCATGTGCCATAACTACTGAGCCTGCGCTCTAGAGCCTGAGAGCCGCAACTACTGAGCCCACGTGCCACAACTACTGAAGCCCATGCGCCTAGAGCCCGCGCTCCGCAACAAGGGAAGCCACTGCAATGAGAAGCCCGCACACCACAACGAAGAGTAGCCCCCGCTCGCTGCAACTACAGCAAGCTTGCGCGCAGCAACAAAGACCCAATGCAGCCAAAAATAAATAAATAAATAAATTTATTGTTTAAAAAAGAGGTCATTAGGTCATGAGAGTGGAACCCTCGTGATAGGATTAGTGCACTTACAAGAAGATACACGAGAGCTTGCTTCCTCCCTCTCTCTCTCTCTCCCGCTCTCTCTGTCATATGAATATCCAAGGAGAAGACAGCTGTCTGCAAGCCAGAAAAAGAGTCTCATCATTAACCAAGCCAACTAGCATCTTGATCTCGGATTTCCCAGCCTCCAGAACTTTAGGTACATTTCTGATTTTTAAATCAGTCAGTCTGTGGTCATCTGTCGTGCAGCCTGAGCTAAGACACTCAACACAGTTCCTCCTGTCCCACACAGCCCCAGTCCTCAGGGCACAGGACTGTCACCCTGCCAGCCGTCCACCTAACAGGAGCCTCTTGGGCTGGAGACCTCTAAACCCAGTGGAGTCCGTTCTCATTATTCATGTTAGTAGTAAACTTGCCATAAACACTGGATCAGTGAGTGCTGAGCCATTGCCCTAGGGGAGATGTAAACCCATTGATGGTGTGTATATACCAATCTCACACAGATCACAATCTGTAATCTTAAAAACAACTCATCCAGGCAGATCCTATTTTCTTTATTTTACAAAAGAGAAAACAAAGGAGGCTCAGAAGTGTTGAGTGAGTTGCCTGAGGCCATCCCACTAATGGGTTCCAGAGTTGGGATTCAACCCCATCCAGCTGGCCCCAGAGCCAGAGCTTCTTACTCTGCACTGCACTGTCTGCTCCCGGCTCCATCCTCTGGTCATCTCTGTATGATGCCGAGGCAAGGAGGCAGAGCATCACTTGGTTCAACCTCAGCTGGAAACACGTGCATCAGGCAACTCAAATTTTTTGTTGCTCTGCGCATGGCCACACAAAGGACCAAAAACGTATTGGGAGTATTTGGGGCTTACAAATAAATTTTAGTGAATAGGCAATTTTGCAAATACGGAATCCGCAAATAATGAGGATTGGCTGTACTTTTCTGCTACTGTTAACATGTAATAGCCTAGACACAAGTTAGCTTTGTGAGGAAAACGTCTGCATGTGGGGCTATTCCTGTGTTTGCTTGTTCAGAACTGGGAATCTGGGGGTCAGATCCATGCATCCATCAGGTCAGTCCCTTAAGGGCCACAAACTCTGTGAGGACAGAAACTGTCTACCTTGCCCGTCGCTGCATCCCGAGCACCTGGAAGTAAGAACATGCTGAGTGGTGGACAGAGGGAGATGAATGACAAGGTTTGGAATTAGTGCTTTAACTTGGGTCTTTACGAAGATTAAACAAGATTTGCTGGGCATGGGCTTCCCTGGTGGCGCAGTGGTTAAGAATCCGCCTGCCAATGCAGGGGGACACGGGTTTGAGCCCTGGTCTGGGAAGATCCCACATGCCGCGGAGGAACTAAACCCATGTGCCACAACTACTGAAGCCCACGTGCCTAGAGCCTGTGCTCCACAGCGAGAGAAGCCACTGCAATGAGAAGGCTGAGCACTGCAACAAAGAGTAGCCCCCGCTCACCGCAACTAGAGAAAGCCCGTGCGCAGCAACATAGACCCAACACAAACAAAATTAAAAAAAAAAAAAAAGAAGAATATTAGAAAAAAAAAAAAAAGATTTGCCGGGCATCCTGAACACACACACTGAAATGAGATCCAAACCAGACATGTTTAAGAATGAAACAGAGTGGGTCTTTTTTTATAAGTCATTGGTTTGGGTTTTTTTCCCCCTAGTTATAAAAGTAATTCATGTTCAATGCTGAAAAAAATTTAAGTAGAAAACAAAAAACTACCAAATCCCCACCACCCAAAAACAGTTCTAAAATTTAAGTAAATATTCTCCTTTCTGCCCACAGTTTCTTGCAGTTTGACTCAGGTGTGTTTTCCTTGTAGATCCCTGCACCCTGGGCTCCCTCCAGCACTCCCTGCTTCGTGCCTCAGAGAATGGATGACATGGCAGAGCTCAGAGAACAGGAGTCAGGCTGTGGCATCTTGAGTTCTAAAATGTGAAGTCGGGCTTCCCTGGTGGCACAGTGGTTTAGAGTCTGCCTGCCGATGCAGGGGACACGGGTTCGTGCCCCGGTCCGGGAAGATCCCGCATGCCGCGGAGCGGCTGGGCCCGTGAGCCATGGACGCTGAGCCTGCGCGTCCGGAGCCTGTGCTCCGCAACGGGAGAGGCCACAACAGTGAGAGGCCCGTGTACCACAAAAATAAATAAATAAATAAATAAAAATAAATAAAAATAAAATGTGAGGTCTTGGGACTTCCCTGGCCGTACAGTGGTTAGGACTCGTTGCTCCCACTGCAGGGGGCACGGGTTCAATCCCTGGTCGGGGAACTAAGATCCTGCAAGCCGCATGGCGCTGCCAGAAAAAATAAATTTTTTTGTTTTTTAAAGTGAGGTCTTGGCCTAAAGAGAGAGATGCATTATAAGATCAGCCCGAGCTGGTCCTTCCTGGGCCCAGAGATGAGATCACAGGGGATCTGTATGCGGAGGGGCAGACAATGAGCGTGGATGTCACTGGGGTCCCTGTGTGTGACTTCCAAAGCCAGGGCCGCAGGGCAGAGGGAGCCTTCCCTAGGTAGGTCCCAGTCCAGCTCTCAAACCCAGAATCGGTACCAGACACGCTTACAAGTGACCTCCAAAAGGAACAGGGTGTGCCCCCCAACGTGGAGCAGAAGGAATTCCCCTCTGTGGTGTCCAGAAGCCACCCTGAAACAGCCCTCCTGGTCCCCGGACGCCCCAGCAGGTGGGGCAGTTTCAACCCAGTGTGACGCCTTCCCGAGGCCTCCATGTGGAGACACACCCCAGGGAAGGGGCCACCTCTGAACTGATGGACGTTCAGGTCCTGTTGCTGGTGGAATGTGGGCCTAAAAGAGAAATTCAAGTCCAGCTGCAGAAAAGTAAAGCACTTGTATAACCACTAGGGTTTGGGCAGAGATTCGCACCCACTGCTCACATATATGTTGACCCTTGCGCAACTTGGGGGTTATGGGTTACCTTGCATCCCCCATGTAACTGAAAATCCCAATACTGGTCTCTCATCCTCAGAAACTAAGGAATTGATAAATGCCTCACCCAAAGGCATGAAGCAGAAGCAGTCTGGATAGAATCAAACCCTAGCTCTTTTTTTTTTTAAATTGTGCTATGACCATTAAAAGGCTGAGGATCGGGCTTCCCTGGTGGAGCAGTGATTGAGAGTCCGCCTGCCGGTGCAGGGGACGCGGGTTCGTGCCCCAGTCCGGGAAGATCCCACATGCCGCGGAGCGGCTGGGCCCGTGAGCCATGGCCGCTGAGCCTGCGCATCTGGAGCCTGTGCTCCGCAACGGGAGAGGCCACAGCAGTGAGAGGCCCGCGTACCGCAAAAAAAAAAAAAAAAAAAAGGCTGAGGATCATATTTTTAGTGCCCAGATTTTTAATTTTTTTTTCAAAAAGACACATGCACCGCAATGTTCATAGCAGCATTATTTACAACAGCCAAGATATGGAAGCAACCTAAGTGTCCATCAACAGATGAGTGGATAAAGAAGATGTGATAGATAGATACGTGTATATATAGATTATATATATATATATATATATAAGTGCAATCCCACTCCTGGGCATACATCTGGAGGAAACTCTTATACACAAACACACACACACACACACACACACACCATATACAATGGAATATTACTCAGCCATAAAAAAGAATGAAATTCTGCCATTTGCAACAACATGGATGGACCTGGAAGGTATTATGCTTAGTGAAATAAGTCAGATAGAGAAAGATAAATACTGTATGTTATCATTTATATGTGGAATCTAAAAAATAAAGCAAACAAATGAATATAACAAAATAGAAACAGATTCACAGATATAGAGAACAAACTAGTGGTTACCAGTGGGGAGAGGGAAGTGGGGGCAAGAGCGGGGCAGGGGAGTAAGAGGTACAAACTACTATGTATAAAATAAATAAGCTACAAGGGTATATGGTACAGCACAGGGAATACAGCCAATATTTTATAATGACTTTAAATGTAGTATAATCTATATAAATTTTGAATCACTATGTTGTGTACCTGAAACTAATATAATATTGTAAATCAACTATGCTTCAATTAAAAATTAAAAGAAAAAACACATAAAATAAATAAGCCATGAGGATGTTATACACAGCATAAGGAATATTGTGAATAATACTGTAATAATTTTCTGTGGGGACAGAAGGTTACTAGACTTATCGTGATCATTTCACAGTGCATGCAAATGTCAAATCACTATGTAGTATACCTGAAACTAACAAAATATTGTATAGTAACTATATTTCAATAAAAACCCTAGTTCTTGTTATTCCACACCTTGTGATCTCTGATGAACAGACTTTTCCCCACACTTAAAGATCTGTAAATTAAAATACATTTTAATTTAAAATATATTTATTGAAAATATCTGTGTATAAGTGGACCCATGCAGTACACACACATGCATGTGACCTTCTTCCTTTTCAAAGCTGCCCTGCACTTACAAAGTGTGTTCCGATATTTCTATTCTCACGCTTGCACTTTCACAGACATCTCTGCTCCCGCCCATGAGTTCTCCAAAATCCTCCCAGAGCATCCTGCCCTCACCCTCCAAGGTCTTCCCTCGCAGTGAGGTCCACACAGACAGCCCCGTTTCTAGGTAGACAGTCATACATGCCCTAGGGCTCTGCAAACATCCAAGAGCAGAACAGATGGCTTTCAGCTGAGCAGCTGGGGGCTGCTTTTGGAAAAGGCAGCATGTAGTTGAGTTTTGAAGAAAGGGGGTGATAAGGTGAGAAAGATAAGGTAGATCTAGACCGTTCAGGAGCCTGAAAGGGGACCAGATATTTGGAGTGTATCTTATAAACAAAGGGCTCCCACAGAAAAAAGAACCTTCATACACTGTTGGTGGGAATGTAAACCAGTGCAGCCACTATGGAGAACAGCATGGAGGTTCCTTTAAAAACTAAATATAGGGGGCTTCCCTGGTGGCGCAGTGGTTGAGAGTCCGCCTGCTGATGCAGGGAACACGGGTTCGTGCCCCGGTCTGGGAGGATCCCACATGCCGTGGAGCGGCTGGGCCTGTGAGCCATGGCCGCTGAGCCTGCACGTCCGGAGCCTGTGCTCCGCAGCGGGAGAGGCCGCAGTGGTGAGAGGCCCGCGTACCACAAAAAAAAAAAAAAAAAAAAAAAAAAAACTAAATATAGGGCTACCGTATGATCCTGCAATCCCACTCCTGGGCGTATATCCGGAGAAAACTCTAATTTGAAAAGATACATCCACCCCAGTATTCATTGCAGCACTATTTACAATAGCCAGGACATGGAAGCAACCTAAATGTCCATCAAAAGACGAATGGATAAAGAAGACGTGGTACATACATACAACGGAATATTACTCAGCCATAAAAAGGAATGAATTTGTGTCATTTGCAGAGACGTGGATGGACCTAGAGACTGTCATACAGAGTGAAGCAAGTCAGAAAGAGGAAAAACAAATATCGTATATTAATCATATATGTGGAATCTAGAAAAATGGTATAGATGATCTCATTTGCAAAGCAGAAACAGAGGCACAGGTGTGACGAACAAACATTGGATACCAAGGGGGAAAGGGGCAGGGGTGGGATGAATTGGGAGATTGGGGTTGACATATATACACTATTGATACTATGTATAGAGTAGATTACTCAGTGCTCTGCGGTGACTTAAAGGGGAAGGAAATCCAAAAAAGAGGGGATATATGTATACGTAGAGCTGAGTCACTTTACTGTATGGCAGAAACTAACACAACATTGTAAAGCAACTATACTCCAATAAAAATTAATTTAAAAAATAAAAGCCAACTTCAAAAAAAAAGAAAAACTGGGCTCCCACGTCCGTGCGGATGTGGGTGGGGGAGGGGAAATGGAGGGGCCCAGGCTGAGAAGGAGACCAACGTGGTGACACGGTGAGCCTTCTGCTCACCTGAGACCCGATTCTCTCCGACGAGGCTCGTCTAAGAAGAGGCGACTGGGTATTTAGGAGGCGCTGAACCTGGTCAGCTAGGTGGTCTGACTGCGGCGTGCACGTCAGCAGACTATTGCTCCAGAAGCGCGAGAGGGCAGAGGACAAGAGAGGGGGTGGGAGCTTCAGGGAACAGCAAGGCTGGAAGAAGCCTGGAGAGTTCTAAAGCAGGGCAGAAGTAACCACGTTTGCTGATGGAAGGACAGCATCCCGGGGAGAGAAACAGAAAAAGGATTTAGTCAAAAATCTAACCAGATCATGAGTCCAAAAGCAGAATTCCTTTTGTGATTATAAATAACATTTCAAATTTTTTAAATTAAAAAGACTGCATCCGTTTAAAGTCCAACCGTTTCTGTGAACTTGCAGCCGTAACTGCAGGGCTTTTTAGCCTTTTCTCAGGATGCCTTTAAAGTGCACTGCACATGTGAGGATTCAGATGTAAATTCCCCGCTTCCCTTGAAATAAATATGCTTTGAGCTATTTTGGTATCAGTCATGTTTAATATCGGTTTCACAGTGTGTAGATGTGAGTCTATGAACCATCTCACATTTTAATATTAAGAGACAGAGCAGATGGCTGAGTTATTAATATGTGTTTAAATCCAGCACTCCAGCCTTTGGAAAACGTGCGCGGGATTTCTGAGTAATCACCGGCCATGCTCAGCAGTCTGGCAGCCACATGGCAACCCGAAAAGCGGGTTGTTTTGTTATAAACGTCAAAGGCCCAGGCTTGACCCGGTGGAGACAGGCACCACCCAGAGCATTCACTGGAGCAAGACCTCCATGGGGAGCTCGGAGTCCAGGGGTCAGAGGCCCAGGCCTTGCCTGCACCTCGAGGACAGGGCAGCCGGGATATCTGCTCCTCCTGGGGCCTCTCAAAGCTGGAGGCATCCTGGGAGCAGAGAGAGAAACCCCACCTCTCCATGGGCGAGCCCAGAAGCCAGCCTGGGCGGCCAGGCCTGCAGAGAGGCTTGGTCTTGGCAGGCCGGCTGGCACTCGGCACTGGCCGTCAGGTCTACGGCCAGGCCTAGCGGGTGATGCTGTCTGGATTCAGACTCGAGGTGGAGGGTAGGCAAGCCCTGGGACGGCCACCCTGGCACTTCGGCCGCTCCTGGCTGGGCCCCACCGGTCTCGTCTCAGGAGTTGACGTGCCCACCAGACGGACTTCCAAATACCCTTTTGCCGTCGAGAGCCCAGTTCCGCTGCCAGGTCTCTGATCGGCGGTATATCTTACCCTTCACTAAACGCTTGCAGACATCCTCAGCCTGGCAGTGTATGAGCCACAGCCTACGCGGCCTCTAATTCCCTTTCCACTAGGACCTGAGACTTGGACCCTTGCTCTGTCTGCCCAGCCAACTGCCCACGCTTTTCAAACTGTTGCAGCAGGAAACGGGTTCCTACAGAGACTGCCGTGTTCACACCAGGGAGGGACATCAGCAGAGCCAGGCCCAGAGCTCTGAGCACGTGGCCCGCAGGCAGGCACCTGTGATGGGAACCCTCGGGCAGAGCTTGGAGAGGCCAGCACTGGGCAGCCTTGCCCCGTGTCACCCTGGCCTGGCCAGAGGCCGCCAGCCGGCGTCCAAGCGCCCCAGCTGTGGCTGAGATGGAGCTGCCGAGGCTGGGAGCCTGGCGCTTCTGGACGCTTTCCCTCCCAGCAAGGTGGAGCGCAGGCTCCGGTGGCAGCAGGGTTTCCAGTCTGCTGGGTGGTTCCAGCCCCCAGGACTTCGCGTCCCCAGCCCCCGGCAGGGCAGGTTGGCAGGATTGAATCCACTCCTTACCAGGGCCCGAGGCTGTTCTACTCAACTCATTTGTATTGTCAACTAGGCTCTTCCTAGGCCTGTTTCAAGAGTGATATGATATCAGGGGAGGGATAACTTAGGAGGTTGGGATAAACACATACACACTACTATATACAAAATAGATAACCAACAAGGACCTACTGTATAGCACAGGGAACTATACTCAATATCTTGTAATAACCTGTAATGGAAAGGATCTAAAAAAGAAGATATATAGATATATATAGATATGAATCACTTTACTGTACAACTGAAACTAACACAACATTGTAAATCAACTATCAATATATTCCAATAAAATTTTTTAAAAAAAAGAAACAAGGGACTTCCCTGGCAGTCCAGTGGTTAAGACTCCGTGCTTCCAGTGCAGGGGGTGCAGGTTCGATCCCCAGTCAGGGAACATGCTGCACGGTGTGGGGAAAAAAAAAAAGAGACACACACACACATACAAAACAACAACAGCAACAAAAAGAATGATGTGAAATGGCAAACATAACCCTGCCTAGGCAACGTCACATACAGTGTGAGGATTTAACAAGCATTAGTCCCCTGTGCTCTGGTTAATCGCAGTAGCTTCTTTTTAGGAGGGAATTCAGGTGGAAGGGGAGTAGACGCATCTCCAAACGGCACCGAGGATGGAGAAAGGAGAGGGGGGTTTAGTTCATTCTGTTCATCGTTTTTCTAAATAAGCGAGTCTGATGTTCCTGGCTGGAAGTTATCATTTCCCACAAGGAACAACACTGACCTGGCTTCGTTGGAAACCGTCCCCTCCCACCCCCCGGTCTCGGCTCTGCTGGAGGAAAAGCCAGGATGGCCCAGATAACTCTGCAGGGAACTCAGGATCGCCTTTGCCAGACATATGAACAGTCATCAACATGATTTGACGTTCAGCTCCCCTTCTTTGCTTTTCGGAGGCACTAATGAAGAGCGACACTGCCGTGGGGTTTCACAAATTATAAAATATAATTTGCAGATTATGCCGAGACAGGGCTCCTATTTGTGGCCATAATGGAGTGTATTTAAGCAGCGTCAGGCAGTGCTTTGTTAAACAGGTCATGAGATGGGGAGCTGGGGACAGTGTTCATATTGCAAAATGGTTGTGGCGGCCGTATTTAATGGGAGGGGGTGGACCACAGACTGGATTACCAGCACCGAGACATTCTAAAGTTGGATGATTAGCTCAGAGCTGCACAGACGTGGGCGGCATGGCATGCAAACTGAGTTCCTCCTGTTATTGGAGGCTCTCGACCAAGCCGAATCTGAGCTGTTCTTGAGCCCTGATTTATCTGGAAAGTCCCAAAGGGGAATCCAAGCTGCATCACTCATCCCACTTCCCTAAGAACCCAGAATTCCAGGCCGCTCTTTCTCTTTTCATCTTTCTCACACCTTCCCCTTCTCTCTGCCCTCTCCTCTGCCCAAATGAAGATCGCGAAACTTTACAACTCAGAAATGAGTCTCCATTGCATTGAAAAGACAGAAATCAGAATTAGAAGTAATCATTTGTGTACGTTCTGCTGTTTACTTTTCTTCAGAAACCACCACCATTCACATTCGTGATCCACAAATCCTAAACCTCAGAACAATTATTGATCTGTTACCCTTTATGAATCTCTGTGCAAAGTAAGGACTATGTAACTCATTCAACCAACCACCACACAGAGAAATCCAACCTCAGTTTCCTTGATGTGTCTTCAGCATGAAGCCCAGGTAACAGTCCTTCCTGCTTCAAGCACCTTCTTCACAGGCTTCCAGGAAACCATGGTCTCCCAGCTCCATCCTCCTTTACCGGCGGCCCTTCTCGGTCTCCTGGGATCTCCCTGACCACTGACACTGCAGGGCCCCGGGGCTCAAACCTCAGTCCCTTGTACACATTGCCCGGTGATCTCACCCAGCCCCAAGGCACTAAATGGTCCCTTTGCCGATGACTCCCATCTTTAGCCGCCAGCCGGGACCTGTCTCCCAAACCCCAGCCGGTGTCCAACTCAACATCTCCACCTGAACACCCAGCTGACACCTCAAACTTATACCCAGAACCACACTGGGCTTCTCTCCTTAACCTGCAAGCAGCCCCGCCTCAGCTGATGTAATCCCACTCTACTAGGTGCTCAGAACACAGACCTGGGGTTCACCCTGGCTCCTCCATCCATCCAAGCTGTTAGCAAATCCTACTGGTCAGATTGCTCAGTGGCTGGAGGGGCAGTGTAGATGCGAGGAGAATACGATTGGGAGAGAAGTCTCACACATCTGCACTTGTTAAGAGCAGAGATGCTATCTTTTCAAGGCTGTTTGTAGAGCAGACGGTCTTGGAAGACAGAGGTGGTGTCTCCTGGAGCAAAGGGCAAATCTGCTTAACGTCCAGTGAAATAATGTTTCCTACAGAGAAAAGACAGGTTTGCTTGCTGTCCATCATAAAAGATCTGGATTCCCTAAGCCTGAGGGTCCTCGGTGGTGACGCAGACCCACTGCGATCACAGTATCCACCTGGATGGTTCTGCATCATCCTTGTAGGACTTGACGGGGGCAGGTGAAACTGATACAAACAAGCAGCACAGGCTTCATGCTATGCTGTAATACAGTCCTTTGTCTCTATCCCAGGGTCTCAAGTCCATACCAGGATCCAGGACATTGTGGCAGGCTTCCCTGTAAGTTTGCAAGTCAGCAAAATCCCTGACCCTTCACAGTTGTTGACAGTGTGATGTTTGGAGCATGGAGCAAACTATGATTATATACATGGAGGGAATTCGTGGTTAGGGCTCCACGCTTCCACTGCAGGGGACATGGGTTCGATCCCTGGTCAGGGAACTAAGATCCCGCAAACTGTGCAGCACAGCCAAAAAAAAAGATACATAGAAAGCCCACAGTATTCTAACGGTGTCATATTTCGGGCACTCATCTTTCTATGAATCAGAAAGCTACAGAGCTGCTAACAAAGGTCATTTCTTTGAGAGTAGACAAGGCATGAGATGAAAAAGGACACCTTAGATAAAGGCTGAGAATGAGACTGAAGAGGCTCTGCCAGAGGACAGAAACTGGGCCTCGTCAAGGAACACTTCTCACTCCCAGGGGAGGGGAGCTGGGCACTATTTGCCCAGCGGAATTTCAGAGTTGGTACAGACCAACGCCTACGGTCTATGTCCTAGTCTTTGCCGTTTCAAATGGAAGCACTTCCTGCAGATGGCCTGTCCCTGTCTCACCGCCGTGCACTGGGTGTGTAGAGAACAGACACCTTGTCTTCTTAGTTTGTTGGTTTCTGTAGAAGGTGCATCTAGACCTGATCTAGGTTACAAGATTCTAGACTTCAAGCCGGATACTGGATGAGACGCTGGGTATCCTAGGACTGGGATGCACATATGTTGCACGTGCAAGGGGCATGAGTAACTGTGGTCAGAGGGCAGACCAGGCAAAATTAACGGCCCCAACTTCTCACGCCCCCTCGTCCCCGCCCCATCCACACCTTTTGGTGGTGCCCTCCTCCCCCATACCGTCTGGATGTGACCATGGGGATTACAGCAAACTTGATACAGAAACTTGAAGAAGCACTTGCCAATTTCTGTTCCCTCCCTTGCAGCTCTGTAATCACCATGAGAAATGCCTAGACAGCCCTGACCCAGGCTTGTCTGCTGGGGGGACAGGAGTGACACATGGAAGAGAGCCAAATCACACCAGCTGAGGCCATCCCAGAGCAGCCAGGACCCCGTCAACTCACATCAGACGCCTGACCACAGATACAGGAGCCAAGACCAGCTGACCAGGATCACTCATCCAACCTGCAGACTCAAGAAATGGATCATGGCTGCATTTAGTCTCCAAGTTCAAGTGTGAGTATTAGGCAGTAATAGCTAGTGGACAAGTTATCACTTTGTTCTTATGTGCCTGGCACTTTGGCCTTTAGGTTCGGTACATCTAGCTTTTTATGTCTTCATTCTTACCACTGATGGGGCTCTTTTAATTTACAGACTCAAAGTCTTTCTTCACTTCAGAAAAATCTCTGTTGTCGTTCATTACTGTCTTGATCTGATCCCTTCACCAGGACACTACCTACATGTTGGAGGCAAGCTATCTTGTGCCACCTTGTGTCATCTTTCCATTTCTGTCCTTCGGCAACTAAGGACACCACTTCAGCTTGGTCTGCAACATAATGGCGCTGTATGATATACTGTAATTTACATGTAACAGTATATACACTTCAGATGACAGACTGCACTCGTTCTGCCCTTCACTTCTATACGATACCGATTTTAGTTCTAAAGTTAAAATCTTGTCTCTTTCAAAATCTTCTATGCAGTTCTCAAATTTTCCTTTCATCTAGCTTCATGTCATACATTCTCATTCTTTCAGAAAAATCCAAAGTCCCTGAATTCTAAAAAAGAGCCGTTTTCTATAGTTTTCAATAGAATGCGCTTCCGTATTTTTAAGGCCGTTTCCTATCCTTTACATCACCAGTTCTCTTCGTGGGGCCCACGTATGTTGTTTCGGCTACTCCCCTTTGAATGGGAACCCTACCCAAGCCCGACGTTTGCCCGGAAAAGGCGACCTCCCAAGTCCGCGAGCTCTGAGTCTCCCCCGACACCTCCCGCGCCCCCCGCACAGGGCTGTGGACCCGCACACCCTACACCAAGTCTCTGGTATCTCGCTTTTCACTACGGCCCCCTCTGCTGCGCGGATGACCCATCTCCCGCAGGTGCCACCTGCTGCTTCTTGCAGAGGCTTATTCCTGGATAGCTGAGGCCGCCTGTGATTCTTTCTTTACCAAAATTAATGAGAAACCACCATCCCAGGGTATCTGTTTTTATGGTTTTCCCAGGATCACGCCTGATGAAACTTTTCCAACTACTCCACTCCTGGCCGCTCTACATCGCCAAGAATTGTGGTTCTCAGATTGGTGGGAGGAGTGCTGAAAAGGAAATGGCCTCCTCCTGGCTGCACCACGAGGTCGGCATCTTTGGCATGTGTGTACACGTGTGTGTGTGTGTGTGTGTGTGTGTGGAAATACCACTCTACTGTTCACCAAACGCATTTTTATATTTTTATTCTTACAACCACCCAACAATGTAAGCAGAGAGAATCCTCATCAGGCAGGTGAAAACCTGAGACTCAAGGGAAGTAACAATGACTGCACATTTACATTAATTCATTAAACTTTGATTTCTAGTTTTGTTTTTGTTTTTTTTTTATTTGGTTGTGCCAGTTCTTAGTTGCGGCACGCATGTGGGATCTAGTTGCCTGACCAGGGATCGAACCCAGGCTCCCTGCATTGGGAGCACGGAGTCCTAACCACTGCGCCACCAGGGAAGTCCCTGATTTCTAGTTTTACCTGCAGTTTACAGATGAGGAAACTGGGCATCTGCCCTGCTTGAAGGCATCTGCCTGAGGTCACCAGCCTGTAAGGGTTGCCCTGAGATCTGAACAGAGGTTCACTCCAGGATGGATCTTCCTTACTTTCCACACTAACCCTCAGGGCAGGAAAAGACTCCAGGTCCAGCTGGGGCCAGAACCCAGTGTTACCTCAGGGCTCTACAAACGCAGTGCCGGATGGATACATACATTCTTGCAAGAAGTAAAATATTTCAGTTTCTATCACCCGGGCACGTTGACGTGTGCTACGCATAAGCCTCACAGCACTTGACTACGAGAGAAACCGAGCTTACTTGGGGAGCCGACAGTCTCCCCTGCCCACATCCAACCAGTAGCAACAAACACACTGAATCTAGAAGACAGAAATGGGTAAGCTGTCTCAATCTATAACATATCAATGACTCAATAACGAAATAGGAGGAAAGGTAGAAGACATAAGAAGCACTTCTCCACTCCACCATCTTAAAATTTATCTTCACTGATGCAGGTTCCAGTTTAGTTTGTGGGTCTGTGAAGCAGTGTGGCTCCTTGGAGCTCACGATCTAGTCACATTCTAGTGTAATACTCTACCGCAGTAGAGCTGGGGACATCGACACATTAACCCTGCAAAAGAGCCCAGAAAGTCTGCGTAAAGAGGCTTCTGTGAGATATTACTGAAAATGAGGAAACACAAATTTTTTGGTTTCACTTTGAGTAAATTGATTTTTATTCACACAAAAAAAACAAAACTGAAGAACTCATAAAATAGAACCTTTCCAAATAATAAGAATCACCAATAGATCATCAACTTTCAGGTTTCATACAGAATTTTTGCACCAAAGTATATATTTTTCCATATTATAAAACCTGTCGTTATCTGTAGCTTTTGAACAATTTAACTCTATTACCTTAAAATATTCAAATAAAACAATACTCCCACCTAGTGGATAAAGAAAAACGTCTGACTTATTTCAGGTGTGAACAGTACCACCATAAAAAAGGAACAAAAACTACAATGAATTTAAAATAAGTTTATTCTGTTAACATCCTCAAAATACCTCCCTGAAAAAAAAGTAACCTACAAAACAGTGCACGCCGCTCCCCTTCTAGGAATGGATGGGTAATATACTCTACAAAACAATCTTTGGAATCATGTGTAAATGTTACTCTGAATCTCATTTGTTGTCATCAATTTCTTCAGTATCTCTGTGCTCTGGGGAATATTCTGGAAGGAGAGAAAAAAGGCGTTCATATAGTGAGGCTGAGCATTCAGTCAGGAGCAAGGCACACTCTCGAGGCAGAAGCAGAGAAGGGCACCAAACGTGACAGGCCCTGCCCCTCACCTCCTCGCTCGGCAGACACGACATTGAGCGTGTCCCCCCCCGCCCCCCGCCCGAAGCTCTACCGGGACCTCAGGTCTCCCGGGAGCCTAAAGCCCTCAGACGGACACAACACTCTGCTTGGCCCACCTGAGCTCATGCCCGTCTGCAGCCCAATACCACGCTCCCCACCGCTCTCCTCAAACGCACCCTGAACTTGCCAACTTCGTGTTCACGCCGCCTCCCTCTGCACGTTCCTCCCCCTAGGACTCACCCACCCTTCCAGTCCAGCTGGAGGGCCACCCTCCCCGTGGGGCCTCTCCTCGGGTCAGCCTCGCCCCCATCCCCCCGCCCTGGCTGGCACCTGGCACAGCGGCCGCCTGCGCCACCTCCAGGCTGTGGACCACCCAGCACCGTGGGGTCCACGCGGCAGGCGTGCAAGAGAATTCCATTTTGTTGACCAAATACCACTTTGAGAAGGACAGAAGAGATGACCTAAGCCAGGATGACTGTATCTGGTCATTAAGAAAACAGCACCCTTCAAAGAGCCACTGTAGAAAAGTTAATTAAATTTCCTCTCCAAAGAATATTTTTAGACACTGGAAGTTGACTTAAACCCCACATGGCAGATGATTTGCAAGTCTGAGAATGAGGGCAGATGCTCCTGGAGCGTCTGTGCCCTGAGCACCAACTGCACCACGAGCAGAACCCGCCCGGCCCTCCTGCTGAAGCCCCAGCTCCTCTCTACTGTGCGCACCGCGGGGCTAACTGGCCGCACGGCAGTTCAGCTACAAAAGACGAAACAACTGGCCGACAGTCTGGGTCTCTCTGTTGACACAGGACTCTCTAAGTCACTTAAGTCTTGGCCCTCATGATGGTGTGCAGGGTGACGAGCAGACCTGGCGTCTTAAAACAGGGGATCGTGACAACTATGCACATCGACTTGACACAAAATACGGTGACAAAACTTAGGGGAAGTGTGAAACAGGAGAGGATAAAGCCAGATCGTGTACTACACCAGAAAACGGTAACACACCAGTTCACAAATCCTTCGGTGATCTGAAGGTGCAGAGTGGAGTCCACATTTCCCATACTACTTAGAACGTCCACCAGTGGACATGTGACAACAGGCCAAGAACAAACAGTGCAGAAAAGGTTTCACAAGGCAATAACGAGGCTCAGGTCACACATATGCATCCCAGGCTTGGAAACTGATATCTCTCTTAATGAAGGAAGAAATTTTGGCGAAAAAGAATAGGTGCAATGCTGAAAGAAGAGACAAATCAACAAGCCTGTGTGTCTGTGTGTGTGTGCACGCACGTACACGCGCACGCGCACATATATGTATACGTATATATACATACGCACACGTATGCTCACATGTATGTACAACCTGGAAGACAAGAGCTTACGTACAACCCACAGAATCTGTTATTTGCACAGTACCGCCATAAATTTACATACATTTTAAATGTATTCAAATATTTTGTATTTTGCAATAAAATCTTTCTAAATTTGTTATTCATTTCTCATGTTTCACTATGTCCTTTTTAATGTCCCTCTTTTATTTTTCGTTATTTTATCTTTTATGGCAAACTGCCTTTCAGACAATTAGTTATGTGATGAAAATTTCTGCAGTGAACATGCTTGCAGCCACAATGTCTGTGGCAAAGATGCTCCAGTGAAAGTGCCCAGAAGAGACACAACGGCCATGGCCCCTGCTCTCAACGAAGTGGGAAGAGCCAATCGGTTAACTACAGATGCAAGCAGCACTATTAGTCACTATATCCTCGGAAGGAGATGCTAAATACAAAATAACTCAATTTGTCTGAAAGATTATCCATGACTCTAGCTCATCTGAAAGATATACTTGAATTATACTAAGCTACAGTTTCACTCTTACTAATTCAACAAATGGTTGAGGGCCTTCTACACATCATATTCAGGATGATCTGGGGACACCAAAAGGGAAAACGTTCCCACGGAGTTGTCAATCTAACTAATTTATGAGAGCTATGAAATGAGATGACGCCAACAGAACTTACAAGAAAAGCTGCCCTAATACCAATGGCCATTCTAGAATAAAACAAGGCTTCCAACTTGGAACAATGTTGTTATAATCTCTTCCCTTTAAGGAAGAAGTTCTTAAACCAGGAGTCCACGGACTTTCAGCTAATCTCTTAGGGAGAGGATTGGAGTTCCTAAACTACCTGAAATTACTGGCAAAACTTTTCTATACATGTTCCCATATGTATTTTTCTGGGAAAGGAGCCCACAGATATATCCAGACTGAGAACAGGGAACAGATTTATCTCATCTAGTCCCATGTAAAATTAAGTGAATAAACATGACGATAATTTGATCCATACTGTGCTCAAAAATGCCTTCTCAAAAATTACACCTTCCAAATTTATTAGTTACAGAAACTTCTTGAACAGTGAAAACATCTTTCCACACAAACATCTGGGATTTAAAGCCCTGATCTATCCTGACAAAACATGAACAAAATATTCTCCAAGTTACAGAAGTATATCTAGAAGAATATGTGACAATCAAATTCAAACTGCCAGACCAGCAGTTTTCTCTTTACGTGGAGAAAAAAGGATCTCTACGTGCTGCTTAGGTTTCACACTGATACCATACATTTATGTTTGTTACTAAGTTCATTATAATAACTCAGCTATTAAGTCAATGAGATAAAACCTTACCTTAACCAAACTTTTCAAGCTTCTGGAAGAAAGTACAGGCTTAAAAGCTTCAACTGTGATTAGGTCTAATTTCATCACATCAGTATAACATAAGTACAGAATTGCAGAGATTTTCCATACTTGACAATAACTCAGAACTATGAATATACAAGAAAAAAAAATCACTTAAGTTTTCTGTTATATGATTTTGAAATTAAATACCTCTAACTCATAAAGGCTGCTTTTAAAAAGTCATCTCTGTTGCCTCTTTTAATCAAAGCATTTACTGACATTCTGAACCAATTATAATGCACATTTTCTTTCAAAGCCAATTTATTTTCCTAAGTTATCTCTTGCTTTTACAATTATGTTTATTTTGCATTTTCTGAACATACTACTGAGACACAGCTGGGTTAGCTAAGACACAAGATTAAAATTTTGCTGACTACACTAAAGTAAACTAAATAATAAATATACAATGCACAATGTAAAATATTTAGCCATTTATTCTAGTAAATTTAACATTTAAAGTTAAAAACATTTTATTTATTAACAAATAACACTGAATTATCTATTATAACATACTAGCCACTAAAAAGTGACAATCATAATTTGATATGATGTTAGGGTATAATTGGTAACAGGAATAAAAAATAAACTATTGAAGCAACTACCAAAATTCAATATCTGAAGCTTCTATTCTGACAATTAAAACGTACTTTACCAACTTCTCATACACCAACAACTTACATCTAACACTGGCTTGCATGATGAGTTATCAAAGACCAAAAAGAAACGGCAACTCGGAAGCTAACAGTCAAGAACTCTGAGCTGCTCTCATACAACTGTGTGTCTGGAAAGTTTCAAGACACAAACCAAACAGAATATACCAGCAACTAGAGCAATTAGTGAGGACAAACAGCAATACAATGGCATCAATCATCATTAACAAACGGCCTCAAAAAGATCCCTACTGGTCCAACTCATAACTATGAATAAAGTAATAACAAGATAAAATGTGAATGCTATGCACTGTAATACCACCTGCTGCAGGAAGGTCATGCACGATATTTGGTTGTTCTAGCAGTGAACAGCAAGGAGGCTCTCTGAAATTCTGTGTTTTTAGGGCTTTCAGGAAAGGAGTATGAAGACTGCTGGTAGATTCTGAAGTTTTATAGTCAGTAACATGTCGACATGTAAGAATAGTTACTTGCATATTCTTCCTTGGACAAGAGCCAAAAACCTAGCACAAAATTGATTTCAAATTAAAAAATATATATATATAATTTTGTGACAGAATAGAAACATCCCTCTAGTTGTTTATCTACACCATTCATACATATATACACACATACACACACACACACCTTGCAGGGGTGGAACTGTCCATGGAAAAACAAAACCCATGCTTTGCTGTGCCCTCACCTGGGTCTCATCTTAATTCTGTCACTTTCTAGTTGGGTAACCTTCTCCAAGTTACCTTCCTCACCTGTGAACTAAGGGCTACTTACCTGAGGGAGGTGTGATCTGGATTAAATGAAGTCAGGAACAAAGGAGGCAGAGCAGCTAACAGCCAGGGATGCCATGGCAGGTAAGGCAGTCACTCAACTATGAGCACCTGTTCGTTTACGCCCTCTCCCGCCCGCCACAGATGCCTGCAAATTATTCTTTTTGGTTTGTTCCAGTTTGTTCTGTTTCTAAGATCACTACTTGCAATCAGTGTTGAGAACAGTGTTACACTGAATAGAAGTGAATGGGAATGACACCCATTCTTTACTGGATAAAGTGACGTGATCAAGATCTCTTCTAACACAGGTATCTCTAAGAACGCTCCACTTAGACTAGTGTTGTATCAGCAACAGGAAGTGATCCTTTCACTAATATAACAGGTTCAAGAACACTGTATTAAGGATGTTTCTAAGAACATCACTTGCAAGTTGCACTCATAAGTGTTTTATCAGTGCAAATGATTCTTAAATTCGCTTTTAAATTTATTTCAATCGTAGACTAAGTTTCAATCGCTCAAGACCTCAATGTCCACCTAAGTTGGTATTTCATGGATTTCCAGGGACCCTTCCAGCTTTTAAAATCTTTGGTGATGTAAGAAAATAAAAAAAGCAGCTATCTTTTAAGGAAAAAAAGAGTAGATTTTAGGTCATTGCACCTTGTTTGAAAATATTTTATGAAGAGAGCAAAATGGCTATTTCAAATAGCAAGGGAACTAAAGATTTTATATTATGTGCCGTAAGTGATTTATAAGGAGACTTTAATTGTAGTGTAGCTTTATAAATAAACACAAAACTTAACACCACATACATTTGTCAGCAGATACGTCCCATTTAAGGGCTATAACGTTACTCACAAGGCCTGATTTATCATCCTCCCTAAAATACTTATCATCTGAAGCCACAATACTTGACACCTGTTGGACTGTGTGTGATTATCAGGATTATGCAGCTGACGTGAACCCAACAGCAGAGGGATCCGAAGAGTATCCCCGGGTGGGGGGGAAACACTGATTAAAAAATTCTGTTTTGGAAATGCATAATTCTACATTTTTTCAAGTCTGAGAGAGAACAGCTGTTCCATAGTACAAAAATAATAAAACGCCCTACATAAACTGACAATACAATTAATACGGCGGCTTCCCACCCTTCTGAGATCTGCTGAAAGCTATGGACCCTCTCTCTAGAAAATACACGTAGGTACACAGCATAAAATCATATATACAACCATAAGATTCACAGATCTTATTAGAAAATTCCTCATTTAATAAAATGCATTGAATAACTTTTAATAAATGTTTCTAAGTATGCCAATCTGGTTTAAAGCAGGTGTACATCAAATTTTTTATTTCTAATGAACTTAATTGTAATACCTACATAAAAATATGCCTAAGATTTAAGTTGCAATGTTGAAAAGACGTATATAAAAGGGCTATTTCATTTAAAAATAACCTGCAACTACCAACTGGACTTCCCTGGTGGCGCAGTGGTTAAGAATCCGCCTGCCAGTGCAGGAGGCACGGGTTCAAGCCCTGGTCCAGGAAGATCCACCTGCCGCGGAGCAACTAAGCCCGTGCGCCACAACTACTGAGCCTGTGCTCTAGAGCCCACGAGCCACAACTACTGAAGCCCACGTGCCACAACTACTGAGCCTGTGTTCTAGAGCCCACGAGCCATAACTACTGAAGTCCGTGCGCCTAGAGCCCATGCTCCGCAACAGGAGGAGCCGCCGCAATGAGAAGCCCACGCACCGCAACGAAGAGTAGCCCCCGCTTGCCGCAACTAGAGAAAGTGTGCACAGCAACAAAGACCCAACGCAGCCAAAAATAAGTAAATAAATAATTAAAAAATAATAACCTGCAACTACCAAAATTAATGATTATTCTCTAAAATTTCTAGCTAAGTTCTTCACTGAAAAATTTGTTTTAGTGGACACATACCATGTGCTCAATTTTCCCACAAAATGAAGCCTCAATTGATCCCATTCTAATGCTACGAAAAACGGATGAAACCCCGGTGTGAGTGTCAGCTGAGCACCAACCCCAGGAACCCAGGTTCTCACCTCCCGTCCCTGCGCTTCCGGGCAGCATTGTCAGCACGGCCCATTTTCACCCGTGGCTGCAACCCTGCTCTGTTTCATGGGGGTAACTTGTTCCAACTATGTCTTATGTTTTTATGACCAACGATCTTTAGCACATTGCTGATCACATTTGCCAAATGAGTTCTTTTATTCTTTATATTCTGTAACAAACTCCTACTATATTTCTAAGGGAAAAAGCAAATACTTACCCCGCTTCAACATCTGACTACATGGGTTTAAGTGTAAAGAAACGGAACCTTGATGAAGTAGCAACCCCAGAATCTCTCTTACCTTTTCCAGCCACTGATACTGCTGATCTTCAGCAACGTAGCAACTACATTGACAGAGCACAACCTGAAAATCAAACCCCGAGTTTTCTGTCAGGTCAAATAAATATTACACACACCCCACACTGTCATCATATACATATCATGTGAATCCCAACATAACCTCTGGATAACACTTGTTTTGCTTAATCTGCTACTGCCTTACTTATTTTTCTTTTTAAAATTTAAGAATCAAGCCACTACTGGCAGTTAGTATCAGAGAAAAGTGCACATTGACAGAGCAACTGTGATGGCCGGCACAGGAGATTCTAAAGATAATATCAGTAAGTACTACCGGAGTCCTCTCTATAAAACAGAGACGACACCAGGCCTGCTGCCCATCCGGGGGTGGGTGGTGCCACACACTGTGAAGATCAAACTCAAAAAGCGTTACAAAAACATTAAGTGCTATCAGGACAGCAGCCCAGCAGCATCTCAGCCCAGCGGCACCCTAGGACACTGCTGATGCCTGGAAGGCAATATTATTCTAGCCACCATGTCCAGACCATGTGCTTGAAGTGAAAACATGCAATGCACAATGCTGTAAAAGGATGACATTCCGGATTATTAATGCTTGTGGAATGATAGCATCCATAAAAGTCAACTTTGTCTTCTATTGAAATATCGCCAGAAACACTAACACTTAATGACACAAGTGGGAAAAAATGAAACACAAGGACTTCCCTGGTGATCCGGCAGTTAAGACTCTGCACTTCCACTTCGGGGGCACGGGTTCGATCCCTGGTTGGGCGGAACTAAGATCTCGCATGCAGTGTGGTGTGGCCAAAAAAAAAAAAAAAATGAAGAAGCGGCACAAGAGGGAAAAAGAGGGCCCAGGGACAGGGGGAAGAGAAAGACTAGATATGGAATTAGCTACACACAAAGATTCTGGATAGTCAAGAGACACCCAACCAATCAATGGTATAACTAAATGCAGTAACAGAAATTTCTACTGCTTGACCTCCAGATGTATTCTAGAGTGAAAACTTCCCACTAAGGATCAGATAAAGAACATGCTTTGGGACTTCCCTGGCAGTCCAGTGGTTAAGACTTCGCCTTCCAACGCAGAGAGTACAGGTTCAATCCCTGGTCAGGGAGCTAAGATCCCACACGCCTCGGGACCAAAACATAAACCAGAAGCAATGTTGTAACAAATTCAACAAAGACTTTAAAAATGGTCCACATCAAAAAATCTTAAAAAAAAATGCTTAGTTTCCTTATTACTTATTTCCTATAAATACCGGATGTTTACAAAAATCCTTATGTAAACTTTAATAACTTTGGATAACATATTACAAAAACAAACTGTAAGTATTACAAAATCAAATTTTAGTTTTCAAGGCTAACATTATAGTATTATGGAATTACTGACTGCTTGCATTGTCTGAATCCCTGCCCCTGGCCTCTGTTCAAGCACTCAGCAGCTGTGGAACGGCACTCTGTCAGACAAGCAGGTGGCGAGACAGACATCACCTGCCCGGCCACCTCACCTGCCTGACCTGTCTCCCAAACCGCCCAGGACACTCCTTTCTCTCAATGAACCCAAGGATAGGATTAGGACAAACGGTTCCAATGAAATCACTAGGCATCAGCTACAGAGTTATCTTTCATAACTTAAAAAATCGGGATGAATTAGGAATTCGCTGACGGTCCAGTGGTTAAGACTCTGCACTTCCACTGCAGGGTGCACGGGTTTGATCCCTGGTTGGGGAACTAAGATTCCGAAAGCCGAGGGGAGCGGCCAAAAGAAGGAAAAAAAAAAAATCAGGATGAATCAGGTGAGGATGGAAGCTTAAGGTCAACAGAATTGTATTTAGAATGCACGAAGCATCCATTTGCTCAATGTTAACTGAGTCCCTAGGCTGTGCTCAGCATTGGCTGAATACCGGGTGGGTATACAGCGACAAAGCAGAACTCCCTGCTTCCACAGCGGGTACGCATTTTCCCATGTTTACCTTTGCCAGCTTAAATCATTCTTTGAATGTGGGCAAAGTTTAAATATCTAATGTTTCTGGTTTGCTTCTAAAAAAGTTATTTCAGAATTTCCTCAGAAGTTTACCAACACACCATGTTAACATTTATATAAACAAAAAAGTGACGCTGTTGACCAAGTATGCTTCAATAAAAAAAGGTTTTTTAATTAAAATTTGTTTTTAATTTGTTTTTAATTTTAAAAAATAAAAAAACAAGAACCAGACAAAAAAGTGGTTACTAACACTGCCTACAGGCAGAATTCCTCAGCCCAAAAGGAGACATAAAGGAACATGAAATTCAAAGGAACACTACATAAATGATGCCTAAGGAACCCCACTTAAACATACAAGTCAGGCCCCACATACCGAGGGATTCGATTTTAGGTGATAAAACACACAAAAAGCCTCTGTGGGGGACAGGTGTGTAGTGTCCACTGTCCTACACCATTCATTCCAGAGTTTAGCACAACCAACTTCTTCCCAGACTCCTGAATTCATGATGAATGATGACAAAAATGCTGTGAAAAACAATTCGCATAAGTTAGTGTTTGGATCCGCAAATTGCATTTTCTATTCAATAAAAAAGATATTCAGGTTACTTGAGAATCTTAGAGCTGAAAGAGCCATTGAGACCATCAACCTTATGCACACCATCATCTTGCAGGAAAACACGCTGAGGCCTCAAGAAGTTAAAGGCCACACCCTGAGTACAGGTGGTACTGGAGCCAGGAATCGAGAAGACAGGTTTGCTGACAGACTTTACCAGACACACACCGTAACACCCTTGTGGAAAATTTCAGGCCAGGAGAACTTCATGTAAATGAGTCAGCAGTTATTTACCATGTACTCCTCTACAAGCACTAGGGGTACCTTACAGGGCAAGGAATCTTCACTGGGGTTCCCCAAGGCTCTCCTCCACATCTGTGAACCCCCTAAAACGATACAGGTTTGTGTACTTGTGTGTGTGTGCGTTGTTCTAGCTGCACTCTGCACCGTTCTGGCTTTAACCTATCAAATGAATTCATATATGTGAAGATCTTAGAAACCAAGTACTGAAAAATGTAGCAATTATTATTGTCATTTTTAGAGTGCTCCATATGTTTTTAAAGGAGCTGGTTAACTCAAAAACATGCAAGGACCACTGTGACAAGGGGGCCGTGTTGCACATGCCACCGCTGCCCTCCCAGTCTGGCCACGACAGGCCCAGAAGCCTAAGAAAACCTGTATACTAGAAACCGTGTTTCCTTGACTTCGTAAGTTCCCAAAGCCAAGAACATTTCCTCTAAATCTCATTTTTCAAGCTTATCAAAAAGACAGTGCCGCATGAGCAGCGGTAGAATTCACTCAGATACAAAGTTACTCTGCTACGACTTTTTCTAAAAAAGTAACAGACATTAGAAATCTTTTATGGTGGAAATAAATAAGCAACTTCAGCTTTTGCTCTTCCAACAAAATGTGTCGTCTAATGCACTTGCACTTACCTACTGCGTTATTTCCTATCGCAATTATAAACTTGGAGCAAGGATATTTTTCTAGCAGAGAAACTTCCAAAGTTGTTTTTGTTTGTCTTCGAAGGAGCCGCACCTCCCTAACACAAGAAACGAAAGACGAAACGAAAGCAATTTAAATGTAATCAGTACTATACTATGACAAAAAGGCTACTATAAGTATGATTTTGTATTAAGTAAAATGCAAACTTTAATTCTGTAAAGAACATAATTATAATCCTAAGGAAACAATGGATTCAGGCGACGATAACTAACAGGTAAAACCCTTTGCTGCAAAGTTCCTGGAGAACTGTACAAGAGGGATCAAGCTGTCCAGCTGACCCACTGATCAATCCATCTTAGAACCCCTAAAAGTGGGACAACTGGGCACAGTGTGCAGTGAGAAACTGCAAATACCACCTCCGAGGCATCCGTGCCAGCAAAATACTGACCAAGCCTCTTAGAAGGAGCTTCCCTTTACAGGAGATGCAGGTGATGGACACACATCTGCATAAATGACACCAAGAGGAAGCAATCAGGCAAATCCAGAGCATGGGACAGCCTGCAGGACAATCAGTCTCTCGGCCAGGGTGAAAAAGGAGGGGGGCTGCTCCAAACGAAAGGAAGCACAAAAGAAGAAACATCTAGATGTAAGGTGCAAGCCTGGCCAGGATTCTGATTTCCAGAGGCCCACTGTAAAATGTCACGTCTGAGACAACTGCATAAATCTGACCACGGACTGGCTATTAAACAGTATCCAAAAAGTATTATTAATTGTTAAGGAGGATGACAGCATACGTAAGGCAATGCCTATATCGTTGAGACGCATTCGGAAAACTGCAGCGGTGAAAGGCCACGGTGACTGGGACCCACCTAGGGGGTGGAGGGAGATAAAATAAATGTGGCAAAATCTTCATAACTGTTGAACTTACGTGACTGGATGGGCTTAAAGTGTCATTTTACTATTTTCTCCAGTGTCTGTGTGTTTGGAAATAATCCAGTTTTTAAAAAGACATATCCATCTGCTACTGACACGTAATACTGAGGTGTGCGGCGGCGAAGAAAGTTCTAAAAGACCTGTCTTATGCCCATAAACCAAAGACACGACAAACCTGGAGCGGGAAGACAGCCCTGCAGCGGTGGAAAACCTAACAAGCCCGCAGAAAACCACCTGCATCAAAGCTAAAGAATGCCTTTAAAGACGCGAGGATCCGACGGCTCCACGGAGCCTGCAGCAAGCCCCGTGAGCCGCCTCTACCCGGCGCCCCCGGAGTTGTCTGGACCCCCTGTGCCCCTCGAGGACCGGTGCCGAGCGCGGAGCAGCCGCGACCCCGGGGCTGCGCGTCTGCTCCTGCGCCCGCCAGGCCGGGTCTGCGACGTCGCGCCCAAGACCTCACCTCTTCCGCGCCAGTTGCTGCCGGACCTCCCCGTCTTCGGGCGTCTCCCTCCTCCCCTCCTCTTCCTCCTCCTCCTCGTCCTCCGCCCCGGCTCGGCACGGCGCCCTCACCACCTCTCCGAAGAACGTGGCTGCCATAACCGCCCTCACACCCTCCCGGCCGAACTGCGGCTCCACAGCACGACGCAGGCGCCCCGCGCAAGCGCCCCTGATCACCATCACACACCGCCCCGCCCCCCCCCGAGGGCACCACCCCCGCGCATGCGCCCCGGTCCTTGCGGCGGCGCAAGCCCGGAGCGTTTATTCTTCAGCCGCCTGAGCTCTGCGGGGCCACCGAGAGATCGGATGACTGCGGGCTAGAGAGGCAAGAAACGAGAGGCGAGCCAGGGGGCGGGGCCTCCCGTCCAGCAGGTAACGGGCAGAGGAGGGGCTCGGCCGCCCCAGCCCCAGTTTGTAGCGCTCCGGGAAGAGGGCAGGCAGGTTACCTTTCCTTCGTTAAATCCGTTTCCGTTTTCTTCTCCGTTAGGAGTGACTGGGTGAACTTTGGTTTATTAAGCACCCAGCTTCAAACCGCGACCGCCCCAGGTAGGTGCCAGCCCGGCGCGTCCTAGGGACAGTGGACAGAGGAGGGCAGGAAGAAATACAGTGCTTCGCGGTGTTGTAAAAATGAGCCTTTACTCTGGCAATAGGAAGTCACATTTCAAAAGCTGATGCTTGTCAAGCTGATCTAAAAGACTTAATGAGAATGCAAAAATAGTTGCTTCTTTTTTAAGACTTGGCCATTTCTAATACAAAGTTTTCGTTTTAAATAGCCTTTCATTAATAAGCAAAGTACGTAATTTTTGAATTGGTTCTCATCTTTCAAATTTAATCGAGACAAAGTTAACGGAGCACTAATCCAAGCAGGAGAGAAAAGGGACACTACACCATAGTGTAAATGAAAATACCCAACAGAAAAAAAAGTCCATTCACCTAGATTTAGTTGTGCTGAAACTAGAGGGCATTGCTTACATTCTGAAACCCTATCAATAAATAGTAACAAAGTTAAGTGCTAATTTGGGGTCGGGGGAGCCTCTTGAGATTAAAAAAAAATCTCAGAAATCTGTTGCTAGAAACATCTTGTTTAAAGAAGTGGAACAAGCCTTTCCATAAAATCAGTATTTAGCAATTCTACACATTACTGCAAAATAATATATTGAGTTTTGAAGAAATTTGAACATTTAAGTATAAACAATAAGACCAAATTGCTATCCAGTTAGAGCTTAGGAAACTTTGGGTATAGCTAGCAAGCTAGAATATACAAGATTACCAGTGTAATATTTTAAAACTGCATTAACACTCCTGGGTTACTTGGTTTTATAGAATGACTGAATTGCAGAATAAAAGTTTGGGCATCACTTAGTCCTTCTGTTCAATAAAATAGCTTCATTTTTACCAGTAAGATCTAAATTTGATTTCAATTACATTATGAAAAAAATCACTTGTGGAAAGCTGATTAAAATTATAAATAGGGTAATGATAGTACACTTAGCCATGATTAAAATTCTGCATACATTTCAGAGAGAGAGAGTTTTACAAGAATGTTAAATTTTAAACAAATGCTTACTTCATGCAGTTACAATAAATTTAGGCCAAACACTTTAAAAAAGGCACGTATATGTTCAAATTAAAAAGTCAACCAGAAAAGGGATTCCACTATGAAAGAAGGCTGATGATACAATCTCAAGTACTGACAGAAATTAACCCCACCACAGTAAGTTATAATTTCAAAATGAAATTTTCATGACACTGAACCTGTCAAAACACTTTGAATAAAATAGTCTTAAACTGAGATTTTAACATTTTCATTTTATGGCATTTGTTGAGGACACAGCATACCCAATAAGAAGTTTCTATGAAATTAAGTGTAAATATGGGATTGAAAATGGGTTTAAACATTTCATTAAAGATCAAAAATCAAACCTCATGCACCTAAAAATATTAGCAGTTTATTAGGAATTCTTCCCTTTCTCACCTGTACTAGTAACAAGTTACTGGTATCAGTATTTCAGATGAAAATATACTATAAACAGAGCAAAGAACACAGACTCCGTAGGTTAGAAATACTCTGGCTTATGCTAAGAAAAAGAAAATGACAACAAAAAGCCTTTTTTTAAGCAGACATGCAACTACAAATTTCTCAAGTAATCAAGACACTCAGTTGATCTGTATAACCAAAAAATATGCACTACATTAGTCTAATGAAAAAGGAATAGAAACCCTTAAGTTTCTATATTTTACTTTCTCAGATTTACACATGCAAATCTTATATTAATATTCACAGATATTTTTAAATGGGAGAACAGCTTGCTTCTAACAATTCAGTTTTCCAATAGCATGTTACCATGTTAAAAAGATTTGACAGTGCGTTCATTTAATCTGGTGATTTTAATTTCAACTATTAACAAATTAAACCTCATTGCAAATAAGTTCTTTATAGTATCAAGACCAGATTTTCCAATCCTAGTGAAGGACTGAAATAGCCCAGACATGCTGCCATTGTGATGAGACTGTAATAAATTTGTAATAAGTTCATAAAGTTCTTTTAAGGTGCTATGGAGAAACATAAGAGGATGTGACTGTATCATCTAAAAATATGACTGTTTTGATCTATACTTTTTATTTTCTATGTCATTAAAACTAAGATCTGCCTCACAGTGAGGCACATTTTGGCCATCTCTGTAAATGCTGCTACATGAAAGTAAAAATGAGAAAAAGTTGTGATAGTCACATTCATAGCTTTCATAGAAAAATATATATTCCCTGAATTAGTCATATCAAGTGGTCACCATTCAGTATGAATTCCAGTATTATAAACAAAAGAAGAATACTAATGGATTTTCTCTAATTGTCTATTTCCAACGCTCTACTTCAGAACTCATTTATCAACATCCCCATCATTGAATCCCCAGATCCTTCTATAGTTTAAGTTGTTTATAACTTTGGGGGCTGCGAATTATGGGGACTGGATCTTGTTAAAGTATTTGCTTCAATCAAAAGTCAAATAGGCTTGAGCGTCCCTGGTGGCGCAGTAGTTGAGAGTCGATGCAGGAGACGCGGGTTCATGCCCCGGTCCCGGAGGATCCCACATGCCGCGGAGCGGCTGGGCCCGTGAGCCGTGGCCGCTGAGCCTGCGCGTCCGGAGCCTGTGCTCCGCAACGGGAGAGGCCACAACAGTGAGAGGCCCGCGTACCGCAAAAAAAAAAAAAGGAAAAAAAAAGTCAAATAGGCTCAATGGCACTTCCTCTTGAAATGTGCCTTTTTTTCTCTTATTTCATTAATGACACTATAGTCATGGTGGTCTGAAATTTTATACTGTAATGCAGAACGCTGAAAATTAGCATCAGGTTGAGATTTTGAAATCTCAACCCTGTACAATTCCCATTATTTTCTTCCTCTGAAGAATCAAGAGATTTCTTCAAGGCCCTCCCTTTCTGGAAAGGAATAATCTCATGACAGGCCATTTGTCTTTTCTTTCCACCTCTCCAGCTACAGGCTCCACAATCTATTTCCCCTCCAGAATTCTCTGTAACGTGTGTCTGTACGAGGGCTGACTAGGAGGAAGCCGTCCTCCCACTTTGACCCACTGGATTATGGCTTTTAGAAATTCCTCCGAAGGTGCCAACAAGGGATTAACGTTTAGAGCTAGGAGCAGAATGCAACTGCCAGTTTACTTGTGGCCCCTGGTTTTCAATTCTACTCTACATTTTCATAGTCACTACTGTGCTTTTTCTTTCCAGGATCTGAACCGCCTTAAAAAAGGCATTTTTCTATTAATATCTTCTAGCTCCTTTTCACTTTCAGAATTTATGGTTGTGTCATCCTCTTTATAAACATTCAGGAATTTTTCTTAGCTGCAGCAGCAGCATTTCGACGGGGCAGTCTTCTGCTACTCTCCCTAATCCACCCCTTTTCTGGTCCTGAAATCGTTTCCTTTAGATTACTCATTATTTTATTTGCAGCAACAGTGGCACATCTGCGGGGAACTTTCTCAGGCACCATTTTTGCTTTCAGAGTTTCACTAGGCATTTGCACTGCATCCTTCTGATTATGCATACATGTTCTCATTTTTGTATTGGGGTCTCTGTCTCTAGAACAGATTCTGAAAAATGAGTGAAAGTTCATATAAATGGAAAAATCTTGTAACACAAGATTTTACTACTACTTACATTCCTCAACAATAAATGTTAAAACTACTCACATTGCTAAATTAAAAAACATAAATGATCATCGTCAATGATACGTTTTCGACATTGATACAACCTTCCATTTCCTTATCTACAAAAGGAAGTCTTGGGTAGAAGCTACGATCCCTTGCACCTGGCATACTTTGCAATCTGGAAGGATAACTGTCACTCAAAGCAGTAGCAGACTTGTAAGAATGGAGTTAAGTACGTTCAGTCACTAACCTAAAGCTACTAACCTAAAAGCACTTTTTAAAAATCTGAATTTTTTCAATAGAACTTTGTAGGTTTTAAATTTTTGGTATCATTTCTAATACTCTATGTTGAATTACTTTAAAATACTCAATATGATTTCTGAAATAATTTTCCTAGAACCTAAACAAGGAAATGCCATCATGACTGATGATACAGCATCAGCCCTACTTCAAGATCGTTAAGGTTTTAGTTCCAACACCAATGTTTCCTTCAGTCAAAAAAAATTACATGGGTAACTAGTAGATAGAAAGGAACTGTATATTAGTTTTATATAACTGAAATGTGGTTTTCATCCTAGATTCATTTTTTTTTCAAATTATTTCAGCATTTTATATAACTGAAATGATTAAATCCTAGTTTCACTATTATTCAGATACTTTCTGAGCTGGTATATGCTGGGCACACAGAGGATCAGGCTAAATATTCTAAAAGAAATGAACTCTACACACACAAGTATAGTTGCTATAAGGAAGCACAGGGTGCTGTGAGAAATACTCTAGAAACCTAACTTCGTAAGGGACAAGGAAAAGCTTCCTTTGAGGAAGTGTTATTGTAGCTGTGAGCTAGAAACTGTGACGGGATCCACCAGCCAAAAGGCAGGACAAAAGGCACACTAGAGAAGCAGGTCCTTCATGTGGCCTGAGGCAGCCTCCATGGTAGCTCAGATGGATCTTAGTGGGGCTGTGCTGAGCTGCCCCATGGTGCTGGGCCTACCACTCCACATCTACCAGCTTAGATGGGCTCATACCATTTTTATTTTTGCCAACATCTGAATGCTGTATTTTCAAGTTTCAAATACAAGATTAATGAGCAAAAGTATCTGGGGCAAAAATATCTCTTGATAAAAATGCATCTGAAGTTCATCAGCCCCTGAATATTGGGCCTTATCTGTTGGCAATCTAGTCTTGCTGCCACTGAGTCAAACTATCTAAAACTGTCTTAAATGTTCACAAGTCTTGCTGGGGGGTGAGGTTGTAGGACGCTGCCTCATGTTTCCAGACATTCAGCAGTTGATAAGGAAAGGCTGCAGATACTGAAATCACCACACATCTGGAGGACTCACTTCCACTATATCCTCTTCACTGCTAAGGAGAGAAAGTAAGGGTTTTCTCAGCTATCAACACGGTTACTCTGTAGCAGTGAAACTACAAATTACCAGCCTTCTTAGTTTTTCCTTTTGTGAGGGGAGATGTGTATCTTTCTGTCACCAAGGGCAAATGAGTACAGGTGAAAATGGCTTCTGTGGATTGACATGTTCATTAACAACAGAGCAAGGATTATGAGGAAGGTCTTCCACACTCAAAAGAAAAACCCTTCAGATTTTACCTTAAGTCTATGAAACTCGTTTCAAAGATGTGCTTTGTGCTTTCTCCAAGACCCATGAAAGTTCTCCCAAAGTAGATTAGGAACTACTCTGCTAAAAGCAACCCCCCACAAATGCCTCAGTCTTCTATTTGTTTTTCCAGTGAAACTCTATTTCTAAAGACATGATGTGCTCAGTATAAGTCCCACGGCATTGCAAAAATGGCATTTTAGCAGGCTGAGCTACTCAGCAGGGCGGGGCTCCATGCAGCAGGTCCACCCCCACCTCCCCTCGCCCCCACTCCACACCCTTCCTTGGGCTCTGTGGAGTCCCCTGCACATGAAATTGGGAAGTGAAAGGAGGACTGGCTTAAAGTGGTATCTTTACCACTTCAAACAATGTTTTTAAATTATAAACTACTGTCTCAGCAAACCAACCCTGGATTCAAAGTGAATCTTTAGCACATTGAATCAATGTTAAGCAAATGCTAGAATATAAATGTGCTACAACAGATGAAGTTTTAAAAAATATATGGCAAAATTAAGGTGAAATTTGTACTTTATGGTAAGATAAGGATATGCTATTATCAGTCAACAAACTGCATCCATTTGCATGTTGAAAAAAATATTAAAAACAGACAATTGGGGCGTCCCTGGTGGCGCAGTGGTTGGGAGTCCGCCTGCCGATGCAGGGGACACGGGTTCGTGCCCCGTCCGGGAGGATCCCACATGCCGCGGAGCGGCTGGGCCTGTGAGCCATGGCCGCTGAGCCTGCGCGTCCGGAGCCTGTGCTCCGCAACGGGAGAGGCCACAACAGTGAGCAGCCCGCGTACCGCAAAAAAAAAAAAAAAAAAAAGGCAATTGGTTCATTCCCAACAACATATCCAGTTGAATGGTATAGATAAAATCCTATTACACTAAAATTTTCTGTGGGACAAAATGATTTAAATTGCATTAACTAATTCCTTTTTATTTTTTTTAAATTCCTTTTTAATGTAGTGATGAAAGTACTTATACTGACAACTTAGGAACCTAGTAATACCAACTCTTAAGACATTTGTAATCCAAAATAAGGGAAAAGTTAAGATTCTACAGAAGAAACTATAATTAGCCTTTTAAAAATGCTTTAAGGAAATATGAACTATGTCCAGAGGGGAGAGAATACAGGAATAAGTTATACTGTATAAGCAACTTCCACTTGATAAAGCTGTTATCTCTGAAGACTTAGACCATAAAATGGGAATTTCATAAAAACAATCTGAGGAAGACAGAAGAATGACAGTGGTGAACTTTTTAAAATATAATAATAGATACATGTAAGTCAGTGTTAATTTTATTACTGAGAACTTAGTAAATTATAAAGTGTTTTATTGTCCTTGAGAAAATCACAAACAGTTTTTAGAAATATATACAGGATAATTCAGGGTTAGAGAGAAGTCCAATTTATGTATTAGGGTACAAGCTTAAAATTTTTGGAGGATACTGCTCTAAAAATACATCTGTGATCGTGTCATTTACTACTAACAAATCAGTATAATCCCAAAAGTCCTACTGTCCTAGATGGTCTTGGGTCAGCCACAGGTGTTGGAACAGTCACTGAGTGCTAGAGGCATTGTTGCTTTTCTGTAAATGATTCCCTATTTGGGTATGGTAAAAACTTCACTAGTAGAGTGAAAATTTACATCTTTAATAGTGCTCCATCACAGTTTACCTAGATGACCACTTTAAATTATAACTCAGAGATCACTATGTATTCTAATATAGTCTGTAGTGAATAGAAACCTAGATATAGACATTACAGTTCTGATTCAGAGCAGCAATCTCTAGTTTCTGTATTTTAAGGATCATTCATATTCCAATTATGATACTTCATGATACAAAATTGTATTCCTAAATCCAAAATAAACTTCATATCACTGCTACAGAAGCATAAACAATTTTAATCTTATCAGCATTTCAACTGGGAGTATTAGAAACAAATTTGATACTGGAAAAATATAAAAGAATGTCTGAATCAAAATGAAAATATGCTAGCCTATTTCATATACTTTAAGTACAGACATTATTGGTCACTGTGATTGGTGGATAAATCAGATCCCTATAAAGGGGAAACATTTTAGTTGCAAGTCATAACCTCTGTCCTGCAAGCCTCTTATCAGAGCAGATATGAGATGTCCTTTCTTCATTCTCTCCTTCATTGATAGGCAGTGAAATGACCAAAACTCAGGAAGCAAATAGCATTTACTGATATTCCTTACAGCGTAAATTTCCAGAAAGTCTCTTTAGAGAAGGGCTATAGAATAGTGTTTTCTGTAACTCGCTGGGTTTAACATTTTTCTAGGGGGAGTTGGTAACACTGAGAAGTCAATGTCTGTAGTATGGCAGTGTCAGGTCAAGGGATTGTCAGAAATAATTCTGTAACCAAGAGCTGTTCTCTGTTTGGTCACTTCTGTGGTTGAACACATGAACTTAAGTCTTTAATTCATTCAATGATGGGTACATAGAACCTTGTTTTGTTTTGCATCTACAGCTAATCTGACTCTAGTTTTCTTTCATCTCTAGGAGCAATTAATTGGTAACAGTCATATAATGATTCTCACAAGAGTTGTGATGGCTACTGCAACTTTTTTTCTAAAAATCTGATAAAGACTATATGAAGTATGAATTCAGGGATCTTACATTTATCTGCTTAATGAATTTTTTCAGAGAGATCTTAACATCATTTCAGACTAACATAGGCAGGATAAGAAGATATCAGAAGTAAATACTGGCTTTTCCATCTACTTTATTAGTTACGAATGAAAAGCAGCAGGGCCACACAGTCCAACGGCAGCCCCTTTGCAAGAACATCTGACTCCCTCCAGTTTCCCCTGGCTCACAACGAACTGTAGCCCTGCATTCTGCCTGCATGAGAAGAAATCACGAATGAATAAAGGTTGGAGAGTTGCTTAAGACAAGAGGTAAAGATGAGCTGCAATGGAAATTGACTGGATGTTGCAGACCTCACAGACTTAACCAGCTAGAAGGCTCGTAGTAGTTTAAAAAAAAAAAAAAAAGCCTTTGCTTATAATTATGATGACTTAAATTTATTATACTCTACTACTTCAGTTGTCTAAAAAATTTGTTCCTAGGTGTCAATGCTGACTCAGTCGTGGTAACGAGCTAATTTAGAAAAAGTTAAAGTAGAGCTCTCATGTGGGAGTGAAACATTAAAGATGTGCCTTTCTGACAAGCTCCACTAAAATGGCAGAATTTTACAGATGAACTGAGTATGTCCATACAGTCCAAGGACTAAGGGTGGATCAAAACTTAGGAAATCAACTTCAACCTATTAAAAATTAAAGATTCCTTTAACATTTAACCACTGATTGAAAAAGGTAATGATTTCTATGTAATTTTCCTTGTGGAACCAACAGTAAGTAGGGCTGGCTGCTGCAGTCCACATAGTCTGTGCGATCTCATTTCAATTTTCAGAATGCCTCTTTCTCTTTACAGTCCTAATTCCCATTAAAGATTTTAATAAGTGATAAAACTTACCTTAAAATTAATGTAAAAACTAAGGTGTGACCAGACAATATGCTGTAGCACTGATAATTAAATTCAATGAAATGATCGGTCTTGACAAATAGTCTGTAGCGACTTGCATGCCGCCAAAGACAGAGCCTGCAAATCTGCAGGACTCAAATGCTGTGAGTGCCCCCGCCCCTCCTCCCTCCATCAAATCCATAAAGGCAATCTTTGAAGAGATACCAAGTAAGAGTCTTGATATTCTTCTACCAAATTAACAACATATTAGGAACCAGTTTGGCAGATTATGAGTGATTGGTAAAAATTTCTCTTAACTTTGAGAATTCCCATGTATCCTTAGGCAACATATATAATTTTAAGAAACAGCTATAAAAACTTTTCTTAAAATGTGAGAAAACACAACACAGCCCTCACCATTATACTTTTCACACTTCAGTTCTTTCCATTAAATTCACAATTTGAGCTATAAGTAGGATTAGCATTTACAAATCAAGTTGGACTAGATTCTTCCACAATGCTCCATTTTCTCCCTAGCTTTGACAAATATATTTGAGCTGGTATGTGTGTTCCCGAATACTAGAATAAGAGACAGTCTTATTCTGTTAGGTTGCAAATTTCTTAGGGTTTCTGCTTTATTATTCCCTGATACCCACAGCAGAAGTTGAGAGATATAACTTAAATAATTAACAGGCAGAAAGTTCTTCTACAATGAAGGTGCTTTGTTAAACTCCATCATACTAGAATAAGTGAACTATAATTTCTATACAATGTACGTACTAAAGGATTTGATGACAACCACAAGATACCTGATAAAGTAAATATATTGACTTAGTATCAATGAAAAGAGTGGAGATGGCATTTCAGCTCTAAAAAGGCAGGCAAAAAAACCTTTTCTAGCCATTTAAATATTACTCAAAAAACGAGTACAACTGAGTAGAAAGGAAAACCAAAAATATTGTATGCACCTTTAACAATGTTCTTGCAATCTACTGATATACAAACCTCTCATTTTTTTCAGGTAACACAAATTCAATTTGTATTGACAGGAGAGATTAATAAAATCCTTTCATTTTAGTTTTTAATACCATACAGTGAAGTTAATAAATTTTGTGTTCTGATTATTCTAAAGAAAAAAAGGCTGGAAGAGGGACAGGGAACACAGTATGGACCCAACATTACTCTAAATAACAATTTTTACTTAAGAAGTCATCAAGCAATGGAGTGTGAAGGATTCAGTGACGTGTCTTATTTTTGGACAGTAGTTACCTTCAGATGGCATGTTTATTGGTTTACGTCTCCTTTTCCCATTTGCACTTCTAGGTTTTGAAGAGCCTTTTCCTAAAACATAAGTTATTTCCCCCCATTCTCTTATTATAAAACTAATTTATTTTTTAGGTACAACTCTTAACTATCTAGAAGAAACTTTTTTGTTGTAACTTAGAAGCTGTGAGTAAATAAATGCTTTATCATTCTTTCAAGGATTACTAAATTGACAAAGGGTTTAATCCCTAAAATAAAGGGAGAATGATTACCCTAGGAATTATCTGAAAATGGGATAAACTTTTCCTTTTATTCAGAAGTTACTACACATTGTCAGTATACCCTTTTTAAATAAGCAGGAAGTGGGGGAAAAAAAGCTTTTTTAAACCTCACCTTTTTTTTTTTACGTCTGAAATCTTTTTGTCTTAATATGCTTGGTAAAATTAGTCTTTCAAAGGAATCAAAAATCAAATCTAAATACACCTCAAACCTTTTTTTTTTAACCATAAATGAATAAAATCATAGGACTTTGGACATAAACAACCACAGTAGTCTTTTTTTCATATACATCATTAAGTTACTTCAAGTGCAACTGAAAGCTATAGCACTTACTTCTGGATCAGTTCACATTCACTTTGTAACCTTTTGTCTTTTTTCACAAGAAAAATACAAACTGATCCCAAACATATTAAAGTACATCTGTGCATTAAATCCCTGCTCATTTCACATAAAGTAGAAAAAAAGTCAAACATGTTCTAGTGCTCAGTGTAAACATTTTGAACTATTAATTATTTATTAATTTTCCTTAAAGGTACTTAGCAGTGTGTGTCACATATTCAAAGTTAACCTTAGGAATAGCACCGTGACCAAAAAAACCCATAAAAATGATTCTTTCTATAATCCCTTAGTTTTACTTCAGAACTTGAGAAGCTACCATTGTCAACCATGCTTTCAAAGTCACCAGGCCAATTTTTGGGGGGGTTTGTTTGTTTGTTTTTCAGATGAAACCAAAATACTGCTTCTACACACAAAGGCCTAACCATTTTGGACAAAATGAACAATTATGAACGGTTGACCAGCCAATCAATTCAGTTAATTCAGTCCAAAAGATAAGACTAGTTCTATTGATGAAGCCTAAATGGTCAAAGTATCATTTTACCAAAAGAACTGATGTATTTATGAATATATTCCATATTTATTTATGGATTTTTTTGGTACCTTTTTCCAGGTGATGGTAAACATGGAGTTATAACCCTGAGAATAGATATAAAACAGAGAAGCTTAAGAAGAGTTAAAATAAATTAATGGATACGACATCTATCACCATTTCTTAAAATTAAGGAAGAGCATGCCATTAATTTTTTTCAGGTCAGTAGTCAAGGACAATTACCCTGACTCAATCTGTTAACAATACAGTTAACACGAGCTTTGAGAAGAAAAGCATCATAGTTTTGAAGTGGTGATAGCTCTCTCAACAACCAAAGGAGAGGTAGGTATACCACCTACCTCAGTTGGTAATGTCTAAGAACATCCTTCCCCTTATACCAGAGTAGAAAGAGAAAGTACCTTCTACCATGTCAACTGGAAAAGATAACTAAAAAGTAGCAACACTTAAGAACACTCTAACACTGATACCAGAGTCTGATGCTTTTCCTTATCTGCCACCTTAAGGATACACAGGAGAAAAGGGTTAATTTTGTCTGAAACCAAACACAGTTAGGGCCAATAAATAACAAAGGGTGGGAGTACTGTAACATACCCCTTTAGCTACGAAATATGTAAACCACTTGAATCAAGTCCATCTTCAGGCACAAACAAGCTAGGAATGGCCACCTATACTGTTTGGAGTAGCACAACCTATCAAGTAAAAATATTTGGCTCGAAAATAAGTGTACTATGGTATTTGATGATGTAAAAGTTACGCTTTAAGTGGATTTCAAAATTATTTTCCAACAACACATGACAGTTTCTTAGATTTAAACTAGAGGTCACTAATAAAGATACTTAGTTGCACCAGCAAAGAATGCTTGGGATTGCACATGGCAGCAGTAGACTAAAAGAGATGGAGAATGACATTTAACTATTTTCCTATATAAATGAGATTTGTGATTGCACTCTTAACAAAAATCAACTCTACAATTTCAAGAGATGGGGGGAAATTACACATAATTTACTCTTTTAGCCCTGTACACTCTATTAAAGAACACACTTTATCTAAATCTAAGGCACACAAACTCCTCTATTTCACAGAGTAAGACTATGGAAGACCAAGATTTTGGTTAAATTCCGTACATGGAAACCAGGAGATCTTGGAAAGACAAATTATATAGCATTTTGTTAGTGCACAATTTAAAAGAAAATGCTAGTACTATGGTCTGGCCTTAGAGGTTTATAATGCACAAACGTTAAAAAAAAAAATAATTTACCAGCACTTTATAAATTCAAGTTTATAAAATATAATGGATGATATTTTCCTTAAAAATAAAGAAAAAGAGAAAGACCCAACAGGGCTTTGAAACAAAAATTGGAAACCATTTCAATGAAAATGACCAATCTGGTATAATGCATTCTACTCAAGTAGCCAGGGAAAGAAAAAAGTGGTAGGTACCTTGCCTACTAATCATGGTTACCCCTCCCACAATTGTTATGTCAGTATGCACAGAATATTTATGAAGAATCTGTAAACAAAGGTCACATGAAATTCATACTACAATAGGACTGGGATTAGAAACTACCACCTCTTGACGAATTCTGAAAATAACTGTATGACAACTGCTACCATGAAAGTAATGCTCATTGGTTTTGATAACCAGAATGTCTAGTGTTTAACGTATTTCAAACTCTTGCTATATGTAAATACTGTCAAAGTAGATCTGCCCCCAAAATGAAGCATATTTTGGCACCTGTGCTGAATGCTGCTACAAAGGCAAGCAAGTGCAAATAAAAATAACAGTCATGATTTAGTCACATTCATAACTTTTCATAGAAAAATATAAATATATTCCCTGAATTGTAGGACAAAAAATAATTTCAACAGCCAGCTTTCACTATAAATTCCAGTCCATTCCCTCTTTAAATGAACTGGTTTTCCCTCAAGGTCATAAGGTGCAATCATCAAAATCTAACACATTTTCTAAGCTTCTATCGTCATCCCCATCATGGTATCTCACGGTCCTCCTACCCTGATTTCTCGTCTTTATTTTTGAACGCCGAAGAACTCTTTTAGATTTTGCATAGTCCACATCCTCCCAGTCATTATCATCCACGTTTAACCTAGGACGTTTGCTTTGTCTTTGTCGTCTCACAGTTTTAGATACGTTAGCTGTAAAAGTTTTACCTTTTCTAACTACTTTTGCTTTTCCTTTCATTTTCCTCTTTTTGGTTTTTGTATCATCAGTAAAGTCAGCATCTGATTCAGTGGCAGACCCCAAATCTGAATCAGATTTGGGACTAGTGTCAGGTCCACACTTTGAGCTCCCTGTTGTTTCAGAAGCTTTCACATTTTCCAATTCAGGATGCAGTCTCTTCCTTTTCATTTCTGCCATCTCGGCTGCTTCCTGCGAATCCCGCATCACTTTTGTCTTACTGAAAGGAGCCTTCCCATAGGTCCTGAGTCTTCTGCCATTCCACCTGCGTAGCCCATAATTCAGTTCCTCTTCAAAGTTATTCTCTGCAGTAGCCTTTTGCACCGGAGTTGACTCAGAAGAACATTTTCTACCAGTCTCGTTCCCTGGAATATGGCTTTTTGAATCTTCCTCCGAAGACCCAATCAAGGAATTCTTTGTTTTAGAAGGTGCAACATTTGTTTTGTGACTACTGGTATGCCTGTTCTTGTGTCTTGAATTCAACATACCTTCAGAGTCTGAGTCTTCATTTAAAGACTGATTAATACTTTTTGTACTACCGTCTGAGTCGGCTTCAGGTGGCTTCCCTTCACAGCCATACTGTTCGTTTGGCACGTCACAGTTTACATCTCCCTCAGAATCACTCACTACCTTCTTAGCTGTGGTACATGCAAAATGGAGGGACTTTTTCCTTCCCTTTTTGCTTCTAGTACACACATTTTCTAAACCGACGTCTTCCACATCACTCATTAGCTTGATCCTAGTAGCAGCGGTGGTGGCACATCTTCGAGGAACTCTTAGGAGACCCGTTTTGGCTTTTGATGCTTTCTTAACCACCTTCGAATTGCTGTCTGAGTCACTGGAACAGACCCTTTTCCTGGCAACTTTTCTGCTTTGTCCATGGTCTTGTGATGCAGAGTCTAAAAATTAAAGAGTACTCTTTTAATCTTTAATAGAAGATTAAGTCTAAAGGAATTAAATGTTCAACATTTTAAACAACTGAAGTCCGAGATTCTTTCTAACTTGGAAAGAGGGTGGCGGTGAATGGGTTGGGCTTCTACTACTTTAGAACAGTGACTTTTTCAGCCTCAGCACCAGCCACAAGTATAACATACTCCCATCAATAACATCCCATGCCTTTCTGTCTCTATACACAAAGCACCTGACACTAGAGTATTTTATTTACATGAATACAAACTGCACTCTCTTCATCACTGCACTAAAGTATGCAAACTCATCACTCTCAGCCTCCCTGAAACTTCTTCACTTCACAGGTTCCATCACACACTACAGTTAGTCTTAGCTTTAGATGCCTCTTGCTCTTTAATACTTTTCAATCTCCATTTACCAGGACAATCTTAATTCAGAAAGTTATCTAAATTCTCCATGCTCCAGAGTTATTATCAGTAAAATGGACATAATAATAATAATAGTACTTATCTCATAAAAGATATGAAGACTAAACTGGTTCATAAATAAATGTAAAGCACTTAGAAAAACTTCCTGATAAGAAATAGCTTGGTAACTTGGTAGGTAACTGTTCTTAGCTGCTATTATTTTTTTTTGTTTGTTTGTTATTTTGTTTTGTGGTACGCGGGCCTCTCACTGTTGTGGCCTCTCCCGTTGTGGAGCACAATCTCCGGACGCGCAGGCTCAGCGGCCAGGGCTCACGGGCCCAGCCGCTCCGTGGCATGTGGGGTCCTCCCAGACCGGGGCACAAACCCGTGTCCCCCGCATCGGCAGGCAGACTCTCAACCACTGTGCCACCAGGGAAGCTCCTGCTATTATTATTATTACTTATCACATTCCTTTCAACCCTTTTCTTTCCTCTCCTCAAACTATTATCACCAACAGCTTATAAATGTGCCGGCCTCTGCTTTTCTTAAGCCCATAGCCAATACAATATCCCCATTCCATTATAAGAACTGAAATCTCTATTAAAAACAGCTATGAGGCTTCCCTGGTGGCGCAGTGGTTGAGAGTCCGCCTGCTGATGCAGGGGACATGGGTTCGTGCCCTGGTCCGGGAAGATCCCGTATGCTGCAGAGCGGCTGGGCCCGTGGGCCATGGCCGCTAAGCCTGCGCATCCGGAGCCTGTGCTCCGCAACGGAAGAGGCCGCAACAGTGAGAGGCCCGCGTACCACAAAAAAAAAAAAAAGACAAAAAGAGAAAAAAAACAGCTATGGCCAAGACTTCCTGTTACATAAGCAAAACTAAACAGGTGGCAAAGAAAAGTTTTATGGGGGGGAAAAGACATGTATGCTATAAAAAAAAAAGGACAGTGAGAAAAATCAGTGAACCAAGGTTAAATGTTTTGAATTACCTTTCATAAAATTGTTTGGTTTTTCTTTTGTTTTCTTGTCATCATCTGAATCCAGATCAGTTTCAGATACATGATCTGAAAAACACTGGGACCCAGCAACAGGTTCACACTTCACATTCCCTGAACTCGGGTTAATTTCCATTTTATGACATCTACCGTCTTCTCCATCTTCTGCTTCAGATTCAGAGTCCTCTGAATCACTGAAGATTTTTGCTTTTTTAAGGAAAGCAGCATTCTTGCGACCTGTGTTGTACCTCCTACCACCATATTTTCTTGGTTCAGAATTTGCTTCCTCCTCTTCCTCTGAGATGCTTTCTGCCTTAGGTTTCTGCGAAGATGTTGATGGGCCAGCAGTTCTGTTACGTCCATTATCTGAATCATGACTTTTAGAGTCTTCCTCAGAAGACTCTATCTTAAGAAATTTTGTTTTAGAAGTTGCTGCAGTTTGGGACTTGTAACCATTAGCATGCCAATTTTTCCGGGCTACCCGCAAATCACTTTCTGACTCTGAATCTCCATTTTCAGTATTCTGGGCAGCATGAGAACTGGACAATGGTGATGGTTGATTTTGATCTTTTAGCTCCTCTTCTTCAAGTTCTGACTTTAAGCTCTGGTCATCCTCAGAATTATGTAATAACTTTTTTCTAGCTACAGCAGAAGCATTGCGGTGAGGCAGCTTACGGCCAGAACAGACACTTTCAGAGCTAGAATTCTCCTCTACGTCACTCATTAACTTTATCTTATTGGCAGCCACAGCAGCACACTTTCGTAGCACTTTTCGGTTACTTCCAGCTCTGGCTTTTAGACTTTCACCAGTCTCCAAAAAATTGTTATCAGAGTCACTTAAATAGACTCTCTTTCTAGTGGCTCTTCTACCACATCCATTTTCTAAAGAAACTGGACCTAAAAATAAAGTAACAGTAAAATTAGAGAGGTCTTCCTTATTTCAACATTTTTAAATGACTTCATTTTAGTACTGATGTTCCTTATTTTTTTAATGCCAAAACAAGTTTACCTTTCTAAATTTAAAAAGTTTAAAGGACAGAACAGAGAGTCCAGAAATAAACCCATGCATATATGGTCAGATAATTTACGACAAAGGAGCCAAGAATATAAAAATGGTAAGGGACAGTCTTTTCAATAAATGGTGTTGGGAAACTAGACAGCCACATGCAAAAGAATGAAACTAGACTACTATCTTATACCATACACAAAAATTAACTCAAAGTGGATTAAAGAATGTAAGACCTGAAATCATACTACTAGAAGAAAACATGGGTAGAAAAATCCTTGACATCATTCTTGGCAATGATTTTTTAGATCTGACTCCAAAAGCAAAAATAAACAAGACTACATCAAACTAAAAAGCAAAGGAAATCATCAACAAAATGAAATGGCAACATACTGAATGGGAGAAGATATTTGCAAATCATATACCTAATCAGGGGTTAATATCCAGAACTCATACAACTCAATAGCAAAAAAACAAACAATCCAATTTAAAAATGAGCAGAGAATCTGAAGAGGCATTTTTCCATAAGAGGCATACAGATGTCCAACAAGCACATGAAAAGATGCTTAACATCACTGATCATTAGGGAAATGCAAATCAAAACCACAGTGAGATATCATTTCACACCTTTTAGAATAGCTATCATCAGAAAGACAAGAAATAACAAGTGTTGGTGAGGATGTGAAGGAGAGGGAGCCCCTGTGCACGGCTGGTGGGAAAGTAAATTGGTGCAGCCACTATAGAAAACAGTATCGAGGTTCCTCAAAAAATTACAAATAGAAATATTATATGATCCAACAATTCCACTTCTGGCTGTTTATCCAAAGAAAACAAAAACATGAATGTGAAAAGATATGTGCACCCCCATGCTCACTGCAGCATTATTCACAATAGCCAAGATACGGAAACAACCTAAGTGTTCGATAATGGATGAATGGATAAAAAAGGTACACACCCACACGAATACTTCTCAGCCATGAAAAAGAATGGACTCTTGCCATGTGCGACAACACAGATGGACCTTGAGGGTATTATGCTAAGTGAAGTAAGTCAGACAGAGAAAGACAAATACCCTATGATCTCACTTATGTGTGGAATCTACAAAAACAAAACAAAAAACAAGCTCATAGATACAGAGAACAGACTGGTGGTTGCCTGAGGGTAGGGTGCATAGGGAGTGAGTGAAATGGGTGAATGGAGTCAAAAGGTACAAACTTCCAGTTATAAAATAAATAAGTTATGAAGATATAATGTACAGCATGGCAAGTATCGTTAATAATACTGTATTGCATATTTGAAAGTTGCTAAGACTAAATCTTAAAAGTCCTCATCACAAGAAAAAAGAAAATTTTGTGACTATGTATGGTGACGCACAGTAACCATTCTGTAAAGTACACAAATGTCAAATCATTACATTGTACACCTGAAATTAATATAATGTTATATGTCAATTATACCTCAAGAAAAAAAAAAGCCTAAAGGACATGTAATCATGTGCAGATGCATTAAGTCAGTAAACCATCCAGGACTTGCCTGGTGGTGCAGTGGTTAAGAATCCACCGGCCAATGCAGGCGACACGGGTTCGATCCCTGGTCCAGGAAGATCCCACATGCCGCAGAGCAACTAAGCCCGTGTGCCACAACTACCAAGCCTGCACTCTAGAGCCCGCGTGCCGCAACTGCTGAGCCCAAGCGCCGCATATACTGAAGCCTGCACGCCTAGAGCCCGTGCTCCCTGCAACAAGAGGAGCCACCGCAATGAGAAGCCCATGCACCGCAACGAAGAGTAGCCCCCACTCGCCAAAACTAGAGAAAGCCCACGTGCAGCAACAAAGACCCAATGCAGTCAAAAAATAAATAAAAATTTAAATTAAAAAAAAAATGTTTTTAAGTAAATAAATAAATAAACCATCCAATATTTAGCTTTTGAATTCTCTTGATATACATTTCTCCAAAGTACCACTGAGCCTCTTCTCACCAGTTTTTCTTTTAGCGGCTCTGGTTCTGGTCATCCTGCTCCTGGCCAGCCCACTACGTAAGGAGGATTCACGAGCTCTTGAACTCTCTTTGCTTTCCTCTGAACTATTTGAAGCTGAAGATGATGAAGAGGTACCTAAGGAATCTTCCATTTCACTTTCTAAGAAAAATGAAGCATCAACAGTTCATTACATATATTCTCCTATCTTTACACACAAGCAGTTACTTTGTAACAACAGACTAAAAGCAGATTCTTAAAATACTCTGAAAAGGAGAGTATATTTTTTAAAACCGTTCCAAAGAATAGCTGATAACATTTTGGTATTAAAAGGTACATAATCAGCATCTGAAATCAAGTTTGTTCTCTTATTTCTGAAAGTAACATGTTAATACTGGTTTGGATTCAGAAAATACAATTTATATATTTTATAAACAAGCTTTCATTAAAAATTTAATTAGCTCCACTATCTTCTTCCTTCTGTTATGAGACAGGTATTTCCTATAGAAAAGACAATCATTTCAAGTCCAGTATTTCAGTAGGCTTTCAGGTCTCTTTCTAGTAGCCCTTCCTAACAGCATAGTTGTACCATACAGGCTTCCAAGCTCAAGAAAGAGCATTTCAACACACACACACACAAAAAAGGTAGAAAAGGTGTGAGATGAATAATTTAAATAGTACAGGTCATTTCCCCCCACCATAATACTTAATGAGTATATGCACAAGTGTAGGCACAAGATAGGAAACCAAATTTCCTGCTCCTTCATCCAGGCTCAGTTCTTGCATGCCTATCACAAAATAAATATTGCATCAAAATGAGTGGGAACGTACTGCTGAAAGACAAAATTCTGCTCCATATTACAACCCAACTCTACGTCAAAGAACAGAGTGGCTGTTAGAGGGGTATCAGTCACCAAATCGTGTTCCTTCCTTTGAAATTGCTCTGCAGTTTGCCCACTCTGCCTGCTCCTACTGTATCCCACTTCCCATCATGTTGACTATGTTTCCCGATTCTTCTCCTTCCCCACATATCACTGCCAAACTGATTAATCTTCCTGAAACAGAATTCGTCATGTGATTCCTTCACAACAAGGGACCCTATTAAGTAATCCAAACTTTTCTGCAAGACTTGCCAGTCTCTAAAATTTGGCTGCATTTTACCTGTTTGATCCTACTATTTTAAATCACAACAGTAATCATTATACCATCATCACAAGTCACCAAAATCACTCAGAGCAATATGCAAGTATGTACACACCATGGCCTCATTCGCACAATGCTAACAAAGGGTCAGCGTCAGCTACAGTTATACCACCAAATAGTAATAAAATAAACAGTTTAGAATTTACTAGGTCATCAGCTTTAAACTTACATGATTACCAAGTCCTTTTTTTAATTTAAAGAAATTTTTAAATGTCAAATTTTGCACAAACAGTGGTACTTATATCACATTATTTAAAACCTGAATGATTCAAATTTGCTTAAAATGTGGCTGCACCACTTGCAAAGAACAGTATTTATCAAATATAATCTAATTATTCCATGTATTACTTAAATCTCTTCTGTTAAATTTAAGGTCCTTGAATGTCAAGGTCATGTCTTACTTCTTTATTCTCTCCTCTAAACCCACAGTAACTACCAATGTTACAAACGTGAGTGCTCAACAGGTGAAATATATAACATTCCATTTCTCACCAGATAATGTAGAGCCATTTGTTAGAGTGACAGGTGTATTTCTCCTCATTCTTTCTGATGATGCCGCTGAATCTGAAGAATCACCAGAAGTAACACCCGAAGAGACACTAGCACTTGTCTTGTGGCTTGTAGAATAAGCTGCCCTACTTGAGGTAGACTGGACAGGAGAACCTACCAACTCAGGAATTACTTTTGCCTGAGATTTTAAGCGCTTCTGCTTGATATTTCTGGTCAAAGAAAAAATAAAACAATATTTAACAAAACAGAGGATGCCTAAATAAAGTGTATTATTACTTAACCTGAGAATAACTTTATGATCAAGACATTAAAATATTCATTATTAACATCTTATTCTAGCATGGATTACTGTTCTCTTTAAACCTGACATCATTTTATTCCAAATTTGAGTAATGAACAAATGATCCAAGTAACAGAATTACAGAAAATCATGCTGAATACCTTAGATTCTTTGGATTAAATGCTAAGAGGAGCCAACATTTATGTAATACAGGCATTCATTCATATTACAAATTTTTTTAAAGTTATATCTGCAATAGAGCTTGTGATGTGATGTGATTTTGACTGATTGATTGATTTTTGGCTGCACCACGGCTTGCGGGATTCTCAGTTCCCTGACCAGGGACTGAACCCAGGCCACACCAGTGAAAGCCTGGAATCCTAACCACTTGGCCACCAAGGAACTGCCCATATTACAAATTTGAGTCTCAATACGACAACATTCCCTCTAGGCTCCTATTTATATATTCCTAAAGACAGTATAAAATTAGGAGAAATTGACAAAACCTGAAGAGAAAGAACAGAGAGGCAAAAAAGAGAACAAGCTAGTTTTTTTCTGAGACCAATCTGTTTACATCTAAGGGCCAATTCACCAAAATTGGCCCCTGAGCCATGGATTATGGTGAAAAACAGTGGAAGTTTAAGATAAGACAATCTTTGGGTTTAAATTACAGATCTGAGTAATATTCATGTTTTTTAAAGATAATCCTTTAAAACAAAAGGATTTGGTTTTGTTTTCCTTTAAAACAAAAAGACAAAGGAGCTTTTAGGAGCTTAAAGATAACCACAATTAATCAACTATACTTCAATTTTTAAAAAACACCGTTCTTTTAAGCAGTTATTGTTTATCATAATCAAGAAAATTCAAGTTTCCAAATGTAAACAGACCATGTTTAAAGACAAGTAGTCTTTCAGTTTCCATGTGTTAAATCCAATCTGTCAGCTACAAATGGGAGGGGGACAAATGACTGTAAAACGTAACATCTTGGTTTCCTCCTTTTATTAAAAAATAAAAATAAAAAAAGGAAAACTCAAACTTGTTATGTCAAAATTTTAACTTCCATTAATATCAGCTGAAGGGTAATACAAAAAGAAATAATTATATGCTTATATACTTATAAGTATATACTTATTTATTTATTTATTTATTTATTTTTGCGGTACGCGGGCCTCTCACTGTTGTGGTCTCTCCCGTTGCGGAGCATACGCTCTGGACGCGCAGGCTCAGTGGCTATGGCCCACGGGCCCAGCTGCTCCGCGGCATGTGGGATCTTCCCAGACCGGGGCACGAACCCGTGTCCCCTGCATTGGCAGGCGGACTCTCAACCACAGCGCAACCAGGGAAGCCCATAAACTTGATTTTTAACAGTAGACAAGGTGATAGTAGCTCAAGAGTGAAAACTTTTCCTTTTTATCCTATCCTTTATGAAGAAAAAAAATGCAGAAGGCCTCAGAGACCTTTGGGAGACCATTAAACATACCAACATATGGGAGCCCCAAAGGAGACAAAAGGAGCAGAACAAAGTATCTGAAGAAATAATGGCTGAAAACCACCCAAATCTGATGAAAAACATTATACGTCCACAAAGCTGGACAAATTTCAATAAGGATAAACGGAAAGAAATCCACACCTACAGTCATTTGCAAGATGAAGACAAAAAGAAAATCTTGAAAGCACCAAGAGAAAACTCCATATGCACAAGGAAGGGAACCTCAGTAAGATTAATAGCTGACTTCTCATCAGAAACACTGGAGGTCAGCAGGCAGTAAGATGACATATTCAAAGTGCTAAAAGAAAAACACTGCCAACTAAACTAGTCTTAAATAATAAAAGTGAAATTAAGACATTCCCAGATAAACAAAGATTAAGGGAATTCACTGCTCGCATGTCTGCCTTACAAGAAATATTAAAGGACTTCAGGTTGAAAAGAAAGGACACCAGAGGGTAACTCAAATCTATAAAAGGAAATAAAGACCACTGGGAAAGATAATTACATAAGTAAACATAAATAACAGTATAAGTAATTTGTTTATTCTTATCTGATTTAAAAGACAACTTCATAAAACAACCTATAAAGATATAAACTGTATGACAGTAACAGCACAAATAAGGGGAAGGGAGCTAAACTAGAACAGAATTCTTATATCTATGGGAATTAAATAGTATTAACCTGAAGTAGATTGTTTTCAATTGAGATGCATGGTGTAATCCCAAGAACAACCATGAGGAAATCCATCAAGGGTATAGCGCACATTCAAAATGTACATGATGGGTTTCCCTGGTGGCGCAGTGGTTGAGAATCTGCCTGCCAATGCAGGGGACGTGGGTTTGATCCCTGGTCCGGGAAGATCCCACATACCATGAAGCAACTAAGCCCGTGAGCCACAACTACTGAGCCTGTGCTCTAGAGCCCACGAACCACAACTACTGAGCCTGTGTGCTGCAAGTACTGAAGCCCGCGCGCCTAGAGCCCGTGCTCCGCAACAAGAGAAGCCACCACAGTGAGAAGCCTGCGCACCACAACCAAGAGTAGCCCCCGATCGCCACACTAGAGGAAGCCCACGTGCAGCAACAAAGACCCAATGCAGCCAAAAATAAATAAATAAAATAAATTTATAAAAAAAAAAAGTACATGAAAACAAACTAAACACTGAAAAACTCAATTTCCATATTTCTACATGTCAAAATATCTATAAATTTGATAGTAATGTAAGCTACATAGTCATAAATGGCAAAATATAAATTAATATTAATTTACTATAAAGAGAATAAATCCTTCATTTTATATTTCTTCTCTACAACTAATCCCCAGTGAAAATAGAGTGCATTACATCTAACTGGCATTTTCCCTTACACGATCAAATGCTCAATAGCCATACACAGTAATCATTTTATCCTCTGCATTAAAAACAAAAATTCTTATGCAAAAGACAAGAAATATTTTGAATAATCCTTAGTAAGATTTAGTTGATGCTTTTCATTAAATGCTTACAAATGTATATAATTAAAAATTAATGCAACAGCTCTATATGCAGAGAATGCTTTCAAGCCATAAAAAACAATGACTATTCTTTAGTGAATATACTGTAAAATGATTAAGAATTTTTAGCTTAATAAAATCAAAGAAGTATCACAACCTGAAATTTTTAAAAACTGCACACAAAGACTGCAATAACCAATTTACCTGATACTTTTGTTAGACTGATTGACACGGTTACAATTTTGCCGTCTCTTGAACCTCTGGCTTCTTCGAAGTTTTTCACTGAATTTTTGACCAATCTTAAAATCAGAAGAGATTTTCTTCATTTTTTCTTCAAATAAGGCAGACAATCTCAACGTCATACTGTAAATCTGCAAGGACATGAAAGCAAAACTAGTACTATAAAATATCTTTTAAAATATTTTTACAAGTAAAATTATAGTCATTGAGGCTACTTGTAATCTATTATATCACTGTTATAGATAAATGACTGTTCCTTACTTCATTTCCCATCGCTTCCCTGCAAGGACAGTGGAAGTATCAAATACACACTTCTCCGATGAAAAGAAAGTAATTTTAAATCAATCAACCCTAGGGTTGGTTGTATCTAGGATTTATGTCTGTATGTCAATGGTTCTCAACTGGTTTTTTCCACATCTACCTGTACAAATCCCCAAAACGCCTCCTTCTCCCAAACGTAGATAGGAAGTTGGTTGTTTTTTTTTTTTTTGAGGTACGCGGGCCTCTCACTGTTGTCACCTCTCCCGTCGCGGATCACAGGCTCCAGACGCGCAGGCTCAGCGGCCATGGCTCACGGGCCCAGCCGCTGCGCGGCATGTGGGATCTTCCCGGACCGGGGCTCGAACCCATGTCCCCTGCATCGGCAGGCTTACTCTCAACCACTGCACCACCAGGGAAGCCCCCTGGTTGGTTTTAAGGCTGCTATTTAGGCAGCAGAAAAGCAGTGTCTCCTTGGGGCAAGGGAACAAAAGCACTTCTACACTACTCTCTACTTGAAATCTGACTGCCTCTGATGCCACTTAGATTATTATTGGGAAAAAAACGATTGCTTACATCCAAAAGGAGACATTATGCCCTATAACTTTATATAAGATTGTGTTCTAATAACTTTTATAATTAAATAACATCAAATCCTCAAAAGAACAGCAATGTAATGTTGAGTGCCGCTATAAATAACTTTTTGGCACAGCTCTGTATTCACAGGAAGTACTCTTTACTCATCCACAATCATTCCTGTAAAGTAAAAATCTAATATTCAAAAGCTAAATATCAATCATTCTGGTGCATGGTAGAGGAGGGTGAAGAGACTAACACTGGGGAACCTTTAAAAAGTATGTAAAATGTATGAATTTGCCATATTCATATATATATATATACACACACACACACACACATACATATATACACACATACATATACAGGTATCCCCACTTTCAAAAACGCTACTTTCTGCCACTTCACTTTTACAAAAGACGTACTTTATTAGTACTTGTTTTCGCTAACTGAAAAAAAAATCCAAAGGAGATTTTCACTTCTATGAAAAAAGGTGAAAACAGAGTTCAGCATTTGTCTGCAGCAAGCTGTTATAGAGGTAGTGCGTACCCCAAACAGCAGGAGTAGCACCGCCAAGCTCCTTCCCCAGCAACTACACTCAGCATCTCAGCATCAGGTCACCTCAGTTTTTTGTTTGTTTGTTTTTTTAGCAACGTCCCAAACCAGAGAGATATATTTATTATGGTTGCTGAGCTTGCATTGACACGTTATCACCCCAAGTCCATCAGAACCATTAGGGTTCATTCTTGGTGTTGAATATTCTATGGGCTTTGACAAAAGTATAATGACAACAGATTTTCCCTTTCGGCACTTTGAATATGTAATTCGACAGCCTTCTGGTTAGCAAAATTCTGGCAGAGAAATCAGCTGACAGCTTTAAGGGGTATCTATTACGTTATGACTCTTTGTTTTTCTCTTGCTGTCTTTAGAATTCTCTCTTTATGCTTAGCTTTTACCATTTTAATTATGATGTGTCTTGGTGTACATCTCTTTGTGACTCATTTTGTTTAGGCAGGTCACCACAGTTTTGAACTGTATCTGTGAGCATCTGTGCTTTATCTTGATCTATTCCGTGTATCTGTTATCAAGATGTGTCCTAAGGTAGCTGGTTCTTCACCTAGAAATGGGGTATGTTCAAATACAGAAGGAAACCTATATACACATACATATAATAAGTATATGTGAAATCTGTAATCCCTCTTTATCTTTGAAGTGGTCTTTAACAGTTATTTCCAGTATTTTGTATATATATTATTCTTTTCCCTCAAACCTGAACTCTAGCATAAGTCACCAATTTTAACAAGAGTGATTTTTTTTCCTCAATCGTATTAAGTTTGAAAGCTCTGATACTCCTGAGTACCACCACTTTCATCTGAAAAATTCAATAATACATTTGAATTAAAAATAAAATTGTTTAACAAAACTGAGTGCTAAAATTATTGGTTCCTCAACATGAAAAAGGGCATGTGTGAAAAACCCACAGTTATCATTATACACAATGGTAAATGACTGAAAATCTTTCCCCCTTAGATCAGGAATGATACAAGAATGCCTGGTTTCACCACTGTTATTCAACACTGTACCTTAAATTCTACCAGAGCAATTAAACAAGAAATAAAAATAATTCAAATTGGAAAGGTAGAAGTAGAACTATCTCTATTTGCAGATGAAATGATCCTATATATAGAAGCAATCAAAGATTCTACAAGAAAGCTATTAGTGCTAACAAATTAATCCAACTAAATTACAGAGTATGAGATTAACACACAAGAATCTGCTCTGTTTCTATACACCAACAATGAACAAGCAAAAAAGGAAATTAAGAAAGCAACTGCAGGGCTTCCCAGGTGGCACAGTGGACAGTGAGAGGCTCGCGTACCACAAAAAAAAAAAAAAAAAAAGAAAGCAACTGCATCTCAAATAGCATCTGAAACAATAAAATATGTGGGAATAAATTTAACCAAGGAGCTGTAAGACTCTCCACTGAAAATTACAAAACATTGCTGGAAGAAATTAGACCTAAATAAATGGAAAGACATCTGGCGTTAAAGGATAGAAAAACAGTAGTCAGGACGTCAATACTGCCCAAAGCAATCTACACATTCAATTCAATCCCTATGAAAACAGACATGGAAAAAGTCAATCCTCAAATTCATAATGAATTGCACCCCCTGAACTGCCAAAACAATCCTGAAAGAGAACAATGTAAGAGGACTCAAATTTCCTTTACTGCCAAACTTACTACTAAAGCTACAGTAAACAAAACATTATAGTACTGACACAGAGACAGACACTCATATGTATAAACCAATGGAACAGAACTGAGTTCAGAAATAAACCCATATATCTATGGCCAACTGATTTTCAAAAAGGGTGCAAGGCCATTTAATAGGGAAAGAATAGTCACTTCAACAGATGTTGCTGGGACAACTGGATTTCTACATGCAAAAGAATAAACTGGACCTCTATCTTACACCATACACAAATATTAACTCAAAATGGATCAATAGCTTACATAAGAACTAAACCATAAAACTCTTAGAAGAACACATGAGGTGAATCTTCATGACACTGAATTTGGCAGTGGATTTTTTTTAAACTATTTTGAACACTATTTCCAAACATTTGCCTCTATAAATTACTCCTTAATATATATGTTTTGTGCAAGTAGTCTTTTCCACAGTTAACACTGTCTATAAAAAATAATTATTAAAATTAGAATTAATGAGGATTCCCTGGTGGCGCAATGGTTGAGAGTCCGCCTGTCGATGCAGGGGACACGGGTTCGTGCCCCGGTCCGGGAGGATCTCACATGCCGTGGAGCGGCTGGGCCCGTGAGCCATGGCCTCTGAGCCTGCGCGTCCGGAGCCTGTGCTCCGCAATGGGAGAGGCCACAACAGTGAGAGGCCCGCGTACAAAAAAAAAAAAAAAATTAGAATTAATGGGTCAAATGGCACTTAAGTTTCTGACACATATTTTTCAAATTGCTCCATAATAGTGTTGGGCATCTTACAGGCTGTGTGACGCTAAGTAGCAATGGGTTCTTAAACATGAAACCAAAAGCACAAGAAACCAAAGAAAAAAAATAGGTTAATTGGACTTCATCAAAATTAAAAACTTTTCTGCATCAAAGGACATTATCAAAAGTGAAAAGACAACCTACAGACAAAATAACTGGAAAACATTCATCTGATTAGGACTTAATATCCAGAATATATTTAAAAATTCTTACAACTCAACAACAAAAGGACAAAAATCCAATTAAAAATTGGGCAAACCACTTGAATAGATATTTTTCCAAAGAAAATATACAAGTGGTCAATAACCACATGAAAAGATACTCAACATCATTAGTGTACTGACTATATTTTCTTATTTTCTGTATCATTGATGCTCTGGCATTTGGAGCCTTGATCCTGGAGAGACTACCCCATCCCAGGGCTAGTTCCCAGAGATAGCAAGTGGCTTGTTTTTGCAGGTGTACCTCTGATACAGAAAACAATCAATCCAGAGATCAAACACCTAACAAGTCTTCTTTATCAAACTCTCATACACCAAGCCAATATTCCCCCTACCCAAATCACCCCAGGGCCAGGAATCAGACATCTAGAGACCACCCCTACAAATCAAAGCTCCAATTACTACAAACTAGCCAATCCCAGACTGTTTACTCTGCCCTGCCTTGCCGTCCTGTGAAAACCCCAATCTAAGCTCTGCGCCATACTCTTCCCTTCCCTCCTCTCCCCTCTGCCTACTCATCAACCTTGTATCACACACTTCTGTTTCTAGGGATCTGTGAGTATAAACTTCTTCCTTCGTGACAATTCATGTCTGCATGTCTTACTATATCTGATTTAAATAAATTCTAGATATAATTTTTAATAAGTCATAACATAAATACAAATCAAAACTACAAGGAGATAACACTTCACAGTTACTACAATGGCTATAATTTTTTTAAAAAACACAGAAAATAACAAATTTTGGCAAGTATGTGGAGAAACTAGAATCCTCGTACATTGCCAGTGGGAATACAAAATGGTGCAGCCATTATGGAATATAGTTTGGTGGTTCCTGAAAAAGCTAAACATAGAATTACTCTATGAACCAGAAATTCCACTCTTAGATATATACCCAAGAAAACTGAGGACAAGAACTCTTACAAATACTTGGATTCCCATTAATCACAATAACCAAAAAGTAGAAACTCAAGTGTCCATCAAAAGATGAATGAGCAAAATGTCATATACCCATACAATGAAATATTATTCAGCCAAAAAAAGGAATGAAGTTCCAATACAGGCAACAACATGGATGAACCTTTAAGATACTATTTTAAGTGAAATATGCCAGACACAAAAGCCAAATATTGTGTGATTCAATTTGTACGAAATATCTACAATAGGCAAATTCAGAGGGATACAAAGTAAATTAGAGGTTACCAAGGGCTGAGGGAAAGGGAGAATGTGGAGTTACTTGCTTACTGGTGACAGAGTTGCTGTTTGGGATGATGAAAGAGTTCTGGAAATAGCAGTGATGGCTGAGCAACACTGTGAATGTAATTAATGCCAGTGAACTATACACTTAAAAATGGTTAAAATGATAAATTTTGTTTTATATATATATGTAACCACAATTTTGAAAATTTGGTAATATACTAAAGCCCACTAAATTGTGCACTTCAAATGCATGAGTTGTATGATGTATCCTCAAACATATTTTAAACAAAAGGGAAAAAGACATGAATGAAATTTATTTTCTGTCTGGAAAGAAAGTCTCGCAAATGGTGAATACTGACAACACAAGCTTGGAAAAACGTTAGACTTGTATGTTAAACTGATCCAATAAGCAATTTAGATACTGAATGCAATGAAAAGGTTCTCAGATTAAGAGAAGAATTAATGCACGCAGTCTGATAATAAGTAATGAGGGAGAAGTGAAATTAAGACAAAATGGTTAATTAGCAGTGATAGTCACTGATGATAGAGAAAGTGCTGCAACAGCAAGCAAGGGCTTTATTTTAAAGTCTTACTCTCAAATTATTGCTTTTTTTTTTAATTACCCAGCACACTGGCTACAAAGGTTTATGAATATTCACTGAGAGTACGTGTATCCTTTTGTGTATTTATTATGTTTCAACAAGTTTTGAAAAGTTATCCAACATAGAACATTTGAACAAAAATTTAGGAATGTCCACTCTACTTGTGTTCTTAACTAATCAGATGGCCGATGTGTTTCTTCTTCAGATAAAAAATGTTAGTATGCCATCAGTAGTCCACGCTCACTTCAGATTTTCCTTTTCTTACTTTTAATATTCTTCCAGCCTCTATCACTAAGTTCCCAATCCACTTTTCAAGATTCCCATATGTAAGAAAACACATTTTTCTCACTCTATACATCAAATACAAATTTGTTCATTTTTCACTGGTGTCCTCACTCGCACCAACACTCTTTTGTTTATAAAACTTGAGGAAAGCGGAACAGTGTCACAAGGAAATGATGTTTCCTAAGCAGATGCCTGGGCAGTGGCACTCTATGCTTAACAGTGGTTTTACTCTACTCACTGATCTTTTATGCTCCCACCTCTACCAAACACTAGAAAATTACCATCTACACAGATCACACGTACTTTTTTTCTTTTTTATAAACCACTTTTAAAATTACCTTTGATCTTTTATTTGGTGTATATGCTTTTGCATTGCTAAATATCAACCGGATGTCTTTGCAAAATTCCAAAGGGCTGTCATAATTTCCCGCTTCTAAAGTTTCCCTTACTGTTCCAAAATCCATTGGAGTATCTATAATATCTCGGTAATCCTAGGTTTTAAAAACAATAATTAGTTCAAAGATTCGATTCCTGTTTTTAGAAATGTAAGTGCATCAAATCTCTAAAATATTCAAAATGACAGAAGAAAAAAGGGTACAAGGATCTTAAGAATCAACAATAATTTTAAAGAAGACATCCAAACATGTGGACAAGAAATATAACAAAATTATATACTTGGCAGCAAGATATGAAATTGTTTTTATTTCCTTCTTTATACCCTTCTATAATTTCTAAGCTTCCTACAGTAAATTTGTGCTTTCTAATTTTTTTTTTTTTTTAGGTCATTTTCCATTTCCCTATTAGAAAGTAAAGACAGACACTTTTAACCAATTCATAGTTTTCCTGGGGCTGGGCCTACTAATCCTCCAATTATATTACGTAACACTGGTTAACTACGTCTTAACCCAAGTTACAAGGGTGTCTATTAATTCAAGAAGACTGTGTAAAACAACTCTTCCACAGCTGAATTAGTGGTCAGAGACAAAGTTAACAGGAAGCCTAGTCATCTTACTTTTTGGTTGCTGGGGGTTTTTTCTTTCTTTTTTTTTTGGGCCATGCCACGTGGCTTGCAGGATCTCAGTTCCCCGACCAGGGATTGAAGCCGGGTCACGGTAGTGAAAAACCCAGAATCTTAACCACTAGGCCACCAGGGAATTCTAGACATCTTACTTTTTAATTTGAATACCTCTATCCCAATCTCCTCTACACCAACAAGAAAAGCCCCAAACATTCAAATAATGACAACTTACTGGATATTCAACCAAATCAACAGGTTGTCTAAATGGTTCAGAATCTTCACATTGAAATATTAAGTTCACTAGTTCCTTACACTGTTTCTTCCAGTTGCTTTCAACATAATTGGTTGCTTTGATGCTCCTTGTTTTCCAATCATGAACCTAAAAATACATTCATAACATTAAAAGTTTTTTCAATCTTGGAAAAGCCACACTATGGTATGATATAGTATAATGGTAAGAATGCAACTGAGCTGTTGTCTTCTGTATTATGTCATAATATGTCATTACATGATTTTCTATCTACTTGGGGAAAAAAATCCACTTTTTTAAAAAACCCAGTGTCACATCTGTTACTCTAAAAACATTTTCATTCCACCACTTATCTCCTAAGTTTAGAAAATGTTCTCACAGAACATGAAGTATTACAATGGATAATGCAGTAGGCAGAATAATGCTCCCGAACACGTGTACATCTTAGTCCCAAGAACCTGTGACTATGGCAAAAGGGATTCTGCAGATATGACTAAAAGAGTAGATAGACTTTGAGATGGGGAGACAGTCCTGGATTATCAGGGTGGGCCCAATGTAATCACAAGGGTCCTCATACAAGGGAGGCAGAAGAGTCAGAGGCAGACTGGAAGATGCTATGCTGCTGACTTGAAGATGCAAGGGGACCATGAGGCTCCAGAAGCTGGAAAATGGAAGGAAATGAATTCTACCCTAGAGTTTCCAGAAAGGAACACAGCTATGCTGACACCTTGACTTTAGTCCAGTGAGACCCATGCCAAACTTCTAATCCACAGAACTACAAGGTATTTTTATTGCTTAAGGCACTAGATTTATAATTTGCTACAGCAATCACGACAAATACTAAACAGATACTAAATACTTAGAAGTCTGTTTAGAAATGAAATTATATGAAAATGGTAATAATTCAAATCTTAACTTTTCATTGTTATTTGAGGCAGCATATTATGAAAATTGATGTGATAAACAGCTTAAATTTAAGCATTTGAATGAAATATAAGATAACACTATTAAGCATTTTCCAATTAATAAGCTTTACTTTTAATTAACATTTACATAAGAGCTTCAAGAACTGCTGATGACACCACAATTTTAACTACCCAATATCCAAAGCTTATTTCCCACTTTGTTCTCCCCTATCCTCCCAACAAATCCTCATTTTTAAAAAAGGTTCAGTCACCAAATCCTAGTTAATTTTCCCATTAAAAGGTCTCATCTTCTTTCCTTCCTCTCTATTGCAGGCCAACACTATTCTTTTGTTTTTCTTTTTTAATGGCCACGCCACTGTGCGCTTGTGGGATCTTAGTTCCCTGACCAGGGACTGAACCCGAGCCCTCGGCAGTGAAAGTGCGGAGTCCTAACTGGACCGCAAGGGAATTCCCAGCCAGCACTATTCTTGACTAAGTTTCCCACCTTTTCTCTGAGATTCTTGCAATGAACTCCTAACTTTAATACAAATCTATCTAACTTTAATCAAAATCTGTTTTGGCTATGGAATTGACTCTCTACTGTAAATTTAAAAGAAATCTTTGGTTTACAATATCACCATAATCTGCTCCCAACGTAACAGCCAGACGCAACCACTTTGCTCACTCCAAAATTCAACCCCTACGCCAGTCAGGCCAATGTTCTCAGTAGCCCACTGACATGCCACACTTTCCTACTTTTTTAGCTTGAATCATAATAACCCTTACTTTTCAAGTGTCTTCTTCTTACTCTATCTCATTCTGAGGACACAGTCCAAATCCCAACCCTTCCACTAAACCTTACCTAGCCATCCACCTTACAGTGATTTCTCCCATTTCTCTTATAAAATATTCAATATCAATATCAATGTAACTTTTCAAAGACAACACCTAAAATCTTATGTTGATTTGAAAACACAGAGTAAATAAACAACTAAGGTTAATCACACAAATTAACTTACTCTCCTTCTTCCAGAAGATGTTTTAGGAAGATCACTATCATCCTAGGAATAAAAATCAGAGCATTTTAAGTGTTAATATTTTCATTAGATATGCAATAATCTTAGCATATCAAAGACATTAGGTTTACGAGGGTTATAACTTGTTAACAAAATCTCAAAATACAGAATATCAGATGGTCTTTGTGGCACTCACCCTCCAAGAAACCAACCCTTATTCTTATTCTTAATAACCATTTACATTCCCTAACGTAAACATGCACTAAATCCAAAATATAGCTATAAAAAGTTGCCGTGTGCATGTCCACAGAAGACATGCCCAAGGAGCTTTAAATTTGTGTTTTTACCTCTTCCATAAAACTCAGAAGAGTCTCCCACAGATTCCTACATTTTGTACGCTACACATTTTCTTATTCCCTAAGTCACATATTAGCATCCCCATTTTTATTCCAATGAAAATCAGTGAACTACAATGATAGTCTGTGTAGAAACTGACACCACACTGTTTTTAAAAAAATATCCTTCCTGCAACTCCATACAACAACCTGATTTTCTCTGAAGTGAAATTACACAACATCAATGGTATCTGCCTTTACTTACACTTCAACACCATATTGAGTGAAGGATTTTAGGGTACTTACAGCATGGTAAAGTTCATTAGTTTTTAATTACAATTAAATCCAACTCTCAGATACTGATTTTTTTTTTTTTGGCTGTGCCACATGGCTTGTGGAATTCCAGTTCTCCAAACAGGGATTGAACCCAGGCCACGGCAGTGAAAGCACCGAGTCCTAACCACTGGACTGCCAGGGAATTCCCTCAGATGCTGATTTTACCAAAAACATATCCAAGGTACTTCTTATAATACACCTTTCTCTATCTCAAATTTGGAAAGAGAATATATTCCACACCTAAGTTAATTCACTTAGACATAACTTGTTTATTTAATATCAATTATTGGCTATTACCTCATTGATGATCTAGATAATTTTAAAATGTAGTTTTATCAAGTGCCCTATTTTCATAGTTCATTGGAATATAGCAAGAATTGATTTAGGTAACCAACGTTTTCTACTTCACTCTTCATTCTAAGTTATCATTTGAAATTAACAAAAATCATTATAAAATTGACAAACTTCATACCAAATCCCCGGCATTTTGCTCATCATTTTCAGAAGTGTTAGAAAGTTCTGAGATATTTGTACAGTCTTGACTCCTAAAAGACAATTTTTTAATTTAACAGTATGCAAATGTAGTCCCTGTCTCCAAATATTCAAACTACAGATTAAGATACAAACAGTTCCCCAACTATGCAAACAGTTCCTATGCACACCTAATTTCAAGCAGTAGAATATCAGGTTTTTACTCTATCCTCTGTGGAAACAACTGACCATACTAGAACACTGAAAGTTAATTTTTTTTTCAATTTAAGTGTGTACAGAAATACTATATGTATAGCCTCAACTGGATGAATACACGGATGAGTTTTTCAAAGTTATCACCACTAGTAATATTTGTACAGTGAGTACCAGGAAAATGGTTGATTTGAGATAAAAAAGAATAGAAGCAAAAAAGGAAGTAAAAACTAAAATAAATTATATCTTAACCTCACTGTAAACACAGCAGAAGAAAGAATCTGTTGTATCTAGACACAACGGAGATGAAAATGGGTATGTGACCTTCCTGAAGTAGAAAGAAGAAACTTTGGGAGGAGAGGCAATAAGTTTGAGTCCTCCAGACATCAGACAGATTCAGCCCAGGAGAGTGAAACAGCTGCAATCAGTTATTCCCCAGTTTGTAGCCAGATACTGAAAATGATGTCAGAGTTTATAAATTATCTCCTCCAGTATATAATTCTTTCAAAGAATTTTTATAACTGGGGGAAAGGCATACAAGGTCATATAGCAAAATCATTCATTTTAAAGGAAAGAGGCTGAGTAATGTGTGCAAAGTCACCCAGAAAATTTCACCAGAACAGATTAGGTTAGAACCTGGATCTCAACCTGCAGGTCAGTTTTCATCCTACTAGTCCAAATCGATTTCCAAATGCAAGAAAAGTGTGGAATATTCACAGGATACAATCCAAAACAGATTAAAACTCAATCTAATCATGAGAAAATATCAGACGAGCCAAATTAATTACACATTACAAAATAAGTGTCCAGCACTCATTAAAAAATGATGAAGTGATAAAAGAAAGGAAAGACTAGAGAACAGATTAAAAGAGACTAAGAAAACAAAACAGTGAATGCAGTGGGAATTCTGGATTGGATCCTGAAACAGAAAAAAACATTGATGTAAAAGCTGATGAAATCCAGATAAATTCTACACTTTAGTCAATAGTACTGTATCAAGGATAATTTCTTAACACTTCATAAGGACACCACAGTTGTGTAAAATGTTAACCTAAGGGGAAAACAGGTGAAGGGTATATGTATACATAGGGCAACTCTCTGTAGTATAAAATTATTTCAAAATTTTTAAAAATAGAAAAAATTGGACTATTCAATTTCTCATTCCTTTACCTAAATTACAATCACAAAAGAAGAAATGTAAAGAAATGTCATTTAATGTAACACATTAAAAGGGTATAATTCAGAGAGCACAAATTAAGAACTGGATAGTTTTAAGAGCACAATATGCAAAGGCACTTTTCCACAACATCTATAATATGAGGTCACTTACTTGATAAATTTCAAAAGCTGGTCAGTTATCTTCTTAGCTGATCTTGCAATTACACTCTCAGGTTCATTAAATGTTCTGGCATTATGTTCTATATATCTGACTTCCCAAACTAATGCAGATAGCCTCCTTCAAAGTAAAAAACAGGCAATTTAGGGCTTAAAAAATGAAAAGACAGAAACCAAGTAAAAAAATCCAGCATGTTAAGCCAGCATGATATATTAATTAAACCGTAAGTGTAAAGTTATAATGAATAACTTTATAATACTGTCAACTTGATCACAGTCATAAGCAATTATACTGGAAGCTGAACTGCAGAGAATACATTTAAGGACTGAAAGTCGTAACAGATCACTTAATCACATCCAGAAAACCAAAAGGGCAACCCTCCCTTTTCACACTGCCTATAGGTATATTTGAAGCTACTGAGACTCAATGAAGAAAATGTGTTAAATACCATCAATCCTAAGAAAGTCAATCTGACTATAAACTCACAAACTGGTTTCTGAACGAATGCACTACAGAGGTAAATTAACATCAACAATGTGAACTCAAGAAGTCAGTTTTTTGTAAAGATAATTTCTCAAAGCAGCTGAATCATACAGAATACCATCACCTGCTTTAAAAAAAAAAAAAATCACTGAGAATGGGAAATTTTATAGTTTTCAAAGCTCTAGAAGCCAGAGATAAAAAGTTGATGACTCTGGGGATTTAATCTTTCAAAGGCCAAAGTCATTATTAACTAAATTTTATATTTAAATGGAGCAGCTTTTGCAAGAAAAACAGACTACTAAAGACTGAGGAATGAAACGTGGTACTTCTCCTTATCCAGGTTCTATCCATACCTACCCACAGGCATCTAACACACTGTCTTACACAGGACCAAGAAATGACTATAACAAAAGAAGAGAATGAAACAGAAAATAATGTCAATCAGCCCCCACTCCACCACTGTCACTATCAGCCACCATTACCTCTGTTAACTCTACCTGGTTGACTGGCCAAATATCTTTTCAAATTTTTTTTAAAGTAGGTTTCTACTGACCTGTAAAATCGATTAACAAGTCTCATTCGAATTGTGTACAGATCAGTTGGATAGGCCACTACAGTACAGTACTTTGGATATGTACACAGATCAACCGGACCTGCAAAAGCTGCTGCTATATCTGTAATGGCAGAAGGAAGAATTTTCATCAAGAAATTCATTACCTCTAAGTGATATTTCTCTACAAATCATTCATAAAACAGAACTACAATTAGCACTACAGGCTTACCCAAAAAGTAATAAATACAAATTGTAATAAAGAACACAACCACAATTATGCTACTGTTTTAAAATACTTTTGTGGAAAAGAATCTTGAACATAAACTTGTCACCGTAAAAAAACTTACCAAGATTCAAAAGTTGATCTATACCACTAATAATTCGTTCACATTCTTCATCTCTCGATTTCTGACCCCATTCACCATCTTGGGGTTTGTAGAGCAATTTCTCTAGCTCATCTGAAGTGACAGAAATACTGGCTCCTAATTCTTCAGGTGGATCAACTATGAGTCCATCAAAAAAGAAAAAAAAAATCAAACCAAACTAAATATACACTATATTTAAATTCAGTTGTCCAAGTTCACATACAAGTTACTAATCAAAGGAAAAAGAAGTTACTTTATAGCAGAAAAACCTGGCAGACACCACCTGAATTAAATGATTAAAGTTAATATTCCCAGTAACAGGACAAACTGCTATCACGTGCCTCCTGATATGATGCACTGAGAAAGACACAACGTCACTTCTCTGACACTCTTGCCAAATATGCAAACTCTGGACTTAATCATGAAATATATCAGACAAACGCAAACTGAGGGAAATTCTGCAAAGTGGCCAGTGCTCTTCAGAAGTGTCATGGTCATGAAAGATAATGGAAAGATTCAGGGATTCCAGACTAAAGGAGACGAAGAAGACATGGCAATGAAATTCAATGTGTGAAAGAACATTAGGACCATGGTCAAAATTTGAAAAAGGTCTATAAGATTAGAATTGTATCAATGGTATTTCCTGATTTTGATAAATGCACTGTACTTGTGTTACGATGTTAACATTTGAGAAAATTGGGTGTTCAGAAATTCTTCGTACTCTTTTTGTAATATTCTTAAGTTTGAAATTATTTCAAAATGAAATGTTTAAAAAGTGCAGTAAAAATTGATAATGGAAGAGTATGCACATTTTTAAAAAGAAAAAGAGGCAATGTAAATATTCAGAGAATAGTTTCTTGAAAACTATTTTTTTAAAAAAGAAAAATGTCAACAGAAAGAAGACAAACGTATCAATCTAACAATCTGATAGGTAAAACGATGTTTTAATATTTTAAATTATTTAAAATATTATTATTTTAATATACCTTTCCGAGACTGATAATGCAAATGAGCTTTTCTTCATATGCTTCCAAATTTATTTTTCTGCCTGTTCATGTCTTTTGACAACTCTTCTAAAGATTTATTGGCCTCATTAACATGTAAAATCTCTTTATGCAAGTGCTTTTATTGATTTGGTATCGTTTACAAAGCGGCAGCTATAACTAGCAGTTAAAAGCACTGGTTGGTGCCAGATGGCTTAGGCTAGAATCCAAACTCCTATCCTTTTTAGAGGTGTGTGACTTAGCTAAGTTACTGAAAACGCTCTGAGCCTGAGTTCCTTCATCTGTAAAATTAATAATAGAGCATCACCTCAGAGTAAGAGTAAATGAATCGATACATATGAAGTTCTTAGCAGCAGAGTAAGACCTCAAAAAAATGTTGGTTTTCACTTATCTATGTATGTTTTATACAACGCAAAATGTCATTTCATATTGCTAAGTGTAGTTATTTAGAAAACATTTTTTTGAAAAACACTCCTTAGTGGGAAGCAGCCGCATAGCACAGGGAGATCAGCTCAGTGCTTTGTGATCACCTAGAGGGGTGGCAAAGGGAGGGTGGGAGGGAGACGCAAGAGAGAGGAGATATGGGGATATATGTATCTGTATAGCTGATTCACTTTGTTATACAGCAGAAACTAACACACCATTGTAAAGCAATTATACTCCAATAAAGATGTTAAAAAAAAAACAAAAAGAGGAAAAAAAAGGAAAAACTCCTTATTTCCAAAGTAAAGCAAGGCAACAGTTGATGGAGATATGTCAGAGAATAAAACACAAAGGGGGCTTCCCTGGTGGCACAGTGGTTGAGAGTCCGCCTGCCGATGCAGGGGACACGGGTTCGTGCCCCGGTCCGGGAGGATCCCACGTGCCGCGGAGCGGCTGGGCCCGTGAGCCATGGCCGCTGAGCCTGCGCGTCCGGAGACTGTGCTCCGCAATGGGAGAGGCCACAACAGTGAGAGGCCTGCGTACCAAAAAAAAAAAAAAACACAAAGGAAAAAGGGCTTGACCCTTAAGGCAGACACAAGCAAAAAACACAGGGCAAAGATTTCATGTGTCAAAAATAGTGGATGTGGAAGGACACAAGTTCTTGCATGTTTTTATGCTGAATCAACACTAATATAAAAGAAAGCTTGATGGTGGAGAGATGGGAGCCAACAGATATACAGGGTACCCCTTCAAAAAGTTCAACAAGAGTGAAGTAATTCAGTAGCAAAGTGTTCAAGAAAATGAAATGAAAGCTGTTTTAAGGTATAAGACACAAATCCAAACTTGAATGGAGATAGGAAGGAGGAAACTAAAATTGTTGGAGGGAATGAACTAAGTGTAAATACCAGGTCCAAGAGAAGTTCAAAGGAGTGGGACAGCAAGCACTGGAGAAGATACGGCCTTTGGAACAAAGAATTCTACTTCTCAGACAAGTTGAGGTAATGCAAAAGACAGAAGTCAGGTTAGAGCTCTTCTCTGAAGAAAGAACAAGGGTAAAAGAATAAGGATGAGGAAAGAGAAATGGAGGCTAAGTGAAGGAGATCAAGAAGGGACTAAAGCACAATTACATGAGAAATGACAGTTGGTGACTAAGATATAGCGAGCAACAAGCTGGAAACAGGATAAGAATTAAGGAGCCAGATACACATAATTCTGTTCACTTGTTTTAGTAAAGCTCAGTTACCATAAATTTAAAAATGTTTCTCAAAGACCACAAATGTGCTCTATGTGCATTAGTAACATAAAAACTTGAAAATGTATTTTCATTGTTTAAAAATTACATACCATTATCAGGTATTGGTTCCATGTCCCATGGGCTAAGTTTTTCAATTTCAGTATTGTCCCACCTGTTAAAACCAAAAAAAAGTCTGGTTAGCCCTTCATAAAGACAATTGATAGCACGTATAAAATAGATAACTAATGAGAACACTGTGTACAGCACAAGGAGCTCTACTCAATGCTCTGTAGTGACCTACATGGGGAGGAAATCCAAAAAAGAGGAGATATATGTATAGTTGATTCACTTTGCTGTACAGCAGAAACTAACACAACATTGTAAAGCAACTATACTCCAATAAAAAATAAAAAATAGGGGCTTCCCTGGTGGCGCAGTGGTTGAGAGACCGCCTGCCGATGCAGGGGATGCGGGTTCGTGCCCCGGTCCGGGAGGATCCCACGTGCCGCAGAGTGGCTGGGCCTGTGAGCCATGGCCGCTGGGCCTGCGCGTCCGGAGCCTGTGCTCCACAACGGGACAGGCCACAGCAGTGAGAGGCCCGCGTATCACAAAAAAAATAAATAAATAAAAAATAAACCTGTGGCTAATAACTAGGTACCCACTACAAGAGTAAACAAAAAGATAGAAAATGCAAAAATTAACCTCACTGTAGCAGTAAGTTTAAATAGTATGGTTTTTTTCGAATAGATTATAACAAACAAGTATAAAAATGTATGGTGGATTCAAGGACAAAACCAGAAATGCTGTGTGGCCTGTACCCAGGGTAAGTGAAGAAAGATAGTGTGAAGGCCTTGAATGCCACACTTCAGAATGTGGACTTTGTTTCCACAGCCAATGGAAAGGCAGCAAAGACTTTTTTTGAACAAGGGAAATGAAGTAACATGTGCTCCTGAACAATGATCCTGCAATATTGGTTTGAGGAAATATTAGGAGGCTACAAAAAAGGTCCCAGGGAAGCAAGCAGAACCTGTACCAAGGCGGGTACTAGTAACAGAGGCATTCTAGAGAGATGCTGCAAAGGTGAGACTGACGTGACTTAACAACGAACTCAATGGTGTTTTTTTTAACCTGAAACACGTCATTCATACCACAACCTGCCGCAGCGAACAAATGTTTGCAGATGACTGGTTTTCATCTGCATACATACCTAACAATGTAACACTGGAAATGACTATCAGGGTACTGTGGCTGATACGGCTCTTGACTCAGCACCGTTCCAAACCACCAAGCATCGTCAATGATAGAACGAAACCTGTCACCTATAAGAGAGACGACGAAGTCTGAGACATCAATTTGCTAACATTAACATTTTTAACTTACAAAATACCTATGACAGATAAAACAAATCAAATAATATTTTTATCTTAAACTTAGCCATTCTTCACCACTTACCTGCAATCTTTAGTGATAAAACATACGTGAAAAAGACATAGTACTACACTCGGCAATTTACCAAAGGTATAAAACCATATAATTGATGAAAACGGTTTATGACTAGGTTCCATTATTTAATGGATCCAAATGCCCACTCCAAAATAAGTTCTATTACAAAGAACAAAATTTAACAAAACTCAAAAATCTTTTACAACGATGTATACAAATCAATAAATATTTAATAAGCATATTAAATGTACTTATGAAATATGTAACTTTTCCTGACTAAAACAAGTTATAAACGTATGATCAGAAGTTAATCCATGATTCTTCTAAAGTTGCTGCTATATAAATATCTCCACATAAAACAGTGTTCTAATTCTTAAGATCTCATAATAAAAATCAGGTCTAAATGTACCCTTAAAAATACGTATTTATTATTTAAAAGATTTAAACATCCACATACCCCATTATCTCAGCATAATATAAAAGCAGACAAGCAGAGCTTAGGAGAGCTCCCTATACAAACCAAAGTAACTGGAAAGAATACTTCAACTGACTTCAGTGATTTTAGATTATACATATACATTTCTAAATATATTCTATAACTGTTAACAACTTCTAGAGAAAGAAACTGTATTCGATCTTTGTTTTACATATATTACAAAAGAAACACAGACTGCTGTAATAACCCTATCTCCTCCTTCCCATCCATCCCATCATTTTCAAAACAAAATCAATATGAAAAAAAGTTACTTATCCTTCATTAATAATTCTTTGGTAGATTAACAATTCCTTCTTTAAGAAAAGTTTTACAGAAATAGTATCAATCAAAATTAAAGCTACATATCACTCCCAAGAAAGAGAATATTCCCCACAAATGGTCTTGACTAAAGAAAGTATGCTTTCAATAAATTCTGTAAAACTGAAAAAAATAGCAATATCACAACTATTGGAGCTACATGTTTTGAGGTTAATATATTTTCAAATTTATATAAACATGATCTTTAAGTATATTTTACTTCAAAATCATTAGAAACCCATAAGCCCCTCATCCCACCACCCTTCTACCATTAATAAAATTCAACTTTTGACAGTATTTCATTAATACAGATATTCCAAAACACTTTAACTTTAAAAAGACGTCTTAATAAATTTTAACAACAAACCTTTTTAATAGAAAGAATATACCAAAATTTTGATGTAACACCAGGATTGCTGTCCAATTCTATAATGTAAATAACCTAATTTAACAAATATCAATTATAATATTTGTTACAGTAAGTATCACTGTAATAATAACAAATCCAGGGGCTTCATTTTGAGAAACCTAATACAAAAATATATGGTTACTAAGTGAGCCAGTCTTTGACACCAAGAATTAGTTAGGTAATATTTTTCTTCCCTATTTATCTATCATTAGAATACTTTCAGTTGAGATAAAAATAGTTCTTTGGTATAAGACTAAAAACTTTAACTTAAAAGGAGGCTTAAAAAATTCATTTTCTCATGGTAAAAATGGGCATTTCTATTCCATTAAGATTTTTCAAATAAACCTATTTTGGCTAGTCAAAAGCAGGATAAACATGTGCTCAGTAAAAAGTTCTCACAAGCAACTTCCTATAATAACTGCTCAAACTTCAGCAGAAGAGGTAAGATTTTTATGGGGGAGCAAAAACAAATTAATTAGCATAGAAGATATGATACAATAATTTCACAACCTCAAAAATAAAACAAAACCCACCAAATTACAAGGGGCAGTCAGGAATCAATCTCTAGCATTTACTTGTAGAGAATCGAGGTTAAGAAATCTTTTTGAATGGGTATGTTGGTAGAACAAAATGAGAGCTTCTAATTTACACATCATGGGGGTTGAAAACCAGACTGGCTAGGAAACTATAAAGTTCTTTGGAACTTGGCTGTACAACATTAACTTCTACATACTCCAGCTGTTTGGTTTGTTTTTTATTTTGTTCTGTTTTGTCTTTGGTGGCTAAACGCTTCTCTTCAAGAAAACTTTCCTTTACACCTCCAGTCCCCAAAATAACCCTGATTACTTGTGTGGACATTATCATTAAAAATAGTATACTAAAAAAAAAGTCTACTAAGAGCAGCCACACTCTCCGATAAGATTTCGTTTCAAATAGGGACAACTCAGGGAATTTATTTACCTGTTTCTACTGCCTGCAGAAAAAGGCTGCAGGAATTACGAAAATTAATGAGGTCTGAACATCATTTATGAATGTGTACACCAGCTGACACAGCCTAGGTAGAACTCAGTATTTCACTAAAATTGATAAAAGGAGAATGACTTTTCATTCTCCTAGGTGACTAAAGTCAAACTCAATACAGGAGCTCCCCGGACAGCATTACATACTGGAAAGTAATACATATACACCTGTGAAATAACTATTACAGTTGCTGGCCTAATTACAGTCATCAATTATATCCTGAGGAGATTAATAACCTACACAAGTCTAAGCAAGTGAGCCTACCAGCCTGCCTTAAATAGTCACCATGAAAACCACACTGAAACCACATTCAAAAAGCCACATTCAAAAGTTAGTGCCCACCTTTAGGTGATTTTATTTTTTCTGTCGACCCATACAATGCATGGTTATAAAGCGTTAAGTTTTACACAAATTTTTTATGTTTTAAAGGAATGGTTACCTCAAGTCAACCTATTTAAGTCTGGGTTGATATGATTATCAAAGGTAAGATATTCTGGCATACCGGAACATTACTGTGTTATTTTTCAAATTTCTTATTGTTTTACATTACAGGTAATTTTGTTAATTATACCAGTGTCACATTAAAGATGGAAGTAATGCAGTGTGGACAAGTCTGAAAGGAAATAGAAGGTCTATTCCAGGAGTAAGAAATCATGCTTCCAAAATGTCACATACCATACCAAGCCCTAAGCAAAATATACTTAGCAGTCTTATATTTCTTTCCAGAATTTACATGTTTGCATCCACCATAATAAGCAGCACCACAACCAAAATATTTAGAGCAATAAAATGAGAGATTCATTTCTCAGGGTATATAAAATTCAGTAAGGACAGACTTACAAGACTGCCAGTTCCTCTGTCTTGCTTCATCGTAAAATTGACGCAATACAAGAAAGTCAATAACATCTGGCATATCATGATATCTAAACAACAATAAAAGACTGTTAAATTTCCTGCACAACAGGTTATAGTCTAGAGCAGCAATGTCCAAAAGAAATACAATGGGAGCCACATATGTAATATTTAATTTTTGACTAGCCTTATTAAAGTAAAAAGAAACCAGTGAAATTAATCTTAATAGTGTATTTTATTTAACCCAATATATCCTAAATATTGTTTCACCACATAATCAATACAAAACAATGAGATATTTTACATTCTTTGCCTTCATACCAAGCCTTCAAAATCCAATGTGTACACTTACATCACACTCAATTCAAATTAGCGACAGTTCAAGTACTTGGCAGCCACACGTGGCTAACGGCTACCATATTGGACAGCACAGGTTTAGCAAATTATTCTAACATTTTCTCAAAAACAAATGCGGAAGCAATTTCCACTACAGGCCAGAATTCTCTACACATTTAAGTGGCATGAAAAATGTATAAAACACGCTCCCGCCTAATTGCTGCTGCAGTACCAGTATTTTTACTTCCAGTGGGTCCCATCTATCAGAACTTCAACTTACATCTTGGGCTGTCCACAGTGCTCTACTATTTACCCTGCAGCTGAATGCAAAGGACATGCTGATCAGCGAGAGGGAAAATCTAAATTTAAATAATTCCATTTTTTAAAAAGTAACACATACCTAATAGAGAAAGATTTGTCCATAAGTTTTCCAGTCGCAGGATCTATAAATGCTAGTTTGAGGCAACAAAGTGTAGGGGGCCCAACCTCATATCGTATTCCAACTATTTTGACCAACTCTTGATCCTTTAACAGATATTTTTAAAAGAATAAATGGTTAAAATAAAGCAATTCCTCAAGATTATAATTCTCCACATATTGCCAAATTAAGTCAGCTCACAATTTAGGATTCCAAACCAGAAGAGGGGTTTAATTTACCATTAATTACAATTGTTTTTGCTAAATCTTCACATCTTTTTGAAGACCGGTATTTAACACTGTTTCTAACGTAAGGAATATACCAACTTTAGAAAAAAACACAACAAATGTATAAGAAGGAACACACAAATCACCCATCAGCTCAGTATCTAAACATAACCACTGTGCACAATCAGAATTTCCTTCTGGCTTTCTTCTCTTCCTAAAGAAACATTTTCATTTATTTAACTTTGTATTATGCAAATCAAAATACGTAAGCGTTTGGCTTATTATTCTTCAAAAACTTGACAATAAATTTCTACCTAATACATTTCAATAAATATTTGTTGAAGATCTATGTGCCGTGACCTATTCCAGGCAGTAGGGGTAAGACAGGGAATGGGAGAAACTTCCTACCATGATAGAGCCTCCTACTCATTATACTGTAATTAGCCTTCCCCCAATACCTGTTTCCTTAATACTAAGAATATGAGATGATTCATCCATTTATTCACTGCACAAAATATTATTGTTATAATGTGCCAAAGTGCTAAAAATACAGTTGGTTCTCATTATCTGCAGCATTCTTACTATTCTATAGTGCCACCCAAAATGATGAATTAGTGAGTTCCCAGTGAACACTGAACCACTGCTCCTGGAGGGAATACAAGGCTAGGTGGCTACAGGCCCCCAGTCGTAATATTTCAGTCACCTAATTAAGACAGTATCTTGTGTAATGTGAATTTCTATGTAAAGACACGTCTTTTTTCTTTTTTTGCGGTACGCGGGCCTCTCACTGTTGTGGCCTCTCCCGTTGCGGAGCACAGGCTCCGGACGTGCAGGCTCAGCAGCCATGGCTCACGGGCCCAGCCGCTCCGCGGCATATGGGATCCTCCCGGACTGGGGCACGAACCCGTGTCCCCTGCATCGGCAGGCGGACTCTCAACCACTGCGCCACCAGGGAAGCCCAAGACACGTCATTTAATCTACGTTGTTGAGTCATTAACATTGAACTCACAACCAACAGCACTATGACTCATGCCTAAAAGAAGCTTATCTAACACACAGATTTTCTCCATAAGGTACATCATCACCTTCTTGTACATAGTAACACAAGACAGCACTTTAGCACTACGCTAGGCGGCCATCTTAAACAGCAAGTCACCAACACAAAAATCTGGAAAAAAAAAAGCACAAAAATCTGAAAAATGTTTAATGTGGCACTGAATAGACTGCAAAAAGAACATTTATGTACAATATGAGAGCTCAAAAGAAGGAAGTATCACCTTGTTCAACGTCAGCTGAGAACATGCTGGGCAGACAACTCAAATCTTTTGCCACACTGCATGTCTGCAAATGACTAGAAAGCACCTTGAGTAGTGATTTTGGTGTTACAAATAGCAAACAGTGAGAAAGGCAAATTCGTAAATACAGAAAACAAGAAATATGAGGATCAGCTGTCCTCAGGTACATAGTAATAAGTGAAAGAGACACAAATTTGAATGTATCTAAAGCCAAATTCAAAGAAGTAGAGCCATTGAGTTTTTTCATCTTCTAACAGTTAATGAAAGTATCAAAAATATGAAGTATAAAGATTAAAAATCACCTGTAATACTACTCTACATGTAATCACCACTAACATTTTAATGTATTTATTTTGGTTGACCATATATGTCTTTAAATTTTTATCATAACCAAAACCAGAATTTCACATTCCGTTTTTCCTCTTAGTAACACACTGTGAATACGTAACATTCATTCTACAAACATTTTAAAAGCCTCGGTTACGTGGTGGGCTCTACATAGGAGCCAAATGTGTGAATATATCATGGTTTGGTTCGTTCAGTACTGTGGGATATTTGGATTTTTTCCTAATTTTTTGTTTTTATAAACAGTGATATAGAATTTAAATTTGTATGCACTTCTGGTTGTTTCCTAAATTACCAAAAGTAGAACTGCTGATTTAAAAGGTCTAAATATTTTTAGTTTCAATTCCAACTGCCAAGATACCCTGTAGGGAGCCTGCACCTGTTTCATGCACCCTTATCACCAAGTTGAACAACTATTAACAAACCTAAACCTTTGCTACTTGTTAAAACATGGTATTTTCTTTAAGTGTTAAAAATACGTACATACATAAAATTGGTTAAGTACAGAGAAGCTAAAGTTTTTTCTGTATTTTATTACATGTGAGGTTGAACCTTTTTCTCCAATTTGTGTTGGTTTCTTTGAAAACTTGCACTTCTTTTGAAAATCTGTCCTGGGTACAATCATTTTAAGATTAATGATATATACAGCCAAGCTGCCTTCCAATAATGTACAGAGTGCCCAGTGACAAGCATGTCTTCTGACTAGACCTTAATGCTTAGCAGGTAACAGCAGAAATGTTTTTAAGTTGGAAATTAACAGAAAGGTAGTAATGAAGTATGCCTCCAGTAGGTTATTTTTAATGGATTTATAAATAATTTAACTATACATGTATGTGCTAAATGTTTAATGATTTAATAATACCATCATCTTACCCTAAGATCCATTTTCCTCCATGGCTCCTTGTTAGGGTTCAGTTCATAAATGTTATTTCTTCTGACAGCCTCAATATAAGCTTCATGACCCTGTCGAAAATATATTACCTACAAAAGGGAAGTATACGTTTAAAAATAAAAACCTAAGAGTAATATTAATTTTACGTTCCATATTCACATTTTTAAACTTTATTACTCTCACCTCATCACCCATTTGAGGAACAAAAGGAGACTTCCGAAGTGTGGTGTCAGTTATCCAAACCGGAGGATGGAATTCATATAAACGTTCCATGTTTGCAAGCTCTGCCTGAGTCATCCTCCGCAGATTCTGCCAAGGGGAAGAAAACAAAGTTTAGTAGAATAGAAAGGGGCAGCATGCACTGTTTAATTGAAAAACAAAAGACTTCACCATTCAGAATGGCTGTTTTATTAGCATGTCACCTAATGATTAATTTTTAAACAGCATACATAGGAACATTATCAGCTGTGCAAGCATTGTATATCTACCTAGCACTTTCCTAGCATCTCCTGAATTTCTAACAGATTCTGCATAGCACTTTACATCCTATGAAGTGGGTCTAATTTCCAGCTGGATCCTCTTCACACTAAGGCTGCTTTGCCAAGACTCCACAGTGAATTTCACCACAGACTAATCATCTCAGGGAGTCTCCTCTTGATTTGAGGTTTTAAGACTGGTAATCTTACATATGATATCACATGTGGAATCTAAAATATGATACAAATGAACTTTTATGAAATAGAAACAGACTCATAGACATCGAGAACAACTAGTGGTTGCCAAGGGGGAGGGGGGTGGTACAGGGATGGAATGGGAGTTTGGGGTTAGCAAATGCAAACTATTATATTTAGGATGGATAAACAACAAGGTCCTACTGTATAGCACAGGGAACTATATTTAATATTCTGTGATAAACCATAATGGAAAAACCATTAAAAAGAAAAGACTGGTAATTTTAAAATACAACCACAAATTATTTGATACTCCTCCTTTCCTCTCTAAGAGGTGGAGCCTAAGTACCCTCCACTCAATGTGGGCTCCAACTACTTCTAACAAATAGAAAAAAGCAGAAGTAACGATGTGCGACTCCTAAGACTAGGTCATAAAAGGCTTAGCCCCTGCTTAATTTTTGGATCACTTGCTCTGGGGACAATCAGCTACCATGTCAAGAAGACACTCAAGCAGCCCTATGGAGAGGCCCATATGGTGAGGAACTGAGGCCAGCAGCCAACTGTCCCATTAACAAACTTCAAAGATCCACCCCCAGTCAAGCCTTTAGACAACTGTGACCCAAGCTAACATGATGACTGCAACCTCATGAGCCAAAAATCAGCTAATCAGTTCCCGAATTCCTGATTCATCAAAACATGAAATAATACATGTTTCTTGTTTTTAAGCTAAGTTCCAAGATGATCTGTTACACAGCAATAGATACCTAATACAAAGACATAGCATCTTTAAACAACAACAGCTACCTATATGACAGGAGCACATGTAGCACTGTACATGGAACAAGGTATAGCAATATTACAATTAGGAGAAAAGTATGAAGACAAAACATGTCAAATGAAAATGGGAAACAGGACAACAGCAGACAAAACAAGAAGAAAGGATCTTAAAATGCCTTGAAGTATATTTTTGGTGTTGGAACTGGAGGACAAAATAAGAGTTATGGTGGGGATCTGAGCAAAATAGAGCTTTCCCTCTAAGTTACAGATTCAGAAAGGTATAAGTGCCAAGTCCAACTCAGAGCAGATTAGAGAAGTTTTAATAACAAAGGAAATTTTCCAAAAATAAGTTTGTTTGCATTGTACATTTGACTCCTGATGATGTATATCGATCAAAAAAAAATAATAATAAAGCCTCCAAATTCCCAAAGATTTCTATTTCTAAATATGGACAGAAACTATAAAAGTGTAGATAGATGGTATTTTTAAAGATATACTTTTCTTACCTCTTTTTTAGGCTTACTTTCTTTCTTTCTCTTTCGTCTCCTTTTTGGAGGAGATAAATTCTCAGTAGACATTTCGTCCTCTGAACTACTACGAAACCGAGTAATTCGTCGACGGGATGACGTTCGTAAAGGAGGCTGCAGATTGATGCCTGCGTCAGCCGTCCAATCAGAATATCTAGATGAAGAGCCACTAGGGAGGAAAACAGTTTCAGTCATACAGAACCAGAATCTAAGCCCTAAGAGTAAATTCATCCTACAACCTTAAGAGAGGAGAGATAACAAGGAGGAAAGAAAAGATCCTGGGAAGATTCGACTGCCCTCCCTATCAGTGCATACTGAAATGACCAAAGACCATGAGAAGGAGAAAAATCTTCACTGACACTGGAAATTAAGGATATAAGCCTGAGAAATTTTTTGAAGTATAATTTGGATGAGACCTCATAGAAGACAACATCTAGAGCCAACTAATAATACCCTTTCCAAAAGTGAAGTGTAGCTACGAAAGCAGGAGAGACTGTGCAGAAAGGCAGCACACCCCCTAAACCGCAGGAGGCTCCAAAATGGGACTAGAATTTGTAAGTAGAATGACAAACTGTCAGTGACTACACTGAGAGCCACAAGGAAAGCACAGAACAGAAAGCTCTAAGTGGACAAAGCTTCTTGCCAACAGGGGGACTCTCCCTGATATGAGAAAAGATCCCAGAGAGGGCCTAGTCCTAACCTACCCTGGAGCAAAAGCAGAGTCAAACAGGAAACTAGGAAACTAGCCCCTGGCCCACTCCCAGCTTTAGCAAACACAGAAAAGGATAAAAATCCTCTACTGGGGCCATCATTGTCCAACCACATACCTCTCAGGCTTGATAACACACAGTTCCAAAAGCTATTTATTACAAATATTATTTTTGTATTATATTTTATGTTATAAAAAGAGCTGTTTTAAAAATCTTAAGAGCATCTGCTTTGTACAATAAAATTCAAGAAAAATTGAATTAAAAGATAGTGAATATAGAGACAGGAAGGACAGTGGTGGTTGCCAGGGGTGGGTGGGGTGGAGTGGCGAACTGCTGTTTAGTAGGTACACAGTCTCGGTTTTGCAAGACGAAGTAAGTTCTGGAGATTGGGTGCACAACACTGTGAATGTACTTAACACTATTGAACTGTACAATTAAAAACAATTAAGATGGTGAATTTTATGTTCTGTATATTTCACCACAATTAAAATTAAGTTAACAAACAAAAATAAGGGTAGACAAGTGCTCTAGAAATCACTCCAGCTCCTAAGCATAATGGAATAAAAGAAGACAAGAAAGGAAGCCAGGAGTATGGGATGGTGTTCTGTAAAGCACAGTATCAATGGAAATTAAAATAATCTGAGTCATATTTAGAAGGGAGAATTTTCTAGACTTGGTGATGGAAATGTTATGAAAAGAGAATGATATCCAGGTTTCTGGCTGAAGCATCTGCCAGGACAAAGTTGATATTTACCCAGACAAGGAACAGATGTTAACATCTTAGTCCCATGAAATTTGGATACCAAAACTAAACAAAAGGTAATACGTATGATAAAATAAAATTTATATTTTAAGGCAGGACAAGAAAAATGAAACATAAAATTCTCTCTCTGTGTCCATTTGGGCCTCCACCCTCCCTAATGTGCAGCGGGCATCGGCATTACACATTAACCAGAGCTGCTCAAAGATGGGAGTGCCTGCTCGACAGCAAAGATCAAATTTTTTCTTTCTTCTGATGTTAGCAATTTAACTTCTTAAAAGAATAACATTCTTTCCCAGCTCTGTAGGGGGTCATAGTGCTTGGTGCTCACTTTGCAAAAGTTTATCTGGACTATGTATCCTTCGTGAACTTTATATAAAATAGCAGTATGTCATCCTGATGTACCATCATTGAAAATGTATATGACTGTGCCTTCAGCTTCTAACAGGTGGAACAGTTCTCAGAGCTTCCTGAGAATCTGCTTCCCGGTTATAATCCTCAGTTTGGCTTGAATAAAAGTCCCTTTTTTTTTTTCTTCTTGATAGTTAATTGAACTTACATCAAGGTATGCAGTAACTAGTAATAAATTTAACTGTGATTTTACCAAACAGACGTTGTATACTCCTCTTTATAAATGTAGCCCAAGACTAAATTGATGTTTTGAGTACACATACTTACACTGTTGGCTCAAATGTTTTATAGTCCAAAAAAAAATACCCAAAATATTTTCTATAGAAATAGCAGTTAATCCAGCTTTCTTCTCCTTTTAAATGTATTAAAAACTCAATGTTAGTTGTTCCACAGTTGGAAGCTCTTACACCTTGAATGCCATTCAAGCATGATTCCATTCAACGTCATGACTAAAATGCTTAGAAGATTAAAACGAGTAAAAACAGGTACCTTGAACTTTCACTGTCACTTTCACTTCTTCTATCACTTTTCCATTCTTCTTCTTCAGAAGAACAAGAACCTTCACTTTGATCACAGGAAGTCTCCTAATTTTGTGAGGGGGAGAAAAATAAAATAAAAATGTTGATCTCTGAGATTAAATAACACAAGGCAAGAGAAACCACACAGTCATTCTAATCATCTCAGGAGTAAGTATGGTAACCGGGTAATAAAATAGGTAAACTTAAAACAAAAAGCAAGTGTCTTTACTACATCCTTTTTCTTATCAAAAAATTAGACAATAGAAAATATTTGTGAGACTTAACACTACTACTATTAACAAAAGAAACTGATACAAGAGGCCATTCTCTGAGCAAAGTTAATAAGTCAATGTAAATGTTCTCAGTGTTTTGGACTCAAGCCACTGTAATAGGTGGGCAGTGGTATCTCATTTTACTTTCAATTCTCTAATTACATATGATGTTGAGCACCTTTTCATGTGCTTATCTGCCATCTGTATATCTTCTTTAACGAAGTCCCCGTTAGATCTTTTGTCGATTTTTAAATTGGGTTGTGCTCTTATTGAGTTTTAAGAATACAAGTCCTGGGCTTCCCTGGTGGCGCAGTGGTTAAGAATCTGCCTGCCAATGCAAGGGACACAGGTTCGAGCCCTGGCCCAGGAAGATCGCACATGCCGCAGAGCAACTAAGCCCATGCGCCACAACTACTGAGCCTGAGCTCTAGAGACCGCAAGCCACAACTACTGAGCCCATGTGCCACAACTACTGAAGCCTGCATGCCTAGACTCCGTGCTCCGCAACAAGAGAAGCCACGACAATGAGAAGCCCGCGCACCGCAACGAAGAGTAGCCCCTGCTCACCGCAACTAGAGAAAGCCCGCACACAGCAACAAAGAACCAACACAGCCAAAAATAAGTAAATAAATTTATTTTTTTTTAAAGAAGACCTTCCCAGTCCTTTTCTCAAAAAAATTAAAAAAAAGAAAGAGTACAAGTCCTACCACCTAGAGAGGTGGGATAGGGAGGGTGCGGGGAAGACGCAAGAGAGAGGAGATATGGGAATATATGTGTATGTATAACTGATTCACTTTGTTGTAAAGCAGAAACTAACACACCATTGTAAAGCAATTATACTCCAATAAAGATGTTAAAAAAATTTTTTTAATAAAGAAAAAAGAATACAAGTCCTTTATCAGACATGAGTTTTACATGTATTTTCTCCCAGTCCATGGCTTGTCTTTTCATTCTCTTAACAGTATCTTTCAGGCTTTTCTATTTGTCAAGTTTTTCTTTCATGGATCATGCTATTGGAATTGTATCTAAAAAGTGATCATCACACCCAAGGTCACCTAGATTTTTATTATATGTTATCTTTTAGAAATTTTATAATTTTGTGTTTTACATTTACATTAAGTTTATGAGATATTTTGAGTTAATTTTTGTGAAAAGACTGTGTCTAGATTTTTTTTTTTGCATGTGGATGTGCAGTTGTTCCACACCACTTGTTGAAAAGACAACGCTTTGTCCATTGAGTTGTCTTTGTTCCTCCATCAAACACTAGTTGAGTATATTTGTATTGGTCTACTTCTGGGTTCCTTATTCTGTTCCACTGATCTATTTGTCTATTTTTTCACCAGTACGACACTGTCTTGAAAACTGGAGATTCATACTAAGTCTTAATGTATCTATCAGTCCTGCACCTTTGTTGTTCTTCAGTATCGTTAGCTATTCTGGGTCATTTTTTTCTCCAAACAAACTTCAGAATCTCTTTGCCAATATCCACAAAATAAACTTGCTGGGATTTTGACTGGAACTGTGTTGAATCTATAGATGAAGTTGGGAAGAAATATCATCTTAAAAAGATGTGAAGCACAGGAACTCTCATTCACTTTTCATCAGAATACAAAATGTAACACAACCACTATGGATAATAGTTGGGCAGTTTCTTACAGAGCTAAATATAGACTTACCATAGAGGAAAATTAAACTCATATTACTAGAAAGTAGTCAATGTGAAAAGGCCACCTACTGTTTGATCCAACTATATGACATTCTAGAGAAGTCAAAACTATGGAAACAGTAAAAAGATCAGTGGTTGCCCGTAGCTCAGGAAGAGGGAGGGAGTGATGATTAAGTACAGCAGAGGGGGCGTTTAGGACAGTGGAACTATTCTGTATGATACTATTATGGTAGATACATAACATTATGCATTTGTCTAAACCCATACAACACAGAGTGATCCCTAATGTAAACTACAGAATTTAGTTAATGATAATGTATAAAATTGGTTCATCAGTTGTAGCAAATGTACCACACTAAATCAAGATGTTATTAATAGGAAACACTTAGGGAAACAGTATATGGGAACTCGCTGTACTTACTGTGTAATTTTTTTTAAACCTGAAACACGGAAGTCTTTAAAGGAAGAGAGGGGAACAAGCAGCTAATTCCCACAATCCTAATAGCTGCCATCTACTTTAAATTCTGGTCTTGGATACTAAGCAGGTACTTTTAAATTGAGATACAACCTTTTCCTGTAACAGCTACTTACATTAAGTGAATCATAAACGGATGATGAAAATGCCATGGAGAAACAAAACTAAAAAGATGGAACTGCAAGGAAATAGCTATTTTGTTTACTTCATTTGAGTAGGCAAAATGCAAAGTAAACATATTCTTAAAAAATGTTCCTCAAAATGTGAGCCCAATGCTATTCAAGGAGTACAGATTCCTAGGCCAACCACACTAGATCTACTCAACACGAGTCTGCTTTTTATGCTCAAAATAGATTTCTAAAAAATCACAGTAATAAAATAAACTCTTAAAATCTACTACCTGGAAACCATGCATTCTGGGAAAAAGTTTTAAATGTTTTATCTGCATTAACTCTCAAAATACTTCTGTAAACAGAGGCAGGGTTAAGAAAAAGCTAATGAAACTTGTTTCAGAGGTTTTCAATTTAACTTGCCTACCAAGGCCCTGTGTCTATCTGTAACTTTGAATTCTTTTTCTAAAGAACGTCCCTAAAATTATACAAGATTCAAACCCCACAAATCTTGGCTCCGTCTTGCCAATTTGTTTTGTATTATCTCAAGTCACTACCTGCCCACTACTACCTTTTCATATATAGAGAAACCCAAGGCTAAGAAATGTAAAGAAATACGCCTGGGGTCACAGAAGAGTAAGTATAAGAAATGGAATCAGAAACCAGGTCAACTCTAAAACCCATACTTTTTCTACTATCAGTGCTTTCCAAACTAAAGCATAATGGAACCAACATACACATATACACAACCGTCTCCACCCATCTGCAACACTCAGGAGAATGAATTCATACCACTGTAGGAGGTAAACTACCATAACACAAAATTATGACTTATCTTAAAAGATCAAGTAGATTTAACATTCTACATTATACTTGTGTTAATTTAAAAGTACCCCATTAATTGCAAATAAACCAAATTAAGACATAAAATCGTAAGATTAATACTACTGATCTAAAAATTAAAACTCAATCTATAATCATTCCTGATTTTTCAGGAACACTTAAGAAAATAAGAATTAGTTGCTATTTCCCTAGCATAATATATATGTATACTGTAGAAACCTAAAACAAAGCATCTTACTTATTGTGAAAATAGCAGACACATTTCCACTGACAACAGGAATATGGTCCACTATCTCACTAGTATTCAACAATGTACTGGAAGTATTAAACACTGCAATTAGACAAGAAAAATCAATTAAAAGTATAAAAATTAGAAGAGAAGTAGTAAAACTGAATACTGTATAAATGAGAGTGTACCTGGAAAACTTCACAGAATCCAATGATAAAATTAACTCAAAAATACAGTAATGTAGCAGGGTGGAAAAAATTAAAACTTGAAGGGGGAAAAAGGCCAAAAACACGATAGAAAAATGGCCAAAAGACATGACACACAATGCACAAAGATGAAAAAGACTCTAAATATATAAAAATATGTACAACTTCACACATAAGAGAAATGTAAACTACACTGTAAATAAACCAAAGACAAAAGTACAAATATTGTGATTCCACTTACATGAGGTACCTAAAACAGGCAAATTCATAGAGACAAAGTATAAGAGAGGTTACCAGGGGCTGGGAAGAGAAGGAAATAGGGAGAGTTCTTGTTTAATGAGTACAGAGCTGCTGTCTGGGATGATGAAAAAGTGCTAGAAATGAAGAGTAGTGATGGTTGCATACATCTGTAAATGCAGTTAATGCCACTGAACTGTATACTTAAAAACAGCTAATTGTAAATTTCATGTTACATATAATATTCTATCACATAAAAGAATAGCCAAAACATATAAAAAATAAAACTAAGATACCATCTCTCGCCAATTAATTGGCAAAAATTAGAAATTGTAACACACTGTTAGTAAACAGTAAGAAAACGGACACTCTCCTACGCCACAGGGAGGAAAGCAAGTTGGAATTCTCCTTTATGAGGAATTTTTATCAGCATCTCATAAGATGCAAACGTGTTTATCTTTGGGCCCAGAAATCCCATTTCAAGGAATGCCCCCCCCCGCAATAACATCTCCATCATTAGACAAATACATACATCTACAAGATTATTCATTGTAGCATTATTTAAAATGAAAACGCTGTAAACATCCTACATGCCCATAACCAGGAGAGTGGTTAAATAAACTGTTACAATCAGATAACTTAAATATGATGCAACTCTTTAAAAATAAATAAATAAATAAGGAAGGCACTTATGAACTGATATGAAGTGATTTTAAGAATATTTTAAGTGAAAAAACCCAAGTGCAAAAGAGTATCTGTGGTATGCGACATTTTGTGTACAAAAGGAGAAAAAATATACATGTATCTAATTGAGTATATAGGGGAAAGAAGAAAAGAAAACACAGGAAAGATATGCCAGAAACTAGTGAGGATGGATGGGAACATTTATCGTAATTATCCTGAATCATTAAAGGTTAAAACATGCTCAATACATATAAAGAAGAAGAAAATAAATAAGAAAGGTGTTAACACAAAATCATTTAAGTGAACGGTTAGCAGCTAACATATTGGATATTAGGCAGTGTTTTAAACACTTTACATGGTTAACTAAATGAATTCTCACAACACCTCTGAGGGACATACTATTAATTACTTTTACAGATATAGGCAGAGGCACAAAAGTTTAACCAACTTGTCGAAGTAGAAGAATTTGGATTTAAATTCAAACCCTATGTTTGACTACTACCTTAATGCTTTATAGAGGAATTCAAATTGTTCATCCTTATGTAACATTTCAATCCTCAAAACATTACTGATTAGAGAAGACTAACATTCTAATATTAACCTTTAAAAACTCTTTACAGAAATACTGGTTTCCCCCCAAAAAATCAAAAAGAACAGTAACTTACATATGACTACTGTAAGTCAAGAAAAGGGTTAAGACAAAGACTTCTTAGATATGATGGCAAAAGCACAAGCAACTAAGGAAAAAACAAACTAGACTTCATCAAAATGTAAAACTTTTGTGCTTCAGTGGAAACAAGCAAAGAAGTGAAAAGACAATCCAATAAATGGGAGAACATATTTCAAAGTCATACATCTGATATAAAGGATTTGTATCCAGAATGTATAAAGAACCCTTATAGCAATAAAAAAGACAACCAAATTGAAAAATGGGCCAGAGATTTGCATAGATATTTCTCCAAAGATATACAAGTGGAAAACAGCACACGAAAACATGTTCAACATCATTAGTCATTAGGGGAATGTATCAAAACCACAGTGAGATACCATTTCACATCCACCAGGACAACTGAAATCAAAAGGACAGAACATAACAAGTGTGGACAAGGATGTGGAGAAACTGGAAACTTCATACATTACTGACTGGGAACATAAAATAATACAGCCACTTTGGAAAACAGTCTGGCAATTCCTCAAAAGGTTAAAATACAGAGTTACCATATGACCCAGCAAACTGACTCACAGATATAAACCCAAATGAATTGAAAACTTATGGCCAAACAAAACCCTGTACATTAATGATGATAAGGAACAACATCCGTAACAGTCAAAAAGTAGAAATAATACAAATATCCACCAGCTGATGAGTGGGTAAACAAATTGTGGTCTATTCATATAATGGAATATTGGGCAATGAAAAAGAATGTAGTATTCATCCATGCTATACATGGAATCAGCCTTAAACATTACATAGTAAGTGAAAAAAGCCAGTCACAAGATCATACTGTATGCTTCCATTAAATGAAATGTCCAGAATACAAAAATCCATGGGGATAGAAAGATTAGTGGTTGCCAGGGGCTTGGGTGGAGTGGGAATGGGAAGTACTTGCAAATGGGTACAGGGTTTCTTTTTAGGTGATTAAAATATTTTGAAATTAAATAGTGGTGGTGATGGTACAATTTTGTTAATATACTAAAACCACCAGATTGTACACTTACATGGTATAACAAAGCTGTTCAAAACTGTTAGAGAAATTCAAATGTGAAATTTCATCTTAATCTCTAGAGAATACTATACTTCCACAAAATTTCAAGGTAGATTCAAAGTAAAGAGTTAAGACAAATTATTCAAGATTATTTTATATATTTTAAAGTTATGAAACTCACATGTCTTACGGAGCTTGAAGATTCATTTCCAGAAGACAACTCAAACCGTCCAAGATTTCTTCTACCATAATTTGGATATTTACGCCTACATGTCCTCTGCCTAGACTGTGACATCAAAGCCACGGAATCAGACTGAAACACAAACATGCAGGTGAAAATCAACTCTTAAATAAGTACAATCTTCAATAAAGTATTTCGCACTCTATCCAATCCCAAAAGGATTTAAGGCAAAAATAATAATAATAGTTCAAAAAATAAAATATTCTTGAATGGGTATTTTTGCCACATACTGTTAACCAAGATTGGTTTTTGTTACTTTTAAGATATTTAGAAAACATGGCTAAATTTAGGCACATTAGATCATCATTTCCCAAACTAAACCGTAAGTTAATTGGCTTACCATAAATTAGATAATAATAACTATAATCCAAAAAAGAAATCACTTTAAAATATATATCTTAGAAGTGAAAATATATATTCATATATTATGATGCAGTAACCAACCTTAAGGAATATATCACTGTGTGAATACACAGGTATAGAGAAATATCTGAAATGATCCTCAAATATCAATCCTAGTTATTTCCAGGTTTTAACTTTTTGGATGATTTGTTGTCAGTACTTTCAGTTGTGCTTGAATTTTTTAAATATCTTTTTTTTAATTAAAACAAAATAATTAAATAATCTTTTAAAATCAGCCAAATAAAATAGCTAGATTGAAACGGCGGGGGGGGGGGGTGGGGGAGGGCACATGCTATTCCTCCAACACCAAAGTCACGTATGCGAGATCACTCAGTGAAAGTACATATTCCCAGAACTGATATACAAATCAATTTTCACGTTAGTGCCATCTGTTTGATAATCATTGAGATGTTTTATCATTTCAACATATCCTCAACAATATACCCTGGCTGATTTTAATACAACTCTTCTTTCCTTAATTTGTCAGTACTTTTTTTGTTAGGGCAAAAACTCCTATTAATGAATTTCATGACTAATAATATGTAAATTCAGATGGACCAAAACTACCACTAAGAAGAACAAGAAAATCTGTCAAAATATGTATTTTTTAAAAAAACGGTTTGAGGGCCCTATATACCTAACAAGGCTATGAAGATTTACAGGACCAATACACGAAAAAGGATACAAGCAATAAAAAAGAACCCTAGAATTTCACTCTGGAAGAGGAAGCTGAAAGGTTTAGCAGGTAAGCAAAAAACTGACAGACTAAACTCTTGAGTTATGCTAACAAAAATTACAATTCGGAGTCTCCTATGTATAGGCAAACACCTCAAGCTTCAGCTGTTAGCCCAAAGAGCTATAATCTAGACCTATAGGTAAACTACAGATAAACAGTAATCCCAAGGAACTAAAAGCCCATCCTTGTCTGGGTGAAGGTGATACAGGCTTGAGAGTGGCCTTAGTAGCCTACCAGAAGCAAATTAAAACCTTCTCTGGAGAAGAAATGCCATCCTAGGCTTCAAACCATCTCTAACATCTAACATTCAATCAAAAATACAGGCAACAAAGAACATGTGATTGTAATAAAATGAGAAAAAAATCAACACAGAATGCAAAGAGATTAACAGGGGAACAAGATAATGAAATAACCAGAAATGGGTTTTTTAAATAACCAGGGCTGATTTTCAAGGAATTAAAATAAAGAGAACTTCAGCAGAAAACTAAAAACTCTGGAAAATTCTGAATAGAAAAATACAATAACTAAAACTAAGAACGCAAGGTTATTAGCAGGATACACACAGCTGAAGAGAACTAACTGAGTGGAATATATTCGGTCAGAAAAAAATTCAGAACAGCAAGAAACAGTCTAAAAACAAAAAAGACAGAAAATAGGGCTTCCCTGGCGGCGCCGTGGTTAAGAATCTGCCTGCCAATTCAGGGGACACGGCTTCGAGCCCTGGTCCAGGAAGATCCCACATGCCACGGAGCAACTAAGCCCATGAGCCACAACTACTGAGACTGTGCTCTAGAGCCCGCAAGCCACAACTACTGAGCCCGTGTGCCACAACTACTGAAGCCCGCACACCTAGAGCCTGTGCTCCGCAACAAGAGAAGCCATTGCAATGAGAGGCACGTGCACCGCAACAAAGAGTAGCCCCCGCTCACCGCAACTAGAGAAAGCAGTGCACAGCAACGAAGAACCAAAGCAGCCAAAAATAAATAAAATAAATTAATTTTTTTTAAAAAAAAGGCAAAAGGGAAAGACAGGAAGTAAAGTATAAAAACATGTACTATGCAAATGCTAGCCAAAAGAAAGCTAGCATAGCTACATTCATATACAAGAATTTGAAGAATAAAGCATTACTAGAGATAAGTTCATAATGGTAAAAGGTTCAATTCAGTAGGAAAAAGGGAAATTCTAAATTTGTACACACCAAATAACATAGCTTCAAACTACACAAAGCAAAGTAAGTAGAAACAAAGAAATCTACAAACATAGTGAGACTTTAATACTTATCTCACTATAAGCAAGAGTGCAATCGTTCTGAAACCACATGTGGTATTAACTACTAAAGTTGAATATACACATATCCTATGCTCCAATAATTTCACTCCAGTACATATACTCAAAAGAAATACAGACGGGGCTTCCCTGGTGGCGCAGTGATTGAGAGTCCGCCTGCCAACGCAGGGGACACGGGTTCGTGCCCCGGTCCGGGAAGATCCCACATGCCGCGGAGCGGCTGGGCCCGTGAGCCATGGCCGCTGAGCCTGCGCGTCCGGAGCCTGTGCTCCACAATGGGAGAGGCCACAACAGGGAGAGGCCCGCGTACCGCAAAAAAAAAAAGTAATAAAAAAAAGAAATACAGACAGATACCAAGAAATATGTACAAAATGTTGAAAGCAATATTGTTCCTAACATACTATTCCTAATTCATATTCCTAATATGAAAACAACCCAAATATCCTTTAAGAATAAACAGCAACATTCTCATTAAGGAATACTATCCAACAGTGAAAACAAATGAACTTCAACTACTCACAACAAAGACAGATCTCACAAGGGCAAATGCAAGCCAGATACAAAAGATTACATATACATACTGTATGACATTTAGATCAGTGTTTCTTATCCTTTTTTTTTCTTTTTTTTTTCTTTTTTTTTGCGGTACGCGGGCCTCTCACTGTTGTGGCCTCTCCCGTTGCAGAGCACAGGCTCCGGACGCGCAGGCTCAGCGGCCATGGCTCACGGGCCTAGTTGCTCCGCGGCAATGTGGGATCTTCCCGGACCGGGGCACGAACCCGTGTCCCCTGCATCGGCAGGCGGACTCCCAACCACTGTGCCACCAGGGAAGCCCTTCTTACCCTTTTTTTTAACATTACCACTACCCTATAGGAAACTTGACTTTCTCCTAATTTGCTCCCTCGAATTGTAATACCACAGACAATACATACAGTATGTAAACACTTATGTAGTATATCTGTACTTTGTACATCAACAGATTAAGTATAAGGCTTAGCCTTCTTATCCAATACAGGGTTTAAAATAGATAACATTTTTAAGACAAAAGCTAAATTGAAATTTTTAAAGCTCTCTGCATTTAACTTTATAACTTTCTTGAATAACTTTTGATGTATTTAATTACAGATTGTATCAAATTACATATCCAAATTAGAAATTTCTGAATACATAACAGCAATCAAATGTTTAAAAATCTTTCAAAATTTTTCCAGCAAAAATAAAACAAATGAAAAAATTTCTTAAAAATTTTAGTAAATTTAACTTTGAAGGCTTTTTATCATGAGAAAATATTCTAACTATAGCTGAAGATAGTCAACATTTTTTTCTTTTCAGTACTTGACGTAATAGATTTGAATTATTTTTAAATTAAATAAGATAGAAACTATTTTTATTTAATTCTCAAAGCCCAAGTCATAAGCAAAAACACCATGCATCAAGGCAGTTAATGTGGCAGACAGGCACGCACAGGCCATTTCTCACAATATGGCTACAAAATTGAATGACCAATTGGGAGAATATCTTGCAAACACAACCATTTTCACCATAGTTTTGTAGCACTGATCGTGCATACATTTTGTATAAATTCCATTAACTTGTTAATACTTCACATATGATGGTCAAGAAATTAAACACTAAGGAATAAGATTTTCTCAGGTAGGGTTGGGCTTTGTCGCAAACCATTGTGACATCTAAGATTTTTTATAAATGCATGATTTGGAAAACATCAGAAACAGACAAAGCTAACCAGCATCTTTAAAAGTCAAACAGTTGGTTACCTGCAGGAGAAAGGAGAGAGTAGTGATTGGGAATGGATACAAAATGCTTTTGATGGGCTGGCAATGTTCTAGGGGTTGTTAGACAATAACATTTTGTTTTTAGGCCGTGCCGTGAGGCATGTGGGATCTTAGTTCCCCGGCCAGGGATCAAACCCGTGCCACCTGCATTGGGAGCTCAAGGTCTTAACCACTGGACCGCCAGGGAAATCCCAACAATAATTTTCTAGAATCCTTCATCACTGTTAGGCATCAGGCTACTTCCCGCAAGTTTCAAGCCACTTTTCCTAACACCTGTACAACTTTACGTCTACTACTTTAAATCCCAAACAGAAGACTAATATTACTAATATTCTCAGTGATCAAAAAGAAAACTATAAATTTCAGTTTAATTTCTAATTTGTTTATTCCTAAGGAAATGGAATTTAGGTTACCTTTTGTGAAAGATGGAGAGTCTTCCTCTTTCTTCCAATTATATAAAGATTTCTTTCTTCTTCACCTTTCTCTATTCTGAAGTCTTCCAACTTCCTACAAATTTAAGTACCCAGTTATATTAATTGCTGATAAATAAAGGATATATAGAGAAAAAAACTAATCATTATGATTCTGGGAATCATAACTTAAGTATTTTTTTAATTAATACAGAAAATTCCTAAACTTATAACAAAACTTAAGGCAAACTACACTTTTCTAGAAATTTAATATAACCCAAATCTCAGAGGCAGCTAGTAGGTCCTATTTTTCGTATTTAACACAGAAATATTCATTCATTTGTATTTTAATTGGCCCTATGAGGACCAACTCAAACAGAATCTCTCGTGTTAGCTACTCAGAATGTACCTATGATTTTCCAAGATTGCAAATCCATTCTCTAAAGGATTCTACTGTATCACTCAGCATCTCCTTCATAAAAACTCAAATGTATTTTAGAATAGAGTTCTAGAAAGAGCTATGCTCTTCTTTGGGAAAATTATACTGCAGCGGCTAGCTGACTCACAAAATCCATTCTTCTTTCTTCCTTAGAAGCAAAATCTCAATTTTCATCTAGGCTCTTTGCTGCTCTAAATAGAGACTGTATTACCTTGCCTCCTCTGTAGCTAAGTGTGGCCATATGAGGACATTCTGGTCAATGAGTTATGAGGAGACATGTCATGTGGGACCATTAAGTCTGCTTAAATGAAATCCCTTCAACTAGAAATGTCCTTTTTGCCGCCGGGGAAAATGCTGGGGAACCATGATTCTAGCCTTAAACTACTTCCAGTCTTCCTTTATGTTAACAAAAATAAATGCTCGTTTAAGGAACTATTCTTCAGGACTTTCACTCCTGATACCTATTTGCTTCCCTTGATTTTGACAACAAAAAGTATCCTAAAATGACACTTTCAGTTCTGATGAGCATGCAACTCAGACATAATTTTAAGGCTTAATTATAGAATGCTGCATACACGACAGTGATTTTCTGTATTTCTCATCCCAATTCCAGATTTTGCTTTTCATTAGTTTATCATATACTTATAAATATCCTTAAGTTCACTGTATGAAATATAAGTATTATCCAATATTACTCCACCAATCAACTGACTCTTCTGGCTAAACACATGAAAACTTTTACAAAATTATCTTCAAGGTATTAGTTATTATGAGACACAAACATGACAGAATACTGAAACATTTTAGATATCAATGAAAAACAGTATTTGCTGCCTCCATTCTGATAACTTGAAAATCAGTACATCACAATTCAGTACAAGGAAAACCCTACGATCCACACTATACTTATGAAATATCATTTCTCACTAAAAGAAAATAGGGCTGCTTAAGAGAAAAGACTAATCCTAAGTCTAGGTCAAGAAATTTACAAGAAGAACCTATAACACCCTGCCACGCCTGACAGCAAAGATGCTACACAAGGCTACTATATCATTTCAAAAGGACTCAGGAGCCAACCTGAAGAAGCTCCTCCTGGCCAGAGATAAAAAAAATTTAAACATTAACAAGGACATTAGAAATAAGCTAAATCACAGCAGTGTAATTAATACAGTGAACAACACAAACACACAAATTGGCCACTGCGGGAGAATATAAAGGAATAAATCTTTATTTTGAAGGTAAATAAAGCAAAATGAGCAGGCAGCTATCCTGTTTTTTATACAGAAACTTGTTTATTATATACAAACTTTACTACTGGATAATCAAATAGTAGATGTGGGTAAATTCTTATTTGGAAGTAGCCAAGATAATAAAGACTTCAGAGCTGAAATATCACTATTTATAATCCCTAATGAATTAATGAACCTGGGCAGTGAGTATCAGTTCCTGCTAGCATCACAAAAAAAAGAAAAGAAAAGAAATAAAGAAAAAGATATTATGTGCCTTCTGATGGAATTTTACCACTTACGAAATACTCTTGCAAAAAACTAAAAATATGACATTTGGAACAACTGGAAATTTAAACACTGGCTATTTGGTTCTACTGAGGAATTGTTTGTTTTTTAAGATATGACAATGGCATTATAGTTATATTTTAAGACAATTCCTTATCCTTAGAAATTACATACGGACATACTTTTAGACAAAATGATATTAATGTCTGGAATATCTTTCAAAATAATACTGAAGGGAGAACAGGGGGTGTTTGTATAGATGAAACAAGATTGGTTATGGAGTTAGAGAACAATTTTGACATTTTCCTACCACAATTAAAATACATCCCAACCCATTACTAAAATATATGTATATGATTATTTATACCACTAATGATTAAAATGTGTAAATAACCATATAGATATATTTTCACAGATATAAACAATATTAATAGATATCCTAAAACAAACCTAAATATGCCTAGTGGTACCTCTGGTACAACCACTCTTCGTTTCCAGGCCTGCAGGTCACGCTCTGTAGCCATCTGACTACGTGGAGCATTCTGGTGCATCTGACGAACACCTTCCACTTGACCACTACGACGCAGACCAATATTTGGAGGGGACTGGATGTCTAAGCTTAGTCTTCTAAAACCTAGGGAAAAATTGTCAAGAATGATTACAAAACAAACTTCAATCTAATATGCATATACATTCCTCCTACTAAGACACAAACCAAAAAAAAAAAAAGATCTACTGAAAAAACTTTGGAAAAAAGAATCTTAATGTGACTGAGATCAAAATGTAGGCTACATGGGGACTTCCCTGGTAGCGCAGCGGTTAAGAATCCGCCTGCCAGTGCAGGGGACACAGGTTCAAGCCCTGGCGCGGGAAGATCCCACATGCCGAGGAGCAACTGAGCCCGTGCGCCACAACGACTGAGCCTGCGCTCTAGAGCCCGTGAGCCACAACTACTGAAGCCCGCACACCTAGAGCCTGTGCTCTACAACAAGAGAAGCCATCGCAATGAGAGGCCCATGCACTGCAATGAAGAGTAGCCCCTGCTCACCACAACTAGAGAAAGCCCGCGCACAGCAACGAAGACCCAACGCAGCCAAAATAAATTTAAACAGATCTCTTTGAAAAATGTAGACTACAAACACTAACATAACTATTAAGCTCAATTTCCATTTTTATTAGACTTTCTGAAATTTAATGTACAAGCATTTTCTATAATAATGTTATATTTGCAGTCCTAAAAACCTCGCCTTCCTCAAAACTGCAAACTAAAAACACATCTTTCTGGAAAAATTAGCACTGCAAATAGATGCCTCAAACTGTGGTGGCTTTATAATAAGAGCTCTAACAAAAAACATTATTTATGACCTAAAGAGATAATCTAAGCCACTCAAGCAAGCAAGTTGCCAGAGCCCATTATTAAAAATTCACAAAAATGCAAAGTGGGGAAATACTGGCAGCACCTGAATTGGAGCTAGAAGAGTGGGTAACAGGGCAATGCAGACCACATCAAGCCCTAAGCCTATGCAGAGCTGATCAGGTAGACACAGGAGGCAGGGCAACCTCCCAAGAGCTGGAAGTCACAAAGGATGGAGACCACCCTGGGGGGATGTGGAGGGAATCCCAGGCAAAGTACTTGTTTTCTTGAACCACAGGGTGAAGGGGATCCTGCTACTAAGGCAACAAAAAAAACTGGGGGCTATATCCTTTCCTACGGGAGGCTATTAAATTTTACTCCAAATACACCAGCTCTCCGTGCTTAGGGTAAAACTCAAATATGAATGAACAAACCTCTGCATTCTTCTATGTACAACATTCTGTTCACCAATCAAATGTGAACCAATTTGCCCTGCACAACATATTATACTCCATCTATTAAAAATGACATTAAATGCCCCTGCTATTAATCCAAAATTTGTATTAAAATATACTGATGTTTAAGAAACACTTTTTGAATTGAGAACTAAAAATAAATTCTAAATTTTGTGTGTGTGTCTGCAATGGGTCTTCGTCGCAGTGCATGGGCTTTCTCTAGTTGCAGCAAGTGGGGGCTACTCTTCATTGCGGTGGGCAGACTTCTCATTGCCGTGGCTTCTCTTGTTGCGGAGCTCGGGCTCTAGGCACATGGGCTTCAGTAGTTGTGGCATGTGGGCGCCGTAGTTGTGGCTGGTGGGCTATAGAGCGCAGGCTCAGTAGTTGTGGCGCACGGGCTTAGCTGCTTTGTGGCATGTGTGATCTTCCCGGACCAGGGCTCGAACCCATGTCCCCTATGTTGGCAGGCAGATTCTTAACCACTGTGCCACCAGGGAAGCCCTAAATTCTAAATTTGACTGCCCAAGTCATAGTATTATTCTCCAACAGTTTGAAGAAAATATATGTATCACAACATTACTTGTAATAGCAAGCATGAAAAATAACTTAAGTGGCCATAAACAGATTAATTACAAAGACTGGTTATTCCACACAGTGGAGTCCTATGAAGCTATAAAAAGTAATGAAGACAAGCTCTGTGAATGGAAAGAGAGTGATTTCTAGAATATGCTGTTAAGGGAAAAAAGCAAGGTGCAGAAAAATGCATACATATCTTGTGCCTCTTGCTCTGATGCGCTGAGAAGAACACAGCAACTATGCAGTATTCTTACCTAAAATGTTTAACCTGAATCCAATTTTGAGATAATCAGACAAATTCAAATTGAGGGAAATTCTGTGAAACAACAGGCCTGAACTCTTCAAAAGTACCAGTGCCATGAGGGAACTGTTCTAAATTAAAAGAGACTCAATAATTAAACACATGGACCAAGGCTTGATTAAACCCTAAAATTTTAAAAAGCCATGAAGGACAATTTTGGGACAAGTGGGGAAATGTAAAGATTGTACATCAGAGAGCAGTACTGTATAGTCTGTACATTGTGTAGTACTGTAAAGTCTGTTGACTGTGACCATTGTATTATGATCATATAAAAGAATGTTCCAGTTCTTGGAAGATATAGAATGAAGCCTAAGGGATAAAGTTCACATCTTACTCTAGAATTTAGGAAAAAAACATACCTGAGAGAGAGAAATTCTTTCAAGTGTATATGAGACCCATACAAGACTGTTAATAGCATTTCTGTTTGAGATTAGCAAAATCTCAAAACTACCCAAAAGCCCATCAAGAGAATGAATTAATAAAATCAGATATACAACAGAGTACACAATAGTCAAAATTAATCCAATGTGACAACTGAGCAATCTTAAAAATACAGCACTATGTGAAAAAAATTAAGTCGCTTTATAAACCTTTTATAAACCTTTTGATAAAGTTAACCTTTATAAACGTTTGGATAAAGTTTAAAAACAAATGCTTTTTATTCATACATTTAAGAGTGTCAAATCTATTTTTTAAAAGGCAAAGAATCAACATGAGATTCAGAATAGTTGTTATCTTGGGATAGGGAAACAGGACAGGACCACATAAAAAGATGTAGATTATTATCATGATTTAAAACAAATAAAAGAGGAGCATGTGTAAATGAAAAATAAGAGTATGTCAATGGGCTTCCCTGGTGGCGCAGTGGCTGAGAGTCCGCCTGCCGATGTAGGGGACGCGGGTTCGTGCCCCGGTCCCGGAAGATCCCACATGCCGTGGAGCGGCTGGGCCCATGAGCCATGGCCGCTGAGCCTGCGCGTCCAGAGCCTGTGCTCCACAACAGGAGAGGCCAAGACAGTGAGAGGCCCGCGCACATCAAAAAAAAAAAAAAAGAGTATGTGAAGAACAAAGTTTTGATAGACCCAATTCTGTGCTGCTAGAATCCAAAACAGTTAAATGTATAAAAGAAGTAAGACTTAAAGTACAAGGCACTAATTTTAAAGTCATATTTTAAAAAGAAAAAAATGAAACTTGTAGACCTAACAGTCGCTGCAAATAAAAATCTAAAGCACTGCGAGTTCCCTGGCGGACCAGTGATTACGACTCCCTACTTTCATTGCCAAGGGCCTGGGTTCGATCCCTGGTTGGGGAACTACACAAGCTGGGATTTCCTGGTGGCACAATGGTTAAGAATCCACCTGCTAATGCAGAGGACATGGGTTCGATGCCTGGTCCGGGAAGATCCCACATGCCACAGAGCAACTAGGTCTGTGTGCCACAACTACTGAGCCTGCGCTCTCGAGCCCGTGAGCCACAACTACTGAGCCCACGCGCCCAGAGCCCATGCTCCACAAGAGAAGTCACCACAATGAGAAGCCTGCGCACCACAACAAAGAGTAGCCCCCACTCACCGCAACTAGAGAAAGCCTGCGCACAGCAATGAATACCCAACGCAGCCAAAAAGAAATTAAAAACAAACAAAAAAGATCCCAAAAGCCATGCAGCCAAAATAAAAAACAAATAATAATAAAAAAATCTAAAGCCCAGTTACGAGGCAGATTAGATGAAAGGAAGATCAAGAGTGAAAGGGCAGGGCTTCACTGGTGGCGCAGTGGTTGAGAGTACGCCTGCCAATGCAGGGGACATGGGTTCGTGCCCTGGTCCAGGAAGATCCCACATGCCGCGGAGCAGCTAGGCCTATGAGCCATGGCCGCTGAGCCTGCACTTCCGGAGCCTGTGCTCCGCAACGGGAGAGGCCACAACAGTGAGAGGCCCGCGTACCGCAAAAAAAAAAAAAAGAGTGAAAGGGCAGAAAGAGCTGAAGAAACTGTTCAGAACACAGCACTGAGCGATAAAGAGACAGGAAATTTTATAGCATTTTACAGCCTCTCAAATCTTCTCTTATCTTCCACAAGGTTTTAGCTTTTCTAGAGTAAGTTTTCAGTTGCATAACAATCGCCCATCTCTTCTAGATATTTCCACTAACATAATTATTACCACATTCCAATATCAAGTACTTTGCCCTGAAAACTCACTTCAAGCTTTCTGATTCAGTAAGAAACGTTAGGGCTCTACTCAATTCAGTTTTTTAAGGATTATAAAGGAAAGGAAATCTAGTGTTTCCTTTAGAAAACACTTTGTTCTTTACTCTTATTTATTTAATGTAATTTTGTAAATACTCTTATTTTAGAGCAAAAAGATTTCAATAGCCTTTCATAGTACTTGAAATTCAAATGTCCATTTGTTAGCCCATCAACCTTACACCTAATAAAGCTACCTCCAGACTACTACTCAAGTTGTAAGCGTACATTGCTTAAGGCTTTTTACACTGCATGTAGGGGACAATGACTTCATTTATTCTTCAATTTCAATCCAGCCATATTAAGGCAAAATACCTCTCATATATTTATTACCTCTTCGGGGTGTTTCTTCCCCATTTGAAAGTCCACTTGGAACAGCATCTTGACCTGCTCCCATTCTCTGATCTTGCTGCTGCTGCAACTGTCTTATCATTCCATCAAGAACACTGGACTCTGGGCTTCGTTCACCATTGTCATTGGTTTGTAGGCTTATAATTTGTTCAATTACCTCTCCATCACCTGCAAATTCAATGAATGAATATGAAATCATAATACATATGAAGAGGAAAAAACTTTCAATAGGCTACAATTAAAATTACATTAGCAATTGTCAGAATTCTTGTTTTCCAAAAATAATCAATTAAAGATATCCTTTATATTCATAACCAATTAAGTCACAGAAAAAAATTCAAAACAAACTTTAGGGTACTAAGTACCACAAAAACCTCAACAGAGGTTCTGAAATCCTTAGCAGTGAGCACCTGGAAACACACTTGAGTGAAAGTGAAAGTCTTGTTTTTCTGTTTCACATTAACGCCCCTCATTTATACAAGTATTTCATTAAAATCTTATCTCTCAAGGTCTCTCTGACTATAACAACCAATAATGTGCGATTTCTGATGTAGAGAAAAGCAGTGGCATTTCTCTGTCTTATGAAATAAAAAAAAGTAACACCTTTTAGGCCTTCAACAAATGACCACTCCCAACTCCAGCTCTCTCCCACCCCAAGTATGCACAGTTGAGGGAGGCAGTTTCCACATGCCTCTCCCACCAAGCTTAAGTCACTCTTTCAAATAAGCTTTAAGCATAGCCATAATCTTCCACGTACAAAATCAGATATTTTTAAGTGTCTTTGCTTCTTTATTTTTCAAATAATACATTTTCAGAGATATTTAATAGGTTCAGTTAGTGTTCATGGATAAAAAGTGTTAGATGGTTGTGGGGTCTTGAAATTTACCTAAACATTGACATTTTCATGCAATCAACTCGTTACATATCCTCCCACCATAAAACGCATCTTCTTTGAACATAATAAATAACATGGACCACCCCCCCACCAGTTTATAAGCAGAACCTTAACAAATTGAAATTAATAGGGTATTAGGCAAAAAGAATGCAAAGATATACTTCCATCCATAGTAACACGTCAGAAACTGAAAAATGTCATATACTATTTCAGGGGGAAAAATACTTCTATTCTACTAATCTACTTTTAGATCCCTTAAATCTTATTGATGACATCTCCATTTTACTGTGGAAATCAATGAAGAATTTAGAAGAGCTAAACAAAATCCACGGAAATTTTTTGACCACTGTCAAAAAATGAACTAAGACAGCAAGAAGTGGAGCCCTAATCTAAAAGGATAACAAGGGACTTCCTTGGTGGCACAGTGGTTTAGAATCCGCCTGCCAATGCAGGGGACACAGGGTCAAGCCCTGGTCCGGGAAGATCCCACATGCCATGGAGCAACTAAGGCTGTGCACCACAACTACTGAGCCTGTGCTCTACAGCCCACGAGCCACAACTCCTGAGCCCACGTGCCAGAACTACTGAAGCCCATGTGCCTAGAGCCCATGCTCTGCAACAAGAGAAGCCATCGCAATGAGAAGCCCTTGCACAACAACAAAGAGTAGCCCCCACCTGCTACAACTAGAGAAAGCCCGCACACAGCAGCGAAGACCCAACACAGCCAAACATAAATAAAAATAAATAAATGTATATTTTTTAAAATTTCGTAAAAGGATAAAAAGACTTTAATTAGGACTAGGAATAACATAACATCCCTAAGATCACAACATAGAACCAAAGGGAAAACAGCAGAAAAGGAGACTTCTAATCCTCTCCCCTCCCCAAAAAACCCTATGTAACTTTTCTTTCGCAGCACTGAATTTAAACGTAACTTGGGAAATATCAAGAATGATACCTGTTTCTACTTGGCATAATGCAGTCACCATTCAAATACTAAAGAAGGGTTCTACACATAAAGGCTTAAGTACTACAGTGCCCTTCCACTATAAACTACTACAACACTGGAAAAAATATATATGAAAGAAGAGCTTTCAGATATTGGATAACAGCACAGGACTGTGATCCCTGAGAGAAGACAATGGAGCCCAATCTTTTGATTGCTCCAGGTAACAGCCTGGAGGCAATCTCCAAACTACAGAACAAGGAGAGGGAACCCAAGTACCATCCAGAGGTTACAATGAGCTGAGAGACAGAGGTCAGAGTTTGAGAGCAGGGGAAAGACTAAAATATGCAAGGCTGAATATGAGAGAGGACTGGATTGCACAGAAAGCTCAGAGGTACACAATGAGGAATCGATTCTTTGGCTAAATAATATGTGCACACATTGGTTAAAACTCCACCATGCTGGGGAATAAAACATGAAAAAGCCAAGCCATTTTTTAATGCCAAAAAATTGCCAGAACTCTCACAGGGCTGGCAATAGTACACGTTCCCACTAGCCAGTACAGAGACTTCAGACACAAACAAGAACTGTTTTAAGCATATTTCCAATTTTAACACTCAGAATATTTTAAAATGTGTGTTCAAATCAGTGGAGAATACAATGACCGCTAGCAGTTTGGTGCCACGGCCTTGATTTGTGCTCAGGTACCAAATGTTTCACCCACCACTGCTTCTGTTTCATCAGTGCAAATGTCAAAGGTAAATAATAGTTTCATATTATTATGAAGATAGTCATAACCTCGAAGACCCCATAAAAGGTCATGGATAAAACCATGGGTCTGCAAACTACACAGTGACAATTTAGGCCCTAGAACAACCATTAAAAATAAGTAAGACTAACAGGTATTGCTAATAAAACATTAGTGGCAATAATGATAAAACACTAAAAAATAAGCAACTTCAAAAAAGTTTGGAAAAAAAGGAGAAACGGCACAAAGAACAGAAAGGATAGACAAAACAAGTAGCATTATGTAGAGCTTTAAGCCTGACTACACTAATAATTATATTAAATGTAAATGGTCTACACAGTCCAATTAAAGGACAGGTTGTCAGACTAGATTGCTGCCTGCAAGAAATCTGTTTTAATATAAAGACATATTGGTTAGAAGAATTGAAAAGATACAACATGATAACACTAATTTTAAAAAGTTGGATTATTTACTTTAATATGAAACAAAGTTAATAGTCTTCAAAACAAGAAATACTCCTGAGGATAAAGAGGGACATTTCATAATGATGAAAGAATTAATTCAGGGCTTCCCTGGGGGCACAGTAGTTGGGAATCCACCTGCCAATGCAGGGGACATGGGTTCGAGCCCTGGTCCGCGAAGATCCCATACACCGCAGAGCAGCTAAGCCCGCGGGCCACAACTACTGAGCCTATGCTCTAGAGCCTGCGAGCCACAACTACTGAAGCCCACGTGCCACAACTACTGAAGCCCGTGTGCCACAACTACTAAAGCCCGCGCACCTAGAGCCCATGCTCCGCAACAAGAGAAGCTACCGCAATGAGAAGCCTGCGCACCAGAACGAGAGGAAGCCCATGCACAGCGAGGACCCAACGCAGCCAAAAATAAATAAAATTGTAAAAAAAAAGAATTCATCAGGAGCACAATCTGAAATGTGTAGGTATATAATAACAGAATTTTAAAATACATACAGAGAAAATTGAGAGAACTGAAGAAAAAAATAAGACAAATTCACAGGATAGTTGGATATTTCAGCACTCCTTAAAACAGCTACAAAATGGAAAAAAGACTAATGGTTTTCAGCTACTAGTGAATAGATAAATGATGGTATATCCATACAATGCTGCACTATCAATAAACAGGAAAAAAACAACTGATACCTGCAACAGGAATCTCAAAAGAACCATGTTAAGTTAAAGAAGCCAGACACAAAAGACTACATATTGTATGATTTCATTTATACAAAATTCCTTAAAAAGGAAAAATCAAAGTGACAAAATAAAACAGTCATTACAAGGGGCCAGGAGAAGGGAGAGGACTAATTCCAAACAGGCCCAAGAGAACTTTTGGGGGCAATGGAAATGTTCTGTATCTTGATTGTGGTGGTGGTTTACATGACTGTTTAACATTTCTCAACTCATATGAATTGTAGACTTAAAAGTGGTAAATTCTGTTGTATATAAAGTACACTTCAATCAAACTAATAAAAAAATTTGAAAGAGTAAACATATAGTGATTTACATTAATCTTTAACCTTAAGGTGATTTAGTTTCAGTAAATTAATCCTCATCCAAACAAAACAGAAGCATCTTTTTTCTTCATTTAATAATATTAGGGCTTCCCTGGTGGCACAGTGGTTGAGAGTCCGCCTGCTGATGCAGGGGACACAGGTTCGTGCCCGAGTCCGGGAAGATCCCACATGCCACGGAGCAGCTAGGCCCGTGAGTCATGGCCGCTGAGCCTGCGTGTCCAGAGCCTGTGCTCCGCAACGGGAGAGGCCACAACAGTAAGAGCCCCGCGTACCACAAAAAATTTTAAAAAATAAAAATAAATAAAAAATAGCATTTAATAATATTAGGGAAAAACATTACACTGCCATGAACAAATACAAAAGCAAACAAAACAAAAAACTCTGTACTTGGCTAGGACAGGCAAAGTACAAGACGGGACTGGAACATCTTTTGCCAGAAAGTAATGAAGTGCTCAAAGAATGATGGGGACTTGGGAAAATACACAAAACTCAGCTTGAATGGACTCTCCCAGCCAAATCCAAGGATAATATGAGCAACTAAACAATGATAGTACTGGATTGTAACCCACTATATAACAACCCGGAAGTCCATACTAAAACTTAATAAACAAAATAAATAAATGGGAGAGTAGTAGATGGCCAGCTAATGATAAAATGCAGATGCAATGATAATAGAGTTAGAAAACCGTTTTGCAACGTTCAGAGTAACAACTGATTCAGGCAAATATTATCAATGGATCCTAAAGGTCTGAAATAGAACAGGTTAGTTAAACCACAAGCTACTTAATAATTACAAAGAGAAAAAAAAATTCATAATGGAAAACCTTGGCGGATACCAAGTGTTCAAAGTCAGCGCCACCAATAAGTGCACAAAACACAATCATGAGCATCCTTACATGATACTCCAGGAAGGCTACAACACCATTTATGTTGTCTTCTTTCCAAAATGCATAACCTGAACTTAATCAATGACAACTGAATTTAATGTGCAGTCCCAAATTAAAATCTACATCAAGGGAGGAAAAAAAAGCTATAACAGGCATTATTAGAACAATAATATTTGATTACAGACTATAGATTTGATAACAGTATTATATAATTGTTAAATGTCCTAATTTTGATAACAGTTTATGATTACATAAGAAAATATCTTTGTTCTTAGAAAATACATACTGAAGTATTTAGGGGTAAATGGACATGAGGGCCAGAACGTAAGTGTCAAATGGTTCAAAACAATAATATGTATCCAGCGATACAATAATAAAACAAAATATTAAGGACTGGTGAATCTGAAAGTACAGAAGTTCTTTGTATTATTACTTACATTTTTCAAATTAAAAATTAAACAAAACAAAAAAAAAGACTTAGAACTTACTTGTTGCCACATAACCTAGCTGTGGAACCAAATGTTCATCTGCAGAATTTTCTCGGCCTGGTACTAATCTCTGATACTTAGTTGGATGAGGATTTCCATCTACATCTACCAAGAATGGTGGAGGCATAAGATGAGGAGCCTGCTGAGTTTGCTCATCTAAGACATAATTATTAGAATCCCTAATCAGTGGCCGATAGTCAGTATGGAAGAACATCTGATCGGGAATCTAGAAAAGGCAAGTTTACAAATTGATATTTTGAGGTTTACACATGTTAAAGAAAATAAATTATTAACCAGTTAACCTTGTTTGAAAAGACAAAAAAAAATAAATCAATACATCTAACCTATTTTCAAAACATCCTTTATAACTATTTTACATGCTGTGAGAAAGTATATGAAATGACCTTTTCATATGGCTTGCTGCATCCAAAACCAAATATCAGAAGGTGACCGTGAGAATCTGTACAGGCAAAATGCTGTCCATCCTGTGAAAACTTACAGTCAAATACAGCTCCGTGTCCTTGTCCTTCAATCTAGGAAACACAGAGGGAAAAATGTATGACCATTTCTGTGTAAGAGCTTTTGCTATATCAACTTCTGAAAAACCAAATTTTTAAACAAAGTTTTCGTTAAGCACATGTTAATATTTTCAGAAAATAAAATTCATTTTAGATACCACTAGCCTAGAAAAAAATCTCAAAAGATCTTCTAAGAATTAGTTCTCAAATTGATCAAATGAAGGATCATAAACCAATCCAAAATGGCTTTCTTTACTTCTTACATGTGAATGACAATTTCACAAACTTTTCTTTCAATATATAACAAAAATCTTTTGATTAATAACCTACAAGGGAGGGGCTTCCCTGGTGGCGCAGTGGTTGAGAGTCCGCCTGCCTATGCAGGGGACACGGGTTCGTGCCCCGGTCCGGGAAGATCCCACATGCCGCAGAGCGGCTGGGCCCGTGAGCCATGGCCGCTGAGCCTGCGCTCCGCAACGGGACAGGCCACAACAGTGAGAGGCCCGCGTACCGCAAAAAGAAAAAAAAAAAAAACTACAAGAGAAATGATTAAAGATTAATAAAGTTTGGAATTCATGAACTAAAATCAATACTTTTATGGAGTTTAAGCTTTCCACTTAGATGACTAAGTGGAAACGCAAAATTTGTAATGCTGCAAAGTCTCAAGGGTGCATATGTAAATGCCTGCACCTGCAACTACCTTATTTCAAACTGCCACAAATTTCAGAAAGAATACTCTAAGTGCATCATGAATGTTGCCTTAAAGAGATAACTTTTAAACTGTTTTCTGTTTTATTCTTGTTTTTTTAACTGTAAATTATAGTAGTTTAGTATTATCAATTTATAGTTAAATGAGTTGTTTCATTAACTCAATAGTGTAGAGCTATGCTTATCTGTTGTCTCAGCCTATAACGTTCCAATAATTAAACTTTAGGACAAGTTAAATCAGCGTTGGAAAAAGGATTCATCCACCCAGGTAACTGCCAAAACAAACTCACATACATACCTAAATACCCGCTCGAAAAGCAATAATTCACTACTGCTATACCACACATGACTGAGTGCCAATTAACAAAATGGGGTGGGGGGGAGGAATTAAGGTATTGGGATATTTAGGGACTTGCTGAATAAGATAATCCATGTATACAAATTTGCATTCTCTCATAACATAAAAAGGAAAAAAATGTGTAAATATTTTCCCTCCTATTACACAGATTCACCCCCAGGGTCCTTTGAAGAGCCACCTCCACCACAGCCCAACCTGCACCCTGGCACCACTTCACACCTCTGGCCTGAGACCTTCAGTCCAAGTAAAGCAGAGGAGGGTGGGGAGGGGAGAGCCCTTGGCTGGTAAAGCAAAGATGGTGGCAGCTACTCTCCTATCATACATGTGGAACTTACTGCACCAAAAGCTTTGCTCAGGGTACCTGCTGAGAAGGAAGTTTTCCCAAGTGGGCAAACCTACCTAGGCAGAGCAAGACAGACTCCGGTTTTTACCTGCAGTCTGAAGAGTCCTACACAATGATTCCTGACAAAATCCGACCTTCAACTGTGCCTGGAGAACACTTCAGTGTCACATTATGTTAACTATTTACTTAATGAAATACTGTTTTTGTTAGTAGTTTACAACCCTGCGTAATTTGTCTAGCATTAAAGAATTAGGAGACTCTCAGCTGAGCAGTAAAGGTAACAAGAATTCAGTATACAAGGCCAATTTTTGGTGTCTGACTGGAAATAAGATCATCGTTGCCCATTTGAGACTTTTTTCAGATTACTCTTTGGCTTAGAGGTTATTTTAGCTTATATTCTGTTTAAAGCCTGAATTAATGTAGTTTTCTGTTTTAATAGATTAAATTTAGTATGTAATGTTCCTATTGAGTTTTAAAGGCTAATTAAAAGATGGATGTACCTATGAATTTTAAGGCCATAGAAAAACTGAAGAAGGCTTAGTTCTTTTTCCAGTAATTTGAACAGAGATGCAAGTTTCAGAGATGCCCAATGATGTACTTGGGTCAGGCTATTTGAGTTGTTTTAGTGCACTTAATGTTAATAAATAAAAAACTGTATTTTAAACTGTTTGTTGAAGAAACTGTCCAGTGTAAGCACATTGAAATGAAAATTTTAAGGTCAAAAAAACCCAACAAAAACATGGAACACATGAAATCAAATATCTAAGAATCATTCACCTATAGGATGCTACTATATTGCCTCAAAAATTAATTATAGTTTGAATTGGATCTCAATATAAACTGAAGAGTAATTTTATAAAACCTATCATATATATATGATATATATATATATATCATATATATATATAAATCAAAAGTCTTAACAATGTACAAGCCCTTTTACACATTTCCCTCAGAATTTATCCCAAGGAAATAATCAGGGATCTACCTAAACAGCCAAGTATAAAAACATTCAAAGTATTGTTACTGTGCATATTTTAGAAACCACTTAAATACTCGACAACAGTAAATTAAACATATAGGTAACATACTTCTAAGATAGGCTGAATTTACCGTCACAAATACATTTGCAAATTCTTAAAAAATATTTAAGGGTTTGAAAAACATTCTTTACATAAAATGAGAAAGGATTACAAAACTATGTGCAACAATGCCAACTACTAAATATGTAAAGAACGATGCCATTAGAAAGCCTTCGATGGATACTGATATTTGTGAAAGTTTCATGAGGAACCAGACATTTACATAGTCTCTGAGCAAATCAGTTTAAAATTTACAAAGAAAAAACAACTATTTTAAAAATCAGTGGGGAAACTTGGCAGATGCCACCTTAACCAAATATTAATAATTACCACCATATAACAGTGGAACATATAAATATCATGTGCCGTCTAATATAATGCATGGACGGCACACTATCATTTATGTTTTATTACATAAAAAAAATGTGAAACAGTATTGTATCATGAAGAAGTATCAGACAAAACAGAGATATCCTGTAACATTATTTGCCTGTAAAAGGGCAAGATATAGGGGAAAAAAAAGGCAGAATTATTGATCTTACAAAACTAGGGATACATAACTACTTAATACAATGCATGATCCTGAATCAGATGCTGGTCCAAGGGGTAAAATATAACTATAAAGGCATTATTAGGACAACTGACAAAATTTGAATGTAAACCTGGATTAGATAACGCTACTTTATCAATGTTAAATTTGCCTATTTTGGTAACTGTATTGTAGTTATGTATAAGAAATTCTAAAAACATGCAATAAGATCGTAATCTGGTTTTCAAATATTCATGTGCAAAAAGCAGAAACACTGAAAAACAAACAATGATGTTCGATTCCCTAGATGACTCTGAGTATTATTTTTTATTATCAAATTTTTTTTTTGGCTGCACCACGTGCCATGTGGGATCTTAGTTCCCCTGCATTGGAAGTGCTGCATCTTAACCACTGGATGGCCAGGAAGTCCCTATTATCAAATGTTTTAATAAATTTAAATAGTGAAAAAGTTGTGTGAATTACCATAATTTTGCCAATTTAAACACAGACAGGGAAAATTCACACACACAAAGCTAAATAAATAAATTTTGAAAATCTTCCCCTCATGTGAATTAGTTATACAGATTAATTTCACATTTGTATGTATGTACGTATATATGGCTATCAGATATTTATCAGACTAGGTAGTACCCTGATTTCTAGAAATATAAACTGCCAAAATGTGCAGATAGGTTTCTGGCTACACTTCATTATCCAAATACTTGGAACAAATGCAAACATGCATAAAGATACCTCTCACTCCACTTACCATATTAAAATAATGTTTCATCTTGGTGCCTTTTGTAATATCCCATATAAATATGCTGCCATCATGTCCTGCAGATAACATAATTCTGGAATCAAAGGGATGTGTCTCCAAAACAAATACTTCATCAGCATGTCCCTTTATTCAACAAAGTCATACAGTTAAGGAGGGTTTGCAAGTTACAAGTTTAAAATTAAAAGCCCATATTGTCACAGTGTATAACAGTTTTTAAATATGTATTAATGACAGTAATTTATACATTAGTATATATACAAATTTCTATTCATTTGATAATATAAATGAAACATGTTTATTAAAAATAAAATTATAGTTCAAAAATTTTTGATTTGTTGTATGTTATAAAAACTACCTACCAATAAGTTATGAAGCAGTTGTCCAGTATAAGAATTCCACACTTTGAGGACATGATCATTCACAGCTGTGACAACAATGCTATCATTCTGATTCCAAGCTATCATTGTTACTTTGGGTTTCATAAACCTTTCCTCTTCTAAAGATAAATCTCTAAGGAAAAAAATATGAAATGTGCAATGCTATATGTGTAGGAGGCTGTACAATGTACACAATCCCTCATCAATACAAAAATAACTGAAGTAATCCAGCTCATGTCCATACCTTACCAACTCGATAGAGAGTTCATCACATCTGACCCGCAAAAGATTATCTATAAACAGATAAGGGCAAAATCCCGAGGGGTAAGGGATGATTTACAAACAGTTTGGAGACTGAATACAGGCAGATTTCAGAATACCGCCGCTGCTCATAAAAGCAAAGCTTTTTCTCTCTACCTCTTTTCTAATTATTCCCTTCTCCTGACCCCAAGCCCTATAAGTAATACTTTCAACTGCTTCACTCTCTATAGAAGGTAATTCATCTTCATGACCCCAATGTCTAGCAAAGTGCCTGACACAGACTCTCAATTTGCTGAACTGTAAATGAGCTGCATTCATCTCTTTCTACTTCCCTATAAACTGTTCCTACAGGTCCTTGCCAAGAACGGTCTTGGATACACGTCTGCAGTGTTTTGCTGCCTTTATGAAAGCAATATGCAAAGCTTCTGTATAAAATACAGCAGTCAGTAGTATGGGGTTGGGGGGACTGGGGGGACCTAGCTGCTTCTGAAATCACAGAGCACATTCTAAGAAATGATTAAGCATATAATAAACATGTATTTTAAAGAAAACGGCTACAAGAATATGGAATGAGTGCTATGTAACACCTATCTATGTCAGCACCATGGAACACAAATGAGAGAATAAATCTAACTAGATTGGTCAGAGGAAGTGTAACATAAAAGACAAAAGGGGACTTCCCTGGTGGCGTAGTGGTTAAGAATCTACCTTCCAATGCAGGAGACACGGGTTTGAGCCCTCGTCGGGGAACCAGGATCCCACATGCCACGGGGCAACTGGGCCATGTGCCACAACTACGGAGCCCGTGCGCCACCACTAGAGAGAAGCCTGCATGCCGCAGTGAAGATCCCACATGCCACAACTAAGACCCAACGCAGCCAAATAAATAAAATAAATAAATGACAAAATGGAATACAGGCTAAGACCCTCCACACTTCATTTGAATTTACTAACAGACATGTTGCATTTCATCAAGTTGATTAGCCAAGATTAGAACACTAAAACAAATATATCCATCAATTTTTACACACAGAAAACACTGCCTTTCAAGATTTGAAATAAGTAAAACTTTAAATGAGAAAAGAATATTTCCACCATGAGGGAAAATACAAGAAAAGTTCTCTCCATGAAGAGAGGGTGACAACAAGAAAAATAAATAGTTCTCAGTCTCACTTAAAAATTTTTATTCAAGTTTTTACAATGGTATTCCTATTTTGCCTAATAAAATAATTATTCATGGGCGAATACCATTTCAAATGTTCTTCACTGCCATTCTTTCATTATTATTTACTTTCACACTAAGATGCTTCTAAATATCCAGATGTAACATTTTTAAATAACTGTAAAGATTTGTTTGTGAACAAGGATTATCAGATTTCTAGTATGTATTCTTTCCATTCTCTACCACAGATCATTCCACAAAAATATTAATATCAAATTTATTTTGAAATCCAATACAACTGTTTGAGCCACAGCAGAGAATGGGTTAATTTCTCCTACTATTACTAAAAATAAAGCAGACATGAAGATCTAAAATGTGTAACATTTCTCAGAAAAACTCCTAAGAATATTGATATGCCTACTCTAGGCCAAGCAGTGCTGGAAATTTTCATATGATTTAAAATTGCCAACAATACTTAAAGGCAGGTAGTCTCACTTCCCAGATGATGAAACAGATTAATAAATATTAAATGATGTTGTCAAAATTATATAGCTATAAACAGTGTAAATGGTATTTGAGCAAAGGTCTGACTCCAAAACACATATTCTTTCTACCACCTGTACTGCCTCCCAAAATATACAAACCAAAAAAGCAATGTATTTGAAATTTGTAATATTTATCTTGCAAAGTACTAAACTTATCTCAAAGATGCTAAAGATACGTTTTTGAGACTTTGGAGGTTGAGGGAGGGGGACAGTTAGACAAACTTGCCTTCAATGCCATTTTACAAACCAAAATTTCAGCATACAAAAAGAAAAATTTTCACTCCCACTGGAGCCTAATTTTTTTAAACCTAAATAAAGCGTGTTTGCTTTTTTCGCCAGACGTAGCTGTGTCTTCTTAAAAATTCCAAAAATCCTACCTTCAAAAAGTAGAATTTTCTGAAAATTTTCACATTTGATATACTTGAGTTATTTTTATATATTTTTTGAAATAGTAGGCGGGGATTTCCCTGGTGGCACAGTGGTTAAGAATCCGCCTGCCAACACAGGGGACACACGTTTGAGCCCTGGTCCAGGAAGATCCCACATGCCGCGGAGCAACTAAGCCCATGCACCACAACTACTGAGCCTGTGCTCTAGAGCCTGCGAGCCACAACTACTGAAGCCCATGTGCCTAGAGCCCGTGCTCCACAACAAGAGAAGCCACTGCAATGAGAAGCCCGTGCACCGCAACAGAGTAGCCCCCGCTCGCCACAACTAGAGAAAGCCCGCGCGCAGCAACGAAGACCCAACGCAGCCAAAAATTAATTAATTAATTCTTAAAAAAAAAAGAATATATGAGGTTTAAGTATTTAACTGTCAGATGTGCAGGAGGGAGCCATTCACTTAGATCGTAGCTCTTCTAATAGGAGGTGGCTCCAGTCCCCTGAACAAAGCGATCAACCAACCAGAGAGAGAGAGAGAGAGAGAGAGAGAGAGAGACCAAGTACTTAGGATGCACCTACTTAGAAACAAACCATCTCAACTTACCCTGAGATTCTTGTAGCCATATCCAGTAAGATGCTTCTCCATTCTAACTGCTCAAATCTCCAAATCCGTGCTGTTCCATCTCTGCTACCACTTAAAAACCTTAAAAGAAAAGAAGATCTTCTACTCACATACGTGCTACCAAGGGCTACAGTTAATATTTCAAGTGAAAAAATTTTTATTGTAGCTATCTTGACTGCAGGTAAATCTATAGGTGTTTATTCCAAAAGACACGGAATTTAGCGCGTATCTAAACAGAGAAAATCTGGTTTGCTATGATTTGCCTAGCCCTATTAAGTAAAGCACATTTCAAACTCAATCACGAGCTTCTCGAATAGATTGAGTTTTGAAAAGACAATGTACAATAAGTATTTGGAGGGGGGGTGGGGGGGAGAAGGACAATTAAAGATGTATGGAAGATGGGCTTCCCTGGTGGCGCAGTGGTTGAGAGTCCGCCTGCTAATGCAGGGGACACGGGTTCGTGCCCCAGTCTGGGAAGATCCCACATGCTGTGGAGCGGCTAGGCCTGTGAGCCATGGCCGCTGAGCCTGTGCATCCGGAGCCTGTGCTCCACAACGGGAGAGGCCACAACAGCGAGAGGCCCGCGTACCACACACACACAAAAAAAATGTATGGAAGAAACAGTAAGACCAAAAGCACCATTATAAGCATTTTAACTCTAAACTCAAATTAATTCATGCTAGCCATGTGTAAAAATAAATCAATCATTTAATAAAGTTAAGTGTTAAAAAATCACAGTTTAGGAAAGGTACCTGAAAAGACACTGGGGACCATAAAGGATATAATTTAAGTGATAATTCTGTTGCACTACATCACAGTGATTGGGAGATTAGAAAAGATTTTCTTTTAACTACTCAAATATAACAAATTTCTTTATCCTTACACCTAATTTTCCTATAAATCAAACATCTAGCCAGCAGCGAGATAAAGAAAAACTACTTTTTGGTCATAGGAGGCTGCAGAAACTACAATTCTAAAAACTTACATTTAATTGTTTCCTCCCTGCCCCAGACACTTTTCCTTCAATTATTACATTTACTAACAAGTACCTGCAATATGATATATACCTACAAAGTGATATATTAGTTATACTAATAGGAAGCATAGTATATTTACCTAAAAACACACTCACAAATACAAACACGGTGGGGGGTGGGGGTGGGGTGGGATGAATTGGGAGATTGGGATTGACATGTATACACTGATGTGTATAAAATGGATGGCTAATAAGAACCTGCTGTATAAAAAAAATTAAATTAAAAAATTTAAAAAAACACACACACACACTTACTTACCGATCACCATTGTTACAAAATTGGATACTATCAACTTTATCCTAAAGAGGGGAAAAAACCAAACACAAAAGTAATCATCTACATAGTCTGTACACAAAGAAAACCCACTCAGTTTTACAGCCAGAAGCATATTTGGTTTAAAGCTAGAGATATGCACTTACGCTGCTTAACCCTGCCATTCAAACATATATTGTACGTTTAAGTGCAAAGAATCTAACTACGAACCTAATAAGACTAAGATACAGCTCTTGTCTCAAAGACAGACACATGTGGTAAAAAGAAGCCTACTTCTAAAATTAAAGCAGTATTTGCAATTAATTACATCTGTATAAAAATTGACGTGTAGATAGTGATCAAAATAAAAGGTTTAAATAGCTGAAAACAAGGCATATTCACTTCGATGATTATGTGCAAAAAATAATAATAATAATTTCTTTTAAAGTGATTTTTTTTATCAAATAACTTCACAGAACTTCCTACAGGAGAAAAGATGACCTGACCGCTAACCAGCACTCCAGAATACTGAGAGTTATCTCTCTTAGTACACATTGATAAAACAGCATTCTAATTTCATGAGTTTGGTTTGGATAAATAGACCCAATTCAAACCTAATCACCCAGATTAATTATCATAATCAAGAGTTTGGACTTAAAGCTGAAATAACCACTGCAAAGTATTTGGCACCATAAGGTGCTGAGTTTGTCAATATCATGTTTCACCTCCAATTCCCCCTAAATTTAAGTTAAAATTAAAATCAGTAACAATTTCCCTTAGCAATATGAGGCTATGTACCAACAGGAATATTAACAATCTACAGAATTTTAAAACGTGAATACTTACAGTGTGACTTTCAAGTTCTGCGATTTTTTCAGGTGCTTCAAAACCCAAAAAATACATTCTGATTACATGATCAGTACTACCTGTGGCTAAAAACATACCACCTGAAATAAAAATTTTAAGGTTTAAAAAATCCAGTTTGTAACAAATATCTTAACCAAATTTCTATATTAAATTAAGCAAGCTCTCTATGCCAAAACTAAATTTATCTCAATAAATCTGTTTTCTAATTCATTATATAAAGAACTTTTAAAATTAATGCAGTGTAATGCTGTGACTTTTAGGAAGAAATACATATTTGGTCTTCATCCCTTTTTCTGGCAGAACTCCTCAAACCCTTAGAATGTCCTAAGTGAAGTGATACTGGTGTCTTGATTTTCATCAAACCCATTTCAAACACAACAGAGTTTATGTTAATGAGGTGACTTTTGGAAAGCATCTATGGATGGGAGCTAACTGCTAGGGGAACCAACCATGTGATAAGAGAGCTGGGAGAGAGCTGAATCAACAGTGACGACCAATGATTTAACCAACTGTGCCTATGTAATGAAGCCTCCATAAAAAACTCAAAAGGGCAAAGTTCAGGGCTTCTCTGGTGGCGCAGCGGTTGAGAGTCCACCTGCTGATGCAGGGGACACGGGTTCGTGCCCTGGTCTGGGAAGATCCCACATGCCGTGGAGCGGCTGGGCCCGTGAGCCATGGCCGCTGAGCCTGCGCGTCCGGAGCCTGTGCTCTGCGACGGGAGAGGCCACAACAGTGAGAGGCCCGCGTACCGCAAAAAAAAGGGCAAGGTTCAGAGAGATTCCAGGTTGATGGACAGGTGGAGATCAGAGAAGAATAGCACACCCAGAGAGTGCCCCTTCCCATGTACTTTATCCTATGCATCTCTTCCATCTGGCTATTCCTGAATTATATCCTTTTATAATAAACCGAAAATCTAGTGAGTAAAATGTTTGAGTTTTGTCAGCTGCTCTAGCAAATTAATCAAATCCAAGGAGGAAGTTGTGGGAATCTCTGCTCTATATAGCCCATCAGTCAGAAGCACAGGTGACAACCTGGTCTGAGGCTGGGGGTAGGTGGGGCATCTTGTAGGACTGAGCCCTTAACCTGTGGGATCTCACACTATTCTCTAGGTAGGTAGTGTCAGAATTGAGTTGAATTATAGGATACCTAACTAGTGTCGGAGAATTGTTTGGTGGTGCTGGGGTGGGGGGGGAGGGCAGGAAGCACACATCAAATGAGGCTTAATTTTTAAAAGTTAATTCAGACTGGAAATGTTCACTATCTCCTTCTGCTGTATTAGTTGTGACAATGACTTTAAGATGCTGCGGCTCTGAAAATGCATGAAAAGGGGCTCTGCTTTCCGAACAGCTTTACACACCTAAACCTAGCTTTGGAATATAAAGTTCACTTGTTCAAATTTTCAGACTTCTATGGGGAAAGATCTTTGACCTCTCCCAAAAAGAAAGGTTTCACACAAGTCCACTGTACAAGAAAATGGAGAATAATTTCACAAGATGTGTGGAAAACAAATTTAAACTACCAAAAACATGCAGTTCAGTTAAAAGAACCACATTCTTGGTTTATCATACACACAGGGCACATGGCACAAGAACTGCTCATATGGACACTTTAAGCCTCCTTTCTGCCAGCTCTCTCTCATAATGTGGTCATTCAAAATGCTAAAATAAAACTAAGAAAAAAACACTAAAGTTATCTTACCAACACTAAAAGAAGAACAAAGCATTTGAACGCCTGGTCTAGGCTTTTCAGTGAACTTCAGGGGACGTGGACTTGAAAAGAAAAATACATTAGTTTAGCACATTAACATGGTTTAAAATATTGGTTTTAATCTAGCATATTTAAATGTTATAATCTTATTTCTAGTACCTCACAGTATACCAAATATTTCCACATATGCTGTTATAGCTGGATGGATTTCAGAGAACTGTCCAATCCCCAAACTTATACAGAACATAGTATACAGAAAGAGCAAGCCTACTAACCCCCGTTCTGTAACTTAGGTGACTAAAGCTCAGACAGTGTGAGAGAATCCATTATCGAGGCCGCAGAGTAGGATGTAGAACCACCGGGTGATAGCATGGTCCAACAGAAAGGGCATGCGAGCCACACGTGTAACTTTAAATTTTTAGTAGCCACATCATTAAGTATAAAGATAAAACTAGGGTTTTTTAGTAGCCACATTATAAGTAAAAAGATAAAATTAGTTTTACTTCATTTAAACCAATATATCCAAAATATCACATCAATGTTAATAAAGTTTTATTGAGAACTTTAGGTTCTTTCATATTAAATCTTTTAAATCTTCCAGATCATTCTAGACACTAATAATACATCTCAATTTGAACAGTTTTCATCAAAAATACTTGATCTGTACTCAGATTTCATAAAACTTATAGATGAAAAACTAAATTCACATATTCAAGTTGTTTGAAATACGTTTAAAAGTTTTGTAATAACTGAATCGTATCAGTTAAATTTAAATTAATAATTCGATTCCTCAATTGCACTAGCCACACCCGAAGTGCTCAATAGAGACATGTGGCTAGCGGGTAACACACTGGGCAGTGCAGGGCTATGATCCAGGTCTGATTCTTAAAGGATCCTTCCTAAATTTCTGCCCATGTAATTATACTTTTCTAACATTTTTCAAAATGTTCACATATATACTATCACTTTTTCTTTTTCAAAAAAATGTGCCCACTAAGACAGCATGGCTATGCTCCTTTTACATATCCAACTATCTAAATCGTACAGTGTAAACAGTAGTCAATATGGCACATATGCTGTGTATAACAAAAATTAAATTCAAAAGTAAAAACGGAACCACAATACACAATTTCTCTTTATAATCAGATTTCATTTCACTAGACTAAACTGTAACAACATTAAAAAAGAAAACTTATTACACAATTAAAGTCACTTACCTGAATTTCAGGGATTCTAAATCCCACTGCCAAAAACAAACTGTCCCATCAGCACCAGTAGAGACCATGTATCTTTGAGAGCCTTTGGCCATTGGGCTAAACTAAAAAGGAATAACATTTGCAATTCAGTTTCCTGAGCTGCTACTGAAGTTAAACAGTTTTTCAAAGTTAACTTCAACTAACACTTTAAGTAAAACACAAGAAATCCAAAACATAGGTAATATTATTGCAGTGAAAACTCATAACCTGTAAAAAATGAAGTCTATCTCTAATTTGTAAATGTAATGTGATCTCAATAAATGATTACTTTCAAAACTAACAAGAACAGTCAGAAAAACTTTTACAAAGAGAAAGTAAAGATCTAGTCCTATCAATGTGAAACCGACCACAAAGCCAATTAATTAAAACTATGGGGCACAGTAGGTACACAATGACAGAATGACCAATGGAAAAATGTGAAGTCCAAACTGGACCCTAATACACAAGACTTAAGATAAAGGAGCCATCTCAATCAGTTGAGGAAACAATGGATCGTAAATGCATAAATGGTAAAGGGACAACTGTGCAACAATCTGGGAAAAAATGGATCCATTCTTCAGACTGTAAAGCAGGATAAATTCCAAGTGATCAACATTTTAAATATTTAAATAACAAAACCATAAAAGTATTATAAGAAAACACAAAAATTATATCGTAACTTTGGAACAGGGCTAACATTTGTGCTACACAAACAAGCTAGAGAAAGCAAGATCAATTTGGTCCAGAGACATCCTGGACCAAAGGCAGCTTTTAAGGCAGCTTAAAAGACAGAAAAATATAAGGAAAACAAGAAAAACGCACTAGGCAAAGGAATAAGATGAACAAAAATACAAAAGTGAGAGGGAATGTGATAGTTAACAGAAAGATCTATAAGACTAAGTGTTCATTTTGGAAGTGGTATGGAAATGGGTTAAATGGATAGAAAATCTGGACCCAATAACACCAAGTTAAGAGGTTAACTGTAGTTCTCAAGTAAAACACTGAAGGCAACCCAAAGATCTGTCTGACAGCAGTATATAATATTGATTGAAAAGGAACAGATAAGATAAAGAACCAAGAATCAATCCAATTGATCCAAGAACCTTAACTGGATGGCAGTACCCCCTACCTTCATGAAAGAAGCAACACAACTTGCTGACTCATGAGACATTCAAGATAAAGGAACTTATGCAAAAGGAAGACCAGTATTGCCATTAAGAGAAAAGGAAGTGTTGGGAAGAAATGCGTTGGTTTTGTCTTTCCGTATGAGTTACATACTTACTTATCATTACAACATGCCAGAGAGAGATAGTTTATTATCTCTGTTTCATGCTTTTCCCCAAGGTTATATACACTTTGTAAGAGAGATAAAATTTGAACCTACGACTTCTTCAGTGAAGTTTCTTCTAAGCTCCTTCTCTTCGAATATATGAAATCAAGGGTTTTTTAAGTGATTATTTACATCTAAGTAGATATGTTTCAGAATATGGACTAACAATGAGTTTTAGAGAATATCCCATTAAAAGTAGTAACTGAAATTATATTAACAATTGGATAATTCTTGTTAATTAAAACAAGGTAAAATTTGTAACCTTGCAAACACAGAGTAAAGAATTTTAATTAAAGTTAGTTAGAACACAGGTCACTTAATATGACAGATACACAAGATGTTTGTTGCTCTCTATTTTGTCTCATTGATGTCTTTGTCTAGCCCTGGGTTGACACTATACTGTTTATAACATCTTTTAAAGCATTTTTAAATACCTAGTATCGCAAAAAGTTGAGGGTTTTTTTTGAGGGATTGGGTGGGTGGTTGGCTATTTGTGCTTATCTTTCTCTTTCTAAATGAACTTGATAACATGCCAAGTTCCATTAAAACAAAGCAACTGGGATTTCAAATGTAAATACACTGACTTTACACCATGATCTGGAGATGTGACAGCTTTACAACATTGAATCTCCTGATTCAGGAGCATGGTAGAAATTTTCACTTATTTAGACTATTCCCTCCCCACCACCCAAGGTTCTGCCATTATTTTTAAGACCTTTCCCCGTCTCCTGGTAAGTTTACTCCTATGTGAAGCTTTTGTTGCTATTATGAATTATGTACTTTTTTCATTATATTTGCAAACTGATTATTGATGGTTTATAAGAAAGTTTTGGTTTTAGGACATGGGTCCTATATCTAAATGTTTTACTAAGCTCTCAGCAGTTCTAATAGGTTTTATAGAATTCACCAGGTAAATCCTCTTAAGTTAAAAAAAAGAGATTTTTTTTTTTAGTACCCAACAGGCATTTTTAACTTTTGAAGCCTTCCTTTTACTGTTTCTAAGTAACAACATTTCCTCAAATGCAGTATCGCTGACATATAGCCATGTTTTATTAACCAACCTCAAAGCTACTCATCGATGACTGTAACATGCACCTCTAAATAAAGGAAACAGTAAGAACTGCAATTTCTCAAAGTCCCTTTTGGCTTTGTGATTCTGTACTGCAATCTCACATGTCTACTTCCAAAGTCAAAACAGTTTTCCTGAAATCACACATCCTGAGTAACTGTCTAGTATATAACATGTGCCTGAGAGCATAATAACTTCTACTTTTACAACTTATTCAGTGACAAAATAAGCAGTCTTTAATATATGTTGATCCTCTATTTTGCTATTAAAGAATGCATTATTTAAAGGTAGTAAGCCGTCCTACTAACTGTTAAAATGCAAATCTTTCCTGTGTGCTCACATGTGCATTCTAGACAGAGCTATTAGCATGGGGGAGTGGAGGAGGGGGTAAAATTCACACAACGTTAAATTCACCACTTTAACCATTTTAAAATGTATAATTAAGTGGCATTTGGTACATTCACAATACTCTGCAGCCATTATCACTATCTAGTCCCACAACTACTGTAAGATTAAACTGAAATCTGTCAAGGCATTTTCCATTGATTCTCTTGGCTTTTTCAAGTAGGTAATCAAACTGTTTGAAAAATGAGAATTTGGGGGACTTCCCTGGCAGTCCAGGGGTTAGGACTCCATGCTTTCACTGCAGGGGGCAGGGGTTAGATCCCTGGTCAGGGAATTAAGATCCCACATGCCACACGGCACGGCCAAAAAAAAGAAAATGAGAATTTTTTTCTCTTTCTTTCCAATATTTATACATTTTTGCTTTTTCTTGCTTAGTAGTACTTGCTAATGTTGAACAGTTGCAGTGATAGTATAGCATTTGTTCATTTTCCCCAAATGTCGCTTTGCAATCTTTCAAATCTGCATAAAAGCTGCAAGAATAGTACAATGAACACTCACATACCAGTCACCAAGATTCACCAATCGTTAATATTTTGCCACACTTGCCCCTGGCTACTGGATGGACTTGAACCATCTGAATCTAAGTTGCAGACATCATGACACTTCAACCCTAAAATCCTCAGCATGTATCTCCTAAGAACAATGATATTCTCCTACATAATACATTTATTAGACTCAAGACATTTAATATACAATTAATATTGAAATTTCCCCCAATTTCTCAGATGTCCATTATAGGTTTTCTTTTTTTTTTCCTCTCTTAAAGACAGGATCCAAATCACATATTTATATTTGTCACAGTTTTTAGTTCCCTTATAAAGTAGTTCTCCCACCTTTTGTCTTTTTGAAACTAAGCTTTTGAAGGATATAGATTGCTTTCATAAACTGTTAATTTGCATTTGTCTGACTGCTTCCTCATGTGATTCAGGTTAAACATTTCTGACAGAAATACTAACAGGTAGAGAAAGAATTTTAACTACAGATTCAATGCATTTTATAGTTACAGGTCCATTCAGATTTTATTTCTTTCTGTGCCAGTCTTAGAATAATTCACTTTTTCAAATTTTCCATATAAAACTTTTAAAATATACTTTTTAGTGTCTGAAAGGTCTATAGTGATTCCCTTTTTCAAATATGATAAATATTTATGATATTTCTATTTTGATCCTAGATTAATCTCAGTCTTACACCATTTCTAGTATTTCATTCAAAGAACTTCTGGCTTTGTTGATACTCTTTACTGTTATGATTATTTTTTCCATCCTTAATTGTTTCCTGTTCTTTTTCTAACTTTCTGAGAAATACATCTAATCACTGAATTTCAGCCTTTTCTTTAATATATGCATTGAGGGCTATAAACTTCCCTTTCAGCACTGCTTCAGCTGGGTATTAATTATCTACTGTTGTATAACAAACTATCCCAAAACTTAGCTACTGGAAACAACAGTAAATATTCATTATTTCACAGTCTCTAAGGGTCAAGAATTCAGAACAGCTTAGCAGGGTGGTTCTGGCTCAGGGTCTCCTGAGGTTGAAGTCAAGATGTCAGCCCAGGCTTAAATGAGGATGGAGGACATGCTTCCAGAAAGGCCAACTCACACGGCTAAGGTAGGAGACTCCAATTATTCACCATGAAGACCTTTCCATAGGGCTGTCTGAGTGCCCTGTCGACATGACACAGCAGGCATCCCTCAAGACAAGTGAGTCAAGAGAATAAGACAGATGTTTCCATTCACATCAAGAGAATAAGGCAGTGACTCCCACTGTCATAACCTTTCACAATCAAGCAATGGAAGTCACCCTACATCACTTTCCCAGTATCCTATAGGTTACACAGGTCAACCCTATTCAACAAGGAGACTACCAATGGGTAACAGCATGAGGAGGGAAGAATCACTGGGCACCATCTTGGTGGCTGGCTACCAAACTCTATATCCCACAAGTTATAATTATAATATTTTCATTATTAATCAGTTCAAAATATTCTCAAATTTTTATTGTGATTTCATCTTTGATGCATGGGTTACATAAAAGTGTACTGCTTAATTTATAAAAGTGAGGATTATTCTATTAATTCTGGCTGCTAGTTAATTTCCAGCTTAATAGCACTACTGGAGAATATACTTAAGATTATTTTCAGTATTTTCAAATTTATTGAGAACTTAGTTTAAGGGTTGGAATGTGGACAATATTTATATAATAATCCACTTAAGACTGAAAAGAAATGATGTGAATATAATACGCAGTGTTCTAATGTATCATACAGATCAAGCTTATTATTTACATTGTTCAAATCTATATTCTTAATGACACAGATTGTTCTTCCAACTACTGAGAGAGCCAGAGATGTGCTTATTGCCCATTAATATTATGGAGGTCTATTTTTCCCCATATGTTCTATTTTTGCTTAATGTATTTTGAGGCTGTGTTACTGAACACATACAAATTCAGAACTCTTCTTCCTGCCTAATGAAACATTTAATCATTATAAATTGTCCCTCTTTATCTCTAAAATTGGTATTTGCCTTAATGCCTTTTTATCTAATAATATTAGTATGTTATACCAGCCTTCTTATGGTTAATTTTTGGATAATTGTTTCCATCCTTTACTTTTTTTTACATCCAGACTCCCTATACCCTTATATTGAAGGTGAGGTTTGTTTTTCAATTATGTCTGAAATCTTTCTCTCTTATCCGGACCATTTAATGCATTTACAAGTAATCTATGATTACAATGCCATTTAATGATATCCTAGTTTCATCTCAGTACTTTTCCTACACTTCTTTTTCTTTCCTTTCTTGCTTTTTTATTATTCCATATTTCCCCCTCTATTAAGCTTAGTAGTTATATATTCTCTTGCTAGTCTTTTAATTATTTTAGAGATTATGAAATGCAAAGATCTAACAAATACTAAAGTTACCTCCTCCCTATATACAAGCTATTACTACTGTTAGTTTAATTCCATACATAATTTAAAACCCTAAGACATTACATGTGTTGCATGGAGTCAATGTTTATTTCCATTTGCTCACACACATTGTTTTTTTAATTCTTCATTCTTTCTTATTCCAAGCCTGGGATCACATTCCTTCTCTGCCTAATAGATACTATTTCGAATTCCCTTTAGTGCTGTTCCATCACTAAGAAACTCTCCATTTGTCTGAAAATGTGTTTATTGTAGTTCAATGGTATTTTCAGTAGGTTCAGAATTCAAGACTGGCAGTCATTTCCTATTAACACTTTAGGAAGAGTACTCCTTTGTCTATCAACTTCCACTGCTTCTACTGAGAAGCTAGCCGTCAGTTTTATACCTTCTTTATTTTCCCCTCTGGTTACTTAAGATTTCACTTTGTCTTCGGTTTTAAAGCTTTTACTGTAATGTTTAGTATGTCTGTATATTTATTCTGCCCAGGATCCTTAGTGTTTCTTCAATCTGTGGCTTTATTTCTTTAGCGTATTTTGCAAAATTCTCAGCTATTATCACTACAAACAAAGCTTTTGCTTCATTCTCTCCTCTTCTTCAGGAATTCCAATTACACATATGATATATATGTATGTATACACGTGTGGAATCTTTTCAGCATTTCCTGTCTATTTCTTAATCTCTTTCAGTACATTCCAAACTCTTCCCTCTGTGCTTCCATCTATTTATTTTCTTCTAACCCCATTTCCAGCTCATTAATTCTCTCTTTGATTTCTTCAGTTGCATCTAATACACTGTTAAAACCATCCACTGAATTATTAAATTCAGTTATATATTTCAATTCTAGAATTTCCTTTTTACTAACTTCTAGTTCTCTGATGAAATTTGCATATTTATTATGAATTTATTATGCATACATACTTCCAAGATATATCCTCCCCAACCCTACAAGTCTGTCAAAATTTCAGCTAAGCTTCTCAGCCACCTCCTGTGAAACTGGCATATGCCTTCAAACTCAAGTTCCTCTCCCTGGGCTTTCCTTATTTACTGTATCTTGGTCCCATAATTTCTCATTAGTACTTCAGAAACTTTTGTCACCCTCATCCAGCTTTTCTATAGTTGCCAGCTCTGCATTATGTCTTTTATTCCTGAAGAATGTTCACTTGATCCTCTTAGATAGACAAAAGGTTCTACCTCTAACCCAGTTAAGTCTAATACTAACATTTTTGAGAATGTAAATTATATTAAGTGACACTGTATACTGCTACCCATGAGAAAGGTGTGTGCTAAAATACTGAAAGTGATTATTTCTAGATGGTAAGATTATGGAAGTCTTTAATTTTATTTGCTATTAACTACTGTCTAATTTTTTTGCAAACCATATTACTTACATACCATTTTTTTAATAAATAAAAAGAAAACCTTTACTAAAATTTAAAATGGTTTATACATGCCAGTAACAACAAGGCAAAGAACATGAAAAAGATTAATAACTAAAATCATGCATTTGCTTGACTTTGAACTTCAGAGTAACCACTAGCAAGCACAGATAAGCCTTCTGAAGTATAAAAACCTATCACCACCCAAGTAGAGTTTTTTGATATATTCAGTAGGTAGTAAACACATGTGGGCCCCCATTACCAAAAGAATGGGGCTTTCAGTGAAGTCCAGAGCTCCACTTTCACACTGAAGAATTCCCTAATGGTTTTAAGACAGACACCCTCAAAAAGTATTATAAATGTTCTTATTTGCTGTTATATTGCCTATAAGTTCATACCAAATAACAAAATGAAAAAAATTTTTTTAACCTCTAGAACATAGCTAGGATTTGAATTAATTTTTAACCTATGAAATCCTCTAGAGAACAATATACTCCTTGCCAAAAAATAAACAGGCAAATCAAAAATTTTGCTTACATTTTCAAAGTAAAACACAACCCCAATTAGAGTTGTCATCCTCCAAAAATAAGTCTGCAGTCTTTATTCTTCAAGAATATTGGCCACAGGAGTTGAGAAAAGTCACTTTTATCACAGAACTTCACACCAAATCTACTTATAGACCACTTAACATATACCCTAGGTAAATTCACATATGAAAATGAAACCGCTTGTCTTACTCAAACTCAAATCAGAAGCACCAACATGTCTTAAAAGGCCTTACAAATCATTATCTACTAACAAAACGTAATTTTCAAAAAAAAAAAAAAATGACTGAGTAGCACCATTCTCAGTACTAATGGATCTAAGACGACTGCAGAGTCCACCAGACGTTCAATGCCTGGAAGAACATACCTCAAGGTAACCAAGCCTCTCGATCAATGATCCTGAAAGTGTAGTCCCTAAGGGGGAGCAGGGCTTCCCTGGTGGCGCAGTGGTTAAGAATCTGCCTGCCAATGTAGGGGACACGGGGTCGAGCCCTGGCCCGGGAAGATCCCACATGCCACGGAGCAACTAAGCCTGTGCACCACAACTACTGAGCCTGCGCTCTAGAGCCTGCATGCCACAACGACTGAAACCCATGCACCTAGAGCCCGTGCTCTGCAACAAGAGAAACCACCGCAATGAGAAGCCCACGCACCGCAACAAAGAGCAGACCCCGCTCACCGCAACTAGAGAAAGCCTGCACACAACAACAAAGACCCAACGCAGCTAAAATTAAATAAATGAATAAATAAATAATAAAATAAAAGATACAATGAAGTAAAATTTTTAAAATAATAATAATACATAAAGAAGAAGCAGAAGCAGCACTCGAGAACTTGTTATGAAGGCAAATTCTCAGGCCCCGCCTCCAACATTCTGAATCAAACAAAATTTCTGGCACTGGGGCCTAGCGATCTGTGTTTTTTTGTCTTTTTTGTTTTTATATAAATTTATTTATCTATATTTGTTTTTATTTTTGGCTGCGTTGGGTCTTCATTGCTGCATGCGGGCTTTCTCTAGTTGCGGTGTGCAGGGGGCTACTCTTCGTTGCGGTGCGCAGGCTTCTCATTGTTGTGGCTTTTCATTGTCGTGGCTTCTCTTGTTGCAGAGCACGGGCTCCAGAGCGCAGGCTCAGTAGTTGTGGTGCACGGGCTTAGCTGCTCCGCGGCATGTGGGATCTTCCCGGACCAGGGATCAAACCATGTCCCCTGCATTGGCAGGCGGATTCTTAACCACTGTGCCACCAGGAAAGCCCCGCAATCTGTGTTTTAAACAAGGCCTCCAAGTGATTCTCATGCACATTAAATAAAACTACTGCTCTGGATCCAACAACCAACTTACAAGAAATACAAAGAAACATGTTATCTACTCCACAAGGAAGCAAATGGTACCCAAACTGTGGGAACTCTATAGATAAACCCAACTTCCTCAACAAAGAAACTGCAAGTGGTTATAAAAAAAAAATTGGACAACACTGTGCAATTGTTTTAAAATTCTTTTAATCTATAGCAATTGTAAGGTACAGGCTTTGTCTGATTCCTAATTCAAACAAACTAAACAAAATAATGCTATTTATGAAACAACTGGAAATTTGAACATCAACAAACAAGTGTGATGATAATGTTTCTAATAAAACACAGTATGTCTTTTAGGAAGACATACTGAAGTTTTTTACAGAAGAAATGATATGAAATCTAGGATTTGCTTTGGGTACAAGGTGAAATGGCTGAAGAAGAATTGGCCTGAGGTGATGGGCACATAGGGGTTCATCATACTATTCTGTCTACTGTGTATGTGGTTCAAAATTAACATCCCCCAGGAAGGAAAAAAATTAATATATTTCAGCAAATTTAATCCACTCATCAAAATCCACAAGTCTTAAATTGATGATTTTTCTCCTTTAACACCATGAGTGTGTAATGACACTCATTCAGTTCAACTATAAACCTTAGGGAAACAATAAGTCATCCATCAAGCCTTTATATACAGCTCTTAACTGCATTACATATTTGTTATATCACCCTTCTAAGATTCATGGAACTATGATTAATTATATTTCTCTTCATTACTAAATTTAAAATAGAGCATATAACTACTAAGCATCTTACTATTTCTCATCTCCAAAGAAAAAGAGTTTTAAAGGAAAAGGAGATAATACACAAATGTGAACACTAAAGCTGGTTTACCTGTAAAGATGTAATTGACCCCGTGTGTCCTTGGAGCACAGCAACTGGAGCACAAGTTCTCAAGCACCACACTCTAATTATTTTATCACAGCTCCCTGCAGCAATCATTGTATTCTCATAGTTTACTGCCATATCTGAAATTTCTGCAGAATGACCTCTTAATGTGGATAATAGGCGGCCATTGTGTGTTGACCAAATCTTCACCAAACAATCATCTGAACCCTGAGAAAAAATACACCCAAAAATAAAATGTTAATACAGCAAGGCTTTTTTATCATTTAAAAAAATACCATTTACATGTCACTCAAATTAAGTGTCTATAACTCCTCCTCTCTTTCCAACTGTAGAACATTCTGCAAATTATGAATCTTACAGCCAACAACACTTACAATAGTTTTTTCTGACAGCCAAGAACACTTATAATAGTTTTTTCTTCAAATCAAATAATAAAGATACCTTGAAGTTTTCATTTCTATGGCTTAGACTTATTATAAATACTATTTTCCCCAAATTCTCTGCCATGGAATAAGTCCAACTAAAAGTTCATGGCTCACCCATTTCAATTAACAATGGTTAAACGTTCATTTAGCTCACATCAAGCTAAATAATTTGACAAATGTTAGTTAAGACTGATCTATGTTTCACAAGTTGATTAAGTGGCAATTCCAAAAACAAAAAATAATGGGACTAGAACACTCATTTTAAATAACTAAGCAACAGAGTCTCAAATTTATAGTACCAGCAAGCATCCATCCATTCAGCAAATATTTGAGTATCTACTGAGTCTCAACAACTGAAAAATGAAATTTAAACTTCTTACCCACCTTAATTTTCCCTTAAAACATTAAAATGGTAAATTAAATTCCAAATATTTACATATAGTTTTACAACAATTATAAAATAATCTTTCAGTGTTAATCAATTCCCCTAGATCATGATTAATCAACGTGAATATGAATCACCTGTAGAGATTTGGATTTGGGGGAAGGGGGTCTTTTTGATTAATGTAGAGGGGTTTTGGGGGGACTGTTTTTGGTTAATACATACTATAACCTAATTCAGTAGGTCTAGAATGGGCTGGAGGGGAAGTACTAGGAATGCATATTTTTAAGCATCCTTGATGATCATGCTCAAGAACCACTGCTCTAAATCAGTGTATCACAAAAAACACGCAAGGCCTGATTATCTGCATCTGAATCACTTGCGATACTGAATAAAAATGTAAATTCATGGGCCCCACACCAGACCTACTGAGTCAAAATTCCTGACAAAGAGGAAAGATAGAATCTACATGTTTTATAAGATTTTCTAGATAATTCTGAGGCACACTAAAGTGCTCCAGATGATACCAAATTGAGTTTAAAATGTTAACTCACTGTAAAGATTCTATGTCCTGTCCTATCAAATGCTACACAGTAAACAGCAGATAGATGTCCGAGAATCCTTCTGTGCATTTTTATATGCTGATACATAGTTCCTGGAAATGCTGTGCTAAAAGTGGAACACCCTGTGAGTTGTTTTCCTCGATGTATCTCCACTAGGAAATAAAAACAATGAAAGTGGTTAAGGGGGAGCCAATATGTAAAAAGCTAAGAAAACCTCCAAAACAATTTCTAGAGGGTCACAAAAATCAATGCTCGAGAAATCCTAAAGACGAAGTTTCTTCCCAATTCTCTTCTACTATAAGCACTAGTACAGACTTCTTATTAAAATAAGATTGTTTTCATTGACTTTTATTACTTTTAGTAATAATTTTAGGAAAACCACAAATCTGAAACAACATTACCAGTACTACCTTTTAAGTTTTAATATAGAAGTTACAAAGTTGGTCAAGAAATTTAAAAATGGTTTTGGGCCTCTAAAAAGTCAACCTCACTTACCAAGATTTGGTGGGGAACCATAATTCACCGGCATTTCAGGAGGTCTTCCTCTATGAAGAGCAGCAAAGGCAGAGCCCTTCCAAACTGTGTGCCTGCAGTCTTTAAAATGAATTTTAGATACACATAAAATCTTGAAAGTTAACCCCAAGAAAGATTTTATAGAATACTTACGTATATTGTAATAAACTGTTTATTCAAAGGTTTACCAACTAATATACTTTAACAGAAAAGCCCTAGAGGTTTATTAGACTATTTCTGAAGGAAAAAAAAATTTAAGACATCTCAGATACAACAGCAACAACTAACATTTGTGTAGCACTTTACAATTTACAAAGTGCTTTCCACATACATTATCTCATTGAATCCTCACAACAACCCTGTGAGGTAGGTATCATTGCCAATTTACAAGTGAGGTAACTGAGGCTCAAAGGTTCCAGGACCTTTAAAGAGATCCGCTGTAAATGATTAGTCAACATGGACCATAAAACCAGATCTTTTGACTCCAAGTCCCACTCAATGCCAAACAGGTTTTCATTTTTCATTGCAGAATTATACCATACAATTATTAATGATAAAGGTCTTAATCACAACCGATCCAACTCTCCAAAACCAGAAATTTTTGTAAGGAAAATTTCAATTTTTTTGGTTTATAAGAAAATCCTGACTTAATTAACTTATTGAAATGCTACTGAGTTTTAAAAATAATGATGGCCAATATTACCATGATTTTAATCTCCTTAGAAAGTACTGACAAAATTAAATGACTTTCCTCTTGTTTTAGGATCATAGATAATCCTTTACAAAAGAGCATATGTAGGATCTTTGAGTCTGAACACTAATTCTCAAATCCTATCCCTCTTAGCAAATATACTAAGAAAAACTGTCTACCCCCTCTATAGGAGATAGCAGCAGAATACAGATCATGCTGTGCTAGAAATGTGCTTCTTCACAACTGAAAGAGGAAGGTAAGAAAGGCATTATATAAACCCTCTACTGAGCCTCGGGTGCCCCAAACTAACAGGCATATCATGTGTTACATGAATGAATTCATTACCACTATCATTATCAAAGAGCAGTTACAAGGCATCCTCTTGCGTCACTAGTACAAAACAGAGAAATATGGTCCCTACCCTAGGACAGCTTGCTGAAGTTTCTTCTAAGGTCTGCCAGTTCTAAAGCAGTGCTCATCACAAAACGACATTGAGCTTGACACAAGTAAAGAAAACAGGAAAACAGGCTACCCAGGCAACTACTATATAACAACCTAAAACAGAATAATTACAAGGTGAATAGGGACACAGAAAAAGGAAGAATATGAACAGTTTCCTGATTCAAGCCACAGTGTGGCATGACCATAAGAGCACTGAGAAACAACTAAAGCTGACAAACCAGTCTGGTATGGAACCAAGAGGAAGGGTTGTTCTTTCTCAGTCAAACTTTACACTGGTGGAGCATCTAAGAGGCAGCATCACGTCAGCAACAGATCTTAAAAATAATCATGAGGGATGAACTTGACGTATACTCAGGATCAGAAGAGCCAACATTCTTGCCCATTAGCAGTTAAGCCACGTTGTATACATAGATCATATCACATACATATACTGAGTCTAAGTAATTTATACCAAGCTAACAGAAAAAGAACAGCAATTCCAAACATTTTGCTACCACATAATTTCGCAAAAAAAACTGGTGAAAAAGAACCATGCATTTGTACATTTTTGGTGCTCATTTTCAAACTGCTACCAAATTTAGAAAATCACTTCCCCTTATAAAAGGGCTTCAGAATCTAAATATCAAGTGAAATACTTCTAGCATTTAAAGAGTTTATTAGACACATACAATTACATTCAATGAAGTTATAAGTGAGCTACAAAATGGAAAAATAAGAACTCACATTGATAAAACCTCAAACACATCTCAGAATAAATTCAAGCTTTTAAGCTTAACATCTATACCTTTATCATTTTTTTAAATGCAGAAGGACCCATTAAACACTGATGTAATAAAATTCAACATCTATGCTAAATGCAGAGAATTTTATAGTCCACAGCATGGTTTTTAGTTACATATCACCTTTCTTCCACAATGCTTACATTACTTCACAATTATAATAATTATTAAGCTAGTAATACAAAGCAGAACACTTCTTCAAATTAAGGTACCTTTTGCTGTACGTAGCAAAGACTGCCTTCCTGCACCAAGTAAAGAAGTGACTCTTGAAATACTGGGTGGAATTTCTTTATCCAACATGGGACCGATGCGCTGGCAGATTTGCAACAGATGATCAGGAGCCACATGCTTATTGGACAACACCTGATTGGAGAGCAAGTTTCAAAAACAACATTTTTTACAAGAGTTTCAAAAAATATAAATACTTAGGGATAAGTCTGATAAAACATGTGAAAAACATGTACAAGGAAAACTACAAAAGACTGCTGAGAGAAATTAAAGAATGAAATAAGCAGTAAATTAATCTACAGATTCAAAGCCATCCAATCAAAATCCCAGTAGGCTTTTTTTGTAGAAATTGACAATTTTATTCTAAAATGTATATGCAAATGGCTTAGAAAAGTCAAAGCAGCTTTGAAAAAGAACAAAGTTGAGGGCGAACAATACCTGATTTCAGGACTTGTTATATAAGAACAACTGATTTTTGGCAAAGGTACAAAAAAAAGATAATCTTTTCAACAAATGGTGCCAGAACAAATGAATACCCATTTGCCAAAAAATAATTATAATATTAACTTTAATGTATACATCACACAATAAATTAAAATTATCTCAAGACAGATCATAGATCTAAATGTATCATCTAAAACCGTAAAATTTGTAAAAGAAAACATTGGAGAAACTCTTTATGACGTGATGTTAGGCAAAGATTTCTAAAATGACACCAAAAGCATAATCCACAAAAGAACAAATCGATAAAATGGACTTCAGCAAAGCTAACAACTTCTGTTTTTTCAAAAGGTATTGTTAAGGGAATGAAAAGACAACCACAAACTGAAAGAAAATATTGGCAAAGCATATATCTGATAAAGGATTGGTATCCAGAATATATAAAGAACTATCAACACTATTTTAAAAAACCTAATTTTTAAGAATTATTTGACTAGACACTTCACCAAAGAAGACATACAGATGGCAACCAGACACATGAAAAGATGCTCAACATCACCAGTAACTGATGAAACACAAATTAAAATCATAATAAGCTATCACTACACACCTACGAGAATAACTAAAATTAAAGACTGACCAGACCAAGATCAGCAAGAATGCAGAGAAACTGCTGGTGAAAATGTAAAACAGAACAATCACTGTGGAAAACAATGGGGTAGCGTTTTTAATAGTAACACATACATTACCATATTATCTAGCTATAATACTCCTAGGTGTTTACCCAAGAAAAGTGAAAGCACACATCCACATAAAGGTTTGTATGTGAATGTTCTTGAACAGCTTACTTTTTAAGAGCCCCACAGTGAACACAATCCAAATGTCCATTAACAGGTGAATGCCTACACACATTACTGTATGTCTGTACAATGGAATACTATTCAGCAATAAAAAAATTTAATAACACACAACGACGTGGATGAATATCAGAATAATTATGCTGAAAGAAGCCAGAAAAAAGAGCACATCCTATATGATTTCATTTATATAAAACTCCAGAAAATGCAAATTAATATATAGTTACAGAAAGCAGGTCACAGGTAACTGGGGGCTGGTAGATAAGCAGGAAGAATTATAAAGAAGAGGAAACTGGGCTTCCCTGGTGGTGCAGTGGTTGAGAGTCCGCCTGCCGATGCAGGGGACACGGGTTTGTGCCCCGGTCCAGGAGGATCCCACATGCCACGGAGCGGCTGGGCCTGTGAGCCATGGCCACTGAGCCTGCGCGTCCAGAGGCCGCGGCCGTGAGAGGCCCGCGTACCGCAAAAAAAAAAGAAGAGGAAACTTTTGGGTGTAATAGGTATGTTCACTATCTTCACTGAGGTGTTGGGTCACGGTACACGTAACACATCTAAATTTATCAACTTGAACACTTTATGTTCAGTTTATTATGTCAATTATACCTCAAAAAAATAAATAGGGCTTCCCTGGTGGCACAGTGGTTGAGAGTCCGCCTGCCGATGCTGGGGACATGGGTTCGTGCCCCAGTCCGGGAGGATCCCACGTGCCGCGGAGCAGCTGGGCCCGTGAGCCATGGCCGCTGGGAGCCCGTGCTCTGCAACGGGAGAGGCGACAGCAGTGAGAGGCCCGCGTACCGCAAAAAAAAAAAAAAGAAGACTTCAACATAGGCAAGTAGATAAAGACAAAGTCCAGATACTATAGGAACACGGACTCCATCCGGCAGCTATTAACTCCCATAAAGAGAATTACAGATTCTCTGCTTTTCTGAGGATTCTAACAAAATCAAATCAAAGATCGGGGTGGGGGTGGGGTTATCCTATTTTTGTACAAAATAAGGTGTATCTGAAAAATAATATGGTTCTAGTCCCAATACAGACCAAAAAAAAAAAAAAAAAAGAAAAAATGGTCCTGAATTTTTAAAAATATCATAGACAAAAATCAATATAATAAATAGCTAATTTTCCTTTAATATTTTCAAGTCCTAGATATGAACGTTAGTAACAGTTTCTAACAGCAACTTCAATGAGTAAGCCACAGTTACACAAGGTCCTCAGAAGTAAAGCCAGAAACAAAGTCCCTTCAATGGTCAAACAGCCCATCTCTCTACCATCTTGTTTTTCGCAGGCATATTCAGTCTCAGAAAGTTTATCAGCAACAATCCTAGAATCACTGTATTACTATCATTATCACCAAATACTGCTGTGAGCATAAGCCCCTTCAAGCCCTGGGTAGCAGTTACAGAAAGTGGTAGTAGGGTCTACATAACCTGACTAATTAACAAATTGAAGAAAAAAAAGTCATATTAACAAATTTAAGGAGAAAACCCATATGATCATCTCAATAGATGCAGAAAATGCTTTGGACAAAATTCAACACCTATATATGATAAAACTCTCCAGAAAGTGGGCATAGAGGGAACCTAATATCAACATAATAAAGGCCATATATGACAAACCCACAGCAAACATCATTCTCAATAGTGAAAAACTGAAAGCATTTCCTCTAAGATCAGGAACACGACAAGGATGCCCACTCTCACCACTATTATTCAACATAGTTTTGGAAGTCCTAGCCAAGACAATCAGAGAAGAAACAGAAATAAAAGGAATACATATTGGAAAAGAAGTAAAACTGTCACTGTTTGCAGATGACATGATACTATACGTAGAGAATCCTAAAGGTGCCACCAGAAAACTACTAGAGCTAATCAATGAATTTGGTAAAGTTGCAGGATACAGAATTAATGCACAGAAATCTCTTGCATTCCTATACACTAATGATGAAAAATCTGAAAGAGAAATTAAGGAAACACTCCCATTTACCACTGCAACAAAAAGAATAAAATACCTAGGAATAAACCTACCTAGGGAGACAAAAGACCTGTATGCAGAAAACCATAAGACACTGTTGAAGGAAATTGAAGATGATACAAACAGATGGAGAGATATACCATGTCCTTGGATTGGAAGAATCAATATTGTGAAAATGGCTATACTACTCAAAGCAATCTACAGATTCAATGCAATATCCATCAAATTACTAATGGCATTCTTTACAGAACTAGAACAAAAAATCTTAAAATTTGTATGGAGACACAAAAGACCCCAAAGAGCCTAAGCAGTCTTGGGGGAAAAAAATGGGGCTGGAGGAATCAGACTCCCTGACTTCAGACAATACTACAAAGCTACAGTAATCAAGACAGTATGGTACTGGCACAAAAACAGAAATATAGGTCAATGGAACAGGATAGAAAGCCCAGAGATAAACCCACGCACCTATGGTCAACTAATCTATGACAAAGGAGGAAAGGATATATAATGGAGAAAAGACAGGCTCTTCAATAAGTGGTGCTGGGAAAACTGGACAGCTACATGTAAAAGAATGAAATTAGAACAGTCCCTAACACCATACACAAAAATAAACTCAAAATGAATGAGATACCTAAATGTAAAACCAGACACTATAAAACTCTTAGAGGAAAACATAGGAAGAACACTCTTTGACATAAATCACAGCAAGATCTTTTTTGATCCACCTCCTAGAGTAATGGAAATAAAAACAAAAATAAACAAATGGGACCTAATGAAACTTAAAAGCTTTTGCAAAGCAAAGGAAACTACAAACAAGACGAAAAGACAACCCTCAGAATGGGAGAAAATATTTGCAAATGAATCAACAGACAAAGGAGTAATCTCCAAAATATACGAACAGCTCATGCAGCTCAATATCAAAAAAACAAACAACCCAATTCAAAAATGGGCAGAAGACCTAAACAGACATTTCTCCAAAGAGGACATACAGATGGCCAAGAAGCACATGAAAAGCTGCTCAACACCACTAATTATTAGAGAAATGCAAATCAAAACTACAATGAGGTATCACCTCACACCAGTAAGAATGGGCATCATCAGAAAATCTACAAACAACAAATGCTGGAGAGGGTGTGGAGAAAAGGGAATCCTCTTGCACTGTTGGTGGGAATGTAAATTAACACAGCCACTATGGAGAACAGTATGGAGGTTCCTTAAAAACTAAAAATAGAATTACCATATGACCCAGCAATCCCACTACTGGGCATATACCCTGAGAAAACCATAATTCAAAAAGACACATGTACCCCAATGTTCACTGCAGCACTATTTACAATAGCCAGGTCATGGAAGCAACCTAAATGTCCATCAACAGACAAATGGATAAAGAAGATGTGGTACATATATACAACAGAATATTACTCAGCCATAAAAAGGAATGAAATTGGGTCATTTGTAGAGACGTGGATGAATCTAGAGACTGTCATACAGAGTGAAGTAAGTCAGAAAGAGAAAAACAAATATCGTACATTAACACATATATGTGGAACCTAGAAAAATGGTACAGATGAACTGGTTTGCAGGGCAGAAAGTAAGACACAGAAGTAGGGAACAAACATATGGACACCAAGGGGTGAAAGCGGCAGGGGGTGGGAGTGGTGGGATGAATTGGGCAATTGGGATTGACATGTATACACTGATGTGTATAAAATGGATGGCTAATAAGAACCTGCTGTATAAAAAAATAAATAAAATTCAAAAATTAAACAAATAAATAAATAATTGGAACGTTATGGGGAAAAGTAGCTTTTTCTGTAAAGTTTGGGATGCTGTAATCTAATCAGGATCTAGAATTAATATTTAATATCTTTAATATGTACCTGTCTAATCTTTAGCTTTCCCTCAAATTATTTTAAGCTACACCTAGAAATCCTACAACAGAAAACGTGTAAGTAAACTACCATATCATAATTCCTATAACAATGAAAAGTACAGTATAACAATGAAACATAAGAAGTGACAGAAAGCACTGCCTTTTATAAAAAAAAAAAAAATTTGGTGTCTTCCTTGCTTAAGAAATTCCCCCCAGCTTCTGATGAGACAGACATTCTTCTTTATTTAAAAAGTGCAAGTTTAGGGACTTCCCTGGTGGTCCAGTGGGTAAGACTCCATGCTCCCAAGGCAGGGGGCCCAGGTTCGATCCCTGGTTGGGGAATTAGATCCCACACGCATGCCACGACTAAGAGTCCACATGCCCCAACTAAAGATCCTGCGTGTCGCAACTCAGTCATGGCGCAGCCAAAATAATTTTTTAAAAAATTTTAATAAATAGGGACTTCCCTTGTGGCGCAGTGGTTGAGAGTCCACCTGCCGATGCAGGCGACACGGGTTCGTGCCCCAGTCCAGGAAGATCCCACATACTGTGGAGCGGCTGGGCCCGTGAGCCATGGCCACTGGGCCGGCGCGTCCGGAGCCTGTGCTCCACAACGGGAGAGGCCACAACAGTGAGAGGCCCGCGTACCACAAAAAAAAAAAAAAAAAAAATTTAATAAATAAATAAATAAAAAGTGCAAGTTTAGTAGTCAATGGCAGAATATTCCTATATAAATAAGAGGAAAAAGGAGCTTAACAGTATTTACAAAAGGACCTAGGCAGAGAAATGTTCTAGTGCTGGCATGAAGATCCTTCATTTAAAAGCATTTCAATGTATTTTAATTCAAAAAAGTTAACCAGTTTTAGCTTCCCAGAGCAGCGACTGCCTGCTTAGCCAACACTGAAGTCAGCATTAATAGCATTTTCCAGACAAGCCTCACTTTACTGAGATGGTTGGTGGGTGACTTTGTTACAGGTATTCAGATTGGTGGACATGCTTTTATGATTTGTAAGATTGCGCAGCACATGAAAATAGGCTGTTGAATACTCCATTTGCTGCAAAGCAGTGGCTTAAGTAATAATAAAGATATGTAATGGTGTCTTACAAGTCTGTAGATGGAATCGATGCAGTGATCTAATGGTGTCATTAAAGAGCGTGTCTTTCTGCTTCGGCAGCCTTGACATTTTGGCTTTTTTCCCCTCAGACTCTTAGTTTTTACGTTGCTGGATGGTTTTTGCAGCTCTTGCCATCATACCCTGGAAATGCTGGAAGGGGAGGATTCTTTCTTCCTGTGACTATTTTATTAGGGAGGAGAATTTTTACAGGAACGGTCCCCTGCCTCAGGAGATTTCTTCTCAGTTTCATTGCCCGGACACATCCTTAGTTAGCATTTCTGTGCAATCTATTAATATTTTCTTCCTCCCTTAGCAAAACAATGACCCCTGTTTCTAGACCATATAAGCTTTTCCAACTTACAAACTATTCAGGAGAAAAAAAACCTAAAACTTCTGATATTCTTTTTTGTTTGTTTGGTCAACACGCAGCTTGTGAAATCTTAGTTCCCCGACCAGGGATCAAACCCGGGCCCCAGCAGTGAAATCACCGAGTCCTAACCACTGGACCACCAGGTAATTCCCATAAGGTTTCTGATACACTTGACAGGGAGTTCTCCTGCTGTTTCTTGAACTACCATCAGATCACCTGAAAAGAATAAAACACAGAATGCAAAATTCTCAGGGACTTTAGACATAAATCACCTGACTTCTGAAAAGAAAACACTCATCTTGAGATTTTTGTTGTACCATATCAAAATGACAGAATTTTCTTAGCAGAATGATCAAAATGTGCAAAGACTAATTAAAGTATGGATCCTATATGGCAGGGGTCCCCAACCCCCAGGCCGAGGACCGTCAGAGGGCCACAGAGCAGGAGGTGAGCAGCGGACGAGTGACCAAAGCTTCATCTGCCGCTCCACATCACTCGCATTACTGCCTGAACCATCTCCCCCTACCCCATGGAAAAACTGTCTTGCATGAAACTGGTCCCTGGTGCCAAAAGGTTGGGGACCGCTGCATATGGAACTTAATGAAGACACAAATATTCCCAAAGAAGTTAAACTTCATTTTCTAAAAATACTGTTTAACAAGGTGTATTAAAACAGAAGAGACAGGCACACTTTTTTTTTTGGTGCCACGCATCTTGTTGGATCTTAGTTTCCTGACCAGGGATAGAACCTATACCCCCTGCAGTGGAAGCACAGAGTCCTAACCACTGGACCGCCAGGGAATTCCCGAAATAGGCACTTTAAAATGCATGAATTTTACACATGTATAGCCTACAGAAGATATGAAATAATAAATGTTCTTGGTCAAATAACAATTTCAGCCACATGTACATAGTAAAGACCACAGATTTCAACATCAATGTAAAACATCTCCTAGCCAGACTCAGTTATTTCACCCAGAAGTCTGTCCTATTCCAAATGGCCAAAAGAAATAAAACCTATTCATTTTACCTATGTCTTTAAAACAAATTCATAAAGTGCAATACAAACATAAATCAAGAGTTTACAAAGAATCAAATAAAAGAAATGTACTTGGTGGAGAGTCAAAGGTTCAGGTGCTGAGCCCTGAAATGTCTAAAATACTTAAGTAAATGCAATTAAATAATTTAGAACAGAAATATTATTTCCCAAATACAAGGCCAGAAAGCGTACATGGCTACACAGCTATTGGTTAAGGTATAGTTCAAAACCAATTCCTTCCTAATTCCCTAGCACCTTAAAGCACAACACAATGTATTTAATGACCACCTTCTTTTTGACCTACAATGCTGACTATATATTATAAAAGTTCAATCAACTTACCTCAACATAATAAAGGCTATATATGACAAACCCACAGCCAACATGGTTCTCAATGGTTAAAAACTGAAACCATTTCCTCTAAGATCAGGAACAAGACAAGGTTGCCCACTCTCACCACTATTATTCAACATAGTTTTGGAAGTTTTAGCCACAGCAATCAGAGAAGAAATAGAAATAAAAGGAATCCAAATCGGAAAGAAGAAGTAAAGCTGTCACTGTTTGCAGATAACATGATTCTATACATAGAGAATCCTAAAGATGTTACCAGAAAACTAATAGAGCTAAACAACGAATTTGGTGAAGTAGAAGGATACAAAATTAATGCACAGAAATCTCTTGCATCCTAATACACTAATGACAAAAAATCTGAAAGAGAAATTAAGGAAACACTCCCATTTACCACTGCAACAAAAAGAATAAAATATCTAGGAATAAACCTACCTAAGGAGACAAAAAAACCTGTATGCTGAAAACTATAAGACACTGATGAAAGAAATTAAAGATGATACAAACAGATGGAGAGATACACCATGTTCTTGGATTTAAGAATCAACACTGTGAAAATGACTCTACTACCCAAAGCAATCTACAGATTCAATGCAATCCCTATCAAACTACCACTGGCATTTTTCACAGAACAAGAACAAAAAATTTCACAATTTGTATGGAAACACAAAAGACCCCGAACAGCCAAAGCAATCTTGAGAAAGAAAAATGGAGCTGGAGGAATCAGGCTCCCTGACTTCAGACCATACTACAAAGCTACAGTAATCAAGACAGTATGGTACTGGCACAAAAACAGAAATATAGGTCAATGGAACAGGATAGAAAGCCCAGAGATAAACCCACACACATATGGTCACCTTATTTTTGATAAAGGAGGCAAGAATATACAATGGAGAAAAGACAGCCTCTTCAATAAGTGGTGCTGGGAAAACTGGACAGCTACATGTAAAAGAATGAAATTAGAACAGTCCCTAACACCATACACAAAAATAAACTCAAAATGGATTAAAGACCTAAATGTAAGACCAGACACTATAAAACTCTTAGAGGAAAACATAGGCAGAACACTCTATGACATAAATCACGGCAAGATCCTTTTTGACCCACCTCCTAGAGAAATGGAAATAAAAACAAAAATAAACAAATGGGATCTAATGAAACTTAAAAGCTTTTGCACAGCAAAGAAAAACATAAACAAGACAAAAAGACAACCCTCAGAATGGGAGAAAATATTTGCAAATGAAGCAACTGACAAAGGATTAATCTCCAAAATTTACAAGCAGCTCATGCAGTTCAATATCAAGAAAACAAACAATCCAATTCAAAAATGGACAGAAGACCTAAATAGACATTTCTCCAAAGAAGATATACAGATTACCAACAAACACATGAAAGGATGCTCAACATCATTAATCATTAGAGAAATGCAAATCAAAACTACAATGAGGTTAACACCTCACACCAGTCAGAATGGCCATCATCACGAAATCTACAAACAGTAAATGCTGGAGAGAGTGTGGAGAAAAGGGAACCCTCTTGCACTGTTGGTGGGAATATAAATTGATACAGCCACTATGGAGAACAGTATGGAGTTTCCTTAAAAAACTAAAAATAGGCCTTCCCTGGTGGCGCAGTGGTTGAGAGTCCGCCTGCCGACGCAGGGTACACGGGTTCATGCCCCGGTCCGGGAAGATCCCACATGTCGTGGAGCAGCTGCGCCCGTGAGCCATGGCCGCTGAGCCTGCACATCCGGAGCCTGTTGCTCCTCAACGGGAGAGGCCACAACAGTGAGAGGCCCGCGTACCGCAAAAAAAAAAAAAAAAACACTAAAAATAGAACCACCATATGACCCAGCAATCCCACTACTGGGCATATACCCTAAGAAAACCATAATTCAAAAACAGTCATGTAGCACAATGTTCCTTGCACCTCTATTTACAATAGCCAGGACATGGAAGCAACCTAAGTGTCCATCAACAGATGAATGTTTAAAGAAGATGTGGCACATATATACAATGGAATATTACTCAGCCATAAAAAGAAATGAAGTTGAGTTATTTGTAGTGAGGTGGATGGACCTAGAGTCTGTCATACAGAGTGAAGTCAGAAAGAGAAAAACAAATACCGTATGCTAACACATATATATGGAATCTAAAAAAAAAAAAAAATTGGTCTGAAGAACGTGGGGGCAGGACAGGAACAAAGACGCAGACACAGAGAATGGACTTGAGGACACGGGGAAGGGGAAGGGTAAGCTGGGACAAAGTGAGAGAGTGGCATGGACATATACACACTACCAAATGTAAAATAGATCGCTAGTGGGAAACAGCCACACAGCACAGGGAGATCAGCTCGGTGCTTTGTGACCACCTAGAGGGGTGGAATAGGGAGGGTAGGAGGGACACGCAAGAGGGAGGGGATATGGGGATATATATATATGTATAGCTGATTCACTTTGTTATAAAGCAGAAACTAACACATCACTGTAAAGCAATTACACTCCAATAATGACGTTAAAAAAAAAAAAGTTCAATCATAAAAATAGTACAGAATGTCACAAGAACAGAAAAAGTCCATAGAGGAAAGTCAGAAAGAACTTAGAAAATGATAATGACTGCATTCTCTGCAGAGAAAGAAGATGACTCAGATGTTACCTGCAAACTGACTGACAATCTGGAAAAGGCTAGATTCATATATCATACCAACCAAATGCTAAAATAAACTCTACATAAAAACATTTAAAAAGAAATTATGGGCTTCCCTGGTGGTGCAGCGGTTAAGAATACGCCTGCCAATGCAGGGGACACAGGTTCAAGCCCTGGTCCGGAAAGATCCCACATGCTGTGGAGCAACTAAGCACGTGCACCACAACTACTGAGCCTGTGCTCTAGAGCCCACGAGCCACAACTACTGAGCCTGCAAGCCACTAGTACTGAGCCTGTGAGCTACAACTACTGAAGCCTATGAGCCTAGAGCCCATGCTCCGCAACAAGAGAAGCCACCACAATGAGAAGCCCGTGCACTGCAACGAACAGTAGCCCCCGCTCGCCACAACTAGAGAAAGCCCGCGTGCAGCGACAAAGACCCAACATAGCCAAAGATAAATAAAATAAATTTATTTTAAAAAAATAAAATGATAAAAACTTTTAAAAAGAAATTATAAATGACCTAGGAAAAATATAAATGAGTAAATACATAATATTGCCTTTATAATTTTCTAGTACAGAAAGTATGGTTTAAGAACAACCATAAAAGCAAAATAAAGATTAAGACATGTAAAAAGTTAAAAATCTTAAACCTCTAAAAACAAAACCTCCAAAGAAAACTAAAAAGCAACTTGCAAACTGGAAAAAGGAATTTAGAATATGTGACAGACTAAAGAATAACCTAACATATAGAGAATTCTTGCAAAACAATAAGACAGCAGGAGAAAAGCAGGTAAAAGATATAAAAAGGCAGTTCAGAAAAGATGAATTATCAACCGCCAATAAACGTACTTCCTTAAAAAAATAGTCCTGGTGCTTCCCTGGTGACGCAGTGGTTAAGAATCCACCTGCCAATGCAGGGGGCATGGGTTTGATCTCTAGTCTGGGAAGATCCCACATGCCACGGAGCAGCTAAGCCCATGCACCACAACTACTGAGCCCACGAGCCACAACTACTGAAGCCCACACACTCTAGAGCCCACGTGCCACAACTACTGAAGCCCTCAAGGCTAGAGCCCATGCTCCGTGACAAGAGAACCACTGCAATGAGAAGCCTGCACACCACAACCAAGGGTAGCCCCCACTCGCCACAACGAGAGAAAGCCCGCGCGCAGCAACGAAGACCCAATGTAGCCAAAAAAGAAAAGTGAGAATTTATTTTAAAAAGATGTGATGTGCTATAAAAAAAAAACTTTGAGGCCTATCTATTTAAAAAACAAAGAGTTATGTGCTATAACGCTTTTGAATTCCTATGTTTTCTTCACATGGAGCTTACCTAGTCCATGACTACATTTCCCAGTGATTCACTATTGTGTAAGTACACATTTGGTTCAGAAATCAGTTTTTATTTCTCCCATTTCTTGTTTTATCAAGATTTTGTTGTTGTTGTTCCGTGTGATTTAAAACACTATCATTTGAATATACATAATTTTAAAAAAATGCCATTTCCCCATTTCCATATAAAAAAGGAAAGATAATAAACAATCATTGAAAAATTCTATTTTGTAGGTTCCTAATGAAATGGATTAAGGAGCTTTAAAAAAAAAAAGGGATGTATAACTTCCATGTATCTCGTGACCATTCGGTGCTAAACACTGCCCTACCTGCCCTACAAATGAAGTACACTTCTTAGAGAAATTTTAAGAACTCAAAGATCAGACAAAACACTATTTAATAACCAAACTGTTAATGACTGATTCTCAGTAAAAAAATATACTAAGCATTAAACATTATTTCGATAAATACTGAGCGCCTACTATGTGCCAAAAAATATAATTAGCTGTACCTACAAATAACTACAGGTGGTTGTATGTCCCACATAAATTAAAAAAAAAAAAATTATGTTTGGCTGCGTTGGGTCTTTCTTGCGTGCGGGCTTTCTCTAATTGGGGCGAGCGGGGGCTACTCTACGTTGCGGTGTGTGGGCTTCTCATTGCAGTGGCTTCTCTTGTTGCGGAGCATGGGCTCTAGGAATGGGGGGCTCAGCAGTTGTGGCTCGCGGGCTCAGTAGTTGCGGTGCATGGGCTTAGTTGCTCCACAACATGTGGGATCTTCCCGGACGAGGGCTCAAACCTGTGTCCCCTGCATTGGCAGGTGGATTCTTAACCACTGTGCCACCAGGGAATTCCTGTGCCACATAATTTTTAAAAGTCAAAAGTAATCATTTATCTATTCCAACTATTTCAAAGGAGATAATGCAAGAAAAACCATTGCTCTCACCTTAAAAATGAGAACAAGCTAGATTATCTACCCCCTTCACAGGGCTAAGGAAACAAATCTAAATTAACTGTACCCCAGGAACTGATGAGCCCTTCTGTGAACAGAAAAAACACTCACAGCTGTTTTCATCCATAGCAGACAGGCAGGAAGAACTGACGCAGACATAAGGAAAAAGGAAAAATCTGTCAAATTTTTAAACAGCCACCTGTGGGCTGACGACTGATTAGAACACTAAGGAGCCTCCTCAGAGTGAGTTGCACCCATGCCAATTCCCTTCCACAGGCCTTCACCAACTGCACAGGGCCAAAAACTGGATGCAGAGCAGCTGGCTAGGGATAGGACAACAAGGTAGAACTGGAGAGCAAAGAGAACTCTTCGTGAACAAAAATGTAGGCAACTGGACTATAAAATAGCGCAAGATCTTACAAATTTGGAAAGCAGGCAACTCAGCTATAAAGTATAGACCTCTCAAGAATCTCACTGGTGGGACCTCCCTGGTGGTCCAGTGGTAAAGAATCCACCTTACAATGCAGGGGACACAGGTTCGATCCCTGGTTAGGGAACTAAGATCCCACATGCCGCAGGGCAATTAAGTCCACACACCACAACTACTGAACTCACGTGCCTCAACTAGAGAGCACGCACACCACAACTACAGAGCCCACGTGCCACAACTAGAGAAGAGAAAACCCGCATGCCACAGCTAGAGAAGCCCATGCACCGCAAAGAAAGATCCCACATGCCTCAACGAATATCCCGCATGCCATCAACTAAGATCCAACGCAGCCAAAGTAAATATAATTAATTAATTTTAAAAAAAAGAATCTCACTGGTGCCCAAATTCCAAACTCTGCTGCAAGAGTCTCAATCCCACCCTCAAAACACGTGAAGCCAGTTATGAAGTGAATGCAACTAAAGCTGCACCAAAGGCCAGAGATTATCAGCTACAAATCAGATTGACCCAACCCCACAAACTAACAGCTATGAGAGAGGAAAAAAAGCACATCCTTTACTGAGACTAACTACACTACTCTTTTAACGCAAAAAGGCCCAGTATACTTCAAAAGATGATGAGACAGGGCTTCCCTGGTGGCGCGGTGGTTGACAGTCCGCCTGCCGATGCAGGGGACATGGGTTTGTGCCCCGGTCCGGGAAGATCCCACATGCTGCGGAGCAGCTGGGCCCATGAGCCATGGCCGCTGAGCCTGCGCATCCAGAGCCTGTGCTCCGCAACGGAAGAGGCCACAACAGTGAGAGGCCCACGTACCACAAAAAAAAAAAAAAAAAAAAAAAATGATGATGAGACATACAACAAAGCAAAATATGAGACCCAGGGTCAAGAGAGGGAGTGGCGAAAAGCAGCAGACCCAGAGATGGCCCAGATGCTGGAAAATGCTCAGCCATTGTCTCTTCAAAATACTTATTCTGCCCTATTCTTCTATGCTTTCCATAGGAGACTTTAATTATACAGTGAACTACTTGATATTCTACAGATTCAAGAAGCTCAGAGAACCCCAAGCAAAGTAAGTGCCAAGAAATCTACCTAGGCACATGTGGTAGGCAGCTTCTGACATGGACCCCAACATTCCCACCTTCTGGTACTCAGACCTGTGAAATCCCCTCCCCTTGAGTAAGTTACTTCTAACCAACAGAACACACTAACATTGAGTAACACATCCATTATTAGGTTACAGAAGACTGTGACTTCTGTCTTGCCTGCAGACTACTGCCCTCTCTGCCTTCATCTTTCCATGAGGCATGCTGTTATGTTGGAGAGATCAATGTGGCAAGGAGCTGAGTGCAGCCAAGAGCCAACTAGGAACTGAGGCTCTCAGTCTAACATCCATTCCAGGAACTGAAGCCAGCCAAAAACGATGTGAACTTGGAAGCAGATCCTTCCACAGTCAAGCTTTCAGTTGAAACCCCAGCTCTGGCCAACACTTTGATTGCAGCCTTGAGAGAGACTGAGACAGAGGATTCAGCTCAGCTGTGCCTGGACTCCTGACTTAAACAGAGACAATAATAAATCTGTGAGACTTCCCTGGCAGTCCAGTGGTTAAGACTCTGCTCTTACAGTGCAGGGGGCACGGGTTCGATCCCTGGTTGGGGAACTAAGATCTCACATGCTGTGTGGCGCAACCAAGTAAAAATAATTACTTAATTAATCTGTGTTGTCTTAAGTCACTAAGTTTAGGATAATTTTTTATGTAGTAATCGATAACGACTACAGTATATCATAGTAAAACTTCTGAAAATTAAAGACAAAATGAAAATCTTAAAAAGCAGCCAGAGGAAAAAACATTATCTTGAAAGAAGGAATAGTAAGACTGCTGGCTTTACACTATTAATGTGCTGAAAGAAAAAAACACCAGAACCAACCAACCAACCAGAATTTCACAGCTTAAAAACAAAAAAAATCTGGGGGGCTTCCCTGGTGGCACAGTGGTTAAGAATCCGCCTGCCAATGCAGGAGACACCGGTTCGAGCCCTGGCCCGGGAGGATCCCACATGCCATGGAGCAACTAAGCCCATGCACCACAACTACTGAGCCTGTGCTCTAGAGCCCACGAACCACAACGACTGAGCCCACGTGCCACGACTACTGAAGCCTGCGTGCCTAGAGCCCATGCTCCGCAACAAGAGAAGCCACCACAATGAGAAGTCCACACACTGCAAGGAAGAGTAGCCCCTGCTCACCGCAAGTAGAGAAAGCCCGCGCGCAACAACGAAGAACCAACACAGCCGAAAAAAGCAAACAAATTAATTAATTAAAAAAAAAAATCTGGGCTTCTATGGTGGCGCAGTGGTTAAGAATCTGCCTGCCAATGCAGGGGACACAGGTTCAAGCCCTGGTCCAGGAGGATCCCATATGCCGCAGAGCAACTAAGCCCGTGCACCACAACTACTGAGCCTGCGCACAACTACTGAAGCCCGTGCACCTAGAGCCCATGCTCTGCAATGAGAAGCCACCACAATGAGAAGCCTGCACACCACAACCGAGAGTGGCCCCCACTCGCCACAACTAGAGAAAGCCAGCGCGCAGCAACAAAGACCCAACACAGCCAAAAATAAATGAAAAGAATTTTTTAAAAATATTTTTTTAATAATAATGAGTAAAAATTATTTAAAAATAAAAAAAAATACCTTAAAAATAAAGTCAAGGGACTTCCCTGATGGTCCAGTGGTAAAGAACCTGCCTTCCAATGCAGGGGAGGCGGGTTCAATCCCTGGTCGGGGAACTAAGATCCCACATGCTGCAAGGCAACTAAGCCCACGCGCCACAACTATTGAGCTCACGCACCTCAATGAGAGAGGCCAAATGCCGCAAACTACAGAGCCCACGTGCCCTGGAGCCCATGAGCCACAACTAGAGAGAGAAAACCCGCACGCCACAACTACAAAGAAGCCTGAGCACCGCAACAAAGAGACCACACGCCACAATGAAAGATCTCACGTGCTGCCAACTAGGACCAGACACGGCCAAAAATTAAGAAAATAAATAAATCAAAAAAATAAATATTTTTTTAAAAATAAAGTCAAAACAAAGAAGTTTTCAAACCAAAAAAAAAGAAAGAAAGAAAAAGGAAAACTGAAGTCACTGCCAACAAACTTTCATTAAAAGAAATACCAAAATAAGTTGTGGAGACTGAAGAAAAAATAATCACATATAAGAGGCATGGAAAGACAGGAAGGAATTAAAAATACCAGGAAAGATATACAAGTGGATAAGCAAATGAAAATTGACTTTAAAACAACTACAGGGACTTCCCTGGTGGTCCAGTGGTTAAGACTCCGCACTCCCAATGCAGGGTGTGCGGGTATGATCCCTGGTTGGGGAATTAAGATCCTGCATGCTGTGCAGTGTGGCCAAAAAAAATAAAATAAAACAAAACAACTACAATAACATCTGGAAAAATTTATAACATATGTAAAAGTAAAATATGCTAATAGCCCAAAGGACAAGAGGGTGACAACTAATAGTTTTAACTCCATTTATATGAGAAGTGGTTAAAGTACCTAAAGTAAATGGTAATGAATATTATAATCTCTAGGGTAACCACTAAAACAATAAAAAGATATATTATGGAAAAGCAATAAAAAAAATAAATAGAATAACAGCTGCTTAATCCAAAAGAAAGTAAGAGAGGAAAAATAAATGGGACATATATAAAACAGATACTTGGTAGGTCTAACACAATCATGTTTAAGTAATTATATTAAATACAAATGGTTTAAACACTCCAACTAAAAGACTGAATAAAACTACATGCTGTTTCAGGAGACACACTTTAAAAATGAGACCCCAGGAATACCAAAAGTAAAAGGATAAAAAAAATATATATACCATGCCATCACTAACCAAAAGAAAGCTGGGCTGGCTACAATAACACGAGGCAATGTTAGACTTTAAGGCAAGAAGTGTGAAGAGAGAGTATTTCCTAATTTTTAAAAAAAGGGTCAGGGCTTCCCTGGTGGCGCAGCAGTTAAGAATCCGCCTACCAGTGAAGGGGACATGGATTCGAGCCCTGGTCCAGGAAGATCCCACATGCCGCGGAGCAACTAAGCCCATGCATCACAACTACTGAGCCTGCACTCTAGAGCCCGCAAGCCATAACTACTGAAGCCCGCGTGCCTAGAGCCTGTGCTCCACAAGAGAAGCCACCGCAATGAGAAGCCCACACACCGCAACGAAGAGTAGCCCCCACTCACCACAACTAGAGAACACTCGTGTGCAGCAACAAAGACCCAATGCATCCAAAAATAAATAAAAATAATATAAATAAATTTTAAAATAAATAAATTTTAAAATAATAAAAATAAAATAAGGGTCAAATTCTGGAAAAGGTGAAACTATGGACACAGCAAAAACATTAGTGGAAGGGAGGAAGGGAGGGATATTTAGGCAGAGCACAAAGGATTTTTAGGGCTGTAAAATTACTCTATGATACTCTATTGGTGGATACATGTCATTGTACATTTGTCCAAACCCAGACTATACAATACCAAGAGCACTGAATGTAAATGTAAGAGAACACTAACATAAACTATAGACTTTGGATGAGCATGGTATGTCAAAATAGTCATCAACTGCAATAAATGTACCACTCTGGTGGGAGATGTTGATAATGAGGGAGACTATGGGAGCAGGAGTATATGGGAAATCTGTATCTTCCACTCAATTCTGCTATGAACCCAAAACTGCTCTAAAAAATTAAGTCCATTTGAAAGAAGGAGGGGGATCAACTAAACAGGAAGATAAGTTTGGAATTTGTATGCACCTGATAACATAGCTTCAAAGTAAAGAACTAAGGGAAAAAAAAGAGAGACAGATAACTCCACATAGGAAGGAGATTTTTTAAAATCTGTAAGGATTTAGACAATTTGAAAGGAAAAACGTCACATGACCTTTGTCCTTTAGAACAGCGGTCCCCAACCTTTGTTACACCAGGGACCAGTTTCGTGGAAGACAATTTTTCCACAGACCGTGGCGGGGGGGGGGGGGGGTTGGTGGGGGGATGGTTCAAGCATAATGTAAGTGATGGGGGGGAGCAATGGGGAGCGGCAGATGAAGCTTCTCTCGCTTGCCTGCCACTCACCTCCTGCTGTGCGGCCCAGTTCCTAACTGGCCTCAGACAGGTACCAGTCTGCAGCACAGGGGTTAGAGACCCCTGCTTTAGAGGAAAGTAACTGTTATGATTAGATGAGCCTATGAAAACAAAGTAACTAATAACTATTCTCTTTTAAAGTAGCATAGTCAAGGGACTTCCCTGGTGGTCCAGTGGTTAAGAATCCGCCTTCCAATGCAGGGGATGCGGGTTCCATCCTTGGTTGGGGAACAAAGATCCCACAAGCCACGGGGCAACTAAGGCCGTGAGAACTGCTGAGCCTGTGCGCCACAACTAGAGAGAGTTTGTGCGCCACAACTAAGACCCGACACAGCCAAAAAATTAAGTAAATAAATAATAAAGTAGCAGAGTCAAGGCTAAGTGACTCAGATAGTGACACCACTACCGTTATTCAGCACTAAGGTATAGAGACTGCCGTTCCCCTTCCTACTCTGTGGTCATCCATAAGGGTGAATAGGAGGTATCATTCATACAAGTGTTAGAGCTCATAAAGACTGTATTTTGTTATTTCATAAGACCCTACAAATACAAATTAGGTGAAGGGGAAGTCTAACAATATTATGACTTACTGTCCTATCAACATTGTTACTAATAAACACTGCAAAATCATTTATTTCCATATAAGGTTCACAACACTTTGATATAATTATTATTACCCTTGTCTTGCAGATCGAGGAACTGAGGTAGAGATTAAATAATCTGCCTTGGAACATCTAGTAAGTAATGCTAAAAAGTCAAGATTACAGCCTAGCCACCTGGCACCAAAACCCAAATTTCTGATTTAATACTGCTCTATTGCTAGACTGTAACTTATCATCACACTACCATGATCATTAAGTGTTCCCAAGTGTTGTCAATGAAATGCTTGTAGAATGATAGATCTCTATAGTCAAGTACAAAGAAAATGCAGAGAGGAAAGAAATAAGCTGCACTCAGGATGAAGGGTCTTTAGAATCCCACAATGAAAATAAAATGGTAATGTGACTAATTGCAATACAGGTGGGGAAAACAGAGTTTTATTTATTTATTTTTGGCTGTGCAGTACAGCATATGGGATTTTAGTTCCCCAGCCAGCGATCAACCCCATGCCCCCTGCAGTGGAAGAGGGAATTCTTAACCACTGGACCGCCAGGGAAGTCCCAGGAGTTGTTTTGTTTGAAATGGGTAAATAAGTAGCCTTGCTATTTTTTAAAAAAAAGGCTCAATTTGAGACTACAGTAGAGTCTATGTGGCAGTGCACCCAAATTTCAAGACCTGAGTCATAATCTTCAATCATAACCTGAGTCCTTAATCCAGTAGGGAGCTCAAGATGGTAATACCACTCTCCCCTTGGTTTGGACAGTGAATTCATAAACCGAGGAAGGTTGACAAATAAGTAGAGATGAAGAAAAGAAGTATGAATACACTTGTGCAAATTATAGTTATTCTGATATAGTAATAAGTTTTGTAATAACTGAACTATTTTTAATGTTTGTAAGAGTAAAAAAGAATAATTTGCTACAATAAATTTAAAATACATTTACGGGACTCCCTGGTGGACCAGTGTTTAAGAATCCACCTTCCAATGCAGGGGACACGGGTTCGATCACTGATTGGGCAACTAAGCCCACGCACCACAACTACTGGGCCCGCAAGATCTGGAGCCCGCGCGCCACAATGAGAGATCCCGTATGCTGCAACTAAGACCTGATGCTGCCAAATAAATAAATTTTTTTAAAAATAAAAATAAATAAAATAGGACTTCCCGGGCGGCACAATGGTTAAGAATCCACCTGCCAATGCAGGGGACACGGGTTCGAACCCTGGTCCGGGAATATCCCACATGCCGCGGAGCAACTAACCTCACAACTAGTGAGCCCAGATGCCACAACTACTGAAGCCCACATGCCTAGAGCCCGTGCTCCACAACAAGGGAAGCCACCACAACAAGAAGCACTCATACCACAAAGAATAGTAGCCTCCGCTCGCCATAACTAGAGAAAGCCCGCACGCAGCAACAAAGACCCAAGGCAACCAAAAATAAATAAATTAAAATGAATTTATAATAAATAAAATAAAAATATACTGGGAATTCCCTGGTGGTCCAGTAGTTAGGGCTCTGCACTTCCATTGCAGGGGTCACAGGTGCGATCCCTGGTTGGGGAACTAAGATCCTGCGTGTTGCATGGAGCGGGCAAAAATATAAATAAATAAATAAATAAAATATACTTACAACAGTTAAATTCTTAGAAACATTATGCTTAGATCTTATGTTTGCCATCTTGAGACATCTATAGATTAAAATCATCATCTATTTGCATATATAGTGTGGAAACCCCCAAGGAAATTTAATTAACAATATTAAGTTGGTGTTAAATATTTTAAGATTTAATTCTTGTGACAAATTAAACACTAATCAAAATGTAAAAACAAATATACTTGTTTCTATATGTTACTAGACTTCTAAAATTTGTAAATGAACGTAAAAGTTTAAAAACTATGACCACTTACAATTCTAATAAACCAGATACTGATTTCAATACAAATAACTCTGAAGACTTTCCCTCACACAAAAGGCCTACTCAAACATTATTTTAAAAAATATATATATCAAGGGACTTCCCTGGTGGCACAGTGGTTAAAAATCTGTCTGCCAATGCAAGGGACACGAGCCCTGGTCCGGGAAGATCCCACATGCCGTGGAGCAACTAAGCCCGTGCGCCACCACTACTGAGTCTGCGCTCTAGAGCCCGTAAGCCACAACTACTGAGCCTGCGTGTTGCAACTACTGAAGCCCATGCGCCTGGAGCCCGTGCTGTGCACCAAGAGAAGTCACCGCAACGCTCGCCACAACCAGAGAAAGCCCACGCACAGCAACGAAGACTGGACGCAGCCAAAAATAAATAAATGACAACTTAATGACGATAAATCCCCTAATGATAGGCTACACTATACGAATCTTCTGATTTTTTTTTTTCTGGTTAAGAGATTGCCTACAAAAATTGATCTATCATGTTACTCAATCACAAAGTATATCAAATCACTTTCCCCTTTTTAAATACACCCCTCCTTTTACAAACCTAGTCCTTCCCAATTCCCATGCCCAGTTCTATACTTCTATTTCACTCTTCCCCTTTCTTCACCACCTATAAATCATAAAAATTCCAATTAAATTCACAGGTCCAACTGCTAATGCAGGGTTAGGTATTGAGAGATAACTAGTCTCAATTCTCCTGAGAAGTATCAAAAACATTCTTACTTCCAAAGTACATGCTGGAATAACAGCATGGTCACAAGTCTAAGATAAACTGTAGCTTTATAAACAGTGATATGGGAATCACCTGAAAGGCTTTAAGAAATAGTAATGTCCAGCCCCACCACAAAGATTCTTATTTAACTGGTCTGGGGCATAGCCTGGGCATCCAGATTTTATAAAGCTCCCAGGTGGTTCTGATCCAAGAATGCGAACTACTGAGAAAAAGGAATAAATTAAACAAAGTAAAGAAACAAACAACATTATAAGAAACAATCAGACAAAACCAATATGTGAAACATTCTACAGAATAACTCAGTCTCTTCAGTAAATCAACAGCATGGGGAAAAAAATACTATGCAAGATAAAAAGAGATTTAATTTCGGCCCAATGCATGGAACTTGTCTGAAGCCCAATTCAAGCCAAATATAAAAAAATAAATAAGTATAGCAAATTGGGGGACTTCCCCAGGGGTCCAATGGTGATGCCTCCGTGCTTCCACTGCAGGGGGCGCAGGTTCAATTCCTGGTCAGGGAAGTTCCACATGCCACAGGGTGAGGCCAAAAGACAAAAAAAAAAAAAATTGCTAATGAATTTGTTTATGATATATGCAGATTCATTACATTATTCTCATTTGTGTATATTTAAACACTTCTTAAAATTTTTTTTTTTAAAAAAAGGAGACTTTGTTGGAGAACTAGAAGCTACTCATACCTTTGACAAAAGAATAATTCTCTATACAGGAAACTCATCCTCTACCATTTAGTGCTGGGAGAGGAGGAGGCAGGAAGGTAAAGGAGGAAGAGGATACCCATCAGACAAATCATCCAGACAATGAGAAGACATATGTCGCAGCCACATCATAGGGATATATCACAAAGAGAGATTCTGAATAATTTAAAGCAGAATTTTAAGTTTTAAGCAATTCTACCAGCAAAAGCCAAAAAATATACAAATCTATTTTTAAAGAAACTTTTCCAGTAGTTACAGCATTACGCTTATTTCAAAATGTAAGCAATTTTCTCTTCAGCAGCATGACTGCACTGTCATGTCAATGATGCTTTTCTGGGGAGGGAGGTGGGAGAGGGTTGGATTGGGAGTTTGGAATTAGCAGTGCAAACTGGTATATATAGAATGAATAAACAACAAGGTCCTACTGTACAGCACAGGAACTACAATCAATATCCTATGATAAACCATGATGCAAAATATGAAAAAGGATGTATATATGTGTATAACTGAGTCACTTTGCTGTACAGCAATAATTAACACATTGTAATTCAACTATACTGCAATAAAAAATAAATTTAAAAAATATTAATGCTTTTCTGCTTCACTGACAACACTGTTTTCACCTACCAACAGGAGTAAAACAATAAAACGGAGCACTCCTTTAAACATTTCCTTAAGTCTCAAAATGTCAAACTCAAGAAAACATAAAAACTGCCATGATACAGAACCTTTAGAGCTCACTTGCTTGAAAATATTCACTTTTAAGTGTTTGCTTCAAAAAACTCTAGGAAGGCAAATATTAAAAGTGACAATTGAAATAGAATCTTTTGTTACATTCAACCAACTTTAACTGTTAACACTGAAGTGTTCAGTATCTACGAAAACAGAAACAGACTCACAGAGAACAGACTTGTGGTTGCCACGGGGGAGGGGGAGTGGTGGAGGGAAGGACTGGGAGCTTGGGGTCAGCAGATGCCAACTATTATATAGAGAATGGATACACAACAAGGTACTACTGTAGAGCACAGGGAACTAGATTCAATATCCTGTGACAAACCATAATGGAAAGAAACGTGAAAAAGAATGTATATATAACTGAATCACTTTGCTGTATAGCACAAATTACCTCAACATTGTAAATCAACTACAATTAAGTTTTTAAAAAAATACTTAACTGTTCACATACAGATAACAAATCCCCCTATTTCTGTTCTTTTGTATAATTCAACAATGGTGATCATATTCTACCAACTTCTGCTTGCAGGTATTAGAACTGTGGTAAAAAATCATTCAGGAACTCTTTTTTTCCCTCCCCAGTTGTTTTGTGCATACAAGATGCTGAATATGACCTGGCAACTAAAGAAATCCTTTGTCCTAATATACAAATTGGAAAAATATTTTCCTGAAAAATGTTTTATTTCACTAAGGACAAAACGAATGAATCAAACCAAATCAATATACTGTGAGAGCAACTAAAAAAGACGACAAAATACAATGGAAAGAGAACTGTAATCTATGTTAAATGGTGCTCCAGAAAGAAACTGCGTATTTAGAGCCTATATTAAGTAACATACACTAAACAGCAACGTAAAAATTCATCACATTAACTTTCCTAAGGCATTCAACAAGTGTAGCACAGTTTACAGCGGCACAAGTATTGGAGGAGCGGCACAGTCTCACAGCAGCCAAGATTTTTTATTACTCTGCTGAGGGAAAAAAGAGGAACATTTCTCCACCTTTCAGACACCGAAGCTTCTATTCCTAGGAACAAGTGGTTGGAGAAGATGGGCGGGGCAAAAGGAGGAAGACCAATCACAGGTCGATTTACAACTCGGGTTCAGGAGAAACACGGATGAGAGCAGCTCGCTGAATGGCTGGCGCGCCCCCGGCTCTCACCAGAAGCACTGCACCTGGGGACCCACCCCGCCACCTCGCCCCCCGCAGCCGTTTCCTACCCAAACAAACCCGGCCACCCCAAAGCAAAATACTACCTACAGGGGGGAGTCTCGTCGTCCCGGTGACGCCCGGGCCGCCCTCCCGCCCCCTCCGAGCGCCGCTCGGTCACTTCGCCCCTCCAGCGGGAGACCAGAAAAGGGGGCGGGCGCTCGGAAACACCGGGATGGAAATGTCAAAACTCTCACCAATTCCTCGTAGCTCCTGTTGTGCTCGTTGCCCTCCCAATCCAACCTCTTCGGCAGCAACTGCAAAGACCCGAGACGCACACGAGTGACCACCGGGCGGGGGGCGGGGGGCGGCGGGGCGGGGGACGGGGGAGCCGGGCGAGCGGCCCCCGGGCAGGGCCGGCAGGGGACGCAGGGGACGCGGCGGGCCGGGCGCCGCCGCGCAGCACAGACCTGGTACTGCTCCAGCTCCTGCACCAGCACCTGCAGCCGAAGAGACGCGCAATTAGGGGGGCGGGGGCCGCACCCCGGGTCCGCCAGGCGCCCTCCTCCCGCGACCCCAGGCGGCGGCGGGGCCGCGACCCCCGGAGCGCGGCCGCCGCCCGCGGGCCCGCACTCACCTGGGCGGCTCTCCGACACGGGCCGGCCGATAGGTACCGAGCGATAAGGAAGTACAGCTCTGCGGGGAGACGGGGAGTCGGGTCAGGAGCAGGCGCGGCGGCGGGGAGGGGGCCGCGGCCGGGGCGGGGGCGCCGCGGGCGGCGCGTCTTACCCGACTCGATGAGGGGCACCGGGCGTCGGGCGGGCGAGGACTCCGCCATGGCCGGGCGCGGAGCCGGGGCGGGAGCGGGTGAGCGAAGCGTGTAGGCCGTGCCGAGGCCTGACCGGACCGGCGTCTCTCTACCTCAGGCGCGCCGCCGCCGCTGCCGCCGCCATGCCGTGCGCGCCGCCAGCGCCGACGCCTCCGCGAAGTAGTGCCCCTGAGGGAGAGAAAGTAGTTCCTCCGTGGGGGGCCGCCGGCGCCACCGGACGAACGGCGGTCGGGCCGCGGCTGGAAGAGCGCGCCTCGCCTCCCTCTCCTCCGCTTCAGGGGGCGCAGGGTGGAGACTATGTGCGCCAGGGGCCGAGCCCCGGAGGAGGCGGCGCGTGGGGGAGGGGAGCGCGCGTGGCCGGGATCCCTGCGCGCGGTGAGAAGGCACCCGGCCATTGTGAGGCGGCGGCCCGACTGCGCTGAGGGGAGGGCGGCAGGGGCGGAGGTCGGGTGGGGGTCGTGCTGGGGCGGGGGCGGGAGAGGGACAGGTCTCCGCTTCGAAGGCCGGAGCGGACCCCCCTCGACGCGGAAGCGGGGGTCCCAGGGCGCGCGGCGAGTGCGGCGCGGTCGCCAGCTTCGGGTTCTCGGAAAGGACCTCACGGACGGTCATCTGGGGCCAGTGTGTTTGCACCCCACGGAAGATCGCTTGCTTCGAAGACGCGAAACCCTTACAACTGAGAATCGTGTCGCCCGCAAAGAGAAGGCCGGCCGAGAAGCTTTCCCCCGAGAGTGGAGGAGGGATGTGGGGAAGTCACAGGATGGGGGTGGGGACCGGGGGGCCGCGGACACTGAGCCTCTGTAGCTTGGAGAGCACAGCAAACGTCTACTAAGAGTCCACGTTGCCGCGTGCAGTAGAAGAAGATAGAATCATGAGGCCGAGCCGCAGTCCTAGGAGAGCCCAGCAGTCTTGTAGAAAGGGTTAAAGAAAATGCAGTACAACGCTGAGGATGTCAACTTCGCTAGTCCGGGAAGGCAGTCCAGGCCGGCGATGACTTAGCCGGATAGGAAGGCGGGTGGGAGGAAGCGGGCAATAGACACGCAGCAGCCCAGTCCCTTGAGGGACACCCGGGGCGGGGCGGGGCGGCGGCGGGGGGGGCGGAAACCATGCGTCACTAGGATGCTCTTGGAAGACAGTAGTAGGATTTGAGGCTGGAGCAGTGCACAAGGGTCCAGAAAATTCCCTTAATGCCGTGGTAGGCTGCGGATTCATTCACTCGGCATAGCCAACGAGCCCTATTCGGAATCCTAAGGTACAACAGCGAGCAAAATACTGTCCTCGTGGAGAGGACGTTGTAATCCCAATTCCTACGCAGTAGAATAACAACCACAGCATAGAAAAGTTAAAGGTAGTGGTTTAGAGCAGACCCTGGAGTGGGACTGACCCTGGGCCTTGCCGGGCTGTTCAGTGTGTGACTGAGCAAATCACAACCTCTGAGCCTCAATTTTCCTCACTTGCAAACTGTAGATAATATTTGTGCCTACTTCATAGGGTTGTGAGGGTGTAATGGGTTAATATGTGTTCTTAGCGTACAGCAAGCACCCTGTACGTGCCAGCTTTTAATTATTTAGACACCACATAGCAGAAGTTTTTATATATGTTTGTAAGGGAGCGATCCAAACGTGTTTGAACGAGTGCATCAGCAGTCTTTTCTTGTATCTGTTGGTTCAGCAAACACTGATGGGGATTGAGATGAAGGAATGAGCTACAGCTTTGCCATCCAAGATTTCAGTGTCTTTTAGGAGAAATGATGCTTACATCGTTGCAAAGAATGACCAGAAGGAAGGTTAACCCACCTGTGGGAGGGGGAGATGGTAGAAGTTTGAGTCTTCAGTGTGTGGAAAGGGATTCCAGGTACATGAACAACAAAGGGCCAAGACATGAATAACATTCCAAGTTTAAGGAATTCAAGTTTAATATGACTACTTGGTGACTTTGGAAGTATGAATGGGACCCATTAAATCAAAGTTTAAATTGGGGGGGGAGTTAAAATTGGGAACAACTGAAGGGTTCTAAGCCAGAAAGGATTCTTTTCATTGTAGGATAGATTTGAAAGGGTTAAGACCAAGAGGCAGGAAAATCACTTAGTCGACCCCGAAAATAGGAAAGAGATGAGATGCATTAGGGCAATCATTGTAAAGATGGAGAGAGAGACGGGTTCAGAAATAGGAAGTTCAGGGCTTCCCTGGTGGTGTAGTGGTTAAGAATCCACCTGCCAAGGCAGGGGACACGGGTTCGAACCCTGGTCTGGGAAGATCCCACATGCCACGGAGCAACGAAGCCCTTGTGCCACAACTACTGAGCCTGCACTCTGGAACCCGCGAGCCACAACTTCTGAGCCCACATGCCACAACTACTGAAGCCTGCGTGCTTAGAGCCCATGCTCCACAACAAAAGAAGCCACCGCAATGAGAAGCCCGCACACTGCAACGAAGAGTAGCCCCTGCTCGCCACAACTAGAGAAAACCCGCGCACAGCAACGAAGACCCAATGCAGCCAAAAATAAATATAAGTAAAATAAATTTTAAAAAGAAGCTCAGAAATAGGAAGTTCAATCAGTAAGATGAGGTTGAAGTGGAATGAGAGGAAAAGTCACAAAAGTCTCAAGTTTGGGGCTTAGTAGGTCAAGGTTGTGCCACCAACTGAGATAGGGCATCCTGGCTAGTTAAATTGTTACGATGGATAACTACTTGGAACAACTTGATTAGTTGAAGTTACAGTGCATATATTCCTGTGGGACAGTATGATCTGATGCTACAAGATTACCAAAGTTAGCAAATAACAAAGACATGAAGAGGAGAGAATTTAACCTTTCAGAGATAGACGAAGGAGTTGCATATTTCATTTTGTAGCAAAATCATAAAAGTAAAAGCCCCAAAACATGTTACAAGAATTTATATCCCAAGCACTGGTCATTGTCCAAAACTGCAATTTTGGTGTGGGCAGCATGGTAACCATTACAAGAGGTCAGAAAAGATGACAGGAGTTTTCCCTTGTACAAGCCCTACTAGTTCCTTTACAACTTACCCTGACGTCCATGACAAGCACTGTTCCTAGGTTTGGAATAGAGACGCAAGGATTTCTGACAAGAGGCAAAATATCTTCCCCCTTCAGCTGTCAAGTGACAGAAACCCAGATTTGACTCCCACTTACAGACAATGAAGAGGAGGAAAGGGGAGAAAACTGTCCATCAGCAACTCCATAGTTGGGACCTGCCTTATTTGAAGTGGTCTCCAAATAAGGCGAGAATCATGTTTGGGTCCCTCACGCAATTGAATCCAAGCCATCCCAAATGCACACACTAAGGTTTGCTTTTGGGTAAATGGAAATAGCTTTTGAATTTCACCACAGGAAAGCTACACGGAAAACTAAATTGTCAAAAAAGTGCTTTGTAAGCAAGGGTTGGAAGATCTTAATGGCTGGTGACATCAGCTATAATGCTGTCACCCATCTCCACTAAAAGGGAACTACTATGATGTTTTAGTCCTTGGCAAGCATCCTGGATACACATCACTGATCTTCACAACGGTCAGGTGCTGTTAATACGCTAACTTCACAACTGAGAAAGCTGAGGCCCAGAGAGACTGAGAAGCGCCCAAGGACATGTAGCTGCAAGCCCGGTGGGACAGTACTACCTTAAACTGAGCACAAGCACTGCAGAATGCTTTCTGCCCTCGCCACATTTCATAAAGGAGGAAATCAGAGCCCAAAGACCAGGGGGCCTAGACAAGATCACACAGCTAGTACATGAGAGAGCTGAAATTTGAAAATGCATAATACGTGCATTATCTCACCACAGGCAAGTCTGAGCTAGACTCTATTATTCTCATTTTAAGAATGAGGAAACTGAGGCTTAGAAAGTTTAAGAATTTGCCTAAGGATGAATCATCATAAAAAAAAAAATTCAGTGGGGCCTTCCAAGTCACCATTTAGGAGTCACAAAGGTATTAAGTGTGAAAAGCACATCTGGAAAATGGTGAGCAAACCAGACTGTTTCCAACAGTTCACATAGGAGAGTGGTCCAAAATGAGGATTAAATAGTAGATTAGGGTCAATTTTAAAAGTAAAAAATGAGGTCGGTCTGTGAGCAGTGGAGATTATGCAAAGAAAATTATGTACATCATTCCGATTCTAATATCAATATGTTAATGCAAATGTCCATTATTAACTGAATTTAGATTCAGCTAGCAGACATCCATGATGCAGGCACAGTATCAGCATAGTTCTGAGGGATGTAAAAAAGTAGATGACGTTGGACCTACAGAACAACGATACCACAAAACTGAATCAGTACATGGAAGTGAATTCAAGTGCACCCAAAGCCCTGCATCATTTCATTCATTCAACAAAAACTGAATTTCTCTAAGGCGGGCACCATGTGGTAAACACTGGCTCCCGGGCTTCCGTAAGATAAATCCCTAGAAATAGAAGAGTTAACATCTTGAGAGACTTCCAGAGGATTTTTTTTTTTTTTTTTTTTTTTGGCTGTTTTGGGTGTTTTTTGCTGCGCGCAGTCTTTCTCAAGTTGCGGCGAGCGGGGGCTACTCTTCGTTGCGGTGCACAGGCTTGTCATTGCAGCGGCTTCTCTCGTGGAGCACAGGCTCTAGGCGCGCGGGCTTCAGTAGTTGTGGCTCGCGGGCTCTAGAGCGCAGGCTCAGTAGTTGTGGCGCATGGGCTTAGTGGCTCCGTGGCTTCCAGAGGATTTTAAAAGGAAAAATGAATGAAGGTGTCTGACTTTGGGATCAGCCCCTAGTCACTCACAGACCTTGCATCTAATTCCCAAGGCCCTTCCTCCCCCTTCTGGCAGTGTCACCTTTCTCTCAGGGCCTCTTCTTCCCTCTAAGTCTAACCCAGCCAGCTGTCCCCTTAATGCAACTTGTCCCTGCCTCCCTCAGCAAATTGTTTCCACATTTATCTCTTGCCTCTCCAGTTCTGCCTCTCCCTTGTTGTTGGCTTCGGTCCCTAGTGTTCCCACATTGCAGGCATTGGCCCGTGTCCGTCTCCAAGACTTACCAGTTCTTCCTTTGAAGTGTTTCTCAGGGCGTTGCAGAAAACACAGGTTGGACATGACCTTGGGAATGTGGGAGTCAGAATCAGAATGCCCCTGTGTTTGAACACCACTTACTAGTTGAGCAACTTTTCTGTGGCACAACGTTTGTTTTTGGTTTTTTAATCATCTTTAAAATGGGGATGACAGCTAACAGATAACACATGTTGAATGTTTCTATATCCTGGGCACTGTGCTAAACCACTGACGTGTATTCTTTCACGCTCATGCAATGGCTGGCGTTGTTTGGGAGTTCTGCCAGAGAGGATGCCTGTAAAACTCTTTGAACAATGCCTCTCTCTTAGCATGATGCTATCACATAAAAATGAGTATCTTTCTCTCCATTCCCTCGGTCACCAAAGAGCCTCCTCCTTGACTCCCCGCCCAATTAATCCTATCACAACTTTTACATTTCCCGAAGCACAACTTGGCATATTCTCTACTCAAGCCGTTCTTGGTCCCTATCACCTAAAGCTGAACTCCTGGCTTGTTTTGAAAGCTGGGTGGGCTTTCAAGGGGGGCTATCCAGGCTCTACCCTCCCCCCGCACTGCCCCTGCTGCACCCCCAGCTGACTGCACTAACAGTTAAGGGCTCTCTTGCCCTCTGGCTTCATCCAGTAGGAGGCCCCAGCGGGAGATGGCAGGGGTGGGTTTCTATTTTCCCAGCTCCCTTCCTGCCAAGCTGTAGGTTAGTGGCGGCTACTGTTCCTCTCCTGGAGGCCACAGTTCACGAGGGACAGCCCTCTTTCCACACAGCAACAATCTCGGGGTTTTGATACCCCTACCTTCCCTGGCCCCCCAGGACTTGGGCTTGTCTTCTGAGTCAGATGGCCATTGGAGGCAGCCCAGGGCGCTGTGCCATCCTTTGCTGATTTATTTTAACCGCCCACACCCTCGTAAATAGCATCATTAATGCTCCTCAACTATCCCAGCAGATTATGCGTTCTGTTTTCTTCCAGAACTCTTATAGGTACTAATTCTCTCCAAAATGATTCCTACCCTCCACTGTAACCCCTGTGGCTGTCCAGAACACCTGCTCTCCAGGTCTCCCCTCTGCTCCCATATTTCTTCCTTGTCTGTATATATCTGTCCTCTAGCCTGAAAGAATCCTTCTAGATCCCCAAACTCCTTCCTTCACAGAACCTTTCTTACATCATTTGGGTCCTGGTTAATCTCTTTTCAAAAATCTTAGAATCATCTGTCTTTTCTATCACACGTGCAATCCGTCAGTAAGCCCTGATGAGCCCACCTTCAGAGGAGATCTTGAATCTAACCACTTCTCACCCAGATGAGCACAGCAACCTCCTAAATGTCTTCCTCCTTCTGTCTTCATCCTGTTACCACCCATTCTCAACAGGCAGCTGAAGGATCCTTAAAAACAGTCAGGTCTGCCCTCCTCTCAAAACACTCCGATGGTTCCCATCTGACTCAGAGGAGAAGCCCAAGTCCCAGAGGCCCCAAGGAGCTGGCCTTCCTGGTACTTCTCTGACCTCTTGTCCCACTGTTCTCCCCTCCTTTGACTCTGCTCTGCCTACACCGGCCACCTTGTTGTACCAGGCACGCTGCTGCCTCAGGGCCTTGGTACTTGCTGTTCCGTCTGCCAGAACCCTCTTCCCCTAGAAAACTGCATGGCCCAGTCCCTCTCTTCCTTTAAGTCTTGGCTCAAATGTTACCTTTCCAGAGAGACCTTCCCTGACTACCCTAAATAAAAGTAAAACTTACCCTCACTCTGCACCCCCATTTCCCTTTTCTCCTTCCTGCTTTCTTTTTTCCTTAGTACTTTCGACCTTCTAACCTACTGTGAAATTTGCTCATCTCTTTTGTTTATTGCCTGTCTCCTCCCACTCTATGAGAGTAGGCAGAGATTTGTGTGTCTTGCTCTCTGAAATCCCTCTAGAGCTACAACCAAGCCTAACATATGGTAAGTACACAATAAATAGTTGTCGGATGTTTAATGAAAAATTCCTTTTGACCAGACAGTTCCTCAATATGAGATAGTTATGCTCTCAACATTCACTCATAAACCTTTTGGATGGTGTGGTGGTTAGACCTGGGGACAGCCCACAAAGTCCTCTTGGCTCATAACATACCTGGAGACCGGGCCCCCAGCCCAGGCTGTTGCCATGAAGACAAGGCCAGCACGAGTAGAGCTTGGAAGGCCGGGAATGCCTTGTCCCTCTCCAGGCCCCAGCCCACAGTGACCCCGTGAGGGAAGGGCCTCCTGGCTTCCCTCAAAGGCAGGAGGAAAACAAAGTTTCAAGAGATGAAGGTGAGTGGAAAGAGAATTTTCAGGAACAGGATTGGAGGCTGCTTTGGGGAGAGGACTGAGCACTCCAGGGATGGAACATTCTGTCATGCCTTTCCCGTGGGCATGGCGTGGCCTCTGCTTCCCTGGCCACACGGCGCCCCGTGCCCCCGGGACCAGCTGGCTCACCACCAGCAGCCTCCGGCCTGAGCCCCAGCTGAAACCGTGCACCTCAGATTGGGACTTGGACCCACGTGCCGGGACTCAACCCAGCCTAAAGCCAGATTTGGACTTGAACCCGGCCAAAACCCACAGTCTTCCAACTGAGGTCACATACCAGGTTTCAGGACTTAATGAAGCTCAGGTTCTTGATGGCTCATCGCAGAAAGTACTCAGCGGGAGACAAAGTGATCGGTTAGAAGTGGATTTATTTAGAGAGAAACACACTCCACAGAGCGTGGGCCATCTCAGAAGGTGAGAAAGGCACCAGGGTATGGGGGTTGTCAGTTTTTATAGGGGTGGGTGATTTCATAGGCTAATGAGGGGGAGGAGTATTCCAGCTATTTTAGGAAGGGGCGGGGTTTCCAGGAATTGGGCCACTGCCCACTTTTTTTTTTCTTTTTTTTTTTGCGGTACGCGGGCTTCTCACTGTTGTGGCCTCTCCCGTTGCGGAGCACAGGCTCCGGACGCGCAGGCTCAGCGGCCATGGCTCACGGGTCCAGCCGCTCCGCGGCATGTGGGATCTTCCCGGACCGGGACACGAACCCGTGTCCCCTGCATTGGCAGGCGGACTGCCAACCACTGCGCCACCAGGGAAGCCCCTGCCCACTTTTTGATCCTTACCGTCGGTCTTGGAACTGTCATGGGGCCTGTGGGTGCGTCATTTAGCTTGCTTATGTGAGCGTATACTGAGGCTCAAGGTCTAGTGGACATGACTTGTCTGCCATCTTGGACCCATTTGTTTCTAATGAGTTTACGTCATGTCCTCGGGCTGTGTCATTCTTTCAAAGGTTGTGCCCTGCCTCCTTCCCTCCTGTTTCCCAAGACAGAAAGCACCCCCTCCCCCCTCCCCCATTCTCCAGCCTCTCCCCTCAAGCTGGCACCGCCTTCTGGGGTTTCCTCAGGGCTTCCTCAGGCAAAGATGAGGAGACCAAGGAAACTGGCTTCGGGACCCGCCCGACAGATGAGCCTCTGGAGCTGCTGGGAGGGAGCGGAAGCCCTGGGCAGGAGGAAGTCTGTAAAGAGGAAAGGACGAAGGGTGGAGGCTGGGGTTGAAGGAGCGCTCCAGGGACCCCGGGTCACCTCGCTGGGGAATACCGCCCTCCTGGGTAGTGCAGGTGGAGTGTAAGCTGGGTGCCTAAGGGAAGACTTCCCGTTTTCTGTGATGATGTTTGACACCTAATTGCAGTAATAACTTCCCTGTTTACAACCTGGAGAAAGCTTCCTGGTCCCTCATTTTCACTTACGGGCAAGTCTGGCCTAGAGCAGGTCAAGAAACCCACAGTCTAACACAAAATAATGTTAATTAAAAAAAAAATTAAAGCCACCAAAGGTTTAAGATATGAATGATGGCAATGATGAGGTTAAGATAATGTTTGAATTAAGAACCCAGAATCTTTCTAGCTACGTGAGAGGGAAAGACTTTATCAACCTACTCCCCATAGGACCCAGCCTAACCTCCAGAAGAACTGGGCTTTGTGTGGGGTTAGACAGGGGTTGGTTTCTTTCTCCAGGCCTTTAAGAGAGCAGAGGCTAGAATACTGACCAGCCCATGGATTCGTACTACTCACACAGAAACAAAATTAATGCAGTCATAGGTAGTGTGAGAATTATCCCAAAGTGGGTATGTTCATTACAATTTTGTGAGTAGATTTATTTTCCATAACAATAACAACTAAAAGATAGAATTTCCTACAACAAACCGATTAGACAAGCTTTGCCAAAATCTAACCTCACAAAGGTTACACATCCCACAGAATTTAATTATAAAGACTTTGCAGAGAGCAGAATATGACAAAAGAACATCTTGCTCTTTGCAGTAAAATATTCAAAAACTCAATTTTATGATGACAAGGTACACTATAAATTAAACGTTTACCTTGATACAGATCTTGGTCCGACATGGCTAACACTTTCTAATTAGTAACTGGAATTACTAGAATATAAGTTCTTCAGCTTTCTCTTTTTTTCTTTATAAAAAAAAGAATAATGACCAGCCCAATACTCTGAATTCTCTACAATCTTACAGCCTTTCAAGGATTCTAACTGCATGGTTGTCTCATTAAGATGGGGATGGATTGACCTATAGGTATAAAGTTCCCCCAGTGGCAAAGAACACAGAACTAAACTTTGCCAGCTACATAAAGCAGGAGACACACAAGCTACCTGCTTGCTACCAGCCAAGCACAGCTTTCAGAGCTTCCTAAGTTCCCCGCAAGAGCCTAGAACCAGCAAAGATTCCATCAGGTGGAAGAAGCTATTTATTTTTTGCCATTCTCCTGGTTGTTTTTTTGTTTGTTTTTTAAAAACCTTTCTGATGCTCTTTCCCACCTGACACTTGAAGCTTTAATGCCCTGCCACCAAGTACAAAACACCCCAGTCGTCTTCTGAATGCATGTATTTTAACACACCATTGGCATGCACCTTCATTTGACCCAAGGGACATTATGTCACAGCCTAAAATAAATAGACAGTTAACACTTGCATCATTTTAAGAATCAACCAAGGCATGCATGAAGTACCTACATTCATCTGATCCCTCAGCTTCATTCCAGAGCTGAACTTTACCCCGTCGCCAGTTCCTGGGGCATAGGGTGTTGGGAGGCGGGATCAGAGGTTGCAGAATAACAAGGAGGTCAGGGACAGGGGTAAGGGGCAGCCTCAGGAATGGGAGGGATGCGGATGGAGCAGAACTCTGTTTCTGAAGTACCTGGGGAAGCTGAGTGTATGCAAACCCCGTGACCCGGCAGTCCCATTTCTCAGATTACACACAGCAGAGATGCATGTTTGTGTTCATCAGAAGACACGTGCAAGTATGTTCATGGCAGAACTACTTATCATAGTTCCCAACCGGAAAACATCCAAATGCCCAACAACTGTAGAATGGATAAAGAAACTGAAATTTATTCATAATACTGGTAAACTATACAGAAGTGAAAATGGACGTTCAACATAAATGACTCATAAGGATTGAGCAAAAGAAATCAGACGGACACAAGCGAATTCCCTGGCGGTCCAGTGGTTGGGACTTTGCCTTCCAGCGCAGGGCGTATGGGCTCGATACCTGGTCGGGGAGCTAAGATCCCACATGCCTTGTGGCCAAAAAACCAAAACATAAAAACAGAAGCAATATTGTAACAAATTCAATAAAGACTTTAAAAATGGTCCTCATCAAAAAAAAAATCTGACACAAAGGAGTGCATACTATATAATTCCACTGATGTGCAGTTCAGAACCAGGCAAAATGAGCCTGTGGCATTAGAAGTTAGGACAGTGGTTGCCTTTGGGGGTGGGGAGAGTGACGGGAAGGACACTTCTGGATTTTGGAGTATGCTCTGTTTCTTAATCTGGGATGTATTATTCACTTGGCGAAAAATTCATTCATCCGTATGCTTATGACTTATCCACTTCTCTAAATAGATGTTACATGTTGATTAAAAGTTTACATTAGAAGAAAAGAAACAAGGAAAAACTTCCATGGTGCCTGTGGTAGTCAGATTTAAGGCTCCCCCCAAATACCCACATCCTAACCCTGAGAATTTGTGAATATATTATGTTACACAGCAAAAGGGATTTTGCAGATGTGATCTAGTTAAGGACCAGGATCCAGATCGGGAGCCTATCCTCAATTACCCAGGTTGGCCGATGCAATCACAAGGGTCCTTATCCAAAGAAAGCAAGAGTCAGAGTCCAAGAGGAGGAAAGCAGAGGTTAGAGATGTGCTTTGAAGTTGGAGGCAGGAGCCGCAGGCCGAGTAATGTGGGCGGCTAGAGGCTGGAAAAGGCCCAGAAACTCACCCTCGCCCAGAGCGGCCAGACGGAGCACAGCTACCCCCAGCACCTGGGCTTTGACCCATTGAAACTCATTTTTTTTCCTTATAAATTTTATTTATTTATGTTTGGCTGCGTTGGGTCTTCGTTGCTGTGCACGGGCTTTCTCTAGTTGTGGCGCCCAGGGGCTTCTCACTGCGGTGGCTTCTCGGTGCGGAGCACAGGCTCCAGGCGCACGGGCTTCAGTAGTTGCAGCACGCAGGCTCAGTAGTTGTGGCTCGTGGGCTCTAGAGAGCAGGCTCAGTAGTTGTGGTGCACGGGCTTCATTGCTCCGCGGCATGTGGGATCTTCCCGGGCCAGGGCTCGTGTCCCCTGCATTGGCAGGAGGATTCTTAACCACTAGGGAAGTCCCTGAAACTCATTTTTGACTTCTGACCTCCACAACTATATAAAATAATAAATCTGTGTTAAGCTACTGTTTGTGATCATTTATTACAGCAGCTATAGGTGCCAGAAGCAACTTTTAAGATCCTAATAATCAACTCCAGTAACGTAATTAATAATTTGCCAAGTTACATGAAACTATTTAATTCATCACTCAAAAATTCCAGACTCTGGAAAAAATACCTCTTCCCTCTCAGCTTAATTAGATAATTCTCAAAAGTAGGTTCAGCTGTGACTCCAAGGTATTTAAAGATGAATGACAAGTTATTTCCATCTGGCCACAGAAAACAGTTGTTTTCTGTTTTTTTGGTTTTTTCTTTGTTTGTTTGGTTTTTAAGTTTGGGCTTCTATCAATAATCGGGGTTCGATCACAGAAAGCAAACCACTGGGTACGTAACAAGGATCTGACCTTCTGCAATTGTGGAAGCTGGTTAAACGGTCTCTGTAAAGCTATCCTCTTGCTTTCTAACGCTGGAGCCTGACGTCCACAGGGCAGGCAGTCGGAAAGAGAAAAAACTGTACGTAAAGTGGGTAGAAGGAGGACAGACAAATCCACAGAGACAGAGGGGAACCGATGTCAGCTCACCGCCAGGCTCCAAATTTGAGGATGTGGTGTCCTGTGAGAGAAGGTAAAGCACTCTTTGTCAAAGAGCTAAGTCACATCTGGAGCATCTGGGGCGAGAAAAGAGTAGCTCCGGAGAGGCTGGGCCAGCAAGTAACCTGCGCAGGTGAACTCCAACAGCACCTGAGTGCCTTGCATAGTCCTGCTGAGTGTAAACCACCACAGGGCTCTGGCTCCACCCCTCCCTTCCCAATTGGACGCAGAATGTCTTTTGTAGCCCCCCCCCCCACCCCTGCAATGAAAACACACAGAGAGGAGAATTCTGGGAAATGCTGTTCAGCTCACCAGGTCGGCCGGCTCATTACAAAGCCACCAGTGGCTGTGTTCTTACTAGCTGGCATCCCTTGAGGAAAATCCCTTCACTTCATCTGAAAGATGGAAACTGTAATAATTTCGCAGGGATCTTCTTGAGACTTAAAAGAAATAATATATGTTCTAGTCACCATGCCTAGAATATAAGACACTCAAATTTTTGTTAAATGAGTTCATTGATCCTTAGATGCTCAAAGAATATACTTTTGGTCTAAATGTACTTCTGGTCGCTCATAAAGATAATTAGCTCTTTGAAATGGTACAAGAATTCTTACATGCAAATTTAAGATTAGTGATAACATCATACATCTTTTATCTATTTCTGGAGGACAAAAAGGTCAGAGGACGTGAAGTTGACTCTGGATTCCACCTCGTACTAGGCACGTGAGCAAGTTAGATGAACATGGTGACTGTGCTGTTAGTGAAAGACAAAAGGGATAGCTCTCACTTCGCAGAGTCGTGTTATCTTAGAAAATGTGGGTACCTGGCACGTAGCAAAGTATAATAAAACCCTTCTTTTTCCCCCTCAATAATGAAAGACTATTTTTGTGGGGTCAAATGCAATATGATGTGAAAACATTATTTTTTTAATTAATTATTATTATTTTTGTTTTTGCGGTACGCGGGCTTCTCACTCTTGTGGCCTCTCCCGTTGCGGAGCACAGGCTCCGGACGCGCAGGCTCAGCAGCCATGGCTCACGGGCCCAGCCGCTCCGCGGCATGTGGGATCTTCCCAGACCGGGGCACTCACCCGTGTCCCCTGCATTGGCAGGTGGACTCTCAACCACTGCACCACCAGGGAAGCCCTAAATTAATTAATTTATTTTTGGCTGCGTTGGGTCGTCAATGCTGCACACGGGCTTTCTCTAGTTGCAGCCAGTGGGGGCTACTCTTCTTGCGATGCACGGGCTTCTCATTGCAGTGGTTTCTCTTGTTGTGGAGCACAGGCTCTAGGCGCGCGGGCTTCAGTAGTTATGGCACGTGGGCTCAGTAGTTATGGCTCACAGGCTTTAGAGCGCAGGCTCAGTAGTTGTAGCGCACGGGCTTAGCTGCTCCGCGGCATGTGGGATCTTCCCGGACCAGGGCCCGAACCCATGTCCCCTGCATCGACAAGCGGACTCTCAACCACTGCGCCACCAGGGAAGCCCAAGGCAGGTGGATTCTTAACCACTACACCACCAGGGAAGTCCCTGTTTTTTTACATTTTTAATTGAAGTATAATTGCCTAACAATATTATATTAGTTTCAGGTGTACAACAATGTGATCTTTTTATGCATTACAAAATGGTCCCATGATAAGTCTAGTTGCCATTTGTCACCATACAAAGATTTTGCAATATTATTGAGTATATTCCCTATGTTGTACATATATTTTGTAAATGGAAGTTTGTACCTCTTAATCTCCCTCACCTATTTCACTCATCCCCCCCAACCCCTCCCCTGTGGCAACCACCCGTTTGTTCTCTGTATCTGTGAGTCTGTTTCTGTATTATGTTTGTTCCTTTGTTTTCTTTTTTAGATTCCCAGAATAGACATTTGCTCATCATCATCATCATCATTTTTACTAATGTGTAGAAAACAGCCTAGAAGCAACCTAAATGCTATCCTCTGTGGTGGCATGTTGGTGGCTCTGTTTTCTTCCTGGTGCTTTTCTATGTCTTTAAAATCATCTACAATAAACTTTACGTGTTATTTTTGAAGCAACGTTCTCCCTTAATAAAACCCCTTGTCTTATTTTCACAAGCCCTTTCCTTTGACTCCACTTACATAGTTTCCATGGTGCCTTCTGCTCCTCCACATATGAAAAAAATACTTAGAATTAGATCCTTTCTGTGTTCCCAAGACCAAGCATGCATCTCACCCTCTCCATATAGTTTTTATCGTTACCCCATCTGTTAGATTCCTCTAGCTCCTCCTTTCCATAAGAGGGACGATTTCTGTCCTAACTCCTGTTATGGTAAACAGTAAATGTATCTTGTGAATAGTTGTACTGTAAAATTCAAATATGCTTAGCATAGGGAGAACGTTTTCTTCTAGCCAGTAGGCAGGGCACACCCTGCCAAAATCAACTCTACCTTTTCAGCATCTGGTTCAAAGGGCAAATATTTCTCCATGGCTACCCTGTAATCTAAATTTAGACACTTCAGCAAAAATATCCACATTTTAAAAATATTTATTTCAAGATTCCAAAGAAATGCAATGCCAAGTTTAACAACGTCAAAGCACGTGTTTTATTAACCAAGTGATGCTCTTCTTTTACTGTTCTTTTGCATTCTTCCCCATCAAATTTTTATCTTGACATTCACCAAGCCTATAGAAAAGTTGAGAGAACGGTAGTAAAGAAACCTTGTATATCCTTTAGGTAGTCCATCAATTGTTAACTTTTTGCCACGCTGCCTTATATTTATTTCACCTGACCCATGTGAAACAAGTCATATACATCATGGCTTTTCATCTCAAATAATTGAATATGTACCTATAACTGGCTGCTCGCCACTCAAAAGCCAATAAAGAGGCAAAGGTGGTGGAAAGGAAAGCTTGCTTTATCTTGGATGCCGGCAACGGGGGACGGGGGAGGGCGGATGCCTGTCCGAAGATTGACTTCCCCCACTGACTGTCAGTGGGCAAGAGCTTTTATAGGCTGAGGGAGGGGCTACATGCAGAAACAGCACAGGTAGCTCTGACGGTCATCTTTTTTTTTCTTTTTTTTAAATTTATTTTTAGTTGCATTGGGTCTTCGTTGCTGCACACAGGCTTTCTCTAGTTGCGGCGAGCGGAGGCTACTCTTTGTTGTGGTGTGTGGGCTTCTCATTGCGGTGGCTTCTCTTGTTGAGAAGCATGGGCTCTAGGTGCGCGGGCTTCAATAATTGTGGCACGCGGGCTTCAATAGTTGTGACTCGAGGGCTCTAGAGCGCAGGCTCAGTAGCTGTGTGTATGGGCTTAGTTGCTGTGCGGCATGTGGGATCTTCCCAGAGCAGGGCTCGAACCCGTGTCCCCTGCATTGGTAGGCGGATTCTTAACCACTGCGCCACCAGGGAAGTCCCTGACAGTCACCTTGAAATGGGTCATCGGTGGTCTGATCAGCATCATCTTGATTGTTTTAAGTAGAGTTGGTCTTCAGTTCCAGGGTCGGTTTGTTCCCACTTCCTTGAGGCCAATTCTTGGAACTGTGGCAGTTTATGTCATAGCTACAGTCTCATCATCATGTGGTTAACTCCTTCCACCTGGCAGGGGTTTCATTATCTATAAGACAGCTCACAGGACATGGCTCAGAATATTATCTGTAGCCCTTAAGAAGGAACAAAAGGTCCTTGACCTTTAGAATTGTTCCTTCCCCAACATTCTCCCCTACCTTTGGTTTTTGTTTTTTTAATTGAAGTATAGTTGATTTACAATATAAGGTAAGTTTCAGGTGTACAGCATAGTGATTCAGTTCTATATATATTCATATTCCTTTTCCATTCTTTTCCATCATAGGTTATTACAAGATTTTTTTTGTTATTTTGTAGTTTTTTATTTATTTTTTATTTTTTTAACATCTTTATTGGAGTATAATTGCTTTACAATGGTGTGTTAGTTTCTGCTTTACAACAAAATGAATCAGTTATATATATACATATGTTCCCATATCTCTTCCTTCTTGCCTCTCCCTCCCTCCCACCCTCCCTATCCCACCCCTCCAGGCGGTCACAAAGCAGCGAGCTGATCTCCCTGTGCTATGCGGCTGCTTCCCACTAGCTAGCTATTTTACGTTTGGTAGTGTATATATGTCCATGCTTCTCTCTCGTTTTGTCACAGCTTACCCTTCCCCCTCCCCATATCCTCAAGTCCATTCTCTAGTAGGTCTGTGTCTTTATTCCTGTTTTACCCCTAGGTTCTCCCTGTGCTAAACAGTAGGTCCTTGTTGTTCATCTATTGTCTCCCACATTTGTTTAGAAATTGACTTTTTGCAAGAGTCCAGGCCATTTGTCTTCTGAACTGTTTCACATTCTGAATTTGTGCAATTATTCTTCATGATTAGATTCAGGCCAAACATTTTGGACAAGATTGTCTCATAGGTGATACCATTTATTTTTCACTGCTTCATATTAGGAGGGGCACAATATCACTCTGGATACTGTGAGGTGATGCCAAGTTTGATTACATTTTTTTTTTAAGATTTAATTTCTTATTTATTTTTGGCTGTGTTGGGTCTTCGTTGCTGAGCGTGGGCTTTCTCTAGTTGCGGTGAGCGGGGGCTACTCTTCGTTGTGGTGCACGGGCTTCGCCTTGTGGTGGCTTCTCTAGTTGCGGAGCACGGGATCTGGGCACATGGGCTTCAGTAATTGTGGAGCACAGGCTTAGTTGCCCTGAGGCATGTGGGATCTTCCCGGACCGGGATCAAAGCCATGTCCCCTGCATTGGCAGGCAGATTCTTATCTACTGTGCCACCAGGAAGTCCCTGGTTTTTTTTTTTTAACATAAATAAAATCATGCAATGATTAATTTGCTTGAGGTTAAGTACAATTTAATTATTAAATTAATCTGCTTCTCTCTCTCTAACAATATTTTGAAAATATTTGTTTTAGTAGCTCCCCTGTGTTTTTCATTTTTTAAACTGCCCTGCTCTTCCATAGGGTGATGTATTAAACACTTGACAAGATCTGGGATGTCTACTCATACAGACTGAATATTTGAGTCCCCCCTGTCCAATATTCCTATACTGAAACTTTACCCCAAGTGTGATGGTCTTAGGAGGTGGGCCTTTGGGGGGTGATTAGGTCATGAGGGTGGAACCCTCATGAATGGGATTAGTGCCCTTATAAAAGAGACCCTGAGAGCTCTCTTGCCCCTTCTACCACCTGACAAAACAGCTAAAAGATAGCTGTCTAAGAACCAGGAAGTGGACTCTCAACAGACACCAAATCTGCTAGCACTTTGATCTGGACTTCCAGCCTCCAGAACTCTACTAAATAAATGTTTGTTGTGTAAGCCATCCGGTCTATAGCATTTTGTCATAGCAGCCCAAATGGACTAAGACAACTAGCCCAAATTTTTCTTAATCAAAATCCCAGTGAAAGATGGGAAAAACATTTGCAAATCATGTATCTGATAAGGGATTGCTATGCAGATTATGTAGAGAACTCTTAAAACTTAACAGTAAATAACCTAGAGATTTGTCCAAGGGTTTTTTTCTGCCTCTGGGCTGTACCAACTAGATTATTTCATAATGTTAGGTTATAACATTTACTTCAGCCTCCTATGAGATTTTTTCTTTTCTTATGTTTTAGCAGATCTGTCCCTCCCCCATATTTTAGCTTTCAAAGTTGATTCATGTAAAATAATTTATGTATTAAGTCATGAAGCTAGTATTAAAATGAACTCCCTTGAACACACCATCCAATTAAAGAGTTAGACCATGATGGGAATTCCCTGGTGGTCCAGTGGTTAGGACTTGGTGCTTTTGAAACCATGCATCTCAGATTGGGACTTGAACCCATGAGTCTGGGACTCGAACCTGGCCCAAACCCACAGTCTTCCGACTGAGATCACACACCTGGTTTCAGGACTTAATGAAGCTCAGGTTCTTGATGTCTCATCGCAGAAAGAATTCAATGAGAGACAAAGTGATAGGTAAGAAGTGGATTTATTTAGAGAGAAACACACTCCATAGACAGAGTGTGGGCCATCTCAGAAGGTGAGAAAGGCACCAGGGTATGGTGTTGTCAGTTTTTATAGTGGGGGGTAATTTCATAGGCTAATGAGTGGGGGGAGTATTCCAGCTATTTTAGGAAGGGGTAGGGATTTCCAGGAATTGGGCCACCACTCACTTTTTGATCATTATGGTCTCCTTAGAACTGTCATGGAGCCTGTGGGTGTGTCACTTAGCTTGCTGATGTGTTACAATGAATGTATACTGAGGCTCAAGGTCTAGTGGAAGTCGATTTGTCCACCATCTTGGACCCATTTGGTTCTAATCCTTTTATGTCATGTCCTCAGGCTATGTCATTCTTTCAAAGGTTGTGCCCTGCCCCCTTCCTTCCTGTTTCACTTTTACTGCCAAGGTCCAGGTTCAATCCCTGGTCAGGGAACTAAGATCCCAAAGCTGAGTGGCACAGCCAAAAACCAAGACAAAACAAAACATGATCAACATTGTTGAAGTTAACCTCCCAATTTTATCCCCTGCTTGGCCCCCAGAGGTACCCACTGGCCTGAACTGTATGTTTATCAGACACTGCTTTGGTTTTTAGTTATAAATAGTTTTACTAGGTATATAGGGTTCCTTCCATAGCATACTGTTTAGCATCCTTGGTTCTGAGCTTTGAAAAAATGAGATCATATGTAGCTGTATCAGCTGAGATCTCTCCCAAAACAAACATCCACTCTCATCGTTCAAAGGAAAAGATTGTATTGAAGGAGGTACAAGTTGGGGCCTAAGTTGTGGGAACCAAGAAGGACAAGACCAGAGCGGCCTTGCAGAGCAGCCAAAAAAAAAAGAGGACAGAGATCAAGTGGATGGAAGCAAATAAGTGAAAACCTGTGTATGCTTGGTTGAGATTTTCTTTCACTCCATATGGTAGTGTTTCTGTTTCAGCCTTGTTGCATGTGACTGCGGTCCATTCATTTTTAAGAACTGTTTAATATGCTGTTGGATGGATGTACACCATGTATTAACCCATTCTCTTGTGGACGGACGTCTGGACTGTTTCTAGTGTTTTACGGCTATGAACAATGCATGCTGCTATGAAGATTTCTGGGATAGTGGGTGGAAGGCTTTGCCTGCAACCAAGAGTCTCGTTGAAGCCGGGAAGAATCCTGGGGTTTTACAACCTTTCCTGGAGCAGAGATGACCCAATCACTCCAGGGGGGATTCATTAGCAGGACAACAGTTTCTGTTTTTCATTTTGCTAAAATACATATAACACAAAATTTACCATTGTAACCATTTTCAGCGTACAATGCAGTGGCATTAAGTGTGTTCACAGGGCAACTGTTTATTAAAGTAGTAAAATTGAACAGGTAGCTCGCATTATTGATTTTTTTTTTGCGCGGTACACGGGCCTCTCACTGTTGTGGCCTCTCCCGTTGCGGAGCACAGGCTCCAGACGCGCAGGCTCAGCGGCCATGGCTCACGGGCCCAGCCTCTCGGCGGCATGTGGGATCTTCCCGGACCGGGACACGAACCCGTGTCCCCTGCATTGGCAGGCGGACTCTCAACCACTGCGCCACCAGGGAAGCCCTGTTTTTTTTTTTTTAGCTGGCATTATTGTTAAGCCGAGGTTTCTCCCACAAATTTTACACACAGAGTATGTACAAATTTTCAGATATCTTGATTTATTTATGAGAAAGGTACACACAGTTCTGGGTAGAATTTAGCTGAGAAGAGAATACAAGTTTGGGTTTAAAAAAAAAATCTCTTTTGGGAATTCCCTGATGGCCCAGCGGCTAAAACTCTGTGCTTCCACTGCAGGGGTCACAAGTTCGATCTCTGGTCAGGAAACTAAGATCCTGCAAGCCGTGAAGTGCGGCCAAAAAAAAAATCTCTTTTAATAGATTTTTTTTTTCTTTTGAGCAGTTTTAGGTTCACAGCAAAATTGACTGCAAGTTATGGAGAGTTCCCTCTACCTCGTGTCCCCACACATGAATAGCGTCCCCTGATATCAGTCAGCATCCCTACCAGATGGTACTTTTGTTACAACTGATGGTGCTGCACTGACACATCATTACCATCCAAAGGCCATAGTTTACATTAGGGTTCACCCTTGGTGTTGTACAATCTATAGGTTTAGACAAATATCTAATGACAGCTATCCATCATTATGGTATGACACAGACAAGTTTCACTGCCCTAGAAGTCCTCTGTACTTTGCCTGTTCATCTCTTTCTCCTCCACTAAGAGTGCAAGTTCTTATTTTCATGTTTCCTTTCTTTTCCTAAGGGGGCCCCCAAACATGAAAGGTGTGGTGAATGTAAAGGAGGTCTTAGGCTTATGAAGCAGGATGTGATGAAGTTAATTTAGCCAATCCCCTACTGAGAGACACTGGGCTCCTATCAATTTCCGCCATTACTATCAATACAAACATTTCTGCCATTAACATAAAAGAATCTGAAGAAGAATATATGTATATGTATAACTGAATCCCCTTGCTTTACACCTGAAATGAAGACAACATTGTAAGTCAACTATACTTCAGTAAAAAAAAAGAAATGAATTGATACATGCAATAACATGGATGAATCTCAATCCCAAAAACATTCCTGAGTGAAAGAAACCTGTTACAAGAGTACATATCACGTGATTCCATTTACATGAAGTTTTAGAATAGGCACAGCTAATCTATGGTGGATAAGGTAAGACTGGAGTGGGAGTAATGATGGAACAGGAAGGGGTGTGAGGGGATTTCTGGGGTGATGATGATTTTCTATATCTTGACTGGGGGGGGGTTGGGTTACACAGGTGTGTCTCATCAACAGTACACTTGAGATTCGAACATTTCAGCAGATGCAAATTTCACCTCAAAAGAAAAAAATAGAACCATAAACAAATATTGAACTCTAATTAATTATATGCATGCTGAAGTATTAGGGGGAAGTGTCCTGATGTCTGCAACTGACCTTGAAATAAATGAAGAAAACAAGATGAATTGTTGGTTGCAGGGAGGAACGGGTAGAGGAACAGAAAGATATGCAATAAAGCAAGTATAGTGAAAACATCAATTGTAGAATCTAGGTGGTGGGTACATGGGTGTTCTCTATAAAATTGTCAACTTTTCTGTATATCTGAAACTATCATAATAAAATGTTGGGAAAAAAACTGTACCACAAATTGGGGAAACAAAACTTTTATTGGAAGGTTAAAATTGAGCCATATAAAACTGAAATAAAACTCAAGTTCTAGCCATGCAACTTTCTAGCTAGTTGCTTAATCTGTGTCTGCTGCAGTTTTCCCATATATTATGTGGACATGATTCTTCTTTTGTAGGGTTTTGTGAGAATGAAATTAGGTAATATACTTAAAGTATATTAAAAACATAGTGGGTAAACAATGAATGGGTGCTTTTATATTCCTCTTTGTGACTATAATCTAAGAGTTCAAAGAAGACGGCCCTCGATGCGGATTAGAAAAATCTAAGGAGGCTTCCTAGGAGGTGTGATTTTAAAGAAGAGTAGAATTCAGGCAGAGCAAATCAAGGGCTTTCCTGGTGGAAAAAAAGCCTGAGGAAAGGCCTAGAAACAAGAATGAGTTCACGTGGGCAAGTTTGGTGAGAGGCGAAGACCCTGCATTTTGTCTTTTTCAAAATAAAATTAAAATATCTGCGTATGTCAATCTCCTGATAAAGGAAGACTTGAACAATTTACTAGGCACCCATGAACACTTTCAGGGGCAGGGTCTTTACATGTGAAGTGAAGACAATTTTCAATTCCGTTGTCTGAGAGTAGAATTTTACTGTCTACTGCTCTACAACTTCCTGGAAACAAAATTTCATTCTCTTTACCCTCTTTGCCAAGAGATGCAGGACCTGGCAGGCACTGAAGCTGCGAACAAGAGTCCTTTCTCGGGCTTCCCTGGTGGCGCAGTGGTTGAGAAGCCGCCTGCCAATGTTTGGGGAACGAAGATCCCAAATGCCACGCGGTGTGGCCAAAAACAAAAACAAACAAACAAACAAACAAACAAAACACGCCCTCCAAGGTGCAAACCGTCTCCCCTCTCAGCCTCCTTTGCTGTCTCACTTCCACCCTTGTCCTGTGTAGTAGGCAGGACGATGGCCCCCAAAGGTGTCCACGTCCAAATCCTGGAACCTGTGACTTTGTTACTTTACATGGCAAACGGATTTTGCAGATGGGATGAAGTTACAAATTTGACACAGGGAGATTCTTCCGGATAATCTGGGTGGGCCCAACGTCCTTGTAAAGAGAAGTGAGGCAGGAGGGTCAGAGGCAGAGAAAGATGTGACGGCAGAAACAGTGGACAACGTGATGCAATCGCTGAGGGGCGGCACACAAGCCAAAGAATACAGGCTGCCTCCAGAAGCTGGAAAAGACAAGGAACCAGAATGTCGCCTAGAATCTCCAGAATGAACGCCGTCCTGCTGACACCTTGGTTTTAAGCCCAATGAGACGCATCTCAGATTTCTGACCTCCAGAACTTCAAGGTGATAAACTTGTGTGGTTTTAAGCTACCAATGTTGTGGCAATTTGTTCCAGCAGCCAGAGTTAGCTTTTATTTATTTTTATTTTTAAAAATAAATTTATTTATTTTTATTTTTGGCTGTGTTGGGTCTTTGTTGCTGTGCGCGGGCTTTCTCTAGTTGCGGCGAGCGGGGGCTACTCTTCGTTGTGGTGCGCAGGCTTCTCATTGCAGTGGCTTCTCTAGTTGCGGAACACGGGCTCTAGGTGAATGGGCTTCAGTAGTTGTGGCGCGTGGGCTCAGTAGTTGTGGCTCATGGGCTCAGTAGTTGTGACTCATGGGCTCTAGAGTGCAGGCTCAGTAGTTGTGGCGCACGGGCTTAGTTGCTCTGTGGCATGTGGGATTTTCCTGGACCAGGGCTCGAACCCGTGTCCCCTGCATCGGCAGGCGGATTCTTAACCACTGCGCCACAAGGGAAGCCCCAGAGTTAGCTTTTAAAAGTATAAACTGGAGCACATTGATCCCCTTTTCAGTGTTTTCCCATCACACTCGGAACAAAACCCAGACTCTTTCTGTGATCTGGCTCCTGCATACCTATTTCTCCTCAGCCCCTACTGCTCTCCCTAACCCTGATTAAGCCTGCCTTTAATTCCTGGACTAAACCCAGCTCATGTCAACCTCAGGGCCTTTGCACTTGCTGTTTCTTCTGATCAGAATGCTCTTCCCGCAGACCCTCACATGGGGGGCTCCTTTCCTCTATGTCTCTTCAGAGATGCTGCTGCCCCAGGGCAGCTTTCGCTAAACACCCTCTGCAAAATAACATGGCTCCATTTTCTAGAGTCTTGCCCTCATTTTGTTTTCTTTATAACCTGACTTCCTGAAATTATCTCACGTATGTAGTTTTCATTTGTCTCCTGCTGGCCTCCTCAGAACGTAAGCTCCAACAGGGCAGGGAACTTGCCTGTTCACTGAAGTATCTCTCACCTTACCCAGACACAGGGGCCATCCTAATAACCACATGTTGAATGAGTGCATGACTCTATCTTCCTGATCACACACCGTTGTTTCACCAGTGAGCCTTCCACTGATAAATCATTTTTCATGCAACAAGAGCAAAGAGCTAGATCGTCAAGCATATCAGGTCACTGATTACTTTATTTCCAGTGCTTCCTGCCAGAGCTGGGGATAAATCAGCATATAGCCCCCAAACCAGTCATGAAGTAAGTAAAAAAGGACCCTAATTCAAAAATATACCCCCTAGGGGACTTCCCTGGCAGTCCAGTTGTTGGGACTCCACGCTTCCACTGCAGGGGGCCTGGGTTCGATTCCTGTTTGGGAATGGAAGCCATGAAGCACAGCAAAAAAACAAATAACCTCCCCTTCATCATGCAGCTGAAGGCTTTTAAAAAACTTATCTTTGGGCTTCCCTGGTGGCGCAGTGGTTGGGAGCCCGCCTGCCGATGCAGGGGACACGGGTTCGTGCCCCGGTCCGGGAAGATCCCACATGCCATGGAGCGGCTGGGCCCGTGAGCCATGGCCGCTGAGCCTGCGCGTCCGGAGCCTGTGCTCCGCAACGGGAGAGGCCACAGCGGTGAGAGGCCCGCGTACCGCAAAAAAAAAAAAAAAAACCCAAAACAAACAAACAAACAAACAAACCTTATCTTTGGATATTCAGATGCCTTGCCTCATCCTCAGACACTTAAGCCCTTTCGCAGCTTTTGGTCTGTCTACGTGGAGACTGTAGTCCTCTGTGAAAGGGATTTTTTTCTTGGAGGGATTTAGGGAAGGGTAAAGGAGGGAGGGTGAGCACAGGACTATAAGAGATGTGAATAGATTCTTTTCAAGTGACCATCTTCTCCTTGAATGCCCCCTACTCGTCTTTTACGATATTTTTATGGATACTTGAAGATTTCTTTCCAGAGCCTTTCATCCAAAAGGAACTGTGACAGAGCAGATGGTGGAGATGTCCATACTGAAATGCAGAGGGCACACTGCTGTTTAATGGCAAACCGTTGTGAAGTATACTGTTCCTCTTTCCTGCCAAGGCATGTCTCACCAAGGGTTGACTGCAAGATCTTCTTCAGAAACGTCTTCAACTTATCAATAAATTGCTGACGCTGCTGGAAGCTGTAACCTCCCATTAGCTGCCACTCCGTTCAGTTGTTCTGAGTCAGGTACCCTTCTCTCCTCAACCTCCATGACCCTGATTCTTGGCCAGTTTGGGGTGGGGTGGAAGGGAGGTGTTAAAATTACCCGGAGAAGACCTAAAGCTCTGACTTTGTTCAGGACCCCCAGACCCACCAAGGGATTTGTCCAGTTTACCCTGAAGTGGGAACCCCAGCCTCTTGGTCCTTTTTTGAGACTCTCTAGCTAACCTCTAAAAAAAACTGATCTGGACCTGGATTTCTTTTTCTCTCCTTGGTTTCAAAAAGTTTTTTACAAAAGTATTATGGACTTGCTTCAGTAAATTCAAATCATGTAGACATAAATCAATTCAAAAGTTAAATTCCCTTTCTAACCATTGCTCCCCTCTGCCTTGAAGCCCTCTCTCTGGGGGGAGTAGCCACGGTTAACTGTTTACAAGTGCCCTTATTCCATGCTCATCCAAATACATTCATGAGAACGGCATCATATTCTTTTTAGCCAAGTGCTATTCCATAATACGGAACAATGATGATATACTATAATCTATTGTTGGATATTTGGACACTATTACAAATTCTATTACATTGAATGTTCTTGTATGTATATCCTTGTGCAATTGTAGTATGAGTAGATTCTTCAAAAGTAAATTGTTAGGTCAAAGGATGTATTAAACACATTCAGAGAAACAGAATGTGTAATATATATAGAGAGATTCATTTAAAGGAATTGGCTCGCGCAGTTATGGAGGCTGGCAAGTCCCAAGTCTGCAGTTCAAGTCCCAAGACCATCTGCTGCAGAAAGCCCTCTTGCTCAGGGGAAGTCAGTCTTCTGTTCTATGCAGGTCTTCAACTGATTAGATGAGGCCCACCACATTATGGAAGGCAAGCTGCTTTACCCTAAGTTCACCGTTTAAAATGCAAATTTCATTCAAAAACACCTTCAGAGAAACATCTAGAATAATGTTTGACCAGATATCTGGGCACCATGGACCAGCCACATTGGCATATAAAATTAGCCATCACAAAAGATATGTTAATTTAAATTTTTGATAAGTTATTACCAAACTGTGCTCTAAAAAGGTCATTCCAATTTATACTTTGACCCAGCAAGTGTAAAGGCATGCCCTTAAACCCACATCCTTACCAACATGAAATATCATTCTTTTTCATTTTTTAACCAATCAATAGGTGAAGATGGTATCTGTTGTTTTTATTTGCACTCATCTCTAGTGCAGTTAAAACTATTTTTTACAGAAAATAACAAATGTTATTTGTTAGGATGTGGAGAAATTGGAACACTGGTGCACTGCTGGTGGGAATGTAAAATGGTGAAGCCACTGTGCAAAATCGTATGATGATTTCTCAGAAAATTGAACCTAGAATTACCATATGATCCAGCAATTCCACTGCTGGATATATACTCAAAATGACTGAAAGCAGAGATGTAAACAGATATTTGAATACAGACGGTCCCTGACTTATGATGTTTTACTTATGATTTTTGACTTTACAATGGTGTGAAAGTGATACACATTCACAGATTTGAATTGTGAATTTAGATCTTTTCCCGAGCTAGCAACATGCTGCCTGATACTCTCTCGTGATGCTGGGCAACAGCAGCCACAGGTCCCAGCCAGCCCCGCAATCACGAGAGTAAACAACCGGACACCAACAACCGCTCTGTACCCAGACAACCATTGTTTTCCACTTTCAGTACAGTATTCAATAAATTACAGGAGACAGTCAACACTTTATTACAAAATAGGCTTTGTATTAGACGATTTTGCCCAACTGTAGGCTAACGTAAGTGTTTTGACCATGTTTAAGGTCAGCTAAGCTAAGCTAGGATGTTTGGTAGGTTAGGTGTATTAAATACATTTTCAACTTAATGATATTTTAAATTTAGGATGGGTTTATCAGGATGTAACTCTATTGTAAGTCGAGGACAATCTGTACTGAAGTTTATAGCAGCGTTATTTACAGTAGCCAAGAGATGGGGGCAACCCAAGTGTCCATCAACAGAAGAATGGATTAAAAAAATGTGTTACATACATAAAATGGAATATTATTCAGCCTTAAAAAGGAAGGAAATTCTGACACATGCCACAACATGGGTGAAACTTTGAAGTTATGCTAAGTGAAATAAGCCCAAAATGACAAATACTACATGATTCCACTTACATGAAGTACTTAGTCAAATCCATACAGACAGAAAGTAGAATGGTGGGTGCCAGGGACTGGGGGGAGGAGAGAATGGGAAATTATTGTTTAATGGATACAGAGTTTCAATGGGGAAGATGAAAAAGTTCTGGAGATGAATGGTTGCAGAACAATGTAGATGTACTTAATGCCAAGAGAACTGTACACTTAAAAATGGTTGAAACAGTAATGTTATGGTATGCATATTTTCCAATTAAAAAATAACTATTTTTAAAATTTGTATTTCTTTTATGAATTGTCTTTTCATATCATTTGCTCTTATTTCTGTTGAGTTTTTTCTTTTTCATATTGACCAAAGGAATTCTTTCTATACTTTGGACATTTAACAGTTTGTTATACGTATTGCAAATATTTTCTCCCTCTCTAACATTTCTCAGATATTTGTTTAAATAACACCAAATAAAAGTTTAAAATATTACAACATCAAATATGCAGCTTTTCCTTTATGGCTTCAGATTTATTACTTTGTGGAGAAAGGTAGGCCTTCCCCATTTCATAATTATAAAACTATTCTATACTTTCAGAGTTTTTCTATATTTAGATTTTTTAATCTATTGGAATTTTTCTTTGTGTGTAGTGCAAGGTAGAGAACCTAATTCACTAATTGATAGTTTCCTAAATGGATGGCCAATTGGACTGAAACTTTTTTCTGAATGGTCTCTTCCTCAGTGATTTGAAATGCCACAATTTATCATAAATTAATGTTTTGGCCTATTCTGTTTCATTGATCTTTTTGTTTATTTCTGCTCCAAAATCACATTGCTTTTAATTTTTTAAAATATTTATTTATTTATTTATTTGGCTGCGCCAGGTCTTAGTTGTGGCATGCGGGATCTTCGCTGCCGTGTGTGGGATCTTTAGCTGCGGCACGCAGGATCTTTGTTTTAGCTGTGGCATGCGGGACCTAGTTTCCCCGACCAGGGATTGAACCCGGGCCCCCTGCATTGGGAGCGTGGAGTCTTAACCACTGGACCACCAGGGAAGTCCCTCACATTGCTTTTATTACTGTAGTTTTATAGGACATTTTGATATCTGGTAGGGCACGGACCCCTTATTCATATTCTTTTATCAAGAACTTCTAGACTAGTCTCACAATTTTCTCTTTCTGATGAACTTTAGAGTCAGATTTCCAACTCCTGATGGCAATTCTACCGGCACTCTGATTGGAATTGCATTACATTTTTAGATATAAAGACCTGACCCCCTTAAATATTGACTCTTCTTAGGAACGTTGTATTCCTCATCTATTCAGATCTTTCACGTCCTTCAGTCAAGTCATATTTTTCTTTGTAAAGAAAAATGCCCATTTTAAAAAATACATTTATTTATTTATTTATGTTTGGCTGCACTGGGTCTTCGTTGCTGCGTGCGGGCTTTCTCTAGTTGCAGCGAGCGGGGGCTACTCTTCGTTGCGGTGTGCGGGTTTCTCATTGCTGTGGCTTCTCTTGTTGCGGAGCGTGAGCTCTAGGCACGTGGACTTCAGTAGTTGTGGCACGTGGGCTCAGTAGTTGTGGCGCATGGGCTTAGTTGCTCCGCGGCATGTGGGATCTTCCCGGACCAGGGCTCGAACCCGTGTCCCCTGCACTGGCAGGCGGATTCTCAACCACTGCACCAAGCCCCTCTTATTTATCTTTGAAGCCAAAATGAACTAAATACTAAATTCAACTAATTTAATTGAGCTAATATGAATAAAATGTTTTTTTTAGATTTTGGGATAAACAGAGCCTGGATACTTGGCAAAGGAGCACACTGCTCTTCTGAACTTCGGGACTCAAAATGGGTCTTGGCCAGCATCAAAAACGGGCATTTTTCTCTGGGACTTCCCTGGTGGCGCAGTGGTTAAGACTCTGCCTGCCAATGCAGGGGACACGGGTTCGAGCCCTGGTCCGGGAAGATCCCACATGCCGCAGAGCAACTAAGCCCGTGCGCCACAACTACTGAGCCTGTGCTCTAGAGCCCACGAGCCACAACTACTGAGCCCACGTGCCACAACTACCGAAGCCCCCGCACCTAGAGCCCGTGCTCCGCAACAAGAGAAGCCATTGCAATGAGAAGCCCGCGCGCCACAATGAAGACCCAACAACGCAGCCAAAAATAAAATTAAAAAAAAATAAGATAAATAAGAAGTGAAGCAAAAAGTGAGAAATCATGCTACAACAGCTAAGACTGTCTTTAAATATATTTCTTGTGAAAACCCAAATCAGCATTGGTGGAAATTATAATCTTGCATATTTTAATACACAGCCACATCCTTATACAGACACATCCAAGCATGCAAGACTTTCAGCTTTTCCTCTCTATGAATCATGCATAAGAGTAGTGTATTTAAATTTTTTCATACATAATTGAATGTATCATTAGCTTTCATACATTTTTCAACTTGAATTTTCTCTGGGTAACAGAGTGCTTTCAGAGATAAAATGTAATATTAACAGAATTTACAGTTATGAATTAAACCTAAAACACAGCAGTAATCTTCACAGTTAAAGATGTAAGGAAACATTGCGGGACTTAACCAACGCCATAGTCTAGTAAGTACCACAGCCAGATCTTATGAGTAAGAGTTCTCATTTACAGCGCTCAACTTAAAGTTAGTTCAATCAAAGGTATTTTCTGGGCTTCCCTGGTGGCGTCCGGAGCCTGTGCTCCGCAACGGGAGAGGCCACAACAGTGAGAGGCCCGCGTACCGCAAAAAAAAAAAAAAAAAAAAAAAAAGGGCCTCTCACTGTTGTGGCCTCTTCCGTTGTGCAGCACAGGCTCCGGACACGCAGGCTCAGCGGCCATGGCTCACGGGCCCAGCCGCTCCGCGGCATGTGAGATCTTCCCGGACCGGGGCAGGAACCCGTGTCCCCTGCATCGGCAGGCAGACTCTCAACCACTGCGCCACCAGGGAAGCCCCCATAAAAGATTTTAAAAGCTGCCTGGGAAACCCATGGAATTTCAGCCTTCCAAGAGACAGAGGGTTCATATAATAGATATCCTTCGTTTAAAAGCTCACTATCGAGAAGAACGAGGTCCTTCTTCTACTTCATTTAAAGAGTTCCTTTATAAGATTCACTGTCACAGATAAAAGCTAGTAACATTCAAAGATCCCCAGACTTAAATTCATAGAATATTCAGGAAAAGGATTTAAAGAGTGATACTTAGATGTATTCTTTTACACCTTGGCTTTGATGAACTTTCTTTTTACTCACATCTTTTGCACAGACTTTTTATTTTGGTCTCTGGTATTCAATTCTTTAATGCTTCCTATCTAATCTAATGCTATTCAATAAACTTGAGCAAATGTTTTACTTAAAAAAAAGAAATCAATGTGGAATCAGCATCCGAAGGTAATATGTTGATGCTAAAGATGGAACTAGCCACACTGGATTAAAAAGAAAAAGAAAAAAGTAGCTTCTCGTTAAATTGAATCTGCATGTAACTCCCTGACAAAATGTGTAAAAGACCAAAGATAAATTAATAATTTTTACTACCTATGTAAATATCTGCTTCCTGTGCATTTTGTTCACTTTTAGGTTCCTATTTATAGATACTATTTTTAAAATATCCATCCTTATTTGCTTCAAAATAATAAGGATGGTCTAGATTAGCAATGGTTGGATGGCTCTGGGGACTGGTTAACTAGAATATGGGGATTTAGTATACTGTGCTGCTTCTGAGTATGGGTAAAATTATCCTTAATTAAAAAGAAAAGCTGTAATGGCCAAATTATGGCACAGCCATACAATGAACAAATAAGCAAACATTAAAACATTTTACAACTAAAGAAAAACCCAAACATATATGAAGAAAATTCAACACGGTGAAAATAATTACTTTCAGCTTCTGGGATTAAATGATTTTACTTTATTTTTGTTTTTTTAACAACCCTAAACATTTATGATCTGAAAATCAATTTGTTACTGAGCTGCTTCCCATTATCTATTTAAGACTCTTCATCACCTATTTAAGCTTAATGTCTTGAAACTCTCAACCGTCTTGCCATTATGTATTTTTACTGCAAACTCATGGAACAACTGTGGACTGTGATAGGCAAATATATATTTAGGGTATATCTGTATGCATTAATAGAAATCACCCATATTTTAGTTTCACAATGCTTGTCTTAATGGGGAAAACGTCTAAATGACAAATTACATTCTTGAAATAAAATAGTATGCAGTGCTTACAAACGCTATGTAAGTATACTCATTAACCTAGGATAAAGTTCACACAGTATGAGAAAGATTACAAACCAGGATGTAGCAGGAATTCCCTGGCCGGCCAGTGGTTAGGACTCCATGTCGCCACTGCAGGGGGGCATGGGTTCAATCCTTGGTCGGGGAACTTGCAAGCCGTGAGGCTCGGCCAAAAAAACAATAACAAAAAACACACCAAAAAACAAACAAAAAAAAACACGGATGTATAATGACACCAATTTTGTAAACTTGTAAAAACACAGAAAAGGATCTGAGAAAAATGCATCTTTAAACAGTTGCCTAGTGAGTGAATTATAATTTCGGGTGTTCTTAGCTTGTCTGTTTCCTGAGTTTTTCCCCCAGTGAGCACGGATTGCCCCTGTACTGAAATTACACACACACACACTTCTCCCTGCCCCCGCCCTCACACTTGTATCCACACTTACCAAACACCCAGACAAGACTCCTTTCCCAGGGCCTCCGTGATTATCATGCATCTCCGCATCAGGCACCAGGTTCCATGCCTTAATTCCTGATTAGTCTACATCTGAAAGGTCAAACTCAACCTCAAACAAGCCAAGAGAATGCAGGGTTCTTGCTAACTGCCTTTTCTAGTTAACAAACGAGACTGTCTGATTTGTTAGCATCATTACTAAACAGTTATCTTCCTTGTCCTTCTAGGACATCTGAACTGACCTCCACTCAACCATTCCTATCACTCGGTTCTCATTCAACTAGTTGTTGAAAGGGCAAGAAATTAACTTTTTCTAAGTACTGATCCCAGAAAAGATGCCTCAACGTGTTTTTTGGTTTTTTTTTTTTAAAGTAATTGTTTTCTTTTGACAGCTGAAGAGAACACCCACTTGAGGGTTCACTTTATCATTAAAAAATCATAAAAGGATGCTTAAGGCAAGGATCTAGAAGTACTACATTCCAATTTTCTATAAGAGGCAATTTCTTTTAGGTATCAATCTATACAAGAAGTGAAAAAACCTTACCTGTTGTGCTTTTTAGAAAATTAATTAATCTTTTTAAACATATAACTAGCAATGAGCTCAGAATAAGAAAATCTTTGCATCTGTAAACATTTATCACATTCCTAGGGGTGGACGGTTGGGTAATACGAAATGAACACTGCCAGATGGGTTACAGGGTTAAAATTCACTAGTTTTTTTCCCCATTGGTTTATTTTTTAATTTTTAAATATTTATCTATTTGGCTGCACCAGGTCTTAGTTGCAGCATGGGGGTTCTCAGTCAAGGCATACGGGATCTTGCTCCCTGACCAGGGATCGAACCTGGGCCCCCTGCATTGGGAACGTGGAGTCTTAGATCACTGGACCACCAGGGAATTCCCCTTATTTTTTTAGCTAACCCTTTAACTGCAACAAGTAGCTGCTAGAAATTCTGGTACCAAAAAATCGCATGAAGTATACATACACACAGCAAGAGAAAATGTTTCAACTCCATTTAAATTTGCATATCCAAACAGTCTAACAAAACTTAGAAACTACAGGCAAATCTGCTTGCATCACTGTTTCAGGTCCTCCACCAAGAATTTTCCCACTCCCCAAGAGTTGCCAAAGCCCTCTTTTGGGTGTCATTTCAACCCAAATCAATGTCCTCTGCATTTCTTTCTGTAGTTTCATGTTTTACGATGCCACACCTCACCGCTGTGAGCTCTGTTCACACTGGGCATTCCAGCAGCACACAGCCCTTGCAGAGTTCTATGATCCCCCGGGACTCGTCGTTAATCTTTGGCCAGGCCACACAGCAACGTAGCATGTAGGACCTTAGCTCCCCAACTAGGGATTGAACCTGCAGCCCCTGCACTGGAAGCTCAGTTTTAACCACTGGACCACCAGGGAAGTCCCCCCAAGGACTGATTTTTAAAGCATTCTTCCCTCCTACTAATCAAGTCCACAGGCAAAATAACATCAAACGTAGAGTTCTAAACTTCGTTCCAAGGCCTCTCCCTCTTTAGTGGTGACCTTGGCAAGATGCCATCTCTGGCTCCACTTCTGCATTTGCCAAAGCAGCAGTGTCCAGTACCACCTCTAAAGACTATTTAGACGGCAGAACAGAGGGAAGGACTTGCATGAAAGCGAATCTCGAAAATACACAAATACAAACCTATAAGATCCCGTGCTAGCTTATTCAGTATTTATAAGCGTAGTTCACAGGAAGAGTGAATAATTAACAGGGGACTGATTTCCCATTAAACCAATTTAGTCACAAAAGCATCTTCAAAGTACACTGTTGAAGTATTACAGAAAAAATGAAGTATTCCACTCTTCCAAAATTTTATTAAGACTTTGGAAAAACAAATGTGAAAATTCTTTAAAATGAAATTTAAACCACAACTTAATCCATGTGCTTCAAGAAATTCTTTCATAGTTGAGATTTTATTTGTTGTTTTGAGGATCAGTACACAGACATTTCAATTTGTACACAATTCTCAACATACGTACCAAAAACCTAAAAAATCATGTAGTTGTGATTCTTTTCTGAACAGTTATTCCAGTGACTTTCCAGCTTAAAATTTGGGGGCAAATTTTCCTTCACAGGATATCAAGTACCAATATCTTCAAATATTGATATGCTGTTACATCGTAAGTCCCACTAATTCACAATTTAATATCACATACACTACATACTCAAATTGTCAATCGTTCACAGCACATTAACAGTTACTAGAAGAACTGGACTACCACGACCGAAGATGTTACAGAGTGCACAAAACTCTGCCCAGGAGAGCCAAGATCAAGGGGTGAGTGGTTTGCTTTAGGAAACAATTCTACCAAAAACAACGTGGGAAGAGAAGTAATTTAAAGTGTTTAAGACATTAAATGCGCAACTGACTCCAAACTGCCATGTAGTATGCTTTGTATTATAGGATATAAAAGCTACCCTCCATCTGTGGAATGTTAAGCTGACACCCAAGACAATCAAAGCCTCCCATATTCAATATCCCACTATTTTCTGGTTGTACCAAAAAATAAACAACCAGCAAATGATTTCACCTCTTAAAAAAAAGCATTTACACTTAAAAAATGGGATGAGGTGGGATTCCTTCCTTTTTAAAAATGTTTCTAGAGCTACTAAAAAACTTGCATTTACAAAATAGTTGATAAAAATATTCCTCTGGATTGTACAAGAAGGGAAACAGGGACCACTGATAGGACCAGGTGTGTGATATTAATCAGACTTGGCTTCTTTCTCTCCTGCTTCATCAGAAGCTGGGCTCTGCAAAATCAAAGGAAAAACAGTGATAGAACATTTGACTTCTGTGTCAGTGTTATAATGTTAGAGATATTTAGCATTTAATACAGTGTAAGTTTTACTCATTACTATTATTAAGTCTTAACAATACATTCAATCCTCATTATTTGTAGATTCTGTATTTATAAATTTACTGACTCACTAAAATTTATTTGTAACCCCAAATCAATACTCATGTTTCATGTTCCATGGTCATGTACGTACAGATACAGAGCAGCAAAAATATGAGTCACCCGACACAGACATTCCCAGCTGAGGCCCTTCTGCCTTGTTTCAGCTGTAACACTGTAAACAAGTGTCTTTTTCACACTCTGTTTAGTGCCACACATTTCACATTTTTTTTGTGCTTTTGGTCAACAATGTTTACTAGACAAGTATAGTGCTGTCCAGTACTATGTGCTATGCAAGAAGCTTGTGACGCGCCATGTGGAGAAGACACACGTTAGACAGCTTCACTGAGGCACGAGTTATAGTGCTGTTTCTGTTGGCCCTGAGTTTAATATTAACTTACCCAAAACATACATTAAACAGACACACATAAAATAAGGTTATGGTTTGATCTGTTGATGGAAATGTTGTGATGAGAACATTTTGAGAATTTCCACTATGAGCAACTGTCCAGCATACAGAGCAACCTTATAGAACACAACCATCATGAATAACGAGAATCAACTGTAGTTGATAAAAGGGCTCAGAAGGCCTCATTCTCCCCTTATAACTGGATTAATTTCATCTTACTATCACATAATATTTGACTTGGGGTTAGATTTAGGAATTTGTGACTGCAAATCGGGGGAGTAAGTAGTTATTACGTTAAAATCTGATCTATAAATATAAAAGTCTAAAAATTAATATTCTATTTATATTTTCTGCTTAGCCAATGTTAAAAAAAAAAAAGGCTTGGCTTAAAAAGTTATTTACCACAACCTTGCAACACACTTTTTTTTTTTAAGGTAAAACCTCTTTTTCTCAGAGCTTAAAAGGATAAAGATTAAGGACATCAATCTTTTTAATTGCTTAATCTAAGTTACTACTTAATCCTAGACAAGTGGCTTTTAAGAAAAATAAGCCTTCTTTATTAGAAAGTGGGAAAAATAAGACAAATGAGAATCAATTAAAAAAATTTAAAGCAATATCCAGAATATAAAAACCAAACAAGATTATATTAACAGTTCTACAGATGGCAATTTGGGGGAAAAAAAAAAGACTAGAATATTTGTTTAAAGAAAACCCCTAGGTCATGTTAAAGAAAGAAAAATGTGTTATACCATTTAGTAAATTAAATCTTTTTTAAAACTCACACAAGCAATTAAATTAATGAACCCTATATACAATAAAGATCATGAATCTGATTTTGAAATTCTGAATACATTACAATTTCTTGTTCACTCACTTAAAAAAACCCATTTACACATATATTTTCAAATAGGATCTAATGCATAAAAATAATCTGTCCATTCACTTGGGAGTTACTGTACAAAACTCTGTTCAATATCCTAAAGGATAAAGACTGCCTTATCTGCTACATAAAAATATAGTTTATTATCTACTCTTCAGAGTCAAAATGAACAACACACAAACACTTCTGACCTCCTCATTTTTAGTTTCTCCATTTTCTGCAGGTAAGTCTTCTTTAGTCTCTTGGTTAGCCACTTCAGCCTGCTTTCCCTTTGCTCCCCTTTTCCCTTTTGTTTGCACTTTTTTGTCGGACGATTTATCCTGTGACAGAACAAGAATATATTTTAAGTATCAACTCTGCACTTACTAACATTTTCTGACTTGCTAGAGAGATTGCATCCACCGCAGTTGCAATGTTAATGTGGTCGTGTGTCACTCTGAGTTACAGGACACACCTTAAGGTCCACCCGCAGTAATCAGGACCACACAGCACACTGAGGAGACCACTAACAACACCTGCACACCAAGCGTCATCAGACTTACAACAATTAAACCTAATTAAACCTAAAGCCTCAGCTACAACCCTTCTCCACTTTCTCAATTACCCGCTATTCTCTAAAGTTCCACATGAGAGAACAAATGAAGTGAAGAAATGCTGGAGGAATCGCTTCCCCAATATAACCCTACCTACCCCCAAACTCTTTAAGCAGGAAAAATAATCAAAACCACTGTCTTGACAAGATGGTTACCCTCACAGTTAAGACCTTTCACCTGAGAAAAGCACCATGTTGTTAAGGTCAGACTGACTACTCTACTACAGTTCTGCTACAGTTAGTCCCTTGATATCATATAAGAAGTAGCTAAAAGGATCAATTTTGAGTTTATCGTTTTCATTTAGGTGTTTGAAGAACCTGAAAAGCACAGGTGTTAGTATGATGATAAGAGATTCAAAGGTTAAGCCACTTTAAAGTAATATAAAACAGTATTTCTGGACACCATCAACTGGGAAGGAGACACTTAAGTATTTCCTGTAAGTAGAGAATGTAGTTAACAGCCAACTTAGATAAGACCAATAGTGACCGATACTTCTATAATGGCATTCCATACATGAATGCATGACAACTACTAGTAATTCAGTATCTTTAGAATAATAAATTACCTAAACAAACATATTTGGGACAACACCGCTACATACATTGCCACCATGAAGTGTGACAATCGTTTCTGTATTTAAAAATGATTCTTTTATAATCTGATTTCTTTAGATTTCTCATTAATTTAATAACCATTATCACAGTAACATAAAAATGTAAAACCTGAAATGTGAAAACAGAACTATGCAATAGCCTGGACTGAAATAATACCATTTTAACTATCAACAGCCGGAAAGTGACACAAAACAAAATAAATCAACACGTCCGTAGTATGGTAATCAATACATCAAAAGCTTTACCTCCTTTTTAAGGCTTTAAAACGATTCGGTTATGAAGACAAAGATATATTATTGAAACTAAAAGGGGAAAAAGGCTCCTCCCCTCTCCCCATCATTTTTCCTTTGGGAAAACTGAACTGACAGGTTTGTTTCTCAAGAAACACTGACGTGAAAACTTACCTGTTGATTATAACTGATGTCCCAAACCCAACTGGAGGTAAATTTGAACTGTTTTCATTAAAAAAAAATTTTAGGGCAAATCAAAATACAGACGCAGGTAAATAAAGAAAGAAAACTTTGGGCTTCCCTGGTGGCACAGCGGTTAAGAATCCGCCTGCCAATGCAGGGGACACGGGTTCGAGTCCTGGTCCGGGAAGATCCCACATGCCGCGGAGCAACTAAGCCCACATGCCACAACTACTGAGCCTGTGCACTAGAGCCCGCGAGCCGCAACTACTGAGCCCGCGTGCTGCAACTACTGAAGCCCATGGTCCTAGAGCCTGTGCTCGGCAACAAGAGAAGCCACTGCAATGAGAAGCCCGCACACTGCAACGAAGAGTAGTCCCCACTCACAACTAGAGAAAGCCTGCACGCAGCAACGAAGACCCAAGACTGCCAATAAAAATAAATTTTTAAAAAAATTAAAGAAAAGAAAAATTTGAGAAAACAGGCATAGTATTCCATCCAATCAGTTTATTTAAAAAAGCAAATAATAAAACGTGTAATAATAAAACAGTACACTGTTCAAGCAGACTTTTTGCAACAAGAGCCACTATTTTTCCCGCCTACTCTTATTTCTCATACAGAATTATCCCATTATTTTCTGGTGTAAGAAATTTCAAGTTGACATACTACGCCTACACCTTCCTTGAACCCTCTTAAAAAGGATCACAAAACAGAACTTTCTATTGAAAAAACGTTAAGATTTTTACACTCAGCTCTGTACAATGTTTAAAGAAAGAAATGAAAGGAATCTTTGATTATGCAGTGTTTATCTTTCACCTACACTTTTAGGAAAGGGGTAATGACGATAAGGATTTTGGGGAGAGACTTCTAATAGCAAACTCTCACTTAAGTTTTGAGTAAACAGAAAGTAATCACACCATGAATCTCCCCTGAAGAACAAGGAAGAGCTTTGCAGAGGGTGGCATCAATGCTAAATCCAAACACAGAGTTACAAATAACATGCACACATTTAGCTTTTCCAACTTAAACGTTTTCAAACCCACATATATATATCCAACAACTACCCAAAGACCGGCAATGTGAATAAAGCAATCATGGATCTATTCTAGAGCAGCAACCATGATACTATTCACGATAAAATAACTTAGTGAACTCCTATACATATAACGGTATATAAAATACTTTTAGAAGACTGTTAATCATGTTTTCAGAGAACACAGCTCTTGATCTACCCCTGGACATAAGATATGTCCCCCTACCTTGCCTCGAGCACCTTACATGCAAAAACTTACACATTCCCTATCTCCTGGCCTCAGTCCTAGCCTTGCTGATATGGTCAAAAGAGGAAGTACAAGCACGCAACCAACAGAGGACCCCTAACCAAAACATACACAACACAAAGAATGGATTTCCCTGGTAAGCGAAAGTTATTCTTCAATATTTTTAGCCGTCTTAAGTTTCCCAAATTCTGCAGCAGCATTAAGGTGATACATTATATTCCCGTAAACCGGGATGATAACTACATCTACTGTATTTTACCCAAACCAGAAAAAGCATTGTTTATTGAAGTTACTATAACATAGAATTAAAGTGATAAATAAGGTAACACTATGACTTTTTAGGAGACTATGACATCAAACTGTAGTTGATTTCGAGATTCTCAAAGTCAAGATCTCAGCTGCTGGCAATGCGCGTGAGGTAGCACTGCAGCATTTCGAAGACACCACGATCTCTTAAGGTGAGTGTGAAACCTACCTTTCCTGCCGCCTTTTTTGGCTTCGTTTCCACTTTTGCAGGAACCGGTTTCTGAAAGGCAAAGATAGCACTGAGTTTCTTCCCTGGGTACAATCCCACGGAAAAGAGAGGTCACGGGGCTCGCTTTACTTACAGCTGACAACCTCGCCGATCTCCTCTTGGGCTTTGGGAGAAAAAAAGGAAAATGAGCAAGGAATGCGGGGTGCGGTGCAAACCGAAACCACCCCCGGGAGAGAAGAGGAGCGGGTTCTTACCTCCTCCTTCGCCGCCCCCTCGGCGGAGCTGACCTGCGGGAGAAAGCAGACGGCGAGTGGACGCAGCCCGCAAACAAAAGTGCCCACGAGCCCAGCGCCCGCCCGCCCGCCCGCGAGAACAATGCTCGGCCGCGTGACGTCAGCGGCTTCCCGCCGCCGCGTTCGAATCTCCCACCCTGCTCCTCGGGCCGCCGAACGTTCCAGAACGGCGCGCCCGGGGCCGCCGTACGCCCGCCCGCCGCAGGTCCGGACGCCTCGCGGGCCCAGCGCTGCCGAGAGCGCGGCAGGCCTGGGCCTCGCGGGGCGCCGGGGCCGGCCGGGCGGCGGAGGGGGGCGTGTGAGGGCCGCGGCCGCCGCTCACCTTCCTCTTGGGCATCGTCGCGGCAGGGCGGGCGCGTGCCGGGTGCCTGCGGGCCGCGGCGCGCCGAGAGCCTTCGTGAACCTGGGCTGCCTGGCCGCTGCCGCTCCTCCCGCCGCCCGAGCTGCTGGGACCCGCGGCGGGGGCGGTGGGAGAACCGGATGGAACCGGATTGGGAGCCCGCCCCCTCCTCCCCCCGCGTCCCCCAGCCGCGGGCTCCCCCTCCCCGTCGGCCGGGCCGCCCCCCGCCCCCGCCCATTGGCTACGGGGCCCACCGCGCCGCGGCCCGGGCCCCGAATAGGTGAGGCGGGCCGTCACTCGACCACTGCGCCCCGCCCCCGCTCTCGGCGCCCCTACCCGCCCGCCGTCTCGCAGGGCCCCAGACCCAGGCGAGGGGGCGGGGCCCCACAGGCAGCTCTCGCCTCACGGTAGTTTGTTTGAAGCTGAGCTGCAAAGTGCGGTCTGCGCGCCGATTGGCGGAGGCCCGCCACGTGGTTGCCGGGTGAGCCCGCTCACCACCCTGCTGGATACCTGAGCGCCCGTCAGCTCCCGGAAAGCCCCAGGATAGGGTCTCTCCCCTCTAGGGTCAATTGGATCTCACAGACTGGGAAGGGAGAGACAACAGGTTCAAGTACGAACCAATTTCTCCCAACTCAGTCAGTAAGAAAGGCTATCTAATAGGTCTCCCGTCTTGCTGGCCTGCGGGAAATGGGTCCTAGTGCGCAGGAGCGGGAAGGGAGGCCGTGGGAAGGAAAGTCGGCGCGGGCACGCGCGGGTCTCCAGTGCGCAGGCGCGGGTCTTTGCGAAGGCCATGGAATTGCGGCCCGGCTACCATACAAGGTTGCTCGCGGTCCGGCCTTTCTGTAGCTTCTTTTAAGTCATCCGTCCTTTGGGGGGCCGTGGGTGCAGGCGGTTTGTCTCAGGAGCATAGTGGGCGTCTGAGTCCCGGCCCCCACCGGCCCTAGGACGCGGACCCACTCTCAGACCCCCTGGCCGGCTGATCTACTGTGCAGAAGTGAAACAGGAAGCACGCCCATCCGGCTCCTGCCTGTTTTTTAACCACGTGGCTCACCTAAGCACCTTTCTGAGGTGGAAAGAGCTTCAGGCTGGGGGGTCTGAGCTGGGAACCCCGGAACCTGTGAGGTCACATGTTACCCAGTTTCTTTAATGAATAAGAAAATTATGTTTAGAAGGACTGATTCAGTTGGGTTAATGCAGAAAAAGATTTTAATCGGAAAATTGTCAGCTGAAATTCATGGAGAAGAAGAAGAGAAAATTCATGGAGTACTTTGAGTCCGAAAATTTGGAAACAGACTAAATGTCCACCATTTGAAAGGCCCGGAGAAACTATGACACCTTCACCTTCACGTAGTAGATTAATGAGCTACGTATTCTAGTCATTCGAAAAAGAATGAGGCCGCTCTTCACGGAAGAAGTGAATTTTGAAAACCACTAGTCAGACTCTGACTCCTGATCAGTAACTCTAGTGCCTTCCCTTCTCATTCAAGAAATTATTGGACTTCCCTAGTGGTCCAGTGGTTAAGACTCTGCGCTTCCACTGCAGGGGTCGCGGGTTTCTGGTGGGGGGTCTACGATCCCGCATGCTGCGCTGCGCCGCCAAAAAAAAAAGAAAATAAAATCTCAAGTCCTTAAAGTGACATATACTCCTCTGCCATCTGGCCCACTTCAAACGGTTTTCACCGCTGCTTCCCTCGGTTCACCTTCCCAGCCTCAAGTAGGCGGGGCAGTCCTGCTTCAGGACTTGTCGCCTGCTGCTCCCTTCGCCTGGAATGCTTCATGCACTGCGTCAGACCAGTGCTGCTCTATTCCTCATCCCCTTTGGATCTTTGCACAGATGTCACTATCTCATTGAGGCCTTTCTTGGCCTTTCAGTTTAGGATTGCAACTCCCCATCTCCAGTTATCTGCACAGCATCTATCGAGACTAAACAGCTATATTGAGTATAAAGTTATACGTTCATTGTATATTTCAGGAAGATGCACAAGGACGTGGTGCCAGTGGTTGCCTTTGGGAAGAACAATTGGGGGGAGTAGGGTAAGATGGAAATTTATCCTTTTCTCTCTCTCTCTCTTTTTTTTTTTGCTGAGAACACTAAGTTTTTTCTTTTCTTCTTCTTGAGATCCATTCTGGCAATCCTGTCCCTCTCTAATCTCCCCTTTTTCTGTTGCTTCCTTTCACATCACCTTGCATATTTCCTTTATGGCTCTGATCACATTCTGTAATTGCTTTATGTGTTTAGTTATTTGTTGCCTGTCTCCCTCACAGGAGTATGAGTTCCATGAGGGTAGGAGCCCTGTTAATCTTGACACCACTTTGTTCCCAGAAACTATTACATGTTTGTTGAATTAGTAAGTTTTTTAAATTGAAGTATAGTTGATTTACAGTGTTGTGTTAGTTTCAGGTGTACAGCACAGTGATTCATTTATACATATACATATATTGTTTTTCAGATGCTTTTCCCTTATAGGTTACTTTTCTTTATTTTTCCCCTCTCCTATTTGCATTAAAAAATGATAGCATCAGAGAGTCCAAGTTTGTGGCACAAACATGTAGTGAGCACGTTCCCTGTGCCAGTCATTGTGATAGGCCCTGGGGTAGAGAGACTGAAGGCAGGACACTGTTCCCAAGGACTTGGGGTGGTAGTTTAGTGGAGAGAATAAAGTACACAAATTGACCTGGCCTACTAAGGGAAAGGGGAAGCCAGAGGAAGAGGGACAGCACATCTCAAGGCGTGCAGACTTAACAGAACGTGACGGCCGTCCAGAGCCCTCAGAATGGCACGGATGGGCCCATCGACGGTGGAAAGTGAAGATTAAAGAAAAGAGGCAGAAAAAAGAAGGGCAGCCTGCAGAAAGCATTTGATGCCAGGCTAAGGGGTTTGGCCATTATCCAAGGAGTGGGAGACATTGCAAGGTTTGGGTTTTTTTGTTTTGTTTTGTTTTCTGCTGTGCGGTTTGTGGGATCTTAGTTCCCTGACCAGGGACTGAACCTGGGCCCTCAGCAGTGAGAGTTCGGAGTCCTCACCGCTGGACCGCCAGGGAATCCCGTACGGTCTTAATTAAGGGATGATGTGCTGAGATCTCAACCTCATGAAGATCTTTCTCCCATGAGAACTGAAGAGGCACGAGGCCAGAGGTGAGAGACTTGCGGCCTACAGATGTTTGCTTTGGTCGGGATTTTTTTAAAGTTGCCAAAACAAGCACGTGGAGCAACCGAGAACACAGTAGGGAAACTGTTAGTATCTTTTCAAAGCTAAATAGATACTCCATGACTCAGTAATGCCACTCCTAGAAACATACCCAACAAAAATGCTTAGGCCTGTTCACAAGAAGACATGAAATAGAATATTCATATCTGAGCTATTTTATAGGCCCAAACTGGCAGCAACTTGAATGCCCACCAACAGGAGAATGGATGAATAAATGGAAAAGTATGAACAATAAGAAACAGCTGTCTGCAACTGCACACAAGAGGTGGATGAATCTCACAGGCACGATGTTGAGAGAAAGATGCCAGCCCACAGTACTTGTGATCCTGTTCATACACTGTACTGAGGCAGGCACAACGAATATAGTCTGTCTGAAGTCAGGATAGTAGTGGGGGTAGGTGGGGGGGGGGGAGTGACTGGAACAGAGCAGCGGAGGGCTTTAGGGAGCTGGCCATCTTCCATTTCTTTTTTTTTTCTTTTTTTTTTTTTTGCGGTACGCAGGCCTCTCACTGCTGTGGCCTCTCCCGTTGCGGAGCACAAGCTCCGGACGCACAGGCTCAGCGGCCATGGCTCACAGGCCCAGCCGCTCCGCGGCATGTGGGATCTTCCTGGACCGGGGCACGAACCCGTGTCCCCTGCATCGGCAGGCGGACTCTCAACCACTGCGCCACCAGGGAAGCCCCATCTTCCATTTCTTGATCTGGATGTTACTTGTAACTGTTGTGTTCGCCCTGTGAATATTCATCGAGCTGTGCACTTAATGTATACATTTCTGGCTAAATATCAGCAGTAAAGTTTTAAAGACTTTTTCGGCAACATGTCAAAATCAGATGATTTCACATACAAATTGAGCTCTTCAGCTTCTCCTGGCCTCCCTTGTGTGTGCATTCCACAGGCTGCACTTGACCTTATAACTTGCAAGGAGGCTTCCTTTCTCCAGAGTGCCAGGGTCCCAGTGCTGCTGATTTTTCTCACCTGTGTCTTCTGCCGAGCCTCCAGAGGCAGTTTGAGATGCCTGTGTGTGAGCGTGCGTGATTATAGATGCCACCTTTTATATTTCTGTTTATTTTTGGAAGAAATATTTATGTGGCTCAAAATTCCAAGTGCAAAATGATTGCTGAGGGCATCCCTGGTGGCGCAGTGGTTGAGAGTCCGCCTGCCAATGCAGGGGACATGGGTTCGTGCCCTGGTCCGGGAAGATCCCACGTGCCGCGGAGTGGCTGGGCCCATGATCCATGGCACGTCCGGAGCCTGTGCTCCGCAATGAGGGGGCCGCAGCAGTGAGAGGCCCGCGTACCGCAAAAAAAAAAAAAAAAGATTGCTAAGAAGTCTCCATTCCACTTCTGTCCCCCCCAGATGTCTGGTTCTCTCAAGGAGGAGCCAATGTTGCTGCTTCTTGTGGATCCTTCCAGACATATTTTATGCACATACAAGCAAATATATGTGTATATATATTTTTTTCCTTCCTTTTTCTCATTTTTCACACTGTTTGACAACTTGCATTTTTCACTTAATGGAGTTTGTTTCCTACAAGTACTTATAAGATTCCTCCTTCTTTTTATTGCTGCATTGTAGTCCACTGTATAGATGTGCCAAACATTTTAAAACCAATTCTCTATTGACTGGACTTTTCGAATTGTGCCCAGGCTTTCGTTCCCACAAAGGACGCTGCAGTGTATAACCACGTATGTACACGTCACGTGGCACGTTGTATAAAACAACAAAATGTTCTTGCAAGTCCTGACTTAAATTATTTCTATTATAGAGTTCACTTACGTCTTTGAAAACTTAAGATAAGGTTGGAATGTTTAATGCTTAGAGGTTTTAAACAACTATAAATCTGAAACTAACTTTTGAACCCCCAAATCTCTACAAAACCAATAAAATGTAAACCAACAGCATTAACATGAAGAATGAGTTTTGCTAAAAGCAAACTGCTGCACGCCTATGGTGTTTGGCCCATATGATCTCTGTGGCGTTTGTTCTGGCACCTTATGTGTACAATTGACAAGCGATCATTCATTCAGCCCTTTGTGGTGCGACTTAGGTTTCGTGTGATATAGATAACACCATTTATGAATTAAAATCATCTATAGTTTTATAGATGCTTTTACAATTACCTGTAAAACTGTGGAAAGCTGGCCCCACTTGGGGCCAAACCTAAACACGCACCCAACACAGGCACAAAAATAGGCAATGCTTGGTCAAAAGTAGCAGTCTCTGCTGGGTGATCCTGAATGTCGACGATCACCTGAACACACAAAATTTAAAAAAAAATCCCCAAGAGGGCTTCCCTGGTGGCGCAGTGGTTGAGAGTCTGCCTGCCGATGCAGGGGACACGGGTGAGTGCCCCGGTCCGGGAAGATCTCACATGCCGCGGAGTGGCTGGGCCCGTGAGCCGTGGCCTCTGAGCCTGCGCGTCCGGAGCCTGTGCTCCGCAACGGGAGAGGCCACAACAGTGAGAGGCCTGCGTACCGCAGAAAAAAAAAAAAAGAAATCCCCAAGAACCTTCAGGACCTTTGTATACATTCACAGAAGTATGCTTACCACCACTCCACCCTGGGGTCCACGTGTCCCGCTTTGGAAAATCACGCGTTGATTCAGCCTGGTCGATGAGGAGCTGATTGCAGGAATTTTAGTTTATTTTATTCATTTATTTATTTTGGCTGCGCTGTGCAGCATACAGGATCTTAGTTCCCTAACCAGGAATGAACCTGTGCCTGCTGCAGTGGAAGCGTGGAGTCCTAACCACTGGACCACCAGGGAAGTCTCTCTCTTTTTTTTTTCCCCCAAGGGATTTCAGAAAAAAGAATTACAAGCATAATGTAGGGCAGAATTGGTGGTGAAAGACAAAGTTAAACAGTTTGCCTACCCAATGCCAGGTGCTGTCCTAGACCTAGGGATATAGTGGTGAACACAAGAGTCAAGTTGCCTGTCCTCATGGGGCTTCCATTCTAGTGGGAGTACAAATAAAAAAGGTAATGAGATTCCTTCACAGGGTGACAGTGCCTTGAAGGAAGAAAACTGTCACAATATAGAATGTGCTGGAGGCACACTGAATGGGGCTAGTAGATGGGATAGTCAGGAGGGGTCTCTGGGGAGAGAAGTGAAGGGTAAGATGACCTGGCCTCTGGGGGATCTGAGGGAGAAGCCTCTGGACAGAGGAGACAGCTCCTACAAAGGTCCTGAGGTAGGATTGACCTTGGCGTGTTGGAAGGAGAGATTAATTAACTACGTGTTGTAGTTAGAGAAGAAAGCAGTGGCCAGGATGTGAGGGCAGTGGCGGAGCTATGAAGGGGACTTATGTCGCTGATCTGGACTCCAAGTAGAGGTCAGGCTGAGAGGTTGGGATGTGAAGTCTGGTTGCTGGGAGGAGGCATGGGAGACCAGACGAGACATTTAATGTTGTCTACGCAATGAGTGAATAGGATGTTGGCTGTGGGGATGCAGATCAGTGGAGGGAGGGATTTGGGATGTGTTTTGGTGGAGGTAACTGGCAGGATTCTTCAGTGGATTGGGTGGGAGGGAGAGGAGGGAGAGTTTCGGCTAGGAGTAATAGAAACCCAAATCAGCATAAACAATAAGAAGGTGGATTACCTCCCATGACAGAGTGTTCCAGACTGGGGGATTCAGCGGCTTACTGTATTATCACAGTCTCAGGTTCTTTTCTGCCTTTTGCTGTGCTCCTGGCTGCTATAGACTCCTTCTTCTGAGTTGGCTTCATCCTCAGTCTGGAAGTGCAATTCCAGATGTCACATCCAGATTTATAGCATCCAGGCAAAGCATGTCTCTTTTCCCAGAAGCCCTCACTTGATTGCCTTTACTTACTGGTCAGAACTGGGTCACATGCAAGGGGGGATGGGATACTCTTAGAGCAAATCAAGTCCACCCCTCGAGTCGAGGGTAGGGCCAGGAGTAGAGGGCGTGGATGCCTGAACAAAATACAGGCCCTGTGAGGAAGGACAAAGAAGGGAATGGGCTGATCATCATCTGTGTCCTGTAGGCTGTGACTCACAGCCTCACTCACCAGGTTGGGGACACAAGGGGCTTGAGGGGAAGCAGGTGGGTTTGGTGTTGACACTTTGAGTTTGAGGTGCTTAGGGAACATCCAGTGTTCAGCAGGCAGTTGGATCTACAGGTCTGGAGCTCTGGGGAAGGACACAGCTTGAAAGAAATGATGTGCTGTGAGGGCTGAGACCACAGGTATGTGGATAGTCAAATAGGGATTGGAAAGTGTCTACTACACTGACAACTAAGGATGTCACTCACTGTCCTGATGGAGCAGTTTCAGTGAGTGGTAGGGAGGGAACCAGACTTAAGTTAAAGAGAGTAGAAAGGGAGAAGTGGGAAGAGTTCCAGACCCTATTGCGCTGTGCTGAATTGTACTGTATCCCAAGAAGCCCAGTCTCTGGGCCAGTTTGTCCATGTGGTGAAGATGGAAGATAAACTAGGGCAGGTGTGAGCCTGTGAGCAAAAGGTGCGAAGGGAGGTGATGGTCAGGGCACTTGAATGCCTATTGTTCACTGCTCTGCTGGATATCCAAGTTGCTGCAGAAAGATGAGATGCAAAGGACGCAGATGAAAGCAAAGATACAGGCCCTGATACAGGAGCTCTCAAGGACCACTATGCTCAATGAGTTGGCCAGAAATGCCCCAACACAAACAAAGAGCCCAAAGATGACTACTAGACATAGAACTTACCATGCAGTATATATTTCTAGCCTGCTTGCAAACTTTACGGATACATGACTATATAAATACTTGTTATTAGATAAGATCATTGGAATTATTGTTATAAGCTTTCCCTTCCAGCAGTCCACAGTATCGATTGTTATTTTAGAAAGAACACTAAGAAAAAAATTGGAAACTGGAAAATTGTCACATTATTCTTTCCTGCTCCCTAGTTGAGTTTGGCTTTCCAAATATGAAAAGGAAATATCTTAATCTGTTTGGGCTGCTGTAACAGACATGCCATAGACTGAATGGCTTATAAAAGACAGAAATATATTTCTCACCATTCTGTAGGCTAGAAAGCTCAAGATCAAGGTGCTGGCAGATTCATTGTCTGGTGAGAACCCACTTCCTGGTTCATAGATGGCTGTCTTGAGCTGTGTCCTCAAGTGGCAGGAGGGGGAAAGCAGCTCTCTGGGGTCTCTTTTATAAGGGCACTAATCCTATTCATGGAGGCTCCACACCCATGACCTAATCACCCCAAAGGCCCCACCTCCTAACACCATCACATGAAGGATTATGTTTCAACTTTTGAATTTTGGAGGAACACAAATATTCCGTCTATAGCAGGAACACTCCCTGCATCTCTTCCAGATTGCTCAGCTTCTGTGGCTTCAAAAAAGAATCACCCCTTCAAATGGGCAGCCACTTTGTAATATTTGAGGCTTGAGCAGAAAGAGTCTACTCCATCATTAAGGGGCACTTGTTCTACCCAACTCTTGAAATCACATGAAAGTGTTCAAGGTTTCCCTGGCTTGTGTGAACTCTAAAAACAGAGGCAAAAAAAAAAAAAAAAAATTAATTAATTAAATAAAATAAAAGCAGAGGCAATGGTGTAGATGTGTTCAGCTGACATGGTTTGAGGGTTGCCCCATTCATAAACCTACAGGAGGAAGCTGTCCCAAATTTGGTGAGATGTTGCCCCACATCTGTGGTTTGGAGTGTTGGCTAGAATAACAATTAAAAGCAGAAAAAAAATGTTTTCTTAATTCTACTTCTACATTTTTCAGATAATAATAATAATAAAAAAGATTTCTTTCTGAATCCTTTCTTAGTTTGTAACTGACACATTGTAATTGATGAAGAACTCCCTTTGGTGTAATTTTCATTAAGGAAAAAATGGGAAGAAAGGGATCAGAATGTGACATTTCATTACAGTTAAATGATATAGAATGTGATTCCCATCTGAATGACCTCTCATTTTCCTTTCCATTCAGAGAATAATTAGCAAAAATAGATGAGTCTTAGATATCTTTTCCTGCTTTTTGAGCCCAAGTGTAATCCAGTTTAATTCTCTGACTTATGGTCTTTACTTCACATCATTTGGCATAATTTTCCTGTCGCTTGTATTGATCATATTTGCACGTCATACAATGCTCTTTGCTCCTTTCAGTGATACTAGCCTATGTGATCAGCTCAGCCTACCACGTTGTGTATGAAATACCATAAATTTAGGTTCGATCTAAAAAGAGCTTTCCTATTACCAAAAGTTACCTGTCCTGTTAACTGGACCAGCAAAGTTATTCTTGCCATTAACAGCCCTAAGTGGGATGAGTGATCTCAGACTTGTAGATTCACTGAAACCACTTGTGTGCTTGTCTTGTATACAAGACATGGTGAAACTTGATGTGGAACCTTCCACCTCTCTCATCTCTGAGCCCACCTAAGGGAAAAGAGAATTGCCTCTTCCGGTGTACTGCGAGTAAGTTCACGGTTGGTGGGAGGGCATCAGAAAGCTGTATTTTTCTCTCTTTCTTTTGGAACTTTCTAACAGAGACCCATTAATCAATCTAGTGTATTTTTCCGGGGGTGTGAGATGAAAAGAATGAAGTATATGAAGTCCTTCGTTAGTTCTTACAGGCTCAAGCCACACACTAGATCAGGCCCCTTTGTATTTAATAGCATCCTGTACTACATTTTTAAAGTTGAAGTATAGTTGATTTACAAGGTTCTGTTAGTTTCAGGTGTACAGCAAGGTGACTCAGTTATTTATATATATATATCTTCTTTTCTCTTATAGGTTGCTACAAAATATTGCGTACGGTTCCCTGTGCTCTACAGTAGGTCCTGTTAGTTACCTATTTTATATATAGTAGTGTGTAAATGTTAATCCCAAACTCCTAGTTTATCCCTCCCTCCTCATACTACATAAAAAAATATATATATATATTTATTTATTTGGTTGCACAGGGTCTTAGTTGTGGCAGGCGGGCTCCTTAGCTGTGGCTGGTGGGCTCCTTAGTTGCAGCACGTGGGCTCCTTAGTTTGTGGCATGCGAACTCTTAGTTTCGGCATGTGTGTGGGATCTAGTTCCCTGACCAGGGATCGAACCAGGGACCCCCTTCGTTGGGAGGGCAGAGTCTTATCCACCGCGCCACTGGGGAAGTCCCCCTCCTCGTACGACATTTTTGAAAAACAATTTTAAGTGGTGCACGTAACGTTATTATTTCATCCATACCCTATTATATTTTATTTTATTTCTTTTAAAGGACCACTCTGACTGCTCTGGGTCTTAGAGGCTCAAGGGCAGAAGCAGGGAGACCCGTTTCGAGGTCTTTTATTTATTTATTTTTATTTTTTATTTTTTTGGCCATGCCATGCGCGGCTTGGGGGATCCTATTTCCCCAACCAGGGATCGAACCTGCGCCCTCGGCAGGGAAAGGACAGAGTCCTAACCACTGGACCGCCAGGGAATTCCCACCCTCTTTTGTTTTATGTTATTTACTAACAATCTAATGAGCACCCATAAACCTGTCATCCCGCCTGGGAACTAGGAGAGCGGCAGTTGCTTAGATGAATCTGTGTGCACCTTCTAAAGACTTGTATGCTGCAATTATTTTATTTTATTTTTATTTTGCGGTACGTGGGCCTCTCCCGTTGCGGAGCACAGGCTCCGGACGCGCAGGCTCAGCGGCCATGGCTCACGGGCCCAGCCGCTCCGCGGCACGTGGGATCTTCGCGGACCAGGGCACGAACCCGTGTCCCCGGCATCGGCAGGCGGACTCTCAACCAGTGCGCCACCAGGGAAGCCCTGCTGGCAATTACTGACAGTACTTACAGTTATTTGTTTAGTTAAGCCCCAGGAGAACAAGGACTGAGGACATTTGGTTCCTCAACATATTATACTCTGCAGGGCTTCCCTGGTAGCACAGTGGTTAAGAATCCGCCTGATAAGGCAAGGGACGCGGGTTCAAGCCCTGGTCCGCGAAGATCCCACATGCCTGTGGAGCAACTAAGCCCGTGTGCCACAACTACTGAGCCCACGCGTCTAGAGCCCATGCTCCACAGCAAGAGAGGCCATCGCAATGAGAAGCCCCTGCACCGCACTGAAGGGTAGCCCCCGCTCACCACAACTAGAGAAAGCCTGCGTGCAGCAATGAAGACCCATCGCAGCCAAAAATAAAAAAATAAATAAATTAAAAAAAAATAAATCAATATTCTATTTAAAATATTATATCCTGCAGTTAGTAAAGTGTCTGAGACACAGAAGCCTTTAATCCCTTTAAATTAAACATTTTTTTAATCTTTAAAATTAAAAAAAATTTTAATTGTGGTAAAAACCCACTGCATAAAACTCACCTGCCTTAAGTGTAAAATTCAATGATTCTTAGTAAGTCTACACAGTTGTGCAATCATCACCACTATCCAGTTTTAGAACATGCAAATCACCTGGATAAAAATCCCTGCTGTCCTTTCTCAGCCAATCTTGATCACATCGTCAGCCCCAGGCAGATTAACTTTCTGTTACTATAGTTTAAAATCTACTCCTCAAAGGACACCTCTAGAAGAATGAAACGATAAACCACAGACTGAGAAAATATTTGTAAAGGATATACGAAAGAGAGGACTTGTGTCCAGAATGAACTCAAAGCTCTATACTAAGAAAATAAACAACTCAGTAAAAATGGGGGCAAAAGATTTGAACAGATACTTCATCAAGGAAGATATAAGAATGACAAATAGGCATGTAAAAACCTGCTCAATATTAGTAGTCACTAGGGAAATGCAAATATAGCAAAAAACTATAGTGAGATGCAACTACACACCTATTAGAATGACTAAGATTTAAAAGACTGACCATGCGAGTATTGGTGAGAATGTAGAGGAACTGGACTCAAATTCTTCCAAAATGTTAATGTAATAAGAGACAAAGCAAGGCTATGGAAATGGTCCAGATTAAAGGAGGCCAAAGAGACATGTTAATTAAATGCAATGCCTGACCCTGGGCTAGATCTTGTAATGGAGGGAAAATGTTACAAAGGACATTATTCAGTCAACTGACAAAACTGGAACGAACACAAATGGCAGATTAAAGTATTGTATCAACGTCAACTTCACTGAAGTTGATGAATGTACTGTGATTATATAAGGGAATATTCTTAGTGGTATTTTGAAAGAGATAAAGCAAATGGGCTAAAATGTTAATGTTAAAGTAGGTGAATATAAAAAAAGGGTACTGGGTGTTCTTGATACCATTTATATTTTTTGTAATTTTTCTCAGTTTGAAATTATTTTAGAATAATTTTTTAAAAAGAAAAAGCTAATGACAGTTTTATTTAGGGATAAATTTCTGGACATAGTAAAAGCCTGTGAAAATTTGAGGTCTAAATGAAATTTATTGCACTAATAACAATAAGAAGATTAATTTTTAACCTGTTGAATTTTGCATGTTCAGAAGGACTTAGCATAACAAAGAGACAAAAATAAAAACATTTTAAAGGTTATTTGGCTGTAGCAATATTTTTCTTAAATTGAGGTGAAATCCACATGACATGAATTAACCATTTTAAAGCATACAGTCCAGTGGCATTTAGTACATTCACAATGTTGTTCGACCACCATCTAGCAATAACCTCGCTGCTTTTAAAGATATTTAACATTTGCATTTAAAAATTTTGCAGAAATGCTTTTTTAAAACTAGTTAAACAAGTTTAACAAGTTTAAAAAACAACAAAATAGCTTGAATTACAATCTATGATATTTTCCTCTCTGATTACTTCCTCACACACATACACACCACACACACACACACACACACACACACACACAAGAATGCTTGAACATTCAACTACGTTAAAATGCAGTTTTCCAAGAGATCCTAATACTTCATTCATCGTTAGCTATCTTGGACCTAAAACTGGCTGCCAACATATGGACATGTCCAGTCCTCTGACAGCCACTGAGCAATATGCTGGCTATAAAATTTGTGCAAATGAGGTATCTGCCTGCGCTTAGTTTGTGACAGCCAGTTACTGAAATAAACACTGCAGATTTTTACCTAAGTTACTCTGAATATTGATGTACCCCTAGTTCCCGGTGGAAAGATAGTCTGTTCTTTGATTCAACCTGGTATGTGATCATCATCATCATTTTCATTTAGTAAAACCAAGCGGGCAAAGCTAAGAAGAGGTAAATTCAGTTCCTGCTAAATTGTTTCTTCTCTTTGTCCACTCTGTTTTCCCTGTTTTGGGAATAGTTGAGGCAATCTCATTTTCACTTTGCATTTCAGTGTTGCCTTCTGGGTGTGCCTGTCTTGAGAAGACTCTGCCTCAGGTGGGCCACCCTCAGTCACTGGCCCTAAATCGCTCAGTTCTGGGCACGTCTCTGGTCCCTGCTGACACTCCTCTGAGTCTCTGACGGAGAGTTGGTCTCTATTAGAGTACTCATTTCTCCAATCTCAGTCGTGATTGGTTTAAAATCAACATAAAAGTCACTGATATAGGGCTTGCTAAACACATTCTCTGAAGTCCTATGAAGAGGAATTGTTGTATTATGTTAGAGGTTCCAAGACTTGTTTGTTCTGAACAAGAAATGGTTTGATGAAAACCCCCAATGGTGTTAGTATTTTCTGCCAGTCTTGCTCTGGACTGAAATCCATTTGTGACATTATCACAGTCTTTATTTTCTATGGGACGGATACTTTTTTCTTTTTAACTTGATGGCCTAGTGTGGTACTCGGATGGTGTTGGCAGCCTTTGTTAGCGCACTTCTTAAGAGCTGCCCAGATGGAGCAATAGGAGAGAGCTGAGTTGTTCACACTGGCCAGGTACAGCTGGTCCTCTCCTACCACTGTTGTACAGTCCAGGACATTCTCCAGGGTTTTCTGTCAAATTCTCATCTCACCAGGAATTGGTGATCCTCCTCCTGCGGGGATGTGGCACTGGGATGGGGTGTGGTACGGGTGGGGAGCAGGCGATGCTCTCCTCTTCCGCCTGAAAAGCAGAGACTGGGGGCCGGGAGATGGAGGCCGGAGGATCTGCTGTCACTTTTCACGAGGTGGTTTCTACCTCCAATCCTTCCAAACCTTTAGTGGGTAGAGGAGCTAGCAGCCAGGCTGCCTTGGATGGTCCAGCTGGAGGGGAAGGCTATGGAGCAGAAGCAGGCTCCAAGCCTGTCTTTTGTTTTGGTCAGTTCAGCATCACCTACCGGCCAAGAAACCTCTCCATGGAAATAATTCCCTCTACCTCTATCGAATAGTTTCGCTTCACATGTTTTCTTTAATCAGAAATTTGTAGAACCACAGCTCCTCCATTCATTCTGATTGGGAATTAGTTCTCAGACTCCAACCAGGGCAGAAGAGGCAGCTAATCATCTTTTGCTTTACCTACTACACATAACTGTGAGTTAGGATTCTTTCGCTGTAAAACCTCATCTTCCCATAAATGTAGGCTACTTTATTACAGGCTGAATGTAACCAGGACCTCAGGTATGCAGTTTTGTAAATTACTTAGATTTACTACAATGTTTAGCTTTGAAATGTAAACACGACTTACTAAAAACTACTTACAAAACGTTTTTCTTTTTACGGTTACTTGCTACTATCATTACCGTAGGCTTCTATTTACGGAAAGGTTTATTTAAAAATACATTTATTTAGGAATAAAGGTGAGTCAGTTTAAAATAAGTATTAATTACATAACCACACAAGTGGTTTGCAGATACAACAAAACCAGAGACATGGTGGAGGCCGAATCTGGAAAACAGGTTCCGCGGGATGGTGGGGCGGGTGCGAGAAGCCTACGGAAGCCGGGAAGGCCAAGGGCAAGGCTGGCGTTAACCAGAGCGCGGAGCAAGAGACGGCCCCGCCTCCCCGCGTGCGGCGCAGTGCGCAGGCGCGGCGGCGCCCCTCTGCGGGCCGCTGGGCTCACTGCGCACGCGCGGCCTCCGGCTTGGTCCCAGGTGGAGCTGATTTAGCCGAGCTGGCGCCGCCGTGAGCTTCCGAGATGAGCGCGGCCGAGGCCGACCGCTGGGCTTGGCTGCTGGTGCTCAGCTTCGTGTTTGGGTGCAATGTACTCAGGATCCTCCTCCCGTCCTTCTCCTCCTTCGTAAGTGGCTATCTGGCCTTCCAGGGGCCGGTGGGGTTGCCGCCCCAGCGTGCCGTAGACACGGGTCTCAAACTGGCCGCCCGACGGCCGGATTCGGCCTGCAGAGGCGTCTTGGTTGGGCCGTTCTGTGTTTTAAGATGTTTTTGAGTGAGTTGCTAATGTCAAGTCCCAACGCTTTACCCCCATATCCGGTTTTCTGGATTCTTGGGGAGAAAAAAAAAATGCCTGATAACGCTTGGCCACGTTTTCGCGTGGCAGCGGTCTGGAGTTCTCAGTGCCCTTCTGCCAGCCGCACTCATTTCCATTATTCTCTGGTTCCTGGGGGCGTCGAGCAGCCTCAGGCTGCTGGGGTGGGGGCGTGGGGAGGGCCAGTGCCTGCAGCACGGCGTCCGGGGCTCCGGGAAGTCTCGCCTTCTCGCGTGCAGTGCAGCTGTGCAGGGTCCCTGGGGACGGGTCTCAGGATGCAGGGGCCCCCATTCTTGGGGCGGGAGGGGTTGGAGACAGTGTAGACTTAGAATCCCAGTGCTCTGTGATGTTTCCTATACCCAGAGGAGCGACGGGCACTTGGGAGCACTCTCTGCGGGGCGTTTTGTCCATCATGAGTAATTTCCTCGTGTCCAGTCGCCACGGTTGCCGTGACTGTCATGCCATCTTCCTGTACCTCCCAGAGGAGGTGTGTTTGACTCAGAGTCTAGTAGTTGTCCTAAGACATCCAGCTAGTGATTGCTGGGGTGGAGGTTTGATCCTTGGTGTGTGATTCTCCGAGGTCTGCCCCTCTGCCTGTTGGAGCGTGAATAGGGGGTTTGGTGGCATATTTGATGGGAGGTGCGTGTGGAGAAGGTGAGGAGCTGTTCTCCGCGGAAGGGCGCCCTCTGTAGGCCGACAGTGGGAGTGAGGGGCTGTCTGACTTAGGCCGAGACTCAAAGATGGGGTGCACACACTATACCAGTGTCCTGGGAACTCAGTTCTGCTTTTCTCTCCTGGTATAAATTGGTGGTGGTGGTGGGGTATATGAGACTAGACAGGGTTTCTACTTCTTTTTGTTCTACTCTACTGGTATCCATCGGGTGCCTGTTTTGTGTAAAACTCTATTCTAGGACCTTATCACCCAAGTTGTCCTGAGGCAATTCTCTCTTAATCCCATCCCCTGTTGGGAATCTTTCCTGATGCTTCCTTGTCTTTAACATGGTGTCCGAAGTACTCAGCATTGCATAAAAGACTCTTGAAGAGTAGGCCCCAGCCCACTTTTCTTTTTTCTTACTTTTTAAAAATTGTGGTAAAATATACATAACATAAAATTTACCATTTTAACCATTTTTAGGTATATAGTTCAGTGGTATTGAGTACATTCACATTGTTGTGCAACTGTTCATCACCCTTCGTCTCCAGAACTGCAGCTTCCTAAACTGAGACTCTGTCCTGAGTAAACACGGGGCGTTATCCACATGCCCCTTCCCCCAGTCCCTGGCAACCACCGTTTTACTTTCCGTCTCTATGAATCTGACTATTCTAGGCACCTCATGTAAGTGAAATCGTATAATATTTGTCCTTTTATGACTGGCTTACTTCACTCAGCACAATGTCCTTAGGGTTCATCCCTGTTGCAGCCTGTGTTAGCATTTCTGTCCTTCATAAGGCTGAATAATATTCCACGGTATGTATATACCACATTTTGTTTGTTCATTCATCTTTTGATGGACACTTGGATTGTTTCTGCCTTTTGGCCATTGTGAATAATGCTGCTAGAACGTTCGTGTACGAGTGTTTATTCAAATCTCTGCTTTCAGTTCTTTTGGGTAAATACCCAGAAGTGGAATTGCTGGATCATATGGTAATTCTGTTTTTAATCTTTTTGAGAAACTGCTGTACTGTTTTCCACAGTGGCTGCATCATGTACATTCTCACCAGCAATGCACAAGTGTTCCAGTTTCTCCACATTCTCCAACACTTGTTATTTTTAGTTATTATTTTTCCTTTTTGGATAATAGCCATCCTAATGGATGCAAAGTGGCTTCTCTTTGTGGTTTTGATTTGCATTTTCCTAATGATTAGTGATGTTGAACATTTCATTTGCTTATTGGCCATCTGTATATCTTTGAAAAACAGTCTATTCAGGTCTGTGGCCCCTTTTCTAATGGGGCTGCAGGCGCTCTCCCTAGGGGAAGGGCACTCTGGAGGCCCACATCGAGTGTGAGTGGCTGCGTTTTTGTGGTTAAGTTAGGAGTTCTCTATATAGTCTGGATATTAGCTCCTTATCAGATACATGATTTGCAAACATCTTCTCCCATTCTGTGGGTTGCCTGCCCATCTTACATGCAGTATCACTTCGATTCTTCCTATGTACCCCATCTCATTTCACCTTATATTGGAACCGCACACACAAAACTAACCTCAATTGCTGAAAGAGGCTGTGTTGGTTTTGTAGTCCTCTGTGAATTGTTCCTAGTTTCTCATAAGCTGAGGGGGAAGGAGGAGAGTGTTTGGGATATGGCAGTGGCTGTAAATAAGAACTGTCATCACCTCTGGCTCCTTCACCAAACCTGTGCCCTGCAGCTAGCACACTCTCATAAGAAGTTACTGCTGCAGTCTACACATGCACGAGGTTTGTGCCTTATCAGGGTGGCTGTTTGTCGTTCAGGTGAATGAACACTGGGTTTGTCCTTGGACCTGTGTCACGTCCTTTGCTGCATCCTACCGGCTGTGTAACCTCTCTAACCTCCAACCAGTTAGCCTTCTTAGACCCGTTTTCCCTTGGTTGTAACACTGTCAGAATTGTTAGCCAGGTTCAGAAGGATAACATTATCCTAGCAGAGTACAGTTGCTGGTGTTCAAACAGGGAAAAGTAATAAAGAGATATGGTTTGTGTTGAGGGTCAGTGAAAAGCTGTAAGGAACGCGCTGGTCCCGTGTAGGGTAAAATGCTGCTGCTTCTTGACCGTTACAGGCTGCCCCATCACAGGCGCTGATCTGAGGATGCACGTGGGAAAGACTCCAGTGAGGATCAGTTTGACTGGGAACGGGCCATGCCCCCTGCACCTCAGACTGTAGCCTTCCTTCCAGGGTTTCCGAAGCTTCTTCCCTTCAGCCAGAGCAGGGAAGGGGCGCACCTTCCCATTAGTCAGGAGAGGCCCTTTGAGGAAGTCTCTCAAGTTCAAGAAGTCCTCTCCTAGCAGAGTGCTGCAAGGTCCTGGGATGGGACCTCAGCCAAATACTGGGGTGGGGGCTGGGTGCCTGGATAAGGACGCCCAATCCTCGGCGTTGACTTGGTTAGAATTTTCCTGCGAGTTCTTTCATGTTTCCTTTCCAGCCACAGGATGCATTTGCGATCCAGCACAACCAAAGGCGGAGGCAGAGGGGACAAAGACCACCCTGCGGAGCGCCCCCCTCCGTGGCCGGAGGCGCGCTGTGCAGGCGCCCCGGGCCCCAGGACTGGCGTGGCCGAGGGCGGGGGGAGCTCCTAGTTAGCCATGTGCCCTGCTCAGGCGTGCCAGGGCCTATGCGCTGGAGGGCGGCCTGCGGGTTGCGGAGAGATGCGTGCCCTGCGCAGGCGCCCCAGGACCTACGCGCGGGAGGGCTGCCTGCGGGTCCCTGAGAGCCGCGTGCGGTGCACAGGCGCCAGGGGCCCCTTCCTCACAGACTTCCCTGCTTTGCAGACCTTGAGCATGGGTGCAGCGCAGGCTGTCCTCTGGGACTTGGTGTGTGGGACTGGCCGCCACTTTTGTGTTTGATAACTTCAAAATCACTTAACTTGCTGGTCTAAAAAGGGGCCGTTTCCCTTTTCTCTTTAGGGGCCTGGGCCACTGAGGTGAGGGGTGGACACTGCAGGGCCTGCCGCTGAGGGCCTTGCTGAGACCCTCCCCGTTTCCAGGGAGCACGGTCGCCTAGAGAGTTCTTGCTGTGGACAAGCATGAGCCCCAAGTGCTGTTTGAGGGGGTGACAGAGGCGGCGAGGGGGGTTGAGTGCGCACGAGCAGGTGCGGCCTGGCGGATGCGGACTCCCCCGTGCCGGGGGCCAGGGCTGCGAGGAGTGGGCCCGACTTGGCCGGTCCTGGCTGAGGGGCATGTGGGGTTGTTCTGGACCTTGGCCCTTCCCGGGGTGAGGGGTCTCCCTGCGGTGTTAGGGACACGCCTGAGCCGCCATTCCCAGGGATGCCTGCTGTGTTCCGGGAGGGAGGAGCCTTTGGGCTGTAAATGTCGTCGGGCACGATTTTCAGATGGGACTGGTCCAGAGAGTTGCCAGCCATTGAGTGGGGGAGTGAGGATTTGAACAACCCCAGTGCCACCGCAAGTCCTGGCATTTTGTTGGCAGAGGGAGTGTCCAACTTGGACAGGATCAGAGGGTGACTGAGGAGGACACTGTGATCTCACAGAGGCAGAGGGCCAGTGTCTGGAGACAAGAGAAGCAAAGAATTGGTTCTGCCCTTGTTTTCTCTCCAGATTCTCCCACCGTACTTTTTTTTATGATAAGCAAATTTTGTTTGTTTGTTTGTTTGTTTATTGATTGATGGCTTGCGGGATCTCAGTTCCCTGACCAGGATTTGATCCTGGGCAGCAGGCAGTGAAAGTGCCAAGCCCTAACCACTGGTCCACTGGGGAATTCCCTCACTGATCTTTAAAAACTTATTTTCTTTTCTGCTTTAGAATTACTTGTGGACCCATCTCCAGGTCTTTGAAAAACCATACCCTACACAGTTTATCAGCTTCTGTCAAGTGGGAGATTTAATACACCTTTGAGTACATAAAAACTTCAGGGGACTTCCCTGGTGGCACAGCGGTTAAGAGACTACTGAAGCCTGTGCGCCTAGATCCTGTGCTCCACAACAGAAGAAGCCACCGCAATGAGAAGCCCGTACCCTGCAAGGAAGAGTGGCCCCCGCTCACCGCAACTAGAGAAAGCGCGCATGCAGCAACGAAGACCCAACGCAGCCCCCAAAAAAAATTAAAAACCGGATAGACATTTAAAAAGAAAAGACTTAAGATATATATTTTTAAAATTTATTTATTTAATTAATTTATTTTTGGCTGCTTTGGGTCTTCGTTGCCATGTGCGGGCTTCTCATTGTGGTGGCTCCTCTTGTTGCGGAGCATGGGCTCTAAGCGTGCGGGCTCAGTAGTTGTGGTGCGCTGGCTCAGTAGTTGTGGCTCGCGGGCTCTTGAGTGCAGGCTCAGTAGTTGTGGCGCACTGGCTTAGTTGCTGCGTGGCATGTGGGATCTTCCCGGACCAGGGCTCAAACCTGTGTCCCCTGCATTGGCAGGTGGATTCTTAACCACTGTGCCACCAGGGAAGCCCCAGATGTTTATGTTTTAAAAATTAATATTGGGACTTACCTGGTGGTCCAGTGGCTAGGGCTCCGTGCTCCCAGTGTAGGGGTCCCAGGTTCGATCCCTGGTTGGGGAACTGGATCCCACATGCCGCAACTAAGACCTGGCGCAGCCAAGTAAATAAATATTAAAAAAAATTAATATTAAGAACATTTAAAAAATTCAAATCTCCTTAAATCTTACATTTCAATTCATAATTCTAGTATATTTTAACAGTTATTTGTAAGGAGGTCTTGGATTAATGTTGGTACCTATTTGCAAACTTAAACACTTCCAAATTTGCTTTTTTTGTACTTGTAGATGTAATATATTCATTTTTTCTTCAAGCGCTGCATTTCCTAATTTTAACCACAAATCTCTTCAGTTCCCCTCAAGTTTATTCTCCTGTCCTCACTCACTTTCCACTCCTGAGTAACCATTTTTGGTCTTTCCAGTTTTTAATTGTTTTATGTACAGCGTACCTCGGAAATATTGTGGGTTTGGTTCCAGGCTACTGCAATAAAGTGAATATTGAAGTAAAGTGAGTCACATGCAATTTCTGGCTTCCCAGTGCATAAAAAACTTACGTTTACACTAGAGTCTATTAAGTGTGCAGTAGCATAGCATTGTGTAAAAAAAGTATACATGCCTTAATTAAAAATTTGTTTATTGCTAAAAAATGCTAACCATCATCTGAGCCTTTAGTGAGTTGTAGTAGTAACATCACAGATCACTAATCAGGGAATACCCTGCTGATCCAGTGGTTAGGACTCTGCCGTTTCACCGCTGAGGGCTGGGATTCGATCCCTGGTCCAGGAACTAAGATCCCGCAAGCCCCGTGGTGTGGCCTAAAAAAAAACAAACCACTAATCAAAGAACACCATAACAAATATAACAATAATAAAAAAGTTTGAAATATTATGAGAACTACCAGAATGTAACACAGAGACGTGAAATGAGCAAATACTGTTGGAAAAATGGTGCCAGTAAACTTGGTTGATGCAGGGTTGCTACAAGCCTTCGATTAAAAAAATCTGTGAAGCACAGCCGTATTCTCTATAATGCTATGTACGTAATGTGTTTGCCCCTCTATTTCTTTTTTTTTTTTAATTTATTTTTGGCTGCGTTGGGTCTTTGTTGCTGTGCGAGGGCTTCTCATGTGGTGGCTTCTCTTTTTGCAGAGCATGGGCTCTAGGCGCGTGGGCTTTGGTAGTTGTGGTTCACAGGCTCAGTAGTTGTGGCTCGCGGGCTCTAGAGCGCAGGCTCAGTAGTTATGGCACATGGGCTTAGTTGCTGTGCGGCATGTGGCATCTTCCTGGACCAGGGCTCGAACCTGTGTTGCCTGCATTGGCAGGCAGATTCTTAACTGCGCCACCAGGGAAGTCCCCCCTCTATTTCTTTTTAAATCCTAGTTGTTTTTTTTTTCTGCGGTATGCGGGTCTCTCACTGTTGTGGCCTCTTCTGTTGCGGAGCACAGGCTCCGGACGCACAGGCTCAGTGGCCATGGCTCATGGGCCCAGCCGCTCCGCGGCATGTGGGATCTTCCCAGACCGGGGCACGAACCCGTGTCCCCTGCATTGGCAGGCGGGCTCTCAACCACTGCGCCACCAGGGAAGCCCTAAATCCTAGTTTTAAAAGTCAGGTTTATTGATGTGTAATTTGCATTCAGTGAAATTCACTTCTTGTACATGGGCAGTTTGATGAGTTTTGGCACACTTAATCAGGGTAACCACTGAAACAATCAAGGTAGAGAATATCTCCATCACCTCTGAAAGTCCTTTCTCCACCCTGCACCTGTTTTTTTTTAATCAAATTTTTAAAAAATACACCTTTATTTGAATTTTTGGCTGTGCCTCACTGTTTCACATGGCATTCGGGAATCTTAGTTCCCGGACCAGGGATCCAACCCACAACCCCTGCAATGGAAGCACAGAGTCTTAACCACTGGATCGCCAGGGAAGTCCCTGCCCCTGTTTCTTGATTTACAGAGTTGAAGCAGCATCTATGAATTCCTTGCTCTTTAAGATGATTCTGTGATTTTTAAAGATAATTTGGTGCATTCCTGTTTTCTGCTCTAGGGTGGATCTGGCTAGAGTGTATGTCCTTGGCCAGCTCGAACTGAAGAGTCACCCTCCTGTGCACCAGGCAGGGGGGATCAGGGGCTAGAGGAACAGACTGATTTATTGTGCACCAGCTATGTACCAGTACAGGGAAATATATTAATATAGTTTATTAATGTATCTTTATTAATATATTTTTAAGAAGGTGAAACAAACACAAATGTGCAAAAAAAGTTATACATTCATTAGAAAGAACTGGTTTTGTTTCCTGAACCATTTGAAAGTAAGTTGTCAACCCGAGTGCCCTCTTTCCCCAGTACATTAGTGTATAAACAGGGCCTTGGCCGCAGTACAGCTGTCAGGTACAATCCTCCCGTCTCGTTCAGGGTTTCCTCGTCCCAGTGACGTCCTTTGTAGCAGAAGGACCCCAGTCAGCACCATGTATAGCACATACTTGTCATGTCTCTTCAGTCTAGAAGGAGTCTTGGTCTTGCCTTGAATTGCGAGGATGACATTTCCGAATGTCGCAGGGCAGTGACTTTGCACAATGGCCTCCTGTGGACATCTTTGTCCAGTGTTTGGCGAGGATGTCACATAAAGGATGCTGTGTTCTCTTTGCATCTCACCAGGTACCATGGGCGTTGATTTGGGGAGGTACACTCATCACTCCGGGTCAGTCCCTGAGGAATTCTCAGTCCCCTACGAGGTCGCCCGTGGACCTCCCCGCGCTGGTGCGAGTGTGGTCCCCTTGCTCTCCCTTCGCTCTCCTGGGACCTTCACCTGTCCCGGTGGGTTGTTGGGTGCTACCTGGCAGCCACTGCATGTGTACCCGGGCCGCTGGCGGTGTCCTGGCCGTTGTGTGTGTCTGTGGGGGGCGTCTGGGGACGGTGCGGGCAGGTGCCGTCACACTTGGGTCCCCTCCACTGTCCAGGCGGCCAGGAGGGCTCCTGGGCCGGTCGTGTCCCACGTGGGGCCTGGCGGTCAGAGGCTCCTCTTCACAAACATTTACGTCTGTTATTTCATCTGTCTGTGTATCTATGGAAAACCACGAGGTCACACCTGTGCCTCCAGGTCTCGTCCAGTCCCACGGGATTCATTCTGGTTCTCTCCCGATGCATGTTTCTCACTCCCTTTTCTCACGGTGAGAAAACTGGCTCACAGTATCCTCAGTAGGTCTCCGTGACTTGCGCAATCCTTTGTAACTGGCCCTCGGCCTCCACCACCACCTCCTCTTGTCACGTGTGCCCCTCCTGCTGTGGGACCCCGACTCTCACGCCAGGCAGCCCCTCTGCGGGAATGCCCTCTTCACCTGCCACCGCTTCATCCCTGACCGCCGGCACCCCCCTTGCTCGGCCCACCTAATTTAGCACAGAATTGTACAGGAATGAGGGGCGTGCACGGTCCTTGTCACCTGAATGGAGCTCTGGGGATGGAATCGGTTTTCACCCTGTAATCACAATTTTGCAGTAAAAGTGAGGGATACATACATTTGTGCTGTAGCAGTCCGTGGGCATATCTGCAGAAGGAAAAACGTAATTGAATAAAGACTCACGGGGCGGGGTGTGGTGGGGGGGAGTTTTCGTTTCTGTGGTCGGGGGCAGCAGGACCGGGACCGGGCAGCAGAGCCTGGCCGTGGGGGTAAAGGGCAGCGTGCCCAGCTGCAGGAGGCAGCAAGCGGATGGGGGAGGGGGTGGGGGAGAAGGCTGATCCCGGCTGCCACCTCCACCAGATGTCCAGGGTGCTGCAGAAGGACGTGAAGCAGGAGTCACAGATGCGAGCAGAGATCCAGGGCATGAAGCAGGAGCTCTCCACCGTCAGCATGATGGATGAGTTTGCCAGATACGCCAGGCTGGAGAGGAAGATCAACAAGATGACTGATAAGCTCAAAACTCACGGTACTGTTCTCGTGTGTAGCGTGGGAAGCTTCGTACGAGCTGATTAACAGAGAAATCTTTATAGAAAGAGGCACGGCACATGTGCTTTGATCTTTGAGGTTCTGATGCTGACAGAGACTTTTGAGTTGTCTAGAAGAGACCCAGTAATAATAATTGTTACTTTCTCCTTATTTGCTGGTGAACCTTTGCTTTCTAAACACAGAAGCCTGGGGACTTCCCTTGTGGTCTAGTTGTTAGGACTCGGCACTTTCACTGCTGTGGTCCCGGGTTCGATCCCTGGCCCGGGAACTAAGATCCCGCAAGCCGAGAGTCATGGCCAAAAAAAAAAAAAAAAAAGAAGAACAACAAAAAAAAAACACGCAACCACACAGAAACCTCTAACATCTTTGATTTTCTTCATTCTCTGTAGGTTGACATTTTCAAATTCAACACTTTTCTGAGAGAAGCCTAGAAAAATCTCATGGTGGATTCCCAGGAGCTTTTGTGAAGGCTCTAAAAAATGCCCAGCAGTGTCCTTATCCAAGTGTAGACTTCAGGCTGGGGATCAGGTCTCACTCAGCTTTATGTTGGCCACCGTTCCTAACAGTCTCCTCTGATGGATAGGAGGTCAGCTTGTGTGCTGAGAGAGTGCGTGGCTAGTAGAACATGCACAGGGGCCTGCCCAGGCCTGAGACAGACCTGACTCCCACTTACGGATTAGTGTGCTGTGTGGTCTGGGAAATCCAGGAAGAAAAAGGTAGTCCCGTTGGTAAGTGCCTCGTAAAAGAATCTCTGATTTAGATGAATAGCTTTAAGAGTTTTTAAAATTAAAGCTTCAAATCTCATAATCTGTGGGTGATTCTGTTTTAAGTAACGGCACAGTGGGTGACTTCTAAGAAATTCTATTTTATATTTTCTAAGTGTGTGTGTGTGTGTGTGTGTGTGTGTGTGTGTGTGTGTATTTTGTTTGTTTGCTTTTTGGCTGTGCTGCGCAGCTTGTGGGATCCTAGCTCCCCGACCAGGGATCAAACCCAGGCCCTCGGCAGTGAGAGTGCAGAGTCCCAACCACTGGACCATCAGGGAACTTGCTTTTCTAAGTATATTGAGCAGATGTTACATACATAGTTAGAAAATAGTTTATGAGAAGAAATAACATTTCTGTGTGCTTGAATATCTTCTTCATTTTTTTTAGGACTGATACCATTTCATCCTGTTTTTCCTTTCAGTGAAAGCACGGACAGCTCAGTTGGCCAAGATAAAATGGGTTATAAGTGTTGCTTTCTACATATTGCAAGTAAGTGTCCTATTCTGTCACCTGGGGTCATTGAAGTTGGTAAAGGACTGTCCTCCAGAACCATGTGGCCCAGAATCCGGGCCTGGGAATTCTGGCTTTTCCACTTTCAGCTGCTGTGCTGTGTGGTCCTGCTAGCGTGTAACTCTGAACACTCTGTGAATTTCTATGTTAGACTAAAATGAAGCCTTTGTTTCTCTTAGTCTCTTTTAGCCTTTGTCTTTTAGAGTTGTTAAATGTTGGGATGTTTTAGCAGATGCGCTTCTCTGGAGTTCTTTCATTTTGCCTTTGTTTCAGTGCAGTGTTGGGAGCCTGGGGGTGTATGGAGTGAGAGAGCTTATTTAGACGTTGTATTTTCTAAGGGGGTCAGTGACTGTAGATATTTAGGCATTGTATTTTCTAAGGTGGTCAGTGACTGTGGCCGTTGCTTGTCACCTGGTGTGCAGACATGTAGGTGACGTGTAGATGCCTGCTCTCAGGCAGGGAACACGTCATTCTCACGTCAGTCCAAGACCTTTGATTCCCAACGTTCTTACCTGGGGGATGTTTACTTGTTCTGTTTGTGGCTGCTTCCTTCAGCCGAGGGTGTGGAAGTGCCGCTCGCACACTTAGTGGCTGCTGTAAATGGTCTCCGAGTTTCAGTCCTATGTGTGATCTTTCCTGGGGGACAAGATTTGCGCCCAGCCCCCCCAAAGCCCAGGTGGTTTGGGTTTGTTTGAGGACATTGATCCTGAGGCGTTGTCCCTTTGGTGCGAGAGCGGTTTCACAGGGAGAGGAGTTGAGCAAGCCGCGGTCTGAGGTCCGATCGCTCGAGTGGCACGTTCAAGGCCACGAAGGGGATGGAAGACAGCTGCCCGAGCGCTGCTGGGAAAGGAGGAGAGGGCAGGCAGCGCTTCTCGTCCCGCCACTTAACCTCGCAGAGGGCTCACCTCTGCACTTGGGTGTGTGGGTGAGAGCGGTAGCTAGTTTTTCAAGGATCTGAGAGGCGTGAGGTCACTTTTGTCACTGATGAGGTGTAGTTAGCGTAAGCTGGCTGCTTAGAGGAGGTGCTCAGTGAGGAAAGAACACTTACGCTGGGGGAGACCTTGGTTACTCTATCAGCTAATCTGGTAGTGTGTATGTGCTGGCTGTGAGGACTGGATGGGTAGGGTTTGAGGTCACCGATCTGGAGAGTTTCCTTGGTTTGTTTCCATGTTTCCTCGTCTTCCGTGGTGATCGGTTGTGTGCCTGGCGGGATGTTTCCACTCACCAGCCGTGTCTTTGCAGGCTGCCCTGATGGTCACACTCATCTGGACGTACTACTCTGTCCCTGTGGCCGTGGTGCCGAGTCGGTGGATAACTCCACTAGACCGCCTGGTAGCATTTCCCACTGGAGTGGCAGGTACGTGGGCGCTGGCAGACGCGGTGGGAGAGCGTGGCCAGGTTGACCTAGGGGCGTGTGGCGGGAGGTTCGGTCAGCTGAGCTCAGCCTGACGCCCACAGTGAGAGCTCTGCGTCTCCGCCTCACACAGGGCTTGCAGCAAAGGAGCTGACGTCTAGAGGACTTACGTGTCCAGTGTCACCGAAATGTGAAGTAGCAGGGCTACAGTTCAACCCAAGCCTGCCTCCGTGATCCAAGCCCAATACCTGGGGTCTGATACCCCGTTTATTGAAACATCACCTCTGGTTCCCAAATTCTGTGACTCCTTTTCAATTCACGCTATGCTTAGCCCCTCTGCAGCATTTCCTGCTATCGGCCATTCTTTGACTTCTGAAAGAATTTCTTTTGGGTGTTAAAATTAGTACATGTCATCGTAGAATGATTAGAAATATAAGAAAAAACTTTTAAAAAGACTCAGTAGCTGTGGAGAACCGCTCTTAACATTGCAGTATATTTTTTCCAGTTTTCTTTTCTATTTATTTTTGTATGGTTAAGGTTATCTGGCACATACAATTTTTTACCCCTCTTATTATGTCAGTCTTTTTCCACATCAATAAATTTCTTCAGAGTAGAGACGGACGTGCTGCTGGGTGTGCTGAGAGGGCAGCTTAATAAATTTCTTTATTAAGGAATTTTGAATAGCTGTTCTTGATTTGGATGTGTCATAATTTACTAATTTCCCTGTTAAAGGATATTTATTTAAGTCCCCAGTTTTTGCTGTAGAGATGACGCTGCAGTACACATCCTGGTCAGCCAGTCTTTGGCTGTGATTTGTGATCACGCTGGAGGTGAATTGCTAAGTCAAAGGGATGACCGTGTCAAAGATTTCCAATTTAGCCAGGCCCCTTCCTTCCCCTGCCCCTCCCTCTTCCCGGACCCAGCCAGGATTGTTGTAGCTGGTGGCTCTCAGTGTTGCTGAGCTGAGGAGCCAGAGGCCACCCTTCCGGGCATCTTGTGGCCTCTCTTCCTGTCTCTCAGCATCAGTGGGGCAAGAAAGGTGTGGGTAAACATTCCTTCGTGCTTGTAATGCTTTGGTGGGAAGGGAAAAACAGATCATCTGACAGGGTGGTCTTACAGTCTATTAATATCATAAATAATGATGCACATCCCTCTGGCAGGAAAGATAAATTCAAATCATGGTTTGTTGTTTTGAGTAGTTCCTGCTTAGTAAAGAAGGCAGCTCTGTGAATCAGTAGAAAGTCTGTGGGCTTCCCTGGTGGCGCAGTGGTTAAGAATCTGCCTGCCAATGCAGGGGACACGGGTTCGAGCCCTGGTCCGGGAAGATCCCACATGCCACGGAGCAGCTAAGCCCGTGTGCCACAACTACTGAGCCTGCGCTCTAGAGCCTGAGAGCCACAACTACTGAGCCCACGCTCTAGAGCCTGAGAGCCACAACTACTGAAGCCCGCGTGCCACAACTACTGAAGCCCATGCGCACCTAGAGCCCGTGCTCCGCAACAAGAGAAGCCACTGCAATGAGAAGCCCGCGCGCCGCAACAAAAGAGTAGCCCCCGCTCGCCACAACTAGAGAAAGCCTGCGTGCAGCAACGAAGACCCAGAGCAGCCCCCCCCCCCAAAAATTGATCAATTTGAACCCAGGAAACACAAACTTGGTGTTAGCCCAACACTACTCAAAAAGGACTGAAGTGCTCTATTTCCTAAAGTCAAAGGTAGCAGAGGCAGGAAATGTGGGCGGAACTCCTGGCATGCTCTCATGTTGAATTTCTTTATTTTTAGGTGGTGTTGGAATTACCTGTTGGATTTTAGTCTGTAACAAAGTTGTGGCCATTGTGCTTCACCCTTTCAGCTGAAAAAGAAGATGAATTTGGCTACAGCACTTTCAAAAACGAATTTTCACTTAGGAGATTACAAATCTGATTTATACTGTTTTATTGTTTTGTTTATTTTTGTTTGCTTGTTTTTTTAAAAAAGGAAACACAAGCCACAGGTTAGTTGTTGTTGTTGAACGTGTTTGTTCTTGGACTTCATGTTGAGATTCTTAGAAGAATCACAGTTTTGTACATTTGTTGTGAGCCATGGAGGCCAGTCTCGTGTGTACCAGCCAGCACGGCACCAGATTTGTGATAAGAAGTGTGTGACATTATGGGCTACATGTTGTTACTTGTGATTTGCACTCTCGGCATATTTTAAAGGTCACATTGCCAACTGGAAAGTCAAACTTTTCTAATAACTTAAGTACTTTAAAGACTTTGTGCTATTTTTAATCCAGATTAGAAAGTAACTTAATTTTAATACTACTACTAGAATTTGAAAATTTGTTTTTTAATCTCATGCAGTACTACCAGGAGAATAACACTAATTGACATTGCTTGTGCTTTTTCCTTCCTAAAATGTCATTTGTTGGGCAAGCCTTTGGATGGTGTTATCCACTTATTTGAAGCTGTTAACTTTTCATTACTGTGTTTTATAAATGTATTCATGAGCCCATAATGCATTGTTTTGTGTTTGAACAGTGTGTTTTATATTTAATGTATTTCGAATGAAGGGTATTTTTAAAGCATTTAATATTTATGCTCTGTAGAATGGAACAAACTTAAAAAACAAACTGGGAAGCCTGATTAAGTTAATTTCAACGGCTACATGTTTGCCCCGTCAAGTATAATTCTGCTCAGTATCTTTAAAAACACTTTTTTCTAATTACAATCTTGCAAGTGCTTGTGTGACTTCCTTCCTTACGGCCACTTACTTGCTACGACCGATCGGTGGCAGAGGGCCTGAAACGATCACTAAGTGGGCCACGGCCCTGTGAAGCGAACTTCTAGCACGAGTGTTTAAAAGATCACTTTTGTATCCTTGTGTTCCCTGACGGTGTGATAGTAAGTTCGTTATTATTTCTGGTAATCGAGCTGTGTAGAGACGGAGCACTGTGCTGCTTTAGTTGATGGTCACAGAGTGGGTTTTGGGTTCCCCTCATCACTCAGACTCACCCGGCCCCAGGCTGTTGCAGCTCTGGGAGAGGATGTAGAACTGGGAATACGGCTGTATTTACAGCAAACACCAGTGTCCAGCGTCCAGTCACCTCACAGGTACGTTTTAGCCACAGAGCATGAGCAGATGACCTGCCGAGGACATGATAGCAGCAGAAGGAAGCTTCGGGGTCTTGGGCCCCTTCGAGGCCACAGGCCCTACGTGATTCGTGAACTGTGGCGTGAATGGCAGGTCACACAGTCAACAGTCGGGTGGCCAGGTACGCGCACTGTGGACCATCCTGGGATCACTAATTGGTGAAAGTCTCCCTGACAAGACCCGTATTTATCTCCCAAGGATATGTTCTTGCAATTAATACTGCAAGATTTTTGACAGGTTTTACTGAGGCTAGAGGAAAAAATTTATAATTCACAGCTGTTCACTCTTTCCACATACATTAATAGTTTGTGAAGATGAAATAAGGGAAATTTAAATGTCCATCACATTTCACATTCTTGTGGTTTTTGAAAAATGGTGTGTGTTTTTAAAGTTTTTATTATTTATTTATTTTTGGGTGTGCAGTGGCTTGTGGGGGATCTTAGGTCCCTGACCAGGGATCAAACCTGTGCCCTCTGCAGTGGGAAATCCCTGGTGTTTGTTTTTAAATAGGTAGTAAACGTGGCACTGAATTCAAAAGACACAGAAAGGGATGTGATGAAAGTACATCTTCTGACCTTCTACTGTCGTGTCACCCACTTTTCCACTATTACTAGTTTCTTTATGATTCTTCCCATGGTATTCCATACATTTATGAATATCGATGTACGTGCTTTTAAAATAGCTTTTAAAAAGTAATACCTAGGGCTTCCCTGGTGGTGCAGTGGTTGAGAGTCCGCCTGCTGCGGAGCGGCTGGGCCCGTGAGCCATGGCCGCGGAGCCTGTGCGTCTGGAGCCTGTGCTCTGCAACGGGAGAGGCCACAGCAGTAAGAGGCCCGTGTACCAAAAAAAAAAAAAAAAAAGTAATACCTAAAAAAAACCCCCACAAAAACTGTTTGCTTTTTTTTTTTTTAAATCCTACCTGGAAAGTACAGAAAAGGAGTGAGGAAGCAAAGTCTCCTGTGATTCCACAGAAGTGGGACAACTGGTGTTAACATTTGTGCTTTTCGCTCTTTTCTAAAATTTTATGGATAGCTGTAGGTTTTGTGTTTCTATTTAAAATTACTGGGTATAGTTTATAGTTTCATGTGAGAATAGACATCTGTTTGATTTAAAATACATCTAAAGTGGGCTTCCCTGGTAGTGCAGTGGTTGAGAATCTGCCTGCCAATGCAGGGGACACGGATCCGGGCCCTGGTCTGGAAGGATCCCACATGCCGCGGAGCAACTAAGCCTGTGCGCCACACCTACTGAGCCTGCACTCTAGAGCCCGCGAGCCACAACTACTGAGCCCACGCGCCTAGAGTCCGTGCTCCGCAACAAGAGAAGCCACCGCAATGAGAAGCCCGCGCACCACAACAAAGAGTAGCCCCCGCTCACCGCAACTAGAGAAAGCCCGCGCGCAGCAACGAAGACCCAATGCAGCCAAAAATAAAATAAAATAAATAAATATATATAAAAAAAATACATCTAAAGCTCTCATCACGCCAATTTTGTTTGCTTTATATTTATGGTGAGTCAAGCAGGGAAATCTTTATGTACAAACCCACAGTCATTTTTGTATGGGGTTAATACAGTTCTTCTGTTGCCAGTGCAAGTGGGTGGAAAGCTAGCTCAACTAGTTTCCTCTTCCCTGACCTGGCCAGACTTTGTGGCCTCCCATGGTTTTTCTTACACATACATAGCTCTGTGTGTGTGTGGGGGCTGTGTGTGTGTGTGTGTGTGTGTGTGTGTGTGTGTGTGCGCGCGTATGTGTGTGGTGCGCACACTGGCCCCTCCTGTCCAATCTATATTTTATTGGACCTTTAAGCCTTCTCTGACCGCTTTAGATAATAGTGATTTCTTTTTTCTTCCCTTCCTCGTCAGAACATCTTAAGTAATATCAATATGACTGCTCTGTCAACTAATTTTGTATTGACTTCTGGTGTCTATTGTTGTGTGTTTTTATTTCTAATGTTTTAGATACTTTTGTGATAAAGGGTTTTCTGTCGATGCCGCAAGTGCCTTTACGGCCAGAGACTGTTCCTTAGACTTTTTTATACCCCTTCCAGCGTGTTAAGTCAGTACCCAGGGATATTTAACTTGAAAAAAAACACACATAATGGTTTTCCACTAGGGCCACGTATACCTTTTACAGGGAGTACATTTTCATAGTTGGGGGGTTACCAGTTAACAGGGAAATTTTCTAGGGTGCTGTTTTCTTACCGGTCCTTCATGACAGAGCCTTTTGGTGGTGTCACAAGATTTAAAGCTCTTTGTGTAGTTGGTTTGCACACCATGTGGATCGCAGGGCAGACGGTTCATTTTCTCTCTGGGTTCACTATTGTTTGTGTGGGTCACCTTTTCTGCCTGCATGTTTGGAATGTAAAGTGTATGCATCCCTCTTTCAACACTCAGAATACTGACTCTTGCCACTGAGTTCAATCTTTTTTTTTTTTAATTTTTAAACGTGTCACTATTTAAAAAATTTTTTTATAAATTTATTTTATTTATTTATTTTTGGCTGCATTGGGTTTTCATTACTGTTTTAGGTCTTTGTTGCTGCGGCGAGCGGGGGCTACTCTTGGTTGCAGTGCGTGGGATTCTTATTGCGGTGGCTTCTCTTGTTGCGGAGCACGGGCTTCAGTAGTTGCAGCACCGGGCTCAGTAGTTGTGGCTCATGGGCTCTGGAGCACAGCCTCAGTAGCTGTGGCCCATGGGCTTAGTTGCTCCGCGGCACATGGGATCTTCCGGACCAGGGATCGAACCTGTGTCCCCTGCCTGCATTGGCAGGCGGATTCTTAACCACTGTGCCACCAGGGAAGTCCCACATCTCTTGTTTTGAAGCTATTATAAATGGGATTGTTTTAAAATTTAATTTCAGATTGTTACAAGTGTACAGAAATTGATTTTTGTACATTGATCTTGTTTTATGTAACCTTCAGAACTCATTTAGCAATTCAACAGTTTTTTAGTGGATTCCATAGGATTTTCCATGTAAAAATCATGTAATCTGTGAATATAGGTAGTTTTACTTCTTCCTTTCCGATTAATGCCTTTTATTTCTTTTTTGCCTAATTGCTCTGGCTGGGATGTTTGGTATGATGCTGTAGAAATGATGAGTGTGGAATTACTGCCTTTTTCCTTATCTGGTTTGGTATCAAGGTTCTGCAAGCCTCATAAGAATGGGTTGGAGAGTGTTCCTCCTTCTATATTCTGGACTAGATTGCTTAAGATCTGAATTATTTATTCTTTGAATATATCATGAACTTGCTCGTAAAAACTTGCTTGGGTTTTCTCTTATTTTTATTGGAAGATTTTAAACTACTGATTTCAGTGTCTTAATAATGATTCTGGGGTTATTCAGTTTTATATTTCTTCTTGAGTCATATTAGGCATGTTAGGGTAGGGATTTATCCATTTCTTTTCAACTTTCAAATATATTTGGATAGAATTTTTGTAAATACTCTGTTGGTGGTGGAAAATACAAGTTTTAAAGTTTTGGGGTATGGCTTCTGTATATGTCCATTAGGTCAGACTTACCAGTTGTCTTATTCAAATCTTTATCTTTACTGCTGTTCTTTTATTTCCTGAGCCATCCATTACTGAGAAAGGTATATAAAAGTCTGCCGTTATGATGCAGACTTGTAGTTATGTCAATTTTGCTTTATGTTTTTAAGTTATTGTTAAATGTATGCATGTTTAGAACTCATACAGCTTCCTGGTGGATTGAACTCTTTGTTGTGTTATAGTAACCTGTGTTATCTGTAGCAATAATTTTTGCCTTCAGGTCTTTTTTTTTTTTTTTTTACACCAACTTTCATTTGGATGGTATTTGCCTGGCAGACCTTTTCTCACCCTTTGACTTTCTGTATCTCAGTGGCTTAGATATGTGTATAAAAAGCACATGGCTGTATTTTAAAAATCCAATCTATATTGTCTTTTAATTAGAACATATAGCCCATTTACACTTATTGAAATTACTGATATATTTGGTTTATGTCATATTATTTTGTACTTTTATTTTTGTTTGTATTCGTTCCACTTTCCTGTTTTCTTTTTCCTCCTTATTTGTTGTTTTAGGAGAACCTACAGTTCTTTCCTCCTCCTGCGTTTCTCCTCTGTCCCCTTTACAACACACACAGAATACTTAACTCCTGACGCTTCTGATCACCAAATGCGTGTGGGTTTTACCCCATAACAAGCAGTTCTCTGGGACACCAGCTGGGTGTCCAACAGTTTAACTCAGTTCTGATACTCTTTTACCTGGAGATGGCATCAGATCCCACAGGTTGAGGGCTCAGTCCCACAAGACTGCCCTCCTCCCCCTTCCCCTGCCCCCCCACTTCAGATGCCAGCCCCAAGTCCAGGTTGTCACCTGTGCTTCTGAACGACCAGCTAGAACTCAGAGGTTCCCACGACCCCCTCCTCAGCTTCGATTAATTTGCTAGAGCAGCTCACAGAACTCAGGAAAACCATTTACTTACTGTTTACCAGTTCATGATAAAGGATGGGATAAAGGACACAGATGCACATCCAGAGGAAGAGAAGCACAGGGCAAGGTATGTGGGGAGGGGCGGGAGATTCCGTGCCCTCTGGGCACACCGGTCTCCCCAGATCTTCATGGGGTCACCAACCCGGAAGCTCCCCAACCCTGTACTTTTGGGATTTTATGGAGGCTGCATTACGTAGGCATGTTCGATCATTAACTCCATTTTCAGCCTCTCCCCCTCTCTAGACAGTGGGGTGCGGAGCTACAGTCTAAGCTTCTAACCAAGACCAGCCCCCATCCAGGAGCCATTCAGGAGCCCGCCAAGAGTCGCGTTCTTAGGACAAAAGACACTCCTATCACCCAGGAAATGACAAGGGTTTTAGGAGCTCCGTGTCAGGAACTGGGGTCAAGGATGAAATACTAGAACCAAAGATGCACCTGGTGGTCTCATCACTCAGTTACCAGGTTTCAGGAGCCCTGTGCCGAGAACTGGGGGCAGAGACCAATACATACACTCTGTTATCTCACAATTACCTTTTGTTTTTCACGTCCCTCTCGCCCATACGTGTTGAAGTTATTTGACTTTTGCTATAGTGCTTATACTAGAAAATTTATCAGTGCTTAAAGTTAATATTCTTCTCGCCTCATCAGCAGTGTAAGACTCACAACAGTTTAGCTCCAGTCTTTCCCTCCCGACGTATTTGCTACTCTTGTCATAAACCTATGTGATAGATACCTGATACTTTAGCTATATCTTACTTTTCTGTAACGCCACGAGTTGTATAAAACGGTAATGTTCTCTTAGAATTACCAGTCTCTTGCATACGAGACCTTTTATCTCAAATCACTTTCCTCCTGCTTGAAGTTTATCTGTTAGAACAGGGTTAACAAACCACTATTTGCAAAATCAGGGAGCAGCTGGACTTGGCCTATAGGCTCGAGTGTGTTGATTTTATTGGAACTCAGCCATATCCTGAGGTGTCCGGGCTTACTGAAATTATTCCTTTGATATGCATCTTTCCTGTCTAGGGCCTGTGTCCTGTTTTTCTCCATCCTGAATCCCCTCAGCAGTCAGGGGCAGCTGCAGTGGCTGATGGTTTTCTGGCCACAGCATCCTTCGTTTAGTGAAACGGCAGGCGGCATTCTCTGTCCACAGTAATAACGCTGATATGTGAAGTTTTCGTAGATCTGACCCAGATATCTGTTGTTCCTGTTGGTTCTCATAGCACCTTGTTTTCTTGTGTCTTTCTCTGACCTCTCTAGGGGAATTTCTTGAGGCCTGGATTAAAGGTAGTTTCTTCCAGAGAGGGTTTGCATCTCCACTGCCCTGGGGGTACTACCAGCCTAAATCGCTTTAAACTTTAAATTACAGAGACCGGGTAACCCAATTTCAGGCTCTCCAATAGGATGAGGGCTGATTAATGTCAACAGAGTTTAAGTTTGGTAGCTCACTCAGGTTGGATGTCCCAGTTTGTGAGAGGGACCTCTTCCTAGGCCCCTACTTAGGCTGGTTTTGTCCCCTGGGTTTTGTCCTGGAGGCTTTTTGGGTGCTCAGCAAATGCCCTGTGAACTAAAAATGTCTCCTGCCGTATCAGTAAACAAAGAATGTTGCAGCCATCATAATACAGCCTCCCTGAAGGTGAGCCCTGAGGGAACTCAGGATGGAAACAGGATGCCCGCCATCAAGCTGTCAGCCACGGCAGCTACACACCCACCCACCCACACCCCCCCCCCCCAAGGGTGCACCCTGAGGAGACTCAGGATGGGAAAACACAGGCTCCTGGCCCCAGACAGAACAGGTGCACATCAAAGGAATGATTTCAGTGAGCCCAGACTTGCATCTTCCCATATACAGAAAAGCACTAAATTCCTTAACTTGAGATGTCTGGTTTTCTTTAATAGTAATCTTTTGATGTTCCTATTACCTGGTCTTTGCTGCAAAAACTCCTGTATATCCTGGCCCCCGCTTTGCCTCTTCAGAGCAGTCCCTCAGAGCCATCTGAGATGCTGTTGTCCTGGGCTTGGGTCTTCAATTTTGTCCGCCGAATAAAACACAACTCTCAATTTTTAGTTTGTTCATTTTTTTTTTTTTTCAGTTGACAGCCCATTCGGTGAGCTGACTTCAGAGCTCTGTTTACCTGCCTCCCTGATGCCCACCACTTTCCTGAGTGTTTACCAGCTGAACAACTGATTAAAAAACATGTTTGTATAGTTAATATGGCATTTTTAGCTTTTTTACAGCAGGAGTGCCAGAGTACCTTCTCTACCAGACTACAGGAAATGGATCTCTTGTTTTTATTTTGAAACCTTTTTTCCTCCTGATTACAAGGTCATGTTCATTATAGAAAATCATAGTAAAAAAAAAATTACCAAGAATAAATTTAAAAATTGGCCACAATCTCATTCCTCAGATATAAAAAGTGAACATTTTAATTTATTACCCCGCAACTTCCTATGCATATAATTTTTTAAACAAGATGACCAGAAGGTAACAGGCTTAGATTATATTTCAATAGTTATTCTGTACAAAAGCACTTCTAATTTTTTATTTTAAGTTTTAATGTTTTTTGGCCGTGCCCCTCACGGCTTGTGGGATCTTAGTTCCCTGACCAGGGATTGAACCCCGGGCCTTCTGTCAGTGATGAGTGTGGAGTCATAACCACTATACTGCCAGGGAATTCCCCAGAAGCACTTTTAGACTGCGCTGATTTAATGTTATCATTTGTGCTTTTGTTGTGAGTAGGCATAAGAAAAGACCCCTTGAAAAATCCTCCGTCTGCTATAAAGCAGGAGTAGGCATTGCAATATTATAATATTACTCTGTACACCATTTCTAAATCCTTTTAGTACATTTCTCTAGAATTTTGAGCTTGGTAGTTGTGTCATTTCATGTGTATTTGTGTATCTCCCCATGTTACGCCTCTGAGAATTCTAACTCTCCTCCCTCCCTCTCTCCCCTTCTTTCCTTCTCTCTCTTTTTTTTTTTTTCCACTGTGATTTTCATAAAGATCAAAGCTTATGCCAATTGTAGTATTTATCTCATCTTTGGTTTTAAATACAGTTTTTTTCCCACCATGACTTTCATTCCCTTTTGAAAGTTTACTATTCTCAATTTTCAAAAGTGTGTTGATATTAATGAAATAAAATTCACATTTTATGGCAAGACTTTAAACATAAAAATTTTCTCTGCCCATTTGGGCCTTCTCTCTCCACTTTAGTATGCGTTGTGCATCTGCATTAACCAGACCTCCTTGGGAGATAACATTCCTTCTTAATCTTAGGAAGGGTCACAACTGTTTAGGAGATAACCTTCCTTCTTAGTCTTATAAGGGGTCATGATGATGCACACTACTCGCTTCATACTGTAGATCTGGGTTGTGTAAACTGTCAATAATACATCACTTGATATATAGCCCTCTGCCTCAAAAACTTATATAACCGCACTTTGACTTCTAACGGGTGGAACAGTTCTCAGAACTTCCTGAAGGACTGCCAGGTTATAATCCTTAGGTTGGCTTGAATAAAATTTTCCATTTCTTTCTTAGATCAACTATTGATTAATTTTTTTCATTGCCAGTATTACACACCAACCCATAAACATGTTTGGAAATAGTATGGTCTACATTGCAAATAGGTTGCCCTTATAAATAAATGAAAGTAAGTTAATTGATTAACATTGGGAGTACAGCCTCCTTTGTATAGTCCTAATATAAAATAATCTAAGTATAATGAATATATTCATTAGGACTGAGCAGCTAACTTGCATGGACCCTGATTATACCAATGTGCTCTTTTTAAAGAGCAAGATTAACAGAAAAAGGGTTAGGGTACAGGGTATGCAACAGATAAAAAATACTGAATCTTGGGTGTATATGAGGAAAGTGTCACCCACAAGGGCAGGATATTAGATGCCCAGTTTAGCTGAATAAGAGAATGCTCAAAAGTAATTTTCATAAAACCAAGTTTGGTAATTGCTGTGCTTTTTTTTTTTTTTTTAAATAGAGGCTTCTTATATTGTTTCCTTTCAGAGCTGCTTCCGTGTTTTTAAGCTACAATGTAATTTGATTCCTGATAAGGTTCTTACATGCGTGACATGTGTATGTCTTAGGTTGACTACCTTACACTTAACTAGCTATGGAATCCCATAGTATATTGAAGCCATGTAGTAAATCAGTCTTCCAAAAGATAATGGACATGTGTCAGTTGTAGAAGAAAAAAGATGTAATTTTGTGTTTGTTGTCATTGGCTAATATACAATGAACTTCTAAAAATTAGATTAGCAATAAAACAAAGCCTTAATTATTCAAAGTCAATTTAAGTACTGAAAACACACACACACACACACACACACACACACACACATTAAAACTACGAGATTAAAGGCACATAAGACCAGAATATCAAACCAGAGTGGATTAGGATATTGGAATATATTTAAATAATTATTTTTCTCTTTCCTTCTGTAGGTGAAGATGACTTAATAGAACTTACCACAGTTACTTTAGAGTCTCCGAAAGCATTGCTGGCAGAGGCCTGACTAGCGGGTAGGTGGTGCATCTTCTTACTCTGCAAAGTCTCCTCAGGCCCCTTCATGACAGCAGTGCTTGTTTGGTTCTGTTTTAAGACACAGCCTGATCCAAAGAGTTCTTCCATTAGACTGCTTTTCTTCTCTCTGAAAGCTGTGTCATTTGCTTTTGTTCTGGAAGATGTACCAAAAGAGGGTTCATAGGTGACAGTAGGGTGCTCCAGCCTCACTTCTCCCCTGTGGCTGTGGTGCTTGCCTGTGCTATGAGTGCACCTCGTGCTGCCTGCATTGGCCAGCCCGCTGGAGGCAGGAAGCCCATGATGCAAGTTTTCGATCGCTTCTGTGAATGAATAATGCTTTCTTTGTCTGAAGGGTATTTTGATATTTGGAGCAGGATTTTTATCTGGCATTTCACCCATTTCACTTATTTCTGGACTTCTTTTAGACTTTTCATTTACTGTATCGTCTTCCTGACCACTTTCCCCTTCGGGATGGATTACTTGAATTCTTTCTGGTGGTAGTTCCTGTTCTTCTTTTACTAAAGTGGTTTTCTTTTCTTGATCTTCTGTTCTCTCTCTCTGTTGTCCAATATTCTCTAGAGATGGCTGTGCTTCTTCTATATGTTCCTCTTCCTTTGATAAATCTGTAGTAGAAAAATAGTTAATTTACTGACGTTTAAAATGAATGGATTTCTATTTCAAGATGGCATGTTGAACACAGTTATTTACACCTACTGACAAGCACGTTACAATGACAAAAAGGAAAGCAAATACAGGGAAAGGTGGTATTAACAAGCTTGAAATGTTATACTTTCCTAGAACATACCAGATAAATGAGAATTATGAAACCAAAAGAAAATGATATTCATAAACTTTGCCAATATGTTATTAATAGGTGTTCAACACCACCAGCTAGAAGTAGTGCCCGTTAAAACAAGAGAATATTTTTTACTCATCCAATTGGCAGATAATTTCCAGAGTTGGCCAGAATATGGGGACATTGGAACTTTGGTTCCCCATTGGTGGCTTTGTAAGCTGGTGTGCAGTTTGGATGGCAGGTTGGTAGTATCTATCAAAACTTTAAGGGAACATGCTCTTAGACCCAACAACTTCACTCGTAGAACCAAACCCTACAAAGATACACAAAGATGCGTCTAAGGATGTTCACTGCAGCCTGTTTGTGTTTTTTTTTCCCCCAATAAATTTATTTATTTAATTTTTGACTGCATTGGGTCTTTGTTGCTGCGCATGGGCTTTCTCTAGTTGTGGCGAGTGTGGGCTACTCTTTGTTGGGGTGCGCGGGCTTCTCACTGCGGTGGCTTTTCTTGTTGTGGAGCATGGGTTCTAGGCATGCGGGCTTCAGTAGTTGCAGCACACAGGCTCAGTAGTTGTGGCTCGCAGGCTCTAGAGCGCAGGCTCAGTAGTGGTGGCACACCGGCTTAGTTGCTCCACAGCATGTGGGATCTTCCTGGACCAGGGCTCAAACCCGTGTCCCCCGCATTGGCAGGCAGATTCTTAACCACTGCACCACCAGGGAAGTCCTGTAGCCTGGTTTAGTAAGAGTGAAACATCCTGAACATCTGTTCAAGGATTCCTGGTTAAAAGAATTAGAGCGCGTGGGATTGTGGAAAATGAGTTACTGAATGAGGAGGTGAGCATGCACTGCCAGGAGGAGATGATCGCAGAATACTGTTGTATGGAAAGATGTCCCTTCCTCTGCAGATCCTTCCCCAGGCACCGAGGAAGCCCTGTGTGCAGCTCTCCCCTCCTCAGAGGACCAGACCCTCGCGGGTTCTGAGCAAACAGCATCGCTAACGGCGAACCGCTCAGTGAGGCCATCGTTTGTGAGGGAGGATGGGGACAATATCGGGTGTGCAAAGAGTTGGAACGTTTCCTCATGTGACTACATTCTGGAATAAAATTATTCACTTATACTCTAGGAGAATGAAAATAATACTAGCAGGAGAAAGAAGTATGTTTCAAGAATGGTGTACTCCAATATAAAATAAAAAGTTAAAAAAAAGTAGATTTAAAAAAAAAGAATTAATGCTGAGCCTGGAAGCCAGTCAAACGTACAATTAACTCTAAATAGCTGTTAATATTATGCCCTATGATACCTGATGAGAATGTTAACATTTGAGAACATGGGGGAAAGTACTTATTTTCCACGATCTCCCCAGCCCCGCCTGGCCTCCCCGCTGCCGCCCAGTAGCGGGTCTGGTCCCTCCTCCGCACCAGCTCCTTCCCGGCTCCACGGTCCTCATCGTGGCCGAAGCGCCCTGCCCACCGCCCCCTCCGACACACCACCTCCTACTTCCTCGCCCCCGTGCGACCCCTCCTCTGGGCCCAGCGTCCGTGGGACCATCTCTTCTCGGGGTTCCACGTGGATCACTTCCTTCTAGTCTCCTGAGCTGCCGTCAGCTCACCCTCAGCCCCTTCCCTGTCCCCTTCTCGGTGGGGACCTTCTTTCCAGCACCCACCGCCCTCTCGCAGCCCCACAGGTCTTCTCCAAGGGCACAGGCTCCGAGGGCGGGGCATCTTGTCCCCAGGGCCCGGAGCAGTGCCTGACACAGCATATGCGCAGAAAATATTTGTCAAGTGAATGAGGAAACTTTCTAGGACAGTAAGAATTACCAAAATGGGGCTTCCCTGGTGGCGCAGTGGTTAAGAATCCACCTGCCAATGCAGGGGACACGGGTTCGAGCCCTGGTCCGGGAAGATCCCACATGCCGCGGAGCAACTAAGCCCGTGCGCCACAACTACTGAGCCCGCGCACCTAGAGCCCATGAGCCACAACTACTGAAGCCGGTGCACCGAGAGCCGGTGCTCTGCCACGGCAATGAGAAGCCCGCGCACCACAACAATGAGTAGCCCCCACCCGCCGCAACTAGAGAAAGCCCGCGTGCAGCAATGAAGACCCAATGCAGCCAAAAATAAATAAGTTTATTTAAAAAAAAATTACGAAAATGGACTAAAAAATAGGTGGAAAATGTAAACTGACCAGTGACCACAGAAGGAACCGCATGGGAGCCAGTGGCTTTCCAGGGGTTCTGCCCACCCTCGGTGTTATTTAAACCTCGTTCTAAAGCCAGTCTGGCCTCACTGCTAAAAGGTGGCCCCTCCCGGCACGGCCCTGGGCCCCTCGGGGGCTGTTCCCGCGGCTGCTCTTTCCAGGGAGGTTGTGCTTGCCCAGCCCGGTGGGGTGTCGCCCAGATGTCCCTTTAGCAATAACTTAACATGGAAACAATGGGGCAGTGTCATCAACGTTCTGAGGGAAGATGATCTCCAGCCTAGAATTTTCTTTCCAGTCAATTATTAATCAAGTCTAAGTAGAAACATGACATCTCCAGAGGAAATGCACACAGATTTGCCTTCCACGCAAGTGTTCTCAAGAAGCCAGTAGAGGTTGTACTCGTAGGACATGATGGCGTTTACCAGGAAAGGGAAGGACACAGGGTAGGAAAGAGATCTGGTGGCGAAGGGGTGACAGGAACCAGCAGGAAGGGTGAAGGGAGGCCCCAGGACCGCAGAGGGCACCAAGGCAAGGGCTTAAGCATTAAGGGCTTGCACCACCAAGCCCCTGCCCCGCTAACCCCCCAGCCTCCAGTGTCCTTGGTCTGACCTGACCACGCGGGGCCTGGCCAAGCTGTCGCCCTCACTATGGTGCCTGCAGCCTGGGTGGGCTGAGGACCCTCATTTCACCACACAGAGCCCTCTGCTCTCTCTCGGGGGTCCAGCACACGGGGCCTCTCCCCACACCCCATGTGCAGAGCAGCCCTGCTGCTGCCTGTCTCCGATGGGTCCCCAGCTCCCAGGACCCGGCATGACGTTGGCCCTGGCTGGGCCCCGGTGCCTTCAGGGAAGCTGCGGCCAGCCTGCCTGCTGTGGAATCTTCTTTAGGGGCAGTGCTGCCCTTTACTCAGCTGGGTTTGAGATTGAGACTCAGTTTTTTAAAACTGAACATGTTGTCTAAGAATACACATGGGATCGGGAGTTGTGCGGAAAAGCTGGCATAAAATGGAAGATCGTGGTTGTTTGTGGTGGGCGGCGGGAGGGTTATGGTTATGAAGGGCCCGCAGGGTGTCCCCAAGGGACAGTAATATTCCACGTCTTAAGCAGGTAGTGGAGTTCGTTTTATAACAGTTCTTTAAATTGAATATATATGTTTTATATATACTTTTATACACACACTGAGTAATTCACAAGTTAAAAAAAATAAAGTAAGAGTAAAGGAGAGGGGCTTCCCTGGTGGCGCAGTGGTTAGGAATCTGCCTGCCAACGCAGGGGACACGGGTTCGAGCCCTGGTCCAGGAAGATCCCACATGCCGTGGAGCAACTAAGCCCACAAGCCACAACTACTGAAGCCCCTGCGCCTAGACCCCGTGCTCCGCAACAAGAGACGCCACTGCTATGAGAAGACAGCGCACTGCAACGAAGAGCAACCCGCTTGCCGCAGCTAGAGAAAAGCCCGCATGCAGCAATGAAGACCCAACACAGCCAAAAAAAAAAAGCAAAGGAGACTTTTGAAAGTTGTTAAAATTACCTTCATATTTTCTCTTGGAATCCTCTTGGTTTGGTAGTTTACTGATACAGTGAGAACTTGCATGGATTATTTCAATCGATTTTTCTTTATGACCAATGTTTCCTCTTGTCTTTTTACCCTATAATTTAGAAAAGTGGCAAAAACATATTTTTGGCAGTAGAGGTAATTTTAAATTGTGTTTTATTTAATGAATACAAATACTTTTTGTATAGAACAAGTGAGTAAAGCTTATTTTTGTAAAGATATGTTTAATTAGACACTGCAAGAATTCAAATTTGCTGTACCTTAGTTGTCAAAGATGGAACATCTTCCGATATTTGGGTTTCCTGGTGTCGCATACTTGTAAGTGAAACACTTTTCCTTTCTGCTTGTACTGACTTGGTTGAAGAAACTACAGAACAGGTGTATTATATGTAAGAAACATATTTTACATTTGGAAGCAATACTGATTTTAAATGTAAAATAACAACTGAAGTTTGTAATGTAATTATAAAACAAAGTATAGTAGATGTTTTCTAAAGATTTTCAGTAAATGTATAACATTTGCCAGTTTCACTTTTTGCCCTAGCATCTCGCCTGTTTTGTCTTATTTTGGGCCCCAGAGGTTATGGCGATCACAGTGGTAAAGTACCAAAGAAGCAGGCGTTAGGATGGGTCGGCATTGCCATTGGAGGACACGGCTGTCCCTGCTGGCAGAAGGGATTCAGAACCGTAGCTGTGCAGAGAGTGTGCGCCATCGTGTCTCCTGTGTCAGAGCTCTTGGTTGTCGATGGTTGGATTGCCCACGCTAAAGTGCATGAACGCCAAACCTAGTAGTCACTTTCCTTGAAGTGTTATCCCATTTAAATGACCCCACGTTTGATTTTATCATCTTCTCTGCTGGCTGTTGTTCTGGATTATAAACCAAAAGCAAACAAAGGCAGGCAAGGAAATCTGAGGTTGTTGCCTTGAAAAGTAAACACATAGTTACTTGTAGCAAAATGAGAGGCAAGTGTTCCTATTGTGCCTCTTCTGAGCAGAATCTTACGCTGGGAGATCTTGAGGGGGAGGGAATAAGTACATCTTGTCTTGAAGGAAAAGATACTACTCAGCAATAAAAAGGTACAAACTAGTGATAGTAGCACAGCACAGATGCGTCTCAAAAACATGCTGGCCAAGAGAAGCCAGACAGCAAAGAGGACCTGCTGTACAATCCCACTCATGAAATTCTACAACAGGCAAACTGAGCTATTGTGACCGAGGAAATCCGAGGTTGTCTTGGGCTGGGGCTGGGGGACCCCTGACTGCCAGGGGCATGAGGGGGCACCTCCTGAGGAGATGGGTGGGTGTTCTAAATCTTGAGGGAGGTGGTGGTTGCATGGGTATAAGCACTTGTCAAAACCCATGGAATTGCACGCTTAAAACGGGTGCATCGTATTGGGGTAAACTGTACCTAAATAAAGTTAACCTTAAGAATCCACACAGTGGCTAACAGATCTACCTAGAAAGTCCAGTATTTGGCAGACGTTTTGCATCACGTTGAAAGTTACCGTCTCATTCACCCGAGTAGGGACATAAAAGACTGAGTGGAGGATGGGAACACGGGAAAGCCTCTCTATTCTCTTCTAGCTGTTTCAACCGTGTCACAGTTTTGTTATTCTAGAATCACAAAATGTGTCTCAATGCTTAACAAAAACGAGTTTTTAAAATGTCTGTTATCTTGGTGATATAAGTTAGAAAATCTGACTAGATACTTCAAAATAGATTTCGAGCAAAAATAATTAAAACATACTTTACCTTTTGGATAATCTTCTTTGTCACGTAAATTTCTAAGTATCTGGTTAGTATAGATGTTTCTAATTTCCAGCTCTCGACCCTTCTCCTAAAGAGAACCACAATACCAATATTTCTATAATTGTTTGCTTTTATCAACCTTGATTTCTTGTAAAAAAACAATTTAAAGTGAGCTCAGTGTTCTTTGGATAAAATCTATAGGTTCCAGCAGAAACAGAAATGGGCCATATCATTATATATCATTCCCGACATCAAAAAGCACTAGCTTTAAAAAAAAAAAACAAAAACACTAGCTTTTTAACAGAGTAACAAACCATTGTGAGTGGACAATATATATTTTTTAAATTAATTAATTAATTAATTTTTGGCTGCATTGGGTCTTCGTTGCTGCGCACGGGCTTTCTCTAGTTGCAGCAAGCGGAGGCTACTCTTCGTTGTGGTGCGCGGGCTTCTCACCGCGGTGGCTTCTCTTGTTGCGGAGTGCGGGCTCTAGGCACGTGGGCTTCAGTAGTTGTGGCTCGCGGGCTCTAGAGCGCAGGCTCAGTAGTTGTGGCACATGGGCTTAGCTGCTCTGCGGCATGTGGGATCTTCCCGAACCAGGGCTCGAACCCATGTCCCCTGCATTGGCAGGTGAATTCTTAACCACTGAGCCACCAGGGAAGCCCCATTTTTGAATTGGGTTATTTGTTTTTTGGTTGTTGAGTTTTTCCTCACAGTCTCTTTTATTCTATAAGTTCCCACCCTCATCTCTTTTATTTGTTTCACATTGATATTTATTTGTTGTGGAAACAGGGTAGTTTGTGCTGTAGAGTTTGCCACAGTCTGATGTTGCTGATCGCATCCCTGAGGCATTGCTTATCATGTTCCCCTGCTACCATATTTCTCTTAAATTGGTTGTTAGAGCTAAATATTTAATCATATCTAGGTATGTTTTTTTCTGGCAATAGTACTCCTTAGGTGGAGGTGTGTACGTCTGTCAGGAAGTGCATAGCATCGGATGGTTTCCCTTTGTGGCGATCATTGCTCAGATCCACTATTTCATTAGAAGTTCCAAAATAGTGATATTCTCATCCTTTCATTCCTTCATTATTGATGGAAAGGCCTTTACAAGGAAGGTCTTCCCTTCTCACAAGTTATTTGGTTACTCTGAGTATAGGAAAGGTAAAAGTAATTGTTTCTTTTCCTTTATTTACCAGTTTTTGAAACAGTGTGCTGGTTCCCTAGCATCCCCTAAAGGTGACTGAGTAATCACTGAGGTGTTTTGTTTTGTAAATATCCTTATGAACTTTCTGATTTCTGTATATTTGCTAAGTTTCAATCCACACAGTTATCTTTACTGATCCTAAATTGCCCCATCTTTGGCCAGTAAGAACCATCTTTGGCTCCTGAATCTCTTTGACATTACCCTAATGGTTCTTTGTAGTTTCCTTGCTTCTCTATATGTCCCAGGCTCACGTAGTATAGTTCATGCTCCAGACCTAGAATTTTTTTAAGGTGCCTTAGTTCTTTTTAGTGGGTTATGGATTTTGAAGATGATAGTATGTCATTAGGGGTATTCATTGTTAGTGAGTGGGTCACATTAGGAAATATGTATTTATTTTTAAAGATAAAAATGTATCATAAAATCATACCTTCACTTCAGTTCACAATCAAGACTACAGGATTTTTATTTGACCTTATCCTACTTCTGTATTTTCTTTCTTCCATCTCCCAAATCCCAGTTCTCAGTGACACCAACATAGTTCATTATGTGCTTTATCCCATAAGATACATACAACAGTCTCAAAATAACCGTACCAACTCTGTCATCAAGAGTGTATTTCACTAGGCATATGCAGTGAAATTGACGTGTTTTAAGTCTCTTGGAATGGTGTCTCTCTGTGACATTATGCCTACACTGGAATACACAGTGGGCTCTTTTTTTTTTTCATTTTACTCTGGATTTTTAGGGAACGTTTTTTGATTTTTTTTTTACATTTCATTCTGCTTCATAATTACACAAAATATTTACATATTTCCAAAGTCAAATCTACCAAAAAGATATTCAAGGAAATCTAGGTTCTATAGCTGTCCCTTCTACTCTATTTTTTCCCCATTTCCACTATTATCCTACTATGCTTTTTTCAAACTAGAAGCAACTTTGTCGATATATTTGTATTGTCTCCTTTCCTTACGTGATGGCATACTACACACTTCCCTCTGCCTTCCTTTTTTCACTTATCAATATATCCTGGCGATTACTCCATATTACAACATAAAGAACCCTCATGCCATTTTACAGATGCACAGAAATCCATTGCGTATATTTACTTTTCTTTTTAAAATAAATTTGGATGTTACTGAATATAGAATTTTGTATCTTTCTTTTCATTAAGCATTTCATTAATTATTAAGCTTTTCTCCTGTCAAAATTGTTTTTTAATGACTGTATAGTATATATGTGCACATGGCTGCATATGAAAGCACAAACTTTATTTTAAAATTCCCTGATTGTGTCTCCATATGTGTGTGTGTTTGCTTTGACCAGTGGATCTTGAAGCCTCTTCTGTTAGACTTCTAAGGTAGTTCCTGTAGCCACGCCCATTTTCTGGCATATTCTTCTCTCTGAAGTTTCCTGAGGCTCCAGAGAAGAATGAAACAGAACTCTTTCCCCTGCTTTACAAAGGGAGAGTTTACATCCAACTTTCTTCCCTGTCTCTGAGTGCTCTCAAGGCTCCTGGGAAACCTGTATTTCCTATTTGACATAAAAGCTAAAGATTCTTGTCTTAAAGAATCATGCTTAAGATTTACTAACTGAGGCTTGAACGACCTATATTTCTTAAGTATTTTATCTAGCTTTTCCAACTTGTTGCACATTTTAGAAATCTTGAAGGCAGAAAGAACAAAAGTCTGAAAAGTAAATTTTTTTAATTTTTTTTTTTTTTTCTTTTGGCTGCACTGCACAGCTTGTGGCATCTTAGTTCCCCAACCAGGGATGGAACCTGGGCCCCGGCAGTGAAAGTACTGAGTCTTAACCACTGGACCGCCAGGGAACTCCCCAAAGAAAATATTTTTAATTCTCACTTTTAGGGCAGATTTTTAAAAAATTGAAGTATAGTTGCTGTACAATATTATATGTTACAGGTGTACGGTATAGTGATTCACAATTTTTAAGGGTTAAACTCCATTTATAGTTATTATAAAATATTGGCTATATTCCCTGTGTTGTACAATACATCCTTGTAGCTTATTTTATACCTAATAATTTGAACCTCTTACTCCTCTACCCCTATATTGCCCCTCCCCCTTCCCTCTCCCCCCTGGTAACCACTAGTTTGTTCTATCTGTGAGTCTGCTTCTTTTTTGTTATATTCACTAGTTTGTTGTATTTTTTAGATTCCACAAATAAGTGATGTCATAGAGTATTTGTCTTTCTCTGTCTGACTTTTCACTTAGCATAATACTCTCCAAGTGAGGGCACATTTTAAAAGACAGTTTTGTAAGCATATTTGCAAGTGAGGCCTTAAAATGATTTATGTATATATAAAGTAGATAAGCAACAAGGATTTATTGTACAACACAGAGAACAATATTCAATATCTTGTAATAAACGATAACAGAAAATAACCTGAAAAAAATATAACTGCATCACTTTGCTGTACACCCGAAACTGACACAATATTATAAATCAACTATACTTCAATACAAAAAATGAAAAAATGAATTTATGGGCTACAAAAATTACTCTAAATATTTTAATGTTATAAGTGAATTTTTTAAATAGAAAAACTTATTTTGGGTTCCACTAAAATGTTAACAAAGTACAATATTACTTCATGTGATGAGATAAAAATGATAATAAGTCTTGTGAATGAATAGACAAGAGTTTTAATTTTTCTAATTACATATTCACCAGGCTGTTAACTGATTCTCATAATTTCAGATCCTCTCTTCATATGGTTGTAGGGAAAAAAGTTAATTTGAGAAAGCTATACTTGAAGTTAAGTAATTCAAAGATATATTAGGCATAAATAGCTCTGATAGTTTGGGAAGCAGCATTTCACAAATTTTGTTACATTTTGCTTTAAAAGAAGTACCTTAAGTTTTTGTTGAAGGTGTTTTATTTCCATTTGCAGAGTCTTTGTAGCTGCTTGAGCTGCTAAGGTCTTCTGGTTCTCAAAGGCCAACTGCCGAGTAAAGGCTTTATTGTTCAGCCTCAGTTGTTTCTCCAAGCTCTGAAAATAGTATATATTTCAACTCTCTGGAACCAGTGTAGTATTATAAAATAATTCGACTCTAATGGAACTAATTACATTTATGAAAAGTGCAAAATTTTAATACAATTTTAGTGGATGGCTTGTCTAGAGGACACATATTAGAACTAAATATTACCACACACACAAAAAGCCAAAAAATTCCAGATCCCAACTCTAGGGAATAAATATCATGTTTCCAGCCTAATGTTTTTTTACACTCTGGAATTTGGTAAAAAAATTTTTGGAACAGATCCTGAAAAATCAATAAGTAAAATCAACGTTATACTTTACAACTAAACCTAAGCAGTTCTGTTGAAATGAAGTATACCACTAACTTAGCATGGTGCACTCCGTGAAAACCTTTCAAATCTCTCTTGCCAAAGGGTTGACCAGCGTCAGTGCAGATCATCACGCTCGGACTGTGATTCTCAGATAACTGAGACGGGAAGTTACGATGGGGTCTCACAGAGCCACACCACGTGGATGAATTATAAGCCAATGAAACGACTGACTTAGCACAGTAACCATCTATAAATACGAAGGACTCACTGTTGCATATTTGCCTTCTCTGTGGAATGAGAACTGTTTTACTGGAGAACTGTTTGCGCGGGTCTTTGACAGGAACTTGGCCAAAAGGCCTTTTCTTTCCTTCTTTTCCATAAAGTGTGGTTTCCCTCGTTACGACATTAATACTTTCTCATTAAAGTGGAAAATATGGTAAGCTAATAGGGCGAAATAATCGCTAAAAATCCCATTTCCTAACATATTAACATTAAAAAAAATACCGACATGTTTTGGCCCACAAACTTTTTCTCCCACCAAATGCCCTACAACCAAATGAAATTTCTCATACAACCAAGTGCCTCCGATAAGAAAATAGCTAATTAGTTCTCAAATTCTTTTTGGTTTTGGTTGTAGTTTAAAAACATGAGCTACTTGAACACGTTTGTGTAAAAAATATGTAGATGAGATACAAATACATTTACTTTCACATGACAGACAGATGCTAAGATGGATCCAATCCTACCCGAAAGGCCAAACTTTAGAAGTTTGGTACACTATTTACATGAATGAAAAATGAGGTGGCTCATTATTTCCTGTAGCTTCCATATCCATTTTATGTGAAAAAATTCTCTTTGAAAATAGAGGAGGGTTTCACCAAAAAAGAAATAACAGAAAAAACAGTGGCTGAAATGAACTTGATATCTTATTATTATTTCAAGATCATTGAAAATACTTGTCTCTCACCTTTAGGGAATTAAACAGTAAATCACTTCCATTTGTGTTTATGTCCATAGAGACCGAAACTACCTAATGTAAAATAGGCAGAATTCTCAATATGATCAGAGTGTTCTCCCAAATCATCCCTTGTAATGTAATCCCCAGGCTTTTGACCACCATGTACCCTTGAGGATTATCTATCTATTCATTTCTAAAATTATTTAAATTCCCTTTCCCTATCTGTCCCCAGGAATATTACCTGGGGAAATTTTCTATTTCTAGGACATTAGAAATGTCTCGACAGACTGATGAGGGACAGAACAAGGAGGGGGCTGGCGAGGAGATGCACTCAGGGTTTAGGGAAGTAGCCTTTTAAGAAGGCAGTTTGGAGTAGAGGCTTGCTTTCTAGGAGAGGTTTCCCACAACACAGCACAGCACAACCCCCTTCAGCATGTGAACAAACTCCCTTGACCTCAGCAGCTGGACTGCCTGAGAGAATGGTCATTTCCAGATAAATGAGCCCAGCCGTAGCTAAGCAGAACCGCACAGGGCCTTCCCAGGACAGAACCCCTCACCCCACCCCCTGCAGTGTCCTCCACCTGCCTCTGGTCTGTAGAAAAGCTTTATCCTCTTAGGCCTTTCCTGAGTTCCAAAGAGTAAATTTAATCAGAGAAATGAGAAAATGAAGAAAGAAAGGAAAATAGTCAAGAAAGACAAAGTAATAACAGTTTAGCCATTAAACAAAGTAAAGGAACTTTAGTCCCTCCTCAGGGCCTACAGTTAATATTCTGAGCCATGTCCTGTGAGCTGTTCTGTAGATACTGAAACCCTATCAGGTAGAAGAAGTTAACTGCATGCTGCCCACCAGCATGGAGACTGCAGTCGGGTTGGAACCAGAAGGCTGATGATACTGACTCCCGATTACCTCACCACCAACCAATCAGAAGAATGTCCACGAGGTGATCACACAGCCCACATCCCCCCTCCCTCACCCTGTCTTTAAAAACCTTTCCCTGAAAGCCATCAGGGAGTTTGGGCCTTTTGAGCACTAGCTGCCTGGACTCCTTGCTTGGTGCTCTGCAGTAAACACCTTCCTTCACTGCAGCCCAGTGTCAGTAGATTGGCTTTACTGTGCACGGGCGAGCGGACCCGAGTTAGGTTGGGTAACATAGCCACAGGACCTCTCGCTCAGTGCACAACAGAAGGAGCTGTTTCTCTCTCTCCTGTGCCCCTCCCCTTCCCCTTCCCCTTCCCCCCCCCCCCATCAGACACCACCATCCGTGTGCTCTTGCTCAGCACAGCAGCTGGTAGTGCTTCATCCCACAGGCATATATGATGAATGTGCACCCTCTCTCTATTAACTTTGGAAACTTAACGTTTCTAGACCTCTGAAATACAGACCTGTATTTGTCTGTCATTCCCCTCCATTTTTGTTGTAAGAACAGACAATCTTTGAGTAAGCTCATCCCTCTCTGCAAGATGTTTGTCTTCAGAAAGTTTCTGCAGTGCCTGCAAGGCATCTTTAGTCTTCAACAGCTCGCTGTCTGTTTCTCTAAGTTTCCCAGACACGGCTCTTTCCTTTCCCTGGGATTTCCTGAGTAGCTGCCTTAAAGTTTTTACTTCGTTCTGATGTTTAACCACAATTTGAGGTAGATTATTTTGTGAATTCTCATATTTTCCTATAGCTTTCAAGTGCTTAAGCTGGAGTTGTTTCAGAAATTGGTTTTCTGCGACGGTGGCCTCCAGCTTGCGGTGTAGATCGGCTAATTCATTTTTCAGTTCTTTAATTTTATGAAGCCTTGCTGAGAGTATGCGGTGAGTTATGGCATCTCGTCTCTGGGCAGCCACATTGATCTGAGAATTTAAAAATGGTGCATTCCAGTTGTGCTTTTTCTCCACCGCGATCTCCTTCTGGCCTGTGTAAGCAGATAATCCAGTTTGTTACTAGTAATGTGTATATAGATATGTAGATATGTAAATATACAGGCGTGTGTAATGCCCCCCGCCCCCTGCCCTCACACATATACATACACACATGCCAACTAGAAGGGGAAGGAACTAACACTGAATGAACACCCATGCTTTAGGCTGGGTACTTTATGTTTAGGTATCTCATTTAATACAATCCTTTAACGTCAGTAGTAGTCTATTTTAGAGCTGGAGATTATAAGTCATTTTTCAAAGGTTACATAACCACAAAGTGACATAAAATGAACTGAAAACCAGGTCTTCTCTGACTCTAAAACCTGTACTTATTTCTATCATAAAAGGTATACTGAAAATCATAATACTCGATAACATTTACTAAGGGTTTACCATATGTGAAGCATTGAATTAAATGCTTTATGTAGATTATCTGACGTAATTCTTCCAACAAAACGTTACAAGGCAATCACAGTGTAACATTAGAGCCTAATGTTATATATGTGATGATCTCATATATTTAAAAAGAACCTTAAAAAGCCATTAAACTGCTTAGAGTATTCATATAAGGATTCCATCTCTCAATAAACCCAACACAACCAGTTTTTCCTCTGTTACTTTTGAGTGAGCACTAAATTAACCAGTTAGATGGTTTGTATTTGGGATTCTATTTTGAACAAAAAGCATCTAAACGATATTACACGAAGCTTATGTAACCGAATTCGAGTATGTCAAATGTATGTGTAACCTCATTGTATTATTATCCCATTTTAAAGATGAAAAAACTGTGCTGAGTGATGTCATTTATCAATGGGCACACAACTGGTAAGTGGTGAGACAGACTCACGTCTATGTACCTTTGTCACTGCCCCATATGTATTGTATGTGCATCTGTATGATATTCATATGTGCATCTGTGTATGTAACTATATGTGTGTGTGCATGTGCACATATTAGTATATCTATACTCTGAGAAAGAAAGAGATTGAAACTGGATTCTAGAATCTGAAAAAAATATTGTCCTCATCGTGGAGAGAGAAAAGCTCTTAGTGGCCAGTGTCATTGGAGTCCTAACCCTAAGCTATTGGCCGAGTGTGGACACATCATCTGAGACATGGCTTATTAGCATGTTTGGTCTAGGTGGTGGGAAAGGCATTTCTGCCTGTGATGGAAACAATGAGTCAACAGAAACAGAAGATGCTTTCTGAGGATAAAGCATGTGAATCTTGAGCATGACAGACCACACAGATTTCACAATGATCACAGGATCAGTATCAAATCAATAACCAATGGACTGTCTTTACAACTATGCCTCCAGAGGTTTTTATTTTCCCACTGGGAACAATGTAGTAGGGGCTATGGTTGAATACTTGAGTATCTTGGAATAGACTTTTGAGCACACTGAAAACTGGGAAGCAGAGGTCAGACTCTTAAGACACCTACTAGAAGGCCAGAGAAGAGGTGTCTGTGGTTGTATCAGGCCGGATACTCTAATACCTTGGGCACTGGCTGGGGGAGTTCTAGACCCAGGCAGTGTGGATCAGGCTGGATGAAAACAGGGGTGGCTGAGGGCTCTCAGGCTCCACACCATGTCCGGCATGATTGAACTTGACCCCAGCTTGTAATGCCTTCCAGCTCTTGGGTGGTGTGACCGTGGAGGAGAAAGAGATTCTCCTGAGCCTGGAGGGATGAGGGGTGGTGGGTTCCGTGGGCACTGGAGGCTTGTGTCCCCACCTCATGCTGGACTCGAGTGATGGGAGGGCAGAGTCAGCATGAGTGGGGACTAAACCCCACGGGCATGGGGCACTGGCCAAGGCCCCAGGTCGAGATGTGCACCGAGGGCCTGGGTGCTTCGAAAACAGGAGGTGTCAGCCTTTTAAGGATCACATGGGCCTGGACAAGGAACACAGCCGTGATGAAAATGGAAGGGCCAGAGACCCTTCCCCAAACGTCCTTGTCTGTGTAAGGCCCCCCCATACGCCCTTCATTCCCCGAACATAACTGAGATTCAGTGTCTTACCTACCCTAGTGGGTGCGTGTGAGAGAATGAACCAGACTGTTTTGCTTCAGGAAGGTAAATATCTCACTTGCATTGGAGTGATGTAGAATGAATCCATACTATATATGTCATGCATGCTTGTATAATAATAAAGGTTAGGAAACTTGAAATAGGGTTTAATCCTTAAAGATTTATATCTCATTATCCTAACCTATACGTAAGAATGGTAAAGCTTACAATTTCTGTCCCATTTCACACAATAAGGCAGATTTAGCTGAATGATTTAGCTATTCTTAAGATAACTAATTGTTAAACCACTAAGCTAAAACACTTAATTCACCAAAAACATGTACATTTAAGTCCATGTTAGCCAAAAAGGGACTCTTCTCATTGCTTAAGAGTAGGCATGCTTCCTACTACAAAGAGTGAACTGTGTTCTTTTGAATAGACCTAAGGACAGCCGCGCACTCGCCTCTTCACCGGCTCCAGCCCGTCCATTTCCCCAGGTGCATATCCTCATCCTCAGCCCCGCCTTTTTGTGTGTGTGTGTGCGGTACGCGGGCCTCTCACTGCTGCGGCCTCTCCCGTTGCGGAGCACAGGCTCCGGACGCGCAGGCTCAGCGGCCATGGCTCATGGGCCCAGTCGCTCCGCGGCATGTGGGATCTTCCCGGACCGGGGCACGCACCCCTGTCCCCTGCATCGGCAGGCGGACTCTCAACCACTGCGCCAACAGGGAAGCCCCTGCCCCTCCTTTTAAAAGCACGATTGTCCTCCTGTCTCACTGCTGTACCCATGCTGTCTCTTCACCCGTTTTCCCTGGCCCCGTCGTAGCCCCGTCTCCTGGTCACTTTCCTCTTTGGTCTCTCGGTCCCATTCTGTTCGCGAAGTCGTCCACACCCTCAATCTGGTTCTGGTCCTTAGCCTGAGCCACGTCCCTGCTGGCGCTGGCTCTGTCCTCTGCCAGGTTCTCTCTGTCTTCCAGGTCACCTTAAAAGACGTAGCTCACTTCCTTCAAGGACCAGGGTAAGAAGAGGTTCAAAGGCAGGCCTTTCCCTTTCCTGTTCTCCAGAGCCCTGGCATTAGTGTTGGAGAGGGCATCCCCTCAACCCCACCGCAGGGCTTCCACCTTCCCCCGACTAAAGACAACAGGGCAAAAGCTGTCCAGAGCAATTGAATGCAGTAGAATAACTGTTTTCTGTATACCAGTTTTGGAATGACTATCACATAGTTTAGCACTGTGTTGACAAAACACATCAAGGAGGGATATATAATTGAAGGAATTCTGAAAGTACATTTTTCTACAAAAGGAAGAAAAATCAAATTATAGGAATATATTGTTCGCTATTTACATTGATTTAAATAAATCTCCAATATCTGACCAGAGCAAATATCCTATCATACTGAAGTCCTCTTTTTATCCCTATAATTTTTCTCTATGAAATGTTTTTCTGCTATAAAATTTGCTTTTCTAAGATGGGAATTGAAAATAATCTCTGATGTTACTATTCTTGAGTGAATTCTGGGTCTGTAGTGGTGGTTCCTGATCCAGTGTTACCAGCCCCTGAGGGTCAGAGGTCTACTTTTATATATAAGAAAGCTGAACAGAAATTGAACCTTCACTGGAGAATGGACTGCACTGGCTAAAACGTAACGCCTTTTTGCTTAGAATTACATTAACCCAGCATTAATTCATCAATTACTTGCTGATTAAATTTTTTTGGCAAACACTTGCAAAACATGAGCTGGGAGAGAACAAAAGAATAAAAGAATAAACCAAGAGACACTTTTATCATTCTGTGACAAAGCTTGATGTTACAATGAGTGTTTTAAGGTCATCATACACCAGTACGAGGATCCTCAGGGACATATAATTTGGGTTAATGATGCAGCCAAGATTTGCTTAAAATAATTTCAGAGTATTTATACACGAAAGCGTACCCAAGGGAGAGCAAGCCCTCACTCGGATCATGGAATTTAGGTTCTAGTCCCCTGTGAAGTGACAGTTCATTTAGGCTGCTCCCAATTTATGAACAGGTATCTTGCATAAAGGACACAATAAATATTTGTGGAATAAATAAATGAGGAATCAGTTTTTAAAAGTCAAATTATAAGGTGCTAAGAACTCAAAATACAGTTCGTTTCTTGTAGAAATGGTTTTATAAATGCTAACTGCATTCTCACGCAGTCCCACAAAAGCCCAGACTCCACGTAAGATGTAGTATATCGTTTGAGGATTTCTTGTCATAAACCCCTGGGGCCAAACTGTTTCTGAATTTTGGGGGGTTTATTCTTCGTGATGCATATATAGTATTTTCCAAAGTACGCCCAGTAGGGCTGGGGACATCACACTTTGTTTTTGTAATGAATATTTTTGTAGTGAAATTTATATGATTATATTTTGCACAAAGTGAAATAAATAAAGATGAATCTCATGTCAGTTCAAATCAGGTTTTTGTTGCCAAAGCAGTGTTGGTGCCAAAGATATAAAAAACGTTTGGTTTTCAGAGTTCCGTAAATTTCAAATGTGGCTGAGGGAGTATGACTGTAGAGCCTGTCCATGATGTATGTGCTGTTGTGATTATATCTACAAATGCCCGAACAGACTTCCCATGGCAGAGTCTTCTGCCCTGGGCCTTGCCAGGATGTGTGGGACTTCCACCTCTCCAGAGAAAGGGCTGTTAACCTTCCGAGAATCTGGATGAAAACTATGGGTCCTTCTCCCTAGAAAGTTCACAAATGCAATTAAATACACACAAAAATGCAAAGGATTCCCTGGGGTTTGCAGATGTGGGTCTTAGACGAAGAATCCCTGCTCTACAGCTGGGAAGAAGGGCAATTGAAGATTGTAGATCTTCACTGGGGGTCCTAGGCACAGCTGGTCATGGCAGGCTGGGGATGGGAGGCAGGTACTGGGTAAATGTGACACTACATGTGCTCCAGTTAGAGTAGGCTCTTAATTATTTTCCAGCTACTGAGTGGGCAGTTCTGATAGTCACAGTGGAAAAAGAGTTCCAGCTATTTCTACATAGGGAATATTTATAAGCCTAGGATTGCCTGTCTGGGAATAATAACCGCCTGGGCAGGGGGCGGGGAGTGAAGAGGTCTAGGATGTTGCAAAGCTAATCCCAATTCGGATAGCTAGGAGCTGATGGAGTCCTTTTAAAATCCACAGGGAAATGACATTATTAACAGCCTCTTGAACCATCCTTGTTTCTAAAGAGCATCTTTGCCAATATGCCTCACCGGATGTGAAGACCATCTTCCTGGGGTGCTGAGACAGATATTTACATTTCATTGGTGATTGAAACCTTGATTCTTCAGCTGAGATGAAAGGCAAGAGGCCAGTGAATTCCAAGTACTGTGGTATTCTGTAACAAGTCCACCTGTTAACTAAAAACCGCAAGAGGGCTAGGCTTTATGTTTTAAGCCTAACTTTCTGTTATTTTGTAATTATCCTTAATTTCTCTATTTCCCATTCCTTCTATAAAAATTCACTTATAATGTGTATGATTTACAATCTGGAAAAACAATAAAACTGAATATGGACCACTTCAGATAGTAGTGCATTAAATAATAATGTCATTATAACCAGAAATTTGGTCTTGGTTGGGAAGTTTTGCTTCTTACCTTTAGGTTGGGAGATTTTAGAAACATTATACTTTTTCTTCTCCTTTTTTGCTTTCACTACAGGCTTCTCTAAATAATTATTTTTAGCCGCGGTTTCTGAGCATTCAGAGAGAAAGTCTTCTGAATAATCGTAGTGAGAACTTGAACTTCTGCAGGAACACTGAGATCTGCTGTAATCAACACTCTTGTCGGAATCGTTGCTGTTCCTGGGAAAACCTGGGCGGCTGCTCTGGCATTTTGCAGACCTCCTGCCGTTTTCTAAGGCCACACTGGGGAAATGTCCATCTAGATTCCTTTCTGTTAGATCAGCCAATGACATAGTAAACAACCTAATAGAAGAAAGGTATTTTTAGATTTATAGCTATTGACATTGAAATGAACCTGTGCTTTAATATATTTAACTATAAATGAATAATTAGGAATACAAAACAACACATTATTTTGAAGTATTTTCTGGAAAAATTTTCAGTTTGGTTTTTATATTTTTTTCTACCTAAAATGTAAGACTCCTGAGACTGGACTTTGGGGAGATTATATTCACAGGAAATATAAAGTTCACATCAGGTGACAACAATGACAACAATTTAAAAGTTAGTGAATTACAGTCTCATTCTCTAAGGCTGGCTGTTTTGTTTTTTTTTTAATTGAAGTATAGTTGACTTACAATGTTGTGTTAGTTTCAGTTGTACAGAAAAGTGATTCAGTCATATGTATACATATATATATATATACATATACATATACATGCTAGAACAAAAAAAGAATGCTCTAAGTCCCCAAACCAGTTCTATTCCCGAATCTTTCTGTAAGAACCGCTTCGAGCTTCCTTAGACTCAGTCTGAACTGTGTTTGGCTCTGGGAAAGGGTGATCAGGCACTGTCTGGAAGATACCAAGGCCTCTCCACTGGTTATCAAGAGGCAGAAGTAGCCCCTCACTGTTGTCTACTGGATGCTGAGGGTCACCTAACTGCAGACATTCATTCAGCTGGGAAAACAACCGGGTGATTCTTCCATGTGTAGTCAGTCACTTTTCCTTCCGCAGAGAGTGATAAAGAAGGGAGTTACCACGTACCTTTCTGAGGCTGTCTTTGGAACGCACACAGCGTGGGGGGCAGCTTCTAAGGGCCTCCGCTGACTCCCACTTCCTGGTATAATCCCGTCCCCTCCAGTGTGACTCAGGTATCGCTTCCAAGGTAAGGTAACTAAAGGATTCTGACTTCCTTCTTAATCACCCTCGCTTTTTCTCTCATTTGCTCACATTGATGGAAGCCAATTGCCGTATTGTAAGCTGACCCACGGGGAAGCACACATGGCAGAAAACTGAAGCCTCAGGCCCACAGCCAGGGAGGACCTGAGGCCCTCCGTCGATCGGGCTGCAGGAGCGGAATCCTACCACCAGTCGTTCGGGTGAGCTTGGAACTTCCCCCCGAGTCTGGAGGTAACTGCAGCCCCAGCCGACATGCTGAAGCAGCCTTGCGGGACATCCTGAGCCAAAGGACCCAGCTGTGCCCGGATTCCTGACCCACCGGATAAAAAACGTTCGTTGTTGTTTTTCTAGCCAGTAGGTGTTCATTTGAGAACGGGAGACAGACTTATAAAACAGCAAACTTCCGTGTGAATCGATCCCAGGAGGTTATGAAACCACAGTGATCTTGCAGAAAAATGGAAGAACGGGATTTTATGCTAAACAACTTAGTTTATTTAGGTTAATAGATGCTTTCTAGAATGTGTATTTACTTAATTTTGAAAAAATCTATATAATACCATATTTTCTCTATCTCTAATCCATTAATTTTAATAAAATCATGATCTTATCAAAGTAGTTTTTTGGAGTGGTGGCCAAACACACTGTTGTTTTCAGCTGTTAAGTTTTGGGGTGATTTGTTACACAGGTGTAGGTCACTCATACACTCAGATGTATCTTCCCAGGGTGGTTCAGTTTCCAAAAGAGTTACTTGGGCTTAACACAAATTATACCTACCAGAGAGAGAGAACATTTTTATTTATTTTTTAATTTATTTGGCTGTGTCAAATCTTAGTTGCGGCTCACAGGCTTAGTTGCCCTGAGGCATGTGGGATCTTAGTTCCCAGGCCAGGGATCAAACCTGCGTCCCATGCATTGAAAGGCGGATTCTTAACCACTGGACCACCAGGGAAGTCCCCCAAGAGAGAACATTTTTAGAATTCTGAAAATCCCAGGACCCAGAACTGTTCTAAAATTTCTACTTATATAATCGGAATATGGGTTTGTTTGGGTTCACCTGTGAGAATTCCATTCTAATTCATGAAACTGAATCTAAGAGTCATCAGCAAGGTAAAACCAAGTTTGATTTTTTTTTTTTTTTTTTGCGGTACGCGGGCCTCTCACTGTTGTGGCCTCTCCCGTTGCGGAGCACAGGCTCCGGACGCGCAGGCTCAGCGGCCATGGCTCACGGGCCCAGCCGCTCCGCGGCATGTGGGATCTTCCCGGACCGGGGCACGAACCTGCGTCCCCTGCATCGGCAGGCGGACTCTCAACCACTGCGCCACCAGGGAAGCCCCCCAATTTTGATTTTTGGCTATTCCTAGTCAGCATGTACCTTGAAAGCACATATTAAGCAGCTCTCTGGAATATTCAGTCTGTTAAATGGTAGTTTTCTCATTGATCTGTTAAAAATTGATAGAGGGCTAGTATCAGGCCTATAACTACCTTTAAGTTGATTAAATTGTTTTAGAGTATATTTGTATTAATGTAAGTAGGGCTACACCACATTGTTATCAATAAAAAAATGTAAGCAGTCTCCACATATATGGATTTCTGATTATGTGGTGTATTATTTAAAAATCTAGGCTTTAAGCAAACCATCTAATGTTCCTTTTTTTTTTTTGGAACTAAAGAGCCGGGAGAAAGATGACTATTTATTTACTTTTTTTTTTTTTACATCTTTATTGGAGTATAATTGCTTTACAATGGTGTGTTAGTTTCTGCTTTATAACAAAGTGAATCAGTTATACATGTACATATGTTCCCATATCTCTTCCCTCTTGAGTCTCCCTCCCTCCCACCCTCCATATCCCACCCCTCTAGGTGGTTACAAAGCACCGAGCTGATCTCCCTGTGCTATGCGGCTGCTTCCCACTAGCTATCTATTTTACGTTTGGTAGTGTATATATGTCCATGCCACTCTCTCGCTTTGTCACAGCTTACCCTTCCCCCTCCCCATATCCTCAAGTCTATTCTCTAGTGGTCTGTGTCTTTATTCCCATCTTGCCCCTAGGTTCTTCATGACATTTTTTTCCCCTTAGATTCCATATATATGTGTTAGCATACGGTATTTGTCTTTCTCTTTCTGACTTACTTCACTCTGTATGACAGACTCTAGGTCCATCCACCTCACTACAAATAACTCAATTTCGTTTCTTTTTATGGCTGAGTAATATTCCATTGTATATACGTGCCACATCTTCTTTATCCATTCATTCGATGATGGACACTTAGGTTGCTTCCATCTCCTGGCTATTGTAAATAGAGCTGCAATGAACATTTTGGTACATGACTCTTTTTGAATTATGGTTTTCTCAGGGTATATGCCCATAGTGGGATTGCTGGGTCATATGGTAGTTCTATTTGTAGTTTTTTAAGGAACCTCCATACTGTTCTCCATAGTGGCTGTACCAATTCACATTCCCACCAACAGGGCAAGAGTGTTCCCTTTTCTCCACACCCTCTCCAGCATTTATTGTTTCTAGATTTTTTGATGATGGCCATTTTGACTGGTGTGAGATGATATCTCACTGCAGTTTTGATTTGCATTTCTCTAATGATTAATGATGTTGAGCATTCTTTCATGTGTTCGTTGGCACTCTGTACATCTTTGGAGAAATGTCTATTTAGGTCTCCTGCCCATGTTTAATTTGGGTTGTTTGTTTTTTTGATATTGAACTGCATGAGCTGCTTGTAAATTTTGGAGATTAATCCTTTGTCAGTTGCTTCATTTGCAAATATTTTCTCCCATTCTGAGGGTTGTCTTTTGGTCTTGTTTATGGTTTACTTTGCTGTGTAAAAGCTTTTAAATTTCATTAGGTCCCATTTGTTTATTTTTGTTTTTATTTCCATTTCTCTGGGAGGTGGGTCAAAAAGGATCTTCCTGTGATTTATGTCATAGAGTGTTTTGCTTATGTTTTCCTCTAAGAGTTTGATAGTTTCTGGCCTTACATTTAGGTCTTTAATCCATTTTGAGCTTATTTTTGTGTATGGTGTTAGGGAGTGTTCTAATCTCATACTTTTACATGTACCTGTCCAGTTTTCCCAGCACCACTTATTGAAGAGGCTGTCCTTTCTCCACTGTACATTCCTGCCTCCTTTATCAAAGATAAGGTGACCATATGTGTGTGGGTTTATCTCTGGGCTTTCTATCCTGTTCCATTGATCTATCTTTCTGTTTTTGTGCCAGTACCATACTGTCTTGATTACTGTAGCTTTGTAGTATAGTCTGAAGTCAGGGAGCCTGATTCCCCCAGCTCCGTTTTTCATTCTCAAGATTGCTTTGGCTATTCGGGGTCTTTTGTGTTTCCATACAAATTGTGAAATTTTTTGTTCTTGTTCTGTGAAAAATGCCAGTGGTAGTTTGATAGGGATTGCATTGAATCTGTAGATTGCTTTGGGTAGTAGAGTCATTTTCACAATGTTGATTCTTCCAATCCAAGAACATGGTATATCTCTCCATCTATATGTATCATCTTTAATTTCTTTCATCAGTGTCTTATAATTTTCTGCATACAAGTCTTTTTTCTCCTTAGGTAGGTTTATTCCTAGATATTTTATTCTTTTTGTTGCAGTGGTAAATGGGAGTATTTTCTTAATTTCACTTTCAGATTTTTCATCACTAGTGTATAGGAAGGCCAGAGATTTCTGTGCATTAATTTTGTATCCTGCTAGTTTACCAAATTCATTGATTAGCTCTAGTAGTTTTCTGGTAGCATCTTCAGGTTTCTCTATATATAGTATCATATCATCTGCAAACAGTGACAGCTTTACTTCTTCTTTTCCGATTTGGATTCTTTTTATTTCCTTAATGTTCCTTTTAATTAATTGATTAATTAATTAATTTAAAATGTTCAGTCAAATGTCATTTATTTAGTGTCTGCCAGGCACTGGGGTTAGGAAAAAGGCAAACTCTGCCTTCAAGGATTTGAAAATAAAGTTAGTAATTATGTAATTAATGCTCACTATATAGTTAGCATACCAGTTTTTGATATCAAATTTATGATAGTGTATAGTTCAAATTTTTGGCACCATATTTTAAACAATTAGTGTTTACAGTATAACAGTGCCCATTTTATTGCACTTGAAACATAATTTCACTATATTGCTATCATTATAGAGTTTATAGTAGTTTCTTTGCTGTTGTGTATGACTCAGGAATACAACCCACAATTAAAAACCTAATGGAAAAATGTGACCCTGTTGATGATATGTTTTTTCTGGAATGCACAGTGGTGAAAAGGGGTGGCTGCTTATAAATACAGTAAGTTTGTATATCACATTCATTTAATTATAGAATGAGAAATGAGAATGTTCAAGATTGAGATATACATCTGAATAATTCTGAATACTACAGTCTTGTGTAGTTGCCTTCAATTCTACTTTTACAACAAGGCGGACCAAAACCTAAACACATGCAAAAATGTTTTAAAATGAATTAATGCGTATCTGCCGTTCTTTACCAAATGTTCCTAAGATGTATGAGAAATCAACTTTGTGTCCTGAGCGGAGGGTTCTTCACACTGTAATATTTATGAAGTTTCCAGGGTAGTGTTTTCTGACATTCTTTGGTCTATTTCTAAGAAAATAATATATTTCAGGGACGTCCCTGGTGGCTCAGTGGGTTAAGAATCCGCCTGCCAACGCAGGGGACTCGGGTTCAAGCCCTCATCTGGGAAGATCCCACATGCCTTGGAGCAACTAAGCCCAGTGTGCCACAACTACTGAGCCTGCGCTCTAGAGCCTGCGAGCCATAACTACTTAGCCTGCGAGCCACAGCTACCGAAGCCCACGTGCCTAGAGCCCATGCTCCACAACAAGAGAAGCCACTGCAATGGGAAGCCCGCACACCGCAACGAAGAGTAGCCCCCGCTCGCCGCAACTAGAGAAAGCCCGCGTGCAGCAACAAAAACTCAATGCAGCCAAAATTAAACAGATAAATACATTTATATTAAAAAAAGAAACTAATACATTTCAAAAAACCTAGAATGATATTACAAAAGGCAAATGTTAAGAGCTCATCAATAAACATTTATATAATTGGAAATTAAAAGTTTTGAACCAGTATTAATTTATATATATTCATTTGCATATGGATTGCTTTATACTTCACACACTATAAGGCTTTCTCTCTATCAAAGTGAATCAGTTATTGGCAGTTGATTGGGAAATTCTTGGTTGTAGTTATCAAACAGTCCTGCTGAAATAAGATTTGAAGGGGCCACAGCAGAGCAGTGCATCTCAAAATTTGGGGCACAAAACAAAAGATCGTGTGGCCCACCTGCCTGTTCTTCCATTCTAATAAAAATTTGAACATGAATAATGAAAGTTTTTGGATTATGTGTTACTTGCCTGAAAGCAGCAGGTACTACTGGTGGGCACTGGATCTTATCTTAGAAGCACTGATATTGATAGACTTTAGTATTATGTACTGAAATGTAACCTTCTGACTCAACAATCTATCTCACAAATTGTCAGATTCTTGGCTTTTATTACAACCAGAAAATCCTAATTCTTAAAGGTAAATATTCTGTAGTGAAGTTATAATTAATTTATAGGGACCATTTAGTTTTCAAAAAGTGGTTACGGCTATGTTTACCAACCCAAATTATTGTGTGGGTAGGTAACTGTATTCTTAACTGTATTCTCAGTCCTGCTTCGTGGGAAACGGTAGTTTGACTTACAAGTTTTCCCTCTTTTCTCACCCATTCTCAACACTTCCTATTCTCTTTCCCACTATATTTCCTCTTAGAACATATCACTAGTCTAATTTCATACATATTTTATTCATCTGATTTGTTGCCCGACTTCTCAATTAAATTGTATGCTTCATAATGGCAGTATTTTTTACTGTTTTGTCTACTGCTGTATCCCCTGTGCCTAGAGGAGTTCCTGGGAAATAATGTGTTCAATAAAGATTGACTAAATAAATGAATGTTCAGGGTGCCTCTATGCTTCTTAAGTCCTTTCTCCATATCCATTACTCCTGAAAAACTTCTCACTAGTGCTGACCCAACTCAAGATGCCCTAAATGAATGCTTTCCCAATATGATAAAGAAATATTAATACATATCTCAAACTAAAAACTAATCTCATGCTTAACAGTGAACCATTAATTTACATTGCTGTAAGGATTTAGATAAAGATGTCAACGATCACTTCTGCTAATTAATATTGCTCTGGAGGTACTAGCCAATGAAATTAGACATGAGAAAGAAATAACATGTATAAATATTGGAAAAGAAAGGGCAAATCATTTATTATTTGCAGGTAACATGATTTTAAACTTATAAAACCCCATACAACAGTATAAAATAAAGGGAATTCAATAAAACTATTGGCTATTAAATGGATATAAAAATCAATCTTTTCTATATGTTAACTGAAATGACTTGGAAAATAGATAAAAAGATCCCACTTACTATATATCAGCTAAAAATTTAGAACATCTGATACAGGTTTAATACAAATAATATGAAAAAAACTTTTAAACTACTGAAAGAAATAAAAGAAGATTTATGTAATTGGAAAGACATATAGTGTTCTTATATAAGAAGGACCAAGGTGATAAAGATGTAAATTCTCCCTAATTTAATGTACATAATCACAGTATTCCTAGTAAAAATGTCAAGAGTAATTTTTTTTGGAAATGTGACAAGATCATACTAAATTCATATAATTATGAATATGAAAAATGCATAAGAACAAAAGGATTTTTAAAAAATGATGAGAAGGGACTACCTCTATCAGATATTGTGATATAAAGCTATAGTCATTAAAAGAGTCTGATAATAGTGCTTGAATAGACAGAGCAGTATAATGTAATAAAGAGTTCAGAAACAGAAACAAATACATATGGAAACCTAGTATAAGATAAAGGTGGAGAAAAGCAGACTTCCAAGAAATGATGGTGTGGGGCAACAGGCTAGACATCTGTCTGGAAATCAGAACAAAAGTGAATTCTTATTACATTTCTTACACTTAAATATTAGATGAATTAAAAATGTAAATGTTGAAAGAAAACATGGAGTGTAAGAAATAAAGCTCACAAACCACAAAGGAAACAATTAGTAAAAATGGCTGCATAAAATTTTTTAAAAGCTTTTTTATTCAGATATACTTGATTTACAATATTATATGTTTCATGTGTACAACATAGTGATTCTCACAATTTTTAAAGGTTATACTCCATTTACAGTTATTATAAATTTTTGGCTATATTCCCTGTGCTGTACAATATAGCCTTGTAGGTTATTTATTTTATACATGATAATTTGTACTTATCACCTACCCTTCTCCACTCCCTATCCTCACTCATAACCACTAGTTTGTTCTCTATATCTGTGAGTCTATTTCTTTTTTGTTACATTTACTAGTTTATTTTATTTTTTAGATTCCACATATAAGTGATACCATACAATATTTGTCTTTCTCTATTTTTACTTAGCATAAAAACCTCCAAGTCCATCCATGTTGTTGCAAATGGCAATATTTCATTCTTTTTTATGACTAAGTAGTATTCCATGTATATGTATATGTATGTATGTGTGTGTGTGTGTGTGTGTGTGTATACACACACATATATACCACATCTTCTTTATCCATTCATTTGGTAATGGACACTTAAGTTGCATCCAAATCTTGGCTATTGTACATAATGCTGCTATGAACATTGTGGTGCATATATGTTTTTGAATCGATGTTTTCATTGTCTTCAGATATATACCCAGGAGTAGAATTGCTGGGTCATGTGGTAGTTCTATTTTTTGTTTTTTGAGGAAATTCCATACTGCTTTCCACAGTGGCTGCACCAACCTGCATTTTTATCAGCCGTGCACAAGGGCTCCCTTTCCTCCACATCCTCCCCAACATTTGTTATTTATGGTCTTTTTGATCATAGTCATTCTAACAGGCTTCAGGTGATATCTCATTTTGGTTTCGATTTACATTTCTCAGATGATTAATGATGTTGAGCATCTTTCATGTGCCTTTTGGCCATTTGTATATCTCCTTTGAAGAAATGTCTATTCAGATCTTTTGCCCATTTTTTAATGGGGTTGTTTGTTTTTCTGACATTGAGTTGTATGAGCTGTTTATATATTTTTGGATATTAACCCCTTATAGGTTATATCATTTGCATACATTTTCTCCCAGTCCATAGGTTGTCTTCTTGTTTTGTCAGTGGCTTCCCTGGCTGTGCATAAGCTTTTAAGTTTAATTAGGTCCTGCTTGTTTATTCTTGTTTTTGTTTCCTTTGCCTTAGGAGACAGATCAAAAAAAATATTGCTACAATTTATGTCAGAGTGTCCCACCTGGACTTCTTGGTGGTCCAGTAGTTAAGACTCCGCACTTCCTACAGGGGGGGAACTAAGATCCCCCCCTGTAGGGAATCCGGGAACTAAGATCTCACATGCTGCATGGTGCGGTCAAAAAAAGAAAAGCATCCCACCTATGTTTTCTTCTAGGAGTTTTATGGTTTCCAGTCTTGCATTTAGGTCTTTAATCCATTTTGAGTTTATTTTTATTATTTATTAAAAGATTTATTTGTTAGTTATTTATTTATTTGGCTGTGTTGGGTCTTAGTTTTGGCACATGGGATCTTTGTCGAGGCGTGCAGGATCTTTCGTTGCAGCATACAGGCTTCTCTCTAGGTGTGGCATGCGGGTTTTCTCTTCTATAGTTGTGGCGTGCAGGCTCGAGAGCATGTGGGCTCTGTAGTTTGTGGCACGCAGTTTCTCTAGTTGAGTTGTGTGGGCTCAGTAGTTGTGGTGCCTGGGCTTAGTTGCCCCGTGGCATGTGGGATCTTAGTTCCCTAACCAGGGATCAAACCCACGTCTCCTGCATTGGAAGGCAGGTTCTTTACCACTGGACCACCAGGGAAGTTCCTTGAGTTTATTTATTTATTTTTAAAATTTTATTTATTTTTTTATACAGCAGGTTATTATTACTTATCTGTTTTATACATATTAGTGTATCCTTGAGTTTATTCTTGTATATGGTGTTAGAATATGCTCTAATTTCATTCTTCTACATGGAGCAGTCCAGTTTTCCCAGCACTACTTATTGAAGAGGCTGTCTTTTCTCCATGGTATGTTCTTGCCTCCTCTGTGTTAGATTAGTTGACCATAAGTGCATGGTTTTGTTTCTGGGCTCTCTATTCTGTTTCATTGATCTATGTGGCTGTTTTTGTGCCAGTACCATACTGTTTTGATTAATGTAGCTTTGTAGTATAGTCTGAAGTCAGGGAGTGTGATACCACCAGCTCTGTTCTTTTTCAAGATTGTTTTGGGTATTTGGGGTCTTTTGTGCCTCCATACAAATTTTAAAATTATTTGTTCTAGTTCTGTGAAAAGTGTCCTTGGTATTTTGCTAGGGATTGCATTGAATCTGTAGATTGCCTTTGGTAGGATGGTTATTTTAACAATACTAATTCTTCCAATCCATGAACACAGTATATCTTTCCATCTGTTTGTGTCATCTTCAGTATATTTAATTGGTGTCTTATAGTTTTCCAAGTACAGGTCTTCTACATCCTTAGGTAGGTTTATTCCTAGGTATTTTATTCTTTTTAATGTGATGGTAAATGGGACTGTTTCCTTAATTTCTCTTTCTGATAGCTTGTTGTTAGTATATAGAAATGCAACAGATTTCTCTATATTAATTTTGTATCCTTCAACTTTATTGATTGATGAGTTCCAGGAGTTTTTTGGTGGCGTCTTAAGGATTTTCTATGTATAGTATCATGTCATCTGCAAACAGTGACAGTTTTACTGCTTCCTTTCCAATTTGGATTCCTTTTATTTCTTTTTCTTGTCCGATTGCTGTGGTTAGGACTTCCAACACTATGTTGAATAAAAGTGGTGAGAGTGGGCATCCTTGTCTGGTTCCTGATCTTAGGGGAAACGCTTTCAGCTTTTCATCATTGAGTATGATGTTAGCTGTGAACTGTATATATATATATATATATATATATATATATATATATATATATAAAATATATATATATATAGCATTTATTATGCCGTATATAGCATTTATTATGTTGGGTCTCTATACTCACTCTCTGGAGGGTTTTTTTTTTTGTAATCATAAATTGATGTTAGCTTTTGTCAAAAGCTTTTTCTGCATCTACTGAGATGGTCATATGGTATTTATTCTTCAATTTGTTAATGTGGTGTATCACATTGATTGATTGATTTGCAGATATTGAATCATCCTTGCATCCCTGGGATAAATCCTGCTTGATAATGGTGTATGACCCTTTTAATGTATTGTTGGATTTGGTTTGCTAATATTTTGTTGAGCATTTTTGCATCTATGTTCATCAGTGATATTGGCCTATAATTTTTTTTTTTTTTTGGTGATATCTTTGTCTGGTTTTGGTATCAGGGTGATGCTGGCCTTGTAAAATGAGTTCAGAAACATTCCTTCCTCTGCAATTTTTTTGGAATAGTTTGAGAAGGATAGGTGTTAACTCTTCTCTAATGTTTGGTAGAATTCACCTGTGAAGCCATCTGGTCCTGGACTTTAGTTTGTTGAAACTTTTAAAAAATTTATTATTTCTGATTCAATTTCATTACTAATGAAATTGTAATTGGTCTGTTCATATTTTCTATTTCTTCCTGGTTCAGTCTTGGGAAACTGTACATTTCTAGGAATTTGTCCATTTCTTCTAGGTTGTACATTTTATTGGAATATAGTTGGTCGTAGTAATCTTTTATGATCCTTTGTTTTTCTGTGGTGTCAGTTGTAACTTCTTTTTCATTTCTGATTTTATTGATTCGGGCCTCTTTTTTTTTTTTTTTTTGATGAGTCTGGCTAAAGTTTTATCAATTTTGTGTATCTTTTCAGAGAACCAGCTCTTAGTTTCATCGATCTTTTCTATTGTTTCTTAGTCTCTATTTATTTCTGCTCTGATCTTAATGATTTCTTTCCTTCTACTAACTTTGGGTCTTGTTTGTTCTTCTTTCTCTAGTTCCTTTAGATGTAAGGTTAGGTTGTTTATATGAGATTTTTTGTTTCCTGAGGTAAGCTTGTACTGCTATAAGCTTCCCTCTTAGAAATGCTTTTGCTGCATCCCATGGATTTTGGATCCTTGTGTTCTTGCTTTCATTTGTCTCCAGGTGTTTTTTTAATATCTGATTTGATTTCTTCAGTGATCCATTGGTTGTTTAGTAGCATATTATTTAGCCTCCATGTGTTTGTTTTTTTTGCTGTCTTTTTTTTCTCCTTGCAGTTGATTTCTAGTCTCATAGCATTGCAGTCAGAAAAGATGCTTGATATATTTCAATATTCTTAAATTTACCGAGACTTGTTTTGTAGCCTAGTATGTAATCTGTCCTGAAGAATGTCCCATGTGCACGTAAAAAGAATGTGTATTCTGCTGCTTTTGGATGGAAAAAGCACCCCCCCCCAAAAAAATCTATCTATTATATATATATGTGTTCTAATATGTCATTTAAAGCCAGAACTTCCTTATTGATTTTCTGTCTGGATGATCTGTCCATCAATGTAAGTGGAGTGTTAACGTCCCCTATTATTATTGTGCTGCTGTCAATTTCTCCCTTTTTTTTCTGTTATGTATTTAAGTGCTCCTATTTTGGATGCATATATAAAAATTTAAAACTTCTCTATAACAAAAAAAAAATCATAATGTTAAAAGGCACTTCAGAAACTGAGAAAACTATTTTCAACACATATGACAAAGAGCTAATTCCTTAACTTACAAAGAACTCTTATGATACTCCATAAGTAAAATGGGCAAAGGGTATGAACACATTACAGAACAAGCACATTACAGCAACACAGACAACCAAAAATATATATAAAATGTTTTTCAAACTTGCTCTTAATTAATGAAATGCCAATCAAAAGAATTAGATTCCAGTTTCACCTATCAGAATGGCAAAAATTTAAAAATTGGATGAAACGTTGTTATTGTACCCATGATTAATAGTAATGCTGATACTGCATGGTTGTTAAAAAAATAAAAGACTGGGGCTTCCCTGGTGGCGCAGTGGTTGAGAGTCCGCCTGCCGATGCAGGGGACACGGGTTCGTGCCCTGGTCCGGGAAGATCCCACATGCTGCGGAGCGGCTGGGCCCGTGAGCCATGGCAGCTGAGCCTGCGCGTCCGGAGCCTGTGCTCCACAATGGGAGAGGCCACAGCAGTGAGAGGCCCGCGTACCGCAAAAAAAAATAAAAAAAAATAAAAGACTGAAATATATCTTTGTATGTGTGGATATGCAAAGATCTCCAAGTCATGTTCCTAATCATTGTCTACATGTTGCTCATCACCTGCCATAAAGAAAGGAGTTAAAATCCTAGTTTTAAGATTTAGGCCACATTTGGTACTGTGTTAGGCTGAATACTGTCCCCTGCCCCGAAGGATGTCCACATCTTAATCCCTAGAAACTGTGAATCCCCAGGACCTGTGAACACAATGTGATACCTGCATAGAGCAAAAGGAACTTTGCAGATGACCACTTGAAGGATATTGATTGAGGTGGGGAGATTATCCTGAATTATCCTGGTTTATCCACGTGGGCCTGATACAATTACAAAAACCTTTATAAGAGGTACACAGGGGGAGTCAGTCAGAAGATAGCAGTGGGATGAGGGAGGAAGAGGCAGAGACAGATGTTTTCCTGCTGGCTTTGAGGGTGTTGGAAGGGGGTCACAGGCCAAATACTGGCTGTTCTAGAAGCTGTTAAGAGGCAAGGGAATGGATTCTCCCCTGGAATCCCTGGAAGGGACCAACCCTGCTGATATCTTAATTTTTAGCCTTATGAGACTCACTTCAGACTTCTGACCTCCAGAACTATAAGAGAATAAATCTGTGTTGTTTTAAGCCAGAGTTTGTGGTATTTGTTAGAGCAGCAACAGGAGACTAATAGAAGTTATCATGAAAAACATCATAAATCAAAATGAGACTAAAAGCAGGCTATTAAAATGTAAATGAAACATACTATTATCAACTTCAAGAAGTCAATGAAGAGGATGACTTCACGTGCTTTGGGGAAATAACTTAACGCTCTCAAAACCATCTTGCTATACCTTGTCTGGACTACACCTAGGAGAAAGATCACCAACTCTGGGGAGCTGGTGGGATGGTTTCAGAAAAACTAGCTGGGGAAACGAGCAAACTCCCTTATCAAGCACTCAGGATGGGGATTTTAAAGAGCAAGAAGGCTGGCCCTTGCGCAGGGGCTTCGGTGGAGGCATGCCCGGAGGCTGAGAGGGCTGGGTGGGGAGGAGAAGTGTGGGGGTGTGTGACAAAAGGTGACAGGTAGTGGCAAGATCAGGAAATTAATTACACAGAGCAAACAAGATAATTGAGGAAATAAATAAATATATTTAGAATCATAGAAGACAAGTTTATTTCTGCCTGAAAGGGTTTTACTTACATAGAAAGGGGGACGTCTAGAAATAACTCTGAGGTGTGCGATTAGAATAGGGAATATTGGGTTAATATATATATACACACATATTTTATATATATTATATATATATATATATATATATATATACACACACGAGGATAGCTAGTTACCAATCTATGTGCGTATATGTGCATATGTGCGTGCCTGTGTGTGTGTGTGTACGCACGTGTGTGTGTGGGGGTAATTTTCCTAACTCTGCTGAAGGCCTAGAAGCAATGACACCCCAGTAACAATAAGCACACTCAGCATCATTCTCCACTAAATACCATTCTCTACTAAAGGGAATTAGGGTTCCTCAGAGAAATGGACGATTCCAGGCTTGGGGCAGGCAAAGTACAAGATAAGGCTGGTATGTGAAAAAGGACACAGAAGCCAACTTGAAGTTTTCACTGATCAAATCTAGGACAATTTGAGCATCAAAATAAATAAGGATGAAATAAGATGACAACCTATTAAATAAGATAGGAACCCATGAGTCCATACTAATACAAATGAATAAATAAACAGAGAAAGGAAGAGAAAGCTCTTCCTTATGGTAGAATGACAGCTAATAAATGTACAAGGAATGGCTGAAAGGGTCAATGACTGTTTGATGGCATCAGAGAGGTAGTTGAAACAGGCAGGACTTGTCAGTGGATGCTAAAGGCCAGTGAACAGAAGTCCGATAAAGAACGGGATCTGGGATAACACTAATCAAATACAAAAGGAAAGAGGGTGGCTTTGTGGAGAAACCTGGCAGACACCTTGACCATCACCAGGTCAGCAAGGCCCGCACCACCAGTGGGACAGGGGGACCTCATGTGCCTCCCGGAAACTGAGAAGAGCACAGGGTCATCCCTGTGGTCTCCCTGCCAGGATCAGGCCCGAGTCAGGTCGGGGGAGACACCGACCAGACCCAGGTTGAGGGTCTTCCTACAGAACAAAAGGCCTGAACTCTTTGACTTAAAGTTCAGCAGAATGTTAAATGACCAGAAAAGCTCTTCCCTTAGCTTATTAAAATAGTTATAAAAACAGGCAAGATGATCACATACCTCAAGGCTTTCAAGAACACGATTTCTAACACTGTGTCCACTTTTAAGATGATGTGTCCCAATTTTTGGCTTCAGAAATGTGGTTGCTCTAATATTGAAGAAAGGAAGCTTAAGAATGAACACTGGGGGACTTCCCTGGTGGCGCAGTGGTTAAGAATCTGCCTGTCAATGCAGGGAACATGGGTTCGATCCCTGGTCTGGGAAGATCCCACATGCCATGGAGCAGCTAAGCCCGTGCACCATAACTACTGAGCCTGTGCTCTAGAGCCTGCGAGCCACAAGTACTGAAGCCCATGAGCCACAAGTACTGAAGCCCGCGTGCCTAAAGCACGTGCTCTGCAACGAGAGAAGCCACCGCAATGAGAAGCCCGTGCACCGCAACGAAGAGTAGCCCCTGCTCTCCACAACTAGAGAAAGCCCACGCGCAGCAACGAAGACCCAACGCAGCCGAAAAAAGAAAGGAATGAACACTGGAATTAAGAAGAGAGGAAGTATGCTACAGAAGGAAAAAGGCTTGTGTGGCGAGATGTCTGAGTTCTAGTTCCAGCTCTGCCACTACTAGCTAGCTGCCTGGCCTCAATGGTTTAATGTACGAAATTTGCTGTTTTCAATGACGTTTAAGGTTTAGTCCGGCATGAAAGTCCATCAATTAAATATACCTATATACATCAGAAATCTCAGGCTTTATTGGATAACATGGAATTGTGCCATTCAAGCTTTGGATGGTTATAGACAAGTTATGTAGGTTTTGGTTATTTAACAATTTTATATATTTAATTGATTTTTGACAAAGAGCTCAAATTCATCCCCAGACTCAGCTTCCCAAGGCAGCGCCTTCAGGGTTAGAAGCTGTGCCTCTCTGCTCCCACCAGGTGGCGGCAAATGCAGCTCCTGCATGGGCTACAGGAAGAGCCCACACTCTAGGGCTACATGCACAGACGCGTGAACTTTTAGCGCCCCCTCCCGGCCACTGCCACATTTCTTTTTAATTTAAAGTGTTGACCTGATTCCTTTTTACTAGAATTTTCACTCTGTCTATTTTAATAAAATTCTACGAAAATATCCCACATTTGATGTTACACATTCGAATGTCCGTTTCATTCATTCTTTCAACACACATTTGAGTGTGTACCATGTGCCAGGAGCTGTGTGAGGTGTGGAGGGTATAATGAACACAGAAACATGTCTGTTTTCGTGGAGCTAACACGTCGGTAATAAAATAATCACAACAGTGACTGTTCTAAGTGTTTTAAAGGAAAGAGCTACAACTCTGTGAGGATATATGGCAAAGAAGCCTGATCTAGACAGTGACCTGGGAGTTTCCCTAGAGCGGTGCATTCTAAGTTGAGATATGCAGGGTCAGTGGGAATTGACTGGGCAAAGAGGAATGGAGGGTGGGAAGGAAGAACAGCACAGAGAAGGCAGTGCCAGGGCTGGCGCGTAGAGGAGGCCCCTGTGGCTGGGCCCCGTGACAAGGGCCAGCGGTTCCAGATGGGGCTCCAGAGGTTAGGGGGGTGAACAGCTGCAGGGTCACTGGAAGGCATGTTTATGGTCTGGATCTTTCATCCAAGAGGAACAGCCAGCTAGCAGTAAGCAAAAGAGAGAGAGGCTGGGGAAGGGATGATGTGCGCTGCCTCCCGAAGAGGTGACTCTGGCTGCAGCGGGGGAGAACAGAAGATGGAAGAGTCAGAGAGCAGCGGATGCAGGAGGCGGGACGAAGGAAGGCGGGAGCTTGGACCAAGGCGCCCGTGATGATGTGAAAGATGCACAGGGGACAATGTCACCAGGGCTTGGTGACCCACTGGATGCTGGGGTGAGGGAAAAGGTCAAGGGGTCCCAGTGGGTGGGGTGGTGGGAGACTGCCAGGTCTCGCGCGTGTTGAGTTGCAGGGGTCTGAGAGGTATGAAGAGGCACTGCTGCCCAGCAGCTGGACCTATGGGAGCCGGAGGATCAGAAGGCTGGGCGTGGCTGAGGGTGCAGAAGCCCAGGGAAGACAGTGCTTCGCGAGTGGGAGGGGAGCAGCAGTGTCAAACTTACGTGCTGCTGAGAGACTGAACAAGACGTGGCCGGGAACGTCTGATGAGCGGTGTTAGTGCAGGGCAGACTGGAGTGGGTCGAGGAATGAGAGGCAGGGAATGCACACACTGAATATGGCAATTCTTTACCAAAGTTTGCCTGTCAAGGGGGATGAGAAATTGAGCAATAACTGGAAAATGAAAGAGAACTGAGGTCAAGGGAGTTTGTTTCTGTTTCTTTTGTGATGGGAGGTCTTGAGCATGTTTTTTTTTGCGGTACGCGGGCCTCTCACTGTTGTGGCCTCTCCCGTTGCGGGGCACAGGCTCCGGACGCGCAGGCTCAGCGGCCACGGCTCACGGGCCCAGCCGCTCCGCGGCATGTGGGATCCTCCTGGACTGAGACACGAATCTGCGTCCCCTGCATCGGCAGGCGGACTCCCAACCACTGCGCCACCAGGGAAGCCCTTGAGCATGTTTAAAAGCCGAGGGAAAGCGCCAGTCAAGATGGAAGAGGTGATGACACAGGTGAGAGAATGGACAGCCGAGAGTGACAGCAAGTGGGAGTGGGTGAGATCCAAACCACAGGGGGGTTGCAGTTGTGTCAGCTGAAGATGGAGGAGATTCCCCTCAGGTGGCTTTAAGAGCCTCTATGAAGTGACAGGACAAGGGGAGGCTGGAGGGCGGAACATCCTATAGACCCTCTGCAAGTTGCAGCTGCCCTACCATTATACTTTGGTCCGTCAGGGTTTCACTAGATGGAAAAAGAGACAACGGAGGCTGGGGGTTTGCAACTGGCAAGGGGACAGGTGTCTGGGGCCATTAGCTCCCTGAGGGCAGGGACCTGTCATATCAATCACTGCCTCACTCTGTGCCTGACTGGAGTATCAGCGCCCAGGTACTTACTATCAAAGTGATCAGCGTAGGAATGCTCACTTGTCTTCATTTCAATTTGCCTCTTTTGGTGCTTCTCTAAAAAACCAAAAAAGAAAGAATACAGAACAGACAGAGCATAAATTCCTACGTGACTTTTTTTCTCACTTGGAAGAATTCTTTCATTCTTCCGTAAAGTCAGTTTTAAAGTTCTTGCCATAGATCTATCCAGAGACACTGTCATATATCTCAGAAAGCTAAAGGGCATCTTTCAATTTTTAGCTTAATCGTAAGGTGCTTACGTAGCTTCGTCTACTTTGTTTAAAAGTCGCAAAAATGCATACTAAAAATGTTGTATTTTTATCTATGGAAACTATAAAATTCATATACTTCAAAAAAAAACGTACATGAAATAACACAGAAAAAGAAAACAGCATAAGGCTGTCTATACTCAAAGCAGGGAGACCAATTAGGAGGCTACTGAAATAATCCAGGCCTGGACCAGGGTGCTGACAGTGGGCGTTGGATACGTTCTGAAGGATGTGTTGACAGACTGAATGTGGGGAGGGAGAGAAACAGGAGTCAAGGAGGACACTAATGCCCAGACAACTTGGGAGAATGGCTTCCAGTAACTGGGGTGGGTAAAAGCAAGGGAGGAGCAGGTTTGCGGGAATGTTCTCGACTTGCTGTGCTGGAGATGCCTTAGACATCTAAGCAGAGATATGGGCAGGCAGACATGCGTCTGAAGTTCAGAGGAGGGTCAGGACTGCAGATACACATGTGGGGTTCACTCGCATTTAGATGGGTTTTGAGCCTATGAGACTGGATGAATTCACCTAGGAAGTGAGGGTAGATTAAAAAAAAAAAGTTCGAGGTCATGGGTGGCAGTGAAAAACTGGCCTGAAAACTTAACCGCTGGCACACGTGTGGCAAGGAAATGTTAACGCACCACCGGGAAATTGTGGACAGAGGGCTCCAAGGCTGAGTTGAGCGGGTGAGGGACAAAAACACAGAAGACACTGCAAAGGATTCAGATTTCCCAGGGATGGGGATTAGGGAAATGTCAGCGCTAAGGTTAGAAGGAAAAAACAAAGCAAAAGCAAGCAGGCAGATGCAAAATTTAAGGTAACAGATTCAGATATAAAAGAAAAATGTCGGCGAAAGCCTGCAAGTTGGTGAAGGGGTGAAATCGGCCCCAGCGTGGCGGGGCAGGAAGAAGGCGTGGCCGGAAGGCGGGGTAAGGTGACTGGCCGGGCCCCTCCCCCGGGCCATACCCGGGCCAGCTCGGCACCGCCCCCTGCCCGAAAGCCTCCAGCGGCCAGTCCGCGTGCGGGCGGGTCCGCGGGTCCCCGGGCCAGGGTGGGTTTGTGAGTGTGTTGCGTGGGCGCAGTTACAGTGTCTGAACTGGGAAGAAGGACGCCGAGGGCCGCTCTTCACCAGGCTGCGCTTTGCAGGAGGAAGCGGCCTCACGGCCTGCCTACGTTACCAACTGCAGAGCCAAGCAGCGAGGCCCGAGCTGGGCAGGGGCCAGGACTGAGGAACCGGGCGACACCGGAAGACTCGGAAAGTTTAGCAGCAGGCTCGGCTGGGGCAGGGCGGAGACTTTCGGCTGTGGGGCGCGGCGGCAGCGGGTCTGTTACCTGCTCCGCGCGGCTGCCGCTGCAGCGCCAACCTCGCGGCCTCCTGGCTCTGACGCGTCGCCCTGGAAACCGGCGCGCGGGGCTTTCTGGGACTGGCCGGGCAGGAGGGGAGGAACGAGAGGCGGGGCCGCGAGGCCTGCGCGCACGCGCACCCGGGTCCGCGCCTCTGTCCCGGGCCAGGTGTCCAGGGTCGGGTTGTGAGGCCTGCCTCACCTGACTCTTCCGTGAGGGTGAACTTATCTGGCTGCATAGACTTTCGCAAACAAGCCTCCAGCCACCCCTCCTCGGCGCCCAGGATCCCGCCTACGCCCTGGCCGCGCTCGGGCCGAGCGAGCTGACCCCGCGGTTCCTTCCCTCGCCCGGTAGCTCTCGCCCGCGCACCGGGTGTTTTGAATCTGAGTCCGATGCACATGTCCGGTTCCCAGCCTGGGAGGGCCGTGGACTAAGCGCAGAGCGCTTCTGTTAACCTTTATAAAGATGGATTTCTTGGTGGAAGAAAATCTGATCACAAAGCAATGCATGTTTGGTGTAGAGAAGTTACCATGTACAGGAAAGTACCAAGAAAAAGTAAAAATCACCTATAAAAATTATAGGTGATTTTGTAAAAAAAAAAAAATTATTTATGGCCGTGTTGCGTCTTCGTTTCTGTGCGAGGGCTTTCTCTAGTTGCGGCGAGCGGGGGCCACTCTTCATCGCGGTGCGCGGGCCTCTGAATACCGCGGGCTCTCGTTGCGGAGCACAGGCTCCGGACGCGCCATGGCTCAGGGGCCCAGTTGCTCCGCGGCACGCGGGATCTTCCCAGATCAGGGCTTGAACCCGTGTCCCCTGCATCAGCAGTCAGACTCCCAACCACTGCGCCACCAGGGAAGCCCTATAGGTTATTCTTAGTGATTGCATAGGAGTTTTCAGTGATGCGTAGGCATAATTAACGAACAATAACATTATTTCTTTTTTTCCTCTTCCTGCCTCCTCACCCTCCCATTGTATCAATGCCCTGTTGAATGTCCTTGTAGATGAATCCTAGGGGTCACCCGACTGTTTTTTTAGGATAAATTCCTACATGTGAAGTTGAAGGATCAAAGGATAGACCCACTTTGAGGCTTTCTGAAGGTATACGAAAGTTTGCCTTCCAGGCAAATGTCTCCAATCCTTAATCCACATTTGCGGATAATCTTATTTCTTTTAAAAATGGATGTCCATGTAGGGGCTACCCTGGTGGCGCAGTGGTTGAGAGTCCGCCTGCCGATGCAGGGGACACGGGTTTAAGCCCTGGTCCGGGAAGATCCCACATGCCACGTAGCACCTAAGCCCGTGTGCCACAACTACTGAGCCCATGTGCCACAGCTACACACACCTAGAGCCCATGCTCCACAACAAGAGAAGCCACCGCAATGAGAAGCCCACGCGGTGCAACAGAGTAGCCCCCGCTCGCCACAACTAGAGAAAGCCTGTGTGCAGCAATGAAGACCCAATGCAGCCAAAAATAAATAAATAAAATTTAAAAATTAAAAAAAAGTATGCCCATGTTATTGTCAAAAAGTGACACCTTACTTTGAGTTTTTCACAACTTCGATTACTAGGAAGGATAGGCATTTTTGTCGTACTTTCAGTGACCATTTGTACTTATTTTGTGATTTGCCTTTTGCCCACTTTTTCAGTTGGCGTTCATCTTTGTAAAAATTGATTTGTTAGAACTTTTGACATTCTGTAAAACTCGGACTATGGTATATGCTGCAGATATTTCCTTCAGTTTGTCAATTACCTTTGAATTTTGTTTATACTGTATCTTGTATTTGTGTAGCTCAAATTTATCACATTTCCCTTTATGGTTTTTTCATTTTGTTTTTATGTAATAGGGGGCAGTGGGCATCTCCAAGCAGACCCTGTTTTTTCTTTTTTTTTTTTAATTTTATTGAAGTATAGTTGATTTACAATGTTGTGTTAATTTCTTCTGTACAGCAAAATGACTCAGTTATATATATATACACACACACACACACACACATATATATATATATTCCTCTTCATATTCTTTTCCATTATGGCTTATCAAAGTATATTGAACATAGTTCCCTGTGCTATACAGTAAGACCTTGTTGTTTTTCCATTCTGTATATAATAGTTTGCATCTGCTAATCCCAAACTCCCATTCCTTCCTTCCCCTACACCCCTCCCACTTGGCAACCACAAGTCTGTTCTCTATATCTGTGAGTCTGTTTTTGTTTCCTAGGTATGTTGATTTGTATCTTATTTTAGATTCCACATATAAGTGATAGCATATGGTATTGGTCTCCTCTGTCTGACTTACTTCACTTAGTATGGTAATCTCTAGGTCCATCCATGTTGCTGCAAATGACATTATTTCATTCTTTTTCATGGCTGAGTAATATTCCATTGTGTATATGTACCGCATCTTCTTTATCCATTCATCTGTCGATAGACATTTAGGTTGCTTCCATGTCTTGTAAACAGTGCTGCTATGAACGTAGGGGTGTATGTATCTTTTCCAATTATAGTTTTGTCTGGGCATATGCCCAGAAGTGGGATTCAAGCCAACCGCATTTAATTCTGGCTTTTTAGGGGTTGGTGCCAGACAAGGCTTTCCTGTCCCATCACCACCTGCTCCTCCCTATCCTGTTAGAGTGCCCACTCTTTTTTTTTTTTTTTTTTTTGCGGTACGCAGGCCTCTCACTGTTGTGGCCTCTCTGTTGCAGAGCACAGGCTCTGGACGCGCAGGCTTAGCGGCCATGGCTCACGGGCCCAGCCGCTCCACGGCATGTGGGATCCTCTTTGACCGGGGCACAAACCCGTGTCCCCTGCATCGGCAGGTGGGCTCGCAACCACTGCGCCACCAGGGAAGCCCTAGAGTGCCCACTCTTAATTTTGCTGCGTTATGTGTTTCTACAACCTTGGGTGGTGAGTTATTCATATAAGCTGGGTAGTGGTTTTTGTTGTGGGTGAGCTGGGCACCATCTCCAAGTAGACATACATTAGACAAGTGTTGCCCTAGACTTGTCATTCATGGAAAGATGGCTGGTTCATTGCTGCTGGTGCTCCCAAGACAGTAACAAAAGTGGCTGTTTAGTATTATGATTATTTTTAACAAATTTATTATTTATTTTTGGCTGCGTTGGGTCTTCGTTGCATGCAGTCTTTCTCTAGTTGCAGCAAGCAGGGGCTACTCTTCGTTGCAGTGTGCGGGCTTCTCATAGCGGTGGCTTCTCTTGTTGCGGAGCACAGGCTCTAGGCGCGCGTGCTTCAGTAGTTGTAGCGTGAGGGCTCAGTAGTTGTGGCACATGGGCTTAGTTGCTCCACGGCATGTGGGATCTTCCCGGACCAGGGCTCGAACCTGTGTCCCCTGCATTGGCAGGCGGATTCTTAACCATTGCACCACCAGGGAAGTCCAAAAGTGGCTGTTTATTATTAAGAGAACATCCCAACCCTGGTTCTCAGGACTGGAGGAACCTGAAAGATGGAGGCTCCTCAGAACGTCCTTTCCCATCTGAATGGTCTCTCCCTCTCTTTTTTTCTAGCTCTTTCCAGTCTATCACCTTTGTTTCTGCCTTGGAAAGAAGTACTTCTTTCCTGTCTGTGTGTTATGAAAGGGGGAGAGGCCCTTACTGTACGAAGCTGAAGAACTGCCTTTTAGTAATTATGGTGGTCACCTCCATCATGCTACATATTAACATAGGCCTTTATAGCTCTGTATGAGTTTCCTAAGGCTGCTGTAACAAATTACCACAGAACTGATGGCTTAAGACAGCAGAAATTTATTCTTTCATGGGTCTGGAGACCGAAGTCCAAAATCAAGGTGTCAGCATGGCTGTGTTCCCTCTGAAGTCTCCTGGGGAGGATCCTTCCTGCCTCTTCCATCTCCTGGTGGCTCCTGGTGTTCCTTGGCTTGTGGCCACATCACTCCAATCTCTGCCTCTGTCTTCACATAGTGTTTTTCTCTGTGTCTCTCTGTGTGTTTTCTCCCCTTCTTATGAGGATATCAGTTATTGGATTTAGGGCCCACCTGAAATCCAGGATGATTTCATTTCAAGATCCTTAATCGATTTCATCTGCAAAGACCCTGTTTCCAAATAAGATCACGTTCTGAGGTTTGGGGGGAACATGAATTTTGGCGGGACAATATTCTACCCACTACTGCTACTATGGTGGTCACCACTGTTATAATAATAAAAATATAAATAAATAATATAAATAAGGAAAATAAAAAATATAAATAAATAATAAAAATTAAAAAAAAATCAGCCTTTATTTCTCATTTTATTTTACCTGTAAAATTATACTCTCAACCACTGCACCACCATGGAAGCCGTAGACAACTTATTTCTGAATTGAATTTTCAAAGTCGGAGATTCATTGAGCTTTCTTTTAAGACTCATTTGGAATGTTTTGTATTCCTTTTAATTATCTTGAAGCTCACTGATGTCGCTGTAACAAAAGATGTGTCAGCTGGAGTTTTCAAATTTCTGATTTGTACATTTTCATGGTCATTATTAAAAGGATAAGCTTCTAAAAGTAATTCATAGTGAAATAAAGGAGCGCTGGGAATTTGAGGGTAGGAAATCAGGAGTTTTTCTTGTGTGGTGTGGACATAAATGGGGTTGGGTTCAAATCCTGGATACACCGTTACCTTTCCTATCATCTCCCATTCTTCTTTTTTTTTTTTTTTGCCATACCTCGAGGCTTGTGGGATCTTAGTTCCCTGACCAGGGATGGAACCCGGGCCCTCGGCAGTGAAAGTGCCGAACCTTAACCACTGGACTGCCAGGGAATTCCCTCATCTCCCATTCTAAGTCCTCACCGGTGAGGATGGATAGTAATAGGACCCAGTTTTAGGGCTGTTGTGTGGTTTAAGGGAGTGGTTTATGCAAAGCCCTTAGAGCAGGTCTGGCTTGGCAAACACCTCAAAATTGTTAGCTATTAGTTCAAGTAGGAAATTTGTTTCTCCCTAGGGCAGGCAGCTGGAGGGGGTGTCAAGATTGAGGTAGGTTTTGCCCTGTTGTTACCAATATTGGGTCCTCTGGCCTTGTGTGCGGTAAAGCCAATCTACTGACAATCTACTGGGTTGTGGTATGCAGGTGTGAAGGAATGTGCAGGACTTACTGTAGGCACCAAACAAGGAGTGTGGGCAACTGATGGTCAAAACCCCAGAACTTCCTGATGGGTTTCAGGAAAGTGTTTTCAAGGGTAAAGTGAGGGAGGGGGGTGCTGTAGGGTGGGTGGTCAGCTTGTGCACAAGTATCTGATTGGTTGATGGTGAGGGAACCAGTCATCAGGATGGTGTCATAGGAGTTAACGTCATCAATCCTCAGGCTCCAGTTGCTCTGGGGGCTACGTGCTCACCATCATCATGCAGTTAGCTTCTTCCATTTGGGGGAGGCTTTAGTATCTGTAAAACAGCTCAGGAATGTGCATCAAATACTTTTTTTTTTTTTTTTTTAAACATCTTTATTGGGGTATAATTGCTTTACAATGGTGTGCTAGCTTCTGCCCCACAACAAAGTGAATCAGTCATACACAAACACATGTTCCCATATGTCTTCCCTGTTGCGTCTCCCTCCCTCCCACCCTCCCCATCCCACCCCTCCAGGCTGTCACAAAGCACCGAGCCAATATCCCTGTGCCATGCGGCTGCTTCCCACTAGCTATCTACCTTACTGCGTTTGTTAGTGTGTATATGCCCATGACTCTCTCTCGCCCTGTCACAGCTCACCCTTCCCCCTCCCCATAACCTCAAGTCAAATACTCAAGCATCAAATACTTTTATCTATGTCCTTCAGGGAGGAACTAAAGGTTCTGTGACTGCCACATGGCTGATTTACTGTTTAAATTGTTACCAGTTCTCCTGGCCCACTGATACTTTTGTCACTACATGTTCACATCCTTTCAATCATTAATTCTTGAGCCAGGCTTTTGTGACTCAGGGGAGGCCTGAGATAACTATAGGTTTTCTACAGACAAGAGGCAGGCAGAGGATATGGGGGGAGGGGTCTGTCCAGGGAGGCCCCATAGGGTCTTCCTCAGTTATACTATATGATCAGCAGATGTATATTCTCTAGGGCACATGAGCCACAGTTTATGTCACTAACTTACAAAGGCATTAAGAAATACACAGAGCTTATTACTTTCTTAAATAACATTTGCAGCAAAATAGTATGCTCATGTGGTGGATTTAAGACTAAGGTGTTTGAAAAAATATTTCGTGTGACAAAAATAGTATATACTCACTGTAGAAATTTTGGAAAATACAGCAAAGAAGAAAAGCAAAAATGATGGTGGGCTTTAACATAAAATTTTGGTGGGCTTTCAAATAAAATTTACTGGGACGAAGTGAGAGAGTGGCATGGACATATATACACTACCAAATGTAAAATAGATAGCTAGTGGGAAGCAGCTGCATGGCATGGGGAGATCAGCTCCGTGCTTTGTGACCACTCAGAGGGGTTGGATAGGGAGGGTGGGAGGGAGAGGCAAGAGGGAGGGGATAGGGGGATATATGTATATATATAGCTGATTCACTTTGTTATAAAGCAGAAATTAACACACCATTGCAAAGCAATTATACTCCAATAAAGATGTTAAAAAATAAATACAATTTATAATGCTTGTTACTTAAATTTGGGGAACCATGAGTCATCTTCACCTAATTTGGGGAGTAAACTTTGCATGCCCTAAGTTAAATTGTTGCGGGGTCATCTCAACCATTCATCCTGATCTAAATGAAGCTGAGCTATATTCTAGGGTCAGGGTGACCTTTCGTGGAGGGCACCTACCTGAGGGGAAGGGGAGCAGGCCTCCAGACCTTCTGGGCTCTGGTGAGGGGGCTGGAGGTCAAAACCCAAAAGATCCCTCCCCGGTCCCAGGATCTTACAGCCACGACCTTCATGAGCAGTCAGGGACTTAAACTAAGAGAGAGACTCAGCCATGTTAAGAAGACTAAATATACCCTCCTGCCTTTGCCCCTAAAGACTTTGATCTTGACTTTGAAACCCACCAGGAGAGTGGGGTGGCTACCATTTGGGCTTCTTAGTAGATTTTTAATGTCTCTAACGTTTAACACAATTCAAATTATCTATACAGATAAGACACAGAGAGAGAGCCTGTTACAAACAGATCATTCATTTCTTCCCCCCAAAGTCTCTAAAACAGTGGAAGCAATTTGCTTGAAAGCCAGCCCTCCCTGCTGGGTTGGGGATGTCAGCGAAACCTGACACGGTCCTCAGCTTGTCAGCCTCTGTTCTTCAGGAGAATCAGGTGGTAAAGGGGGAAAACTGGGAACAGGCCACTCCTAAAGGAATCTGCTGTATGACAGTTCATTGAATCTTTTTTTTCAATGCAAAACGATGATTATTTTTACTTTTTAATTCTATCCATAGGAATTGTGTTTGAAGGTTTCACTAAGTTTCCAGGTATTCCTCAGAGTAGACTTGAATGTGGTAGACTTGAATGTCACTATTCATAAATGATAGTGACAATTATTAAGTATTGTTTAATTAGCATGCCGCCTTCTCTGATTAAAATACACGCTTTGTACATTAGGTGCCATTGCCGAGCGGTGTAAGAATAAAAATCATGCACCCTTTAAAAACACGCTTTAGTAACAGACCCTTATTGCTGATCCAGATGGCCTATCATTTGTATTAATGACAAACTTAATTTCTTGAGTAAATTTTCACCCACTGTGCTCCCTTGATTTTTCTTGCTCAGTGAAATTTATCTGAAGCAAAATATAATAAAGCATGACATATGCATCACAGAATTAAAGTGGAGATTAATTAAAGCTGACTCCAGTTGACGGGCATTGAGTTTTTTTGAATCTGCCAGAAAATTTTAAAGTAAGGAAGCCGCTCTTTATTTAGGTAAAGGCTTCTGTGGCTGTTCTGACCCGTGCTGTGTGCCTGCCAAAAACCCTGTAAACAAGTCCCCCTCCGGCACCGAGCTGGTGGTGTTCGGGCTTTTCCAGCTCCGGGGAGCGCCTCCCTCCTCTTCTCTCCTCCTCCGCTACCCGGGGCTCCACCTCCCGCTGCCCGAGGCATCTCCCCGCAGGTCTCTGATTGGTGCGGAGCGCAGCCTTGCCTTTTAGGGACTGTTGTCGGGCTTTCAAGGGGATTAGGGAAAGGGTCCAGCGGCTGCTTATATCAACCAATCAACTGTTTTCCTGACAGATCCCCAAATATTCCCTGGCCAATGGCGGGGAGAGCCCGAGGTGCCTGGGCCGCTCGTGGGAGAGGCAGGGCTTCAGTGGAGCTGAGAGGCGTGAGCTCGGACAGCCTTGGGCCCCTCGCCAGTCCCCACCTGGCACTTGTTTGTGTCACTGTCAGGATTTGTCTGACTCCGCGTTCCCTCGCAGGGGTGTGTTGGGGGGAGTCCTCTTTGCAACCCTCAAAATGGTTATCAAAGTGTTTGTTGCCACATCATCTGGGTCCATAGCGGTAGGTGTCTGATGGAATTTGGGGGCTTTCTTCCTGTCCTATTTTCTGAATAACTCAGACTTGGAAGTAGAAGGAGGGGGTATGGCCCAGTGCTGGCTTTACATGTCTTTTTGGGGCGTGTGTAAGTAAGCCTGTGAGCCCTTTGCTTTCTGCCTTGGTTTGAATGGTGTTGAAGAAGTGTGTGTGATCTGGGACAGCTGTGTGTGGAAGGGGATTCAAGGAAGGGGGTGTGTTTGATACTAGAACTTTTTTTTTTTTTTTTTATGGCCACGTTGGGTCTTCGTTTCTGCACGTGGGTCTAGTTGCGGCGAGCGGGGGCTACTCTTCGTTGCGGTGCGTGGACTTCTCGTTGCGGTGGCTTCTCTTGTTGAGGAGCACGGGCTCTAGGTGCGCGGGCTTCAGTAGTTGCAGCACATGGGCTCAGTAGTTGTGGCACACAGGCTCCAGAGCGCGGGCTCAGTAGTTGTGGCGCACGGGCTTAGCTGCTCCACGGCATGTGGGATCTTCCCGGACCAGGGCTCGAACCCGTGTCCCCTGCACCGGCAGGCAGACTTCTAACCACTGCGCCACCAGAGAAGTTCCCGATACTAGAACTTTTAACATGTGATTTGTGTCATGTTGTGTCTCATATATGATAAAATGGGAGGCTTTTTTTTTTGGTGGAATGTTTCTGCCATTCTTTCTGCAAGACAGACTAATTTAAAATTGCAAATAAATGACACTTTGTGTAACAATAATTGGTATGTATTGTATGTATGTATGTATCATCTGGCGTATGATGGGCCAGATTACTAAAATGACTCCTGGGTGTAATAACTTGTGTATGTAATGTAATCCTAATGAAAGTGTCAAGTTAGCATGTGTAATGCTATTATTTGAGGATAATAATGTCACAGTGACAAGAACAAACATCTCTAAGGCTAAAGGTTTAAATTCTCTAGGAATCCAGACAGACCAAAAACAGGTACTAAAAGCCGACCTCCAAAGCATTGCTTTGTCTGATTTCCTTGGGACCAGGCTGGGAACCACACGTCCATCTCTCTAAGTCCAGCTTTCATTCTGTGCCTTAAGAAATAGGAGTAAGGGAGGGACTCGTTTATCCTTGGAAATGATTCAGGCTTTGATTTTAGGCTTGAACCTGCAGTGTCTATCTGGGACCGACATTTCGACCAGCATTTTATCATCTAGGAGGCTGTGGAGAGAAACAGAGTTTTATTAATCCTGAGAGTTGAAGACCAGCAAAGGGGCTGTTTCCTTTTATATCTGATTCCTGGAACTTCTCGGGTTGCAGCTTGGGTTTCAGTGGTCCCTCAGCCAGGGATGATACCCTAGACAAATGGTTGGCCCAGGGAACTGTCCTAATGGCAGCTCCTGAATGCCACCCGCGTTGCCCCCACCTCGCCCCCTCCAGCCCTGAAAGTTCACGCGGTTTCCAGAGAGGACGAGAGGAAAACACGAGAAAAGAGCCTGGTCACTCCTTCTGAGCACAACTGGTGGGCACCTGTTTAGTGAGCTCTCGAACATCTTTTAACAGAAAACGACGAGGAACAATTCCAAATGCAAAACTGCAAAATCTTTTGTGGCTGTTGATGACCTCAGAAACTTTTAGTTGATCTACAAAAAGCACATTTTTGGATTGTTTAGATTAAAAAAAATTTTTTTTTGTAGAAAATGGCTTTTGTGGGCTTCAAATATGCTGTTGACACACTCATTGCTGAAAAATTTTTCCACTAACCTGCCAATCTTCTACATGTTCCATAGATCAGGTCTGAGTGGCCCCATGCATCCTTCCGGAGACAGTGAACAAACTGATGGATTTCTTAGGATTATCTGATGTCCTACATTCTTGAAGTTTGGGAACATGATTTAGTTAGCCTGGGGGGATCTGGAGGGGTACTGTTTTTTCCAGGATCTTAGAAAATCCAAGTTCATTCTGCTGCCGGAAGCAAATGTTTTGGTGCCACTTGGGACTATGTGACCTTGGGAAAGTTATTGCCCCTTGCTGAGCCTCAATTTCCTTATCTGTAAAATGAGGGTAAGAATAGTACTCATCTCATAGTGTTGTCATGAGGACTTACGAAATAAGCAAAGGGTGCCCAGCAGGGTGTCAAGTGCTTAATAAATATTATCATTATTAGTTTTTTAAAATTTATTTATGGCTGCGTTGGGTCTTCGTTGCTGCGCACGGGCTTTTCTCTAGTTGTGGCGAGTGGGGGTGTCTCTTCGTTGCGGTGCACGGGCTTCTCATTGCGGTGGCTTCTCTTTTTGCAGGGCACCGGCTCTAGGTGCACGGGCTTCAGTAGTTGTGGCCCACGGGCTCTAGAGCACAGGCTCAGTAGTTGTGGTGCATGGGCCTAGTTGCTCCGCCGCATGTGGGATCTTCCTGGACCAGGGCTCGAACCTATGTCCCCTGCATTGAGAGGCAGACTCTTAACCACTGCGCCACCAGGGAAGTCCTATTATTATTAGTTAATGTTATAGTTATCAGCTATGGTTAGTTAGTATTATAATTATTATAACTATTGGTTATTAGTTAATGTTAGTTAATATTAATGAATATTTTTGTAGTTATATTTATTAGTTAATATTAGAAGATCTGCATCTGTGACGATGTTTCAGAACTGTCTCAAGCCACATAAATGGAAGAATTTCTGTCTTATCCTAAAGAATGAGAACTGATTTTTCCCACGGTGTCAGTGCTAATGATTTTTCCCGGCTGGGGAATCTCACCCAGAAGCTTCTTTGCAGGACGACCCCAGAGCAGCTGCCAGTACTTACGCTGTGTGGCAGTTGGTCTTTGCTACTTACTTGTTCAGTCTGTATACTTTAAAAACAGGTTCTTGCCTGTGACCTCATCAAAGAGGGCATTATGACTTCTGTTGGATGAATGAAATAAATGAAAAAGGAAAAAGCCAATTGTAATCTCTTGATGAGGTTTAGGCATGCAGCTGTGTATCACATCTCTATTTTAACAGCTGATGCCAAAGCGTGGTTCCATGTTTTACCACTTTACACACAGATTTGGGTGAAGAGACCCCGGGAGTAGGGGAGAAAGTTGTTGTATCTTCGTGGATGACCCTCCTCTCCTCCTGAAGGCCATCGCCACAGGGGTTGGGGGACAAAGGGAGAGAGGACGGTCCTCCCTGTTTTCAAGATGCACAGCCCCTGGACCACCATCTTTAAGGACAGACCCTCATGGTGGCCCCCGGATTTTGCAATCCTTTTTCCAGTCTTGACTGAGTGTAAATATAGAGGGAAAAACATGGTTTTTGAATTAGATGGATCTGGATGTGAACCTTGGAAAATTCTTTAATTCACTGGCACCTCAGCTTTGTTATCTTAAAATGGTGATCAGGGGCTTCCCTGGCGGCGCAGTGGTTGGGGGTCCGCCTGCCGAAGCAGGGGATGCGGGTTCGTGCCCCGGTCCGGGAGGATCCCACGTGCCGCGGAGCGGCTGGGCCCGTGAGCCGTGGCCGCTGAGCCTGCGCGTCCGGAGCCTGTGCTCCGCAACGGGAGAGGCCACAACAGTGAGAGGCCCGCGTACCGAAAAAAAAAAAAAAAAAAAAATGGTGATCAGAATTCTTGCCTGGCATGGCAGTCAGGACGCGTCAGGCCAGGGTGCCCGACTGCACAGCTTCTCGACTTGTGGTGCAAAATGCTTTTCCACGCTTTCTTAATTCTCACCAGCACCCAGGATGAAGGCGGCGTTCTATCCATTTTGCAGATGAGGCAATGGACGGGCAGAACTTGTGCTCAGAGAGCAACCTTCCCGGCCAGGATGGAAATGCAGGTCACCTCTCACTCAAATGCACCGTGCTTTTTACTACAATACGGTGAGCTTGTTCGGAAAGGTTCCTCACTGTACAGACAATAAACGGAACATGCCAAGCGAGAGACCCAAAGATCACTCTGATGCAGCACAGTCACCAAGAGTGGCTGGTGACTTCAGGACAGAGAAGGATTTTTTTTTTTATTGTTTTATTGATTTTTTTGATTTACAGTGTTGTGTTAATTTCTGCTGTACAGCAAAGTGATTCAGTTTTCAGATTCTTTTCCATGATGGTTTATCACAGAATACTGAATATAGTTCCCCGTGCTCTACAGGAGGACTTTGTTGTTGATCCATTCTCTATGTAACAGTTTGCGTCTGCTAATCCCAAACTCCCAGTCCGCCCCTCCCCCACCCCCTCCCCCTGGGCCACCACAGGTCTGTTCTCTAGGAGAACGGCACATTCTTGTGAGTCCACGTAACAGGATAGGAAGTGAAAGCACGGGGTCCTAAGCACTGGTTCGCCAGGGAATTCCCAATGTAACAGGATAAGAAAACAGAACTCTCTCAGCCTCCACTGAGGTCCCAAAGCCTCCAAGTGACACACACCCCAAGGACCCTGGATCCTCCAGAGGGGCTGCCCAGAAGGACGGTACAGCCTGTGGGACCAGCAATGGCCATGGCGCCCTGGAGAGGGGAGAGGGGGTGAGAGGTGCAGGGGGGAGTGTATCTGTGGTGAGGGCTACTGGGGTGCTGTGCACACCCCTACCCTTGAAACCACAAAGGGGGGGTGGCCTTTGGGGACCGATGCTGTGTCCCTAGGGTCAGCTCAGGAGGCCACACGGAGAAAGGCTGTACTTTGTGGTGGGAGCGGCATCTAGTAGGGACCCTTGAACAAGGACCACCGGGGGGGGGGTCCGGGGGGTGCGCCCTGCTCACGTGGGCATCAGAGTGCTGCAAAGGCCACGTGCCAGCCAGGTGAGCTCGTGCACTCCCTGCTCCCCCTCTCCCTCCTCTGGGTTCATCCTAAGACACTTCTCCAGACCCAGGCAGAAGCCAAGAGCTCCAAACAGCCAGGAGAGCCATGCTCTTGACTGAGTTTAAGTTGCTGGTGTTTGGAGAGTCCGGAGGGGCAGATTTTATTTTTCTTTTCTTTATTTGGGGGCAGTGCTGAGAAATAAAATGTAGCACAATACCATGCAGCCAACACTCAGTCAATTTCCTGTAGACGTAATTGCTTTTCTTGAGAGAAATCATCATAAACAGATTCTTTTTTTTTTTTACATCTTTATTGGAGTATAATTGCTCTACAATGTTGTGTTAGTTTCTGCTGTATAATAAAGTGAATCAGCTATACGTATACATATGTCCCCATATCTCTTCCCTCTGGCGTCTCCCTCCCACCCTCCCTATCCCACCCCTCTAGGTAGTCACAAAGCACCGAGCTGATCTCCCTGTGCTATGAGGCTGCTTCCCACTAGCTATCTATCTTACGTTTGGTAAGCAAACATAATAATGAGAGGAGGAATAATTTCACAAATCCCAATCTTATAAGGCAAAATGTATGGAGTAAAAGTGTCTGGAGTCCTGAAATTTAAGAATACTTATTCACTGTAACTGTTACTTTCAATGAAATGGTCAAAGAGTGGAAAACTTCTTTTGTAGAGACTGGTAGCATAGAAATTCTGGAATATATTCTGTTTATCAAAGCATCCCAGTTAGCTCTGAGCTGCCCCATTTTTATATTTCTAATTCTAAAAAGATATTATAGGAAAACATTTAGCAATTGAATTAACTGATGCATATAAATTAAACATTTGTTGGACCGCAAACTTTGGTAGTGTATATATGTCCCTGCCACTCTCTCACTTCGTCCCAGCTTACCCTTCCCCCTCCCCGTGTCCTCAAGTCCATTCTCTAGTAGGTCTGCTGCGTCTTTATTCCCGTCTTGCCCCTAGGTTCTTCATGACCATTTTCTTTTTTTTTTTTTTAGATTCCCTATATATGTCTTAGCATCTGGTATTTGTTTTTCTCTTTCTGACTTACTTTACTCTGTATGACAGACTCTAGGTCCATCCACCTCACTACAAATAACTCAACTTCGTTTCTTTTTATGGCTGAGTAATATTCCATTGTATATATGTGCCACATCTTCTTTATCCATTCATCTGTCGATGGGCACTTAGGTTGCTTCCATGTCCTGCCTATTGTAAATAGAGCTGCAATGAACATTGTGGTATATGACTCTTTTTGAAGAGTTTATGGTTTTCTCAGGGTATATGCCCAGTAGTGGGATTGCTGGGTCATATGGTAGTTCTATTTTTACATAATAAACAAATCTTCCTCTCCTGTTTTCTCCATCTTTCTTTGACTTTCCAGCAGAAGAAACGTAAGTCAAGACTTCGGGAAATGTTCATCTGTGCAGAAACTGTGCAACGAAATGAAATCCTTTTCCAACCCACCTCGGGTCCTGAGGCATGATTTTCTTTTAAAATTCTTTTTTTAAATTGAAGTATAGTTAATTTACAATGTTGTGTTAGTTTCAAGTGTACAGCACAGTGATTCAGTTAAGTCCTGAGGCATGATTAATAGAGATGGAAATAACGCTGGTGAGGGAGTGGACCTCAGCCAGGCTGAGGCTCCCGGGAGGGTATTTGAGGGGGAAGGAAGACAGGGGTTTGGACAGAATAAAGGATATTGCCTTTTGAATATTTAATTAAAAGTAAATCTGCCTGAGTGATTAAGAATCCGCCTGCCAATGCAGGGGACACGGGTTTGAGCCCTGGTCCGGGAAGATCTCACATGCTGTGGAGCAACTAAGCCCGTGTGCCACAACTACTGAGCCTACCCTCAAAAGCCCGCAAGCCACAACTACTGAGCCCACGTGCCACAACTACTGAGCCCATGTGCCTAGAGCCCGTGCTCTGCAACAAGAGAAGCCACTGCAATGAGAAGCCCGTGCACTGCAATGAAGAGTAGCCCCCTTCACTGCAACTAGAGAAAGCCTGTGCACAGCAATGAAGACCCAACACAGCCAAAAATAAATAAATAAAAAGATAAATTTATAAAAAAAATAAAAGAGGGCATCATTCATTCTGGGAGTGAATTCTTTGAAGCGAGAAAACTGTAATTGTTTCTGGGGAAGGAGTTCTAAGCCTTCAAGATGGCCACATTCACAAAGAAATGGCATTTGGTAGATACAGTCCTTGTACGTGAACCAAGGGTAGAGAAAAGGGCCCTAGGATGTTCTCTCTTAGGTGTGGCTGGCACTATGATCTCAGGTGAAGAGCTGGGTGTGAGTGCGAAAGGAGAACAGGGTTATTTTACTGCATTTCTCTTCAATATTCTGGGAGAAATATCCACCAGCTTTTCTAGCTTTTTTTCTCTCTTTCTCTTCTAATAATCTCCATGTGGGCTTTTCAGTTTCCTGTATTATTTCTAAAACTGCTTTTGTTCAATGTGACTTGTTCCTATTTTCATAACTGTCAGTAAAGTGCCGTTTAACGTGGGTATACTTGGTATTTGAGTTTCATAGTAAATTGTCTTTTTTTCCTTCTCTCTATCATCTTTTTCTTTGTAAACGATTCTTACTTATTTTTTGGCATTAAAGCTTAGCAGAGAATTAAAAGTATTTTGAAGGCTTCAAATAAAAGCTATGATGAGAGCATTGCCATTTTTATTACGTCAATTATACATCAATGATTTAAACATTGATGAGATTAAGATTTCCGAATTTAAATGATGACCCTGTTGATCCTATGGAATGAAGAGCTATGATTTTATGGATTTCCTTGTTTAAATATTTAGCGATATTATTTGTGTTGTATGGTACAGTTGAAGGAAGGGCTTAAGTTATGTAAATATAAATAAAATGGTTTTTTACAAACTGTCTAATAGTAATCTCTCTACTCTTGACCAGATTAGGAAGAAACAGCAAGAAGTAGTGGGCTTTTTGGAAGCTAATAAAATCGATTTTAAGGAGTTCGATATTGCTGGAGATGAAGACAATCGGAGGTGGATGAGAGAGAACGTTCCTGGAGAGAAGAAACCTCAAAATGGGATTCCTCTGCCCCCACAGATATTCAACGAAGAGCAGTACTGTGGGGTGAGGTTTGGTTTTTTGGAAAAGTCTTCTGCATGTGTGTTTATCAGAAGTCATTTAAAGCAGATCGATTTCAAGGCAGCATTTGAATTTTTTGACATTTTTCAGGTCATGATCTATTTCTACCATTCAGTACCTGGATGGTAGATCCATGGTGAAGGATCAATAATAGTTAAGACTTACAAAATGATGGAAACAATAAAATAATGATTCAGAAGTTCTTGGGTTTCTTTTAGCTTCCTTATTTTGTTTTGAAGAATTGAGGTCACTTGTTTAAGCAAAATACACATTTAGTTGGAAAGAAATTCTGGTCAACCTTGCAGGGTACACATACATGCTCCCACAGGGACACTGGGTATGTTTTCAATTTTGTAAAGAATAATTTGCAAAAGTAGAGTTTGGTGTAAGTGTATCTAAACAGTTTAAAAACTGGTCTGGACACCCTTCCTCCTTGTGAGGACACAGCAAGAAGATGGCCATTTATCAACCAAGAAGGGGGCTCACCAGACACTGAATCTGCTGCTGCCTTGATCTTGGACTTCCAGAACTCTGAGAAATAAATAGCTGTTGTTCATAAACCACCCAAACACAAAAAACAAAATCTGTTCTGGACATTTCATCATAATAACAATTTTATTTTATACATTTAGTAGTCCATTTTACCATAAAATCACTTTTTCCTCAGAGTTTATAGATTCTGCTTAGTAAATCAAATTGTTGAAAGGAAACATTTAAAAACTCAAAGGGCTTTGGAGCATGAAACTGGAGTTATCTTAGGGGTCCTCTAAATCTTCTAGGCCGTTTTTCAGACGCAGCAATCAGGGTTCTGGAAGGCAGAGGGAATCAATGGCCCAGAGCGGACGACTTCTTTTTTTTCTAATTAATTAATTAATTTTTGGCTGTATTGGGTCTTCATTGCTGCGCGTGGGCTTTCTCTAGTTGTGGTGAGCGGGGGCTACTCTTAGTTGCTGTGCATGGGCTTCTCATTGCGGTGGCTTCTCTTGTTGCAGAGCACGGGCTCTAGGTACGCAGGCTTCAGTAGTTGTGGCTCGCGGGCTCTAGAGGGCAGGCTCAGTAGTTGTGGTGCATGGGCTTAGTTGTTCCGTGGCATGTGGGATCTTCCTGGACCAGGGCTCAAACACATGTCCCCTGCATTGGCAGGTGGATTCTTAACCACTGTGCCATCAGGGAAGTCCCAGAGCTGACTACTTCTGAAGGCTAGAGCCTGGTGTAGGAATCTTCACTCACCTCTTCTCTTCTTGCTGCACAAAACTGTTGGTCCTTTAGCTTAGCTTCTCTTTACTGTTATGTTTCTCACCTAAAGCAGGTGTCATCAAACGATAGCCAGAGGGCCAAGGCCTGCAGCTGCCTGTTTTGGTAAAATTTTATTGGACACATCTGCACTAATTCACTTACCTAGTGCCTATAGCTAATTTTGCATGATGGCAGAGTTGAGCAGTTGCAACAGAGACCATATGACCCACAAAGCCAGAAATATTTATGATCTGCCCATTTACAGAAAAGCTTTCAGGCCTTTTATTTGAATCATGAATTGTTTCGTTGTTGGGGGTTTGCATTAGTTTCCTAGGGCTGATGTAACAAAACACCACAAACCTGGTGGTTCTTATGGACTGTGTGTTTGTGTCCCCCCCAAATTCATATGTTGAAGTCCTAATGCCCAATGTGATGGTGTTTGGAGATGGGGCCTTTGGGAGGTGATTAGGGTTAGATGAGGTGCTGAGGGTGGGGTCCCCATGATGGGATTAGTGCCCTTACAGGAAGAGGAAGAGAGAGAGAGAACGGTTTCTCTTCACCATGTGAACAAACAGCCAGAGGCAACTCTCTGTAAGCCAGGAAGAGAGCAGAACCCAACTATGCTGCACCCAGGATGCATTTCTGATATTTAAGCCACCCAGTCTATGGTATTTTGTTATGGCAGCCCGAGATATTACAGTGTCTTAAAATAACAAAAATTTATTCTCTCACAGTTCTGGAGGCCAAAGTTTGAAATCAAGGTGTCAATAGTGTTGGTTTCTTCTGTAGGCTCTGAGGGAAAATCTGTTCCCTGCCTTTCTCCTGGCTTCTGGTGGCTGACAACAATCTCTGGCATCCTTTGACTTGTTGACATATTATGCCCATCTCTGCCTCTGTCTTTACATGATCTTCTTGCAGGTCTCTTTGTGTCTTCACATGGCCTTCTTTTTTTAAAATAAATAAATAAATAATTTATTTTTGGCTGTGTTGGGTCTTCATTGCTGTGCATGGGCTTTCTCAAGTTGCAGCGAGTGGGGGCTATTCTTTGTGGCAGGGCTTCTCATTGTGGTGGCTTCTCTTCTTGCAGAGCACAGGCTCTAGGTGTGTGGGTTTCAGTAGTTGTGGCACTTGGGTTCACTAGTTGTGGCTCACAGGTTCTAGAGTGCAGGTTCAGTAGTTGTGGCGCAGGGGCTTAGTTGCTCTGCAGCATGTGAGATCTTCCCAGACCAGGGCTCAAACCCATGTCCCCTGCACTGGCAGGTGGATTCTTAACCACTGCGCCATCAGGGAAGTCCCCACATGGCCTTCTTATAAGGACAAAAATTCATTGGAATAGGGTCCATCCTAGTACAACACGGCCTCATCATAACTAACTACCTCTGTAAATACCTTTATCTCCAAATGAGGTCACTTTCTGAGGTCCTGGGTGGACATGGCTTTATAGGGGACAGTACAGGCTGTGTGAATTTACATGGCTGTGTTAGGATTCCTCAGAGGCTTAGCTCAAAGTCCTGTGAATGTGGGAGTGTCTTCAAACAGTCTTAATGTGGCAAGCAGTTATTTAGTGGAACATATGATCCAGTCCAGCTCTCCTGGGATTGAAGTTGGAGCTTCCCAGAGTGTAGAGAGCACTTGCTCTGTGAGGAAAAGTCCCTCCCCTGCACCCCCCACTTCTCTCCCCACCCAGTGCAGACCTCCTGGCCTCCAGACATCCCTCAACCCTGAGCTGAATTTTTTTTTTTTTTTGCGGTACACGGGCCTCTCACTGCTGTGGCCTCTCCCGTTGCAAAGCACAGGCTCCGGACGCGCAGGCTCAGTGGCCATGGCTCACGGGCCTAGCTGCTCCGCGGCATGTGGGATCTTCCCGGACCGGGGCATGATCCTGTGTCCACTGCATCGGCAGGCGGACTCTCAACCACTGTGCCACCAGGGAAGCCCTGAATTTTTCTTTTTGAATTTGACCTTATGTTTGTTTGTTTATTTATTTATTTATTTATATTTTTGGCTGCATTGGGTCCCTGTTGCTGCACGTGGGCTTTCTCTAGTTGTGGTGAGCCAGGGCTACTCTTGGTTGTGGTGGGCGGGCTTCTCATTGCGGTAGCTTCTCTTGTGGTGGAGCGCGGGTTCTAGGCGCAGGGGCTTCAGTAGTTGTGGCATGCAGGGTTCAGTAGTTGTGGCTCATGGGCTCTAGAGCGCAGGCTCGGTAGTTGTGGTGCACGGGCTTAGTTGCTCTGTGGCATGTGGGATCTTCCCGGACCAGGGCTCTAACCTGTGTCCCCTGCATTGGCAGGCAGATTCTTAACCAGTGCACCACTAGGGAAATCCCTGAGCTGAATTTTTAAGAACTGCAACTCTTCTTGGATAAAGAAAGGGAGAATAAGTTTTTTCGGGGGAGGTAGTGGTGATGAGCAATTTTTATTTTTCATAAAATTTTTTAACAATTGAAAAATTGATAGATGTGCACACGGAAAAATTAAAATGCTTCCAAAGTTGCCTGCAGTGAAGATTCTTCTCCCTCCCATTTCATCCCCCTCTAGTTCCTTCCTCTCAGGTGGGCCAGCTTCATGGATCTGCCATCTGGGAAGTCACACCAGACCCCGCTCAAGAGAGCTCTCAGCTTGGTTTCACGCTCTACTGGTGCTGTCTTGAAATTCACAATGATTTTTGAACAAGGGAAGCATTGTTGTTATTTTGCACCGGGGCCTGCAAATTATGTAGCCAGTCCTGCTCTGGAGCAACCAATGCTGGCAATTTCTTGTTTGGCCTTCCAGGAATTTTCTATGTGCATTAACAATTGCATATCACTTAAAAGAGGGGGTGTACTCTATACACTTTGTTCTTTTCACTTAATAACCACATCTCAGAGATCATTGCATAGCTGCACATACTCTTTTTTTAAAAACAGTTTCATTTTATATTGGAGTATAGTTGATTAACAATGTTGTGTTAGTTTCAGGTGTACAGCAAAGTGATTCAGTTATACATATACATGTATCTATGCTTTTTCAAATTCTTTTCCCGTTTAGGTTACTGCAGAATATTGAGCAGAGTTCCCTGTGCTATACAGTAGGTCCCTGTTGGTTATCCGTTTTTGTTTTTCTTAAATTAATTAATTTTTTGGCTGCGTTGGGTCTTCATTGCTGCAGGCTTTCTCTAGTTGTGGCGAGCGGGGGCTACTCTTGGTTGCGGTGTGTGGGCTTCTCATTGCGATGGCTTCTCTTGTTGTGGAGCGTGGGCTCTAGGCGTGTGGGCTTCAGTAGTTGTGGCACACGGGCTTCAGTAGTTGTGGCTCGTGGGCTCTAGAGCGCAGGCTCAGTAGTTGTGGCGCACGGGCTTAGTTGCTCCGCAGCATGTGGGATCTTCCCGGACCAGGGCTCGAACCGTTGTCCCCTGCATTGGCAGGTGGATTCTTAACCACTGAGCCACCAGGGAAGTCCCTGGTTATCCGTTTTAAATATAGCAGCGTGTACATGTCAACCCCAAACTCCCAATCTATCCCTCTCCCCTATCCTTCCCACCTGGTAATCATAAGTTCATTCTCTAGGGCTGTGAATTTGTTTCTATTTTGTCAATAAGTTCATTTGTATCAGTTTTTAAGATTCCAAATATAAGTGATAGCATATGATATTTGTCTTTCTCTGTCTGACTTACTTCACTTAGTATGATAATCTCCAGGTCTATCCATGTTGCTGCAAATGGCACTATTTCTTTTTTTTTTTTAATCCCTTCCTCCCTGTCCCCTTTGGTAACCATAAGTTTGTTTTTTATGTCTTTGCTCTATTTCTGTTTATAAATAAATTCATTTATATCATTTTAAATTTTATTATTTATTGATTGATCGATTCAGTATTTGTCATTTTTCAAATGGCATTATTTCATTCTTTTTAATGGCTGAGTAATATTCCATTGTATATGTGTACCACATCTTCTTTATCTATTCATCTGTCAGTGGACATTTAGGTTGCTTCCATGTCTTGGCTACTGTAAGCTGTGCTGCAATGAACATTGGGGTGCATGGATCTTTTCAAGCCATGTGTTTCTCCAGATATATGCCCAGGAATGGGATTGCTGGATCATATACTGTTTATTTTAATGGCTGCACAACATTCCATTGGATGTGACATAATTTATTGGCACAGTCCTCTAATGGGGAACATTCAGGTTGTTTCCAGTCTTTCTCAGCTACGAACGATGCTGCAGGAAACCTCTTTATGGGTACAGTGCTTTGTATTCAGTCTGAGTATATGTATAGGATAAATTCCTAGAAGGTGTGCTGACTTACAGCATATACGCTTCTCACCCTTCAATAGATATTAAACCTGGACTATAGTTGCACCAATTTACATTTTCAAATGTAATTTGAGTGTGACTGTTTCCCTGTGACTTTGACAACACTCTATATGCACACTTTTGGATCTTTGCCAATCTAAGTGAAAAATGTGTTCTCATTGCTTTGACTTGGATTTCTGTCTTAATGGGTGAGGCTGAACATCTTTTTCTCTGTTTATAAGCTCTCTGTGTTTTTTTCTATGACTTACTATTTTTCTATTTGGTTCCAGGTAACGTTTACTGGTTTGTAATAGTCTTTACTTTTGAAGGAAAGTAGCCCTGTCACTACCATGTTGCAAATATTTTCCCATGTTTCTTATTTGTCTCTTGACTTTTTAAAGTGACTTTTTTGGAATGCAGGACTTAAATTTTTTTGTGCAGACAGATCTATTAACCTTTTTTAAAAAAATGGTTCCTGTCTTGTTTAGAAAATTGTTCTGCCCTCTAAAATCATCAAAGGAATCATCTCATGTTTTCTTCTAGTACTTTTCCAGTGAAAGTAGGATTTAAAACCTCTTACTTTTGCTTATTTTAGCTGTCCTTTTCAATCAAGGCAAGTTACGGTAGAAACAATATTGAAGCATTTTCTTTCAATCTATGTTAACTTCCAGGGTAAAAGTTCTGCAGTTATTTTCTGCTATAAAAATAAAACCTCAAAGGCATTTTTTATTCTGTTTTGCTGTGATCTAGCAATGCTTTTCATTTTAATTGTGGAAGAAGAAGAAAAGAGTTCCCAAGTAAGAAAAAAGGCTTCTATTTTTAAGATGTATTTTCCTATTACAAGTATGGCTCTAATGAGTAAGCATACAAATTATTTTATGTTTAACTGTTTTTAATTCTTTTCAGTTCTGCCTTCAGAGAGGTATTAGACGTTTTTCTTACTAGCAACTTTGCTAAATTTGCTTTTCTGCAGTCTGTGGATATTCTTAACAAAAGTTCATTAATGAGGCAAAGGACTTTGTTTTCAGAAAGTAGGTAAAAATGACTATTTGTATTGTAGGTTCTGATTTTGAAAGGAGACTCAAAAGTTATGAAGGATATGTCAGGTTTAAAGTGGCATAAATCTACTCAATATTCTGTAATAAACTATATGGGAAAAGAATCTGAAAAAGAATGGATAGATGTGTATGTATAACTGAATCACTTTACTGCACACCTGAAACTAACACAACATTGTAAATCAACTATATTCCAATATAAAATAAAAATTAAATAAAAAAAGAAAGTGATAAACCTGCTTTAAAAAAATAAAATGGCATAAATCTGGATGGTCGATGTGTCTTTCCACACGATTGAAATGTGGACGGTCAGAATAATGCTACCATTTAAGTTGAATCACTGGACTCTGGATTCTTGAATGGTCACCTATATGCCGTACCTGATGACGGCAGCAGGGAGAGGGGACCTCAAGGGCAAGCAGTGGCTTTCTCTGCACCAGGGCAGTGAGAGGGCTGGATGTCACAGGTAGTTCTGAGTACCATCGTGTCCCTGCCAGCCTGAACCCCTGTTGCTCTGGGCAGAATAGATGAAGATGTTATCGTGAGGGCGTGGCAGACAACTGTTGCCTACAGAAAGGGCACACCACCGAGAAGCAGCACAGTGGAGGCCGGGTCACCCGCCTGGCAGAAGAACACTAACAGGAAGTAGCCAACTTGTCTGTTGATGCCAAGTCGGAGTCTGTGCATTTTTGCCTAGGTGAGGGCTGGGGTGCCTGCCTGGGCCTGGACGCAGCAGCCAAAGGGGACCTTGACCATTCAGCTGAGAGGCAAGTATCTGTGGGGACACAGGACTGCAAGGGAGGACAGGATGCCCGTCCAATTAGGGCAGGGGGAGGGCGTTCTCAACACACTGATGTTACTGAACAGGGTATTTTATTTTATTTTTTAATTAAAATTTCTTTTTCAGTATGATCACAATTTTATTATATCTTTTTTTTTTTTTTTTTTTTTTTTGCGGTACGCGGGCCTCTCACTGTTGTGGCCTCTCCCATTGCGGAGCACAGGCTCCGGACGCGCAGGCTCAGTGGCCACGGCTTATGGGCCCAGCCGCTCCGCGGCATGTGGGATCTTCCCGGACCGGGGCACGAACCCGTGTCCCCTGCATCGGCAGGCGGACTCTCAACCACTGCACCACCAGGGAAGTCCATATATATATATGTATCTATCTATCTATCTATCTATCTATCTATATATATATAATTATATCTATCTTATATATAACTTTGACAGTACATATACCAACACGTTAATAAAAGTTACTTTTTGTTTTGCCATTATGGGCAATTTTTCCTTGCCTTTTTTTTTTTTTTTTGCGGTACGCGGGCCTCCCACTGTTGTAGCCTCTCCCGTTGCGGAGCACAGGCTCCGGACGCTCAGGCTCAGCGGCCATGGCTCACGGGCCCAGCCGCTCTGCGGCATGTGGGATCTTCCCAGACCGGGCATGAACCCGTGTCCCCTGCATCGGCAGGCGGACTCTCAACCACTGCACCACCAGGGAAGCCCTCCTTGCCTTTAAAAAAGAAAATTTATTGAAGTATAACTTATTTACAATGTTGTGTTAATTTCTGCTATACAGCAAAGTGACTCAGTTATACATATATATCCTTTTTATATTCTTTTCCATTATAGTTTATCACAGGATATTGAATCTAGTTCCCTGTGCTCTACAGTAGGCCCTTGTCGTTTATCCATCCTCTGTATAATCGTTTGCATCTGCTAATCCCAACCTCCCAGTCCTTCCCTCCCCCACCCCCTCCTCCTTGGCAACCACAAGTCTTGAACAAGCTATTTTATGTTATTAAAATTTTATTATGAAATGTGCCATAGATGATAAAAAATACGTAGTTTCAAGAGGGATAATAAAAATGAACAACCATGTGCACACCATCGCTTTGAGTAGCGTGATATCTCCAGAAATTTAAAAGCACACTGCGTGCTTCTCCCTGATCGTGTGCAGCTCCTTTTGCACAAGAGGGAGCCAGGGTAGTGAATTTTGTGTTTACCGTTCCTTTCCTTTTCTCCCATCTCCCATGTATACACATCCAAGGAATACATTGTTTTGTTCTGCCTATTTTTGAGCTTTATATAAATGGACTCATACTATCTGTATTTTTTGAGTTGCTTCTTTCACCAACATATTTCAAAGATACAACCATGTTGATTGTTGTTGTTCCTAGTTTATTCATTTTCATTGCTTCAGAGTAGACACTGGTGTGTGTCTTAGTTTGTCTGAGCTGCTATAACAAAATGTCACAGACTTAGTGGCTTATGAACAAGAGAAATTTATTTCTCATTGTTCTGGAGGCTGGGGAGTCCAAGATCAAGGTGTCAGCGTGGTTGAGTTCTGATAAGGGCCACCTGTTTCACAGCTGGTGCCTTCTTGCTTTGTCCTCACGTGATGGAAGGGATGAGGGAACTCTGGGGGATCTCCTCATAAAGGGCACTAATTCCATTCACGAGGGCTCCACCTTCATGACCTAGGTCATCACTCTCAGTATGTTTAGCTCTAACAGACAATACAAAGAGTTTTTTAAAGCTGAGCTGAGGGATGGTCACACTTTGAAACTAATGATGGCAGTGATTCCAGGAGAGGGAAGACAGATTCGTGGATGTTTGAAGCACTGGTGAGATCGCCCCCACATTTCCAGTCACTCTGAGAAGGTTTTTGTTGTTGTTTTGATCTGACCTTCCCTCTAGGTCCTGGGAGTCAGGACTGGGGTCAAGTGGAGTAGAACCTTTGCGAGTTGCACATTTTTACCACTTTTTTTTTGGTAAAATATATTTTTCAATTTTATGAAAAAAGATGGTGACAGTGGCTGACAATTTAAAAATATTTTCCTCCTTAACAAAATAATCCATCAACTCTATTTCAACCCCTCTCCCATTTAAAAAATGTTCTAAACCATCTGCTCTGGCTCCCTGTGGCAGCTCAGGGTAGGCCCCACAGGAGGCATCTTTAACTGTGGCTGTTAGTAAAGAGATTGCATAGCTCTTCATGTTTGTGTGTCCTCTTCTGTATATATTTAGAACACTTTTCTATTGAGTTTTTGCCTTTTCCTTATGATGGAAAAAGGACAAGCATTTTATATATATATACACACACACATAATTAAGAAGAGCATAAAAAATGTGAAGTCCCTCCAAAAGAATCTAACAAGAGATGTCTGGAGAAAATTTAAATGTTACGGAAGACTTAAATAAATGATGCTAGAGAACATATCCTTGGGTTGACCATCTCTATAAAAAGGTAGTATCTTAAAGATCCTAATTCTTCCCAAATTGATCTATAGATCCAATGCTTTTTCAATCAAAATCCCAGAAAGAATTTTTGTAGAACCAAGCAAGATAATTTACCTAAAATGAACAAGGCAGGGTCTAAGAATAGCAAGAAGAAGCAGAAAATAAGCAAGTCTCATTATAAAGCTCTGATCATGAAGACAGTGTGATATTGAAGGATAAATAGACAGGTAGACCTAATGTCCGGAAATAGAGTCCCACACAATACACAACTGGTTAAGACAGTGCTGGCATGGCAGATAGATGGGGAAAGAATGGACTTTTTAATAAATGTGGATGAAACAATTAGATGAAATAACTGGTGATTTAAAAAAATTAAAAAAATTATTAAAAAATTTACCCTTATTTCTTTTTTAAAAATGGAGATGTAATTGGCATATAACATTATATTAGTTTTAGGTGTGCAACACAATGATTTGATATATGTATATACTGCAAAATGATTACCACAATAAATTTCATTAACATCTATCACTTCATATAGTTACCATTTTTTCCTTGTGATGAGAACTTATATGATCTAGTCTCTTAGCAACTTTCAATTTTTTTTTCAATTTTTTTTTGTCTTATTGATTCTTACTGATCTCTATCTATATACATCTCTATCTATATATAATTTTTTTCCTATTTGCTAAATCTCTGCTCATCTTTATTTTTTCCTTCCATACTCTTTGGTTTCTTTTTTCCCCCAACTTTAATGCTTGACTCACTACTTTTAAAGCTTTTTTCTTTTCTAATGTAGGTATTTAAGGCTATAAATTGCCCTCTGTGTACTTCTTTAGCTCATTCCATGTATTTTGATATGCAGTATTTTCATTGTTGTTTCTAAAACAATTGTAGTCCATAATATGATTTCTTTTTTGACCCATGCATTGAGATTTGGATATATTTGGAGTAACTTCTATTATTTTGTTATGTACTTTTTATTTTTCCAACTTTTGCAGTTTCTTTCTTTTTTTATCTTTTCTTGACTTTATTTTGACTAAAGTCTTTTTTCCTAATTATATTTCTCCGTTTACTTAATATAAGCTATCTGTTCTCTTAGTGGTTACTTTAGTTATTTTAACAACCATACTTAATTTAAATTAGGTAAGATTGTATCTTTACTTTAACCCTAATCACCCTTTCCCTATTTACATGTGTTTGGTTATTTTAGTATTTTAATTTGTTGGCCATTATACCACCTCACAACATTTCTACTTGTTGTTTTTATAGTCAAGGTTTGTTTAGATTTAGATTTGCTCACATATTTATTAATATCTTTGCTCATTATTTCTTCTTGCATCTTAGATAATCCACCTGGAATCATTTTCCTTCTGCCTAAATGCGTCCTATAAGAGTTTCTTTAAGTGAGGGTCTGTTGGTGGTAAATCCTCTAAATTTTTTTTGTTTAAAAAAGACATTTTTCCAGACAAGTGTCTTTATTTCACTCATGTATGAAAAATAGTTTCACTAAGTCTAGAATTCTGAGTCGAGGGTTATTTTTTTTGTAAGCATGTTGAAATTATTTTACTTTCTTCTGACTTCTGCATTGCTATTGAGAAGCCAGTTGTCAATCTAATGCCATACTTTGCAGGGGAAACGTTTTCCTTTTCCCCTCCCTTCTACCCCTCCCTCCATGGGCTGCATTATAATCTTTCTCTAGGATGTGTCTAGATTTAGAGGTTTTTTTTTTTTTTTGCCACATGGCAGTGAAAGCGCCAAGTCCTAACCACTGGACCAGCAGGGAATTCCCTAGAATTCTTCTTATTTATCCAGTTTAGGATTATTTTTGGGCTTCCTGAGTCTAAGGATTGGTATCTTCAGCAAGTCTAGAAGATTATTAGCCATATATGTTTGAGTATGGCTTTCCCCCATTGTCTCTGTTAGCTTCTCCTATAAGATGTGTGTTAGACCTTCTCATTCTGTCTTCCTATAATAATATTTCTTCCATATTTTTCATCCTTTATCCCCCCTCTCCAGATAATGTCTTTGGTTGAATCTCCCAGTTAGCTAAATTGTTTTCTTCTGATGTGGTCTAATTAGCTATTTAATCCACATTTTCATTGTTAGGAGGACTTTCTGGTTCTTTCCAAATTTGCTTAATTGTTCTTTCTAGTTTATTTCTTGTGTTTTCAAGCTTCTCTTTCATTTCTTTATGTATATGAAATATAGATATTTGATATTTTCTGCCTGATAATTCCAGTGTCTGATTCTGCTTTCCATTATTTCTGCTGGCTTTCACACATGGTATATTTTTATTTTGTGATTTTTGACTCTGAATTGCTCATTAAAAAAATGCTATTTTCAGATACTCTTTGAGGCTGGAATTTGTTTCTGCTAGTTTCCTGGGAGATCCATAAAAGTTAGAACCCTTTTAACTTGATTTCCTTTGAAGATTTTCTGGACAACACATGTCGTGGGAATTTGGATCAAAAACTCTCATGAATTTTGGCTTGTAGTTATAAATTCTCAGAGAATGTTTTCTCTTTCACTGAGCACCAAAGTTGAATCAGGGAAGTTTTCTTCCATTCTATTTTTCATGGCAAAGTTTTTTCTTATTTATATTTACATTGAGAGTAGAACCCTCAGTGGGGTTCTGGTGTGTGTGTCTGTGTATATATGTATATATGTGCATGTATGTGTGTATCTATGTATATGTGTGTATGCATGTGCATATGTATGTGTATATATATGTGTCTGTACGTGTATCTATACATCTATGTATATACGTGTATGTATGTGTTTATATGTGCACATGTATATGTATGTGTCTATATGTGCAAATGTATATCTCTGTGTGTGTATGTATGTGTGTGTATCTTTATGTGTGTGTGTTTTATAGAACTCCCCACCTTAAGGAGGCCCAGGATTTATCCACTTGCCTCTTTTCTCTCTGTGGCATCAGAGTGGAAGATAAAGATTTCCTGGTTTTGTAAGAAACTCTCAACATGGATGGTGGCCTTGTTGTGTGCTTATTCTTAGGATTCTTGATCTCACTTGGCTATACTTTTTTTTTTTTTTTCCGGTACCAGCTTAGCAATGAATTTATACTTTTTTTCTTAACCTGGCTTAAAAATTTCTTTTTCGAGATGGTGTTTTAGGGCATCTAATCTGCCACACTAACGTAACTGGAAGTTGAAAAACCATTTCATACTCATTATTTTCTATATCTATTTGTTAACATCAAGTAAAAAATATGAACAAACTGTTCTTCAGTCCTCTGAAATTCTGAAGAAGCTATATGGACTTAAGTTGAAGCAAAACACAATCTGTTCAATTATAAGAAAACTTATCTTGACTTGAAAGCTTCTAGAGTTGACAACTAGCGATCGTCAGATATTTATCTATGGAATTTTAAGAAACTGGCATAAATTTACTTTATTACCTTTTACCTACTTACTAGTGCTATACTACTAATGAATTCTATCATGTAATCTTTAACAACCACCTAGTACGTATGTGCTCTGGGAATTCGTGAGAATTTCTGATACCAAAGAATCACTTACCATGCTATATTTCCCTCAGCTAAGATCTGAGGCAGTTTACAAAAACACCTTCAGTAGGACAGAAGAAAATTAATCACTGAGAGAATCAGGGCTACAGGTAGGAAAATAAATCTTAGGCTAAGATAAACACATGAGAAGTACATAACATTTTCTTCCCAATATAGGGTGGCCTGTCTTTGGTTTTATGCTCTTAACACATGTAAGAGGAGGGTAGGCAATAAGATGACGACGTTGGTTTGAGTGTCCTGTTCAGTTCAGGCCAGACTAACCCTGTACCTTCTGAGCCTTTTGGCAACACTGTTGAAATTACATCACAGCCCCAATGACAAAGATTGGCAGTAAGAAAGTGGCCAGGGAGTATCTTTTATGTTTAATGATAAAAAGTGAAACTCTTCCGAGTTATTGACAACTACACTACTGGAGAGTTGGTTTAGGGCTGGACCCACCTGGTGAAGCACTGGCCTGGATGTGGTCTGGCATGGGGTGGAGTTTCACTGAGCTTCCGGTTTCTGTCAGCTACCAGGTTTCAGATCGCTGTGCAGTTTTTCCCATTTTGGCAAAACAAGCGCCTTTCTAAACCCTCAGTAATCTTGTGGCTCCTGATATCAGAAGGGCCTGAGACAGGTCTGGGCCCTTAGAAGCTACTATAATAACAGCAGAGAAATCCTGTGTTGGTTTAATTGTTTTAGTCCTGTGTTGTTTGGACCCTGATTAGGGTCCAAATCCATAGGGTCAAATTATAAGGAAACAGCTAAAGATGTGAAACTTTTAGAGAAGCCTTCCACTATGTATGTTTCTTTTTCACATCTTTATTGGAGTATAATTGCTTTACAGTGGTGTGTTAATTTCTGCTTTATAACAAAGTGAATCAGCTATACATATACATATATCCCCATATCTCCTCCTTGTTGCGTCTCCCTCTCACCTTCCCTATCCCACCCCTCTAGGTGGTCACAAAGCACCGAGCTGATCTCCCTGTGCTATGCGGCTGTTTCCCACTAGCTATCTGTTTTACATTTGGTAGTGTATATATGTCCATGCCACTCTCTCACTTCGTCCCAGCTTACCCTTCCCCGTCCCCGTGTCCTCAAGTCCATTCTCAACGTCTGCTTTATTCCTGTCCTGCCCCTAGGTTCTTCCTCAGTATGTATGTTTGCGTGTTGTCAGCAATTCCTGAGCAGGAACAATTTGTGTGTGTGTGTGTGTGTGTGTGTGTTCTCACTGTACTGTAATAGGCACAATGAAGGTGTGTAAAAACAAGTGTAAACTTCATGCTTCAATTTCCTAAATTTGGGCTTGATCATTTTGGTAAAGCAAATGGGGATAACATTTTGTGTTAGCTCCTCACTTAATGACTAATAAATAAAAAATATTAACTTAGGTCAATATACTGGCTCACAAGTGTGCACTGGGTTTAATCATTCTTTTTCTTTGCTTCAAGGATTTTGACTCTTTCTTCTCTGCAAAAGAAGAGAATATTATTTATTCCTTCCTTGGCTTGGCTCCCCCTCCAGGCTCAAAGGTAAGCTTGAACACCCCCTTGGGGTCCAATATAGGTCATAAGAAGTGAGGATAAAATCAGCACCAACACTGTTTAATAAGTGATGATCTTTAAATTAACATGATTTTAATACACTTCTTATTCTGATGAAGTCTTATGCATAGAGATAATGCATGGTTTCTACTAAAGCATGTTTCAAAACTATGCTTTTATTATTTTTGCTCTGTTTACACCTTGTTATAGTAAGCTTTACAATACCTAAGAAATATCATTGCATTCAATAATCTTAAGTGTGTTAATTAAATATGTAAAAGTATAAATTCTCAGGTGGTGTCTATGAAATTATTTTGTTATGAATTTCTCATGACAGCTTATGTTAGTTAATTTTATAATGATATGTACTCCTATATTAATTATTTCTATTGAAAATGAATTGAATTTTCCTTTTTTTTTCTGATGAGGAGGGAAAAAGTAAGATCTAGACTCAAGAACAAGATAAATTTCATCAGGTTTCTTTTCCCCTCTGGTGTTGTTTCATCTTTGATTATGTATAATTATACCAATTAAATAAAGAATTATGCTAATAAAGCAAATACCGTGAATTTGAATGTCTGGTGGAGATCACCTGTTTTTTTTCTGTTTTTTTTTTTGCGGTACGTGGGCCTCTCACTGTTGTGGCCTCTCCCGTTGTGGAGCACAGGCTCTGGATGCGCAGGCCCAGCGGCCATGGCTCACGGGCCCAGCCGCTCCGCAGCATGTGGGATCTTCCCGGACTGGGGCACGAACCCGTGTCCCCTGCATCAGCAGGCGGACTCTCTACCATTGCGCCACCAGGGAAGCCCCAGAGATCACCTGGTTTTATTCCTTACCTTCACTGCATTCCTTACCTCTACCAAGCATCTCATACATGACTCTCCATAGATACAAGACAAGCACACATTTGTCTAATTCATTTATTTCTTAACTAATCTGTTTATGCCCAGCTTCATTTCAAAAGAGATTTGTGATGACTGAGTCCCAATTAATTCTCACCATAGGAGACACAACTAAAAATCCTACCTTATAGAGATGGGTGTGTCTCAGAGGCATGTGGATGTGCTGTCTTCCATGTGTCCACATTCTTCAGGTAATGACACCTGAGGTCTCTTAGTGCTTAGGTTAACACATGCAGGTGTAACACGAATTCCTTCTCCAAATGGTAACATGTAGATTTTACAGTTGGTTAATGTTCTATAAGGGGATAATGGTTCTATACAGAGAAATAAAGATATTTCCCTTTTAATGAAATACCTTTCTGGCTTTGGTCAACTTAAATGCAACATATCTCATACACGTTATTAACCATTTAAAAAAGTGCTAAAAGCTGTTATATGCAATTTGATATTTTTTATTTGGTATAGGAGTTTGTTAACTGGGTCACGTTAGTTTAGCTATTATGTTTAAGAGATGGTACCTTACTGTTAAGGTATATTTCTTGGTGGGGACACTCAGGTCACTTGGGTCTTGAAGAAGGACAGGAAGGGTGGAGGGAAGAGTATTCCAGGCAAAGGTAAGAGCAAATGCAAAGGCCCTGAGGCAGGAAAGGGCTTGGAGACTCCTAAGACCTGCCATGACTGCGCTGAGTCCTGAGTTGCCGAAGTGAAGAGGGAAGGGGCACCATGGGAGGTGGGAGCAGCAGGTGGGCAGCCCATGGGCCACAGCAGTGCTCTGGAGTCTATCTTAGGGGCCGTTAAGACATTGTAAGGGTTTTAAGCAGAGGAGTAATTTTATTTCCTTGTCTAGAACTCTTTTTGGCTACAATGGGATGAATGGATTGAAGTGGTACAAATTACTGTAGTAAAACGGATGAGATGTCATGGTGGCGTGGACTAGGGTGGTGGGGATAGAACAGTACAGAAGTGGATGATTTTAGTATCTGTTTTGGAGGAAGAATTGGTAAGAATTGCTGATGGATTGAATCAGCAATGAGAGGGTTTAACCTCCTTGATTTTAGGACCATCAGATTCTATTTTACAATTTGGTTTCTGGTTCTGTTGTGCTCTGAAGAGGGACTGTACCGTGAGGAGTTTTTATCTTAAGTGCATCTTTGTACCCCAATGCGTATCTTCATTTCTCTTGAAAAGACTGTTCTTTGAATATTAAAATTTAATTTTTATCCAATTAATATGTGTATAATTTTGAAAAGGTCAAGGGTTATTACAAGGGTTATTACAGAAAATGGTAGGTCCTGCCTTCACCCCTCATGGATGACTTTTCTGTGTGCTAAGGTGCAGAGCTCCAGGCCAGACATCACTTCTGCTCAGGACTGGAAAGCTGCGGGTCCATATTCTTAGTAGTTTCCAGGGCTGTTGTTGAGAAACTTGGTGCCAGTCTGCCTACTGACCCTGTATTTGTGTCTGTTTTTGTTTTTCTCATTCCTGGGAGAATTTAGGTTCCTCTCTTTTGCTTTGAAGGTGTATGATGAGCTGCTTGGAATGGTCTTTTCTTCCTTGTTTGTGCTGGGCACTTGCTGGGCCTTTTTTCAATCTGGAAAGTCATGTCCTTCAGTTCTGGAAGATGTTGGAGGTACTCTTTCTGTGGTCATTCTTTTCCCATTAGTTTCCATTTTCTTTTCTTTGCTCTTTTTGAAATTCCTCTTATTTGACTGCTGGGCCTCCTGGACTAATCATACAATATTTTGTTCTTTGCTTCTGGTTCTTTCACTTAGCATAATGCTGTCAAGGTTCATCTATGTAGTAGTATGCATCAGTACTTATTTTCTTTTTATGGCAGAATGATATTCCATTGTATGAATAGACCATATTTTATTTATTGATTCATCAGTTGACGGACATTTGGGTTGTTTCCACTTTGGGACTATTATGAATAATGCTGTTATGACCATTTGTATCTTTTGTTTAATTTTATCTTAAATATTAGTATTGTATTATAGGCTGCTCTGCAGAAGAATCACTTGGACAGTTTTTAAAAAATTAAGATGCTTGAGTTCTGCTTCAGACCTACTGACCCTGAATTATAAGGGGAGAGGGTCAGGGACCTTCTTTTTTTTTTTTTTTGCGGTACGCTGGCCTCTCACTGTTGTGGCCTCTCCCGTTGTGGAGCACAGGCTCCAGACGCGCAGGCTCAGCAGCCATGGCTCACGGGCCCAGCCGCTCTGTGGCATGTGGGATCTTCCCGGACCGGGGCACGAACCCGCGTCCCCTGAATCGGCAGGCGGACTCTCAACCACTGCGCCACCAGGGAAGCCCGACCTTCACTTTTAAAAAGCTCTTTGGTTGATTCTGATGCACACTCCTGTTTAACAACCACTAAGTTAAGGACTCATTTAGCAAATATTCATAGATATGCCTCGCCAAAGTAAAGGTGATATCATATTTGCTTTAGTTAAAGAACTCACACATTACAGAGAAACAATGAGCTCACTTTGTTTCTCTCCCCATCCTTGTTTCCCTCGCTCCTTAGGGGCCACTAACATCATGGGTATTTTAAGACTATATATAAAACTATGTATTCATCTCCACAAGCAGTACATGTGTTGTTTTGTATTTTTAATGCTTAATTGGTATCATATTTTTTTTGGAATTTTCTGCAAATTGCTTTTTTCATTACGTTTTAGACACAACCACCCTAATATATGTAATTCTATCTCACCCTCTGCTCTGCGTCATCTTGTCCCATTAAAAATATTACCTAATCTCAGATTTTAGATCTCACCCTGGTTTGTGTTTAGGTTTTGTCCTATTGCATGAAATTCTTTTTGGCCAAGTAGAAGAAAGGGTGGCCATGGAATTATACAGCTCAGCCTAGAGGGACTTAACATCCAGTTCAGAGCCTTCTCTTCACAAAGGAGGAACTCGAAGCCCGAGAAGTTTAGGTGATTTGCACAAAGATACTCCACTAATTAGCAGCACAGTCCATGCTAGAACCTGTGGTGCTGTCAGCATTGCTCGGGTTTATAGGTGTTGGTGTGTACTTGGGGCAAAGTCCTTCAAGTATCCTTTGGGAAGACAGACACTTGATGATTTATGGAAGCGATATTATTTGTCAAGTATCGTTTTGTAGCAAACAATATGGTGGAGAAGTGTCAGCAAGGAAATCAATCTTGTTCAAGCTAAAAATAGATACTCTTGACTATTATGGAGAAAATGTATGCTTATAAAATGATATTAAGCATTACAAGCAGCATTATTGCTTGTAGAACAGTTTTCTTAGGCAGGCTGTACCAGGCCAAGTACCAGGTCAGTTCTCCCAAGAGAGCTTTGTAAGTAAGCATTGCCTCCATAAAATCAACCTCAGTTCTTCACAGGCATCTGGTCATATCTGCTTCAATGAGCATCATTATTTTATTTTTCTTATTGAAGTATAGCTGATTTACAGTGTGATGGCAGTCTCTGCTGTACAGCAAAGTGACTCAGTTATACACATATAGACATTCTTTTTTTATATTCTTTTCCATTACGGTTTATCCCCAGATATTGGATATAGTTCCCTGTGCTATCCATTCTAAATGTAATAGTTTGCATCTGCTAATCCGAAACTCTCAGGGAAAGAAAAGACAAAAGAGCAAAGAACGTAAAATTGTGAAAGGATAGACTCTTCGTTAAATGTTATTGGGACAATTGGACAGTAAGATGTAAAAAAATTGAAATCAGACAACCATCTCACACCATACACCAAAGTTAAAATGGATTAGAGACTTGAATGTAAGACCTGAAACCGTGAAACTTCTGGAAGAAAACGTAGGTAGTACACTGTTTGACATTGGTCTAGCAGTATTTTTTTGGATCTTTCTCCTCAGGCAAGGGAAACAAAAGCAAAAATAAACAAACTGAATGACATCAAACTAAAAAGCTTTTGCACAGCAAAGGAAGAGATCAACAAAACAAAAAGTCTACTTCTTCTCCCACCTACTGAATGGGAGAAGATATTTGCAAACAATGTATCTGACAAGGGATTAATATCCAAAATATACAAAGAACGCATATAATTTGACATCAGAAAACCAATAAACCCAATTAAAAGTGGGCAGAGAACCTGAATAGACATTTTTCCAAAGAAGACATACAGATGGCCAACAGTTGCGTGAAAAGATGCTCAGCATCACTAATCATCAGGGAAATGGGAACCCAAACCACAAAGAGATATCACTTCACACCTGTCAGCAGGGCTGTCAACAAAAAGACAACAAGTAAAAAGTGTGGAGGAGGATTTGGAGAAAAGGGAACCCTTATACACTGTTGGTGGGAATGTAAGTTGGTGAAGCCACTATGGAAGACAGTATGGCGATTCCTCAAAAAGGAATTCAAATTCTAAAAGATATATGCACCTTGATGTTTATTGTGGCATTATTTACAATAGCTGAGATATGGAAGCAACCTAGGTGCCCATCAATAGATGAATGGATAAAGAAGATGTGATACACACACACACACACACACACATGCACTCACTGGAATACTATTCAGCCATAAAAAGACGAAATCTTGCCATTTGTGACAACGTGGATGGACCTTGAAGGTATTATGAGAAGTGAAATAAATTAGATGGAAAAAGACAAATACTGTATGATTTCACTCAATATGTGCAACATAAAAATCTAATGAACAAACAAACAAACAAACAAAATAAATGAACAAACAGAACCAAACACATAGATACAGAGAACAGAGTAGTGGTCACCAGAGGGGATGGGTGAGGGAGAGGACGATATGGGTAAAGGTGATCAACTGTATAGTGATGGATGGAAACTAAATTTTTGGTGGTGAGCACGTTGTAGGATATACAGAAGTAGAAATGTAATGTATACACGAAACTTATACAATGTTATAAATCAATGTTACCTCAAAAAGTACTTAGTGATAGGTTAAAAAATTATAGGTTGTGGGCTTCCCTGGTGGCGCAGTGGTTGAGAGTCCGCCTGCCGATGCAGGGGACACGGGTTCGTGCCCCGGTCCCAGAAGATCCCACATGCTGCGGAGCGGCTGGGCCCATGAGCCATGGCCGCTGAGCCTGAGCTCCGCAACGGGAAAGGCCACAACAGTGAGAGGCCCGCTTACCGCAAAAAAAAAAAAAAAAATTATAGGCTGTTTCTGTGGCATGCAAAATGAAGTAATAGTCACTCCAAAAAAGTTTTAGGCAAAATATAAATGTAATCACTAAGTCTATTTTCAAAGACAACAGCAATCATTCTATCTTATTTATAAAAATGAATGAATAGAGGAAAAATCTTGATACAACAAAATTATCCAGAGAACTATACTGTGAATATACCAAGCATATGTACCATGCAATATGCTATGAATGACAAGCATATTCTTACCATATATGGTAGGAATATATCAAGAATATCAAGTAATGAGATTCAGTCGGTCTGGAGTAGATCCTGAACAACTATATATTAGTAAAACTACATGAGTATATTGTTGTAGTTTATCTTATGACAGGGCCGAAAGTAAGCTCATCACACGAGATGAATTGTGCCGAAGCACAGCAGTAGAGGGCTGCCGCTCGCTCAGGCAAAACAGCGCCGTCTTTCCTGCTGTGGTAGCTTTTATTAAAGCATTATCTAGGTTTACATTTTAAGAGTTGTTTTCTTAACATTTCAGAAGTGCCAAAGCAGCGACCTATGTTTTTATTAATTATACAAGCAATAATTGGCTTTCGTGAGCACCTGCCGTGCTTCGTCCTTGAGCGCAAAAGCAGCACAAAGTTCCCACCATTATTCTGATTATACTGAAGTAGCCCAAGGACACTTCCTTGCGTTCCCACCACTCTGATTATACTGAGGACATCTCACGGATCAGTGCCCAAAGCACTCAAGGCTTCTTCGCAGGCCCCCGGTTTGCCGGGGGGTGGGGGCGCTCAAAGCAATCAGGACTGTTTGCAGTTCTGGCTTATTCGCCAGCCTCCAGTTTGTTGGGGCGGGGGGGCTCATGGGTCACGTCTCCTTTCCACGTCCTCAGTTATTCCACTACAGTATATGATGGGAATCTCTAATTGAAAATTACTACCCTGGATCATGCTAGATTGAAATTAAAGAAGTAAAAGATAATCGAGTTAACATTTAAAGCAAATAACTAAAGTTAGGATTGATAACCTATACCATCATTGTCACATATCATACAAGGAACCACTAGGACCAACGTCTTCTATATGTTATTTTAGTCAGGGGAGTATTATTAAGACACCAATGGAAAATATCCAGTTATATATATGTATATATGTAAATAGATTTTCCCGTAACTGGTAGAGGTACGTACAGTCATCACAATGACAAAGCATCACGTTTACAGAATGCTGTCAGGGTGTGACTATTCAGTATCAGAATCTGAACATCCCAGTGGGGACCGTCGTCACAGCAGCCACCCCAGGATGTTCTGACATTTCCCACAGTGACACTGACATTGCTCAAGAGGGTTCCAATCGTCTGATGGGGTCATGGTCGCATCCTCTAGCAGAAGATGGATTCTCTCTTAGGATGCATCCAAGTCTGGTGAAGAAGGTGCAGATACTATGTCTGGATAATGTAGTTTGGGGCCCCAAATGACGTGTGATTAAAAGTTTTGATCCTTATTTTCTGGTGTGACTAGTGAGCTTCCGTTGAAAGCAATTTTGAGTCACGGCAAAAATATTTCAATAAGTGCAGGGTTTCCCAGTAACCTGAAGGAGGAAGACCAGACTGAACAGAGGATCCTGTTGCCTTCAAAGGAAGGAGCATGAAAGGAAGAAGGAGAGGGAGACAGAAACATTTGATGAGGACTGTACAAGACATGAATTTGGAGCAGAAACAGACATTCTGAAATTTCCTAATTTAAAACTGCAAGATGAGCGGTGGAGTGGATGCCATTGAGACCCACGTGTGGTTCAAGATCAACAGGAGGAAATACCTCCAACACAAAATAAAATGCAAAGAAATAGAAATCATTTGGGAAAGCCAGAGCCTGGAAGTCAGCCACAGGAGACCTAGGACATGAACAAGAGTAGTTCCAGAAAGAGCGAAGATTATCATACTAGGTGAAGTTAAGTAAGACAGAGAAAGACAAATGTCGTATGCTATTGCTTATATGTGGAATCTAAAAAAAATGATACAATTGAACTTATTTACAAAATAGAAAGAAACTCACAGACTTAGAGAATGAACTTATGGTTACTGGGGAGAATTGTCGGGGGGAGGGATAGATTGGGAGTTTGGGATTGACATGTACACACTACTGTATTTAAAATGGATAACCGTCCATCAACAGAGGAATGGAATGGATAAAGAAGATGTGGTACATATATACAATGGAATATTACTCAGCCATAAAAAGGAATGAAATTGTGCCATTTGCAGAGACGTGGATGGACTTAGAGACTGTCATACAGAGCGAAGTAAGTCAGGAAGAGAAAAACAAATATTGTGTATTAACACATATATGTGGAATTTAGAAAAATGGTACAGATGAACCTATTTGCAAAGCAGAAATAGAGACACAGATGTAGAGAACTAACGTATGGATACCAAGTTGGGGAGGTGGGATGGATTTGGAGATTGGGATTGACGTATGTACACTCCTATGTATGAAGTCGATGGCTGGTGAGGGCCTACTGAATAGCACAGGGGCAAAAAAGGAAGGTAGAATCTGTTTGCCGGAAATATATTAAAATGTAATATATGTGTTCAAATGCGTTCCAGTATACGTTAGGTGCAGACAAATACTGTTTGATTCCACTTATACGAGGTACCTAGAATAGTCAAATTCATAGTCAGAAAGTACATCGGTAGATGCCAGGGGCCAGGGGGTGGGGAGGGTGGGGAGAGGGAATGGGAATTAGTGTTTAATGGGGACAGAGTTTCAGTTTAGGAAGGTGAAACATTTGGGAGATGGTTGATGGTGAGAGTTGCACAACAATGTGAATGTACTTAGTGCCACTGAAATGTACAGTTAAATATGGTTAAAATAGTATGTTTTAGATTATGTGAGTTTTAGCACAGTAAAAAAAAATTAAAAAAAAAATAAAATGGATAACCAACAAGGACCTACTGCAAAAATAAATAAATAAAAAGAGTGAGGAGAAAAAAAAAAGCGTGAAGAGCAGGAGAAGAGAACTCATGACTAAGAGAGAGCAGAGGGCTCTCCACTTGAAGGTGATGCTGCAGCCTCCCCTCCAGCCCCTCGTCTCCTGACTGGGCAGGAAAACCAGAGGGTGCTGTCTGAGGACCAGAAACTAGGCAAGAGTCCTTGCAAGATGGAAAGCAGAAAGGGCTGCTTTGAAGGAGGAACCGAGCCCTGGTGTTGGCCAAGGTGGGCTCAGCTCTCAGGGCCCTGCAGGCCCAGATGGGGCATTCGCACTGCAGGAGGGGCCCTGGGCAGTGATTTGGAGCAGCCTGGCAGCTGAACCCCTCTCACCCCACCTCCATCCTGCCCTTAGTCCCGGCGGTGGCCCACAGAGGGGTCTTCCCTGGGAGAAGTGGTGAGTGTGAGCTGGGTTGGGGGCGGGGCAGGCCCCCGAGAAACCTGGTGCAGGCAGACCCTGGCAGTCGGCCTCAGCCCTAGATGCACAGCAGAAGCACCAGGGGAGCTGTTAGTACCAGGAGATGCCAGGGCCGTAGCCAAGATGAGCTGAATGGAAATCTCTGGGTGGGGAGGCCCCAGAGGACTTTAATGTGCTCCTAAAGCTGAGAACCACTTCTGTAGAGGAAAACCTTGTCAAAATAGTGATGTCAGGAATTTTAAACAACCTCAGAAATAGCCAGGAGTTGTGGAAGGCCATATGGGAACAATGACATATGTGAGAATATCCATTCTGGTTTGGGGATATGGAGAAAAGCAGGGAAATACCAATGTTCTGAAGGTCTGGGCTCAGTGGGGGGCAGGGGAGGTAAATCATTTTGTTGGGGATCGTTCATATTATGTAACTGTGATTTATTAAGAGAGAACTGTGAGTTTTATGAACAGAAAGGTAAGCAATAGTGAAAGAGAAAAGCATTTCAGAACATCTAGATTAGCAGAACGGGGGCAGAGCTGAGGAAAACAGAATGGAGACAAACTTAAGTCAGCAAAATGAAGGGAAGGAAAAACATGAGAGAAGACAGACGAGCTCTAATGAATTAATATGGTAGAAAGAATCAAACCAACTCTATCAGTTGTTCTAAAAAATTTGGAGAGGCTGAAACTTCCTAGCCTGGATTCTTGAATAGTTGCTGTACAGTTGGATCTCCAGTTATGTGAATTGTCTGTTCTTCCCTTTAATCTGGCTAATTTATGCTTCATACGTTTTAAAAGCACAATCATATTTATGATTATGACTTTCTAATGAATTGACCCTTTTATTATTATCAAATATCTTTTTAAAATCCCTGGTAATACTCTTTGTCTTTTTATCTGTATATAATGATTAAAAAAAAAGCTGTTTTAAAAAGATGTTCCAGACTTCTTATGCTTACTGTCTGCATGGTATATCTTTTTCCATCCATTTACTTTCAGCTTACCCATGTAGACAACATAGAATTGGATCCTGTGCATTTTTTATTCATTCTGACAATCTCTGTTGTCAACTGGACCATTTAGTTTGTTAATATTTAAGTAATCGTTGAATTGTGTTTAGATTTATCATTTATTACTTGTTTTTTATTTGTCCCCTCTCCTTTTATTCCTCTATTCTATGTGCTCTTGCTTTGTTTTGGGTTATTTGGATGTACTTTAGAATTCCCTTTTAATTTATTTTTTGGCTTTTTAGCGATACTTCTTCCATTTTTTTTTGTAATGCAAAACTATTTTTGGTTGCTCTAGTGATTGTAGTGTACATTCTTACTATTTCATGGTCTATAGTTAATCTTATAACACTTTATAATATGAACAAACATTGCAATCATATATATCCATTTACCATCCCCCATCCTTTGTGCTGTATGTATCATGTATATTACATTTTTGTATATCATCACCTCAACTATACAGTATTATAATTTTTGCATTGAACAATCCTATGTATTTTTTTTAAAAAAGAGTAAATCTAACCTTTTACATTTACTTAGACAATTTTTTGACACTTTAAATATGTTGTTTCTTTCTGTCTTCTGGTCTTCATTGTTTCTAATGAGACATGAAGATTACTTGAATCTTTGTTCCCTGTATGTAATAAGTCATTTTTCTGTGGTAGCTTTCAAGATTTTCTCTTCATCTTTGGTTTTCAGCTATTTGATTATGGTGTACCTGGGCATAGTTTTCTTTCTGTTTATCCTTATTGGGATTTGCTGAGATTCTGGAATCTGTAAATATATATGTCTTTTACCACATTTAGGAAGTTTTCAGCCATTATATTTTCAGATATTATTTCTGCCCCATTTTTTTCATCTCCCCTTCTGACACTCTAATTACATATGATAAGTCTTTTGTCATTATCCCATATTTCCCTGAAGCTTTTTTTATTTTTTAAAAATCTTCTTTCTCTCTGGTCTTCAAATTGGATAATTTCGGTTGACCTGCCTTTAAGTTCACTTATTTTTTCTTCTGTCATCTTCATTCTGCATTCAGTCTAGTGAGTTTTAAATTTCAGATATTGTATTTTTTCTGTTATAGAATGTCCCACTTGTTTGATTTTTATAGTTTTTATTTCTCTGCTGAGATTTCTAATTGTTTCAGCATCGTATGCATATTTTCCTTTACATCTTTGAGCACAGTTATAATAGCTGCTTTAAAGTTTTGTCTGCTAATTCCAACATCTGGGTTCTTTCTGGATTGGTCTCTATTTATTGTTTTTTCTTTTGAGGATGGGTCACATTTTCCTGTTCTTTATACTTCAAGTGTTTTGGATACTTGGAGATAGTGAAGGTTGTGTTGTGCAGACTGTATTTTGTTACATTCCTCTGAAAAATGTTGATTTTTTGTTTGTTTGTTTCAGTAGGCATTTACTTTGTCGTACTCAAACTGCAAACTCTATGTTTCTAGTAGCAGCTTAAATCTGAGTTGAGCTCTTTTTTCTTTAGCTGAAACCAGTCCCATACACACATTGTTCTGGGCTCAGCTGGAGATTTTGACAGAGTTTATAAACAGAATTTGGGGCTCCCTCCATCTGCCTCTCACCTGTCCAGGATTCTGTCCTCATTTTCTAGGGGCTGTGGGTGCCCTGAATTCTGTTTTTTTGGATTTTTCAGGCAAAAAACCTGTGGGTTTACTGTTGTGGTTTTATGTCTCTCACAAGATTTGCTTTTTCTCAGGCTTAAGCCCTGAGAACGGCAACTCACCCAGTGCCATTCTCACTTTTTTTTTTAACCATTTTTCAAAAACCTTACTGTTCAGTAGTGTTAAGTATATTTACATTGTTGTGCAAAAGATCTCCAGAACTTTTTCATTTTGTAAAACTGAAACTCCATACTCGTACAACTCCTCATTTCTCCCTATCCCAGTCCCTGGTAACCACTATTTTACTTTCTGTTTCTATGAATTTTTCGATTTTCGATTCCTCATATAAGTGAAATCAAACAGTATTGTATTTTTGTGACTGGCTTCTTTCACTTAGCATAATGTACTCAGGGTTCATCTATGTTGTAGCATGTGTCAGGATTTCCTTTCCTTCTTTTTTAAGGCTGAATAGTATTCCATTGTATGTATGCTCATCCATTCATCCACTGATGATATTTGAATTGTTTCCACCTCTTGGCTGTTGTGAATAATGCAGCTGTGAACCTGAGTGTGCAAATCATTCTCATCTTTTAAGTCAACTTCCTCTTGAATCTTCTTACTTTGGTTCATTTTCCTCTTGTTTTTCCTTTACGTCTGTTTTAAAGAAAATTTATTTAAAAAAATTCACCCAGAGTTTATAGTCATTATTTGTTAGACAGTTTATAGGATATTACTTGCCTACACTGGAATTGGAGTTGTCAGTGGTATTAGATTTTAACATAGATTGAGACATATGTTATTTATAACAATAAAACAATAATTCAAAGAAAACTGGAAATGAAGGGCATAAACAAACAAAAAGAAAGCTGGAGTGACATTAATAATATTAGATATAGAGGAATTCAAGACCAAAAGCATTAACTAGGTAAAAGAGGTATTATGAGAAATTGTAAAAATCTATAAAGAAAATCTAGTAGTCATGGATCTTTATGGATCATACTACATGGCAGTCAAATTCATAAATCAGAAACTCCTAGACATACAATGAAAACTTGTTAAAAACATACCTTTCAATAAATATATTGTACTTATTACATGTCAGGCACAATTTACAGCAAAAAAAACAAATGTAATCAGCCAACTTAATTTTTAAAAGTTTAAAAATTAAAAATTTTTCTTCTAGCTTTATTGAGATATAACTGCAGCACTGTATATATACAGCACTGCAGTTTAAGGTATACAGCATAATGATTTGACTTACATATATCATGAAATGAAGTTTAGTGACCATCCATCATCCTGTACAGACACAAAATGAAAGAATTAGAAAAAAAAATTTTTTCCTTGTGTGAGAACTCTTAGGATTTGCTCTCTTGACAGCTTTCGTATATAACACAGAGTAGTGGTAATTATATTTATCATGTTGTACAGTACATCCCTGGTACTCATTTATCTTGTAACTGGAAATTTGTACCTTTTGTCTACCTCATCCAATTCCCCTCTCCCCACACGCTGCCTCTGGTAACCACAGACTTTTTTCTATGAGTTTGTTTGTTTTTGAAGTATAACTGACCAACAACACTATGTTAGTTCCCGGTATACAACATAATGATTTAATATTTCTGTACATTTCAAAATGGCCACCATAAGTCTAGTTACCATCTGTCACCATACAAAGATATTACAGAATTATTGACTGTATTCCCCATACTGTACATTTCATAACAGTGACATTTATTTTGTAACTGAAAGTTTGTATCTCTTAATCTCCCTCACCTATTTCTTTCCTCCCTCCATCTCCTTCCACTCTGGCAACCACTCTGTATTTATGACTCTGTTTCTGTTTGGTTATGTTTGTTCATTTGCTTTGTTTAGATTCCACATTTAAGCGAAGTCATACAGTATTTGTCTTTCTCTTTCTGACTTATTTCACTTAGCATAATACCCTCTAGGTCCATCCATGTTGTTGCAAATTCCATTCTTTTATAAGGTTGTGTAATATTCCATATATATATATGCCACATCTTCTTTATCCACTCGTCTATTGATGGGCACTGAGGTGGCTACCATACCTTGGCTATTGTAAATAATGTTGCGATGAACATTGGGGCATATATTTTTTCAGATTAGTGTTTTCATTTTCTTCAGATAAATACCCAGGAGTGCAGTAGATGGATTGTGTGGCAGTTCTACCTTTAATTTTTTGAGGAATCTCCATAATGTCTCCTTTAGTAGTTGCACCAATCTACATTTTTATCAACAGTGCATGAGGATTCTCTTTTCTCCATATCCTCACCAGTGCTTGTTATTTGTTGTCTTTTTGATAATAGCCATTCTGACACGTAAGAGGTGATATCTCATTGTGGTTTTGATTTTCATTTCCATGACGATTAGTGATGTTGAACATCTTTTTATGTGCCTGTTGCCCATCTGTATGTCTTCTTTGGAAAAATGTCTATTCAGGTCCTCTGCCCATTTAACATTTTTTTATGTTGAGTTATATGAGTTTTATTTTTTTTTAACTTTTTAAAGAAATAAATTTATTTTATTTAATATATTTTATTTTTGGCTGTGTTGGGTCTTCGTTGCTGCATGTGAGCTTTTCCCTGGTTGTGTCAAGCGGGGGCTACTCTTCATTGTGGTGTGTGGGCTTCTCATTGTGGTGTTCTCTTGTTGTGGAGCACAGCCTCTAGGTGTGTGGGCTTCAGTAGTTGTGGCATATGGGCTCAGTAGTTGTGACACACAGGCTTCATTGCTCTGCGGAATGTGGGATCTTCCCAGACCAGGGCTCGAACCCATGTCCCCTGCATTGGCAGGCAGATTCTTAACCACTGAGCCACCAGGGAAGCCCATGGGTTTTTTTAATTTTTATTTTTTGGCCATGCCATGTGGGTTGTGGGATCTTATCAATAGTTCCCTGACGAGGGATCGAACCCATGCCCCCTGCAGTGGAAGAGTGGAGTCCTAACCATTGAATTCCCTATATGAGTTCTTTGTATATTTGGATATTAATCCCTTATCAGATGTAGTATTTGCAATATCTTCTTTAATTCGGTAGGCAGTCTTTTTGTTTCGTTGATAGTTTCCTTTGCTGTGCAAAAGTCTTTTAGTTTGATGTAGTTCAGTTTATTTATTTTACTTTTGTTTCCCTTGTCTGAGGAGACAGATCCAAAAAAATATTGCTAAGACTGATGTCAAAGAGCATACTGCTTATGTTTTCTTCTAGAAGTTTTATGGTTTCAGGTCTTACATTTAAGTCTTTAATCTATTTTGAGTTTATTTATTTATTTATTTATTTTTTGCGGTACGCTGGCGTCTCACTGTTGTGGCCTCTCCTGTTGTGGAGCACAGGCTCCGGATGCACAGGCTCAGCAGCCGTGGCTCACGGGCCTAGCTGCTCCGCGGCATGTGGGATCTTCCTGGACCGGGGCACAAACCTGTGTCCCCTGCATCGGCAGGCGGACTCTCAACCACTGTGTCACCAGGGAAGCCCTGAGTTAATTTTTGTATATGGTATGAGAAAGTAGTCCAGTTTGATTCTTTTCCGTGTAGCTTTCCAGTTTTCCCAACACCATTCACTGAAGACACTTTTTTTTCCTTATTGTGTATTCTTGCCTCCTTTGTCATAGGTTAAGTGACCCTAAATGTGTGGGTTTATTTTCAGTGTCCCTATTCTGTTCTATCAATCTGTATGTCTGTTTTTGTGCCAGTACCATACAGTTTTGATTTTGTAGCTTTGTAGTATAGTTTGAAACTAGGGAGCATAATACTTCCAGTTTTGTCTTTCCTTCTTAAGGTTATTTTGGTTACTTGGGATCTTCTGTGACAGCAAACAATTTAATAGAATATATTAGATAGATATTAATAGAATGTATTCTTCTCTTACACTTATTAAACAATTTCCAAATCTATTACGTTCTTAAACAATTTCCAAATCTATTACATTCTTGGTCACAAAGGAAACTTTCATAAATTTCAAAAAGAGATGATTTTACAGGATACATTTTTATCCCAAGTATAGAATTACAATCTGGAAGAGAAATACCATAAAAACTTAAGAAATAAATATATGCCATTTCAAATAACTCCATATCCAAGGGAAAACAAAACTGATATTACAAGTCATCAAATAATAAGCAAAAGATATTATTTCGTACACAAACCCCAATATACAGCCAAATCTCTATACAGAGGAAAATTGTTAACTTTAAATATTCTTATAATTAAAGGAGAAAGGTAAAAACTTAGTAAAATAAATATTCAACTTATAAAATTAGGAAAATAGAAAAAAAGAGTAGGCAGTGAATCAATAAAAAGAAAAAACAAGATTAATTTAATACAAAAGAGAAAGTGTGTGTCTGTGTGCCTCTGTGTGTGCATATATGAATACAATTTATATATAATTTGAATATATACAACTTGAATACATTTATATGTAATTTGACTATATATAACTTGAACAGACATATGAAATAGATGAAATCCCTGACCAGTTGATATATTACTTAGAAAACTTTCAGTTATACCTAGATCAATTTCTGTTACGAATTCAGATGGGAAGTCTAAATAATATATTAGCAAACTGTATCCAGCAATGAATTAAAGGTAATACACCAAACTGGAACAGAATTTTTTCTATCAAAGTAGTTCATTACATGAACTTATTGATGGAGAAAAACTGTAAGATTGTGTCCATAAATACCAAGAAGATATTTGATACAATTCATCAGACACTCCTAGTTAAAATAAACATGGATTAAAATATAAGTAGAAGGAAACTGAGTAAATATTATAAAAACCAATTATCAAAAGAAAACTGTATCCTAATGAACCATGAAATACTGAAGCATTAAAATCAGAAGAAAGATAGGCATGCCTGTCATCACCATATTATTAAACATTGTTTTAGAAGCTGTAGTTATTACAAAAAAGTAAGAAAATGAAATATCTTATATATATTTAGCATATATGAAATATAAAAATTATCTTTATTTGTGTATGATGTAATTGTATGCCTAGAAATCTCAACAAACTCCAATAAAATCCATTAGAATTATTATTATAGTTTATTAAGTTTCTGGATTAAAAAAATGCAAAAATTAGTAGCTTTTATTTATATCAACTATAATGGATAGGAAGTTAAAATGTAAAAAACATATCTCACTCACAATGGTGATAAAAATCTCTAAAATGTTTAGGAATAGATTTATCTGAAAGACACCAACAAATATTAAAGCAATGGAGAGACCTATGATGCCCTGAGTAGGATGACTTAACAATAAGAAGTGATAATTCCTAAACTAATAAATACATTTAGTGCTATTTCAATGAAAAGCCTATTTAATATTTTTGACACTAGGAAAAATGATCTTAAAATGAATTGGAATAATACATGTCTGAGAAGAGCCAAGAAAATCTTGAAAAAGGAGATTTTGTGTAGCAAAGTCTTGCCTTTCTGAATATTGAAATTTATGTTAAAAACTACAGTGATAAAAGCTGTATATCGGCATGGGAACTGATAAATACATCCATGGATATGTTTATATATTTATATATAGACTAGTGTGTTAACAGATCCAAATGCATACATAGAACTTTATAAACGACAAAAATAACATCTCAATTCAAGGGAAAAATAATGGTACGGGCATAATTTGTCATCTATCTGAAAGAAAACAGAGCCCTACTTTATAGCATATACAAAATTAGATTCCAGGTGGATTAAGTCTCTAGATGTTAATAATTAATACAAAATAATAGAAATACATTTCAGAGAATAAAACTTAGATAAATTTGTGTATATAAAGGGCGACAAAACAAAACAAAAAAACCCAACAAAATTTGTAAAAAGTTATAGACTGGAGAAAAAACCTTGTAACCTGACAAAGGGCTAATATTTCTATTGTATAAAGAACCTATAAAAATTGATAATAAAACACAAACAACTCGTAAAAATGGGCAAAACATATGAAGGCATTTATCTGAATAGCAAATATAAGTGGCTAAAACTCATGAAAAATATGCCTTTCCTTTCCAGTAATGAGGAAAATGTAAATTAAAACAAAAATGAGGGCTTCCCTGGTGGCGCAGTGGTTGAGAGTCCACCTGCCGATGCAGGGGACATGGGTTCGTGCCCTGGTGCGGGAAGATCCCACATGCCGCGGAGCGGCTGGGCCTGTGAGCCATGGCCGCTGAGCCTGCGCGTCAGGAGCCTGTGCTCTGCAACGGGAGAGGCCACAACAGTGAGAGGCCCGTGTACCGCAAACAAAACAAAACAAACAAACAAAAATGAAATTCCATTTTCTCCCAACAGGTTGGCAAAGATTAAAAAGTGCAATCATCTTCATTGCTCATGGAGATAAAGGGAAAGGGGCCAGGCACATATTACGATGGAATGTAAATTGCTACAATTCCTTTTTTTAGAAAGAAATTAATCCTCCCCACCATTTTATTCATTTTAATATAGCATTGTTTGTACAGGCACAAACGTGTGAACTTTCTGAAAAACCATAAACTGGGAAATATTTGAATAAGTTGTTATATATTTAATATTAAGCAGATGTTAATAACAGTGAGTTACAACCATATGAATTAATCTGGACAAATGTACATGATGTACTAAGCTAAAAAATCAAATTGTGCATAGTATGTTCCCATATCTGTTTAAAAAAACCACAAAAATGAAACAAAAATAGCCTCTATGTATGTATTAAGGTAGAGTTAGGTACATATAAAATTTTTAATATAGAGTATCATAGAAGCTTGGAACTGGAAATTGTGTATATGGCTTAATTTTTTCCCGTGAGCTTGAAGTGCCTTTGTAATAAAAATCACCGAATCCTACTCCCACCCCATTTTTACTGATATAATTGAAATATAACATTGTATGAGTTTAAGGGGTACAACATAATGATTTAATATATGTAGGTGGTGTGAAATGATCTCCACAATAAGTTAACATCCATCACCTCACATAGTTACAATTTTTTTCCTTCTGGTGAGAAAAATAACCTAATATTTTAAGAGACTGGGAACCACTGGTTAAGTCAAGAGAACATAAAGTAGAAGGTATATTCTAGCCCTGCCCCTAACTTGCAATGTAACATATTTTGCCTTTATTTTCTTGCCTCTAAGGTGTGAGTGGTGGTGACTGACCTATGGAATTAGGTTACAGTGTCGTAGTGAAGATAAAATGAAGGATGAAGACAAACATAATTTGGATAGTTAAATGGTATTGAAATGCAAGCTATTTATCCTCAAGAAAATTCTCAGACATTCTCAATTTCTATGATGCAGGTGACAAAATCGCCCAAGGAAGCATCTTCCCTTCCCAATGGTGATGTGGCAGGAGAAGCACAGAGCAACACAGAGGTAAGAGCTGGTATCTTGAACCATCTCCTGGAGACCCGTTTACTCAGAATGTCTACTAGGTTCTAATCTTTTCATATCTGTTTGTCTATCTGTCTACCTCATCTATCTATCTTTCTTTTTTAATCTCTAAAATTATAAAGCTTCTTTCCACAAAAGCAATAGAAAATAAATATTCCCTAAATATGGAATCCTTTGGAGTTCTCTTCACAAGACTTAAATGGGTGAATTAACTCCTATTAGGGTCTTTATTACTCTACCATGCACATGAGTCGGTTCTATGGACTTACACCGACAGATCCAATCAACAATGTCGAGGGTTGGTGATCCCATACTCTAGGGGTTCAGTGACTAATACACAGACGTCCACGTTTGCTTTGTTTATGTATTGTGTATCTAAATAAGGAAACCACAGCACGTGTGGTCTGGTGTCGCCTTAGAAGCTTATCCAAGGTTAGTGATACCATGGGTTTCCTTTATGACCAGGGAACAGAGAAGGCTGAAGAAAGTGGACAACACGAGGCACAAAAAGAAGGCAGTGAAGATGCGGGCGACCTCACCGGATCCCCAGAAAAGAATGTGAGTGTTTGCTGTTTTCACTGTAGTTTCACTGGATTCAGTTCTGTTCAACAAGCATTTATTTAGCTCTGCCAGGTGCCAGGAATCTTTCTGGGCACACGAGAGTGGGCGTGAAAGTAAGGAACTGAGGGTTTAGCCAGGAGGCAGCAGGTAATTTTCACTTAATGTGTTAACTGCTGTGCTCAAGGTGAGTAGAGGGCTGAAAGGAAGCCAGAGGAAGGACCCTGAACCCAGGCCTGGAGTGACAGGCTACGCAAGGCTTTAATGATTTGTCCTTGTGTGTTACGGTTAGGTTGGGTTCATGTTCTTTCTAAAGCAAGGGACCTTATGCCTTGGTCATGCGTAGTGATGGACTCTTATCACACTTGTCGACTTAAAAAAAATGTACAACGTGAACGTTGTGAGTTAAGTTTTGTTTGGGGCAGAATGAGTACTATAGCCCGGGAGATAGCACCTCAGAGAGCTCTGAGAAACTGCTCCTAAGAGGTAGCTGGAAACGTCAGTACATATGTGATTTTGATAAAGGGAGTCCATGCCATTAAGAGCATATTTTTTGCAGAAGGTTCTGCTCGTCTCGTGAAGGTTACTGCTTGTCACGAGGAGCAGACGTCACCATGAAGGATTTTAGTGCTTTTCTAGATACAAGGAGATGCAAGAATTGGGCTCATAAAATCTTCTCCTGGAAGCATCTAACTATCTGAAGACCTGTTCTGCGAGTTTTTCCCAGAGCACAGAGTGCCTCGTTCCTGATCTCTACCCTGAACTCCTTTCAAGGGGTGTTGAAGGTCAGCAACTGCAACAGCTCATGATTTAATCCTTGTAGAGGCAGATGGCAAGTGCCCGTTTGTAGTTGGCAATTCCACCAAGAAGATTTGTGGGAAGCCAATGGGAGCTGAGGATAATAGGGTCCCTGGGGGAGGGAAACTGACACCAATTCAAAGCCAATCAGGGGACTCTCAGGGCCCCACTGATGCAAGGCCTGTGAGCTAATTCTAATGCGTTCCAATGCAGGGGCCGCAGGGTAAAGGGCCGAGGGGAGACTGTGGTTCTGGAAGCACCAAGCTAAGATAATGGTGGATCAGATGGGCTACTTATTCAAGGAATTCTGAAAATGTGGTTGGGAAGCCAGGCAAAGGGGAAACCCTGGAGCCACCGAGGGAGCCTGAATGGGCTGAGCCTCCTCTTGGGAGAATTTCAGTGGGCTTCTGCCTTGGGCCAATTGTAGCGAAGACTATTTACCAAACCCCGATGGTTTGCATTTGTACCTATTTATTGATTCCAGGAGAGATGTGGACAGCTTTTAAGATCACTGGATTCTTGTTCCCAGCAGATGGAATGTGACTAGGAAAGGGGCCAAGACTGACAACCATGTTGTGGAAAATGGGGGTGACATCAGCTTGTCTTTATCATAAGGAATTTAAATTTGGGAGGAACCGAGGCAGTAAATTCCCTTGTGTTTGAATACTGCTATTTCAAAATGTTGATGATTTAAGACCCTTTGACGTTTCTGTTTTGAAGAAAGAGGAAATCGTCTGTCTTGATCTAGAAGTTAGGTGGGCTTTCATGGCAGCCTGTATAATTCAGAAACAATCAATTTAAGGTGAAATAGAGTGACAATTTAATTATCCTGTAATTTATAAACATCTTTAAAAACATTTTATAATTTGAACTTGTCATGGATTGCCTAATGCACTGGTACAGCATTATTGATTTGCATGTTGAAATTCAGTTTGCTCCTTTTAAGACAGAGAGACAAAGGTAAAAACATTACACCCCAATCCCTTTCTCCCACGAGACCAAGAGGAAGACAGCATTTTTAAAATCAGACCCTGACTTCTACAGCAGGGGCAGGGTTGGCTTCAGTGTCTCAGCCTCTGGGCTGGTTAGTTCAGTGAAGTGATGAGCCATCCAGCTTGGGGATTCTCTTTGCTAATATTTTTAAAAATTGTGAGCCCTTTACAAAGTAAATTATAGTCTTGTGAATCCTAACAGGAATTAAAAACATCGCTGTGTTATGTTTGCTTGGGCTGCGATGAAGAAATGACTACATAGAAGACATTTTTATTTTAGATGAATATAGTATTAACATTAATGATCAACTCTTTAATAATATTTATTCTACATAAAGAGAGATTTTGACTTTTTCCCGTTTGACAAGTGGTACGTGCTCTTTGACTTGCTGTAATTCAGTTAAGTAAGGAAAAAACTATGATTGGTCAGTGAACATTAAAAATGACATAACGTGATTAGCTTTGGGACTGAATATATAGGAAACTCGATTGACATTTAAGAAAGAGACAAAAACTATCTGATATTTGGGTTGCTTGGATTTTGTGCTTCAAGAACCTTCTGTCTTTTTCTGGTTTTGGGGTTGTTTTTCAAGGTTAAGATGGGAAGGCCGTCTTGGCTATTTGACATCACATCTTTCCCGGCTGTGCACCCAGGCTTACATGGGCTTATTTGTGATGATCAGAAAGGCCAATTAGATCATGTGTTTTACCTCTTTACCATGATTTTTTATTTTATTTTATTTTTAAAATTTTATTGAAGTATAGTTGATTCACAATGTTGTATTTAATTTCTGCCGTATAGCACAGTGATTCAGTTATACATATTATATATATATCCTTTTTCATATTCTTTTCCATTATGGTTTATCACAGGATATTGGACATAGTTTCCTATGCTGTATAGTAGGACCTTCTTGTTCATCCATTCTCTATATAATAGCTGGCATGTGCTAACCCCACATTCCCAATCCTTCCCTCCTCCACTACCCCTTCCCTTTGGCAACCACAAGTCTGTTCTCTATACTTGTGAGTCTGTTTTTGATTGTAGATAAGTTCGTTTGTGTTGTATTTTAAATTCCACATATAAGTGATATCATATGGTATTTGTCTTTCTCGTTCTGACTTACTTCACTTAGTAGGATTATCCCTAGGTCCATCCATGTTGCTGCAAATGGCATTATTTCATTCTTCTTTATGGCCGAGTAGTATTCCATTGTATGTATGTACCACATCGTCTTTATCCATTCATCTGTCGATGGACATTTAGGTTGTTTCCATGTGTTGGCTATTGTACTAGGTTGGCCAAAAGGTTCCTTTGGGTTTTTCCCTAAGATGTTATGGGAAAAAGCCGGACGAACTTTCTGGCCAACCCAATAAATTGTTAAAGTGAATTTTTAAAGTACCAGTCACATCCAGTAGATTCTTCTCAGATAAATCCAAGGCTTTTAGATAAAATCTCTGGCTCTGTTGAAACCATCTTGGGGAAATCTCATGGAATTGTACCTTTTGCTCCTCCAGCCCATTGTATCTAAACAGCAGCTCCCTGTGCTTCCTTCTCTAATCAACATTCCGTGAGGGATATAAATAACATAATCTTTGCGGGTTCAGATCTGGTTCATAACACTTCTGGCCGTGGACCGTCAGCGTCACTAATTTCTCTAGACACCATAATATCTGCTTTATGCCCCCACCTCCTGGCTGGCAGGAGATTCAATCTGGGTGAAGCGTTTGGAGACTCACTCCTTCTTGGGGACTTAGAGTCATCATGGGGTCTTCAGTGGTGACTGGAGGGGAGAGGGCCCTGGTTCTTTGTGGTGGTGGCTTTCTGACATGGGTTTCCTGCTGCCTATTGGCAGCTGTTGACGCTGGTCCCTCAGCTTGGTTCAGGTCCTCTGCCCTGGCTGGAAGTGGCCATGCCTCTCACAGTGACCAGTTGTATGCCTCCTCGTACATCGTGCCCAGGTGCTTCCCAGATGCCTCAGTGGTCCCTGGTTCAGCGTCTACATTAAGCAGGGCCTGGGTAGCACCTCCTGGAACACCCACCTCCTTCTGCCCCCTTCTGTCTTCAATCTGCTTCATCTCCTCAGCTCCAAGCCCTAAGCTCCAAGCTCGTTTTTCCAGGGATTATCTAGCTTCCTCACCTCTTTCAGCCCAGGATTTTGATAAGCAAGGCTTATAACTTCTTCCCTAGAGGCGGAGAACCAGAACAAGTATGTGGCTGTCTTCTTGGAGTGTGGGGAATGACAGTAACTCTATTCCCTCCCTCTAATTTTGGGTAGTAGGGAGAACAAAATGAGAATTCTTATTCTGGTATATACAGCCATACTATTCATGACAAGGAACACAAATGTATTTTAACCTCTTGTTCTGAAATGATTACAGACTCACAGGGACGTAGTACAGAGTCCTGTGTGCCCTTTGCCGGGCTTCCGCTAATGATGACATCTCAGATGGCTGCAGTAGGAGATGGAAACCAGGAGTATGACATTGGTGCATCTCTGTTAAGTAGACTTGCAGACCTTATTCAGGGTTGGCCATTTTTTTCAAACCTCTCATTTGTGTGTTAAAAGTCATTCCTCTGTGTGTTAAGAACCATTTTCAAGTGTACAGTGGTAACAGCTCCCTCCAGCAGCTGGCAGTGTTAAAACGAGTGACAGACCAGCTAAGTGAGTGTCTGAGTTGTGTTCATCTGATCTCAACTATTGCACATGTTTACTCAGTACACACTTGCAAATGTTCAAAGGATGCCATTTTAATGGGGAAAATATTTACCGAAGAATATCACGTTGATTTGATAAAAAGAGATCAGGACAGAAACTGTTATCTCCTTTAGCGAGATGGACTTCCCCTGACCACCAGCCCAAGCCTCTGGGGTTCTTACACACAAGATGCCGAGGTGTATATTTCCTACTTGCTGACAGGTTGGGGCAGCGTTTGGGAGGCAAGATGGTGCACACTGAAAAGATCATTCATTCCTGCCTAAGAAGATGTCACCTGTAGCTTCAGTCCCCCTGTAGAGAGGAGACTTCATGGTCCCCTTCCCTGCTGACCCAGGGAGGGATGAGGGGATAAAGAGGAGAGGGGAGGCTTGTGAACAGTACCAGAGGAGTAAAGGAGGAAAGCAGGCCCCCTCAGCTTCTGGGCACACTGAGAAGAGGACTACAGACTGGGGGTGTCCTGAGAACATTATGAAACCCTGGAAATGGAAAAGACGCAGCTTGTGTATCTTGGTGTTTGGTTTCCATCGAGGTCAAAGTATTTTACATGGTATTCTCTGCTAACTCAATGGTCCTCTCCAAAATCTTCTAAGACCTTGGCTTGACTGACTACATGATTATGGTCTATAAATCTTCCCCACTTTGCTTCCTCCAAAATCTATCTTGAGGATAGCTGCTCAACCAAGGGGTGGGCATTGGTTTAGGTCCTCCACAAGCTCGTGAGCCTAAGGCTGCGTCCCTGTACTGTCTGCAGATGGAGAGAACCCTGCTCTTGCCCCTGACCTTCAGCTGCTCTGAGGCTGGCTGCCCTCCTCAGGTCCCTCTGGACTGGCCCCCACCCTCCTTCCACACCAGCCACTTGTCCTAACCAGCCACTGCCTGACACTCACCGTGGCTGACAGCTGTCCTTAGTCCTGGCCACGTGCCGCATCAGCAGCCTGCCTCCCTGGCCAGGTTCCCAACAGAAATAACTGTTGGTGAGGTTCTAAGACTTTGAAGGCTTCCTCTGATTAGCTTTCTTAGAAGAGCAACAAGGTAAAATGATTTTAAGTTGTAGCTTCGTCAAGTGAATGATTCATACCCTATCCTAAGATCCTGCAGAATCTCAACTTAATTGACCATGTGATTATAATTATCTTAAAAATAACCTTTTGCCAATACAATTATTTGCCAACCATAAAAATCAATTCAAGCGTTGTATATAGATGACTTTTAAGGATCTACCTAATTTTGACACTTTATAATTCTGTGAGCTAAGGATGGATGTTTAAGTTTATTTTATTAATATATCCCACCTCCTCCTAAGAAAGATTTGAGGCATGAGTGGCATACATAAATACCTTCATTCAACATTTTATTGACAGACTGAATGCTGCCATATGCGAGGCAGTCCAGGGACTGAAAATGAGCTTCTATTCTGGTGGAGCTGGTGATGGTCATAGCCAAGGTTCTTCAAAGCTTACCTGACCTTTTGAGGCTAAGTATTTCTATAAATTCTCTGAGCAGTTACTTTCTCTATTTAATATCTCTTTCAAGAAATTAAAGTCAATTCAGATACTGATAAAGCCCTAGGTCCCTCGGTAATTGCTGCTAGCTAACCTGTAAAAGTTGAGATTAGCACTTATTCCTGTAAGAACCCCTACTGCTCTCCAGCCTAGCTCTAAGGATAATCCCATTTTTAATAGTGTGTTTTTTGTTAATTCATTTGTTTCAGCTGTACACAATTAATAAAAATAATTGGATTTAGAGAAGTGTAAAACTCTACATAGCTAACAATTCTGTGTTGCATATAGTGAATTTTAATTTGATCTCATGTGGATAAGAAGAAAATGAATGTTCTTTGAGATCTAAAGAGTTAATAAGAGACTTTATAGGTTCATTTATCTAGTCACTTAACACATTTATTGAGCTTATACCTTGGTTCCAGACAGTGGCTGGGTCCCGGAGATCCAAAAATGAATAAAGACACAAGTTGTGCCCCAAGGAGTACACAGACTAGTTAGGGAGACAGAAAAATAAATGATGATTATGGTAGCAAATAAGGAAGTCCCCTAACTCAGGCTTATGGGTCAGGAAAGTCTTCCTTGAAAAGATTGTTTTAAGCAGTGTCCTGGAAGGTGTCGCTGATGTGAGAAAGTTGTATGTGACTGTTAGCTGAAATAAAGAATCATGAGGCTAGAGGGGTGAGCAGGGGTCAGATCATGGTGGCCTTATCAACCGTTCTAAGGATTATGGATTTATCTTGAAAAGATGGAAAGTTTTCAACACGAGGGCAGCATGGTAAGGTGGGTTGTCTTCTAGAGTGGTATCTCTGGCTACTGTGTGGAGAACAGGTTGGAGATAAGGAAGACTAGAGGTGATGTAACCCTGGTGAGAGAAGATGGCGGTCCTGGCAAAGGAAGGACAAGGCATGGGCAGAATGAGACTATTAAAGAGGTGCAATCAACACATCACCAAAAAACCAACACCTGGATTTTGCAACAAGTGAAGGACTCTCTTTTCCTGGACTTTATTTTAGCTTTAAAACTTGCTATGTTGCCAGAATTGATTTGGAGATTCCCAGTGCTGGGGAACGTCTTGGGCTGACTCAGTCTTGGCTGGCTGGATCAGGTTTTCACATTTTGTATTTTCTTTGCCAGTCTCAGAAATCTGAGAGTATTGTTCTGGAACTGGCCAAAAACGTGAGGCTGGGCCAGAGAAGGTGGCAGTGTGGTAGCTCCTCCACCACTTGCCTTCCACGAGAATCTTGAGAGGCAGCGTGGTAGAGTAGGAAAGAGACTAAATTAGGAACCAGGAATCTTGAAGTGAGTCCTGATCATGTTACTTACTTGTGCTCTGATTCTGGGCAAATTACTTAACTCTATGGTCTCGGTGTCCTCATCTGTCTATAGAAGCGACTGGGTAAGAGGATATAAGCAAATATGAGATTGCTTTCAACTCCCTCAGTCCAAAATTCCATGAGCTCAGGGATGGGAAGGTTCTTATTTCTTTGCAATTTTAGGAGATATCGCCTGGTTCTCCCACTTTGATCAGGGGGAAATAGAAATTCCAGTGGGTTGGCAGAGTGGAGACATGTTTGAGCCCAGGATGGCCTCATCCTTTCTTACTTTAAAGTTTCTTTCTTTAACCAGAAATCCGTGTTTAAATATTACATCGTTCAGAAATGTTATCATTTTGTTCTGATGGTGAAAAAGGTTTTGATCTGTTTTTATTAATTGGTTCAAAACTTAATTAAAGGCATGATTATAAGGACATAAAAGCCAAAAAGCCATAATTTTGTTCAAATTTTCTAATTGCTTACATATATGGTTTGAATTTTCCCTGATAGCTCTATAGGTCTGCAATATGCTTTGGATATAGATACAGTATCAAACATATAATTAAGCAGTATTACTAATTAGTTATATTTCTCAGGAGTAAGAGTGATGAAAATATGTCTTTAATTTCATAATATTGAAATCTAATGCATGAACTATGTAGGCATTGCTCAGTTATCATATCTTTGCTATTGATATGTTTTCTCAATAAATAGATGTCTTTCGTTTTGATAAACATGCATTTTATTATAGTTTGCTTAATTCCCATTTATTTTTTAAATTAAAAAATTTTTATGTGTTTTAATTTTTTTATTTTTATACAATTTTTAAAGGTTACTTTTCATTTACAGTATTACAAAATATTGGCTATACAGTTTGCTTAATTTTTAGATTCAACTTAAAAACTTATGCGAATTTATGTTTTTCTTTCATTTCTGTTTGTGGACTTAAGGAAGAAGAGGGAGAGACAGCAACAGAAGAGGTACAGTAGCATATTTCACAATCGTGTTGTGCTTAACAAAAGCATCTTTCAGGTGAGAGAGTTGCAGCTTTAGCCACATTCTCCTTGTTCTTCATGACACAGAGAAGCGGATGCAACCCACACTCCCAGAAAGTCCTCCTTTAGCCTGCCAAGAAGAGAAATAAAATAAGATGGAGATACATTTATCAAAGGGAGATTGATGGGGAAACAGGGTGTGGCTTTCTGAGCCTCCTGTGATGAAGGTGTCGTCAGTGAAGTCTGGCCGGGCTGGGCCAAGTCCTTCAGTGGAGTTTTCTTCTCCATTTTTTTCTTCTCACCCCCTTGAGTAGCACACACTTTATGCAGCTTGCATGGTGCTTACTGGTGTTGTTTGATTGCCTCCTATTCACTTTGTTGGTGAGGGAGGGATTCTCTCCCTCTGGTTACAGGAATGGCACAACACCTGCCACTGGACAGGTGAGATGGACAGTGGCTTATTAGACACACGTTCTCCAAGCCCAAGGGATGAGGCTATCCATGCATGCAGGGCCCCACTGGGGGGGGGGTCACGTGGGACCACAGTGAACAATTGGGGGCAGTGGGAGGTAGGCTTTGTAGTATCAAGAGGGTGGGGTGTCCCCTGGTCCACATGGAGGATGTGATTGGCCTGTTTGCATAGTTTTGGGGGATAAGGAGGCACTGTGTCTGGTCCCTTGATAAGGAGGGCTGCTCGGGTGGGAGACCCAATCTGTGGGAGCAGAAGGGGAGGTGAACCAGTGGTCAGACCATTTTAAGTCTTCCCGATTTTACCAGATGTTAAGGCAGCAGATAGTACTGAGTCTTAATTTTAGGTCTTGCACTATAGGTGTGTGCCTTAGACACCATGAGGTTTAAACATGCAGCTCATCGCTTAACATCTGGAAGATATTTGACATTAGGTAACCACATGGTTCCAGAGTTTCTAGTGGGGATCTACCCAGGGGGAGCATTATTATTTGTATGTGTGTATGGGGGGCTTTTTTTTTTTTTTGGAGTAGAGTTGATTTACAATGTTGTGTTAGTTTCAGGTGTACAACAAAGTGATATATATATATATATATATATATATGTATTCTCTATATATCCATATATATTCAATACATAGAATATATATGTCCATATATACATTCTATATATTCTATACATAGAGTATATATATCCATATATTCTATATATTCTATATATAGACTATATATATCCATATATATTCTACACATAGAATATATATATTCTACATATTCTATATATAGAAATATATCCATATATATCCTATGTATTCTGTACATAGAATATATATATGCATATATATTCTATGTATTCCAGACATAGAATATATATATCTATATTCTATGTATTCTATTCATAGAATATATATCCATATATATTCTATATATTCTATACATAGAATAGATATATCCATATCTATATTCTATATATTCTATATATAGAAAAAATATATATCCATATCTATATTCTATATATCTATATATAATATATATCCATATTTATATTCAATATATTCTATATATAGAATATATATATATATTTTTTTTCAGATTCTTTTCCCTTATAGGTTATTATGAACTATTGAGTATAGTTTCCTTGCTATACAGTAGGTCCTTGCTGGTTATCTGGTTTTTACCTAGTAGTGTGTATATGTCGATCCTGAGCTCCTAATTCATCCCTTCCCACAAGGGGAGCAGTAGCGACTTGAGAAGAATTCTTTTTTTTTTTTAACCCTGTTTGGGAACATTTGCCCTTTAATTTGCATTTAAAATCCGCTTCTTTAAATATTTTAGTTACAAATTCTGAATATGAAGACATAGGAGATGCTGCAGGCAATCAGTACTGGCTCCCACCCCTTCCCCCTACCCCAACCCCGAAGCCTTGCTTCTTTGCTCAAAATGCATATGGACATCCTGCACTAAATAAATGGCTCCCCGTGTCAAGTGTCAGCAGCCTCAGGCCTGGATGCAGTTGGATACGAAGCGATGAAGCCCAGTAGCTTTCATGACAGGATGTGTGCATTTAACCATGCTCCGAAGAACGCCAATGATTGTGCCCAGACCCAAGGCAGTACCTCAGAGTTGACATCGGCCGTTTCCCCACTGTGTACTGGCATCTTGGGCTGGTTTCCACCACAATCCATCCTCTCCCAGACCTGTGTTCTGTGGCGGAAGAGCTAAAGCTCTGCCCCCTAAGGGCCATGATACAGGAAGGAACAGAACTGCTTCTTCAGCTCACAGGCTTAAACCAATGGAATTTAAAAGCTCAAGACAATGTGAGCCAGTCCACAGGAAGCCTCCTTCACTCCAATCTCTGCCAGGCGCCATCCAGCCCTTGGTTGGGACACACTGTCTCCCTGCCAAGATGTGCTAGGATCTGCTCTAGTTGAGAACAATGTGGTAGAAAGGTCCCAGCAGTCTGGAAAGGTCGGCACCACAACGACTGGGCGTGCTTGTGCCAAAATGGGTCTTCCTGGTACAGAGCTATGACGGAGAGTGTGAGGGCAGGCCTGGGCTCTGCTCCAGTCTCATTGATAACCTCTGACCTCAGAATCTGTCCTCCCCCTCAACACTGCCTACCCATCCCCTGCCCCTCCAGATCCCCCAGCCTGTGCTTCCTGGAAAAGGTAGAAGAGGCAGCTTGAAGTCAATGACAGCTGAGAATGAAGATGCCATTTAAGAAGCAAAGCAGCACCTCCTGGCCTCTGGTCAATACCTCCACACGGGTGGAACCGAGTAAGGACGTGCACAGCCAGGACAGAGGCTGCTCCGAGCTTGGGAGGCACAGCACCCTCCTAGGCATCTCTGGAGAACAGACTTTCAAGAGATAGAAACTTAATCACATGGTCCCCGGCAGTTTCCCTGTGGTATACTGGATGGGGGAGAAGCAAAATTATCTCTGCGGAGGGCTGATGGAGGAAAGGCGGGAATATTAATGAGCATCCGTTAAGGCTCTCTCTCTCCCTCAAGCCTGAGGAAATCAGACATTCGAATGTAAGAGAAGGTGCAGAGAGGGAGAGAGCCTGGCAGGAACACCAAGGAGAGAGCTGTGACTGCTGGATACATAGTGCCCTGGTTTCCTTGCTTCAGAACAACAGCATATGCCTGTCTGTCACCAGGCTAACCCGGGGCCCGTGAGGGGACAGGGAGAAGGCTGGTTTTCAGTTCCTGCATGGTTGATGTGTAGGGCACCTGGCTTCCTCCTACAGGTCCAACAGGAGGTCTCTGGGATCCTCTACTGCTGCCTTGATTTTGCGGAGGAAAGTCACGGCCTCTCTGCCGTCCATCAGCCGGTGATCATACGTCAGGGTCACGTACATTATGGGCTGCATCTCCAACTTGCCTCCCACGACCACTGGCCTATCAAAGATGGCGTGCATGCCCAGGATGGCAGACTGAGGGGGGTTGATGATGGGCGTTCCGAAGAGCGAGCCAAAACGCCTCCGTTGCTGACAGTGAAGGTACCACCATCCGTATCTTCAATGGCAAGTTCATTCTTCCGGGCCTTCTCTCCCAGTTCACTGATGGTTCGCTCAATATCGGCATAATTCCTAGTTTCCGCATTCCTGATAACGGGAAACACCAGACCCCGAGGGGTGGCCACCGCAAAGCTGATGTCAATATAATCCCTATACACCACCTCTTCGGTTGTATCGTCGATCGCTGCATTTACAACAGGCTGCTGCTTCCAGGCACAGGCCGAGGCCTTCACAAATGCCGACATGAAGCCTAGTGTGAGGTTATGTTGCTTCAGAAAAGCATCTTTGTGCCGAGCCCTCATCTCCTGGGTGTTACTCCTGTCAATCTCACTGAAAGTGGTAAGCGCTGCTCAGGTGTTCTGAGCCTCCCTTAGATGCTGAGCAATGCGCTGCCGCATCCTATTCATTTTCTCCCGATGTTCTGAACGCAGACCCGTGCCAGCTCCTGGCTCAGCTACTGGAGGGGCAGCCGTGGGTTTTACGGCAGACACCGGTTTGCTAGTGAGAGGTTGTGAGGGCGAGGGCACTGGTGGCATCTGAGTGGGTGTGGATACTGCAGGGGGAGGAGGAACTGCCGACGCTGCAGGTTCTGCTTTTCGGGCTGTGGCAGCAGGAGCTCCGGCTGGCTTGGCCTTAGCAGCAGCAGTGCCAGTTTTCCTGAGTGTGAAAAGAGGAGTGCCTCCTACTTCTCCCCCATCAGGTACCAAAAGAGCTTCAATCGTGCCATTTGCTGGTGATGGAACCTGCACAGATGTCTTGTTAGTTTCAGTCTCACAAACCACTTCACCTTCTGCAAGGTGAAGCTTTCTCCCACCTGACATCCCCTTCCGTGACAGATTCTGCAAGGACATCGTCCTCGCACACAGCTGTAGCTCCGAAAAAGCGAACCCTGAAGACACTACTGCTGTAAATGACAATCTTCCTGCTGTCAGAGGAACCTGGTCCCTGACATAAGGAGATCCCAGGCAGGGAACGTCTCCCTAGAGGGCAGTTCCCCTTCCGGAAGGCGGAGAGCGAGCCGCTGAACGCCCGGGACAGGCAGCGGGACCGGGACAGCATCGCGGCGGCAGCAGCGGCGGCGATGGCAGAGCCTTGAGAAGGATTTTTAACCTGCCTCTCCAACTTGAGGTTATAGTAGAACAGTGGTTCTCACCTGGTGGTGTGTGTTAGAATCACCCGTGGTGTGTTTGAACCTTCAGAAGCCTGCCTCTGTCAGCCCATGGATAAGACCCTCCAGGGCTGAGCACGCCTTCAGCCTGCCTGTAGAGCTGAGGTGGAGAATCTTCATTGTGGGGAGCCAGGATCGAAGGGGAGGACAGAGCGCATGGAGACAAACAGAGAGATAATAAGAGCCTCCGCCTGTGTGGGACAGAGCCTTCCTCTTTGCTGTCCTTCCTATGCCCGTGAGAGGAAACAGCAACAACAAGAAAGAAAAAGATTATAAAAAGAATTAAAATTAGGAATGTAAAAGAAACATATACAGTTTAAGATAAAGAATTTAAGAAAGACATGTCTTAATGAATAAAGGTAAAATAAGAGGAACTGAAATATAAGGTAATCAAGTTTCACAAAGATAAAAGATTAAGAATTGCACAAAATAAGCAGTATTAAAAAATTGAGTACTGAGGATATAAGATTTAAAAGTACATTTAAAACATTAAAAGAAAAATTAGAAAACAGTATTAGTGTTATTAAGGATAAAATTTCAAGGGATAAAATTTATCCTCTGTAACATGCAATTTAAACTATGTGGGGGCTGGCTGACATGTTTGTTTATAGGGTCTATGCTTAAATAATAACGAACATTCCCAGGAAGACCTCATATCCCATGTTTGGAACTGGAGGCTAGTTGACCAGCTGAATAATTCAATTAAAGTCGTAAATCATAAAAATGTAGAGGCCTTAAACATTTATTTTAACTTGAAATATGTAAATGTATATTTACTGCCAATTTTTTGGATGTAGGACAAAGGTCTTTTCTTTAAATAATAGTCCCGTGATTAGAACTACCCACTGTCTCTCTAACGAACATACTCATTGGTCTGTCTAGGAATTCCAGTTTTGATTTCTTTAAAAATAGAGGAGAAATTTAAAGCACTCGCAAAGTACTCTAAATGCATAAATCTCTCTGGATTTCAGATTGCCCCCTGCCACCCGAGCTTTATGACACATCACTTGATGACAAGTTTTTAAGGTGACTTACATATATGGGTCTTTTCAAAGTACTCCATTAATTTTACATAGGGAAAAAAGTTCTTTTCTTTTTCTTTTTTCTTTTTTTTTTTTTTTTGAGGTACGCGGGCCTCTCACTGCTGTGGCCTCTCCCGTTGCGGAGCACAGGCTCCAGACGCGCAGGCTCAGCGGCTATGGCTCACGGGCCTAGCCGCTCTGCGGCATGTGGGATCTTCCCGGACCGGGGCACGAACCCGTGTCCCCTGCATCGGCAGGCGGGCTGTCAACCACTGTGCCACCAGGGAAGCCCCAGGGAAAAATGTTCTTTTCATGCTCATATTTCATTGACTTCCATGATACTTATTTAAATTGTGTAATTACAATAAGACTAACTTGGATACACCAGCATGGGAACAAACATAACCCACCCTGGTAAGTGAAGACTTTGGTGGGTGGTGATGCCAAACCTGCTAGTTGCCAGGGCTCACAGTGCCTTAATCAACCAGTGTGATTTAAGAGAAAGAATACAGACTGCAGCAGAGGTTCTCAAAGTGGGGTTCCCAGAGCAGCAGCAGCCTCACCTGGGAACCTCTACAAATACACATTTTCAGGGTTGGCCCCCAACTACTGAATCAGAAATCCTGAGGTGGAGCCCGGCAGCAGATTGCTTTGAGAAGCCCTTCAGGCGATTCTGATACTCCGTCAAGGCTGAGAACCACTGGATTAGAACATAGGTTCTAGGTGACCCATGTGTTGCCAAGTAGAGGTCAAGACAAGAACTCCTACTGTTCTGATGCTCATGATAAAAAGTCCGTCTGATCTCCAACACAATCATATTTATTTTACATTAGGAACTTGCAGTTGGTTGAAAGAAAAAGAGCTTTTAAGTTTCTTTTGGTGATGGAAATGAGTAATAGAAAATGAGCAAGGAGAAAGAGCAGGCTGCCAAGACCGAGGACAGTCTTTAACTCAATCTAAGTTTTCACAAATGAATCCTCTCCTTTCCCATTCTTTCCCTGCTTGTTGAAACACTCAAATTCTACTGGTTTTATTGTGAAAGCTTCAAAGAATGGTCTCTTTTTTGTTTGAGAAATTTTGTTTTGCTTCCTCACAGGCACTGGGGGAGGACTCCATGGTGAGGAACTTTATGACAATTTTCATTAATTGAGCATGGCAAGGTCAGCATGCTGTTTCCCCTTTTGCTGACAATGGGGAAGAGGTACATGTGTCACAGTGAAGCAGGACTGAGATTCTCACCTGCCGCTTGCCTGTGGAATCTGCACTTTATTAGCTGGGTGTTGGGGAGTTTTCACTTTAACCCCTAACAAGGATGGCATCATGTGAACGTGAGGATGAATCTTTTCCGAGGATGTTAGTGGATTCTGGGGGCAGGTCCAAAGTGACATTCTCGGATTCTCTCTACTTCTATTCCATCCTCTCATGTTAGCTAAATCTCAGTGACCTTTATTGTAATCAAGACTTTTAAGAATATTGTTTTTGAACATTTTGGGGTTAATCATTTAAAAATGATCAGAGGGCTAAATTAAAAATGAAAACTCAAGGACAGAGAGAATATTTACCAAAGGTCACATGTATTGTCTAGGTATTTCAGTGGAGATCATCAACATTAAATAAGGTCCCAAATGTCAAAAGAAACTCCTTCCCAAAACTTCTGTTGATTTTTGAAATTACAAAAAATTCATAATCTTTATAGAAAATTTAGAAAATACAGATAAAAACAGAAAATAAAAATATCTTACAACCCCGTTACCCAGAGACAACCACTAGCTATATACGCATACACATATTTATCAAACTTTGATGAATACGCTCTGTAATCTACTTTTGTTCATGTAATTAATCTATATGTTTTTGGGGGGATGGTAAATATAGATCTGCTTCATTATTTTTAAAATTATTTTATCAAACTAATCCCTATTCTTAGACCTAAAAGTTATTTTTAACCTATTCCATACAGTGACTTTTCATTATCTATATATCTTTCCAATAATAATTTCTTTAGTTTCTCTCTTACTAGATAAGCTTCCATTATTTAAAATCCCATCTTTATATATAAAAATAAGACAAATGTATTATTAATTTGAAAGTAGTTTCAGATTATATATGTAGGTTACTGATAACTTTGGCTTCAAGAAATTAGCTTGCTATAACAAATATAACCAGCGTATACATTTAAAACCTTCATCTTTTCTGACAAAATTCTATTTGCTGAGATTCTTTTTGTATTTTATTCTTCCACCTGCCTTCTGAATTTTTAAAGGCAACAAGATGAGAGCAGTCTGTTAATATGAGTAAAGACTATATGCTCAAGGGGAGTCATGAAACCTGTTAGAATGAATGCTTTGCCCTGCAGAACCGTCTCAGCCTGTGGGGTCTGTGTTTAGGAAGATGATATCTTTGCGTGTGTGTGTGTGTGTGTGTGTGCGCGCGTGCGTGTGTGTCGGGTGGGGTGTGTAGGAGGCCCTCAACTCTAGTCTGATGTTTTGCACTCTTTTCCTTACTGTATCTGTTGACCTTACACTTTTCAATAATAATGTAATTTTTGTTAGAATAAGACGGAAGAAATAACTGCGGAGGGAGCAGAAGGGGAAGCGGAGGAAGAGGAAGCTGAGAAAGGAGAAGAGGAGGGGCCAGGAGAAGAAGAAGAAGGAGAAGAGGAAGAAGGAGAAGAGGAAGAAGATTCTTAGGCCTTTTCATGCTTTATTCTTCCACTTGTCCAGGTAGCCACATCGCTCTGGGGTTGAAGGTTCGTTTATTACAGTCTGCCATGTAGAGCACATTTCTCTTGGTGATAGAAGTGGATTTCAATTCGATCTATTTGTCTGTCTTCCCGAGGCCCTGGGCTGCCCCTTCCTGGAGCCGCAGGGCTGGTGAACTCTACCGGACCCGTTTCTTGGGCACTAGGGCGAGAAAGGCCTGTGGTTGGTATGATTTCTAGGAAAAAGCATAACTTTGAGGTGAGGAAGAGTTTGTTTTGTACTTGCTCCCTCCTCTTCCTCTTTATTTAAGTGAAAGCACAGGACGTGTTGTGTTATCAGCGTTCTATCACATGGACTCCTTTACTGACCAACATACTTACGTATCCATAGGAGAGTTTACAATCGATGTTCATGACGATGGCAATAAATTACAACCTAAAAATACCACAGAGCTGGCTGCTCATGAAAAAAGATATTGCTACTAGAGATTCAACGATAAGTGCTTGATATTACATTTATTCAATTATATTCATTGATTTATATCAACATATTCGTTTATTCAATATTAGCCCAAACACTCATGTGGAAACACTTTGGAATATGGTGAAGTCACTTGAGGTAACTTTGACAGGTACACTTGCTGCCTTGTAATTTTTTTTTTAACATCTTTATTGGAATATAATTGCTTTACAATGGTGTGTTAGTTTCTGCTTTATAACAAAGTGAATCAGCTATACATATACATATATCCTCATATCTCCTCCCTCTTGCATCTCCCTCCCTCCCACCCTCCCTGTGCCACCCCTCCAGGTGGTCATAGAGAACCAAGCTGATCTCCCTGTGCTATGCGGCTGCTTCCCACTAGCTGTCTATTTTACATTTGGTAGTGTATATATGTCCATGCCTCTCTCTCACTTCATCCCAGCTTACCCTTCCCCCTCCCTGTGTCCTCAAGTCCATTCTCTACATCTGCGTGTTTATTTCTGTCCTGCCCCTAGGTTCTTCATAACCTTTTTTTTTTTTTAGATTCCATATATATGTGTTAGCATACGGTATTCGTTTTTCTCTTTCTGACTTGCTTCACTCTGTATGACAGACTCTAGGTCCATCCACCTCACTACAAATAACTCAATTTCGTTTCTTTTATTGCTGAGTAATATTCCATTGTATATATGTGCCACATCTTCTTTATCCATTTATCAGTCGATGGACACTTAGGTTGCTTCCATGTCCTGGATATTGTAAATAGAGCTGCAATGAACATTGTGGTGCATGACTGTTTTTGAATTATGGTATTCTCAGGGTATATGCCCAGTAGTGGGATTGCTGGGTCGTATGGTAGTTCTATTTTTAGTTTTTTAAGGAACCTCCATACTGTTCTCCATAGTGCTGCCTTGTAATTTTAAACTTATACTGACCATTAAAAAAGAATTATGTACTTCTTAATAGTCTGGTGAGTGCCACATAAATATATTAATAAGATAATTATAGTGGATATTGAGATCACAGGGGAAATGCTCAAATATTGTGGGCCATACAGATAAGACGGTAGGTATGAAAACATCAAAAGATCATTAAGAGCTATAAAAATATCTGGTTTAACAGACAGTTAGCAAATACCCATGTAACTGTTATGTTTTTATTGACCTTTTTTATTTTATTTTTTAATTTAATTTTATTTATTTTAGTTTTTATTGACCTTTTTTATTTGACCTTGCAACCAAGGCAGCTGTTTATTCTCTAGGGCAGTGAGGCTTACAGTTTGCTCTGGTGCCATAAGTGTTCTTGTTAATTTAAATTAAAAAAATTTTAGTCTCCTTTCTGTCCACATTATGCCTCCGCTGAAACATGTAAGAGAGATTTGGGGGCTGTTGATATCAGGGGAGCAGGAAGAAGAGGAGGATGACGGAGTGAGCGCTGGACACACAGCAGATCTTCAGTTAAGGTCTGCGGTCACACGTGGAGCCTGCCTAGTGAAGGGCGGACAAAAGGCTTCCGCTGGATAAAGAAAAAGAAATCCCCAGTGCTTGTAAATATCGGCTAACAAACAGCTCTGCTCTATGTACCAAAGACCGATTTGAATATTAGAATCTCCCCTCTTAATTTACTTACACTTATACATAAAATACTACTATTAAAAATGAATATATTTTTAGGAAATCTTGGAGCTGGTGGGAGTAGCCATCACATTTTATTATCGGACCACGAAAGTTTCATCACTCCTTTATTCAAATTACAAAGCAAATCCAGCCCATCATTTGATGTTTTCCCAGGTGGTTTCTTTCATGTTGTGGACACATAGACATCTATTTTAGGGCCAATGATTGTCTTTTTGGAAGTGATCCCATTTCCTTTCTTTATTTTTTATTTTCTTCTAAATAAAAGAAAATAAAAAATTACTATTGAGCAGTCTGTTGTCAGTCTGATTAGTGTCCCTAACCCCATTTCTAAGGAATGAATAGGGGCTCAGTTTTGGCAAAAAAGAAAACTGGTGAGTTTTACTTTTAGACATTTTATCTGAAGAATGATGGGAAAGGAAAATATGCCAATATTTATCATTATACCAACTCCCCCAACAGTAAAAGACTCATAAATACTGTTTAAATTCATTTCCTTTCACTCCGTTTGTAAAGTTCTTTTAAAATTATTCAATTTTAATGTAATTATTAAAAAATGTTGAATGTGAAATGACACAGCTGAGAGGAAATCCTTCACGTAGCCAGATGGCTTGATAGGCTGATTATGGGAAAAAGAAAAAGGCATATATCGCTGTGGCCAGCCCATTTTGACTGTTTCTCTGATGGCTTCTAGTTTGGAATTACTATATTTGTCATGAGGTCAAAATGCCTGACACTGAAGGAGGGAATCAGACAGTTTCCTAAAACCCACTCCCGACCCCCGGAGAGATCCAATGTCCTTCTTGAAAATGCAACATGGCTGTGCAATAAGGCATTTCACTGGGCAGACCATTCAGGGTCTAAAGACAAACCCATCTCATAGCTCATGGATCTGCCAGGCATTTTATTTGAAAAGATGGTTCTAGGACTGTGGCAATGAATGGAACTATGAAACATTTCTCATTTCCTGTGTTTGAAATTGATGCTAAATTGATGCCCCAGGAGAAACAGTGTATAGTCTGAGACTGAGTTCTGTCTCCTTACAGGCTGCTGCTTAATACTGTCCTCCAGTCTAGCTGTGGCCCATTTCAATTTCCTCCCCCAGGACTAAGTTATAAATTCAGCCTCTCCATTTTCCATGAAAATGCGGTGGGGAAACTATAATTGAAGGTGTCAACTTCCTTCTTTTTTTTTTAATGTTGAAATCCAATTTATTTCCAAAGGCTCTTATGTCTTTATTTTTACATTCTTACATTTTCTTGCCTGAAGCAATGGTATTTTATGACTATTTAATTTCAAAATTATAAGAGAAACGGCCCACAGACATCCCTACCAGTATTAGGAGACAATGTCTACATCCCTTTTACGATAATACCTGCTTAGTATTTACTTAACACTTCCCTGTTAATCATTCTCAATTCCTTTTGCATTTAAAATTTTTTAAATTTTTTATCAATTTTTATTGGTGTATAGTTGCTTTACAATGTTGTGTTAGTTTCTGCTGTACAGCAAAGTGAATCAGCTATGCGTATACATATATCCACTCTTTTTTGGATTTCCTTCCCATTTAGGTCACCACAGATCATTGAGTAGGGTTCCCTGTGCTATACCGTAGGTTCTCATTAGTTAACTATTTTATACATAGCGGTGTATATATGTCAATTCCAGTCTCCCAATTAGTCCCAGCCCCTCCTTCTCTCCTTGGTAACCATAAGTTTGTTCTCTACGTCTGTGGAAGATACCAACTTCCTTCTATGTTTGATAGTTTAGCACAGAGAAAGGATATAAACATCATTTGGTTTTCCATGAGAAAAAATTAATTTCCTTTCTTTGCACTTGATGAGTAGTGGTTTCTAGAATAAAAAGCAATACTTCCCTTGATTGCCTGTTGAAGAGTTCAGTTTTTGATAAACATTCTCTGTCTCTCGTTAACAGTTTTCTCCCTAATATTTTCCCTTTCTTTTAGGAAACTCAAGCCACGAAGCACCATTTCAACTCTCTTCCCACAAACCAAATTCAACAAAATGCTTTGGCCCGAAGCTAGCACACGTCTGTCAGTACATCCAGGGTTCACCGAGGAATTGTATGATCCGACACGGTTAGATCTCCATGCATATACCTGCTTAATCATATCAACATGAAATCAAATGTGAAGATAGCACATGCACACCTTCATGGGCCTGACATTTGTGGCCTTTGCTTAATTTTTTGCTCTGCATGAATAGACCTTCTAATACCCTGAAAAAATTTCAAAATATAGAACTTCTCTTTGTGATATGACAAAAGTATTTCTTTGTATGTGCCTTATGCTACTTTTCTCAGAATTAGCTTTGAAAATGAAGAGATTTATAGAGAACAATCATACTAATAAAGATGAATAGCAAATATCTTGTCCCAAGGAGGAGATTTCTTCATTTCTAGTCTCTCTGTGTATAACCTGAACTCAATCTGTCTCTTGCAGAGCCTGAATGCTCAGCAGAACTTTTCTGTCTCCATTGGGATTGATCCTTTTTGTTGCACTGATTATTCGGTCCATGTTTTCAAATGTCATGTCTTGTTATGTCGTATTTATATTACACACCGCTGCATACACTGTCTCTGAAGCCTTGTTTAAATGTCACTGCCGTCCACATGTGTAGGGGTCAGGATGCAGACAAATAAATTCTCCACCCAGTGCCCTTTGCTCGTTTCTATGCTGGAGGGAGTGGCTGCTTCTGCTTCTCTCGCGTTGGCGTTGGTTGATTTGCAGTCATGGCTGCTACGTGCAAAGCCCGTGACTGTAATTTTGCCTCTTGATGCTGAGTGTCTGTTCAGCAAGAGCGGGTCCGGCCCCATGACTTGTTCACCAGGTAGGTTTGAAGCGATTCTCTGCTCACCTGTCCCATCTCAGTGTCTGATAGCTATGTTTTTCTTTATGGTAAGAAGTTGCTGACATCTCTCCCCTACACGTGAATGTGCTGCTCTGTGTCTTTTTCTTGCAGCCAACGTTGCTTCTGTACTCTCAGAAGGGCCCTTCCCCTGCTGTTTTCCTAATTAAGGACAATGATGGCCATCGGTTGAGTGGCCATGAGCTTTTCCTCCTTCTGAATCTGCCTATTGATTTTGCAGCTAAGCCTGTTGGTGTCTTTGGGGAATGTAGTCTCTGGTGGCAGAAGTCGTGTGGCTCACAGATCTCTGGCAAACAGCTCTTTTCTTGTTACCTTAGTAACAAAAAGTGGCATTTTGAGGAGAATGAAGATGATTTTATTCCAAATTGTTGAAGTACACTACTTTGAAGACATTTCTCCCTAGTTAAAAATAAGGTGAGAGGGGCTTCCCTGGTGGCGCAGTGGTTGAGAGTCCGCCTGCCGATGCAGGGGACACGGGTTCGTGCCCCGGTTCGGGAAGATCCCACATGCCGCAGAGCGGCTGGGCCCGTGAGCCATGGCCGCTGAGCCTGCGCGTCCGGAGCCTGTGCTCCACAACGGGAGAGGCCACAGCAGTGAGAGGCCCGCGTACTGAAAAAAAAAAAAAAAAAAAAAAATTAGGGTGAGAGACTGCAGTGGGATGGAAATTCATATAATTAAAAATTAGTTCCTATTTTGTACTTCGTTGCATTAAATTATGTCCCGTCTAAAAAGCATCACAATTTTATAGCACCTCCGCACCCATATAGGCTTTAAGTTTTTGCTGTTGCTTGGGCTGACTTTTAGCTCTTGTGGTAGACTAGGATAGAGAGATTTATTTAGCTAGGTGCCAATTTCCCTCCTATTTCTCATATTTTTAAATGAAGATAAATATTTGTGCTAATAATAAGCAGAGTAGACCACTTATTTAAATTGAATTAATTTTTTCTTATGTTGTCTTCCTGTAGTTAGGAAATTAGTATTCTCGTAAATATTCTTTAGTCACTCACATTTCATTTTCTATTAAATACTATTAAAATGCAAAAATCACTTAGGTCAATAATACCATGTAGCTAATATCAGTTCTCTTTCAGATTTGGTTTCACCTATAACCTCCAGTGGCTAGTGGGTCCAGTGGCACAGTGACAAATAGGGGCTGTGTGATATCAAAATATAGTTTAAAAAAATCCACTTGCTTTATCAATATAGGAAGTTTCTAGAAACTAAACAGCATTATAAATATGCAAAAAAGAATAACTCAAAAGAAAAACCCAAGTGAATAAGCAAAATCCGTCTGCAAAAAAAGAGAAAAGACCAGAGACATGGAGCAATTCTATGATGATCTGAAGCTAATAGAGTTTCAAAGAGTTGATTAGTCTACAGAGGGCCTGAACATTCAAAGTAACTGTTTCTTTTTTATTCTTTAACTTGAAAAGCAAGTACACAAAAATTTGAGTGCATTTTTTAACCACTGAACAGTAAATACTTCCTTCTCCACTTTTCCTCTTTGGGGTTTCCTTGCATTTCTTTGGGCTGTAATCTTCCTTTGTTACAAGGATACAAGGTATGCAATAAGGAGGGTTTATCGTTGTCATCGACTTTTCTAGATTAAAATGTGAGAGGTGTAGAAAGGGAGTGGAATGTTTTGCCTGCAAAGTTCCTTGAGGAATATTTAGAAAAGTTTTCTTTAAAAAACAATGTAAGTGTCAAACCTGTGCAAGGGTGGTGAGGGTAAGGTGACCCTAGTGAGTTGTAATAGTAGAGAATGACCACTAGGTGGTGATAAAAGACAAGCTCCTTGATACAGCATTGCTGTCCCGGAGCGCCGCTGGCTACGTGTGCTGTTTAGGATACTGTTGACGTCAGAAGGTGGGCATACATCATTACACTTACAAATAATTTTATGACAAACGTCTCTGTATGTAAAGCATTTTATAATGGAGTATTTTCTTATAATACATGCCAAGGAATAAAGTTATTGGATTAAAGCAAAAACAAAACACAGCAAAACAAAAAACCCACACACACAAACACACACACAAAAGAAGGTGGGCATAAAGTATTTGTCCACCAGACAGAAGAAAAACAAACAAAACACCTCCAAACCCGTTGGTCAATTAATCAGTATATTGTTTATAATGTTTTTATCCAAGACAATTAATTTTGGGCAAAATGTTGTACATTCTTTTTTTTTGCGGTACGCGGGCCTCTCACTGTTGCCTCTCCCGTTGCGGAGCACAGGCTCCGGACGCGCAGGCTCAGCGGCCATGACTCACGGGCCCAGCCGCTCCGCGGCATGTGGGATCTTCCCGGACCAGAGCACAAACCCGTGTCCCCTGCATCGGCAGGCGGACTCTCAACCACTGCACCACCAGGGAAGCCCGTTGTGCATTCTTAAAAGCCATTAAAACCAGTCATTGATGTTTGAATTTCACACCCTTGCGTTACATAGGAGTCTAAAGTCGGTCAACAACTGATTGCCTACCGACAATTTTGATCAAGATACAGGATTGTCCTTTAGCCTGTAAATGGCTCCAGCTCCTCACTGAAGTGTAAACAGAACCCCGATTAGCCAAATGGCTGATTGTCTTCTGTTTTAAGCCTTTTATTCCTAATACAACATATTTCCAGATGCTTGGAAGTAGACTCATGGTCCTTGCAAAAGCCTTCTTTTCACTGGTGCCTGAGATACTCGGCTTTTTGACTACTTGTTTTGGAAGGACTTTCTCGTAAGTAGAAAAAAATGAGTTGTGAAATCTCTAAAACACATCAGTCGGTCAGACAGGTCTTCCAGAACCAGACATCTGGAGCTTGTTTACAGATGTAGTAATGCTCTCAGGGGTGGAAGCTTCAAGTCAGGGAAGGGCTGCGCCAGGTGGGTGTGAGTAGCGCGGAGGGCGCGCGGGTCAGGAAAGAACGCGGGGGGAACACGGTCAAGTCCAGCAGACGCATCTTGTCAGCTCAGGAGGGTGACGCCTTTCCTCACCGACTCACGGGAAGCAAACTCACCGCTTAGGATTAAAATTAGGCTGCTGGATATTGTGTTTCACAGTACTTTTGCTTGGTGACATTTATGGGATGCCCGCTGTGAGTCGGGCTCTGTATCAAGGGCTCTACGTAATCCCTGCAGTAACCTGGTGAGGTGGACACGGTACCCATTTCACGGATGAGGAAGCTGAGGCACGGGGATGTCCAGTCCTCGTGTGAGGTTACACAGCCTGAAAATGGCCACGCTGGGACGGAGGTCTATGTGTGTTCTGATCCAAGGCCAGGGCCAGCCTCCCAGCAAACACTTTCCTCTCTGCCCTTGACCACTGCCACACCCCTGGGACAGTGCCTGGCTGGGCGGTGGGCAGTGGGACCTTGCCCACAGAGCGCCTCCTTCCCCGGCCTCCTCTGGTCCACGTGTTCTGTCTTTAGACTCAGGGCCAGGCCCCGGAGTAAGGTGACTCGTACTTGTTGGCTGTGATCCACTGTGTGCTGGTTTCTTAGCTAAGCCATCAAAGAAATAAAATAAAATAAGATAAAATGGGAGCTCCCTGGTGGTCCAGTAGTTAGGACTCGGCACTTTCACGGCCAGGGCCGGGTTCGATCCCTGGTTGGGGAAATAAGATCCCGCAATCCGAGCGTCCGAACAAACAAACAAACAAAAACCCCCAAAAAACAAACAGAAAAAAAAACACATTAGAGGGTAATTCCATTCCCCTCATTCTCAAGTTCTTGGGCTGCTCACTGTGGCCACAAATGCCAGCCCCAGTTTTCGAGGGATTTGAGCCACCGTCAGCTGACAATACTCTAGAAATTGGTGGTGGCTTCAGACCCCAAGTCTTAGGTTGCAGAGAGAAAAACTAAAAATTGTCATCTGTCTTTTCCAGTCTGGTCGTCCTTGGGTACACTGAAGGAGTGCCCAGAAGTCCTCTGGGGCTGACCTGTCAACCACTGTCCAGTGATGCACCCGTAGCAGCCAACCCCTCACGGTAGTTGTAGCTGAGGGGATGGTTCCTTCAGGCTCCTAGAATGACTTAATGAGGTAAAGCATACCTTCGTCCCAGGACATGAATTTTAGTTTGCTTGTTTTGTAGCAGGTCACTTTTCTCTGTGGTCTGTTATAAAAAATGTTTGTCTTCTTGGTCTACCCCTGGAATGAAACAACAGTTATCTAGGGAGGAAAATAAAGCTCTTACTCGAAAACATCACACTCATAGAATAATTTCTCCTGAGCCTGCAAAAATAAAGCAGAGAAAGGCAACCTGGCTTTATTTTTCTCTAAGGGCTACTCCTTAGATAGATCTCTCTATAGATAACTTTCTCCAGCTTTTAACTACATTCAGAGAGATTTAAACCTTGAAATACTGGTAGGTCAAATCCACTCAAAATGTACCTGATGGTGTTTCAGAGTGGTTACAGGAGGATTTCCATGGTATGTGGAGATTATCTGCAAAATATCTAGGTACGAAAATGGGAGTTGTGCGTGGTTTCTGAACACACCTGTTGGTGGTTATCCACCTGGATTGAATTCCTGGAATGTTTTTAGTACAATGATGGCATCTTCAACTCACTGTGAAGATTCTTGGTGGGGTCAGGCACCAAAGTATTTTTAGAAGCTCCTCAGATGTGAAGCTGGGTTTAAGAAATCCTGGCCAGGAGGCATTTAGATCCTGGGAAACACCCAATTCTTTCTCCCGCACCTGTATGGGACAATAAAGTTGATCACTCCTCGTGGACTTTTACAAAGGAACCAGTGGTTTTCAAATATATATATATATATATATATATATATATATATATATATATATATTTAAGCCATGGAACACTTTGTTTAAACGGATCTCCACATAAAAATCAGGTGGAAGGAGAGCTGCTCTGAATGTAATTACAGGGACCTTGACCCCCAAGGGGACTCAATTCAGAGTACAGTTTGAAAACACTTTGCTTGGTTGTAGAGTTTTCTTTTTAGGTCAACTTCATTGAGGTTAATTTACACAATAATATGCACCTGTGCTGTTTTTCCAACACTAGCCAATGTTTCAATTTTCTGACACTAACTGGATATCTTCCAAATCAATTCCGACACTGTCTCTTGGGGTTAGCTCAGTCCCATAAGACTGCCCCAACTTCAGACACCAGCGGAAAATGGGGTCCTCAGGCTTTCTGCATTTCTGTCCGGTGGACTACAGATCCAGAGGCCCCTCCTCTCCACCCCACCCCCAGGTTTGATGATTTGCTAGAATAACTCATAAAACTCAGGGAACCACTATATGTATAATTATAATCCATTATGTAAGATACAAAGGAACAGCCAGATACACAGGTATGAAACCCAGCAGGACCCTGTGGGGGTCCTGGTCACAAAAGCCTTCTGTGTCCCCTGTTTCTTGTTTGTAGGAAATAGGTTTCATTCAGCCTCCTTGACCTTCCCTGAGTTCCAAAGGGTTAGATACAAACAGTTGCTAATCAGGGAAGGGAGGGGATGCAGAGACAAGGGAGGAGCAGTGAAGGAGCAATAGTGCAGCCTTGGGGCAGGGTCCTGGCTCCCCCTCAAGGGGTACAATATAAATAACAATATCTTTGAGTTCTTCTGTAGAACCAGAGCTCCCACCCGGGTGGAGGATGGTAACTTCAGGCCCAGGGTAAGATTCTTGGAGCACTGCGCTGTTACCTCACCAGCCAATCAGAAAACAGCCACACACCCTGCAGCCCTCACCCCAATTTTTGCCTAAAAAATCTTTTCCCCCCAAGCCATCAGGGGGTTCGGGGTTTTTTTGAGCACACGTTCTCCTTGCTTGGCCCTGCAGTAAACTTTTTCTGCTCCAAACTCCGATGTTTCAGTTTATTTGGCCTCACTGTGTGTTGGGCACACAAACTTTATTCGGTAAATGGTACATAGGGCTAGGTCCAGAAGGGTCCTGAGTACGGGAGCCTCTGTCCCTAAGGAGTAGGGCAGCACCACTTCCAAGTACATCACCGTGTCCAGCAACCGGGAAGCTTCCCGAAACTTATCTGAGTTGTTGTTTTTGTTTTATCTTAACATACACACACTACTATATATAAGACAGAGAACCAACAAGGACCTACTGTACAGCACAGGGAACTCTGCTCAATATTCTGTGACAACCTATATGAGAAAAGAATCTGAAAAAGAATGTATATGTATAATGGAATCACTTTGCTGTACACCTGAAACACAACATTGTAAATCAACTATATTCCAATAAAATTAAAAATAAATAAATAAAATAAAAAAATTAAGGTTTCCTTATGTAGGCACAGTTGAGTAAACCATTGCCACTGGTGACTGAATTCAATCTCCATCTCCTCTCGCTTCCTGGGACGTAGGATGGGAAGCGATGAACGTTCTAACCTTCTAATCATGTGGTTGGTTTTCTTGTCCATCAACTCCCATCCTGAAGCCATCTAGACCCCCCCCAACTCCTCAATGAGTCACCTCATGATTCAAAGGGGCTCTTTTGGATCCACTTTTATCACTAAGGAAATTCCAAGGGTTTCAGGAGCCTTGTGCCAGGAATTGGAGACAAAGACCAGAAATATTTCGTATTATACCACAGCACCCATTTTAAGGGTGCAGTTTGATGAGTTCTGACAAATGTGCATATCCATGTAACTAACACCCCTGTCAAGATACAGAACCTTTCTATCACCTGGTCGAATTCCCTTGTGCTCCTTCGTGGCTAATCCCTCCCTTCCACCCCATCCCCAGACAACCACGACACTGCTCTCTGACACTATAGATTTCCCTTTCTAGAACTTCATATCCATGAGTAAAACAACTCTTTACTCTCTTTTGTCTGGTTTCTTTCCCTCCTCAAAATGTTTCGGAGATTCATCCATGTTGGTGCTTGAATCAGTAGTTTAGAAACCGTGCAACCCAGACTGGGACTTGAACCCATGGTCTTTTCTTTTTTTATTTTACTTAATTAATTAATTTTTGGCTGCATTGGGTCTTCGTTGCTGCATGCGTGCTTTCTCTAGTTGCGGTGAACGGGGGCCACTCTTTGTTGTGGTGCGCAGGCTTCTCATTGCAGTGGCTTCTCTTTGTTGCAGAGCATGGGCTCTAGGCACAAGGGCTTCAGTAGTTGTGGCACACGGACTCAGTAGTTGTGGCTTGTGGGCTCTAGGGTGCAGTCTCAGTAGTAGTGGTGCACGGGCTTAGTTGCTCTGCGGCATGTGGGATCTTCCCGGACCAGGGATTGAACCCATGTGCCCTGCATTGGCAGGCAGATTCTTAACCACTGCACCACCAGGGAAGTCCCAACGTCTTTTAATTAAGATCACACACCTGGGCTTAGGACTTAATGAAGTTCAGGTTCTTGATGTCTTGTTGCAGAAAGAATTCAGTGAGAGACAATGTGATAGGTAAGAAGTGGATTTATTTAGAGAGAAACACCCTCCGCAGACAGAGGGTGGGCAACCTCAGAAGGCGAGAAGCCCCGAAATATGGGGTGATTATTTTTTATGGGCTGGGTAACTTCATAGGCTAATGAGTGGGAGGAGTATTCCAGCTATTTTGGGGGAGGGGCAGAGATTTCCAGGAATTGGGCCACCGCCCACTTTTTGATCTATGATGGTCTCAGAACTGTCATGCTGCTGGTGGGTGTGTCATTTAGCTTATTTTAATGTATTACAGTGAGTGTATGAGGCTCAATGTCCCCTGGAAGTCAACACTTCTGCCGTCTTGGACCTAGCTGGTTCTAACTAGTTTTTGTCATGTCCTATGGCTATGTCATCTTTTTTGTTTTTTGTTTTTGGCTGCGTTGGGTCTTCATTGCTGTGCATGGGCTTTCTCTATTTGCGGCAACTCTTCGTTGCAGTGCACGGGCTTCTCATTGTGGTGGCTTCTCTTGCCACAGAGCATGGACTATAGGTGCATGGGCTTCCGTAGTTGTGGCACTTGGGCTCAGTAGTTGTGGCTTGCAGGCTCTAGAGCACAGGCTCAGTAGTTGTGGCGCACGGCCTTAGTTGCTCCGCGGTATGTCGGATCTTCCCAGACCAGGGATTGAACCTGTGTCCCCTGCATTGGCAGGCAGATTCTTAATCACTGCACCACCAGGGAAGTCCTTTTGTCATCCTTTTGATGGTTGTGCCCTGCCCCCTTGCCTCTCACTTCAGTGTGTACCCTTCTACTGCTGAGTATGGGATTACCAGAGTTTGTTTATTTATACATCTGTTGATGGACATTTGAGTCTTTTCCAGTTTCTGGCTATTTTGAAGAAAGCCGCCATGAACATTTACAGACAAGTCTCTTTTGTACACAAATGTTTTTTATTTCTCTTGAGGAAATACCAAGTAAGGGAGTTTCGATGGTAGGTTTCGGTTGTAGATGCATTATAGAATGCACCTGTCATTCACATTTGTGACCCAGAGCACAGCGCCTTGAGCCCAAGTGTTATGTGAATTTCTTGGTCAGAAGAGAGAACTAATACCTAATGAATGTTTGCTAGGTGTCAGATACTCTTTAAAGGATTTTTCATTGATTGCCTTACTTAATCCTTCCAATGACTGTAAGACCTAAGTGTTATTTTTACAGAATTTTATTTCCAGCTGGGGAAATGGAGGCTCAGAAAAGTTAAGTGGTCAGCCCTGGAGCACACAGCTAGGAAGTTGTAGAACTAGGATTCAAACCCTCTTTGACTCCAAAGGGCAGGTGTATTTGTTCCTACTATTTTTGTCCCTCCTCAAACAGCTAAGGCAGTTTAATTTGTGGGAAAATCTTTAAGCTCTCCAGAGAGCCTCTGTGGGATCAGTAGAGCCCCTCTGGCCACAGACACAAGTCAGATCCTGCTGTGATGGCCTCTGAGGGTGAGCCCATAACCCTGGGATGCTGTATCATCTACTGTGGTAAATGATATACGGTTAAAAATAAGAGAATCATCAGGTGGGTTTAACGTTTTTGCCTGCAGTGTCCATGTTATCAGTGTTTGGCTGTTCAACGAATTCTCCATCGCCATCTTGTGGACGTTTATCTGGCTCTTCACGTGGTGATTCACAATCGATAACGCTTCCACCATGTCATTGGCTGTTCTGTATTCTGGAGCCTTTTTCTTGAGCCGTGGGAATCTTTTGGGGGAAAAATGAGATCTTTGTGGGATCCAGGGTTCAAGATTTTATATCCATCCATCTCCTTCAAGTGGGCGTGAAGGAGTTGCTACCAGAGTTCAGTGTGGCACACAGGGCCAGGATAAGGACGGGGTGGGCTGGAAGTGGGGCTGACCTTGCTGGGATGCACTGGTTTGCTCCTATCGATGAACAAGATGTTGAAACACTTCTGCGGCCGTAGGTAAATAGCATACTGCTCTGGCTCCCTTCCTGGGACACCCTCCTCTCCACTGCCCCCCAATCCAGCAACTAAAGGGTTAGCACCTGTCTCCACGGGGGGCCCCCAGGACCCTGTTCCAATGTCTTGGCCACTGTCCATTCCCACCGGTTGGCCCCATGACATGCAATTGTTAAGAAGTTAGAACATAACTCCTGGCTAAAAGTCATTTTCAAAACAGAAATGTACAGGCATTGGGTCAATCATATTTTTACCCCACTTTTCATTATTAAACAAACCAGCTACCTGTTGTTTTATCCCTTCATGATGCATGCATGTGCTTTAGGCATAAACAATTAGCTAAAGTCTATTTCCAAGTTTTTCTGGCTGTGCCAAAGCGCAAGCAGACATTATAACACAGCAGTACAAGCACTGATTTGGGGGTTAGACAGCTTCACTTTTGATTCTTGGTTCTGCTACTTCCTAGCAGGTGTGATCTCTGGTGAGTTATGGAGAGTCACACAACTTCTCTATGCCTCAGTTTTCTCATCTGTAAAATGGTTATGGTAATATCTACCTCACAGGTGTTGTTAGGGAGAAATGAGTTAATGGGTGCAAAGACCTCACACCAGGTGTTCCCAAAGTGTTGGCCACTGTATTTCCATTGAGTTCTTGTGGATTCGCTCAGCGAGCGCTCCTTTCAGACAGTTGAGGCTGCAACTGTGGATTCCAAAAGAGCTTATGATTATGGCTTCAGACCAACTTTGTTGAAGTTGATTTTGCCTCCATGCTTTTCTGTCTTCATTTTTTGGTCAGAGATTCTTTCGCTAAGGATTAATTGGTTCAAAATAGTAGAAAGTAAAGAGAAAACAGGCTTTAAAAATGAAAGACAAACATAATGCTTGAGTTTTGCATTTTGGTCTTTACTCTTTTCGCCTATAGATTTGGAGGGAAGCAGGCAATCACCGTGGGCCTTGCCTCTAAAATCAACTGAAAGCAAAGAAGTATATGGCTTCCTGGGCAGAAACCCTGCAAATTCCTTGGGGTTTGAATCTTTGATTTTAAATCATTAATGACAGATATCGAGATTCCTATTCTTCCCAGCCATTCTTTTCCTTGGTAAGACCGTATTTCTGAATTGAAATGACAGGCACAGCTTTTAAAAAAATTTTTATTTTATTGAAGTATAGTTGATTTACAATGTTGTGCTAATTTCTGCTGTACAGCAAAGTGACTCAGTTACACACACACACACACACACACACACACGTATACATATATATATATACACATTTTTTTGTATTCTTTTCCATTATGGTTTATCACAGGATATTAAATGTAGTTCATTGTGCTATACCTTGTTGTTTATCCATTTTGTGTATAATAGTTGGCATCTGCTAATCCCAAACTCCAATCCATTGCTCTCCCACCTCCCCTCCCCTTGGCAGCCACAAGGCTGTTCTCTATATCCATGTGGCTTTTTCTGTTTTGTACATAAATTAATTTGTGTCAGATTTTAGATTCCACATATAAGTGATATCGTATGGTATTTGTCTTTCTCTTTCTTACTTCATTTAGTATGATAATCTCTAGGTTCATCCATGTTGCTGCAAATAGCATTATTTCATTCTTTTTTATGGCTGAGTAGTATTTCACTATATAGATGTACCACATCTTCTTTATCCATTCATCTGTTTATGGACATTTAGGCTGTTTCCATATCTTGGCTATTGTGAATAGTGCTGCTATGAACATAGGGATGTATGTATTTTTTCCAATTAGAGTTTTCATCTCTTCTGGATATATGCCCAGGAGTGGGATTGCTGGATCATATGGTAACTCTATTTTTAGTGTTTTAAGGAACCTCTATACTGTTCTCCATAGCAGCTGCAGCAATTTGCATTCAATTTACATACCAACAGTGCAAGAGGGTTCCCTTTACTCCATACCCTCTCCAGCATTTGTTATTTGTAGACTTTTTGATGTTGGCCATTCTGACCGGTGTGAGGTGGTACCTCACTGTAGTGTTGCTTTGCATTTCTCTGATGATTAGTGATGTTGAGCAGCTTTTCATGTGCCTGTTGGCCATCTTATGTGACAGGCACAGCTTTAAGGGCAAAAACTATAGAGAAGCTTTCGTCCTAAAAGTGTCAAGAAATAAGATGGAAAGGTAGGCTTTGTGGTGTGTGTGTGTGTGTGTGTGTGTGTGTGTGTGTGTAGAAAAGAATAACACCAAAGAAATGGAAGCATGGAGCAAGAAATGGAGAGCAGGGAGCTTCCAGCTCAAATGCACAGTCCTCATGATGGCAGTGCATGAAGCCACCGCTTCTTCCTTCATCCACACACAGACCCAAGGAGAAAGGGCTATAGATGGTAGATAAGGCTTTCTAAAAGATTATGACCACTTTCATATGAGTGCTTCCCTTGTGAACACCTATGCTTGGTTAAAAGTTCATTGGATGTATCTTGGGGAAGACAAAGGAAGAAACTAGAAATATACCTAAGAAAAGGAAAGATTTTTTTTGGTAAGTGATGATGATGGGAGATTATTTTCAAAGATGCAATTCCAGATAAAGTTTTCTTTGTTTTATGAAAAATAGTAATACAATGGAGGTCCCAGAGTCCTCTTTCCTTTTACCGGTATAATCTCGATGTCAGCTAAGAGTAGCTGTCCTTTAAGATCTACTTAAATTTGGCTCGAACCCCTGTTTCATTCATAGAAGAAAACCCATCCCCCATTGGGAAGTTTTCAAAGCAAAAGATTATCTTGATGACATGTTAGTTTAGTGGAGAGAAAAACTACAATGATTGTATGTTTCTGTATACATATAACATGCATATATACACATATCTGTTATAGTTGCTTTCACTCAATTAAAATAATTTTTAAGGTAAAAAGAAGGACTCAGCAAGGATAGGTAGGCAAACCAACCCTCTTAACATGGGTCTTTTTCAAAATAATTACAGCGTTCATGTGGCTGAATTTGGACTGGTCTGATCTTGTCAGATTTGGCTCATTGGGGTGTATCTGTTGTGTCAGTGAGTATTTATGCTCTTCATAGTAAGTAAAATTGGTGGCAGAGGTGGGATTCAAATCTGCATATTATGACATCCCAAAGTGGTACACTCAGTCAGTCCAAAGTCATGGAGAGAACTGTGAATTTTATCTAAGTGCCTTTCCTCTGGTCTTGCTCATGTTCAGTCCATAACCATCAGCCACATCAAACCTTATCATGTCACTTCCCTCCTTGAAATCCTCCCTTTCCTGCCTGTTGCTTTTAGCATGAAGTCCAGACTCTTCAGTGTGTCTAAAAACGCTCTACAATGAGGCTGTGCTTTCCAGGGCTGGTCTTCTCTCTGCATTCCCCATCACACTTGAGCCATAGTTAATTGCTTTTTTAAAGGGTCCTACTGAGCCACTGTCTGTGCTATTCTTTCTCCTCAAGTGCTTTGGCTCATACCTAGAAAAACCTTTTTGTTCAGATCTTAGCCAAGACATCATTTCCTCAGTGCAGCATCACCTGCCCACAGCTCCCCTGCCCCCATCTCTTCTGTGTCCCGTGAGCCTCCCCTAGCCGTTCACACACTCCATTTGTTTAGAACTCTGATCACCCTATTAAATCATAACCCAAGGCTGTCCTGGGAAACTGGGTGATAGCCACAGAAATCAAGACTTTCAGGAGGAGTGAGTGGTTAAGCCCATCAGGTCACTCTTTAGTTCTCCTGTTTGACCAACACAGAAGGAGAGGTGATCGAGGAACTGCAGTGACCACCATTGCAGCCTGCTGGGGTCTGTGATCATGCAGTTGTTCCTGAACTTTCACTTGGTTTGCTTTGCCAGGGCTGGGAAATGGTGGACACTACCAGAACTTGGTGATGGGCTTTCCAGTTCACTTTCTTTACCCGGTTGGGGCAGCGGTGTACCTGTCTATGCCACCCCTGAAGCCAGAGACACCTCTGTAACTGAGCCTTTGTTCTATAACCATTGTGCTCTTAACATTATGCATATTCCTTTATGAAACGTGTCAGGAGAACACAGAATCATGGATGACACTGGATGAAATGGGAATCAGTCAATCAAGGAAACTCTTGTGAATATATTGAGGCAAGAAATTCAGTTCATGAGGCTGGACTATGTGGCCCCATTTGCTCAAAAACGTATTAACAAGTTGTACTTAAATGTGATATTTCTAACTCAGTGGTTGGCCCTGTAGGTCAATGTGTGGTCTCCTTCTTGTTCTATCTCAGCCACGCAAGTGTACTTGGCTGTTGCTTGGACACACCACATGTGCTCTTGCCTTCTCTCTTTCTGTTCTCTTCCTGGCATGTCCTCCCTCCGTCTCCATGTATGACTCACTTAGGTCACCACCTTCAGATGTCTGCTCAATGTCATCTTATCAATAAGGCCTCCCCTGACCACTCCATTTAAAATGGAGCCCTCTCCCTCAAAATTAAACATAGGGTTACCATATTGCCCAGCAATTCCACTCATAGGTCTATCCCCAAGAGACAGGAAAACATATGTCCATGTAAGAACTTGTACACAAATGTTCACAGCAGCATTACTCACAATAACCACAAAGTGGAAACAGCCCAGATGTTCAATCAACTGACGAATAGATAAATAGATGGTGGTCTCTCCATACTGTGGAGTATTATTCACCCACAGCAAGGAATGGAGGGCTGACACAGGCTCCAACACAGGTAAGCCTTAAAGACATTACGTGATTGAAAGATGCCAGACACAGAAGGCCACATATTGTAGGACTCCATTTATATGAAATGTCCAGAGCAGGAAAATCCAGAGACAGGAAGGAGATCTGTGATTGCCAGGGTCTGGGGAGAGGGGGTAAAGGTGAGTGGCTGCTAATGGGTATGTTTTTTTTTTTTTTTTTGGTGGGGAGACTGGGTATGAAAATGTCCTGAAAGTAGATTGTGGGTTTGGTTGCACAACTCTGTGAATACTCTAGAAACCACAGAACTGGGCAGTTTGAAAGGGTGAACTGTATCACAATAAAGCTGTTATTAAAAAAAAAAAAGTGAACTCCCTGTCCTTTTGATACTCATTATCTCCCTTTCTTGATTTATTTTCCTGCTAATCTCAACTTACTATACCATTTATTCTGTGTACCGTCTGTCTTACATCCCTGGGTTATAAACTCCATGTGATTAGAGACTTTTGTCTGTATTGTTCACTGTTGTATCCCATGAGCCTAGAATAGTGCATACAGTAGGTGCTCAATAAATATGTGTTGTCTAGTTGATGCAATAAGTGTGACTATATAGTTGATCCTTGAACAATATCAACTGTGGGGTTTAGGGGCGATGACCCTTCACACAGTTGAAAATCTGACTATAACTTGCAGCCGTCCTCTGTATCTGGGGTTCCCTATCTACAGATTCGACCACCCTGGATTGTGTAGTACTGTAGTATTTACTACTGAAAAAAATCCATGTATCAGTGGACCCATGCAATTCAAACCTGCGTTGTTCAAGGGTCCACTGTCTATACGTTGAAGCTGGCACAGATGTCCTTTCCAAAAGATGATAAAAAGATTGTTGCTTGGATGAGGAAAAGAGAGCAAACATGGAGGCACTTTCGTGTTAGGTTACCGTAAGAAAATGACTTAGTGAAACTAGGTTTGGGTTGAAAACCTCAGTATAGACTTATGACTTTATAAGACGTAAGACTCTCTTCTCTCAGTGAGTAACTAAAGGCTCCTTTCTGGGGTCAATTTGCCTACAACTGTGTGGGCCCAGCAACTAACGTTCAATCTTTTACTCTCTCTTCCCCCCAGGAAAACTTATAGTGTATTAATAGAAAACTTGAGGTTCATTAAGGCCAACTGATCAGGAAATGATTGCCATTGAACTGATAGTTTGTTACTCACAGTTCCCAAAGGAGGGGGTGCTTCTGTGCCATGGGGGGCCACACAGGGAAGCACCAGGGTGGGTCAGAAAGCAAAGGGAGTGGGAGAAATATGGGAAAAGGCTTGACTGTGGTTCTTGTGGCAAGGAACAGCCTAGGCAGGCAAGCAGGCTTAGGGTGGGCTAGTTTGAATAATTCCAGTGGACTCTGGGGCCTAGGGACTGCCTACGTGTCTGGTACCTGGCCCTGATTAGGACTGGGGGATAGTAGCCCAGAAGGTGAGAAGAAGGGGTCACAGAGTGGGTTCTAGACATGTTGCTGTGCATTGTGCGTTGTTGACTATCTCTAGGAATTGGCCAGCCCTGGGAGGGGCAATCTTTTAAGGGTCAGCGAGATCCTGGATGCGAAAGCATCAGGACACAGAAAATGTCATGGTTAATACACCTGAGGGGTAGATAGCGCTAGGTCTTAGATCTTGGAAACCAAGATAATCCTGAGGTGTCTTGCTTTGAGAATACAGAAGGGTTTGGGGGTCAAGTATATACTGGAATGTGATTGGAGGCCATCTATAAAGGGGTTTCCAACAGTTGGGGTGGCCAAGCATTGAGGAGTTGGGCCTGAAAAGCAATTATAACAGCCAGATGGAACAAACCACGTCTATGTGAACCTTAAGTCTATGAAGATGCTGAACAGATCCTGGAAGGTGCCAGGGACCTGTGTCCTAAAGTGGTTGTAATGTTCACAGGGGCTTATATGTTATCAGTTCCAGGCACACTGTAAAATAATTGAACTAAGTTAAGAGCTCTTCACTAAAATTTTGGCCAACACCCAGACATTATTACTCTATATAATGGAGATCTGTGATTGCCAGGGGTGCCTTAGACTTGTTCAAGTTGTTCTGTTGGAAGCTGAGAATGTATACCATACTTTATTATTCTGGCCAGCTTCTATTTTTATCAAAGTGTTTGTTGTGTGTGAAAACTGAGAGTTGATGTCTAACAATTTCTAACTGTTAATTGTATTTCAAATGCTTAGGTCACACACACACACTCACACACGCACACACTTTGCACGCATGCATGCACACACACAATTGGATCTGCCACTCCAAACTCCTAAAATGACACAGCTACCCTGCCCCTGGAATCAGGGAAATAACTCTGCTTCTTAGCTTGAAATATGCTGGGGAAACGTCTCAGCGAAAGATGAAAATCAGCACAGCATTGTTTCCCTAAGCCTTGTTTCTTTGGTAACCTTTACTCTCTGCCTCCCAGGCCCAGTTCTGAAGCCAACAAATGTTGCAAAAGGCAGCAGATGACCTCATCTAGTTCCTATTCTTTGAAGTCCGGTCAATACTTGATTTTACTGCTCCTTGTTGCTTGGTGGCACTTGGAGGGGCCAATTTTATGAGGACGGTGCTTAAGTGGCCCCAACGAATTCTGAGTCACAGCCCAGACTCTGAGGCTTCCTCCTTAGCTATGCTCTGGAGAATGGACATTGGGACAGAATGACGGTTCTGCAGAGAAAGTGGGTAGAACTGAGAGTTTCTTAAAACTGGATCCTTGTTCTATCCTCTAAATAATGTTCTTGTTAAAGTCGGGGGTGGTTGGGTGGATTCTTTCATTTAGTTAAACTATAAGCAGAAAAGTGAATCTGTATGGTCTGCAGGGAAGGTGAAACAAATAGAGATGTTTCCAGAGTCATGAATAGATACACATCAGAGTCAGGATTTGAACCCAGATCACTCCGTGTCTCAAGGCCATGACTCACCATCTCCATCCCTGTGTATACATGACAGATGTTGTAAACATTGTAAGCATTGTAAATACTCGTTTTCTGAACCTTCTTCCTCTTTCTCGCTTCTTCCTCCCGCCCAGGGCTCCTCCTTCCACTGCCCCCTTCCCCCCTCCTCCCGGCCTTCTTTCTTCTCATTATTATTATTATAGCCACCACTTATCAAATGTTTACTAGGTTGTGTCTTGAGTATTGTATCAAGCATTTCACCTACAGTATCTCAATACATTTTCTCATACAACTGGTGTCATCATTCCCATTCTGCCACGAGGAAACTGACACTCAGAAACATTACGTGGCTCACCTAAGTTCTCAGGGCTAGCAAGGGGCTGGGATTTGACCCCAGATTTCCCTGACTTCATAGCTGGTGCTCTTAAACTATCATGAAGCACAGTGCCTTGATATCCACTTCTCTGTAAATCTTAATTGTGCAAAAAAAAGCACATAGCTTTCCCTCTTGGCATGGGTTCAGTGGTACTCAGGCCTTGTACGTTTTGTAAAATTCCAAGGTCAGGGACTTCCCTGGTGGCGCAGTTGTTAAGAATCTGCCTGCCAATGCAGGGGACACGGGTTCGAGCCCTGGTCCGGGAAGATCCCACATGCTGCGGAACAACTTAAGCCTGTGCGCCACAACTACTGACCCTATGCTCTGGAGCTTGCGAGCCACAACTACGGAAGCCCACGAGCCACAACTACTGAAGCTTGTGCTCTACAACAAGAGAAGCCACCGCGATGAGAAACCCGCGCACCGCAACGAAGAGTAGCCCCCGCTCGCTGCAACTAGAGAAAGCCCGCACATAGCAGCGAAGACCCAACGCAGCCAAAAATAAAATAAATAAATTAAAAAAAAATTCCAAGGTCAGTAATAACGCCCCTGGTATTGTTTTATACTAGCGTAGATTGGGTTGACTTAACTTCATAATGACAGTCGGGACCTGGGGCCCATATAGGCATGTGCTGCCCTCACCTTGGCTGGTGTGTGCGGCCAGCTTCCGGCAGGTTCTCTGTGAGAGAGCCCTCCTGGAGCTGCGGCTGCTGAAGTGATGCAGACAATGTCCCGGAGATCTTTGCTTTCCTCTAGGGCCCAGCATGGTCCATCCGTGCTTCACCTTAAATAATTCTGACCACTGGGAAAGAACTTATGCCTGCAAGCCATAAACGACGGTTTTTAGCTGGTCACTGCAATTCTTACTTTATTATATCAGTAATACATGTTTGAAGAGGAGTGTTTTTCTTTTTTTTTCTTTCGCTTATTGAAGTAACTCATCACAGGATTCCCTGGCAGGAAACCCCACCAAGATGTGAAATAGACATAACGTAAGGACGTTTACATAAAGGCATAAATTCCATTTATCAAACCAAGCAACGTGCACCATGGTTGATAAAAACACATGAAGCTCACAGTGCTCTTGAGTACCGGAACCGAGATGGATTTTTCTTTGATGTCAGAAGGTCACGATGGTTTTTCATCCAAGAATAAAACAGTGGAAACTGTGTGAATGGAGACCAAGAAGCCAATTTGTTTTCAAGCAATATCTGTAATCTGGAAAGCACCCTAGGAGGGCCTGGTAACTGTGGCAACGGCCTTGCCACATGAAATGGCTCTCAGAGCTCAAGGGGCTCAGGCTGGAAGGCTAATTCCTACAACAAAGTCTTTTCTGTGTTCAGGTGGACCCAGGAAAGGCACAGGCTGTGACAGTGGCCATGACAGACCTTCAGCCCGAGGACCCGTGAGGGAAAAACGTGTCTTAATTGTTGCACCGTTAATTATTTTATGAAAAGATGAATGAAAAATGCCAGCAAACCCGATGAATGTGCCCATGTGATTCGGGCTCCTCTCCTAAAAGGTTATCTTTGCTTCATTCGACATGTTACCACATAAATGCATTTGATGGTCCACAGAGTCTGAATGTGTTCTTTAACTAGTTTTCATTTTATGTACAAATTGCACAGTAGCCAAAGCTGTCTCGAATGTCTAGAAAAGCCTGTAAAAGCCATCGTCTCTCAGAGTTTGCTTTAAAATAACCTCCACTATTAGAATATTATGCTTCCATTAGGTGCTGCTTTAGTTGGTTTTGCCACTAGTTCCCCACTCAGAAATGAAGTGGGATTAAAAGTAACACCTTTTTCACTTTGCTGTACACCTGAAACTAACACAGCATTGTAAATCAACTATACTCCGATAAAAATTAAAAACAAAGTAGCACCTTTTTCATGATGTGTGATTCCCAACGTTCTCTACTTTAGTCTCATTGTTTAGGGAGTTTATTGTCCACTAACAGATAATCAGTGTGTTACAAATTCAAGACAAAAATAGATCCCAAGTTAATAAAATGTTTGGGATGGGAAGTATTGAGCCTGAAAAAAGGTTTAATTTTGAATTTTAAAGAAAGAGAATTGTTAAGTTTGGAAGTTTTAGTGACAGTGAAAATGTGTCTGAATTCCAGTTCATTTTGGTCAATGACAACAGCTATGTTGGAAGTTACAACGGTAAATCCTAGGCTTTGTGGTTTGATCTTGTTTTTTTAATCTTCTATGTGTAAGATTTTGGATTAATTACTTAACCTCTTTTTAGGTGATTTCTTTTTTTAAAAGATTGAGGCAAACTTGGTATATAACATTATTATCTTTCAGGTATACAACATTATAATTTGACATCTGTGTACACTACACAGTGATCAGCACAATAAGTCCAGCTGTCATCCGTCACCATACAACTGACACCCTTCACCCATTTCGCCCACCTGCAATCTCCTTCCCCTTTGGTAACCACCAAACTGCTCTGTGTATCTATGAGTTTTTTCTTTTTTGTTTTGTTTGTTCATTTTTTTTTAGAGTAAAAAAAATATGAGTAAAATCATATGGTATCTGTCTTTCTCCGTCTGACTTATTTCACATAACGTAATACCCCCGAGGTCCTTTGTGACAATCTTCATTGTCACAAATAGCAAGATTTCATTCCTTTTTATGGCTGGATAGTTTTCCATTGTGTGTGTGTGTGTGTGTGTGTATATATATATATATATATATATATATCCCCCACATCCTCTTTATCCATTCATCCATCAATGGACCCTTAAGTTGTTTCCATACCTTGGCTATTGTAAATAATGCTGCAATGAACATGGAGGTGCATACATCTTTTCAAATTAGTGTTTTTGTTCAATTCTTAATTTTTTGAGGAATCTCCATGATGGCTTCCACAGTGGCTGCACCAATTTACATTCCCACCAACACTGCAGGTTTCCCTTTTCTCCACATCCTTGCCAACACTTGTTTGTTGTCTTTTTTATGACAGCCATTTTGACTGGTGTGAGGTGATACCTCACTGTGATTTTGATTTGCATTTCCCAATAATCAGTGATGTTGAGCATCTTTTCAAGTGCCTGTTGGCCATCTGTGTGTCTCCTTTGGAAAAATGTCTATTCAAGGATTTTTGGCCTTTTTTTTTTTTTTTTTTGCGGTACGCAGGCCTCTCACTGCTGTGGCCTCTCCTGTTTGCGGAGCACAGGCTCCGGACGCGCAGGCTCAGCGGCCATGACTCACGGGCCCAGCCGCTCCACGGCATGTAGGATCTTCCCAGACCGGGGCACGAACCCGCGTCCCCTGCATCGGCAGGCGGACTCTCAACCACTGCGCCACCAGGGAAGCCCTATGGGCATTTTTAAAATTGTGTTGTTTGGTTTTTTGTTGTTGAGTTGTATGAGCTCTTTATATGTTTCAGATCCTTGAGTTCTAAAAAATGTGGTGGTGGAAGGGTACAGTAAAAGTTAGCCGATCTCTTGCCTTGGATTGGAAGTTATTCAAGATGTTAGCTTCAACTTCTGGACTTGACAGCTCACCATAGGATTCACTATGGGATTGGAAAACCATTCTGCTCCTTATGCAACATCCTGCCCTGGTAACAGGAAGGAAGTTCTTTTTCCAACAGGCAAGAGTTAGAAATGCACTGTGTTCCTTGGACAGCTGCTGGCCTGGGGTCTAGAGCAAGGAAAAGGGAGCACTAAGGGGAATTCTAAGGACAAAGAATCATAGACGAGGGTCCAGCCCATTTGCATCCCTGGAGGCTTGAATTGTGGGTACAAATCCCTGACAGCAGAGTACACCGTGGATCTTAAATTCAAACATGAAAACAGTTGGAAGTCGGACTGTGTCTTCCAGTAGGTGTCTTGGGTTTTGGTTCCTCAATTTATAAGGTCCCAAGAATGGGATCTGCCAGGAGCCTGTGTGTGAGGTCATGAGTCTATGGCTCTGGGGGGGGAAGGGCAGGCCTCCCGGCTCTTCTGTTTTGTGGCTGTGTGGCCTCGAGAAGCCTTGGTTCATCAGGAGAGCTGTGAAGAATACTAGAACCTAACCCACAGGGGTGATGTGTTGATCATATGCATATACTCCAAGTGTCCAGCATAACTCATGGTGCCTCCGAAGCCCTCAGCTCAAATTAGGCATAAGGGCTTCCTATTAGGTGTAGGGACTTCTAACTGCCTTAATGCAAGGGCTTCCCTGCAACTTCCCCCTGTAGCTCCAAATTAGGTGAGTTCCCTGTGGGGCTGGCATGGGGTGGGCAGGGACTTGTGGGACTCTGGGCTGTAGACACAAGCGTTCTGCCTGCCCCACCACCTTGGGCTGCAAAAATTCATGGAGTCCCCCTGGGCAACATGTTTGGGAAAAGTAACCAGCTTGCCAAAGGCTGTTGGCTCCTAGAGCCTTCAGAGATCTCTGTGGCAGGACCCAACACCTCTGCAAAGCTGGCTGGGAATAGAGAGGTAGTTCTCTCTGTCCCTGTCTCTGTCTCTGTCTCTGTCGCTCTCAGTAAGGCAGCAATAGAAGCTATAGGGCGGGGCAAACCCTACCACACTCCAGAAGACCAAATTAACTGTACACATGTAGAGTAACAACCCAAGGAAAGTCAAGAACTTTCCTGAAGGGGTAAAGTCTCCAAAGTGTGGGTATAAAATATGTTGGGATATCAACAAACAAGGACTTATAGGAACAAAGCCTAGAACTTTGCACCAAGTGCCCTTGACCTACAAGGCAAGCCCTCCACTATCGGGATCCCCTTCAACATTAGCGTCAGTTTTAAAAAATTATGAATAGAATACATGTTCATGGTAAAAAAAAAAAAGTTCAAACAGAAGAGAAAGTCAAAATTCCCTGTCTTGTTGATCCTTTTCCCAGTCTTTAGAAGTAACCATTTAATAATGGCTAATATTAGTAATTTATTCATAATGAATAAAAACTATTAATATGGTTTTTGTATATTCTTCTGGAATTCAAATATATATTTTCTATAAGTGAAAAGCCAAGTTGTAGAATGGTTAAGAAGACTATGTATAGTATAGTAAATATAGTATATTATGGGATTTACATTCTTTTCTGACTTTTTTCTTTCTACTTAAAATATTCTGGCAATCTTTCCGTATCAGCGTATATAAATTTTTCTTATTTTTTTGAAAAACCATATAATATTACTACACTGACTTAACCAGACATACACTGTAGAATTTGGGGGTAGCTTCTACTTATTTGCTCTATCAAATAGTGCTATTACGAACATTTTTGAGCCGTCATTTTATATATTTATGCAACTATCCATAGGCTAAATTCTCTTTTTTAATTTTTAAATTAAAAAAATTAATTGACATCTAGTTGATTTACAATGTAATGGTAGTTTCTGGTGTACAGCACAGTGATTCAGATATATATATATATATATACACATACATATTCTTTTTCATTATGTTTTATTACGGGATATTGAATATAGTTCCCTGTGCTATACAGTAGGACCTTGTTGTTTATCTAATTTATATTATTTTAAAATTTTTATTGGCGTATAGTTGATTTACAATGTTGCGTTAGTTTCAGGTGTACAGCAAAATGAATCAGTTATACATATACATATATCCACTCTTTTTAAGATTCTTTTCCCATATAGGCCCTTATAAAGTATTGAGTAGAGTTCCCTGTGCTGTATAATAGGTCCTTATTAGTTATCTATTTTGTATATAGTAGTGTGTGTATGTTGATCCCAATCTCCCAATTTATCCCTCCCCCCGCACAGCCTTCTCCTCCGGTAACCATATGTTTGTTTTCTACATCTGTGACTCTATTTCTGTTTTGTAAATAAGTTCATTTGTACCATTTTTTTGTTCATTTGTATCCACATATAAGCGATAGCATATGATATTTGTCTTTCTCTGTCTGACTTACTTCACTCATATGACAATCTCTAGGTCCATCCATGTTTCTGCAAAAGGTGTTACTTCATTCTTTTTGATGGCTGATATTCCGCTGTATATATGTACCACATTTTCTTTATCCATTCCTCTGTCGATGGACATTTAGGTTACTTCCATGTCTTGGCTATTGTAAATAGTGCTGCAATGAACATTGGGGTGCGTGTATCCTTTGGAATTATAGTTTTGTCTGGATATATGCCTAGGATTGAGATTGCTGGATCATATGGCAACTCTATTTTTAGTTTTTTAAGGAATCTTCATACTGCTTTCCATAGTGGCTGCACCAACTTACATCCCCACCAACAGTGTAGGAGGGGTCCCTTATCTCCACACTCTCTCCAGCATTTGTTATTTATAGACTTTTTAATGATGGCCATTCTGACTGGTGTGAGGTGGTACCTCGTTGTAGTTTTGGTTTGCATTTCTCTGATAATTAGTGATGCTGAGCATCTTTCCATGTACCCATTGGTCATCTGTATGTCTTCTTTGCATAAGCTAAATTCTTTTTTTTTTTTTGTGGTACGCGGGCCTCTCACTGCTGTGGCCTCTCCCGTTGCGGAGCACAGCCTTCGGACGCGCAGGCTCAGCGGCCATGGCTCACGGGCCCAGCCGCTCCGTGGCATGTGGGATCTTCCCGGACCGGGGCACGAACCCGCCTGCATCGGAAGGCGGACTCTCAACCACTGCGCCACCAGGGAAGTCCACATAAGCTAAATTCTTAAAGAGTATTTTAAGAATCTAAACTGTGTTAGTTTGTACATTTTAAATACATATTGCCAAATTCCTCCCCAGATATTGTACTTACACTCCAGCCCATGCTGTATAAGAATGCTTGTTTCCCATACCTAACCTTTAAATTTTTGCCAACATTGAAAGGAAATCATTTTTATTATTTTTGTCTTAGTTTCTGTAATTATGTGCCAGTTTGAGACTATTTTCCTATACTTTTATGTGAACTACCTATTTAAATTCCATTTTTTTCTGCTATTGGGTGGCTCTTTACTGATTTGTAAGACCTCTTTGGAAAGTGAAGGAACAGGCTCTTGTGTATATACACCATGCTTATTGAGAACAGCTTAATCATTTGTCATTTGTCTTGGTTAGGATTTTTTTTTTTCTTCACACAGAAGTTCAGAAGGGTTACGGAGTTAAATTACCATCATCTTTTATGGCTGCTGGGACCAGCAGTCTTTAACTAGCCAAGGAGGACCCTTTCTTGAGGTTGACCTTGTGCTAGAGCGGTGGCGGTGCTTTATTTATTGAAGGTCTTGAGGTTGGAGAAGCAGCTGAGTCATTGTAGAACAATGGCTGCTTTCCTCACTTTGTGACCCTGAGGAAATTTCAGGAAGTCTAACCAAAATATCTCCACCCTACTGCTCCCAGGAATGCTTCTGGGTCTGTGGTTAGCAGCCCACTGTGGGGGCACACCTCCGTAGATGTCTCCTATGGGAATGAGATCTTGCTCTGCCTGATTTACTGAATGTCATGGGATGTGGGCCTTTGGTCCCAGTTCATAGAGTAAGCTCTGCTTGGTCCAGCTCCTGAGTTTTCTGCTGAGACAGCTGCTTGGGTGAAAATCCCAAAGAATAGGTGCAGGGTATGTGGCAACCTAAATATCTTCCTTTTCCCTTGTTTTCCAGGGAAAACCCAAGGGATGTCAATTGAGACAAATCCAGAGACATTAGTCCAGTTAGCGACTCGGTCAGACTCTCTCTTGCAGACATGGAATGATAGGTTAGCAAACCACAATCACCAAAGTTTTCCAATTTTGCATTATTTTTTATGATTCTTTCAGATTGTTTGCTTATGAAATATTTCCATGATTCAAATAAGGTTCATGTCTCCACATTTAATTTAACTGTATTAGTTTCCTAGGCAACAAGTTATCACTTGTTGGTGATAACTTGGTGATTTAAAGCAGCAAAAATGTATTCTCTCAATTCTCTCATAGATCTGGGGGCCAGAAGTCCAAAATCAAGGAGTCATTAGGGGCTCTAGGGAGCATTCTTCTTGGCTTCTTCCAGCTTCTGGTGGCTTCCAGTATTCTCTGGCTTGTGGCTGCATCACCTTAATCTTTGTCTGCATTTTCATGTAGTCACCCTACAAACCCCATGTCTCTGTGTCTCCCCTCCTCTGATAAGGAGACTAGCCATTGGATTTAGGATCCACTCTAAATCTAGAATCATCTCATCTTGAGATCTCTAACTTAATTATAGTTGCAAAGACTCTATTTCCATATAAAACAACATTCTGAAGATCCAGGTAGACATGAATTTTGGGGATTTAGTCCATTTGGTTCACTACATCACTATTTAGTCCATTATATTAATTGAGGCAAATAATCTTAAAACTTTAGGTAAATGTAGACTCATTTTCAATATGCTAATCATCTGAGAGCTCCAAGTAACTGGTACAGAACTGACAGTTGTTGACGGAAATTTGAAAGAGTATTACAAGCCGAGCCATTTTGAGAAGAAACTTATCTCCAGCAAAATTTTCCACAAAATGATAATGCAAAATCAGTAAAGATCTTGATCAAAGATTCTTGGTAACATCCCATAGATAAGTATAATCCTTATTGACTGGGTGATCTTGACAAGAGCCTTAGAGCCCTCACTAATAAAATGGATGACGATGTGCTTTATTTATTGGAGTTGTGTGAGTTAAAAAGGAAAAATGCATTTGGAGTGTTTAGGTGCTTAGTTGGAATATCATAAAGGTTCAATATAGGACAGCTTTAAAACTCTAAAGAACTGAGAAAAGACTCCAGCAAAGCATACACAATGAAAATGATTGGTGATATATGTGTTTCTTAAAAGCAAGTCATTAAATAAGCCCATGTGAGGGCCCAGGCCCTCAGTTACAGAGAGCTGGATCTTATCATAACGATAGGGTATCAATATCAGTCCGAGTCCCTGCAGGAAGTACATCACACAGGGCAAAGCCAAGAAGGGCTTAATAAAAGCACCAGGTACGAAGGTGTGGAGGCAGGGTATAGGGAAACCATTAGGGTGAGTGCAGTAGTAAGAGCAGGAGGAAGGTGTAATAGCTGTTGCTGCACTAGGACCAAAGAATGAGAAAGAGGAAGTGGTCCAAAGAATCAATAAGGGGAGAGTCTCTCTCCTAGAATGATTAATCCTGCCTTAAGGTGACCAAGTCACCTTGCAGGAGGCAGTTAAGAGAATTAATGCCAAGAAAGTACTGCTCTTCCTCCCTCCAATCTCCTGTGGGGCTCCCCTTTGCTGAATCAACTTTGAAGCCAGAGAGCACAGGGCTTGTTGATCACCAGGGCTGTGTGTGCGGTCAACCCAATCCCCATGAAAGCCATGGCGGAGAAGTCTGGGGAGCGGGTCTTGAGGTGGCACATTGAAAGGTACCTGACTCACTCTCTTTATCGTTTGGGCTCTTGGTCAGATTGTGGCACATCCTCTCTGTAGAATAATATTCAAGAATATTCTCTTGAATAAGAGACAGATGGTGGCTTAGCATCATCTATAATGACCACACATTGGCATAGCTTCTGGCAATAGCACCAGACCTTCACCGAGGGGCTTATGGATTCTGCCACCTCTGGCAAAGGATGAAAGAATGTGGGAAATATCACTTTAGGAATGGCTGCAGACACTTCCATAAACCTAGGCAGCTCCTCCTGGGTCCTCTGGAAAGATACAACTCTGGGCTTACTGTCACGTGAGTAATCAAAATCGCCCATTGCCAAGGATGTGACCTGTTGTAACTTCCTGGAGTGCAGCAATCCAGGGACTAAAGGATTAGTTTCTGGTGCCTCGAAAAGCAGCTATCTCACTGGGTGGCACCTGGGCAGTACTGGTTCATTTCCGCTTCCTGCATTCTAGCCCCTGACCTACCCCTATTTACCTACAGTGTGGGTTGGACTGGGACTGGATTCAATATCACTTGATTCTTTCCTGTGTAAGTTTAGTGCCCATATTCCCATCCATTTGTTTATCCAGAGGTTTCCAGAAGACAGTTTCCAGAAGATGTGGTGGTTTAGCAGGAACTATCTCTGAAGCAGGGTAGCTGGTGGGTGATTCAAATTCTACATCTCGAGTTTGGGAAGCTTGGGGCATCACCACTGAGCACACCTCAACCCCAGTGTCCCAGGCCACTTCTAGGGCCAGTGTGAGTGCTTCCTGGGTCCATCTTCTTTCTTTTTTAAAAATTTTTATTGGCGTATAGGTGATTTACAATGTTGTATTAGCTTCTGCTGCACAGCAAAGTGAATTAGTTACACATATACGTATATCCACTCCTTTCTAGATTATTTTCCCAGTGCTTTCTTTTTCCTTCTTTCTTTGTTTCTTTTTATTTTTTGGTTGCACCACGGGACATGAGAGATCTTAGTTCTCTGGCCAGGGATTGAATCCGTGCCCCCTGCAGTGGAAGTACAGAGTCTTAACCATGGATCACGAGGGAAGTCCCATGGGTCTATTCTCTTGAAGGTAGACTACACTGACAATGTGTCCACCTTAGACCCGAGGGGGGCTGGGAGGTTGCTTGGATGTGGGGGCTGGTAAGGGACAGAGTTACAAGGAGAAGGGAAGGGGCGCAGGTTGTGAGCCTGCTGTCCTACCTGCTCCCTTGATCTGGTCCACAGTGTTAGGGGCATCCCTGCCCCGGAAGAGGAGCACGGCTCTCTTGGTCTGTATAATCCACCAAAATGGGTTTCAACAGGCCCCAGCGGGAGCCTCAGATGCTGTTCTCTCCCAGAATCCTTGCCTCCTCCTGGGCGGGTTGGGGTGGAGGGAACCTGGATCTTGTACCTCTTTCACCTCCAACACCCACAGCCTCAACAGCACTGGCCTGTGTCTCCTGTGACTCATGTCTGTGTGTCTTTTTGTTTATTTGTGTCAGTCACTGCCAGGTGCCCTGGAACTGCAGCTTGTTCCTGCCCCCCTCATTCCGATCACACAACAGATGACAAGTAAAACTCTGGACAAAAACACAATAGCAACACACGAGAATGAGAAAAAGCACACAATTCAGCCTTGACCCTTGAAAGATGAGAGTGGCCTGGGACGAGCTCCCCATTTCCATGGCGTTTAGTCTGGCAGCTGGCCAAGCCCTGTGGAGAAGACAAAACCCCAGTAAAACCCCCTGTTCTTTCTTTCCTGAAGGGTCAGAGGACAGAGTTTGGTGAAACTACAGGCACTGGAGAGTGAGGGGTGATCCTGGGAAGGAGGGGACTAGAGGGAGGGTGTCCCCAGTTCTGGGTGGAAGCTTCACCATCCTGCCTGATTCCCTGAACTGAGCAGAGATGGGACAGAGCCCAGCTAAGGGAAAGGACGTCAACTAAGAAACGAGCTCCTGCTGGAGAGACAGAGTGTGCAGTCTGAGTCCAAAGAAATGAATGACCTGCTCCACAAACAAACATCCACATCCTTCAGAGGACTCAGTCTCCGAAACACAAGGCTCACAATGTCCAGGATATGATATACAATCCTTTGGAGTATGTTTCTTTCCCTGGCTATATTCTCACACACTCCTCCCCATATCACCTGAGTTTTTCTGAGGTCGTTTAAAATTCCTGACATCACTATTTTGACAAGGTTTTCCTTTACAGAGGTGGTTCTCAGCATTAGGAGCACATTAAAGTCAACCTGGGACCTCCCTGCCCAGAGATTTCCATTCAGTCCATCTTGGATGCAGCCCTGGCATCTCCTGGAACTAACAGCTCCCCCAGTGCTTCTGCTGTGCATCTAGGGCTGAGGCCGACTGCCAGGGTCTGTCTGCCCTCCTCCAGGTTCCTTGGGGCCCCGCCCCCAGCCCCCCAGCTGCAGCTCACACTCACTGCTCCTCCCAGGGGAGGCCCCTCTGTGGGCCACCAACCACTGCTTAGGTTCTGGCCGTTTGTTAAGATTTCTGACTAAAAAGGAATGCATGGTACCAAACGTGTCCATCAAACAAGGCAGCACACGGGAAAAAAAGTGAAGTGATGCTCCTTTTTCAGTAAAAGGAAGTAGTGTAGCCACATGAGTCATTTTGCTGGCCCCTTCTGAGCCCTTGCTGAGATTCTCCTGCCCTGCCTCTCCCACCACCAAGAAGGAAAGGTGATCCCCGCGGGTTGACACGTGCCTGCCTATCCACTGCCTACCAGCATCCAACCAGAACCTCTTCTGAGCCCATTTGAGAAAAGGAATGCACCTGGTCACACAGGAGAGCCAGGTCTGTAAGGTCACATAGCCCAGGGTCTGGTGACCACTGGGAGCTCTGTATGTGCTGATAAATCACACCGAAGCTGGACGGTGAAGGAGGCAGACGTGCGGAAAGGAGCACAGACCAAAATCCTTGGGGTCTCAGAAAGGGAGTGGCTCCTGGGATGTCCTCAGTGCCTGGGAGGCCCAGGCATGTTTCTAAACCACCTTTTTACTGGATCTGATGTTCCTTCCAACCAAACTGCTTGAGATGAGAAAAAAGTTCTGAAAACAATAATGCTGCTTACAATGCTTAGAATCATAGTATGAATATAAATGTTCTATTCTTTTTAAAAAATTGACTTTTTGTTTTAAATAAGTATATTAAAACATATTTAAATTCCTGCTGATGTAAAAAAATTGTAGCTATTTTGAGTTTTTTATCTTCGTGGTTGAGCTAGGGATTATAAATGACTGTTAATTTATCATAACCCACTTCAGACTAATACTAATTTAATTCTGGCAAAAATGTAGAAATTTTGCTCCAATATAGTTCCATTCCCCTCTTCTTTTATTCCCTCCTCCAGTTGTACTGTTATTGTCTTAAATATTCAATCTATAGATGTTAGAAATCCAACAATACAGTGTTGGAGTTATGGCTTTGTAGAATCTATGTCTATTGAAGAAGTTAAGAGGATAAGTGAGAAAAAAATATATTTATAGACTTTAACCTCCATATTTACCATTTCCTGAACTATTAATTTCTTTCCCTGGATTTTTTTTTATCATCTGGTACCCTGAAGGACTTCCTTTAGTATTTCATGTAATGCAGTTTTCCTAGCAACGAATTCTCCTACTCTTTGTTCATCTGGAAATATCTTTATGTTGCTTTCATTTTCAAAGAACAGATTTGGTGGATATAGAATTCTTTTTCCCCCACCAGATTTTTTTTTAAACATCTCTATTGGAGTATAATTGCTTTACAATGGTGTGTTAGTTTCTGCTTTATAACAAAGTGAATCAGCTATACATATACATATATCCCCATATCTCCACCCTCTTGCGTCTCCCTCCTACCCTCCCTATCCCACCCCTCTAGATGGTCACACAGCACTGGGCTGATGTCCCTGTGTTCACCACCAGTTTTACTGAGATGTAATTGACATCTAACAGTTGTATTAGTTTTAAGTGTACATGGTGATTTGATGTATCGATATATTGCAAAATGATTACTACAATAAGTAGAATTCTTGATTGATAATTTTTTTTTTCAATTTTAAGCACATTGAATATGTCATTCTCCAGATTTCTGGTTTCCACTTGTCAGATGAAAAGATACCCATCAATCATACTGATGCCTCTCTGTACATGAATTGTTTTTCTCTTGATACTTTCAAGATTTTCTCTTTGTCTTTCTACAATTTGACTATGCAGTGTTTGAATGTATCCTATTCAGTATTCATTGGACTTCTTGGATATATAGATGTTATTGACTGTATATTTTTTGAATATTGACTGAATTCATATGTTGAATTCTAATTTCTAGTGTGATGGTATTTGGAGGTGGGATGGTCTTTGGGAGGTAATTAGGTGATTAGTGCCCTTATTAGAGGAGGCCAGAGAGCTAGCGTGGTCTTTTTCTGCCATCTGAGGATACAACAAGAAGTTGTATCTCATCAGAACCCAACCTTGCTGGCATGCTGATTTGGATGCTATCCTCCAGAACTGTGAGAAGTAAATGCTTGACGTTTAAGTTACCCAGTTTATGGTAATTGCTTTAGCAGACTGAATTAAGATGGTAGATTAATGCTTTTTCATAAATTTTGGCCATTATTCCTTCAATTTTTTCCTGCTTCTTTTTCTCTCTTCACCCTTTCTGAGACTCTCATTGCATGCAGATATTATACTCTATGGTTTTTCATAGGTTTCTGAGGCTCTGTTCATTTTTACTTAATCGTTTTCCTCTCTATTCTTCAGATTGGAAATTTCTATTGATCTACCTTCAAGTCCATAGAAACTTTCTTCTGCTCTCTCAAATCTGTTGCTGAGTCCTCCTGGTGAAAGTTTCATTTCAGTTATTGGAGTTTTCACCCTCAGAATTTATAATTTTTCTATCTCCTTATTGAAAAATCTCCATTTGTTGATTCATTGTTCTCATAATTTCCTTTAAAGTTTTTACACGTGGTTTTCTTTAGTTCCTTGAATATATTTATAATAGCTACTTTGGAGTCTTTGTCAGCTAAACCCAACATTTGGGAACACTCAGTGACAGTGTTGATTGAATTTTTGTTTTTCTGGAATATGGGTCACTGTTTTATTTACATCTTGTAATTTTTTGTTGAAAACTTGATCTCGGAGGTTGTATATTGTATCAACTCTCAATTCTGATTTTCCCCCAAATGTTTTAATTGGTTTTTTTCCCTTGTTCCTTTGTTTAGTGACTTATTTTGGTTAAATCTGCAAATCGACATTTTTGCCCTGTGGTATCCAGCTGCTGTTGAATATGCTTTCTTTAAAAGATTTTTTTGTGTGTTTTGTTTTAAAGCCTGGTTTCCTAGAGCTCACCTCTCCATCTGTGCAGTTTAGTACTCAGACAATGAGGTAGCACAAATGCTGAACTACATTCACGGTAGAGTGGGACTTGGATTCTGTCTCTGAAAATCTGTGTTGAAATTCAAAGTTGAGGGAAAAAAGTGTTAGTGAGGGCCAAAGTAGGAAATGGACCAAAAAAAGGCACACACTTGAAAAAAAATATTGGCATATAATGTACATTCAGAGAAGAGAAGTTATCCTAAGTGCTCAAGTCAATGAATTTTCATAGACGAAGCACACCTGTGTATGAGCTCAGATTAAGAATCAGAGCATAACCAGAACCCCAGGTGTGCCCCTCAGGCCCCCTTCCATTCACTCCCATGCCACCAGGGTGACCGCTCTCCTGACCTCTAACACTGGAGGTTAATATTGCCTTTTTTTTTTAAATTTTGTGTCATTAGAAACTTACTGTATGTCTTCTTTGCTGTCTGGCTTTTCTCAACATTATGTGTGTGAGATTTCATCTACATTTTTGCATGTTGTTGTAGATAGTTCATTCCTCTTGTTGTATGGACCTTCATTGCTTGAATCTGTGGTCTGCTAAGTACTCAGTTTCCTAAGCACTCTCAAGTTTTACAACAGCAGAATATACAATTTTGCTCCTTGAAAGTAAATAATGTGAAGATTTTGGTAACAGGCACATGAAAATATGCTCAATGTCACTCATCATCAGGGAAATGCAAATCAAAACCACAATGAGATATCACTTCACACCTGACAGAATGGCTATTATCAAAAAGACAACCAGTAACAAGTGTTGGTGAGGATATGGAGAAAAGGGAGCTCTTGTGCATTTTGGTGGGAATGTAAATTGGTGGAGCCACTATGGAAAACAGTAGGGAGAGACTTCAAAAAATTAAAACTAAAACTACCATATGGTCCAGCAATTCCACTCTTCGTATTTATCTGAAAAAAATGAAAACACTAATTCAAAAAGATATATGCACCACTATGTTCATTGCAGCACTATTTACAATAGACAAGATATGGACGCAATCTAAGTGCCCATCAATAAGTGAATGGATAAAGAAGATGTGACATAGTGATATATAAAAATATATATGTTATAAAAAATGAAACCCTGCCTTTTGCAACAACATGGATAGATTTAGAGCATATTATGTTAAGTGCAATAAGTCAGACAGAGAAGGACAAATACTGTATAATTTTACTTATATGTGGAATCTAGAAAACAAAACAAATAACAAACATAATGAAAGACAGTCATAGATACGGAGAACAAACAAGTGGTTGCCAGAGGACAGGGGGGTTGGGGGAGGAGAGAAATAGGCGAGGGAGATTAAGGGGTATAAACTTCCAGTTACAAAATAAATGAGTCACAAGTATGAAATGTACAGTGTGGGGACTATAGCCAATAACTATAATATCTTTGTATGGTGATATATCGCAACTAGGGTTATCATGGTGATCATGTTTGTTAATTTTCTTTTTTTAAAAAAAATTTATTGGAGTATAGTTGCTTTACAATGTTGCATTAGTTTCTACTGTACAGCAAAGTGAATCAGCTATACGTATACATATATCCCCTCTTTTCTGGATTTCCTTCCCATTTAGGTTATCTTGGTGATCATTTTTAAATGTATAAAAATATCAAATCACTATGTTGGGTAACAGGAACTAACATAGTGTTGTAGGTCAGTTATACTTCAAAAAGAAACAAATGCATAGAAAAAGAGATGAGATTTGTGGTTATCAGAGGTGGGGGGAGGGGGTTGGGGGACAGTGGTCAAGAGGTACAAACTTTGAGTTATAATTAACTACTAGGGATGTAACGTACAACATGATAAATATAAGTAATACTGCTGTACGTTATATATGAAAGATGTTGAGAGAGGAAATCCTAAGAGTTCTCACACAAGGAAAAAAATCTTTTTCTCTTTCTTTAATTTTGTATCCATATGAGAGGATGGATGTTCACTGAATTTACTGTGGTCATCATTTCATGATGTATGTAAGTCAAATCATTATGCTGTACACCTTAATCTTATACAGTGATTATAAGATTATATAATTATATAATAATAATAATATAATAATAATTATTATATAATACAGTGATTATAAGATTATATAATTATTATATAACTATATGTCCATAAAACTGGAAGGAATAAAAAAGGAACTAAGGAAGACACAGAAAGAATAAATGCCTTCTCCTTAGGGAGAGCATCTCACAGCTCTAATCAGGGATTCAGGGAAGAAGACAGCACTTGGAATTTGACAAAAGACAAAGATGAGTGAGGAAAAATACTCCCTCAGTACATTGCTGTAATTTCCTTTCAAGCAACTGAGTTCCTCCAAAGTCCCTTAGAAGCTGGGTACCATAGGTGCACATCTTGTAGGGAGAGGAGCTAAAGACGGTAGCTTGCCTCTCCTCTCAGCACCGCTTCTTTGCTCTCCATTTCTATCTTGGAAATGTTACAGACCAGGAGGAGAGGATGGACGGTTGTGGGGTGGGATGAGAGAGAAGAAGATGGGGAGAAGAAATTTAAATATTGGTGAGAAAGGAAGGAATGACGATTTTGGCTAAATTTAGAATTTTTTGAAGTGTGGTTTATATTTATTGTTTATAAATGCATCCTGAAAAAATATGTACAAACTTTAAAACCAGTTGATGGCCATGTCTATTTTAATTTTGGGTGAAATATCAGAAGAACTCACCAGGGAATAGCTGGAAGCATATAGAAACCAGTCCTTGGGCGAGTGGCTGGCCCATCTGCAGACGGCACAGAGCATCAGTCCACTAATAAAGAAAGTCTTGAGTTGAGACTACAGGAAATTGAATTATGAACTGTTCTGGAACCCAATAAATGGATTATAAAATGACTGTTTTATGCCCTCAGCCAAACTTCTCTTGTGTTTGGGCAGCTCCCTGGCTCTGTGGCATGAGGGTGGGTGGGTTTCCCTCACACTCAGACAGGGTTCTACATTTGCATGGTAACATTTGCATTTTGCACACTGATTTAATTCACTTGGCAAGTTTATGCAAATCATAACAGAAACCTTTATATACTGGTGGAGGAAAGAGAACCATAAACTGCTGCTTGAGAAATTATACTTTAGGAAATAGCCTTTTTCTTGGAGAAGAAAAGCAAAATTAATGACTTAGTAGCCTTATCGGAATAACGCACAGAAGACAATATGGTGTTCTTAAGCCTGAAACACCCTTGCAGGTTGCAAGCCCAGAGTAGATCATGGCTATTTAAGTGGGATAGAGATGCATTTTTAAAATGTGGAGAGGCAAATTCTAAAACAGTATTGTGAATATTAAAACAAAGCCAGGAATTTAATATGCTTTCTTTTACAATGTAGCTGTCCCTTCTTTTTTTTTTTTTTAAATAAATTTCTTTCTTTCTTTCTTTAATTTATTTTTGGCTGTGTTGGGTCTTTGTTGCTGAGCACGGGCTTTCTCTAGTTGTGGTGAGTGGGGGCTACTTCTCATTGCGGTGCGTGGGCTTCTCATTGTGCTGGCTTCTCTTGCTGCAGAGTGCAGGCTCTAGGTGCACAGGTTTCAGTAGTTGTGGCTCACAGGCTCTAGGCATGCAGGTTTGAGTAGTTGTGGCACACGGGTTTAGCTGCTCTGTGGCATCTGGGATCTTCCCGGAACAAGTGATCGAACCCATGTCACCAGTATTGGCAGGCGGATTCTTAACCACTGTGCCACCAGTGAAGTCCTGCGGTTCCTTCTTAAACAGGTGTGGTTATAAGCTCTCAAAGGGCATCATTGAAAAACTCCCCCAGTGACTAGACTCAGCATGGAGATGCTTCTCTTGTAATGGCTACCTAAGTAATTTAAGAATGTATGTGATTCAATAATTCACAGTAAAGTCAAAACATTTGCAATTATTTACAAGTCTCAGAACTTTGTTCATGGAAACAAAATATTTTGAGGATATGAAAGAAAAACTGGTTCAGTAAATACCTGCAAAATAAATTGTTGGCCAAAGTATGGGAAAATTTGCCATTTTAGAAGATCCTAAGGGAAGAGCAGTCTGCTCTGCTGACCTTCTCAGGCCCCAACTGGCCGTGGCTATAGGGTCCACACAGGAGGGAGGAGAAAATTGTCCCTGAGCCCCAAAGTCACAAAGTCTTAATCAAAACATTCTCTTTGCCCTTGACTTACAACCCTACTTTCTGAAGGGCAAGTAGGGGAGGGGCTGGGTTCCCCACATCCTCCCACAAACTTCTCCAGGTTCCCTCCAAGCCTCTTCCCCAGGCCCCAAGCACAATCTCTCCCCTCCTTCATTAACTCCAATGCCATTCCCCACCCCCAAACAGCTTATGAAAATGGATGCCTGGGTGGGGTGGAAGGGACCAGAGTCCTACACCCCATCAATACTCAATCTCCACTTAGACTCCCAGTTACACTGAAATACAATATTTAGCACAGTGCCTGGTCCAGAGCAGGAGCTCAATAAATACATGTTGGCATGTAGTGGACCAACGCTTGGGTTGCATGTAGATTCACTCCCATATCCTGCAACGCCCTCACCCGCATCTACAGTGTGGAAGGGATCTCAATGACAATGAATGATCTACACAACAATCTAGTTGGTCGGCTACGACTGTGACCTTGTAGGTGTGAAACATGGCAGCTAACGACCCCGAGTGCCTGTACAGGTCTGGATGGCGGGCGTGTGGAGTCCTTCTTGTCTGCTGTCAGGGCCTGGGGCTTCCAGCCACAGGCACGGCTGACTTTGTTTCCCAGAGAGGGATTGCAGATAATCAGCAGCTCCCTCTGCAACGCTCACCCTGCTTGGGGGACTTTTCTCTGCTGTACTTTTCTTTCCTTTCATATTTTTTTCCCTTTCTTATGTCTCCTGTGTTTCTTACTCTCCTGGGAAAGGCTGGTTTTCCATAGATACTCAGCCAGCTAGAACATGGATTTCTACAAGAACTGGGCATAGTCTTTGGAGCCTTGGTTCTTCTCAGCTGATTTTGTTGTTTGTTGCTGAAGAGCTGCTTCTTTTAGATTAAAGTGACTTTCAGGGCAAAGGCTGGAGGTGGGAGTGTTTTACGGGCTGAACTGTGTAACCCTCCTAACCCTATGGTGACGTCCTGACCCTTAGTGCCTCACAGAGTGGCTGTTTTTGGAGACGGGTTTTTACCAAGTTAAAATGAGGTCATTATGGTGGCCCCTAATCTAATATGACTGGCGTCCTTATAAAAAGGGGAAATTTGGAGACAGGCTTGCAGATGGGGATAGTGCCATGTGAGCATGAAAAGAGCCATGAACAAGCCAAGGAGAGAGGCCCGGAACAGATCTTCTCCTCACAGCCCTTAGAGGGGACCAACCCTGCCAACACCTTGATTTCAGACCGCTAGTCTCCAGAAATGTGAGACAACACATTTCTGTTGGTTAAGCCACCCCATCTGGGGTACTTTGTTATGGCAGCCTGAGAACATTAAAACGGGGTGACTGACAGATTCAGAGCTATTTAGGAAACCTCATGTTCAAGAGAAGTATGATGGCAAGAAAGAGGGATGTATATGTACATATGTATACAGATACAGATGAAGATACATATGTTTGTATAGTCTCATTTTATTTATGTATGAGGAATGGGGCATCCTTTTAAATAGGAAAATATGCAAACTCTTCAGTAAGTGTATTTGGCTGGGGGCTAAGCTGCCACCCTCTGTCCTCCAGGGAGGGTGAGTTCTACAGCAACATTATGAGCGGCTGCTTTAGAATTTCACCTTGGGTAGGTGCCCTGAAGACTGAATGACTTATTTAGAAATGATTTTGTCAGTTTGGGTTTAGAACGTCCTGCTTGCTAAACATTACTAAGTCTGATGCTTCTGATCTCTCTGCCATGAAACCTCATTTGAATCTTCAGGTTCAATAAAGACTGTCTCGAAGAAATCCTACATCTTAGGAAGAGACATACAGAATTGTTTACTGTGGTTTGTAACTGGGTAGTGATCATGGCATTTGTAGAACTCAGTGCAGCTCTGGAATGTCTGGGTTCTTCTACAGCAAGCACGTGTACTTTTGATGCTTTTAGTGCAAGTATGGGAAAAATCATGTGCTTCTTTGCTTTCATTCCCATATATCGCTTTTATGTTCCGATAATAACTAAAGTGCCTTCCTACTTTTGACATTCTTGTATTTGAAATTTTGAATGTGAGCTTTTTTCATCAGCTACAAACTTCTCAAATTATTTTCTTGGCATCCTCTCGACTTAATCTCTTGCTTGTACACAACTTCCCCTACTTTCTGGATTTTTCTATTTATTTTAAAAGGATGTTAAGATTCAGTGATCTGACTACAGATTCTTTTTTTTTTTTCAAACATCTTTATTGGAGTATAGTTGCTTTACAATGGTGTGTTAGTTTCTGCTTTACAACAAAATGAATCAGTTATACATATACATATGTTCCCATATCTCTTCCCTCTTGCCTCTCCCTCCCTCCCACCCTCCCTATCCCACCCCTCTAGGTGGTCACAAAGCACCGAGCTGATCTCCCTGTGCTATGCGGCTGCTTCCCACTAGCTATCTACCTTACATTTGGTAGTGTATATATGTCCATGCCTCTCTCTTGCTCTGTCACAGCTTACCCTTCCCCCTCCCCATATCCTCAAGTCCATTCTCTAGTAGGTCTGTGTCTTTATTCCTGTCGTACCCCTAGGTTCTTCATAACACTTTTTTTTCCTTAAATTCCATATATATGTGTTAGCATACGGTATTTGTCTCTCTCTTTCCGACTTACTTCACTCTGTATGACAGACTCTAGGTCTATCCACCTCATTACAAATAGCTCAATTTCATTTCTTTTTATGGCTGTGACTATAGACTCTTAAAAGGGATATTCATCTGTAAGGAATAGAAGCTTTGGGAAAAAATAAAATAATGATTTAGAACTCACAAATAATATTAAAGGGAAAGACATCTAGAGAAGACAAAAGGCTACATAAGAAGGTCTTTGAGCTCAACTTTATGAAATAATGTACAAAGGATGGAGGGGGAGGTGCTCTATATAAATAGAATAAAACTCTTTGGCAGGGGCCTGTAAGAAGAGGGTCAGGTGACCGAGAAGTGTAAGACCTTTCTATGAGGAAGATGCTCTTGTCCCTAGATGGAGGAAGGCCAACAGACTCACTCAATCTATGCTCTTCCAAAGGGGGTCTTCTGGTTAGAAAGCATAGAACAACATAGAAAGGGAGGTAGACACAGGAGAAGTGAAAAGATAGTCAGAAAATTGGTCGAGCATTTAAGTGGCAAGTAGATGCTTCAGCTTCAGACCAGTCACATCCCAGAGCATTTCTCAAAGCTCCCACCAGGTAACTTTGAGGAGTCACAGTCCTGGGAAGGGGCTCCAGACACTGGACTCATGTGAGTCCCTTCAGAAAAATGGGAAAATGGAGACTCTGAACTGGTGAACTTCAAGTCAGTCCCTGGTAGCCTTGGGAATGGTGCATGAAACAGATGGCGTCTGAATATGTACAAGAGGAGATAACAAACACTGGGTGCCAGCTGAGGTTCCTGATGAACAAAACCATCACCATTAGCCTCATTTTCTTCTTGCTTTTAATTAGTGAATTTAGGAATACTGTATGCATGTTTTCATCTCCTTAAAATACTTAATGAAGTTTCTTATAGAAATGTTCTCTGATACGGTGGAGAAATAAGGAAATATGGGCTAAGATCCAGGAGGTGGATTCTGACCTGATGAAGGACTGTCTTCAAATAGCGTTGATGAAGGACACAGTCTGGAGGTAAAGAGTTGTAATCTAGGGCCACAGGTCTCTGCCCCGGGGTGGCTTTTGTTGTCAGTCATACAAATGAAGACTTAGATGTGTTTGTTAGAGTGTGGGGTCCCTGCAAACAGACATTGTGTGTTGTAGAAATTCATGTCCCACATGAGGGTTTAGCTAATGACTTGCACATGGTGGGTTATCAGTGTTTGTTGAGTGAATAAATGAAGAAACAGAATGCATGTGAATTAAATTTGCAAATCACAAAAAGCTGAATGGAAATTCCTATTGGATATTCAAGATTAAAATATTTCTCCAATTCCTAGAACATTTGACAAAAGCCAATATAAGATTTTAAAAGGGTGAACATAAATTTCTGCATTGAGTTTATTGTCTCCCCCACCCCTTCCAACTACAGGTGCTATGCTTATGAGAAAAAAGTGGGCTGTGAATTAACTGACAATGAGTTAAAAATGGGACAAAACTTGGGGCCATGGAAAAGCTCAGTCCACACTGATAGAAAAATGGTGTCCATCTGGTCTCATTATGGCCTGTGGTGGGCAGATCATACGTAGAGTATTGAATCCATTTATATGTGTGACATAGTTTTTGAAGCAATGTCCAGATTAGACTGAATACAGACGAAGGCAACTGGAGAACATCACTTTACAGACCCAGTTAAAAGGATGAGGACTGTTTCACTGAAGAGAGGAGAATTTGTTGCCAGAATAGTGACCAAATTAGTGCTGGCCCATGAACTAATTGCATCCAAAGCCACTGGGGAAATTCCAAAAACTGACCCAACCTCAGATCCTGTCCAACTCTAAGAATCTATTACAAGATAAGGGAGAGGTTTTTTAAGATAGGTTATCATGCAGAATGAAGTATAATCCTAGGAAGCATTACTGCAGAAGAATCAACTGGGACCCAGATGGACTAGGTGTAGGAAGTAGAGTGACTCAAATAAAAAAGCCCAAACCAACCAAACAACTGGGTCTAGTGGGGGACAGGTCTAGGGGTGAGTGGAATAGATTTCTGTATGCTGTTGAGAGCTCTTTGCCACTGGAGATATTTAGGTAGAGTTTGGATTACTCTGATGCCACTAAAAGGGATTCCAGCTTTGGGAGGGAAGTTCATTTGAAAAAGCTTAAAGTTTCTTTCATTCATTCAACAGATATTTGTTGAGTGCATCCTACAGGGCTGAGGATATAGGGCTGAATAAGAACGAGTCCCTGCCCTTTTGGAGCTCACATTTTATGATTTAATGATTTCAACAAAGTCCAGACTTAAAGAATGCCAACGCAGGAGATGGAAAAACCGAAGGCATGTAATTATGCAGCGAAACATTTAACTTAGAAATGAATATATTCTCTTTTTCTCAGCAGAGTTAAGTTGAAAGAAAAGAAATAGGGAAATTTGATTTTGAGTGTGAATTTAGGCAAAAAGAAAAAAAAGCTGGCAAGTATATAAAATGCTATCAAGTATTCTGAAAAAATATAAATTTAATGTTGGTATGTTTAATGGAATGAAATCATGATGCTTAATTAGCCCACAGACAAGAGAATAGAAATGGGCCTGTTGGTGACCCGAAAAAAGAAACGCATGGTGTATCTTCTTTTACTCACTGGCCTTGGTTAGAGGTTTCTGCAGACAGATAAGTTTTTGGGAAAAAGGTGTTGGCACAATAAGGTTTCTGAACATCCTTTGAGCGTCAGTCAGAGGAAATTTAAGTTCAAACATTCCCTTGCTTTCAATGATCAGCTTAGCACTCTTATAAGAATAATGTCATTGTATGCAGTGTATACAGATTTTCCCATTTAAGTAAGTAATTTGGGGCTCTAAAGAGTTCTTTGGTATTATATTGAATTTAATGCTAAATTTAAAGAACTTGAAAAGTGCACAGATTAGGACTTTTCTTTCTGTCAATGAGGTGATCCACATACACGGAAAACCTTCCTGCTATTAAAGAAAACCCTAGAAATACGGGATGACATAAAAAAAGATCCTTCTAAATGCAAGGTTGGGCTTGCGAGAGATAGAGGTAATATTCAAGGAAATAATGGCTGAGATAGAGGTAATATTCAAGGAAATAATGGCTGAGATAGAGGTAATATTCAAGGAAATAATGGCTGAGAATAGATAGAGGTAATATTCAAGGAAATAATGGCTGAGATAGAGGTAATATTCAAGGAAATAATGGCTGAGATAGAGGTAATATTCAAGGAAATAATGGCTGAGAATTTTCCAATCTCAAGGAAGAACACAAGTTCTTCGATTCAGGAAGTTCGGTGAGACCTACATAAATAAAAATAAACAACAGATAGATACATGGGAACGAAATTGTAAAACACCTAAAACGAAGATCCTACATGGAAGCAGGGAGCAAAGTCAGGCTACCTAAATAAAAAGAACAAAAATTAGACGTCATCGGACTTCTCAACAGCAGCAGTAAAAGTCAGAAGACAGTAAAGTGATGATAAAAAGAACAGCTAACCTTACGGCAGGCATTGTTATGTTCTCAGGGTTTTACATGTACTATGTCTTTACAACAATCCTACAAGGTAGGACCTATATTATCCGGGTGTTGCCAGTGAGGACGCTAGGCCCAGAGTCTCTGAGTCACGTGCCAAGTTCCTACAGCTAGTAGTTGGCGAAGCCAGGTAGAGCCTGTGCCTATAACTCTCACACCATACAGGAACATTTTCAAATAGCTGAGAGAAAATAGCTTCAACTTAGAATTCTATACCTGGGGGGATCATTAAAGCGTGAGTGCGCAAGGGCATTTTCAGACAAATAAAATGGAAACCAGACGGAAACCAGTAGACCTCCACTGAATTCACTGAAGAGAACAGCTATTAACAACAACAAAAAAAAGCATGGACTATATAAAATAACAAAAATAATGAGGACTAGTTTGGGGCTATAAATAAAGGGAATGAGAATGCAGGACAACAAGGCAGGGAGATACAGCAGGAAGAGGGCTGGAGACCCCACATTGTAAGGTCTGAGCTGCCCGGTGGGATGAGAGAGTGGATTAATTTTGGGCATCTGCCATGTATGTCTAGTCTAATTTTAAGGATAACCACCCAAAGAATAGAAAGGGGAAGGCATAATTTCCAAATGTATAGAGAGAAAACTTGATTTATCGAATAATTATTTTGATATAAAATAGTCAAAATCATATTGAGCCTCTTCTCTTGGGGTTTTATTATTGGATGTGAATTTAAACGTGACTCCCCTGTTGAGACGGAGGACACAGGCCTTTGCTGAGTGCCTGCTGTATGCCAGCTCTTCGGCTTACGTTGTCTGAGTTCATCATCAGAGGACGCCTACAAGGGAATGAGTATCACCCCCGATTTCCAGATACAGAAGCCAAGGCTCACTCAGAGAGCTTTCTTAACTTGCTCACAATCACACAGCTTTTATGAGGTCAGATGTAACTTTAAACATGTCACTCTGACTCAGAGGCCAGGATGTTTTCCCCTCATTAGGGTTTCCAAGCTCCTGAGGAGCAGAGAGCTTTGTAAAGGGAGTTTAAACCCATGTGTGTGCCATTAGCATCGTGCATGTCCCAGAAAGAGTTTTCCTCCTACGTGTTCTCTGTTGTTCAACTATGTGTAGAGACACTTGTGAAACAGAAAGTGCAAAATCATTTAAAATTTATGAGGCTTTTAAAACAGTGTTTACCTTCCCAGGCAACAGATGTCAGGAATGCAGGATGTCTTTTTTATGTCAGGAAAAAAAAAAAAAAACCCCAAAACAAGCAGTTCGCTTACTAAATATGTGGGAATCTCTGAACTTGGCTTTCCACGCAAGACCCTCCAAGACCTCAGTGCACTGCACTGAAAGGGGTGTCTTCCACATCCACATTGATCCTGCTTTCAGGGGTGTGGAGAGTTCACTGCTTTCCTGCCAGAAAATCATATACTCCTTTTGGTTTTAACTCTATGGGTCTTGGCCAGCCTTCATACAATTTTAGTTAGCAATAAAAGATTTAAAAAAAATTTTACCTTTTTTTTTTTAACACCTTCTGCTCTGGACTCAGCCCATCCTACACTCATTCACTCCCTCCCTCCCTCCCTCCCTCCCTCTTTCATCTAGCACTTGCTGGGGTCACCGTATGCCAGGCCCCATTGTTACTGAATCTGGACAGCCCTGAGGTCTGACAACGTGTAAGAGGCTTGCCCAAGGTTATGAGCTTGTATACGGAAGGGCATTGCCTTTAGATTCACTGTACAGGGCTGTCTCATTTTATTTGTACATATTTCTATTTAATCTCCTTTCTCTACTCAACAGATCTTTATCTAAACTTTTGCTTGCTCTGTTTCTGGCCGAGCACTGCATGGATTAAGTCAGTCCAGGGCTGGGCAGGTGGGGTTCCCAGACAATGTGGGGGAACGGAGAGCTCAGGCTGGCTTCTGGCCCTGGCAGGGACACAGCTGTAAGGATGTGTTGTCAAATGGACATCGTGTAATAGACAGAAAGGACGTATCTCACCATTATTTATTTCCCTTTGATTTATTTTGCTTTAGAACATCATTCTCCAAAGTGAGGACCTTGGAACAACAGTTCTACAACGTGCTCTTTGAAAAATGGGTTACATTATTAGATACATTTGGAAAAGCCTGCATTCCTCATGCCCCTCTTGAACATTCACAATTCACCATAAAGGCTCGGAGAAGTCCTGCACTAAAAAACTGTATGGACCAGGTTGTTAGTACATGAGACTTTAGACACTGTTTTTAATTTTTTAAAATACACTTTTAACGCCCAGGGGACGGACTTTTGTAAATGCTGCCCTAGGACACACAAACCATGAGAACCTTAAAAGTCGTGTTCTTAAGTCCATAAAAAAGGAAGAAAAATGGGAAAACCGTGGGTAATGGAATGCAGGGCTGGTCCTGGACATCTAAAGAGGGTCTTATCATTTGTCGCATGGCTCTTCCTTTTCCATTTTTTACCTTGTCTCTAATTAATTTTTCTTATTGCTCTCCACCCTATTCCTGGATGTTTTGCCTCAGAGGGAAGCAGGGTAATTGGCTTCCTATCTCTTTTTTAAAGGTTTCTGATCCAGCTTGCAGCCCAGGCACTAATGATGGATTCTGGGGTTTCTTCTTTTGAAACAAATCTCTGCTAACTCCTGCCATTCACAGGAGGCAGGAGTTCACATCAGGTTAGAAGTTCCATTCACATCAGGTTAAAAGTGATGCACATACATGATTACTTTAGGTTATTTCTAGTTGGCCAGAGACTGTTTTCTGGGGTCCAATTATTTGACCTCTCTGTGGTTCAGTCTCCTCATCTGTAAAATAGGGATAAAACAGCACTTATCTCACACAACTGTAGTGAGAGAAAGAAACAAGTTAATGCTTATAAAACATTTAGTGTAATGATTGGCATGGAGGTTTGATAATAGTTAATAATAATATTACCTCCAAAAAATAACAGTGAGTTAGTCACACTGACTATGATTAATTCTTTCTCCCAGGCTTCACTCAATGAAATCAACAATTAAAAATTCTGGATAACAGAGCCTTCACATCACAGTGTTGTTCATTCATTCACCAATAAATAAATGCTAACACTTTTTACTTTCTTTTGGAGACCAGAAGTGCTTCTGTGCGGACTCAAGCAACCACACAAAGGGCCCTGGAATAGCAGGACTAGGGAGGCCGTTCAAGGGGGGACTCAGAGGCTTCGGTCTTGGTGCTCAGCCCCCCACCTCCTAGAGATGTGTTCGTGCGTCAGTGACCCGGCCACCAGAGCTGCCATGTCCTGAGGGCTTGCGAGGTGCCAGGCAGGTACAGTTCAAAACACTTTTCCTGGGGAGACACCTTCAAGATGGCGGAAGAGTAAGACGCGGAAATCACCTTCCTACCCACAAATACATCAGAAATACATCTACACGTGGAACAGCTCCTACAGAACACCTACTGAGCACTGGCAGAAGACCTCAGACCTCCCAAAAGGAAGAAACCCCCCACGTACCTGGGTAGGGCAAAAGAAAAAAGAAAAAACAGAGACAAAAGGATAGGGACGGGACCTGCACCAGTGGGAGGGAGCTGTGAAGGAGGAAAGGTTTCCACACGCTAGGAAGCCCGATCGCGGGCGGAGACGGCGGTTGGCGGAGGGGGGAAGCTTCGAGGCCGCGGAGGAGAGCACAGCCACAGAGGTGCGGAGGGCAAAGCGGAGAGATTCCCGCACAGAGGATTGGTGCCGACCAGCACTCACCAGCCCGAGAGGCTTGTCTGCTCACCCGCTGGGGCGGGCGGGGCTGGGAGCTGAGGCTCGGGCTTTGGTCGGAGCGCAGGGAGAGGACTGGGGTTGGGGGTGTGAACACAGCCTGAAGGGGGCTAGTGCGCCACGGCTAGCCGGGAGGGAGTCTGGGGAAAAGTCTGGACCTGCCGAAGAGGCAAGAGACTTTTTCTTCCCTCTTTGTTTCCTGGTGCGCGAGGAGAGGGGATTCAGAGCACCACTTAAAGGAGCTCCAGAGACGGGCACGAGCCGTGGCTAACAGCGCGGACCCCAGAGACGGGCATGAGACGCTAAGGCTGCTGCTGCCGCCACCAAGAAGCCTGTGTGCGAGCACAGGTCACTCTCCACACCTCTCCTCCCGGGAGCCTGTGCGGCCCGCCACCGCCAGAGTCCCGGGATCCAGGGACAACTTCCCCGGCAGAACGCACAGCTCGCCTCAGGGGGGTGCAACGTCACGCCGGCCTCTGCCGCCGCAGACTCGCCCCGCACTCCGTGCCCCTCCTTCCCCCCCCCCCCCCCGGCCTGAGTGAGCCAGAGCCCCCGAATCAGCGGCTCCTTTAACCCCGTCCCGTCTGAGCGAAGAACAGACGCCCTCAGGCGATCTACACGCAGAGGCGGGGCCACATCCAAAGCTGAGCCCCGGGAGCTGTGCTAACAAAGAAGAGAAAGGGAAATCTTTCCCAGCAGCCTCAGGAGCAGCGGATTAAAGCTCCACGATCAACTTGATGTACCCTGCATCTGTGGAATACTTGAATAGACAACGAATCATCCCAAATTGAGGAGGTGGACTTTGGGAGCAACTGCAGACTTGGGGTTTGCTTTCTGCATCTAATTTGTTTCTGGTTTTATGTTTATCTTAGTTTAGTATTTAGAGTTTATTATCATTGGTAGATGTGTTTATTGATTTGGTTGCTCTCTTCCTTTTCTTTTAAATATATATATATATATATATATTTCCTTTCCTCTTTTTGTGTGTATGTGTATGCTTCTTTGTCTAATTTTGTCTGAATAGCTTTGCTTTTACCATTTGTCTTAGGGTTCTTTCTTTCCGTTGTTTTCTTTTTTTATTACATTAATTTTTTTTATTTTTAATAAATTTTTTATTTTTTATTTTAGTAACCCTTCCTTCCTTCCCTCCTTTCTTTTTCTCTCCCTTTTCTTCTGAGCCAAGTGGCTGACAGGGTCTTGGTGCTCTGGCCGGTGTCAGGCCTGTGCCTCTGAGGTGGGAGAGCTGAGTTCAGGACATTGGTCCACTGGAGACCTCCTGGCTCCATGTAATATCAAACAGAGAAAGCTCTCCCAGCCATCTCCATCTCAACGCTAAGACCCAGCTGCACTCAATGACCAGCAAGCTCCAGTGCTGGACGCCGCATGCCAAACAACTAGCAAGACAGGAACACAACCCCACCCATTAGCAGAGAGGCTGCCTAAATCATATTAAGGTCACAGACACCCCAAAACAACCCACCGGACATGGTCCTGCCCACCACAAAGACAAGATCCAGCTTCATCCACCAGAACACAGGCACCAGTCCCCTCCACCAGGAAGCCTACACAACCCACTGAACCAACCTTAGCCACTGGGGGCAGACACCAAAAACAACGGGAACTACGAACCTGCAGCCTGAGAAAAGGAGACCCCAAACACAGTAAGGTAGGCAACAAGAGAAGACGGAGAAACACGTAGCAGATGAAGGAGCAAGGTAAAAACCCACCAGACCAAACAAGTGAAGAGAAAATAGGCAGTCTACCTGACAAAGAATTCAGAGTAGTGATAGTAAAGACGATCCAAAATCTTGGAAATAGAATGGAGAAAATACAAGAAATGTTTAACAAGGACCTAGAAGAACTAAAGAGCAAACAAACAATGATGAACAACACAATAAATGAAATTAAAAATTCTCTGGAAGGAATCAAGAGCCTCTTGATCAAGAGACTGAGGCAGAAGAACGGATAAGTGACCTGGAAGATAAAATAGTGGAAATAACTACTGCAGAGCAGATTAAAGAAAAAAGAATGAAAAGAATTGAGGACAGTCTCAGAGACCTCTGGGACAACATTAAACGCACCAACATTGGAATTATAGGGGTCCCAGAAGAAGAAGAGAAAAAGAAAGGGACTGAGAAAATATCTGAAGAGATTATAGTTGAAAACTTCCCTAATGTGGGAAAAGAAATAGTCACTCAAGTCCAGGAAGCACAGAGAGTCCCATACAGGATAAATCCAAGGAGGAACACACCAAGACACATATTAATCAAACTATCAAAAATTAAATACAAAGGAAAAATATTAAAAGCAGCAAGGGAAAAACAACAAATAACATACAAAGGAATCTCCATAAGGTTAACAGCTGAACTTTCAGCAGAAACTCTGCAAGCCAGAAGGGAGTGGCAGGACATATTTAAAGTGATGAAAGGGAACAACCTACAACCAAGATTACTCAACCCAGCAAGGATCTCGTTCAGATTTGACAGAGAAATTAAAACGTTTACAGACACGCAAAAGCTAAGAGACTTCAGCACCACCAAACCAGCTTTACAACAAATGCTAAAGGAACTTCTCTAGGCAGGAAACACAAGAGAAGGAAAAGACCTACGATAACAAACCCAAAACAATTAAGAAAATGGGAATAGGAACATACATATCGATAACTACCTCAAATGTAAATGGATTAAGTGCTCCCACCAAAAGACATAGACCGGCTGAATGTCTACAAAAACAGGAACCGTATATATGCTGTCTACAAGAGACCCACTTCAGACCTAGGGACACATACAAACTGAAAGTGAGGGGATGGAAAAAGATATTCCATGCAAATGGAAATCAAAAGAAAGCTGGAGTAGCAATTCTCATATCAGACAAAATAGACTTTCAAATAAAGACTATTACAAGAGACAAAGAAGGACACTACATAATGACCAAGGGATTGATCCAAGAAGAAAATATAACAATTGTAAATATTTAAGCATACAGTATAGCAGCACCCCAATACATAAGGCAAATGCTAACAGGCATAAAAGGGGAAATCAACAGTAACACATTCATAGTAGGGGACTTTAACACCCCACTTTCACCAATGGGCAGATCATCCCAAATGAAATTAAATAAGGAAACACAAGCTTTAAATGATACATTAGACAAGACAGGTTTAATTGATATTTATAGGACCTTCCATCCAAAACCAACAGAATACACTTTCTTCTCAAGTGCTCATGGAACATTCTCCAGGATAGATCCTACCTTGGGTCACAAATCAAGCCTTGGTAAATTTAAGAAAATTGAAATCGTATAAGTACCTTTTCCAACCACAACGCTATGAGACTAGATATCAGTTACAGGAAAAACTCTGTAAAAAATACAAATACATGGAGGCTAAACAATACACTACTAAATAACCAAGAGATCACTGAAGAAATCAAAGAGGAAATCAAAAAATACCTAGAGACAAATGACAATGAAAACACGATGACCCAAAACCTATGGGACACAGCAAAAACAGTTCTAAGAGGGAAGTTTATAGCAATACAATCCTACCTCAAGAAACAAGAAACATCTCAAATAAACAACCTAACCTTACACCAAAAGTAATTAGAGAAAGAAGAACAAAAAAACCCCAAAGTTAGCAGAAGGAAAGAAATCATAAAGATCAGATCAGAAATAAATGAAAAAGAAATGAAGGAAACAATAGCAAAGATCAATAAAACTAAAAGTTGGTTATTTGAGAAGATAAACAAAATTGATAAACCATTAGCCAGACTCATCAAGAAAAAAAGGGAGAAGACTCAAACCAACAGAATAAGAAATGAAAAAGAAGAAGTAACAACTGACACTGCAGAAATACAAAGGATCATGAGAGATTACTACAAGCAACTACATGCAAATAAAACGGACAACCTGGAAGAAATGGGCAAATGCTTAGAAAAGCACAACCTTCCGAGACTGAACCAGGAAGAAGTAGAAAATATAAACAGACCAATCACAAGTACTGAATTTGAGACTGTGATTAAAAATCTTCCAACAAACAGAAGCCCAGGACCAGATGGCTTCACAGGTGAATTCTATCAAACATTTAGAGAAGAGCTAACACCTATCCTTCTCAAACTCTTCCAAAATATAACAGAGGGAGGAACACTCCCAAACTCATTCTATGAGGCCACCATCACCCTGATACCAAAACCAGACAAGGATGTCACAAAGAAAGAAAACTACAGGCCAATATCACTGATGAACATAGATGCAAAAATCCTCAACAAAATACTAGCAAACAGAATCCAACAGCACATTAAAAGGATCATACACCATGATCAAGTGTGGTTTATCCCAGGAATGAAAGGATTCTTCAATATACGCAAATCAATCAATGTGATAAACCATGTTAACATATTGAAGGAGAAAAACCACATGATCGTCTCAGTAGATGCAGAAAAAGCTTTTGACAAAATTCAACACCTATTTATGATAAAAAATCCTCAAGAAAGTAGGCATAGAGGAACTTACCTCAACACAATAAAGGCCATATATGACAAACCCACAGCCAACATCGTTCTCAATGGTGAAAAACTGAAACCATTTCCTCTAAGATCAGAAACAAGATAAGGTTGTCCACTTTCACCACTATTATTCAATATAGTTTTGGAAGTTTTAGCCACAGCAATCAGAGAATAAAAATATATAAAAGGAATCCAAATTGAATAAGAAGAAGTAAGACTGTCACTGTTTGCAGATGACATGATACTATTCATAGAGAATCCTAAAGATGCTACCAGAAAACTACTAGAGTTAATCAATGAATTTGGTAAGCAGCAGGATACAAAATTAATGCACAGAAATCTCTTGCATTCCTATACAATAATGATGAAAAATCTGAAAGGGAAATTAAAGAAACACTCCCATTTACCATTGCAACAAAAAGAATAAAATACCTAGGAATAAACCTACCTAAGGAGACAAAAGACATGTATGCAGAAAACTATAAGACACTGATGAAAGAAATTAAAAATGATACAAACAGTTGGAGAGATATACCATGTTCTTGGATTGGAAGAATCAACATTGCGAAAATGACTATACTACTCAAAGCAATCTACAGATTCAATGCAATCCCCCTCAAACTACCAATGGCATTTTTCACAGAACTATAACAAAATATTTCACAATTTGCATGGAAACACACGAGACCCCGAATAGCCAAAGCTATCTTGAGAAAGAAAAACATAGCTGGAGGAATCAGGCTCCCAGACTTCAGACTATACTACAAAGCTACAGTAATCAAGACAGTATGGTACTAGCACAAAAACAGAAAGATAGGTCAATGGAACAGGATAGAAAGCCCAGAAATAAACCCATGCAGATGGTCACCTTATCTTTGATAAAGGAGGCAAGAATATACAATGGAGGAAAGACAACCTCTTCAATAAGTGGTGCTGGGAAAACTGGACAGGTACATGTGAAAGAATGAAATTAGAACACTCCCTAACACCATATAGAAAAATAAACTCAAAATGGATTAAAGACCTAAATGTAAGGCCAGACACTATAAAATTCTTAGAGGAAGACATAGGCAGAACCTCTATGACCTAAATCACAGCAAGATCCTTTTTGACTCACCTCCTAGAGAAGTGGAAATAAAAACAAAAATAAACAAATGGGACCTAATGAAAGTTAAAAGCTTTTGCACAGCAAAGGAAACCATAAACAAGGTGAAAAGACAACCCTCAGAATGGGAGAAAGTATTTGCAAATGAAGCAACTGACAAAGCATTAATCTCCAAAATTTACAAGCAGCTCATGCAACTCAATATTAAAAAAGCAAACAACCCAATCCAAAAATGGGCGGAAGACCTAGATAGATATTTGTCCAAAGAAGATATACAGATTGCCAACAAACACATGAAAGGATGCTCAACATCACTAATCATCAGAGAAATGCAAATCAAAACTACAATGAGGTATCACCTCACACCAGTCCAATGGCCACCATCAAAAAATCTACAAACAGTAAATGCTGGAGAGGGTGTGGAGAAAAGGGAACCCTCTTGCACTGTTGTTGGGAATGTAAATTCATACAGCCACTATAGAGAAGAATATGGAGGTTCCTTAAAAAACTAAAAATAGAACTACCATACGACCCAGCAAGCCCACTACTGGGCATATACTCTGAGAAAACCATAATTGAAAAAGAGTCATGTACCACAATGTTCATTGCAGCTCTGTTTACAATAGCCAGGACATGGAAGCAACCTAAGTGTCCTACGACAGATGAATGGATAAAGATGTGGCACATATATACAATGGAATATTACTCAGCCATAAAAAGAAATGAAATTGAGTTATTTGTAGCAAAGTGGATGGACCTAGAGTCTGTCATACAGAGTGAAATAAGAAAGAGAAAAACAAATACCGTATGCTAATATATATATAGGATCTAAAAAAAAAAGAAAATGGTTCTGAAGAAACTAGGGGCAGGGCAGGAATAAAGATGCAGATGTAGGGAATGGACTTGAGGACACGGGGAGGGGGAAGGGTAAGCTGGGGTGAAGTGAGAGAGTGGCATGGACATATATACACTACCAAATGTACAATAGACAGGTAGTGGGAAGCATCTGCATAGCACAGGGAGATCAGCTCGGTGCTTTGTGACCATCTAGAGGGGTGGGATAGGGAGGGTGGGAGGGAGACACAAGAGGGAGGGGATATGGGGATATATGTATACGTATAGCTGTTTCACTTTGTTATAAAGCAGAAACTAACACACCATTGTAAAGCAATTATACTCCAATAAAGATGTTAAAAAAACCCACGAATGCTTTAAGGAACAAAGATGTATGAGGTAAAAAACCGCAAAAAACTAACCCCTCCCCACCACTTTTCCTGCACCTCCCTTATGGGCACAGGTCACGGCGGTGACAAAGGGCACAGGGCTGGTACGTGGCTTGGGATCCCGTGATCTCAGTCACCACTGGGTCAGTTTCATCTGAAAAATTTTAAAGCCTCCCACGCAGTCCACCAGGGGTGGAAGGGGTAGAGGGGTGGAATATGGGAAGCTTGAATGAAACGGTTTACAGACCCGGTGCTTTGAAAGTAGGAGAGTTCGGACAAAGTAAGAGGCCCTCCAAACTGCACTGTAGCTTTTGCTTTTATCTTGATTCCACCTCGGGGAAGGGAGCAGGCAAGAAGTCACGGCTGATTAATATTTGATTTCCTCGCCCTGCCCTGGTACACCCTAAAGGGAAGGAAATGTCTGAGAGGCCAGAGTCGAGGGCAAGGGCCCCAGCATACAGCTTCGGAAACAAGTGGCCAGTGCCCTGACTTCCTTAGCCTCCTCCCTGCTCTGTACTTCTCCCCCTTAACTGACATGATGGTTAGAACCGGAAGGAAACGTCCCTGTGCTCAGGTCTAGAGATGCGGAAGCGCTTGGGCAAAGTCCTAGGGGTGTAAGATGGTATCCCTGGGACGATGGAAGAGGGCTGTTGAGTGGGCTGGGGGGTCCCGCTAACCTCCTACAGAACAACTCTGACCTAGCTCGTTTTGGGGTATTGGAGGCCCACACACATTGCATTTGCAAGGAGAGTTTCTAGTGCGAAGAAAGGATGGAAAACAATGATGAAGTCTTGATTCTAAATGGTGACCGATGCTGGGTAACGGTTATGAGCTTACTTGCTACCTGTATGTCTTCTTCAGTGAGGAGACTGTTCACGTCTTTTGCACATATTTAAGTTTAGGCATTTGTTTTCTTCCTATTGATTTCTGAATGTTCTTTATATATTCTGATACAAGTCCTCCTTCGTCCCCCACTTAGAACTGAGCGGCCCTTCCTTGTTCTCCCACCACGTTCTGTTAAACTTCATTCACGTCCAGATCCAACTCCTGAAATGGACAGCTACTGACAAGCTGGTCCCTCTTCTGCCAGGGGGGCTCCCTGAAGGAGAAAGATGATGACTTTTACCTTTTTTTGTGCCCTCTTCAAAAGATGATCAATATATGAAGCCAACGCTCCGGAGTTTATATGCTTGAAATGAACGTCCTCTCTTGCAAATGGTCCCCGTGACTCTCTTCAATGCCTCTCTAGGAGCTGTTAACAGAGCTCAGGGCACGTGAAAGTCTCCTCAATCGTAAAAGAATCTCTGAGTGTGGAGTTGATTTCAACACCTCAAAAAAGAGAAGGTAGATAGCTTCTCTGACAAGGATGGTGCATACCTCTGAAGAATGGGTTTCTTGAGAGGGTCGCCAATGCTCCTGCAGGCAATGCTGAGACAAGGGTTGGTGGCTGTCTTCCACATAACCCTCCGTCCTGATGTCCACTGTTCAAATGAGGGAGCTGGAGGACCTAACGCCCAGAGCCAGAAGCTTGCAGAACCAGGATGACTGGCCCCACCTCTCTGTCACCTCCCTGGCTTGGAACGTCTATCCTTAAGATGCAAGGCGGGACTGCTCTGGTGGCAGTGGTTAAGAATCCGCCTGCCGATGCAGGGGACACGGGTTCGAGCCCTGGTCCGGGAAGATCCCACATGCCGTGGAGCAACTAAGCCCGTGTGCCACAACAACTGAGCCTGCTCTCTAGAGCCACGAGCCACAACTACTGAGCCCACGTGCCACAACTACTGAAGCCCATGCGCCTAGAACCCGTGCTCCGCAACAAGAGAAGCCTCCGCAATGAGAAGCCCGCGCGCCGCAACTAAGAGTAGCCCCCGCTCGCCACATTTAGAGAAAGCCCGCGCGCAGCAACGAAGACGCAACAACGAAGACCCAATGCAGCCAAAAATTAAAAAAAAAAAATTAAAAAAAGAAAAAAAGAGGCAAGGCGAACACTTATTTTTAGACTTTAGAATCCAGTTAGGTTTATTTATTTATTTATATATTTATTATGTTTTTGGCCATGCTGTGTGGCTTGTGGGGTCTTAGTTCCCCGACCAGGGGTCGAACCTGAGCTCTTGGCAGTGAAAGCTTAGGACTTGCTCTGCTTGGTTAGCCGCTGGACCACCAGGGAGTTCTCTGGGTTAGGTTTAGGTGCTCCAGCGCTCACTGGAGACGTCAAGGGGAGCGTGTCCCTGCATGGATGGTGTTCATTGTGCTGAGGAGTAAGTACAAATGACCACGCCAGCAGCTGAAAGTCAGGGGTCTTTTTCTGAGCCCTTGGGTTTTTCATGTGCCATAAAATTGCATTATGATGAAAAAATCCCAAAATAAAGCAAAATACTTACATGAAAGTACAAAATACAAAACTTACTGATGCAAGTTTATACGCTGTTTACTACACTCCGGCTGTGGCCTAAGGGCTGAAGGGCTCTATCTGTTTGGAGGTGGCCGGGGTCATCGGAACTCAGCCCTTCTACCTAACCCGACCCTCTTTTGACCGGGGTAGACTGCCATTTCTGGACTCACTCGGAGCGTGAATCCCTTCGTTGTCTTGGAAGGTGGGGTCCCATCTACTTATAAGAATGAGGGGCGGCCCTAATATCCCAGTATGTAGGGTGTGACTGGCCACAGCCTTGTAGGACCACATGGGCCAACCTGGCTGTAGCCAGGATCTCCTCACTGAGGCCTCACACAGCCAGCACATACACCAGATCCCGAGCCAATTTCAGCCACTTCCTTGGAGCTCGGGATATCAATTCCCACAACCCTTCACCTTGCTCCCTGAGAGCTTTGCTTAACGCTTCAGAAAACTTCTGCTGGCCTGAAACACCTCCCCCGGCACAATCACTCTAATTAGTGTAGTGGATGCCCCAGGAGCACCGTTTTCCAGGCCTCAAAGAAACCCTGGTCTGTTCTGTAAATTTCCATGCGGGTCCCCAGGACTGTGTGAGTCACGGTGCTGGTTCCACCGGGTTCTTTATCAGAAGTGCAGGACTTCCCGCTTGGGGCAGCTGTCCCCTGTCTGAGATGAGTGAGAAGTAGGCACTACCTCCACCCGCTGTGATCACCAAGGAGGGAAAGGATTGCCCCCTGCTTCCCATAATGCCCAGACCCAAGCCAACAGCGTAAACGGAGCTTTCTCCACGCCCTCCAGCCCCTGTGCACATCTCTGCCCCCTATCCATCCTCCCACTTGTCTATCCAATAAGTACGGTCCAAGCGTCCACTGCGTGCCAGGCCGAGCCTCTGCTGGGGATGAGGTGGCCTTCCCGTGGATATTCGGCAGAGGAGCACTCCGGACAGAGGGAAGAGGAGGTACCCAGACCCTGCCATGGGATGAGCTCGGCCTGTTCAAGGAGCACAGGAAGGATGCTGTGACCGGACGAAGTGGACTTTGGCCAGGGGCCCCGTTCTGTAGTGAAGGCTTCCAATCTGAGAAACAGCCCCTTTCCATGGGGCCATCACTGATAAATACGTGTTCTGCAGTATTTGTGGGGCACTGGGTCCCCTTCCTTCTTATTAGAGCAGTGCTTCTTCATCAGGGCCAGCTTCGCTCCCTTTGGGACACGTGGCAACGTCTGGAGACAACCATGTGTGTGCGCATGTGCACGCCTGGCATCTAGTTGGGAGAGGCCAGGGTTCCTGCTAGACATCCTGCAACACACGGGACAGTCCTCACAACTCTGATCCCAAATGTCCACGGTGCTGAGGTTGGGAACCCTTGTTTTGGGTCTCAGCAGCCTACGACTGGCAGTCACGGGTCCCCTGCGGTGGAGAGGGCGTGGGGTGGAGGTGGGGGACATGGGGCAGAGCTGCCTCTGCTTCTGCAAAATCCTTTCCTCAAGGGGAGTGCTGTGCGTCACTCACAGGTGAGACCCACCCCGCGGTGGAGGGGACAGAGCAGCCACTACCCGGGTCCTCCCGGAGCTTAGCAAACACCCGCCAACCTCAGTGAGCTCTGCTCCGGGGATGGTGCTTTCATTTTCCCGACATGTGTAACCAAAGCTACGTGATTCGCGCACACTGACCCGTGTCACCACACGGTAGTACTGAGCCACGGGCAGGCAGATTCGTGCCTCAGCCTTCCCTCTGCCTGGATGGCTTTTCATCGTTGCAATCTCAGGGGACACTGGCCTTCCACCACTCAGTCCCATCCTCCCCAGACCCTTTTCTCTAGGTCTTGGACCCACCTTGCTCTCCTCGATTAAAAAACATCTGCCCTGTGTCACAGCCCCTCGGGATACCAGAAGCGAGGCCTAGAGCCCTCTGAGCTGAGGTGAGCTGAGGTGTGTGTGTGTGACAGGCGTGGCTTGGTACCAACGCTGGACGGAGGAGGCACAAGACACGGAGCGCGAGACTGAGAGGGGCTTGGGGGAGGGAGAGGACGGGGATGCCTGGGGAGGCCAGGCATTCCCTCACTCACCCCTGGGCTCTGGCCGCCTCACCTAAAGGCTGTGGAAGCTGCAACCCGCCTGGCTGCGCCAGCCCATCAGCGCTCAGCTGCGAGGCTCATTTGCTTACCGCAGGAAACGAGCTGCATCAACCGAGTGAGGCTGGTGTTCGCGCCACGCCACCCTGCTCTCAGCGCTGACTCCTGTCTCATCAGCCTCTTCACGGGTCATTCGCCAGCCACCCTCAGCTCAGCTCCGCCCACTGGATCTCGGGGCGGGGGCGGGTGTCTGTGACTTCCTTTCTCTCCAGCTCAGCAAGGGTTCTGCACCTTTCAGGCTCTGGCGCTGTAGCTCACCAAGTATCGGGGGGTCTTCGTCCTCCCCCCGAGAAGAGCTCACTTCATCTTTGCGCAAGAAGGATCACATGCTAACCGTGGCAAAAGAAGGCCTGGCATTGTTCTGACGTTACTGCAGATATGAGATTAAGGAAAAGAAGTCAGTTCCTTTGGCCTGGGGTAGGGCCTGAACGTTTGGAATTTTAAAACTTTCCCAGGCAATTTTAATGTGCGGCCAGGGTTGAGATGAATGAGATGATCCGTGACGTGTCCCCAGCTCTTAACAAGCGTACATGTATATTTTCGCACATGAATCTCTAGCCAGCGATTTTTTCCCTGCCAGAGGGAGCTGGGTGCCCACCGGCATCTTCTCATCCATCTCGCTGCTCATCCCCTCAGCCGCTGCACGCCCCTTAACTTTCCCGCGCCTGTTTCCTCATCTGTGAAGTGGGAATGGGGACACAGCCTGCTTCGCTCGGCGTCCTAGGTTAAGCCGCCCTAACTCCCCAGTTCTTAAGTGCCCCCCTACTCATCGTCGTCTGACCTAGACTAGTTTGCTAAAGTGTTTGAAAATAGCATCTCTTTTCTGAAAGGCGGGGGGAGGGACTTCTTTCTGGAGGCCTCTGGGGTTTAGGAAGTGCTGGACCGCGGGGCTTCTCCCCGCACGGAGAGCGTTTTCGAAGTTAACTTTGGGATCGTCCCCAGGGAGGGCAGGACGGTAAACGCAAAGCCCCGGCCTGAGGGGCATCGGAGCAAACTCCACCGTCGTGAACGTCTGGTGCTCCGTGAAAGATGTTCTTCCCCTGGGGGCGACCAAAGAGGAACGAGTCAGAGCGTGCCTGCCGCCTCCCCTGGCGCTCGGCGCGGGGGTACCGCCACTTACCGGAGCCCCGCGCGGGGCGCTGGCGGGGACTCGGGGGGGAGGAGGAGAGGGAGGGGGAGGGCGGCCCCCCCCCCCCAGCAGCAGCCGCAGCAGCAGCGCCCTGCGTCCCCGCCCCTCCCCCCCCCGCCTCCTCACCTATCAGATTTCCCGTGCGCACGGCGCGCCGCTCCTCCCACCTCCTAAATGCCTAGCGGAGGGGACAGCCGCGCTGGGCCTCGACCCGCTGCTCCGCGGACGGCCGCAATGCGGCTCTGAGCTCCCGCGGCTGCACCGGCTCCGCGCGGGGAGTGCTGGGCGCACGGTGAGGGCCGGCAGGGCCGAGCGAGCGCGCGGGGAGCGCGGGCGGGGCCGGGGCAGCTGGGGGCGGCGGCCGGGGCCGGGCGGATTTCCCCTCCAGCGCACTTCCGAGGAGCGCCTACGGCGGGCTTGGGTTTGACCTCTTTCTTTCTTCTTTGCACATTAAGGCAGTGGTTACAGACTAGATGTGATCCAAGTTGGTCCAACAATGTATTCATTTAAAAAATTTACCTTTGTTGTGGAGAGCGTTTATGTTCTAACCGCTTAGCAAATTTCAGCTATCCGATACAGTGTCACCAGCTATAGACACCTTGCTGTGCAGTAGATCCTCAGGAGCTCTATTTCCCTCACGCTCTAGCGCCTGGCAACCACTCTTTTACTCTCTATGATTTCCACTGAAAAAAAAAATTTAAGCTTCCCGTGTAAGCGATACCATGCAGCATTTGCAGCATTTGTCTTTCTCCCTATGGGTTACTTCACTTAGCATAATGCCCTTCAGGGTTATCCATGTTGTTACAAAGGGCAGGATTTGTTCTTTTTTAAGGCTGAAAACATTCCATTCCATCATTCCTATGTGTGTATCACATTTTCTTTTCGTTTTTGAAAATTTTTTTTTTTGATGTGGACCATTTTTAAAGTCTTTATTGAATTTGTTATAATACTGCTTCTGTTTTATGTTTTGGTTTTTTGGCCACGAGGCATGTGAGATATTAGCTCCCACACTATGGATGGAACCTGCACACCCTGCACTGGAAGGCAAAGTCTTAACCACTGGACCGCCAGGGAAGTCCCCCCACGTTTTCTTTATCTGTTCATCTGTCCACACTTAGGTTGTGTTTGTACCTTGGCTATTGTGAATAATGCCGCAGGGAGCATGGGACTAGACAGCTCTCTGAGATGATGTTTTTATTTCCTTTAGGTTTTATACTCAGAGATGGGATTGCTGGCTCCTGTGGTAGTTCTGATTTCTTGAGGAACCTACATACTCTTTTCCATAGTGGCTGCACCTATATATATTCCCATGAACAGGGCACAGGGGCTCATTTTCCTCCACATCCTTGCCAGCATTTGTTATCTCTTGTTCTGTTGATAATAGACAACCTAACAGGTGTGAGGTGATATCTCACTGTGGTTTTGATTCGCATTTCCCTGATGAGTCCCTGATGATTACTGACGTTGAGCATGTTTTCACATACCTGTTGGCCATATGTCTTCTTTGGAAAAAATGTTCACATCTTTTGCCCATTGGATGATTTGTTTATTTCTTTCTTTTTTTTTTTTTTGCGGTTCGCGGGCCTCTCACTGCCGTGGCCTCTCCCGTTGCGGAGCACAGGCTCCGGACGCGCAGGCTCAGCGGCCATGGCTCACGGGCCCAGCCGCTCCGCGGCATGTGGGATCTTCCCAGACCGGGGCACGAACCCGTGTCCCCTGCATCGGCAGATGGACTCCCAACCACTGCGCCACCAGGGAAGCCCTGATTTGTTTATTTCTTGCTGTTGATAACAATATATTTCTGAAGGGTTATCCCTACTCACATCACACACCCAGGAAGTTGGGTTATTGGGTGGACACAGTGCAAACAGAAGATTAGGGAATTAACATTGGATAGAAATGTCTCACAGTTAAAATGAATAACTGATCTAAAAAAAAAAAAATGTCAGCTCCTTAGCAGTCTGCACAGACAGCTCCTGCAGAGCGTGGGCGTTGTGCAGGGACTGACAGACAATATGATGAAAAGACATCTTTTCACCAAGTGCTAGTAGGGTTTTGACTTTGTGGAAGAGATGAGAAAGGGAGTCTCTTTAGATCATTTCTAAGTGCGGTGAGATTTTATAATCAACATTTTTGCAATATCTGTGCCAGTCGTGTGTGTGTGTGTGTGTGTGTGTGTGTGTGTGTGTGTGTATGTGTGGTAAATATTGCATCTAACTTAAAAAAGAAAAAATCCTGTTTCTGTTTCACTTTTTTGTTGGTTTCTTTAGGTTTCTGACCTGTTGGGGATAAATACAGCTTCCAAAACCCTTTCCAAATCAGTAGTAATCAGATATTGTGAAGTTATTTTTCACTCTTCCTTTGTATTAGCATGACAAACTTAAAAAAAAAATCTTTGTTATGTTTTTACCCTTTGTAAATATTAATATCACCTCCCATCCCCTTGTCTCCCTCATTTACTATTTCTGCCCCCGCTTCTTGAAATGGAGGAGTAGAATTTAAGGAAGATAGAGATCTGGGGAGTGTCATATTCCAGCGAGCGCTGGGGGGTGGGACATGGCAGCTGTGTGGAGTGTCTTATAGACAGGAAATCCCTAGAACCACATTTGTGGCTAAGTGCACGCTGATTCTGCCCATCCTTACATGTACTAAAATATTTCAGTTAAGTTGTCTAGTCTGGCAGATGGCCATCTTTTATGGTGTTTCCTCTGAAACAGCTACAAGTAATAGGCAAATTGTTTCAAAGAGAGAGCATTTAATATCTTCCTTTTGGTGAAGTAAGTCAGACAAAGACAAATACCGTATGATCTCACTAATATGTGGAATCTAAAACAAAACCAAACAAAAAACTGAGCTCATAGAGATCAGATTGGTGGTTGCCGGAGGCCGGGGGTGGGGAATTGAGGGGTGGAGGTGGGGTGGGCGATAGGCAAAGTGGGTCAAGGGGCTTAAAATGTACAGAGTCCAGTTAGAAGAGAAATAAGTTCTTATTACAAGAGAAACAAGTTTTTTTTTAACATAGTAAAAAAAACACCCTATCTATCTGTCTGTCTACGTATGTCTTCCTTTTAAGGAATGGTTGCACATCTATTAAGACCTGTTTTCTCTGTCCTTTCATGTTTTCTTTCTCTTTTCAAGTCAGTTCATCTTATATAGTTCCTTTGTTAGGTAAACTTAAAAAATAATTAAGCTCTGATATGTGCAGAGAGGATTTCAATATGAGGTCCACTGACATTTAACTCCTGCATATGCAACTCGGAGTGTAAAGATATTTCACTAAGTTGTCACCTCAAAAAATTGACAAGGACAGTGCTGTCTTTGTGAAGATTCTTCCAGACACTGGCACCCTTTCTTCTGTATGATTTCTAAGTAGGTGCTTTGAATAAACCAGGACCACGATTAATGTCTGTTTTTATGAGAGGCTACATGCCTGGACAGGCTTCCTTGTGTGGGTGGCAAAGTTCATCCTTTCATCAGGGCACCAGCGCGCAGCCCTCCTTCCTCCGTCCTGCCTGCCCAGCTTCAGGCAGAAGACAAGCGCAGCCTCAGGTCAGTTCAGACCAATTCTGGAAGGGGTCAGGGTCTCCATTGCCTCCTGCCTGGACATGGACTTGGACTTGGGCTCCGAGCCAGGCACTGGTGTCCCAGGGGAGTCCTTTGCCTTCTCAGGATGCTTGTCTATTTGACCCAGCCTCTGATCACATTTTTACTTGATTCTCTGCCAGAACTAGATCCTCGTCCTGGGTCCTGGTTCCAATGGCCGAGAAACGCGGCTTGGCCCTGGTGCTGTTGACCTCCTCTGCTGTACCTCCCCACCCCCAGGAAAGCCCCTCGAATGGATAGGGGCTACTTCCAGCCCTCCTAATTCCAGACTTTTCTCCTTTGCCCTTGGCCTGAGGGCCAGGCTCCTTTGAGTTTTTTGTGGCTGGTCTCCTGTGGGTTTTGGCAAGACTTTTCTTTGTTTACGAAGGGAGTGAACCTGTGTCTGAAGCGACAAGGTGAAGTGGGGGGGGGGGCGAGTGATTTGTAGAGATTTTGACAATGAACGTGGCCTTCCTTGCAAACCAGAATTATGGGATATGGATATGGTGGAATGAGACTCATTTGAAAGAACACATCAACCAGAATTTTTATATCTAACTTTGAATGTTTTCCCATAGCCTCAATAGAAGAAAAAGAGCCAGAAGTTGTGTGAGACCAAGTTGGGTAAAGGAAGTAGCTGGCCATCTATTCATGCATTCATGGAGGGATGAAGAGTTTGGATGCTGGACCCAAATGCCTGGGTTCATATGCCAGCTCTGTCAGGTACTTGTTCTGTGACCTTGGGCAAGTTACTTAATTTCTCTCTGCATCAGTTTCCTCAATTGAAATCAGAGGTCATAATGGTATTTATTTCATTGGGGGGTGGTTATGAGATTAGATGGTTCCATATCTATAGAGTTTTACAACAGTGCCATTATGTAATATGTACCATAGGACTTATAGCTATTACTATTATTTGCCTTTTATGTGCCACGCACTTAAAACCATGTTGTATAAAATTGTTTCGTGGGCTTCCCTGGTGGCGCAGTGTTTGAGAGTCCGCCTGCCAATGCAGAGGACACGGGTTCGTGCCCCGGTCCGGGAAGATCCCACATGCCACGGAGCGGCTGGGCCCGTGAGCCATGGCCGCTAAGCCTGCGCATCTGGAGCCTGTGCTCTGCAACGGGAGAGGCCACAACAGTGAGAGGCCTGTGTACCGCAAAAAAAAAAAAAAAAAAATTGCTTTGGATCAAGAATGAAAATGAAGTAACAAAACTGGTTTTCTTTTATTGAATTAAAAAAAAAACACCTTGGTTTTAAAAGCAATTGCACCCAAAATGTGCCCAGACTATTTTGAGCAACAGCAGAATTGTTGGAATAAAATGACTAATGTTAGGGCCACAGTATTTAATTTGATGTCTCAGTTTTGGTTCCTACGCCTTATATTTAACTTCTGACTCTGTAATTATTTGAAGCCATTCCTGGGCATTACTATGTAAGTTTTCAGCTTTGTCTATGCCGTTTCTTACCATTTCTAATTTATTGATTAGTTTTAAAGATTAGTTGTAAAGTTTCCCCACCTTGTTCTTTTAAGCCACTTTTCTAGATCTTATAGCTATGGGGAGAAATGGAATCATATTTATGATATTGCATCTTTCTACCTATGAACATCGTATGTCTATACATAGTTTATGTCCTTTTGTTATATTTGTTATTTATTATATTGCTATCTGTTGCATTGTTCATTGAATGTTCCTTAATAACATTTTAAAATATAGCAGTCTTGCACATCTGTAGTTAGATTTAGTCCTTGATACCTTTCTTCTAGTTTTTGATGCCCTTGTGAACGAGATTTTTGTTCATTTTTGTGCTGCTTTAAAAAGTATTCATTTTGAAACAATTCTAGACTTACAGAAATGTTGCAAAGATTGTACAGAGAGTGCCTGTAAACCTTTCACTCAGCTTCCCCTTTACATGGTTATGTAAGATGTTAACACTAATAGTTCAGTTATTGAGATCAGAAAATTAACATTGACACAGTACTCTTAATTAATCTTCAGACCTTATTTGAATTTTGCCCTTTTTCTTGCTGATGTCATTTTTCTGGTCCAGGATCCCACCAAAAGCCCCATTTTGCATTTGGTTGTTATGTCGCCTTATCACCTTCAATCTGTAGTAGTTCCTCAGTCTTTCTTTGTCTTTTACAAACTTGATATTTTGGAAGAGTCCAGGGCAGTTATCTTGTAGAATGTTCCTCAGTTTGGATTTGCCTGACATTTTCTTAGGACTAGATTGAAGTTATGCATTTTTGACAATAGTAACCCCGATGTTTGATAAATTGGATATGTTTTCTTATTGGTTATAATGGTTTATATGTAGATTCTCTAGAATATTTTATATAGAAAATTGTATTAGATATTTTGGTTATCTGTGTTTTCCTAGCATGTGAGAGGGTTTTACTTCTCTAAACTTTTGAAGTTAGGCACAGTCACATGACTTTTTTTGGTCAGTGAAATGGGAGCTGAAGTGGTGAATGCTAAGAGATTTAATTGCAGCTGCTTGATTTTCCAGCTCTCTATTCTCTGCTTGTGTAAGCACATATTGATATGAACATGTCATAAGAAAAATAGCATAAAATGATAAATCAACATATGAAGGATAGCTGCCTTCAAAAGTAGCCTGGATCAGCAATGGACTTTGCTTATGTGAAAATAAATGTTTACAGTATTTAGATCTGAGATTTTGGCGTTGTTTGTTAATGTGGCATAATCTAGACTATTTGGTTTGATACAGTATTTTCTGTAAATAAGAATAGCATAGTTTCATTTCTTCCAGTTCTTATATCTCATTTCTTTTTCTGGTCTTATTGCATTGGCTGGGACCTTGAGTACAATGTTTGATAAAAGCAGTGATAATTGACATTCTTGTCTTGATCTTGACATTGAAGGGAAGTCTCTTAATTTTCACTATTAAGTATGATGTTTATGATTGGGGTTTGATGAATACCCTTCTCTATCATGAATTAGTGCTGAATTTTATTGATTCCGTTCTTTTGGTTGCATCCCTAGAGATAATCATGTATTTTTTTCCTTCATTTAATTTACTGATATAGTATATTAATAGAAACCTGATATATTATTTAGGAACTTTACCATTTATGTCTGAAGGAGATATTGTTCATAATTTTCTTTTCTTTTACTTTTGCTCTCTGAAGTTGAAATTTTTATTTCTGTTTCTCTAAAACAGCTTGTATAAAAGAAAGATTTTTATCAGTATTTTGTTCCTTTAAATTTTGTACGTTTAAATCTAAATCTTTTTGAATTGTTGTCTTTTAGGGTGGGGTAAGGTACAATATCTTTAATTACTGTTTGTTTATTCAGGTTCTATTTCTTCTTCAGTGAACCTTGTTATTTGTGATTTTTTTACAATATGATTTCATCTAAGTTGAAATTTATTGCATAAAGGTTGTTCATAATATTCCATTATGATTTAAAATGTTTATTTCTTTATGGTTATGGACCTTTTTAATTTTTAATATGATTCATTTGTGCCTCTTTTCTGGTTAAATCTTGCTAGAACTTTATTTTATTGGTGTTTCTAATAAACAGTTTTTGAATATGTAGGTATCTCCTCTGTTTTATTCTCTATTTCATTCATTGCTACTCATATCATTTCCCCATCGTTTTTGCCTTTTTAATGTTTATTGTCTTTTCACTAGCTTCTTGAATTACATGTGTAACTTATTTTAAATCCTTCTTTTTCTATCTGTAAATTTATTCTTAAGTGATTTTTAGTTGCATTCCAGAGGTTTCAATATGTTGTTCTTTCATTGTTATTTGGTTTAAAATATCCGTTGTGAATTCCTCTTTAAGCCATAAATTATTATTATTATTTTGATTTATTTGATTATTTATTTATTTTTGGCCATGTTGGGTCTTAGTTGTGGCACACGGGCTCTTTGTTTTAGTGCGCGGGCTTCTCGCTAGTTGTGGCGTACAGGTTTTCTCTCTCTAGTTGTGGTGCACAGGCTCCAGGGCACGTGGGCTCTGTAGTTTGTGGCACACAGGCTCTCTGGTTGAGGCATGCAATCTCAGTAGTTGTGGCATGTGGGCTTAGTTGCCCCGTGGCATGTGGGATCTTAGTTCCCTGACCAGGGATCGAACCCACATCCCCTGCATTGGAAGGCGAATTCTTTACCACTGGACCACCAGGGAAGTCCCAGCCATAAATTATTTCATATATAAATTTAAAAGTTTCAAAACATACGTTTTTCTCCATTATGTTTTTATGTTGTTTTTTTTTTTTTTTTTTTTGTGGTATGCGGGCCTCTCACTGTTGTGGCCTCTCCTGTTGCGGAGCACAGGCTCTGGACGCACAGACTCAGCGGCCATGGCTCACGGGCCCAGCCGCTCCACGGCATGTGGGATCTTCCCGGACCGGGGCATGAACCCGTGTCCTCTGCATCGGCAGGCGGACTCTCAACCACTGTGCCACCAGGGAAGCCCCTATGTTGATTTTTAGATTCTAAAAATGGTACACGTGCAATTAAAAAAAGTGTTTATTCTTTATTTCTCTACATATATATTAAATGAAGTTCATTAGTTTTCTTTATTAAGTCACTATTATTACTGTTTTTTGGTTTGCTTGTCTTATACTTTCTGAGAGGAATGTGTACACATACAATTTATCCTTGTAATACTTGGATATACTGTATCCAAGTACACAATTTATACTTGTAATACTGTCTTTTTTTGTGTTGTATGTTTTGAGGCTGTGTTGTGAAAGGCTTCCAGGTATATCAAGGATCTGTATTATAAGATTAAATGGTGAACTGCTGTGTTGAGTTGCTACTTTTGGCTTGAATCCTCCTTTGTCTCAAATAGCTGCACTAGGGATCTCCCCCAGCCCACCTCACTGCTTAGTACTGCAGGTATCCGTCCCACCTATTTTTGTACCTTTACTTCGGGTGTGTTATTTGAACCTGCATATAGATGGACTTTTTCTCCCAATCTGATAAATTCTGTTTATAAATGAGTTTAATCCACTTATAATAAGTATGATTTCTGAGGTACTTGGATTGAATTCTATTTTCTCATGAGTGTTCTCTTTACCAAAGTGTTTTCTTTTTTTTTATAGATTAAAATAAAATCTTATTTTATTTTTGGCTGCGTTGGGTCTTTGTTGCTGCACATGGGCTTTCTCTAGTTGTGGCGAGTAGGTGCTATTCTTTGTTGCAGTGCACAGGCTTCTCATTGAGGTGGCTTCTCTTGTTGCGAACCATGGGCTCTAGGCATGTGGGCTTTAGTAGTTGCAGTGTGTGGGCTCAGTAGTTGCAGCACATGGGATCTAGGGCCCGCGGGCTTCAGTAGTTGTGGCGTGCGGGCTCAGTAGTAGCTGTGGCTTGCGAGCTCTAGAGCGCAGGCTCAGTACTTGTGGTGCACAGGCCTAGCTGCTCCGCAGCATGTGGGATCTTCCCAGACCAGGGATCCAACCCATGTCCCCTGTATTGGCAGGTGGACTCCCAGCCACTGTGCCACCAGGGAAGTCCCCATTTTTCTTTAGTTCTCTTTTCTTCATTTTTTGTCTCCTGTTGAATTGATAAAGTTTTCTATGTTTCTATATTAGCCCTTTGCTGATTTGCAAACTACAGACTGTATTTGCATTATTTTAGTGATTATCCTTAATTTTGAGTCATGCATTTTAACCATATATAACTTAAAGTTTTTCAGTATTTCTATCATTTTCCCTACCATGACAAGGACCTTAACACACTTTAATTATCAAACAATCTCTTTCCCTTATTTTTAAATTTATTTTTATTTTTTGCGGTGCGCAGGCCTCTCACTGTTGTGGCCTCTCCCGTTGCGGAGCACAGGCTCCCGACGCGCAGGCTCAGCGGCCATGGCTCACGGGCCTAGCCGCTCCGCGCCATGTGTGATCTTCCCAGACCGGGGCACGAACCTGTGTCCCCTGCATCGGCAGGTGAACTCTCAACCACTGTGCCACCGGGGAAGCCCTCTCTCCCTTATTTTGTAACTGTTTCTAGAGTTTGGTTTTAACTTTTTAAACATGAAATAGTAGTTCTTTATATGGACATAAATTAATTAAAATTAATTAATTTATTCACACAACTTAATTTATTAATCACAAATTTGGTCAATTTCTCTGCCATTGTTGTGTCCCATATCCCGGGATGTAGGTCTGGGTTTGGACATCTTGCTGAAGTGCATCCATTAATAATTGTTTTAGTGATACTACATGGGTGGTAAACTTTCATACTATTTGTGTGCTTGAAAATGTCTTAATTATGGCTTTACATTTGCATGTTAGTTTAACTGGGTATAACATTTTAGATTGGCAATAATTTCCTTCCAGCATTTTGAAGATAACACTCCATTATCTTCCGTCATGAGAAATTTCTGTCAGTCTAGTTGTGTGGCTTTTGTGGACAATTTGCCTTTCTTTCTGATAGCTTTTGAGACTTTCTCCTTATCCTCCATGTTCCACAGTGCCCCCATGATGTGTTGAGGTGTGGATTTATCTTTATTTATCATGCTGGGTACTTACGGTGCTGGTGCCGTTTTGATTTCAGAACTCATATCTTCATTCTGAAAAAGTTTCAGCTGGTATTTCTTCTGATATTTCTTCTCTGCTATTCCCTCAATTCTTTTCTTCAGGAACTCTTTTCAGATTAAGCTGATCCTTTTAATCTGTTTGCAACATCTCCTTTGTCTTTCTGATAAGTTCTGGTTGTTGTTGGAGAGTTATCTCTGAGGGGAGATAATGATTCCTTTCAGTAAGGGTCTACCTTTCTCTATGGAAACTGGGAAGGCCAGCCTGGAGGTTTAACCCTCATTTTACTCTAGAGCAGGGGTCCCTATCCCCCAGGATCTAATGCCTGATGATCTGAGGTGGAGCTGATGTAATAATAATAGAAATAAAGTGCACAATAAATGTAATGGCTTGAATCACCCCCAACCCCCCCCCCCCCAACCCTGGTCCTTGAAAAAATTGTCTTCCATCAAAATGGTCCCTGGTGCCAAAAAGGTTGGGGACCGCTGCTCTAGAGGATCACTTCCCTCAGGTTTCCTACCTACCACCTCTGTTCACTTTTCTCCAGCTTGGGAAGTGCAACAAGTAAGACTTTTATGAATTTCAGTTCCTCACCTTTTCCCACTTTCATCTGCCCATTCACCTGTGCATGTAAAGTTCTGGTGTTTCCAGTGCTTTTCCTGGACCAGCACTTTCAAGGAGTATGCCAAGAGTTGTGTCCCTTCATTTGAGTGTTGCTTGTATAATTTTGGCCCATTTGAACTTACTGTTTCATTTCAGTGTGGACAAAGTAGAGGAAGAAATGTCTCGGTACCTGTTACACATTTAAGCAATGATATCAATAATTGCTAATATTATTCAACCCATCAGCAGTGGGTCATGATGCTGAAAGCTCAGCCTCTCTGTACACTGGTGCCGAATTGAATCTCGGAGACAGCGTTTTGGGTGAAGTAGAAAAAAATAGCTTTCTTGCTTTGCGAGGCAAAGGGGGACACAGTGGGCTCCTGCCCACGAAAACTATGTGTCCCAACCCAGGGGAGTTTGGCGAGGAGTTTTATGGCAACGGTTCAAGGGTGGGGTTGCTGACAGGATGAGGATGTGAGCAGGGTCTCGGGTGGTCGGTCTCCTAATCTGGATGAGCTTCTCTGGTCCCTTTAATCTTGCTTCGGGTGGTTTCCCGGCTGTTCCTTCCTTGATTAGCAGCTGTTCGAATCTGCCCTTTGGAACTCAGGGCAGGCCATGGAGGCTGGAGTCTTGCCTACAAGAAACACGGGACAAAAAAGGCCTCCATGCCTGGGAGCCCCACAGGGCCCCACTAGGTTTCAGTCAGAGTGGGTGTTCAATATTCCTATTTTGTATGAGGTCTGGCACCATGCCCAGGTGATTGGAATCTTTAGAAAGAAAGAGGTACCCACTATAATTGGACATGAATTAAGGAACTGAGAAATTTGAATGAGGCAAATAAATGGTGGAGAGATGGCCTTATTAAGGTGTAGGTGTAGATGGAAGAATGGTGGTCAACATTCCATAGATACAACCTGTCATGAATGCTCCACAGTTAACTCTCAAAGTTTTCTGGAGAATCCTGAAACTGGATTTTTTGGATACCCTTATTTGGCTTTCTCAAGGACAAAATGCCCAGTTTCCCTCCTTGCTAGTTATTAACTAATCAGTTTACCCCTCAAAAAAGTGCAAGTAAGATTCGTTATCCCGAAATTGAAGTTTTTCTCCCTGTACACATTCTCTTGTATATCTCGTTTTTGCTTCTGCTCTGAGAGTCAGTTTACCAGTTGCTTCCCATGCGAGAACATCATTTATAAGAAAGATAACTAAACTGCATGCAAATATGCAATTTCCCCTGCGTTACGCTTTGATGGATCTACACGTCCCATTTTAGACTTAGGGCATAGCACTTACATCCAGTATCGCGTGCCCACTTTTCCTGGTTCTTGTTTTGCTGACTTCTAACGTGCTCCTCGCACCTGTCTAATTGAAACTCCTTCTTGGATCACCTGTAGTTTGTACTGGTTTTTCCATCAGGTGAAACGGAGGAGCTTTTTCAGGCTAATGAAAACCTATGATGCCAACCACCATGTGGGAGATTTGAATGGTTAGAGAAAAAGACTTCTGAGGTTAGAAAGGCATTTTGCATGTGGTTGGTTATTCAGATTCGTGGGGCTGATGGCTTTTGCTGTCTTGCTGCCCCACCCCATCTGGGCTGCTACCCCACGCAGTCAGTCTGTTCTTTGTTTGTTCAACGTCTTCATTAGTCTGTGGGATATGTTTCCTACTGTTCGAAGATCAGAGAAATTTGGGCAACTCTGCCTGTGAATCTTCTCTTGAGGTTCACTCTGCACGTGGTCTTTGTAAAGTTTCCCAAAAGTTGTGCATTAAAGAAGCCTGTTTAATTTTGTTTAATACAGTGGTTCCCCAACTTGCAGTTCCACCTCTCTCCCACCCTCACCCCTCTGCCCCCAACACACACACAGTCTGCTTGACGTATGTGTGGGCACCTACATGGGCACGGTGGGGCAGTGTGGGCAAACCTCCCCCACACTGACGGAAAGGACTCCATGTTCCCACTCACTCTCATCTTGGCTTCCCTTCAACCCTTGATTCTTTCCTTTTTCTTTTTTTATTTAATAGTTTTATTGGAGTATAATATCCACATCATATATTTTTTTGCACAGAGTTTACAATTCATTGACCCTCAAACTCTTTTTTATAAATTTGTGTAAAATATACGTAAATTAAATTGACCATGTTAGCCACAATTCCACAATATTTAGTACATCCACAGTGGTTTGCAACCATCGCTACTATCTAGTTGCCGAACATTTTCATCATCGCAAAAGGAAACCCTGTACCCGTTATCAGTCATTTCTCCCCAGAGCCCCCAGCCCTTAACAACTACCATTCTACCTTCTGTCGCTATGGGTTTGACCATTTGTATTTGTCCTCGTGTGACTGTCTTGTTTCACTTAGCATCATGTCTTCGAGGTTCATCCTTTCTGTAGTGTGTCAGAATTTCTTTCCTTTTCAAGGCTGAATACTATTCCATTGTATGAATATGCCACATTTTGTTTATCCATTCATCCATCAATGGGCTATTGTTCCCACATTTTGGCTACTGTGAATAATGCTGCTGTGAACGTGGGTGTACAAATATTTGTTCAAGTCCCTGCTTTCATTTCTCGTGGGTTTATACTCAGAAGGAGAATTACTGGATCATATGGTATGTCTAGGGTTTCTTACTTTGGGAATTGCCATACTGTTTTTTACAGTGCCGTGCCACTTTATAGTTCCACCAGCATTGCACAGGTTGGGTTCCAATGTCTTCACATACTTGCCAGCACTGGTTAATTTTTAAAAAGTTGTGTTTTTGTAATAGCCTTCCCAGTGGGTGTGAACTAGTATCTCGTTTTGTTTTTTGCATGTGGGATCTTAGTTCCCTGACCAGGGATCCAACCCATGCCTCCTGCAGTGGAAGCGTGGAGTCTTAACCACTGGACCATCAGGGAAGTCCCCTCATTGTGGTTTTGATTTACATTTCTCTAATGATTAGTGATGTTGAGCATCTTTTCATGAGTGTATTTGCCATCTGAATGTCTTCTGTGGAGAAAGGTCTATTCAGGTCTTTTGCCCATTTTTAAATATGGGTGTTTGCTTTTTGTTATTGATGAACCCTTACTTGTTAACAGATAAGATACTCTCACTGTCATGAACTTATGGGAAAGATATTGACTTGCATTTATTTCTTTTTTGCTTTTCTCTCTCCATCATAGTTCCCCATTGGTTATTATTTATTGCTGTCCTAGTTTGTCCTGTTCTCAGACTTGACCCAACAGATCCGCTCCTTCCCTCCCTTTCCCACATCCCATGTTGTGGACTCTTGTCTCTTTAGCTGTTGGTTCCTTGGACAGAGAGTTTTATTTAAGCCAACGGCCCCCATTGCCTTCTTTTTCTTCCTAAGGATTGTCATCTGCTCTCTGATTTTAGCCACAGTTCCTCCACTGAAGCTGCATTTTGGGAGCCCAGGAGCTTCTGGCTCCACAGTTTTTTTTGTTGGATTGACACTGATGATGACCTCTTCCTCCTTGAAGCTCCTTTGGTCCCTGGGACACTTCTCTGTGAGGGGAGGGGAGTGAGCAGTGGGGTTTAGGACTGTGGACCTTTGCCTGGCTGTAGATGCTAGCTTTGACTGTGAACTCACTCTAGTGACGTCATTCTGTGGGATTCCTCTCAGTGAAGGAGAACATTAGCACCCACCTCGGAGATGTGTGGTGAGCACTGAATGAGTCATCACATAAAACCTGCTTAGACACAGTAGTTGGCACATAGGAAGTGTTAGTTTTTAGACACTATTGGAATGCTACATTTGGCCTTCTATATCCGTGGGTTCTGCATCCTCGAATTTAAGCAACCACAGATAGAAAATATTCAGGAAAAGAAATTATAGAAACCTCGCACCTGCAACTGTTTACATAGCATTTACACTGTATTTACGAGCATTGACATAGTACTTACATTGTATTAGGTATTAAAAGTCATCTAGGGACTTCCCTGGTGGTGCAGTGGTTAAGAATCTGCCTGCCAATGCAGGGGACACGGGTTCGATCCCTGGTCTGGGAAGATCCCACATGCCATGGAACAACTAAGCCCATGCACCACAACTACTGAGCCTGTGCTCTGGAGCCCTCAAGCCACAACTACTGAGCCCGTGTTTCACAACTACTGGAGCCCGCATGTCACAACTACTGAAGCCTGCATGCCTAGAGCTCATGTTCTGCAACATGAGAAGCCACTGCAATGAGAAGCCTGCGCACCGCAAGGAAGAGTAGCCCCCGCTTGCCACAGCTAGAGAAAGCCCGCGCGCAGCAGCGAAGACCCAACGCAGCCAAAAATAAATAAATAAAGTAAATAAATTTAAAAAAAGTAATCAAGAGATGAGTTAAAGTATACAGGAGGATGTGCGTAGGTTATGTGCAAATACTACGTCATTTTATAAGAGACTTTAGCATCCTTGGATTTTGGTGTCCACAGGGGTCCTGGAGCCAATCCCCGTGGATACCGAGGGATGCCTGTAATCTGGTTTTTCTCTTATGTGTCCAGTTGGTCCCTTTTCACCTCCATTTGTTCCCCTCCTGACTCTTGTTTCCTAAATTCTGTTCTTTGCTCCTCATCATTCTCTTCCTAGACATTGTCTTGCTGTCGTCATTTCATTGTCCACCTTTGTGCAGACAGATTCTCACTAGGTTACCTCTCTACCTTTTAGTAGGAGGCTTCTTGTAGCATGAAACTGTGCTGTATGGACATATTTTGGGGAGGACATTTTGACCCTTGTCAGATCACTCCATGTCAGCTGCCCCCTCACCAGCTCATACACAGCCATGTCAGTTCCACCACAAACCTGGAAGAATTTGACCTTTCACCTATTTCTATGAATTGCGTTATTTTGAAGATGAAATCACAAGTGTCACCCTGCACAGTGGACCTAATAGGACCACATTAAGTGATTATATCCTGAGTAGATGTAAGAAGGGATGGTGGGGCTTTATGAATCAAACAAACTAACGTCATGGAAGTCTTAGGAGTGATTTAGAATGTAGCTGGTGCTTACTAGTTACTGGATAATGTGAGGTACTTAATTGACTTTCACAAAAACTTTAGAAGGTAGTTAGTATTATCTTACCATTTTAGACTTTTTCCATTTCTCACTTATAGAGACAATAGTCTTTTTTTTTTTTTGAGATTCCAGAAATATATTCAACCCTCTGTGGCCAATGGATTTTCTTTCTTTCTTGTTTTTTTAGTGTTTTCCAGCATGTTTTTTTTTTTAACATCTTTATTGGAGTATAATTGCTTTACAATGGTGTGTTAGTTTCTGCTTTATAACAAAGTGAATCAGTTAGTCTTAAGACGGTAAATATGCCCAGAGTCTCATAACTAGCAAGTGACTGACTTAAGATTTAACCCATTTCCTTGGATTCCAAACACAGAACTCTTAACATCTTGACTGTCTTCAGTATGTGTCATTTCCCATTTTCCATTTCTCATTTTATTTGTTCCTGCCCCCTCTTCCTATATTTATTGGATATGCTACAGCTTAGTCCATTTCAAAGAGAGGATGTGTGTGTATTTATCAATAATATCTTGTTTTAATGTGTGAATTAATTCAATCCTGCTTTTAGTTTTTATTATTCTAACTCTTTTCTATAATTTTCATTTGTTTTCTAAATTCTATGAGAGCTTAGTCCTTTTCTTTAATAATGGAAATACTTAAGGCTATGCATTTGCCTCTGAAAGCAACTTTGAACACATTCTAAGGAATCAACTCGTGTTATCCTTTGTTTTGTTTTATAATTAAACTGTTATTACACTTTTAATATCTCCTTTTCACCTCATAGTTAATTTTCTTTATTTCTAAGTGGTTAGGATTTGATGATCTTGTTAAACTTAATGTTAATTCCTGGTTTTATTGGTTTATTGCTGGGATGATGGCCTGTTGTTTCCCTCTTAAGTCGGTATACAGTTATACTGCTATTCAGAAGTACATGTAGTTATAATAATGGGAATGCTGGCTTAAAATGAAAATTACCAGCATTTGAAAACAGTGCTTATAACTCACTTATTTTAGTCTAAATTTGAGTTCTCATTTCTCCAACTGATATGCTGTGTTTCTTTTATTATTAAAATAAACTATATATTCTCAATAAAGTACTTAGGGCACATTTCTAGCTTTGTTTTTTATAGGAAAATGGTCCCAGCCTGTTCTGTAACAGCCAGCACTCTGTAAAAACGAAGAGCTGTTGTTAAGTGGAACCGTAGGAGTAGCTAACAAATCCGTCAATGTTTAACAATTTTAATGAGCTTTTCAAAAGTGTCATATTTTCACTGTGAATCGTTTCACATTAAAATCTCTAGTTTTCTTGCCAACGTTATCGTTAATGAAAGCTGTGTGCTTCCAGCCAGATTTGGAGCGAAGTGAATGTGAGTGAGCTGGAAGCAGAATCCATAAGAAACCCGTGTCCGAGGGGAAATTTCCTGAGCATGTGGGTCTTGGTTCTGTTAATTCCCTCTGGCAATTTTAGCCACATTCCCCCCAAGTCCCAGGGCAGTGACTCATTCAGGACTACTTGGGAATTGGTGACTTAGGTCAGTGAAATGTCTTTCTCACATATTTCTGCTTCTTCCACTGGTTCATGGTGTCTGTGCTGGGTTTTCAAGTGAGAAACAGTGAAATACACAAGGAGGTGACTGGCATTTGACCAGGAGACGATGTTTGCATGTTAGTATTTTCTTTTTCCATTTCAGGAAAGGTGGTTTCCATAGATTCATTGAAAAGCTATGATGACCTAGAGGTGGCCAGAGGAGAGAGGGTAGTTCTGGAGAGGTAAGATGAGGCAGAAAAAACTAAGGAAGGATGGGACGCAGCTGAATGGAAATAGCCCCCAGCTCTTTTTGACTCTTGAATGTTGTAACCATCTGTCTAGTCTTTTGTAGGAGTTCCTGCCTTTAGAGTTTTCTTTAAACAGAAATAAAAATCAAGTGGGGAAGAATTACGGAAAATTATGGAAAAAACATTTTTCCTTTCAGAATATTCATAGAGAGAGGAGGAAGCATGTCCTGACAGATCTAAATGCAATGTGGCTTGTGGGAGGAATTCCACCTAGTACCGTATTGTGTTTGCTGCCTAGCACAGCTCGCACAAGATGCGTTGCAGATATTCCGGCAATAACTGCTTTGAGTAATTTTATTCATTTATTCACTTAGTAAATATATAAGTGTTCTAGGGCTGACATAACAAGGGACCACAGAGCAAGTGGCTTAAACAACAGAAATTTACTGTCTCACAGCCTTGGAGGCTGGAAGTCCGAGATCAAGGTGTCAGCAGGGCTGGTTCTGAGTCCTGTGAAGGAGAATCTGCTCCAGGTTTATCCTCAACTTCTGGTGGTTTGATAACAATTTTTGATGTTCCTCAGCTCGTAGAAGCATTACCCTGATCTCTGTCTTCATCTTCACATGGTGCTCTGTGTGTGTGTGTGCATCTGTGTCCAAATCTCTCTGTTTTCTAAGGACCCCAGTCATATTGGATGAGGGACCACCCTATTCCGGTATGACCTCATCTTAACTAATTACATCTGCAATGTCCCTATTTCCAAATAAGGTCACATTCTGAGGTCCTGAGGGTTAGGACTTCAGTATACGGACTTGGGGGGAACAAAATTCAACCCATAACAGTAAATATTTATTTACGCAGCCAGTGAATGTTTACTGAGCATCTGCTATGTGAAAAGTACGTTATGAGGTGTTGAGGTTTAAATAAATACTAATAAAATATTTCCTGTCACAAGCCACTTACAGTATAGTATAAACAAATAACGTAGCAACAAATAACTATAATCCGGTGGTGCTATGGTGAAGGTGTGTACAAGGAATTGTGGTGGAGATGACAGGAAAACTTCACTCAAAGGGCAAAGTTTGAGCCGGATCTGAAAGGATTAAAAGATCACTTGGTAGACCATGGGCATTCTGGCCAGAGAGAGCAGAATGGAGGTCTGAAACAAAACAGTGCACTCATGGGACTTTAAGCCATCTTGTGGCAGGAGTGTAGGCTGCACTGTGGAGGTGATGGTTGCCACTGCAAAGGTTTTGTTTTAATTGCAGTACAGTTGATTTACAGTATTCTGTTTGTTTCAGGTGTACAGCAAACGTGATTCACTTATATATATATGTATATATATATTCACTTATATATTATATATGTATATATATTCTTTTTCATTCTTTTCCATTATAGGTTATTACAAGATATTAAATATAATTCCCTGTGCTCTACAGTAAATCCTTGTTGTTTGTCTACTTTATATATAGCAGTTTGTATCTGTTAATCCCATACTCTTAATTTATCCCTCCCCCACCTCCATTTCCGCTTTGGTAACTGAAATTTTGTTTTCTGTGCTTGTGAGTCTGTTTCTGTTTTGTAAATAAGTTCATCTGTGTTATTTTTTTTAGATTCTACATATAAGTGATATCCTATGATATTTGTCTTTCTCTGTCGGACTTATTTCACTCAGTATGATCATCTGCAGGTCCATCCATGTTGCTGCAAATGGCATTATTTCATTCTTTTTTTAAAGGCTGACTAATAGTCCATGGTCACTGGAAAGTTTTAAGCACTGGAATGACACTACTGGACTTGTGGTTTTGAAAAGTTCTGATTGACAGCATAGAGGCTGCAGTGGAGGTGGTTAAGTCCAGAGTTTGTGAGATGAAACAGTCAAAATGGGCTTGAGTTTGGCGCTTGTGAGTGGATTCTAAGGCCCTTCAGCCTGAAAAGAGGAGTGGAATTTGAGCTGTCTATGGGAGGTCCATTTGGCATTTGGATTTGGAGGTAGGCAAAAAGTGCGGAAAGACAGTATGGATTAGGGGATGATTTTGTGTATAACCGGGGGAGGTGGGGTGGATAAGGGAGACCATGTCAAGTAACAAGAGAGGGTCGGCAGCACACCTGAATTTTAGGGGCAAGATGAGTAGCAGAGCCAACAAAGGAGAGTCAGAGTGAAAAATCAGAGTGATCAGAGGAGAAGCAGATGAGCACAGCATAGAAGCCAAGGACTGTGGCTGTTATGAGAAGAAACACCCGACATCTCCAGCAGGTCATGGAAGATGAAGCCTGCGTAGAGCTCATGTGCCTTGTGGCTCAGTCTTGACGTTATATCTTTTACAGTCTCATCTGATATATATGAAAATATCAGCCGTTTGATATCCAAAAGGCAAGAAGAATCTTTGCTGAAATCTTTCAAAGGACGCCATAATGCCCAACAACATCTTAAATTCTCCCTGCTCTTTCCCTGTAATCTGCCACCTTCCAAGTTACCCGGTCCCCGTCCTGTAAATTCTCCAACATCTCTCCAATCCAGCCCTCACTAGCTCTTTCTTTCACCCCAGCACCTCTTATCTTCCATGTTGATTCTGTTCTGTTCTACTAGTAACTCTCCGCCTTTTCCAGTATTTCTCAATTCTTCGCTCATCTTTGCAAGGAACTCATTTCTTCGCTCATTCTTTGCAAGGAACAAGCTGGTAAAGACAGCATTCTTGGCAGAAGTGTGGAGGAGGAATAGACTATCGGTATGCCTCCGTTAATCCTTTCCTGACCCAAAGCAGGCTGTTGGTGACCTTTGGTAGAGTGCTTTCAGGTAAGCAATGGGGGTAGAGGCAGATAGCAGTGTGTTGAAAGTTAATTAATTGGGGGATAAGGCTGTACAAAGTGGTGAGTACAGACTATTTATTCCAGAAGCTTGATTTGGAAGGGAAAGAAAATAAAAGGCTGACCAGAAGATGTTAGGTTATTGAGATAAGGTCCTTTAAACATGTTTTTGGAGTGAATTTTTGTTTTGCAATCATACTTACAGCAGAGATTCATGTAGGCTGTGGCTGTCATCTTAAGAGGAAAAAACAATACTGTCTGCATTGCTCATTATTATTATTATTTTTAAAGGTTTTTTTTTTTTTTTTTTGATGGGGACCATTTTTAAAGACTTTTAAGTCTTTTTTGTTACAATTTTGCTTCTGTTTTACGTTTTGGTGTTTTGGCCATGAGGCATGTGGGATCTTAGCTCCCCAACCAGGGATCAAACCCACACCCCCTGCATTGGAAGGCAAAGTCTTAACCACTGGCCCATCAGGGAAGTCCCACATTGCTCATTATTAATATGTATTGTCATTGGAACTGATGAAGAAGAAAGTCACAGTACCCCCAGGCCAGAAGCCTGGATCCCAGAACATGGACATTTACTACTAGAGAGGCTTAAACATTATGAGGACAGGGTGAGGTATGAATGTGGGTCCACCTTGAGGGGAAGGAATGAGCCGAGCGATGGGGCTTATTGACGCAGGGAAAAGTGCCTTTTGTTTTATGCTCATAGACTTTACCCAGATTACTTATTCAATAAATATTTGTGCATCGCCTACCATTTCGTTCCCATTGTTCTAGGCCTCGGGGTTCCTAGGGCTCCTGGGGCTGTAGCAGGGCAGATATAATATCCCATCATTCCTTTGCTAATTTTTTTCTTAACCCAAAGATTCCCAGAGGGAAGTGGCTATTGAATTCTTCTATTAAGAGGCTGAGGATTTAGGTCTGGGAACAGGGGAGTGGATATCATTATTTATCTAAATGGGGAGGTGGATGTAGACAGGTGGCTCCGTCCATCACAGGAGGACCATGAGGGTTTGCCGTGACTAGCTGTCTTACACCTTGGCCCTTTGGTAATAAGGGAATCCTAAAAAGTATGTGTGACTCAGCAGCACCTGTTGCCACTGTGGTGAGGTGATCCCAAGTTCAGAAATGTAGGGAAAGGTCAAGTTTAAATTAGTGAATGGTTATGTGCAATGGCATTCACTTTCTTTGCTTCTGCACTTCATAAAACTAGAAATACAAGAAGGTTAACAGAATATTGCCATGGAATATTGCCTGCACTAGGATCTGGGTAGGAATGTTTGTAACCGGCACAATATTTATACACATGTGGCAGTTGTGAAACTTGTTATTAGGATGTCATGTGGAAATCTGCTTTCTTAAGAAGACTACAAAAATGTTTGCCCAATCCTTCCTCCCAGTTGCTAATTCTCCTTAAACGTCTATGTTTTACTCTTCATGGCTGGTCTTTGTAAATGAAAGGTTGGGTTGAACAGTCTTGGGAGTTTGAGGGAAGTCTCTTGGCAACTGTGTAGGTCAGTGTTTGAATCAAAAAAGGGGTCTAAACCCTCCCCCATCAGTGAGTCTTTTGGCCGAGTGTCATGGCCTCACCATTTTGTCCGGACCCTGGGCACAGGGATCTGCTTCAGGCCAGGCCAAGTGATCTTGAACCCAACAGGCAGAAGTCACGAGGTTCTACTTCTACTAGAAAAACAAAGCTCCTTTCCTAGTCATATGTCCTCAGTAGAATCCGCCCACTTTCTAAAGGCAATCAGCAAGTAATGACAGGCTGGAGGAAGCTATGTGATTACTATATAGGAAAAAATGACAGGCATAAGTAAGCATTCATCACATTGAGGTAGAAATCACCCACTTGTTACAAGAGCATCCACTGTGAAATCAGATTGTTCTACCACACCTCCTGCGATGAAGTCAAGAGCCTGAAATAGCCCACAGTTCAAAGGACATTCCAGCAGAAGACAGATGATGATAATCGCAGTTACCGTGGGCAGCTCAAGAAGGGACCTGCCTATGTGGATGAGACTGTTGATGTTTGGCTTCAGCTTTTCACCTGTCTGCTTGTAGATTTCTGTGATTGTCTGCTGTCAGGATTGAGAGGGAGCTGTGAGTGATGAAATCCGTGGTGAGAAGTCATCCCACAATGAGAAGAAGTTGTGGGTTGAGGGTGATCTGCGTGTGTCGTGGAGGGCGCAGGTGCGAGTCAAGAGGCAGTTCTGCCAGAGGTGTATCTGCTCCTGAAAGAGTCACTCTGCTGTGTGACAGGTCACGTAGGTTTTTGCATTTTGTGTCTGGACAGCCATGGTTTATTACTGTGTGTGCATGATTTTCTGAACAAAGACTATCTTTCTCTCTCTCTGTTTTTAAACTGAAGTATAGTTGATTTACAATGTTGTGGTAATTTCTGCCGTATAGCCAAGTGATTCAGTTATACATATATATACTATTTTTCATTTTCTTTTCCATTACGGTTTATCACAAGATATTGAATATAGTTCCCTGTGCTGTACAGTAGGACCTTGTTGTTTATCCATTCTGTGTGTACGAGTTTGCATCTGCTAATCCCAAACTCCCAATCCTTCCCTCTCCCAGCCCCCTCCCCCTTGGCAATCACCAGTCTATTCTCTATGTCCCTGATATTGTTTCTGTTTCATAGGTTCATTTGTGTCATATTTTAGATTCCACATATAAGTGATAGCATATGGTATTTGTCTTTCTCTTTCTGACTGCACTTAGTGTGATATCTCTAGTTGCATCCATGTTGCTGCAGATGACTTTATTTCATTCTTTTTTATGGCTGAGTAATATTCCATTGTATATATGTACCACATCTTCTTTGTCCATTCATCTGTCATGGACATTTAGGATGTTTGGTTATTGTCTTGGCAATTGTAAATAGTGATGCAATGAACATAGGGGTGCGTGTATTGTTTTGAATTGTAGTTTTGTCTGGATATATGCCTAGGAGTGGGATTGCTGGATCATATGGTAATTCTAGTTTTAGTTTTCTAAGGAACCTCTGTACTGTTTTCCACAGTGGCTGCACCAACTTACATTCCCACCAACAGTGTAGGAGGGTTCCCCTTTCTCCACACCCTCTCCAGCACTTGTTATTTGTAGACTTTTTAATGATGGTCATTCTGACCAGCATGAGGTGATACCTCATTGCAGTTTTGATTCACATTTCTCCAGTAATTAGCTATGTTGAGCATCTTTTATGTGCCTATTGGCCATCTGTATTTCTTCTTTGGAGAAATGTCTCTTTAGGTCTTCTGCCCATTTTTTGATCGGGTTGTTTGTTTTTTTGTTGTAGAGTTATGTGAGCTCTTTGTATATTTGAAATCAAGCCCTCGTCGGTCGCATCGTTTGCAAATATTTTCTGGCATTCTGTAGGTTGTCTTTTTGTTTTCTTTATGGTTTCATTTGCTGTGCAAAAGCTTGTAAGTTTGATTAGGTCCCATTTGTTTATTTTCATTTTTATTTCTATTGCCTTGGGAGACTGACCTAAGAAAACATTGGCATGATTTATGTCAGAGAATGTTTTGTCTATGTGCTCTTTTAGGAGTTTTACAGTGTCATGTCTTATGTTTAAGTCCTTAAGCCATTTTGAGTTTATTTTTGTGTATGGTGAGAGGGTGTGTTCTAACTTAATTGATTTACATGCTGCTGTTTAGCTTTCCTAACACTTGCTGAAGGGACTGTCTTTTTCCCATTGTATGTTCTTGCCTCCTTTGTGGAAGATTAATTGACTGTAGGTGTGTGGGTTTATTTCTGGGCTGTCTGTTCTGTTCCATAGATCTACATGTCTGTTTTTGTGCCAGTACCATGCTGATTTGATTACTGTAGCTTTGTAGTATTGTCTGAAGCCTGGGATGGTTATGCCTCCTGCTTTGTTCTTTCTCTTCAGGATTGCTTTGGCAATTCTGGGTCTTTTATGGTTCCATATGAATTTTAGAATTATTTGTTTTAGTTCTGTGAAAAAGGTCATGGTAATTTGATAGAGATCACATTAAATCCATAGATTGCTTTGGGTAGAATGGGCATTTTAACAGTATTAATTCTTCCAATCCAAGAGCATGGGATATCTTTCCATTTCTTTGAATCATCTTCAACTTCCTTTATTAAAGTTTTATAGTTCTCAGAGTATAAATCTTTCACCTCCTTGGTGAGGTTTATTCCTAAGTATTTTATTTTGGGGTTGCGATTTTAAAAGGTATTTTTTTTTACATTCTGTTTCTGATATTTCATTGTTGGTGTAAAGAAATGCAACGGGTTTCTGTACATTAATCTTGTATCCTGCTACCTTGCTGAATTTGTTTATCAGTTCTAGCAGCTTTTGTGTGGAGTCTTCAGGGTTTTGAAAGAAGGCTGTCTTCCATCCTCTTAATCATCCTGTCTACCTCCTGGCACCAATAGGCAGATCTGTGCCCTGTGTGTGCCCTTCGTTCCCTGTCTTTCTTCTTGCGCAGCTTTTTATTCCCCTTCCTGCTAAAACAGCCTGACTTAGGTTTCTGAATGCTCCTAAAAACAGTCCAAACTTTGCCTCTAGTAACCCACCAGCCTCCTCAGTATGAACAGCAGGGGGTGAAACTCTTGATATGGCTTCTTCCTCTTCCATTGAAATACGGCAGGTTCTATTTCTTCTGAGATATTATTGAAGTCCTATGCAATGTTCATAAAGCAAAAATACTTAATGCACTGAAAAATTTTGTAAACAGTTTAATCCTCAGGAGACGCCATATAAACCAAGTGTTTGTTTTCATGTAAGAAACTGTTATCCAAGTTGCAAAGAAGGATAATTTGGCCTTTGGAGACTTGGGTGGCTTCTCTATTCATTCAGATCTTTCCTTTGGGTTTCTTTGAGTCAAATACTGTGAGTCAGCAGATGCTACAATGACGGAAAATATGGAAGATGGTCCCTGCTCTGTCCTTCTGGAGTGATCAGCCAGTGAGAAAGGTGGGCAGTAGTCCAAAGTCTGCACAAAGAAATGATAAAATCCCATTCATGAAACTGATAAAATACCATGCAGTGGGTGTCGGAAGTAAAGGAGAGAACACCGCTGCTGGGGAATGGGCCCTGAAGGGTAAGGTAGAGCAGAGTGGGGTGGGCGGGGGTGTGGCAGAGGCTTTGGAAACTCACACAAGGAAGGTCATTTGCACAGGAGGGAAGGATCTGAAAGGGAGCAAGCGTGGCCTGAGAGGAGAGGCAGGGAGAGGTCAACTGTAACGGAGAATGCAGGGTGTGAGCTGTTTTATAAGGAGCTCGGTGGGTGAGTGGATGGTCATCTTAAAGATCCACTGAACTTATTTGTCAAGAATTGAAATTTCAAGCCATGAAGAGTTCAGCGCAGTCCAACCTGAATCCTGCCTACTGTTGCCATGGCCTCCTGTTGAGGGTGCTTCATGTAAGTCGAAATCTGGGCAGGCTGTATTTCCGGAATGATCACACTCCCTTGTTTTAGTGATTTTTCTTCCTTCTCTCCCCACGCCTGTGGTTTGCGCGCTGAATCCCTATCACTCTCGAATTTCTGATTGAGACCCTATTCCAGCATTCTGGATTCTGTGACTCTACCATTCAGGCCGCAGGAGTCCAGAATGATTGGGGAGCAGATGTTCTTTGAGAAAAAATCTCTTGTATTTGTTTTCAGAGTGTTTTATATGGGGCTAAAGAATACTTTATTTCACCAGACTCAGGCAGTCAAAGAGTTTTTCCAAAAATTTCAGATTTTTCTAACCTGGTTATTGCACAGAAGAATAAGCAAGGATATGTTCTGCTGTATCCTTTTTTGGTATGTTAGTAATTTGTTTTGTTTCATTTTTGGTCAGAAGAAGGGTCCTTATTCTTAGCTTATTGAAGTCATCAGAAGCTTATCGTCTTTAAAAACCCATTGTAGATTGGCTTTCTTAAATCTATGGACACCATTTTTTGGTTCTTTTTAACACTGTGGATAAAACTGTTCAATAAAATTAAAATTGTTCATTGTTATTTGGACTGTTCAGAAAAGAATGCTTCAGAGTCTTAAAAGAAATAGGTTCAAAATACCTTGAGTTGGGCCCTTGGTTTCTTAAGGATTGGGAGCCGCAAGTAAAGGCATTATTATTATTATTATTATTTCTGAAATAAAGAAGTCTTCAGCAGTGGGTAGATTGCAGAGTGAGGGGACAGAGCCTGAATGGAGTATGGACCCCTGCAAACACACGTCTCTGTCTCACTGTCAGAATTCCAGTCACAAGGCCTGGTGGGGTGATCTTTTCCACAGTTGGGAGAGAAAAAGAGACAGAAGGTCCAGAAATGGAGCTTCCCAGTGGAAAGCACAACTGATAGCCTGGAAAAGAGCGATGCTTTCCTCTGGATAATAGTTCATATAATTGAGGGAAATCTAAGGAGACCCCCTGGGACCAGCAGTACCTTTCAGATAGTAAATGCTGCGAGATGGTCCCTGGTATGGACTGAATTGTGTCCCTGCCAAGTTCACATGTGTGTGATAGTGTTTGGAGTTGGGGCCTTTGGAAGGTAACTAGGTTTAGTTTTAGTGCATTCTCTTTGCCTCTCTCTCTCCTCTCTCTCTCTCATCCCTCCCTCTTTCCTCACTGTGCCACGTGAGGACACATGGAGACATCGGCCATGGCAAGCCAGGAAGAGAGCTCTCACTGGAACCCAGCCCTGCTGGCAGCCTGATCTCAGACTTCCAGCCACCAGAACTGTGAGAAAATAAATGTCCGTGGTTTAAGCCTCCTTTGACTATGGTGTTTTGTTATGGCAGCCTGACCTGCCTAAAATGCCAACCCCTAAAATGCCTTCCTAAAGCTAAACATTTATTGATTCTGAGACCTGGGATCGTTGGTATGAATCCCTGGGCTCTGTTTTCTCAGTCACTTGATGTGGTTGGAGCTGTCATGTTCAAAGTAAGCGGATGGGGAGAGAGGCCCCACTGGACCCCAGACTCAGCAGTCCGTAAAGCCTAGAGAAGCCGACCCCCTGATGTCCTCAGAAAAGCCAAACTCCTCACGTGCTTCTCAAGGCCGTGCTGGCCCCCAGCCTCACTTCCAAGCTTTCCCTTTGCATGTTGCCCTGTTTCTGGGACCCATGGGCCTCCCCAGAGCAGCAATCCTGAACACCCTCAGGTAGGACTTCTGTTCTCTCCTCTGTGCTGTCAAAGCAAAGCCGGAGCCGGACAGCAGATAAAGCAGGAAGAACACATTTTATTGCAGAACTATCGCGATAGGGGAAATGAGACCTCAGTACAGAGCTGGGCTCAGCTCGGAGTACGGCCCGGACAAGTGGGGATTTATAGCCGAGGAGCAGGGTGTGGGATCCGTGGGTAGGAAATTACTGAGAGGAAGCATCAGGGGTCGGGGGGATTCTGGCTAAACTGAACTTGACAGGATTCTTGCTGACGGTGGGCCCCAAGCCTGGGGGGATAAGGAATTTGACCAGCTATTGAGGATGGGAGATTCTGGCTAAACCCACAGGATTCTTAGCTGAAATTGGGTGACACAGAGATTACGTGGGCGTCCAAGGTTGAGGCCTCGTTGAGAAATGGATTCAGAAGAGCCTGACGAATTTGGTCAGGGAGAGGGTCTGTCAGGTCCGCAGACCTCCTTGTTGTGTCGTGTCGTACTTAACTGCTCTGCTCATCCTGTGGGCTGTGAGCCCCTCAAAAGTTTGCCTTCTTCATCCTGGAACCCGGGGCCCCCGGACCCCTGCCGGGTACAGAGGAGGTGCTCAGAAGAGGTTTTCTGAGGCAGTGAAAGTGTCTGGGATGAGGGCGCAGGGCTCGCTCCCTCCCAACAGCAAAGGGCTACACTGAAAGCTCTTCCAATGGGAAGCATTCCTGTCCCAGCTGGTCAGCCTCAAAGGATGGGCACAGGATGCCCCGGAGGCCACGTCGGTGGGGACGCTTCACCAATATAATTTCCTACAGCCGCCGGCAGCATGAGAGCTGAATGGTAAATGGAATTTTTGTTCACGGTTCTTGGTTGAGCTCATGAGGTGATGTGAAAGGCACAGAAAGAAACCATTCGTGGTGGGGTTGGGACGTTCAAATTCCCTTCTCGCCAAAGACGAGGCCCCAGGCGCCCTCTATACACCTCTGTGTGCAGACTCCAGCCACTGGCTCGGCGATGACCCAGTGTCAAAGGCAGCTGGGGTGCGTGGCCACAGCCCAAGTGTGCCTCCGGGGGAGGGGCAGCCTCCCCTGAGCTGCCGCAGGGAGCCAGAACAGATGGTCTCAAACATTTTTTAAATGGGAGAGGGGCTGAAGTAGAGTTGATGGTTTCTTTGGTTAAGCAGAAAAATTTTTAAAAATGGTCAGCCACCGTCACCGTTCTTTTTCATAAAATGGAAAAATATGTTTTACTGAGAAAAGTGGTAAAAATGTGCGAAGTTTCCACTCCACTTCACCCCAGCCCTGACTCTCAGGCCCTCGAGGGAAGGTCAGATAAAAACAACTACCGTAACCTTCTTAGAGGGACCAGAAATGTGGAGATGACCTCACCCAGCGCCTCAGATACCCACGGTGCCGTCTTTCGCCTCCTGGAATCACTGCCATCATTAGTTTTGAAGTGTGACCATCCCTCAGCTCAGGTGTGAGAGCCTCTGTCCACCAGTGGTGACGGAAGACCCTGAGCACCAGAATAGGACTAATAAAGTGGATCTGACACCTTGGATGGGACAAAAATTACATTCTTGTTTTCATGAACCTTTCACTGAAATTTAGCACTTCCTTCCATCATGAATATGGCATGGTATTAGTTTCCTAGGGTGGTGGTAACAAAGAACCTCAAACCCAGGGCTTAGGACCAGAGGAGATGGGGTGGTGTGACCGCAGAGAGACAACAGGTACTTATCTTCTCACAGCTCTGGAGGCTGGAAGTTGGAGGTCAAGGTATGGGCAGAATTGGTTCCTTCTGAGGGCTGTGAGGGAGAGTCTGTCCCAGGCCTTGCCCCCAGCTTCTGCCGGTTGGCTGGCAATCCTTGACGTTCCTTGGCTTCTACAAGCATCACCCTAATCTCTGTCTTCATCTTCGCATGGCGTTCTTCCTGTGTGCTTATCTGTGTGCAAATTTCCCCCTTTAATAAGGACTCCAGTCATAAGTAGACGAGGGCCCGCTCTAATAGACCTCGTTGTAACTTGGTAAAGAGTCTCCAAATCAGGTCACATTCTGAGGCTCTGGGGATTAGGGCTCCAACATAGGCGTTTTGCGGGGTGGGGGCCACGGGTCAGCCCCTAACAGGCACCGACCCGCTCAGCAGTGGAGCCCGCGACTTCGCCTCCGAAAGAGCTCATCGGCGTTTGCACAGCAGAGTAGTAGCTGTGGACCCTTCCAAATATGGGCGGAGCTCATGCTGCTTTCAAAATGAAGATAGTTATTAGACATGCAGCTACAAATCATTATCAGATGCAATAATAAAGGGCATTCCAGCATGGAAGATTTTTTTCTTATAAAACTATTTTTAAAGAAATTGATGTATTTCGATGTTGTTAACGTGATGGCCCAAAGAGAGCGTCCACCTGATGCCTGAAATCCAGCATACTGTTGCTCTGACCCACAACAGTAGTGCAGGTTACCCTCACCAGCATTTATACAGAGCAGGGAGTTCTAGTTTTTGCCAATTGATAGTGTTGTGTGTATGAGGAGATTCCACCCTACAGACAGCTGCGGGACTCCAAGGGGAGTCCAAGTCCCCTCCAAGCTGTGGAACTTCTTTCCCTCACAAACCGGGTACAAGCACATTCATTGCTCCAGAGTTTGAAGCTGTGTGTCTTCTTATGTCTCCATTTCTATAAGATAATCTGTAGTTTGGATTCATGCTGTATTTTCTTTCAGTGACTAAGTTTAAAAGGCTTGGGTTTTGTTCAGCAGCGTAGAATATTACTTTGGTACACTTTTAAAAGTATTTTGATACATTTATTTCAACATCGTTGATTTCCTTTGTAATCCTGTATCATTTATTTTATGAACTGTGGTGAAAGGTTCCATGATATAAAAATGTTTGTGGAGGGTTTGTGGCTCCTGCTGGCTTCGGGAAGAACTTACTTACACAGAGAACTGTAGGAGACCCAGTTCTGTTCCTCTCGCTGGCTGTCCAAGAGCCCACTGTCCCCTGAACCCACCCGGCTGTGTTTTCTCTCCGGTGCCCTTGAACCCTCTGTGGATGTGGCCTGTGATGCAAGCAGCCAGCCAGGAGGGAGGCTCTCAGGGCAAATCTGGACCACTCTTCCCACACTTCTCCAGGCTGGGGTCATCCCGGGGGCAGGGCGCCCTCTGCTTGTGTGTGACAGAATCCCTCTGGCAAGGTGGACTTGAAGGGGCGAACTGAGGTGACATTATGGGGTGCCCCCCAACCTGCCAAAGGGCACACTTTGATTCGAAGTTGTCAGGAGGGTGAAAATTCCCCCTCTACCCCTCTTGAGTTCTTGTGGCTGGACTCATAATAAAACTGACACAAGACAGATGAACAGGAGAAAAAGAAACAAATTTTACCTTTTGTGTATGGAAGGAGATCTCATAGAAATGGGACTTGAGAAGTGGCTAAAAAGCAGGCCGCTTTTAAACCTTTGAGCCTATAAATTTGTGGGGAATTGACAAGATAAAGAAACTTAGGTTTGGGGTGCTCTGTTAGGGAAGAATATAAACGGAGTTTGGGCTGGGGTAATAAAGAAGGGACAAGATCTGTTTATATAGGTTTCTCAGCCCTGGATTCCCCATCTCTGGAGATAAAGGTGTTCTTCTACCTCTAGATGCAGGGGGTGCATCTTTCACATGGGAGATTTATTTTTCTGATTTCAGAGAGACAGAAAGGAGGGTCAGAGTGTCCCTCGTGCATTGGCTGTTTCTTAAGTAACCGTAATTCAAGATAACCCATACGCCATTGAGGCATATTTTGGAGCGACCTGCCCTGAGCCCCCAAAAAGTCATGACAGGAGTAATTATCACCAGGCAGGCATGATTCTCCCCAGTTGGAGACATAGACACAGGTGTGGAGTATTTAAATACCCTGTGTCAAATTGCAAACTGTTGTGATCCAGCCAGATGTGAACAAGATCTTTTGTTTCCAAATTCCCGGATCTTTCCATCCCAGCAGGCTGCCTGAAGTTAACAAAAGAGGACTTTTTTTTTTTTTTAATCTGCTCTGCAGCATCTTAAGCTGATTTAAAATGGAAAATGGAGTGGGTACTGATTTGGCAATTAATGAAATACTGAAGCATCATCATAGCAACCTCATACTTGATTAAGGAGCCTGCCTTTCGTATCTGGCCAACTGGTGTGTTAAAGCAACCGTCAGTGCTTTAGAGTTTATAGAAAAAGCAAATCCCAGACTTTATTTCCTGGGGTTGTATTAATCCTATTTTTAATTTTCTGTATATTATGATGTTTTGACATTTAAAAAAAACCTTTCTGGCTGGGGAGAAGAGCTGTCAGTTCCTAGAGATCACAAAGTGCCCAGCCAGGAGCTTGTCTTTAACATGTAAATGAACGCATCTGGAGCCCCACTTCCTCTCCGTGGCCCTGGGGCCCCAGGAGAATAGTCCTGTGCCTCAGTCATCCCAGGGCCAGGCACCAGGCAGCTAAGGGCACCCCTGTAGCCCAAGGCCCACCAAAATTATTCAAACTAGCCAATCCTAAAGTGTTCACTCTGTCCTGTCTCGAAGGGTCCTGGCCTTAGTCCCCATCATCTGTAGGGGTCTTCTGGCCATCACAGGGCAGGTCACCATCCTCATGGAAAACAAGGGACCTAAAAGTGTCATGTTTCAAAGGCAGGTCTGGTTGTGGTCGCTTACTCAGCTGCTGTCCCCATCCCATCCTTAGATACCTGTGGCTCAATGCTTAGTCAAAAATAATAAAAGACAGCCCTCAGAGTGGGAGAACATATTTGCAAATGAAGCAACTGACAAAGGATTAATCTCCAAAATTTACAAGCAGCTCATGCAGCTCAATAACAAAAAAACAAACAACCCAATCCAAAATTGGGCAAAAGACCTAAATAGACATTTCTCCAAAGAAGATATACAGACTGCCAACAAACACATGAAAGAATGCTCAACATCATTAATCATTAGAGAAATGCAAGTCAAAACTACAATGAGATTTCATCTCACACCAGTCAGAATGGCCATCATCAAAAAATCTAGAAACAATAAATGCTGGAGAGGGTGTGGAGAAAAGGGAACACTCTTGACTGTTGGTGGGAATGTGAATTGGTACAGCCACTATGGAGAACAGTATGGAGGTTCCTTAAAAAACTACAAATAGAACTACCATATGACCCAGCAATCCCACTACTGGGCATGTACCCTGAGAAAACCATAATTCAAAAAGAGTCATGTACCACAATGTTCATTGCAGCTCTATTTACAATAGCCAGGAGATGGAAACAAGCTAAGTGTCCATCATCGGATGAATGGATAAAGAAGATGTGGCACATATATACAATGGAATATTACTCAGCCATAAAAAGAAACGAAATTGAGCTATTTGTAATGAGGTGGATGGAGACGCAAGAGGGAAGAGATATGGGAACATATGTATATGTATAACTGATTCACTTTGTTATAAAGCAGAAACTAACACACGATTGTAAAGCAATTATACTCTAACAAAGATGTTAAACAAAACAAAACAAAACCAAGCAAGGAGCACTTGATCCCACTCCCCTAAAGCCCCTGGGGAGGTTGCTTAGCTCAGCTTCGATCACAAATGTCCCACTCCACGTCCTTAGGCACTTTTAGGTGTGGCTGCCTACTGACCTGCTCAGTCTCTTCCTGAAACCAAATAATCACAAAATCAGGATGCTGCCCGCGGCTCTCCTGAGTGTAGACCACAGCCGCTCTGAGCTTGGTTGGGACACCTGGCCAAGGGAGGCCCTGTGCACAGCAGAGGCCATCAAGGGCTTATCAGGAAAACATCCAAAAGGATAAAAGCAAACAAACAACAGTTGGGGATGGACAGGAGATACAAAAGAAAAAAAAAAGAAAAATTAAGCTGCTTAGAGATACCAGCCGACCAACCATTCTCAAAAATTTTGCTTAAGGAAAAAATAAAAGAGGAAAGGGTTTTCTCCAGGAGAGGTCCCTGCAGACACTGGGGTTTCCCTTCCTTCCTCTTATTATTTTTTTTTTTTTGCGGTATGCGGGCCCCTCACCGCCGTGGCCTCTCCCGTCGCGGAGCACAGGCTCCGGATGCGCAGGCCCAGCGGCCATGGCCCTGGGGCCCAGCCGCTCCGCGGCATATGGGATCTTCCCGGACCGGGGCACGAACCCGGGTCCCCTGCATCAGCAGGCGGACTCTCAACCACTGCGCCACCAGGGAAGCCCCCTTCCTCTTATTGACCTGAAAGAGAAACTGATGATGTGACTTTGGGTGGCTAAAGTCTCAAGCAAAAAACAAACAACTCCCACCCCAGTACAGCTTTAGGAGGCTACAAGACCAAGAGAAAAAAAAAGGGAAACTGAATTTTTTTTTCCTGAGCACATGGCAGGAAACCAACATTACTAGAAACCTAGATTACCTAATGATTTCAAAACACACTCCTAGATACAGAGAGAGAAACTGGAGAGGGAATTAAAGAAATTATGGATACATAGAATATTTTGATATAAATATATAACACGTTGTGTAACTGCTAAAACAAATATTTGATTAAAATATTTAATACTAATAAATATTGATATAAGCATTTTATTATTTTTACTATTAAATATTTAATTATTAATATAGTTTATGAAAATGATTATATATGATTATATAACTAAATTAAGACAAAGATTTCATATACATAGATACTAAAGAATATATAATTATGTAACTAAATTAAAAACAAGTTCCATAATTTGATCCAGTTAAAAACCCAAAATTTGCATACTAAAAAAAATCGTGACAAAAAATAAAAAAGGCGCCTATTGGCTTTTGTGCTTGTACCACAGAGTTTCTCAAATTAACTTTAACATTTGCTAAAATGCACTAATTAACAAAACTTCATGGACTTAGTCAGTACTGGGCCTCAAATTATAGTTATATCTGAGGATCCCACTGAATTGAAACATTGTACCCCCATAATCTTAAAAAAGTAACTAAATATCAAATGGAGGAGAAATGGGTATACTCTGTTGTCTTCCTAAATTACCCGCCATCACAGGACCTATTGCTTTGAAATATTCCAAATTGGACATAGATGGTCTGACACAATAAATAATGAATTAAAATAAAAGGACTTTTTTTTTGACATTTACAAACTGGCTCAGTAAAATGGAATCCCACAAACACCCAGTTAAAATAGTTAACATGGCTCCATGTACGTTAATACAGGGCCTTATTAACTATATGAAATCTAACGAATAAAGTGTGATTATCCCCACTGTTTCTCCATTTGACAGCTCAATTTTCCTTGTTCTGGAATCTGGAAAAAATAAAGGGCGCCTCATGGTGGATTCCTACAATCTTTTTTTTTTTTTTTTCCATGAAACAAACCAGTATTTCTTGCAAGTTAACCAAAATACATTCCGTGTTAAAACACAATTTTTGTATAGATACAGTTGCATTTAAAAAACTCGTAACGGTTTTCTTACCAGTATTTTTGCATTCATAATATAAAAGTGAAATAAAGCACTAAGGAGAGCGCTCTTAACTTTTTATTTTTAAATTTTTATTTATTTTTAAAATTAAAATTCAAAAATTTTATATTGGAGTGTAGTTGATTTACAATGTTGTGATTTCTGGTGTACAGCAAAGTGATTCAGTTATACACGTATATGTATAACTTATATGTATATGCATACATATATATATATTCTTTTTCAGATTCTTTTCCCATATGGGGAATTCCTACAATCTTAATGCTGTGCTTCCATCGATTAGGGCCCAATATCCAATACCCAATATTATTAAAATTATTGATATTATTCAGTCCACAACTGGCTAGCATTTTGCTCTTATGGATATGGTGGACGTGTCTGTTCAGTGTCAATTTCAACAGCCTCTCAGCTGAGTTGCTCCACTTCCCAAGGGACATGTTTTCCATGTTTCCCATGGGGCACCCCAGCAGCTTTGCCATCCTGATCTTTTCAGACAAGACCTTCACTGCATCCACCTTTCTCTAGGACACAGTATGACATTACATTAATGATATCCTCCTCCAAGGACACTCATTTGACACCCTCATTAAGGACACACAAGTCTAACATCTTTTAGTCATTATCGGGTTCTGGTGGCATCACATATTCTCATTTACAAATTTTACTTCCCAATTAAAATCAACAGACACTTCCATTTGTACCCTCAAAAACTCCTTCACTATAGAAGCTTTGAAGTTCCATTTATCATCCTTTTCTTTTATGGTGTGTTTTGTATCCTGTTTTAAAAAAAAATCACCCAGTCCAAGATCAGAAAACTTTTCTTCCAGAAGCTTTATTGTTATACCTTTCACCTTTAGATATTGCAATCCACCTGGATTTGACTTGTGTATGGTGTAAGGTAGGGGTCAGGTACTTCTTACCCATGTGGATATCAAATAGACCCAGGACTCTTTTTTTAAACATCTTTATTGGAGTGTAATTGCTTTACAGTGTTGTGTTAGTTTCTGCTGTATAGCAAAGTGAATCAGCTATATGTATACATATGTCCCCATATCCCCTCCCTCTTGCGTCTCCCTCCCACCCTCCCTATCCCACCCATCTAGGTGGTCACAAAACACCGAGCTGATCTTCCCGTGCAATGCAGCTGCTTCCCACTAGCTATCTGTTTTACGTTTGGTAGTGTATATATGTCCATGCCACTCTCTCACATCGTTCCAGCTTACCCTTCCCCCTCCCCATGTCCTCAAGTCCGTCCTCTACGTCTGCCTCTTTATTCCTGTCCTGCCCCTAGGTTCATGAGAACCATTTTTTCTTTTTCTTTTTTTGGATTCCATGTATACATGTTAGCATACGGTATTTGTTTTTCTGACTTACTTCTCTCTGTATGACAGACTCTAGGTCCATCCACCTCACTACAAATAACTCAATTTCATTTCTTTTTATGGCTGAGTAATATTCCATTGTATTCATGTGCCACATCTTCTTTATCCATTCATCTGTCCATGGACACTCAGGTTGCTTCCATGTCCCGGATATTGTAAATAGTGATGCAATGAACATTGTGGTACATGACTCTTTTTGATGGTTTTCTCATGGTGTATGCCCAGTAGTGGGATTGCTGGGTCGAATGGTAGTTCTATTTTTAGTTTTTTAAGGAACCTCCATACTGTTCTCCATAGTGGCTGTATCCATTTACATTCCTGCCAACAGGGCATGAAGATTCCCTTTTCTCCTCACCCTCTCCAGCATTTAGACCCAGGACTCTTTTTCTCTCCCATTGTGAAGCACAGGCTCTGGACGCGCAGGCTCAGCGGCCATGGCTCATGGGCCCAGCCACTCCATGGCATGTGGGATCTTCTTGGACCGGGGCACAAACCCATATCCCCCACATCGGCAGGCGGACTCTCAACCACTGCGCCACCAGGGAAGCCTGGACCCAGGACTCTTGATTGAAAGATCACTCTATCCCCACTAAACTGTGTTGCATTTATCATATGTGTGGGTTTCTTTCTGGGCTCTCTCTTCTGCTCCATTAACCTATTTTTCTATTGTAATGCCAGTTTTCTTACATAGTTAACTGCACATCAGCTTATGTGTATAGTAAAGGAAACTGCTGAACTTTGTCAAAAGATTAGATAGACACCCTCAGCTTTTGTATAAGATATCTAGTTGCCCAGGCTACCAGACAGCCTGGGGGAGTCATCTGGGTGCAAACAGAATTGCAGGACATGATTGTTCTGTGCCTCACTCCCCTCCATTTACTCATTGTCCTGTGAGAAACCTGTGATGGGGTGTGTACTCCTGATGTCTTCCTCATATTTTACTCCTCTCCCTTATGCTTCCAGAAAAATCTCTTTGCCCCCTCCCCCGTAAACGCTGCCCTGGAAGCATCACTGACAGGCTGTTCCCAAGACGCAGGGGTGGGGTGGGGTGCACTCACCACATAACAGAACCAACAGGAGATGCTTGATAAGTTGAGGTTTATTTTAAGGAGCTGGGTCACATGGTTATGGAGGATGAGAAGCTCCAAGATCTGCAGTCAGCCTGCTGGACACCCAGGAGGGCCAAGAGTGTGGTTCTAGTCTAACAGCTCGAGCCTCAGGAAGAACTGATGTTTAGCTGGAGTCTGAAAGCAGGGAAAGCCGTGAAGTACCAGTCCAAGCAGTCAGGCAGGGGGAGTTCCCGTCACTTGGGGGAAGGTCAGCCTTTTTCTTCTCTTCAGGCCTTCAACTGATTGGGTGCAGCCCACCCGCACTAGGGAGGGCAATCTGCTTTATTCAGCCTCCTTATTCAAATTTTCATCTCATCCAAAAAACACCCACACAGACACACCCAGCATAGTGTTGGACCAAATGTCTAGGCACCTCATGGCCTAGGCAAGTTGGCGCACGGCCATTGCACTGCAAGAGCTGCGTTGTTCCCACTGCCTTGGAGGCTGACACCCAGGTCTCCTCCAGTGGGCAGGGGCTGGGCACCAGGTGGGAGCTGAGAGCTGCGGCCCAGCGTAGGTCTGGGGCAGTTGTAGGGAAGCTTATTCCAGACTGCTTTACCCGAGTGCTGCCCACTGGTGTTTTCAAAGGAACCAGCCTAGAGTAGAATCACCTGGGACATATGAAAACACAGATTCCTGGGCTCCAGACCTGCCTTACCTGAGTCTGTGTGGGATGACACCTTTGTGTAAAATAATTTATTGTACTGAAATATAGTTGATTTACAGTGTTGTGTTAATTTCTACTGTACAGCAAAGTGATGCAGTTTACACATATATACGTTCTTTTTCATATTCTTTTCCATTATGGTTTATCACAGGATATTGAATCTAGTTCCCTGTGCTCTACAGTAGGACCTTGTTGTTTTTTCCAGTCTTTATATTATAACAGTTTGCATCTACTAATCCCAAACTCCCAATCCATCCTTCCTCTATACCCCTTTCCCTTTGGCAACCGCAACTCTGTTCTCTACGTCTGTGAGTCTGTTTCTGTTTTGTAGATAAGTTCATTTGTGTCATATTTTACAGTCCACATATAAGTGATATCATATGGTATTTGCCTCTCTCTTTCTGACTTATTTCACTTAGTATGATGATCTCTAGGTCCATCCATGTGCTGCAAATGGCATTATTTCATTCCTTTTAAGGGATGAAATCTTTGAACTTGCATTTTTAAGCAGCCTCCTGGGCGATTCTTCCACCTACTGAGTTTGAGAGCCTCTGGGTTTCTCAGGCTGCATGCCATCCATTCATTGTGCATTCCTTGCGATGCCATTCTGCTCTCCGATGGCCCGTGGGTTGGCAGCAGTCTTCTCAGATGTGTGAGGATAGCTCCGGAGCAGATGTCCTGAAGGTGGATCCCAGCCCTCTGAACTGCCCACCACCCTCTGTGAGTCCCTGGCTCTGGAATTCCCACCTCTGCTGCCACCTGTCACATCGCACCTGCCCTTCAAGAACAAGCTCGAGTACCACATCCTTCACCTGGCCCATCCAATGGGCTGGGCACCTCACCAGTTCTCTCTCCCTTGAGGCCGTGGGCCTCTTGGCTGTGTGCTTTGGCCCCGGACACTCTCTCTGGCCTCAGAGTGGACCATTGCTGTTCATTCCAGGTCTTTCCCTTCAGATCCAGGAGGTCTTCCCCACCAGCCCACTTGAACTTAACTTTCCAGACTGTCCCTTTGGCTTTCCAGGCCTTGGGGTGTGGACTTCCAATGCCTTTGTCTCCAGGCCCTGTGGCCCCTGGTCCTTCGATGGAAGGTTGGATTCCTGGTCCTGGTGACACACCATATGCTCGATCAGAGATGCAGATGTAAATGGGAGTGTGAGATATAACTTCTGGAGAGTGTGTTTCCTTTTTTTTTTAAAAAAAATAAATTTACTTATTTTATTTATTTATTTTTGGCTGCGTTAGGTCCTTGTTACTGCGTGTGGGCTTTCTCTAGTTGTGGCAAGTGGGGGCTACTCTTTGTTGCGGTGGGCAGGCTTCTTATTGCGGTGGCTTCTCTTGTTGTGGCGCATGGGCTCTAGAGCGCAGGCTCAGTAGCTGTGGTGCACCGGCTTAGTTGCTCTGCGGCATGTGGGATCTTCCCAGACCAGGGCTCGAACCCGTGTGCCCTGCATTGGCAGGCGGATTCTTAACCACTGCGCCACCAGGGAGGTCCCCAGAGTGTGTTTCTTGGTCACTGCACTGTAGGCAGGAAGTTTCTTCCAATTGCACGTGAAAACGAACGACCCCAGGGAGTGTTGGCCAGTCGGGCCATGGAGCGTGGTGCTCGCTCTGCCATCTGAACGCCAGTGCTGTGAGTGAGCTGAGCGTCCCTTCCTGGGGACTGAGATCCAGGCGAAGGATCCCGGGAAAGGGCACGGGAGGTGGAATGAAAACCAAGGTTTGCTGCTGAGGCAACCACAGAGGAAGAGCAAACTTATCTGCGAAAGGAAGCAAAATCGAGAAATAGCGTCTTTTCCCCTGCATTGGTTTTCATGTTTCTTTCTAGAGTATACTGCGGGAGAAAATGCAATTTCGTTTCCCTTACACCTCCCCCCCGCCCAACAAATCGACTACACATCCTAGCCCTGCAAGTAAATAACCTCACAAAGAAAGGGTTGTAGACTTCTCAGCCTCCTGCAGGCTCAGCCACGTTCTCAAAGTCCTTTTGTGTCCTGTGGTGATTTTTGTGAAGTCAGTGAGGGCTGCAGCTGGTCAGGAGCTCCATGGGGGACCCAGAAGAACAGCAGCTGGACCGAGTTAGCCTCCAGAGAGTGGGCTAGTTCTGGAAAGCTCCATCATTGTTCCATTTCTTTTAGGAAGAATGTACTTGGAACAGATTTTTACTTAATGAAATTTCAAGTCCTCTTTGGCTATCAAAACAACCAACCCTTTCTACATTTCACTTTGTGGGTTTCTTGCTAACCCCTATGTCCTCTTTTTTTTTTTTTTTTTTTGTGGTACGCGGGCCTCTCACTGTTGTGGCCTCTCCCGCTGCGGAGCACAGGCTCCGGACGCGCAGGCGCAGCGGCCATGGCTCACGGGCCCAGCTGCTCCGCGGCATGTGGGATCTTCCCGGACCAGGGCACGAACCCGTGTCCCCTGCATCGGCAGGCAGACTCTTAACCACTGCGCCACCAGGGAAGCCCACCCCTATGTCCTCTTATCCAGCATAACATTCTGAAAACGTGGACACTGAGTTGAGAATTGATGGGCTGGTTTCCTCCCTGTGTTAGGTTCTTTAAGCATCCTCCATGGACTCTGTTACGTGACTGTCTGGCTTACATGTCTGTCGTGTCTCCTTAAAAATTTCTGGCTGCTGTCCTAACCCATTAGGCTAAAAAGATTCCTGGATATTTGCTTGCTGTTATTATTGTCAACAGGGGAACCATGTGTTGGGATTTGTCTTGACTGGACCCATTTTACAGATGAGAAAAGTGAGGCTGGGGATTAATGTCTTGCAGCTGGGTGGTGCATCGGCACTACAGCAAATGCTTCAGTACAGCAAAAGGTGAAGAGCTGCCGGTGAGGCATGAGTGCTTTTAATGACGCTATTCTTTTTGGTTTGCCCTTATAGGGCGTCCCAAGGAAGAGAATCATTTTTTTGGCAAACAAACCAAGCCCAGAACCTGATCGTGCTGAATGTCATATGCTGACAGCTCTTGGAATCTACCCTTTGGCTTAGCTTTCAACCCAGAGGTTCATCTTACCCAGGAAAAGAGTGAGTTATTTGCTTTCTTAATGTTATAACACTGACATGGATAATCCTGAATTTGTGGAGAATAAAAGAGAGGTGAGCAAAAGATAAAAGAACCAGGAGATTTAAACAGTAAGCTAAAAACAGAAAAAACAAAACCAAAAACGGCCACTGCTAGCAGAGACGGATTTCCAAGGTAGTTGTGCACATCTGAAGACTGGTCTTGCTTCTTTCTGGGAGTGATGAAGTGGTACTTAAATCAATCAGAGAAGAATGCCAGTGGCCTGTACATGTAGGTCTAGCCTTGCAGGTTCTCTAGCCAGATGTCGTTATGGAGTCAGAGAAGGGCAGAACCGGAAGGACGGACCCAGTGAGCCCTGTGTTTCCATATCCTTCTGGGTAAGGAATGTGAGGCTCCCATCGGTGAAGGGCTGGCTAAGCCTGATCTTCCGCTAGGGGGTGAGAGATGCTGGCAGCCGTCTCTGCCTCTGTGTGGAACCATGGTTCTCCACTTCTGTCTGCAACAAGATTCCAGAGTTTCTAAAACCTGAGCCATGAAACGTGGGTCTTGTCCCCCATCTCAGCCTCCCAGGGTAAAGCTAAACAGGCACTCCTGCTTTTGAGGTCTAACCATGTGACTTTGTTCCTTTCAGATGGCTTATGTGAAGATGAGATGGATTTATATTTCCCTGGTGGTCCTGGGAGCCCTTTGTCTGTATTTTAGCCTGGATGGTCTGAGTCCTTTTAAAGGCGAACCATTGGTTTTCAAGAACGAAGGTGGGAGCTTCCTTCAGCTCCCAGATATAGACTGCAGGCAGGACCCCCCCTTCCTTGTCCTGCTGGTTACTTCATCCCACGAGCAGATGTTTGCCCGCTCGGTCATCCGGAACACGTGGGGGAGAGAAAAGATCGTGAGGGGAAAACGAATAAAAACATTCTTCCTCCTGGGAACCACCCCCAGTAAAGGCATGTCGAGGGCCGTGTCCCAGGAGAGCCAGCAATATCACGATATTATCCAGAAGGACTTCGTGGATGTTTATTCCAATCTGACTCTAAAGACCATGATGGGTATGGAGTGGATCTACCGTTTTTGTCCGCAGGCATCTTTCGTGATGAAAACAGACTCTGACATGTTTGTCAACATCTACTATCTGACCGAACTGCTCCTGAAGAAAAACAGAACAACTCAGTTTTTCACCGGCTACTTAAAACTAAACGAATACCCAATCAGGAAAAGGTATAATAAGTGGTTTGTTAGTAAATTCGAATATCCGTGGGACAAGTACCCGCCCTTTTGCTCCGGTGTTGGCTATGTTTTCTCCAGCGATGTGGCGGGCCAGGTGTACAACGTGGCTGAAAGTGTCCCATTCATTAAACTGGAAGATGTCTTTGTGGGGCTCTGCCTGGAAAAACTGCAAATCACACTGGAGGAGCTTCACTCCAAGCAGACTTTCTTCCCCAATGGGTTACCCTTCACCATATGCCGTTACAAGAAGATCGTGGCCTGCCATCACATCAAGCCTCACAATATCCTGCTGTATTGGCAGGCTCTGGAAAATTCCCTGGAGGAAGAGTGTCCAGATATCTGAAGGGAGCCCAGCGGCACATCTGGACACACAGCAGACAGCCCGCGGTGATGGTGTTTGAAAGATCTTGGATGGCACGGCTGAGACTCCTGGGGTAGGGAGGGAGTAAGGAAGGAAGAGGCCGAAGAGTGAGGGTGATATCCTGAAGGCTTCCCAATCTAAACCTGAACGCCACCGCGGACGAATCCCCATCTGGTGCCCCAAGCCATCACAAATACTCTCTCTTGAGTACCTACCCTGTTGCACTAAGTGATGTATGCCTGCATTTTCTCATGTCAGGGGTCAGCATCCATACGGAGTGGTGGGTGTTAGCACCCCATCTCACACACAAGGAAACAGCAGCTTAGAGAAGCATGCGGGCCTGTCCCAAGGATTACAGCCAGCAGACACTGGAGCAGGGATGAGAGCCCACCTCTCAGTACACCCCTGCGTGCTGCCTCTTGGGAGAGGACGGTGGTGTGGGAGGCTCCGAGGGAAGCCTTGCTGCTGGCATCTGTCAGTCCCTTGCTCGAGTCCCCTCCTCCTCAAATCCCATTCCTGTGCCTTTTAGTGCAGAGACTGGGGTGAACCAATGCGCCCCCAGCTCCCTTTGTTCACTGCAGTGGGTCTGGCTGGCCTGAGACCGTGTTAGCAGCTTGGCCCTCAACTCACTGCAAAGCACGTGCCAGAAGACACCTCCACAGTGGCTGCAGCTCAGCCCCCCAGAGACACCCAACTCGAGACAGCAATCAGCCTTTCAAGATTTGGCTCAGAAATCGCTGTGAAGCTTGGCCCACTGTAGAGACTCGCTGGCCACTCTGCTGAGCGCGCGACCCCGAGAGCATGGCATTTCTTCCCAGCCATCTGCGGCAACCCCGCCTGTCAGCTCCACGTGCCCTTGGTCTGCACGTCAGGTCTCCAAGTGCAAACCGGAAGGCAGCTGGATGCAAGGCTTAGTCTGTGAAGGATGCTGGGAGCTTTTCTGGGAATTTGGGTGGATTTAACTCAAGACACTCTTAAGAACCCCCTGGGACTCTGAGCACTGAACTGAGTCCTGGTCAAGGGAGCGTCTTCCTGGGTCCGTTTCCTAAATCAGATCCTAGCTCAGCTTCTTTGAACTTCTCAGATGGCCAAGGAACAGCTGAGTTTTGTGGTGTGGAGTTAAACCTTCAATATTCTTCTGGTGGTTTGGAAGAGCCTGTTCTGCAGGGTTGGGTGGCAATGAAGCACTTTTTTTTTTTTGCCAGGGTCTTTGCCTGTTCAGTCACTGTCACATGACACGCAAAGCTATTTTGCTCGCGATCATCGAGATGAACGGTTCTTACTTTCTACTTTACGGAACTGGATGTTAGCAGCCTGCAAAGCCGAGACCTCACGTGGCTGTGAAACTTACAAAAGCTGGGTGAACCTCTTACCTGAACTCAGAAAGAGATGTTCGCTGCAAAATGGTCATGGCCGTGTTAGATTGCAAACTGGCATCTTATTTTGCACAGTGTTTCTCGTATCTGGATGGGGCTGCTTCTTGCAGATGTGTTTTCTTATCCTGGCTGCTCTGAACGTGCTGGGTCACGTTCAGAGAAGCCACCTCCTCAGGTGGGAAATCAGGGACTGAACTTGTTTTTCTGAAGCCCAGATTTTGCCAGGGTGGGTCCCTCGGTCCTGTAGGATGGGCTGCCTCTCAACGGTGGGCTTTGAGGGTGAAGGAGTTTGTCTGTGCTTAGAATCACAGAACCAGCCCTTGTCTGGTGCGCGTGTCCAGGTGGCCACCGGGCTGGGTGGGTGAGTGTGGCTGACTCAGGATCTGGTCTTCTCAGCATCCACCCGGAAGCCCTCGGCCGTAGGAGTCCATGAGCACAGGCTCAGCTCCACCGAGAGCCGCTCTGTGTTCTTAAAGGACTTTCTGCAAAACACATTCGGCCCCCTGCACCCCTCGCCGACTCTATTTCTTTATGTAGTCAAGACTTTTTCTTCTCGAGGGAAAAAAAATGTTTCGTGACTGTAGACCTTGAAGGGACCACAGAGCTCATTCGGTCCTGCCTTTACGTAGGATGAAAATAAAGCTCGAAGAGACCCAGAGGCTTGCCCAAGACTTTGCCCGAGACTTCACAGCTTGTTTGTTGTGGAATGCGGGTTCCAGCCAGAGCTGTATTCCATGATGCCGTCTTGCCTGGGTGAGAGTAAGAAACTGTGAATTAGGAGGCGAAGCGACGCTTTTCCAATAACACCCAAAGCGAGTTTCATAATGGGATCGGAGAGGAGCCCGGCTGGCGATGCAGTGGCTTCACTCACAGGCACCCAGGGACGAATGATGCTGATGGCAAAGGCTCTTTGCTAGGCACTGAGATAAGGGCTTTAAAAGTATTACCTCCTTAGATGCGCACAACCACTCCAGTGGGGAGGTGACTACCCACTTCCTTGCTTTACAGATGAGGAAACGGAGGCAGAGACAGAGCATGAAGAGCTAGTTCAAGCTTATTCCTTAGATGCGCACAACCACTCCAGTGGGGAGGTGACTACCCACTTCCTTGCTTTACAGATGAGGAAACCGAGGCAGAGACAGAGCATGAACAGCTAGTTCAAGCTTATATAGCTGAAAAGCAGCAAAAATAGAATGTGAACCCAAGCTCTTGGGGGCACGATGCGTGCTGGGTACACTCAGCGCTGCGGCCCCTAGGCGGTCAGCAGGCCCCAGGGATGCGGTCAGTGTGCAGAGGGATGCAGGTGCCCACTGCCTTGGCTGCTCAGGTTGCACATCTGGCCCGTCATCAGTCTCTCCACATCACGCACACCCACCCTCCAGGATCTGAACCCCGAATCCTCCTCTCTGCTGGGCTCCCACAGAGCCAGCCTCTCCACTTTTGGGCTTGATTCCCAGCTCTTCTTACCTCAGCAAGAGCAAGACCCCTGCCTAGGCCTCACTCTCACTCTCACCATCCATCTCCCCTCTGCCGGCTCAGCCCACATGTGCCCAGATGTGCTGTCATTTCCCATCTTCCAAACCATCATAAAACCCTTCCCCTTCACTGCCCCACCTCTCCCTTTGCTGTTCAGCCCCACAAGAGCGTGTTCCATATTTGTCTCCTTTTCTACCTGAAATCCCCTCCCATCAGACTCTGGTGCCTGACTCCACCAGATGGTTTTTTCCAACGTCATTGATGACCCGAGATGCAGGATCCAAGGTCTGGTCTCTGTCCTCATCGTGCCGCCTGCACTGCGGGTCTTGCCCGCTTCCAGGACGCTGGATGCTTTGTGTTCTCCTCCTCGCGGGTCGCTTCTTTGCTTGTTCCATCTCCTCGCTCTGCCTTGGCCTCCTTTCTTCCCTGGTTGTACTCTGGTGGTCTCATCCAGCCCCACGGTTTAAAACATCCTCTCTCGTGTTGAGGACGCCCGTTTATCTCCAGCCCGGAATCCTCTCTCACTTTTCAGTCTCACATGTCCCACTGTCTGCTTAACATCCCATAGTGAGCAAATCCGAGACTGAAGTCGGGATGAACCCCTCCCTCCATTCCTAACCCACACCACCTGCAGCCTTCACTACCTCAGGTAATGGCCCTTCCATCCTTTGGTGGCTCAAGTCAAACACTTCGGAGCCATCTGTGACTCCTCTCTCTCTCAGCCGGTATGTCAGGAGAAAGACCATCATTTTATATCCAGAAGCCAATCACTGGCCCTCACTGTGCTATTGCCACCCTGTCCAAGCCCCCGTCACCTCGCACCTGCGTTCCGGCAGTAGCTTCTACCTCGTCTCTCCACCTCCATCGCTGCACCCCTTGGTCTGTTTCCTAGGCAGCATCCAGACTACTCCTTTAAAAATATGGACCAGAGCATCTTACGTCTCTGCTCCACACCCTCCAGTGATGTCCCATCTCTGAGAAAAGCCACATCTTTAATATCATTGTCTGCCTCTGTTATTCTCTAACCTCATCCCTTCCTACCCTCCCCTCACTCATTCTGGCCTCCCTGAAAGGAGATACTATTCCAGCAGCACAAGCCTCCTTGCTCTTCCTGGAACATCCAGGCACCCTCCATCTTCCTCAGGGCCTTTGCACGGGCTGATCCCTCTGCCAGGCTCGCCCTTTCCTTAGACAGTCTCATGGCCCATTCCTTTGCTTCCTTCACGTCTTTGGCCATATATCCCCTTCTTAATGAGGCTCATCCTGATTACTTTCTTTGGAATTGCAACTCAACCCACCCCCTGTCCCCTTGCCTTGTTATATCGTTTCCATTGCACTTATCAATTTCTAACAGAGTATACAATATCTATTTATTATCGTGTGGCTATTTTGTTAATGTTTATAGTTCAGCCCACTTGAGCAAAAGCTTTGTGCAGGAATGGGTCTTTGTTTTCTCCACTGATGAACCTCAAATTCTTAGCACAGTTCCTGGTACATAGTAGATGCTTAAGAAATATTTGTCGATTGGATGTGAGATGACCTTTATGGAAGGTGGTTTTAGAGGGGAAGTGATGAACCTCGACTAAAATGTGAAGGATTTCTGACATGTAGCCAACACTATGGGTCCAACGTATGGTTCCAGTATCAATCAGTAAATGGGATGCTGAAATCCTGTTTTTACTGAAAACTGGGACCTGAAAACCTAGAAATGCTGTATGACAGTGCTTCTTGACCTCACATCCCCCTTTTTCTAGAATGGAAAACCTCCCACATTGAGAAGTAGACAGAATCCTATAATGTACTCAGGGTGCCTATCCCCCAGTCCTACCCACCCCCGGCCCCTGCCATGGCCAATCTTATCTCATCTACAACCTCCTTCTGTTTTCATGATTATAAAATTTTGGATCTTTTCCTCAACCGTATGCAACTTTTAGTCTCAGGAGAAGGACAGCAATAAACCACATTGTTACGAAATAGACCTCATTTCTAAAGATGATGACAACTGCAATAAAAGGTAAAAAGATAGTTTCAGGTGAAGGTACGATTGCTGTGCTTCCAAACTTCAAGAGGTTTTAGAGCTCTGGTCCCATCCCTTTAGTTTATGTGTGAAAACCAAGATTTGCAGAATTTGAGCTTCAGGTCAGCACTCAGAGGGACGCTGACCCTCAGCCTGATGCTACACCCATGGTGCTGTACTGCCTCTTTCTATCTTATGTACCTAATTCCTATTTGTCTTAAAACACACCATTGTAGCCACATCGCACTCTGTGTAAAAAGGGAGGGAGGAAAAATCCAAACAAACAAAACCTGTTAGACCTCCTTTCCTTGAGTTCCCGACTAGCGTCTGCTCTTGGACACCCCTCCCAGGTGCATCTAAAAGGCACATCGAAACCACATCTTCACCCTTCCAACCCCAGCCCTGTCTTCCCCCAGTGTTTCGGGTTGCAGGAAATGTTGTCACTGTCCATTTGCCTATTCAGTTCTTCGACTTTTCCTCTGCCTTGCTGCGGCCCTGCCGTACCTGATGGTTGCCGATTCCCATGGATTTGGCCTCTTCTCTCCACATCCATCGTTGCAGCCTCAGTCCAGGGCACCATCTTGGATCAGCTGGTCTCAGGCAACATGTTTTTAACTGGTCTCAGATCTGATCATGTTGCCTTCCAACCTCTCCTCCACTTTACACCCAGAATAATTTAAAAAAATTATTGAAGCTTGGTTGATTTACAATGTGTTAGTTTCAGGTGTACAGCAAAGTGATTCAGTTATACGTACATGTATATAAATCTATTCCTTTTCAGGTTCTTTTCCATTATAGGTTATTATAAGATATTGAATATAGTTCCCAGTGCTATACAGTAGGTCCTTGTTGTTCAACTGTTTTATTTATAATGGTGTATATCTGCTAATCCCAAACTCCTAATTTATCCCTCCTCTCCCACTTTTCCCCTTTGGCAACCATAAGTTTATCTTCTACATCTGTGAGTCTATTTCTGTTTTATAAATAAGTTCATTTGTATCATTTTTTAAGATTCCACATATAAGCGATATCATATGCTATTTGATTTTTTTCTGTCTGACTTACTTAGTATAATAATCTCTAGGTCCATCCACATTGCTTCAAACAGAGTAATTTTTTAAAAAAACGTGGATCTGATTAGGAAACTCAGAGACCCAGGGAAGCTGAGTGATTGCCCTGGGGGAATTCTGTCCTCTTGTCCATGAGCCAGGAGCTGTTTCAGAAATCAGACTGGCGATGCCAGCTACTTCTGGGCACCCCAGCACTGCTTCAGTGATCTCCACATGCTGGCATGAAGTGCTAAAATGTACTTTTAAGACAAACTGAATTAACTTTCATGTGAGTTTTTTTTTTTTTTTTTTTTTTTTTTTTTTTTGCGGTACGCGGGCCTCTCACTGTTGTGGCCTCTCCCGTTGCGGAGCACAGGCTCCGGACGCGCAGGCTCAGCGGCCATGGCTCACGGGCCCAGCCACTCCGCGGCATGTGGGATCTTCCCGTACCGGGGCACGAACCCGTGTCCCCTGCATCGGCAGGCGGACTCTCAACCACTGTGCCACCAGGGAAGCCCCATGTGAGTTTTTTGATCCTCTTGAAAGTGGTTGCTCTGGGGTTGGGCTGCCTGGGTTTGAATTTTACTTTCCTCCCTCACTCCATAAGCAAGTTACTTATCTTTACCTCATTTATTTATTTATTTTACACCTTTATTGGAGTATAATTGCTTTACAATGGTGTGTTAGTTTCTGCTTTACAACAAATTGAATCAGTTATATATATACATATGTTCCCATATCTCTTCCCTCTTGCTTCTCCCTCCCTCCCACCCTCCCTGTCCCACCCCTCTAGGTGGCCACAAAGCACTGAGCTGATCTCCCTGTGCTATGCGGCTGCTTCCCACTAGCTATCTACCTTACGTTTGTTAGTGTGTATATGTCCATGACTCTCTCTCGCTTTGTCACAGCTTACCCTTCCCCCTCCCCATATCCTCAAGTCCATTCTCCAGTAGGTCTGTGTCTTTATTCCTGTCTTACCGCTAGGTTCTTCATGAGATTTTTTTCCCCTTAAATTCCATATATATGTGTTAGCATATGGTATTTGTCTTTCTCTTTCTGACTTACTTCACTCTGTATGACAGACTCTAGGTCCATCTACCTCATTACAAATAGCTCAATTTCGTTTCTTTTTATGGCTGAGTAACATTCCATTGTATATATGTGCCACATCTTCTTTATCCATTCATCCGATGATGGACACTTAGCTTGTTTCCATCTCCTGGCTATTGTAAATAGAGCTGCAATGAACATTGTGGTACATGACTCTTTTTGAATTATGGTTTTCTCAGAGTATATGTCCAGGAGTGGGATTGCTGGGTCATATGGTAGTTCTATTTGTAGTTTTTTAAGGAACCTCCATACTGTTCTCCATAGTGGCTGTACCAATTTACATCCCCACCAGCAGTGCAAGAGTGTTCCCTTTTCTCCACATCCTCTCCAGCATTTATTGTTTCTAGATTTTTTGATGATGGCCGTTCTGACTGGTGTGAGATGATATCTCACTGCAGTTTTGATTTGCATTTCTCTAATGATTAATGATGTTGAGCATTCTTTCATGTGTTTGTTGGCAGTCTGTATATCTTCTTTGGAGAAATGTCTATTTAGGTCTTCTGCCTAAATTTTTTGATTGAGTTGTTTGTTTTTTTGTTATTGAGCTGCATGAGCTGCTTGTAAATTTTGGAGATTAATCCTTTGCTTCATTTGCAAATATTTTCTTCCATTCTGAGGGTTGTCTTTTCATCTTGTTTATGGTTTCCTTTGCTGTGCAAAAGCTTTGAAGTTTCATTAGGTCCCATTTGTTTATTTTTGATTTTATTTCCATTTCTCTAGGAGGTGGGTCAAAAAGGATCTTGCTGTGATTTATGTCATAGAGTGTACTGCCTCTATTTTCCTCTAAGAGTTTGATAGTTTCTGGCCTTACATTTAGGTCGTTAATCCATTTTGAGCTTATTTTTGTGTATGGTGTTAGGGAGTGATCTAATCTCATACTTTTACATGTACCTGTCCAGTTTTCCCAGCACCACTTATTGAAGAGGCTGTCCTTTCTCCACTGTACATTCCTGCCTCCTTTATCAAAGATAAGGTGACCATATGTGTGTGGGTTTTTCTCTGGGCTTTCTATCCTGTTCCATTGATCTTTCTGTTTTTGTGCCAGTACCATACTGTCTTGATTACTCTAGCTTTGTAGTATAGTCTGAAGTCAGGGAGCCTGATTCCTCCAGCTCCAGTTTTTTGTTCTCAAGATTGCTTTGGCTATTCGGGGTCTTTTGTGTTTCCATACACATTGTGAAATTTTTTGTTCTAGTTCTGTGAAAAATGCCAGTGGTAGTTTGATAGGAATTGCATTGAATCTGTAGATTGCTTTGGGTAGTAGAGTCATTTTCACAATGTTGATTCTTCCAGTCCAAGAACATGGTATATCTCTCCATCTATTTGTATCATCTTTAATTTCTTTCATCAGTGTCTTATAATTTTCTGCATAACTACAGGCCAGTATCCCTGATGAACATAGATACAAAAATCCTCAACAAAATACTAGCAAACAGAATCCAACAGCACATTAAAAGGATCATACACCATGATCAAGTGGGGTTTATTCCAGGAATGCAAGGATTCTTCAATATATGCAAATCAATCAACGTGGTACACCATATTAACAAATTGAAGGTGAAAAACCATATGATCATCTCAAGAGATGCAGAGAAAGTTTTCAATAAAATTCAACACCCATTTATGATAAAAGCCCTGCAGAATGTAGGCATAGAGGGAACTTTCCTCAACATAATAAAGGCCATATATGACAAACCCACAGCCAATATCATTCTCAATGGTGAAAAACTGAAAGCATTTCCACTAAGATCAGGAACAAGACAAGGTTGCCCACTCTCACCACTCTTATTCAACATAGTTTTGGTAGTTTTAGCCACAGCAATCAGATAAGAAAAGGAAATAAAAGGAACCCAAATCGGAAAAGAAGAAGTAAAGCTGTCACTGTTTGCAGATGACATGATACTATACATAGAGAATCCTAAAGATGCTACCAGAAAACTACTAGAGCTAATCAATGAATTTGGTAAAGTAGCAGGATACAAAATTAATACACAGAAATCTCTGGCATTCCTATACACTAATGATGAAAAATCTGAAAGTGAAATCAAGAAAACACTCCCATTTACCATTACCTCATTTATTTTCAACTGAAAAATGGGACAATAGTAGTTCCCAACTCACAGGGTTATTGTGTTAGTTGAGACATTGTGTGTAAATTGCTCAGTAATCTGGGTGCTTTTGATGATGGTCAGTGTTCGGGCTGTGAATTTTGGTGCATTTTATAGTGATCCGTGGGCAAGTCAAGGGATCTTCAGGGTGAGTCTTGAAGACTTTGTTTCAGCTCTTGTTTCTTTCTCTCCTTTTAATCTTCCCTGGCACTCTTGAAGAAGTTCTTCTATCCATTGCATTCTTCAACATCGCAGAGTACAGTGTTTCTAGACTCAGTTAATTCAGAAGGTACGACAACCTGAACAGGTATAAAACAGGTGGAGCCGGAGGTGCCATAGAGATTATATGCAGTTTAAAAAACAAGCCTTCTTTTTCCAGATGAGAGAACCAAGACTCAGGAAAATGGAGTGACTTTGCTAAGTCCTTCAATTAGCGGCATCTCCAAGATCAGTAAGCAGCATCAGAAAGCTCATGTCAGCCATTCATTCTTCTATGTATTCACCCCTTGGGAAAATATGCTCAGTGCTTTTTACAAGACGCCAGGAATGAGAGTCAAGCTCAGGTTCACGGCCAGCCATCTGTTCTGCAAACAGAGCGTTAGCTGGGTAAACACACAGTGTCAAGAAGATGAAGGGGTGTCTGTTCTCTGGACAACTGAAAGAAGAAGCGTTTGTTTAGTGCCTTCTCAGTTGACAGACGTCATAAACCTCTTCCATACCTGCTGTGTCCTCAGTTCCTCACAGTAGCTCTTCTTATTATAAACAACACCCTGGTTTTGAGCTGAGGTTCAGAGTGGCTTACTGACCTGCCAGGGAGGCTCAGATGTGGCAGAGACCACCCGCCCCCTTAGCCTTCAATACCTCCCCCTTCACCAGGGCATGGTTGGTGAGCCCTCCCACAGTGCTTAAGGACCGGCAAAGCCGCCTGAGTCTCATGGGACGCTCAGGACTGGCCCCGCCCAACTGCCCAAGGGGTCTGCCATCTTGTCTTTGTTCCATGTGCCACCACTTCTTTTCCAAGTGTTGACAGCATCTCTGTCTGCTCCTTCCCTGTCCTATGTGACCTTCTGGGACTTGGCCCTTTGTCATCTATGGTGTCCCAGGAATCTCCTGTGTAGCTGGGTCGTCCAACCTGTCCTGTCCTGGCCAGCCCCATCTTGAGTTCACTCAAGTCTGCATCTGACGGCTTGAACAAGTGTCTGGCTTCAGAACACGAACCCCTCCAGGCCAGTCCAGCCCACTTTTCACCTCTCTTTACCTGAAGCCCTTGCAAAACAAGCTGTCTCTCCAAAGAGTGTGGGTTCAACACTCCAGGCATTGGCTTCTATCAGCGTGCATGCATGTGTGCATGTGTGTGTGTATGTGTGTGTAAAGGTGTGGTCTGAGGCTCTAAATAGAGGCTCCATGCTCAGTGGCAGCCGGTTTTTGTATGTTATCTGCCCTCGCCAAGTCTGTGAAGGGCAATAAGTAGAGCGAGGTGATGTTTGCCCACGTGGGATGTGAGGACCAGGTGCCCCCAGTGTTCTCAGCCCTGGCCGTGACGGTGTGGAGTCTGAGAGGTGTCCCTTGTCACCTATTACACAGCAAGTATGTGCCACATGCCGTGCTTGGTGTGGTGGAAACCCGGGCTGCAGGAATGGTCTGCAGTCGCCTGGGTCAGAGATTTTCCTGAGCTCCACCTTTCAGGCAGGATACTTAGAAAAAGTGAAAGAAAGTGAAAGAGATCAAACAGCCTCTTGAATTTGGATGCATTTCTTAGAAGCAAGGACTGTGCCCACACTACTATTTAGAGTGGTCTGCTCCACCCACTGAGCCCTGATACACCAGCTAAAGGGAAAAGGCCGGGTCTGGGTGCTTCTCCTGGGCTCTCCAGGCTGAGCGTCTATGGCTCTACGGGAGACTAAATAATTAACAAGCCTGCTTGTACACAACAGCTTCTGTGCCTCCTTATTTTAAAAATAGACGGGATGTTTACCTCTTCTCCACATCTCCCGTTTGGAAGTATTTGTTTTCTCATTTTTTTAAGAATTCATTTTTGACATTTGTCATATCAGGACTGACATTTTAGCAATTTCCCAAGTGATTGTCAGATTCTCCCAGGCTTCTCTTCCCTCTGTCCAGTCTCCTGCCTGGTGGGGAGGAGATGCTTAATAAGCTAGTTGTTGGGTTAGGTGTTCAAGCAGAATGGTGGGGTGGAGTAGAAGATAAAGGGAACCGCAGGCTCCTTCAAGTACCCATCCCTGAAGCCTCTTTTCTAGATTGTTGTTGCCACTCACTTTTATGTCTGTTTGGTTCTACATGATCCAGAAATCTGTATGTGAACTTGGGCTGAGGTGTATTAGAGATAAGCTCTCAAGGAGGTGTCTGGGAGGTGAAATACGCTTCCATTCTCTGTTTTGAATTTGATGGAAGGATTTGTAGCTTGTGGGAACTTAGAAGCATGAGTTCCTCTATTTTCCTGCTTTTCAAATATGACTCTGAGGAAAAGCCCTTTGCTCTCAGATTGGACACTGAGTGGTGAAGCTCCCCGCCCCCCATGTGGGACAAAGAGCCATGAAGCCTGGGTGAGCCCAGGGGACAAGGAAGCGGGCTATGTCCTAGTGCCTGCCGGATGGAATAGGGACAGACCAAAAAACTAGCTTTTAATTAAATAAAAAACCCCAATTCTTCTCTTATCAGACATAATCAACCTTAAATATAAGTAGAAAAATGAATTCCATAGCCAAATGTAGCTTTTGGTGTCATAATGTTTCACCTTGTCTCTTTGTCCCACTACCTCTGTACTCTGGTTGAAGAAACCCGTGGCCAGTGCAGGCAGAGTTAAGGTCACCAGGGTGGCGTTTACCCGGCCTGGCCCAGAGCTCCTGCCACACACATTCCGGGGGAGTTAATGCAAGGTCTTCAAGTCCTCAAATAGAGACAAACCAAAGAAGTAGTGATACTCTTAGTTAAATTCTGATTTGGAATATATCAGATGCCGGGGGCGGGTGGGGATTGATTTATGTTCCAGCTGGTCAAATAAGACATCAAGAAAAATCCAGCGTGACTGGAAATTACTTAATGCCAACCGAGGACCCTTTGTGGTCAAATTTTGCTTGTCCTAAAAGACAAGAAATAAAAATAAAACTCTATACTACTGAATGATACCTGAAAATGTTGTCTCCCTGTATTTTAGGGGAATTTACTAGACTCTTAGGTCATCATATTTTGGGAGTAGGCATATGTATTTATGATATATTAAGAATGGTATTTATCTTTAATAAAAGTTAAATTATTATGACAGCAGCGTGCACTTAAGTTGGTTCGTTCTCAGTTGTCGATGATGCAATAAACTTGTGTTCTTCTGAAAAGTCAGCAATGTAATATTTAAACTGGACAATCTTCCTTTTTCCCCCCGATATTGATGTTTTTTATATTTATTTTGTTTGGGGAAAATATTTTTAAAATTCGACTTTGATTTTATATGTTTAGAAAAATATGCTGAACAACCTCAACACGCTTATCTTTGTAAGAGATGGAGATTTCTTGTTTCGTTTAGAGTTTGGAAGCAAAGAAATGGAGCTGTAACTCTTGCAGAGTCTTTCGGGTGCAGTGCCTGGGCGAGTGACAGGAGGTGAGGTATCCTGTTGGGAATCATAAGCCCAGGGTGTTATGAGGCAGCCATCCTTTGGAATTTTCTTTCTCTCAGGTATATTTATAGTCTTTAAAAGCTACCATTTAAGTTTAAGAAATCAAGCCTTCCTTGTGAATTGATATGATTGTACCTTTAGAATTTTCCTGGTAACTCATCTCTGAGGTATAGCTTGGATCCTTGATCTTTCAAAGTTCATTTAAATGGCAATAAAATGATTGAAACAGATGTGTTTTTCTTTGCCTTGAGCATGTATTTGCCATGATTCCTGTGGTACCGCAGAACTGCAGGTCACTGTCCATCCATGCTTCCTGCAGGTGGCATTCCCAGCCCATCATAAACACAAAACAGAAGTTGGAGGGGGCTTCCCGGGTGGCGCAGTGGTTGAGAATCTGCCTGCCAATGCAGGGGACACGGGTTCGAGCCCTGGTCTGGGAGGATCCCATATGCTGCGGAGCAGCTAAGCCCGTGAGCCACAACTACTGAGCCTGTGCGCCTAGAGTCTGTGCTCCGCAACAAGAGAGGCCGTGACAATGAGAGGCCCGCACACCGCGATGAAGAGTGGCCCCCTCTCGCCACAACTAGAGAAAGCCCTCGCACAGAAACGAAGACCCAACACAGCCATAAATAAATAAATAAATAAATAAATTAAAAAAAGAAGTTGGAGGGATCAGGCAGGGGGTGCAGGGCTGTGTGTCAGGGGGTGTGGATGCCTGGAGATGGGCAGAGAAGGGGACATCTTCAAAGTGATGCTGAAAACTTGGCCTCTGTGCACTGGTGCCGAATTGAATCTTGGAGAGTTTTGGGTGAAGTAGAAAAGAATACCTTTATTGCTTTGCCAGGCAAAGGGGGACACAGTGGGCTTGTGCCCTGAAAAACTGTGTGTCCCAACCTGGGAGTATTTGGTGAGGAGTTTTATAGCAATGGTTCAAGGACAGGGGTGCTGATAAGAATCAGGGTGTGTGCAGGGCCTGCGCTCCTTTAATCTGGCCTCAGGTGGTCTTCATGAAGAGCTTCTCTGGTTCCTTTAATCTGGAATGAAGAATGCTACATCTTCCATTTGTTGGGGGTTTTAGTTCTGTAAAGAGCTCAAAGCTATTGTTACGTGTATCCCTTGTGGTGGAACCAGGACCTGCCCCAAGGCTGCACTACTGTTTCTTGCCTGCTCCTCCCTTGTCTCTGCATCCCCTCCCTTCCCTGATGAGCAACTGTTTGAACCTGCCCTTTGGAACTCAGGGAAGGTAATGGAGGCTGGACAGAAAGACTCCCATGCCCAGGAGCCCCACAGGGTCCTGCTTGGGTTCAAAAGTGTGGGTGACCTTGCAGCCAGGCCTTTCCCTCCCTCCAGTGATGAAGTGGTCTTGTCCCTGGTCCCCTAAATGGCCTGACCTGCCTCACCTGCCATTCCCCTCACAGACTCCACTCCCACTATTGTCTCTTTCCTCCATCTGCAGCTCCAGTCACCCCTCCCTTCTAGAACATTCCCATGACACACAAACCTGCTCTCACTTTCCACTCAAAGACAGCCCTCTAGACTTCCCTCCTTTTTCCAGTACTGTTCCCTTCCTTTATTTTTTAAGATTATAACATCTCCAAAGAACAGCCATCCGCCACCCATCCTCAGCTCCCGTTTTCTCCTCACCTGGCCACTGCACTGACAGTTCTGTTGGACGCACCAGTGCCCTCCACCTGACCAACACTGATGTCTTGCTGGAGCCCTTGGCCCCATCTGACATGGCTGAGCCCACCCTGCTCCCTTGGGCTCCCTCCCTGCTCCTTTGGGCTCCCCTCCCCTGTCTTCCAAGACCACATGCTCTGCTGTATTTCCTCTCACCTCACCTCTTGGCCTCTACTTCCTGGTCTCCTTTGCTGATTCCACGTTCACTCCCCAGCCTTGCCAGCCAGCATTTGGAGCACTCCAGGGCTGAAACTTCAGACCTCTTCTCTTCCTCGCCATTGACTCTTGCTTGGAGTCAAATGACCTCTTTCCATGTGTATTACTCTGCTCCAGCTGCCGTAACAAAATACCACAGACCAGGAGGCTTAAACTACAGAAATGCATTTGCTTTCAGTTCTGGAAGCTGAAAGACCTAGATCAAGATGTTGGCAGGGTTGGTTCTTCTGAGGCCTCTTGGCTTGTAGACAACTGTCTTCTCCCTGTGTCCTTACGTGTTCTCTCCTTTGTATCCTATTAGATTAGGACCCACCCTGATGACCTCATTTTACCTTAAAGACCCTACCTCCAAAGAGCAGATAACCTTATCTTCTCTTATTGAATCAAGTTCTCTGCCAGTGACAGAGGCCATGGACCATGGGGACTGCAGTCTGCACAGGGAGAGAGCATCTTTCCCAGCTTTTGTGGTTCCATACCTTCAAAGCTCTCTGACTGGTCTGCTTGTGTCACAGGCCCATACCTTGGGTCAATCCATGTTGCCAATGCTGGGGTTGGGGGCAGGGGAGGAGATCTGATGGGCCACACCTGAGTTGTGGCTTATTCTCGGGACCCTGCAGCCTTGAGGGGTCATAGGTAGTGACTGATACAGTCTCAGCAGAACCACATGGATGAGAGCCAGGGATACTTTGTCCTCAGGCAAGAATGCTACCTAGACCAAATAATAGAGGTTGTTTACCCTGAAGATTGTTAGGCAATGTGCCGAAACAAGAGGAATAAAGATGTAATGGAGACATGACAGAGTGGTGGGTGTGTGTCTGTCTCTGGGAGGAGATTCTCTCTTTCTCATACCCTTTTTTCAAAAAAAAGTTTATTTATTTATTTAGTCTGTGCCAGGTCTTAGTTGCAGCATGCAGGATCTTTTTTTTAACATCTTTATTGGGGTATAATTGCTTTAAAATGGTGTGTTAGTTTCTGCTTTATAACAAAGTGAATCAGTTATACATATAAATATGTTCCCATATCTCTTCCCTCTTGCGTCTCCCTCCCTCCCACCCTCCCTGTCCCACCCCTCCAGGCGGTCACAAAGCACCGAGATGATCTCCCTGTGCTATGCGGCTGCTTCACCCTAGCTATCTACCTTACGTTTGGTAGTGTATATATGTCCATGCCACTCTCTCGCTTTGTCACAGCTCACCCTTCCCCCTCTCCATATCCTCAAGTCCATTCTCTAGTAGGTCTGTGTCTTTATTCCTGTCTTACCCCTAGGTTCTTCATGACATTTTTTTTTCTTAACTTCCATATATATGTGTTAGCATACGGTACTTGTCTTTCTCTTTCTGACTTACTTCACTCTGTATGACAGACTCTAGGTCTATCCACCTCATTACAAAGAGCTCAATTTCGTTTCTTTTTATAGCTGAGTAATATTCCATTGTATATATGTGCCACATCTTCTTTATCCATTTATCCGATGATGGGCACTTAGGTTGTTTCCATCTCCTGGCTATTGTAAATAGAGCTGCAATGAACATTGTGGTACATGACTCTTTTTTGAATTATGGTTTTCTCAGGGTACATGCCCAGGAGTGGGATTGCTGGGTCATATGGTAGTTCTATTTGTAGTTTTTTAAGGAACCTCCATACTGTTCTCCATAGTGGCTGTACCAATTCACATTCCCACCAGCAGTGCAAGAGTGTTCCCTTTTCTCCACACCCTCTCCAACATTTATTGTTTCTAGATTTTTTGATGATGGCCATTCTGACTGGTGAGATGATATCTCATTGTAGTTTTGATTTGCATTTCTCTAATGATTAATGATGTTGAGTATTCTTTCATGTGTTTGTTGGCAGTCTGTATATCTTCTTTGGAGAAATGTCTATTTAGGTCTTCTGCCTAAATTTTTTGATTGAGTTGTTTGTTTTTTTGTTATTGAGCTGCATGAGCTGCTTGTAAATTTTGGAGATTAATCCTTTGCTTCATTTGCAAATATTTTCTTCCATTCTGAGGGTTGTCTTTTCATCTTGTTTATGGTTTCCTTTGCTGTGCAAAAGCTTTGAAGTTTCATTAGGTCCCATTTGTTTATTTTTGATTTTATTTGCATTTCTTTAGGAGGTGGGTCAAAAAGGATCTTGCTGTGATTTATGTCATAGAGCGTTCTGCCTATGTTGTCCTCTAAGAGTTTGATAGTTTCTGGCCTTACATTTAGGTCTTTAATCCATTCTGAGCTTTTTTTTGGTGTATGGTGTTAGGGAGTGATCTAATCTCATACTTTTACATGTACCTGTCCAGTTTTCCCAGCACCACTTATTGAAGAGGCTGTCCTTTCTCCACTGTACATTCCTGCCTCCTTTATCAAAGATAAGGTGACCATATGTGTGTGGGTTTATCTCTGGGCTTTCTATCCTGTTCCATTGATCTATATTTCTGTTTTTGTGCCAGTACCATACTGTCTTGATTACTGTAGCTTTGTAGTTTAGTCTGAAGTCAGGGAGCCTGATTATTCCAACTCCGTTTTTTGTTCTCAAGATTGCTTTGGCTATTCGGGGTCTTTTTTGTTTCCATACACATTGTGAAATTTTTTGTTCTAGTTCTGTGAAAAATGCCAGTGGTAGTTTGATAGGGATTACATTGAATCTGTAGATTGCTTTGGATAGTAGAGTCATTTTCACAATGTTGATTCTTCCAATCAATGAACATGGTATATCTCTCCATCTATTTGTATCATCTTTAATTTCTTTCATCAGTGTCTTATAATTTTCTGCATACAGGTCTTTTGTCTCCTTAGGTAGACAAATTCCTAGATATTTTATTCTTTTTGTTGCAGTGGTAAATGAGAGTGTTTTCTTGATTTCACTTTCAGATTTTTCATCATTAGTGTATAGGAATGCCAGAGATTTCTGTGCATCAATTTTGTATCCTGCTACTTTACCAAATTCATTGATTAGCCCTAATAATTTTCTGGTAGCATCCTTAGGATTCTCTATGTATAGGATCATGTCATCTGCAAACAGTGACAGCTTTACTTCTTTTCCGATTTGGATTCCTTTTATTTCTTTTTCTTCTCTGATTGCTGTGGCTAAAACTTCCAAAACTATGTTGAATAAGAGTGGTGAGAGTGGGCAACCTTGTTTTGTTCCTGATCTTAGTGGAAATGCTTTCAGTTTCTCACCACTGAGGACGATGTTGGCTGTGGATTTGTCATATATGGCCTTTTTTATATTGAGGAAAGTTCCCTCTATGCCTACATTCTGCAGGGTTTTTATCATATATGGGTGTTGAATTTTTTCAAAAGCTTTCTCTGCATCTATTGAGATGATCATATGTTTTTTTATTCAATTTGTTAATATGGTGTATCACGTTGATTGATTTGCATATATTGAAGAATCCTTGCATTCCTGGAATAAATCCCACTTGATCATGGTGTATGATCCTTTTAATGTGCTGTTGGATTCTGTTTGCTAGTATTTTGTTGAGGATTTTTGTATCTATGTTCATCAGTGATCTTGGCCTGTAGTTTTCTTTCTTTGTGACTTCCTTGTCTGGTTTTGGTATCAGGGTGATGGTGGCATCGTAGAATGAGTTTGGGAGTTTTTCTCCCTCTGCTACATTTTGGAAGAGTTTGAGAAGGATACTTGTTAGCTCTTCTCTAAATGTTTGATAGATTTTGCCTGTCAAGCCATCTGGTCCTGGGCTTTTGTTTGTTGGAAGATTTTTAATCACAGTCTCAATTTCAGTGCTTGTGATTGGTCTGTTCATATTTTCTATTTCTTCCTGATTCAGTCTTGGCAGGTTGTGCTTTCTAAGAATTTGTCCATTTCTTCCAGGTTGTCCATTTTATTGGCATAGAGTTGCTTGTAGTAATCTCTCATGATCTTTTGTATTTCTGCAGTGTCAGTTGTTACTTCTCTTTTTCATTTCTAATTCTATGGATTTGAGTCTTCTCCCTTTTTTTCTTGATGAGTCTGGCCAATGGTTTATCAATTTTGTTTATCTTCTCAAGGAGCCAGCTTTTAGTTTTATTGATCTTTGCTATTGTTTCCTTCATTTCTTTTTCATTTATTTTTTATCTGATCTTCATGTTTTCTTTCCTTCTGCTAATTTTGGGGTTTTTTGTTCTTCTTTCTCTAATTGCTTTAGGTGTAATGTTAGGTTGTTTATTCGAGATGTTTCCTGTTTCTTAAGGTAGGATTGTATTGCTATAAACTTCCCACTTAGAACTGCTTTTGCTGCATCCCATAGGTTTTGGGTCATCGTGTCTCCATTGTCATTTGTTTCTAGGTATTTTTTGATTTCCTCTTTGATTTCTTCAGTGATCACTTCATTATTAAGTAGTGTACTGTTTAGCCTCCATGTGTTTGTATTTTTTACAGATCTTTTCCTGTAATTGATATCTAGTCTCATAGCATTGTGGTCGGAAAAGATACTTGATAAAATTTCAATTTTCTTAAATTTACCAAAGCTTGATTTGTGACCCAAGATATGATCTATCCTGGAGAATTTCCATGAGCACTTGAGAAAAATGTGTATATTATGTTGGTTTTGGATGGAATGTCCTATAAATATCAATTAAGTCCATCTTGTTTAATGTATCATTTAAGCTTGTGTTTCCTTATTTATTTTCATTTTGGATGATCTGCCCATTGGTGAAAGTGGGGTGTTAAAGTCCCCTACTATGAATGTGTTACTGTAAATTTCCCCTTTTATCGCTGTTAGTGTTTGACTTATGTATTGAGGTGCTTCTATGTTGGGAGCATAAATATTTACAATTGTTATATCTTCTTGGATCGATCCCTTGATCATTATGTAGTGTCCTTCTTTGTCTCCTCTAATAGTCTTTATTTCAATGTCTATTTTGTCTGATATGAGAATTGCTACTCCAGCTTTCTTTTGGTTTCCATTTGCATGGAATATCTTTTTCCATCCCCTTACTTTCAGTCTGTATGTGTCTCTATGTCTGAAGTGGGTCTCCTGTAAACAGCATATATATGGGCCTTGTTTTTGTATCCATTCAGCCAGTCTGTGTCTTTTGGTGGGAGCATTTAATCTGTTTACATTTAAGGTAATTATTGATATGTATGTTCCTATTCCCATTTTCTTAATTGTTTTGTGTTTGTTATTGTAGGTCTTTTCCTTCTCGTGTTTCTTGGCTAGAGAATGTCCTTTAGCATTTGTTGTAAAGTTGGTTTGGTGGTGCTGAACTCTCTCCGCTTTTGCTTGTCTGTAAAGTTTTTAATTTCTCATCAAATTTGAATGAGATCCTTGCTGGGTAGAGTAATCTTTGTTGTAGCTTTTCCTTCTTCATCACTTTAAATATGTCTTGCCAATCCCTTCTGGCTTGCAGAGTTTCTGCTGAAAGATCAGCTGTTAACCTTATGGGGATTCCCTTGTGTGTTATTCGTTGTTTTTACCTTGCTGCTTTTAATATGTTTTCTTTGTATTTAATTTTTGAAAGTTTGATTAATATGTGTCTTGTCGTGTTTCTCCTAGGATTTATCCTGTATGGGACTCTCTGTGCTTTCTGGACTTGATTCACTATTTCCTTTCCCATATTAGGGAAGTTTTCAAATCTAATCTCTTCAAATATTTTCTCAGTCCCTTTCTTTTTCTCTTCTTCTTCTGGGACCCCTATAATTCGAACGTTGGTGCGTTTAATGTTGTCCCAGAGGTCTCTGAGACTGTCCTCAATTCTTTTCATTCTTTTTTCTTTATTCTGCTCTGCAGTAGTTATTTCCACTATTTTATCTTCCAGGTCACTTATCCGTTCTTCTGCCTCAGTTATTCTGCTATTGATCCCATCTAGAGTATTTTAAATTTCATTTATTGTGTTGTTCATCATTGCTTGTTTCATCTTTAGTTCTTCTAGGTCCTTGTTAAATGTTTCTTGCATTTTCTCTATTCCATTTCCAAGATTTGGGATAATCTTTACTATCATTATTCTGAATTCTTTTTCTGGTAGACTGCCTATTTCCTCTTCATTTGTTAGGTCTGGTGGGTTTTTATCTTGCTCCTTCATCTGCTGTGTGTTTTTCTGTCTTCTCATTTTGCTTATCTTACTGTGTTTGGGGTCTCCTTTTTGCAGGCTGCAGTTTTGTAGTCCCCATTGTTTTTGGTGTCTGTCCCCGGTGGCTAAAGTTGGTTCAGTGTGTTGTGTAGTCTTCCTGATGGAGGGGACTAGTGCCTGTGTTGTGGTGGATGAGGCTGGATCTTGTCTTTCTGGTGGGCAACTGTACATCTGGTGGTGTGTTTTGAGGTGTCTGTGGCCTTAATATGATTTTAGGCAGCCTCTCTGCTAATGGGTGGGGTTTTGTTCCTGTCTTGCTAGTTGTTTGGGAGAGGGTGTCCAGCACTGTAGCTTGCTGGATGTTGAGTGAAGCTGGCTGCTGGTGTTGAGATGTAGATCTCTGGGAGATTTTTGCCATTTGATATTATGTGGAGCTGGGAGGTCTCTTGTGGACCAGTGTCCTGAAGTTGACTCTCCCACCTCTGATGCATAGCACTGACTGCTGGCTGCAGCACCAAGAGCCTTTCATCCACACGGCTCAGAATAAAAGGGAGAAAAAGTAGAAAGAAGAAAGAAAGGGAAAGAAAGAAAGAAAGAAAGAAAGAAAGAAAGAAAGAAAGAAAGAAAGAAAGAAAGAAAGGAGGGAGGGAGGGAGGGAGGGAGGGAGGGAGGGAAGGAAGGAAGGAAGGAAGGAGGGAAGGAAGAAAGAAAGAAAAGAAAGAAAGAAAGAGGATAAAATAAAATAAAGTTATTAAAATAAAAAATAATTATTAAGAAAAACGTTTTTTTAAAAAGAAAAAAACAAAAACAAAACAAAACAAAACAACAAAACAAAAAAGTGGACGGATAGAACCCTAGGACAAATGGTGACAGCAAAGCTATACAGACAAAATCTCACACAGAAGCATACACATACACACTCACAAAAAGAGGAAAAGGGGAAAAAATAGTAAATCTTGCTCTCAAAGTCCACCTCCTCAATTTGGGCTATTCGTTGTCTATTCAGGTATTCCACAGATGCAGGTACATCAAGTTGATTGTGGAGATTTAATCCGTTGCTCCTGAGGCTGCTGGGAGAGATATCCCCCTCTCTTCTATGTTCTCACAGCTCCCGGGGCTCAGCTTTGGATTTGGCCCCGCCTCTGCGTGTAGGTCGCCTGAGGGCGTCTGTTCTTCCCTCAGAGAGGACGGGGTTAAAGGAGCAGCTGATTCGGGGGCTCTGGCTCACTCAGGCCGTGGGGAGGGAGGGGTGCAGATGCGGGGCGAGCCTGCGGGGCAGAGGCCGGCAGGACGTTGCACCAGCCTGAGGCGCGCCATGCGTTCTCCCGGGGAAGTTGTCCCTGGATCCCGGGACCCTGGCAGTGGCAGGCTGCACCGGCTCCCCGGAAGGGGTGTGTGGATAGTAACCTGTGCTCTCACACAGGCTTCTTGGTGGCGGCAGCAGCAGCCTTAGCGTCTCATGCCCTTCTCTGGTGTCCGCACTGTTAGCCGCAGCTCACGCCCGTCTCTGGAGCTCCTTTAAGCGGCGCTCTTAATCCCCTCCCCTCCCGCACCAGGAAACAAAGAGGGAAGAAAAAGTCTCTTGCCTCTTCGGTAGGTCCAGACTTTTCCCCGGACTCCCTCCCGGCTAGCCGTCGTGCACTAGCCCCCTGCAGGCTGTGTTTCCGCTGCCAGCCCCAGTCCTCTCCCTGCGCTCCGACCGAAGCCCGAGCCTCAGCTCCCAGTCCCGCCCACCTGAGCAGACAAGCGTCTCGGGCTGGTGAGTGCCGGTCGGCACCGATCCTCTGTGTGGGAATCTCTCCGTTATGCCCTCCGCACCTCTGTTGCTGTGCTCTCCTCCGCAGCTCCGAAGCTTCCCTCCTCTGCCACCCGCAGTCTCCACCTGCGAAGGGGCTCCTAGTGTGTGGAAACCTTTCCTCCTTCACAGCTCCCTCCTACTGGTGCAGGTCCCATCCCTATTCTTTTGTCTCTGTTTTTTCTTTTTTCTTTTGCCCTACCCAGGTATGTGGGGAGTTTCTTGCCTTATTGGGAGGTCTGAGGTCTTCTGCCAGCATTCAGTAGGTGTTCCGTAGGAGTTGTTCCACGTGTAGGTGTATTTCTGGTGTATCTGTGGGAAGGAAGGTGATCTACGTGTCTTACTCTTCCGCTATCTTCCTGATCTCCCGTCAATCACTCCTGCAGGATCTTTAGTTGTGGCATGTGGGCTTCTTTAGTTGCGGCATACAAACTCTTAGTTGTGGCGTATCCTTGCAGGATCTAGTTCCCCAGCCAGGGATCAAACCTGGGCCACCTGTATTGGGAGTGTGGAGTCTTACCCACTGGACAACCAGGGAAGTCCCTTTCTCATGCTTCTTGAAACATACTTCTTAAGTAGCTGTCTACCTTTTCTGCCCATGAGTCCACTAGTCCTAAATAGCTTAAATGGTCAGCTAACAATAAGCATTTACTAGGTATTAGCAATTGATTTATGTACATTATTTCATTTAATTCTTATTTGAATAGCCACTAGAATTATCCCCACCTTACAACAGACAAAGTGACCTGTGTTAGGTGATTAAGAAGCCAAAGGAGAAATAAACTGTGACATCAACAATTCCCTTCACGTTGGCCTGGTGAGTTCCTCTGCCCACATGGAATAGAGACTGAACTCAGGAGTGTCCTATGACTGATGAAATCCTTATTCAGGTGTACTATCTCATGACGCAGAGCTATAAGGTAGGTCTAGAAAAGAGTCACTTAGGTAGGAAACCACAAAGATAACAGATCCGGTACTGTCTTTTTTTTTTTTTTTTTTGTGGTACGCGGGCCTCTCACTGCTGTGGCCTCTCCGGTTGCGGAGCACAGGCTCCGGACGCGCAGGCTCAGCGGCCATGGCTCACGGGCCCAGCCGCTCCGCGGCATGTGGGATCTTCCCAGACTGGGGCATGAACCCATGTCCCCTGCATCAGCAGGCGGACTCTCAACCACTGCGCCACCAGGGAAGCCCACCAGTACTGTCTTTAGAGTTCTAGGTGGTTCTGCTCTGCATGTTCGTGCCATATGGCCAATGTCTATGAACCATGACAAAATATTCTTCCCATCATGCACCTGCAGCCAATCCTCACTCTGGGCTGACCAATGCTTCTGTTTATCCTCTTGTTATTTGAACAGCACTGTGGCCCTGAAGGTTTCTGGGGGACACTGTCCTTCATCAGTAGAGATGAGGATTGGAACTCAACAGTTAGATTCCTGTTCAGTCGTGAGAACCTGACTGCGTCTATATTAAGGCAGTCTTTTAATTAGTGCTTTTAGCGGTAATGCTTTTAGTGATGCCTGCTCATCTCAGGTAAGAAGCCCAGAGTATCAGACAGGAGAGGGGCCTTGGAGACCCACGGGTCCAACCTCCTTATTGCAGAGACGATGAAACTAAGTTAGATCAGACTTATCTACAGGAGAAAACACCAGAAACAAGGTCACTTATTCATTTCTCTGTAATTTTAGCTCCTTTTGGATTTTGAATGCTACATTAAATCATAGCACTTAAGATATTATATATATATATACACATAAATATGTATATATATATACATATTTATGTGTGTATATATATATATATGCACATATATATATATATATACACATATACCATTCTGCATTTGATCTTTCAAAGTGTAAGCAAAGATCTCAAAGTTAAAACCATCCGACTCGGAAAGTTTAAAGAATTTGCCCAAGTCTGTCTGAGTCAGCTCAGCCTTCTGTAACAAAAATACCACAGACAGTGTGGCTTAAAGAACAGAAATTTGTTTCTCACAGATCTGGGGGCTAGAAGTCCGAGATCAAGGTGCCACAGTCTGGTTTCTGGTGAGGTGTGTTTCCTCGTTTTCCTTACTTGGAGGAGAGCAAGCGAGCTCATATCTCTGGTGTCTCTTAATCCCATCATGAGGAGGGAGGGGAACAAAAACATTTAGTTCATAGCAAACGTGCACATCTAGAAATTGGCCCTGGAGTTCTAACTCCAACTGCATGGCAGTAAAGCCTAGAATTCAAATTTAGAGCCAGAGGTATACATCGTAAAGCAATTATGTGCTTAGCTTTCCAACAGTTCACTGACAGCCAATTGCTATGCATTCATTCATCAAATTTTTGTTGAACACTTACTGTGGGCCGGGTTTCCTGCCCTCATGGAATTCATTTTCTATTAAAGGAAATGGTTTGTTGACAGGCATTCACAGTGCAGTGTGATAAGGGCTGTGTTGGTAAGTTTCATGCTGGGTGCGATGGGCACACACAGAGAAGGATCTAACGTATTCTTGAGGGACCAGGAAAGCTCTCCAGAAAAAGTGAACTCTAACCTGAGACCTGTGTAAGACTCAGCCTCATGGGAGGCGCAGGAGGGCTTCAGGGACAAAATGGTGAGTTGGGGAAGGAAATACTGCTCAGTGAGCAGAAGCCAAGTCCATAGGGGCAGGACCAAGGGATATGACATGCTATGGACTCAATGTCTGTGTCCCCCTCAAATTCATATGTGGAAGCCCTAATCCCCAGTGTGATGGTATTCGGAGGTGGGATCCTTGGGAAGTGATTAGACTGTGAGGATGGAGTCCTCATGATGGGATTAGTGCCCTTATAAGAAGAGACATGAGAGAGAGAATTTCTCTCTCCTCTGTGTGAGGATACAGCAAGAAGGCCAAGAAGACATTTGTCTGAAAACCAGGAAGAGATGTCTCACCAGGAACCGAGTCTTCTGGTGCCTTGGTCTTAGACTTTGAGCCTCCAGAACTGTGAGAAATAAATTTCTGTTCTTTAAGCCACCCAGTCTATGGTATTTGTTATGGCAGCCTGAGCTGATGAGACAAGACTAGATAATTTGGAACCAGATAATGAATGGCTTCACAGCATGTGGTGGGACATAATTCTAAAACGGTCCCCTGAGATCTCCCACCCTGATCTCAAGGACTGTGAATACGATGAGACATCACAGCCATGATTACATTACATTACATGGAAAAAGGGATTTTTGCAGATGTAAGTAAGGTTACCAATCAGTTGGCTTTGAGTTAATGAAAAGGGAGATTATCTGGGTGAGTCTATTCTAATCACACGAGCCCTTTAAAAGCAGAGCGTTTCTCCTGGCTAGTGGCAGAAAGAAGTCACAGTGATGCCAAAATTGAGACTGCAACATGCTGTTGCTGGCTTAAGGATGGGGGTGGCCATTGTCAGGGAATGTGCACATCTTCAGCTGACAACCAGCACAGAAGTGGGGCTTCAGTCCTACAGATTCGAGGAACAGAATGTGCCAACAACCTGGATGAACTTGGAAGTGGATTCTTCCCCCAAACTTTCAAATAAGGATCCAGCCTGACTGACACTTTGTGACAGTGTGAGGTCCTTAGTGGAGCCCTCTCCAGCACACCCAGACTTCCCGCCTGCAGAGCTGTGAGAGAATAAATAGCGTGAGGCAATTTGCTACACAGTGATAGAAAGCTCATACTCAAGCCAAGTTAAAAAGAAAATAGATGTAAAAACCAAAAATAATCCACTACCAAATGGAATGCTGTAGTACATTAAAAAATATGACAGGGACTTCCCTGGTGGCGCAGTGGTTGAGAGTCCGCCTGCCGATGCAGGGGACACGGGTTCGTTCCCCGGTCCGGGAGGATCCCACGTGCCGCGGAGCGGCTGGGCCCGTGAGCCATGGCCGCTGAGCCTGCGCGTCCGGAGCCTGTGCTCCGCAACGGGAGAAGCCACAACAGTGAGAGGCCTGCGTACCGCAAAACAAACAAACAAACAAAATGACAATATTGTTTAAGATCCGAAAGTCGGTGTAATTTACATTAACAGGATGTATTAGGGTGTAAGTTTGGCTCCTGGAGCAGAGAGATCTAAAATAACAGCAATTTTAACAAGACAGAATTTTGTGTCTTACACAAAACTCTGCACAGATGGTCTAAAGCTGGTGTGGTGACTCATGGTCAATAGTGACTTACACTCAGTCATTGCCTTGCCCCCTTCAACACATGGCTTCCATCTTCTGGTCCAGATGGCTGCTCCAGCTGCCGTCATGATATATCCCAGGCAGTAGGAAGGAAGAAATGGGAGAAACGGGCATGCCTTCCTATCCATCCCCTGCTCTTCCCGGGTGACTTCAAGGGCAAGACAAAGACATAGCAACTGCACATACTTCAAATCACAACTCAGCAGCCAGAACTTAGTCACATGGACACATCTAGCTTCAAGGGATTTGAGGAAAGTATTGAGTGGCCACGTGTCCCCTGAAATTTTACTACTATGGAAGAAAAAGAGAACAGATAATAGGGGAAAACTAGCTGTCTCTGCCCCAAGGAGAAAAAAGAAGATTCTCTTATTAAATGCAGATAAAACATTTAATAAAATGAAACACTGTTTGTTATCAGTCAGTGTTCTCCAGAGAAATAGAAAAAGTGTATATTTTTACTCAAATCTATATATTAACAGAATACATACAAACACACACACACACACACACACATTTATTGCAAGCAATTGGCTTAGGTAACTGAGGGGCTGGCAAATCTGAAATCTGTAGGGCAGGTCAGCAGGCTGGAGACGTTCATGCAAGAGCTGATGTTGCAGTCCTGAGGCAGAATTTCTTCTTCCTTAGGAAACTTCAGTAGACTCGTAAGGCCTTCAACTGATTGGATGAGGCCCACCCTCATCCCACTGGCGATTACTTCAATGGCGAGTAGCCTGCTTTCCTAACCACATTTACAAGATACTGGCACTGCAACACCTTGATTAGTGTTTGATTGGATAACTGGGGACTCTAGCCTAGCTCAGTTGACAAGTCAAACTAATCCTCAAGCCAAAGGAAAAAAAAAAAAAGCAAATTAGGCTTTGAAAATATTTCCTGAACCTGATAAATGCAGTTGTATTCCATATCGATTATATTTTACATCTCAATATTCGTGTATATTTTTAGTCTGCTCAGCATCTGAATCTCCTTCCTACATTTGGGAAATCCACTTTTCTGTGAGTGTCAGTGACAGCCCAGCCCCATCTACCTTTCTAGAGGCCCCAAAGTCTGATCCTGTCCCTGCTCGCCCCCAGCTGCTCTGTGACTTAAACCTAGCCGATTGGATGCTCTACCAGTGACCTTGATAAGGAATGGGTTTCACAAAGAAGCAGCTCTGGTTTGGGGCTGTCCCTGGTGGCAAGGGCAGAAGCATCCTGCCAGTACCCTCACCAGGCTGTTTCTGGAAATTTCCCTGGGCCCTGGGTTCCTGCATAGCCTCCTTGGTTCATGCCTATTCTCTAAGCCTGCTTTTTTCAGCCTTCTCATTGATTCTGTTAGAAACCTGCCATCTCTTTTTTGTTGTCCCTTTTGTGATAAGTTTAGCCTGAATCAGATTCTGAGGTATGTAACCCTAAACCCTAATTGGTATATATAGAAAGGTTACAGCAAAAATCAAACCTAATGGTGAAATGTTAGAACACCTTTTAAAGTGGTGTTTCTCGACTGGAACAGAGGCAATATTGCCTCTCAAGGGACATTTGGCAATGTCTGGAGATCTTCTCGGTTGTCACAACCTGCAGTGGGTATGGTGTGGATGGGGGTGAGGGCTCTGTGCTATGGCATCCAGCATCTACTGGTAGAGGCCAGGGATGCTGCTACACCTCCTATGAAGTCAATAGTGCTGAGATTGAGAAACTCTGCTCTAAAGTAAGAAACAAGACAAGGAAGCTTGCTTTCACTGTTTCTATTCAGTGCTATATTGAAGAATGTAAAAAGCAAAATAAAGCAAGAGAAAAAGAGATGTAAGGACTGGAATGGAAAAAAATGTTTACTTCTTGCAGATGATATGACTGAACACCTGAAGATAATATACAGAAACTAGTAAAACCATAGATAACTCATCACGGTTGCTGGATGTAAGATCAATATACATAAGCAAATAGCATACTAACAACAACCACTTTAAAAGTAATACTACTACTTCTCTGTGTTATTTTTGCAACTTCTGGTGAATATATAATTATTTCAAAATTAAAAGTTTTTAAAAGATAATTTCAAAAATTTCTTTAGTAACAGCAACAAAAACTATAAGCTATTTAAGATTAATTTAACCAAAATGTGAAAGAAATTTGTGAGGAAAATTATATATCTTCATTGAAGAACAAAATAAGAATTAAATAAATGGAGAGACATATCATATTCATGTTTGGAAAAATCCAATGCTGTAGGTTGTCACTTCTTTTAAAATTCATCTGTACATTCAATGCAATTCCAGCAAAAATCCCAACAAGGCTTTTAATAGAAGTCAACAAACGCTCCTTAAAAATCATATAGGGGACTTTCCCTGGTGGCACAGTGGTTAAGAATCCGCCTGCCAATGCAGGGGACATGAGTTCGAGCCCTAGTCTGGGAAGATCCCATATGCCGTGGAGCAACTAAGCCCATGTGCCACAACTACTGAGCCTGCACTCTAGAGTCTGCAAGCCACAACTACTGAGCCCACATACCACAACTACTGAAGCCCATGTGCCACAACTACTGAAGTCCACGTGCCACAACTACTGAAGCCCGCATGCCTAGAGCCCGTGCTGCACAACAAAGAGAAGCCACCGCAGTGAGAAACCCCCACACTGCAATGAAGAATAGCCCCGCTCTCCGCAACTAGAGAAAGCCCGCGCACAGCAACGAAGACCCAATGCAGCCAATAATAAATAAATAAATAAATAGATTTATTAAAAAAAAATCACATGGAAGAACTAAGGGCCAAATACATAAACTCTAGGCTGTGAATTTTAAAAAGCTTCTGTAAAAACTTCTATAAACAAAATTTTGCTCTGGCTTTTCTGTATAGGTTGGGTTAAAGGCAGGTAAAACTGGAAGACAGGAATTCCATGATAGTAATCTGTGCAAGAGGAAATGACCCAGGCCATGGGGATAATTGCAGGGAAATATTTAAGGAGTGAGATGTACATACAGACTTGGTGATTAATTAAATATGGGGACTAAGAGAAGGAGAGAATAGGATGATACCAAGAGTTTCAGGCCTGGTAATTGGGTAGATAGTGGTTCCATTTTCTGGGATAGAAAACACAAAAGGAGGACTGGCATTTGGGAGAGAAGATATTGAATGTAGGTTTTGTTGATGAAAATTCAAGTAAGTATCAAGAAGAAAAAGAGGGAGTTTTATTGGAGCCAAACTGAGGATGCTAACCCAGGAAGCAGATTCTCAGGAAGCTCTGAGAACTGTTCTGCCTGATAGAAGTCGAAGGCATAGTCAGCTACAATTTTTTTTTTTTTTTTTTTTTTTTTTGGCGGTACGCGGGCCTCTCACCGCTGTGGCCTCTCCCGTCGCTGAGCACAGGCTCCGTACGCGCAGGCTCAGCGGCCATGGCTCACGGGACCAGCCGCTCCGCGGCATGTGGGATCCTCCCGGACCGGGGCACGAACCCGTGTGTCCTGCATCGGCAGGCGGACTCCCAACCACTGCGCCACCAGGGAAGCCCAGTCAGCTACATTTTTGAGACAAAGGATCGTACATCAAAATGATGTACTGATATTTCACATAAAGTTCCCCAAGGATTCATAGTCCAGGTAAGCATGTACAAAGCGAGCAGCAAGTCATCATCACCCCCTACAGAGCTGGGAAAGAATGCTATTGTTTAAGAAGTTACGTTGCTAAGGTCAGAAGAAAGAAAACAGATTGATCTTTGCTGTCGAGCAGGCACTCCCGTCTTTGAGCAGCTCTGGTTAATGTGTAATGCCGATGCCCGCTGCACATTAGGGAGGGAGGAGGCCCAAATGGACACAGAGAGAATTTTATGTTTAATTTTTTCTTGTCCTGTTTTAATAGATAAATTTTATTTCATCAGTTTGGACAGAGAGAGTTTGTAATGGATGGGGTCATCCAAGTGGAGCTGTCTGAGAGGTAGTTGGTTGTATAGGTCTGAGAGCCCAGGAGAAACATCTGGGCTGGAGACCTAAATCTAGGAATCTAGAACATAATAGAAGCAGTAAGAATGAATGAAAATCACCAAGAACAGTCGTTAGATAAGAAGAGGGTGTGTTTAAGAACCCGGAGGAACAGACAGAGCAAGAAAGAAGGAAAAGAGGAACGTCCAGAGGGGTGGGAGGAGACCAGAGTCTTGTGCCAAAACCCAAGGAGAGGGAGCAAAAGGAGTAAAAATGTGGCTAGTGAACGAATGTGGCTGAAGTTCATGGAGAAGATGACCTGAGTCTGGTCAACTAGATAAAGCAGCAGGGGCATCTTGGGCACTCGGCAAGAGGCCTTTCAGCAGTGTGGGAGGAGAGGAACCCTGCGTGGAGGGAGAAATGGCATGCACCAAAGGCAAGGCAGTGGGGCAGTGGCGTTTCTTTTCTCTCTTAATCAATTTGGGTAAAAGTGTGTGTGGAGGGGAGGTCAACGATTCACTGGTTATGAACAAGAGACTTGGCATCTTGGCTAAAGTTTAGTTTCATTCTCTGTGCTGAGAGGTGGGTGGAGAGAGAAGGTCCTCTTCATTTGTCCTGGACCTATCTGATGAGAATCAGTTATGAATTACAGAAGATGTTCCTCAAAAGGCTCTCTTGCATGAAGCAGGGTATATCCACATAACAAATCACTCTGAAGACATGAAAAAGAATGGAGAAGGTTTCTTATACAGATACGGGTTGTTCTCTAGGATATATTGTTAGGTGTGAAACCACACAGGATCCTGTGGGGCTCCTGGGCATGGAAGCTTTTCTGTGTCCCCCATTTCTTGTTTGTAGGTAATAGACTCCAGCCTCCATGACCTTCCCTGAGTCCTGAAGGGCAGATTCAAACAGTTGCTAATCAGGGAAGGAAGGGGATGCAGAGACAGGGGAGGAACAGTCAAGAAACAATAGTGCAGCCTTGGGGCAGGTCCTGGTTCTACCACAAGGGATACACAGAACAATAGCTTTGAGCTCTTCTCCAGAACTGAAACCCCCAACAAATGGAAGATGTTAGCATTCTTCATTCCAGAGAAGGTCACAGTTTGATAACCTTGAGGAGCTCCTCAGGAGACCACCTGAGGCCAGATTAAAGGAGTGCAGGCCCTGCACACACCCTGATCCTCATCAGCAACCCCACCCTTGAACCATTGCTATGAAACTCCTCACCAAATTCCACCAGGTTGGGACACAAAGTTTTGCGAGACATGAGCCCACTGTGTCCCCCTTTGCCTGGCAAAACAATAAAGCTATTCTTTTCTACTTCACCCAAAACTCTGTCTCTGAGATTTGATTTAGCACTAGTGCACAGAGGACGAGGTTTTGGCATCAGGTGTAGAATTCTACACAGGGTGTAGAATGATGTTTATGGTATGCGACTCCTTGTGTAGATATACATATTTACTTGTGTTTTCAAAAAGAAAGGCTAGAAGAATACACAAAACTAATAGTGGTGGTCATCCAAGGATAGCGGTGTAGGACACGAGGTAGAAGATTTCCAGGAATATGTTTAGTATATAGTTTTATTTTGGAACCATGCACATGTTTTACATAGTTTAACAAAAGAAATAAAAGTAAGATAAAAAGCAGTTCCTAAAAACTGAAAACAATTGACCCTACCCCTATCAAGGTAAAGAAGAACCACACAGAAAACATACTTCCTTGGTGTGACTTTCAACACAATGTTTGGAATCCATATCTCTAGGAAAATTCTTCTAAGGATCAATAGCAGATCAAATAATTCTTAAACTCCATTCAGCACTCTTCTTGTCAGTAGTAATATTAATATTGCTAATATGAGACTATTATAAGTTATTAGTGTAAAACAAATGCATAATTATTGGACTGTCATTAGAAATTAAGATTTCTGGTATAAAAGAGATACAGCATAAAATCAAAGAAGTTAAATCAAAACCTTCTAATATTAAATTTGAATGGGATATATCAGAATGGTCTTATGATTTTTTTTCTCTTAAAAAGTATTTCCTAGTTCTGTCCATCAAAAGGGCCAAGAAACAATGACATCCAGATTGTGGTTTCTAATACAACTTCCCTGTGAAAGGAATCAGAGGGTTTTTTGGGGGGAATAAAAAAAGACTGACTCATGGATTGAAGCAGAAAATGGGCAAGATTTTCACCCTGTTGTGTCAGAAAGCAAGGAGGCTGTTGTAGGTGCCATGGGGCAGAGTAAGGATGTAGGACTAGCAATCCAGGTGGCAAATGGCTTACTAGAAAACTCTAGACTGGAACTTGACTCCTGTTTTTAGTTCTAGCTCTCGACTTTCGGCAAGATGCTTAATCTCTCTGAGACTCTAGGTCTCCATGAAATTTATTTTTCATTAGTAAGATGAAGATAAACACCCTTTCCCTTTCCTCAACTCAGGGCTATTGCCATCCCATAAGACTACCTTTGCATAAAATAGAAAATTGCCCCTTCTTCCTGACCTCTTAGCTAGGTGTCCTTGGGAACACAATATCACTAACATTTATTATCTCACAGTTTCTCTAAGGATCCAGATACAGCTTAGCTGAGTGTCTCTCATAAGGCTGCAGTCAAGGTGGTGGCTTGTGTCTCATCTGAGGGCTTGATTGGGGGTGGATCCACGCCCAAGCTCACTCAGTGGTTGAGGGCTGGATTCATGTCTGTATATGTTACTGCTTCACCAGAGGGAAACAGAACCAGTAGGATGTGTCTACGCCTATGTCCTTGTCCAAGTCCATGTTCACATCCACACCTGCACCCACATCTCTATCTATCTATATCTATATATTGCAAGGATCTGGCTTATGTAATTGTGGGGTCTGACTAGGTTAGTCTGAAATCCATATGGCAGGCTGTAAGGAAGGCAGGTGAAATCTTTTGGGCAGAAGCTGATGCTATAATCCACATCCTCAGGGAAACCTTGGTTCTGTTTTTAAGGGCTTTCAGTTAATTGAATCAGACCCAGATTATCTAGGAAAATCTCTTTTGCAAAAAGTCAACTGATTCTAGATGTCAATCACATCTACAAAATACCTTCACAGCAACACCAAGATGTGTGTTTAATTTAATGGCTGGGTACTGTAGCCTGGCCCGGTTGGCACATAAAACTGACCATCACAAATTCCTCGAGAGCTGCCAGCCAGCAGGTGTCCTCACTTCCTTGCCTTGTGGGCCTCTCCATAGGGCAGCTCACAGCACAGCAGCTGGCTTCCTCGGAGCAAGGGAGTGAGAAGAGCCAGGGAGAATGTCCGAGCAAGACAGAAGTTGCAGCCTTTTGTAACCTGACCTCTGAAGTGACATCTTGTCACTTCTGTTGTATTCTGTTTGTTAGAAGCAAAATATGTAGGTTCAGCCCACACTCAAGGGGAGGGGATGACCCAAGGGTGTGAGTAGGAGTCTGCAACCATAGGGGCCCTACTCAGTAAATGCTGGGAAGAGTAAGTGAGATAATGTGTGTGAAAGAATTGTGTAATCCAGTAGATAAATATTAGCTAGAACCATATAAAATTGCTAGTATTAGGTTGTTCATTTTTTACCCACAAAAATGGCTGTCACCTAACGTAAGTTGTAGTTAAATAGGGAACTGATAGGGTGTAAAACAACTTTATAATTTTTGAGGGCGCCAGGCATGAATGGAATCTTGGATAAATGGCAGCGGTGAGGGGTAGAGAGAGAGAAGCAGTGTCAATTTTACTAGGTTTGCATTTGGCTTGTTCCTCTCTCTCTCTCACTCTCTCTCTCTATCATTTCTATCATCAATCAATCTATCTATCTCTCTATCTCTCTATCTATCATCTATCATCTACTACCTATCTATCATCTATCTATCTATCATCTATATCTATCTATCATCCATCTTCTATCTATCTGCCATCTACTATCTATCTATCTAGCTATCATCTATCTATATCTATCCCTATATCATTGTCTACTGATTGATCTATCTTCCTATCTATCATCTATTTATTATGTATCTTGACTGGTCAGCTGCTGGGATTGATTTGGGCATATTTAAAATGCAACCCAAGGCTAGCGCTTTGCAAAGGTTTTGTCTGCACCTTGAGCAATGAGTTTGTTGTGAACTAAGGGAGTGGCCACAGCATACGCCTCTGAAGCATCCGTCCACAGTGGATTCTTTTCTCTCCTTTCATTTTCTTTTCTTCTTCCGTGTTTTCTCTTTCTGATCCATTTGGCACCAAAGGCAATAGACTTCCCAGCCCTTTGTGGATGGGAGAAAAAGAGTAGGTCCTCTGTAACCCTAAAGGTATAACTTTTAAAGTGATAAACCATAGTTAGCTTATCATCCTGAGGCCACCCTCAACGACACACCAGTCCTGTAGAAACAGACATGTGTGTTATTTCTATATTATTCTACAGATAGAAATATTTATCTAGAGAAACAAAAGTGCACACGGAGCAACTTTCCACCCGGAGGAAAGGTGTGCCGCTTCTGTCATCAATGATCCTGAACTGGGTTCTGCCGCTGCCAACTGACACTTTTATACTAAACTGTATTTTTTTAAAGGGGTGTGGTCAGAGGAAAGGAAATTCACACCAGTTTGAAATAAAGTAGGGCAAGTCAACATACTTCTACCCATTTTCTTTGAGTGCAATTCTTGTGTTCCTCTGTTTCTTTCATAGTTTTTAATGGGCATCATCCTCAGATTCAAAGACCAGATGTGCTTTCTTATCATCCAAGATGAGCTGTTATTAATGGAAGAGAAGAAAATCAGCAATGTGGATTTTTTTTTTTTTTTTTTTTTTTTTGCGGTACACGGGCCTCTCGCTGCTGTGGCCTCTCCGGTTGCGGAGCACAGGCTCCGGACGCGCAGGCTCAGCGGCCGTGGCTCACGGGCCCAGCCGCTCCGCGGCATGTGGGATCCTCCCGAACCGGGGCACGAAGCCGCGTCCCCTGCATCGGCAGGCGGACTCTCAGCCGCAGCGCCACCTGGGAAGCCCAGCAATGTGGATTTTTAAATAGAACTTGGAGGGAACAGAAAATAATGCCACTCTGTATTCAGAAATCCCAAACGTAGTGCCATGCTGACCTGGAGGAACAACCAACTTCGTGGCATCGAACCCCTTCAGTTAACAGGACGGCCCCGGGATTACTCACCTGCTGTCCCCCACTCTCTCCCACTCAGTCCCTCCACAACGTGGCTCTTGTCTCCCAAGTGTGAGGAGTAATAAAGTGTGTGAGGTTAATAAAGAGGCGAAATGCGTGGGAAACTGAGGTTTTCCTTTTTCTTTTTCCTCTTTTACTTCTTTTCATTCCCCCAATACTTGTTCCTCCCCTCAGCCCCTCTGTCTGCAAATAAAATACTGTCTTTTTAACCTAAATACAAGAAACACAATTAAGATTCGATAATCGACATGTTCACGAAAGACATGCACAGATAAGTTCATGGCAGCATTATCCATTCTAGCCCCAAACAATCCAAACGGTGTGATGGACAATAGTGACGTGTTTGCACAGTGGGGTCCTACATGGTAAAGAAAATGAATGAACCAACTCTACATGCAACAGTGTGGATGAACCTCACACACGTGATTTTGCATGAAAATTACACAAACACAAAAGAATAAAATGCATTTACGAAAAGTCCCCAGACAGGCAAGACTAATCAGTGGTGTTGGAAGTCTGGCCAGTGGTAACCTCTGAGAAGAAGGGTTGGAGCAGTAACTTGGGGGGTCTGAGAGGGGTCTCCGGGGTGCTGACAACGTTCGTTTTTGGTGTGACTTGGGTGGTTACACAGGTGTGATCACTTTGTAAGAATTCATCAATTTCTATACTTACAGCTTGTGAAATTTTCTACACGTGACTGACATGGATAAAAAATTTAAAATAATACCAATATGCTAATAGGGAAAAAATACAACAAAGGCGGTAGACACTTTGGAAAAGCTCCCCATGAACTGCTCAGAAGTTCGCCAAGGGAAAAGCAAAGGAAAGTTGGGTGGAGTCAGAGTTGAGTGGAAGTGATAGAATTAGTTCTTTTTCTGGACTCCTTGGAGCTTTGATACAGGTGTATAATTGGAATTTGGGCTTTATAATCAAAACTGAAGTCCTTTGAAGGATTTCCAAGTAACTCAGTGTATTGCTAAACATAAAAAAAAAAGGGCAGGGAATTCCCTGGCGGTCCAGTGGTGAAGACTCTGTGCTTCCACTGCAGGGGACTTGGGTTCAATCCCCGGTCAGGGAACAAAGATCCAGTGTGCCTCACGGTGTACAGAAATCGTAAAGGCCAAAATATGTACATATTTCCAAAATGACTTAGATAAACTAGGAAAATCAGAGCCAAGTCTAACCCTCCAGGAATGTGTGCACTACTCTGGTAGCTGGGCCTCGGGTCAGAGGAGGAATCCAGGACTGGGTTTGCCACTGTTCTGGCACCAAATGCCATTTAAAAAAATTCCAGTGCAAAACAGTGGTATCTATTTAGACCTGAGCCACCAAGACAATATTTCAGAGAGGGTCTTCTCCTCCTTAAAGAGCAAAATCAACAGGTCCTGCAGGATGGAGGATGGAAGTGATGTTTTCTGGTCTTCCTTGCCCTGCAGGGTCTCTGTTGCCAGTCCTTTCTGGAGACCAGACCGATAGGAGATGGACTTCTCAGCCTTTTTCCCAGCATCCTTCTCCACCTGGCCCTCCATCCTGACCTGCACTGCCTTGTCTCCTTCCTCAGGACCTTGTCTGAGGGCATCACCTCCTCAACGTTCATGGAATTGACCCCTGGGCGCATTTTCAGCTCCTTCCTCTGCCTCCCCTATCCAATGAGTCACCAAGCTCTGTGGCTTGCCCCTTGCCTCAGCTCTGGACGAGGGGTTCTCATCCTTAGCGAACACTGCAATCACCTGGAGAGCTTTAAAGCACGGATACCTGGCTCTCACCCCGAGGTTCTGGTTCAGCTAGTCTGCAGGTGTAACGTGGGCATCTGTACTTTGGAAGTCCTCCTGACTCTGATACGCAGCCCAGATGGAGAACCTCAGCTCCAGATCTGGCCTCTTCCTCTCCACTGCTGTCCTGTTTTCCCTTGCTCCCACTGACACTATCTTTCTTTGCCCTATTGAGACAGCCTCCTAACTGGTTTGCCTATGTCTGGCCTCACTATTCTGATCCATATGTGCCGTCCTCTTGATATCCTAACCTAAAATCCTACCTCTGACATTCAAAGTCTGCCCTAAGTAACTCCTATCTACTTTTTAACCTTGTCTTACCCCACCCACCAGTGCCCTGCACTTCCGAGTATGTGTTCCATCCATCTACGTGCCTGCATTTTCCTGGTACCTGTTGAGGGTGTGTCACCCATACCCGCCCCTGAGACCTGAAGGATCCAGGTCTTGATTTATCTCTGTGTTTATTTCAAAGCACCCGGTATTTGTCGAATGTTTTACAGTCGTGCTTCAAGAGATATACAGTGGTTTATGCCCTGAACCGGCACTGACTTGACCACAGATGCACAGATGAGACCTGGAGGTGTCCAAAAGTCCCCTTTGCTTCATCACCATGCTAAGATCTCCACAGGGGGTGGAGGAGGTGGGGTGGGGTGGGCTAGAGAGACTTGCCCTCTGCTAGGCACAATCTGCGCCGAGTGCAAAGAAGCCTGGAAGACTGCGCATGCCCTGGCTGCCCCCAGCTGCCCTCAGAAATCTCCGCCCCTTTCCTAGAGCCTGCCTCCTACCCCTTCAAATCCTTTACTCCCCTCCCTTTGGAGAGAAGGTACTTTTAGAGCATGAACCCTCCTTTCTCCATTCTTTGATCAATGAATCAAGTTTCTGCTCTGCTCTACCTGACATTTGATTGGCATTTGCAGCTCTGGGCAAAGGACCCATTAAGGGGTCACCCACCCATTGGGGATCAGTAACAGTTGTCTTCTCTCAACACCCAGCTGGATCTCCATACCTCTGGAAACCTTCCTTCCTTCAGTTAACACATCTGTTTCTTCTCCACTTCCCCCCAGCACACTGTTTATACCCAGGAGACACAGAGTCTGCCCTGTGTACCATATAGGTAAGGATTTTCTATTCCAATGAGACCGAGAGATCCCAGGAGATGGAGCCCCTCCATTGCAGGTAATAAGTGACCTGGTCTCCTCTGCATCTAGGATGGTGTGAGTAGTATTCCATCCAAGGGAGAATTGAGAAATAGCCACTCAAATCATTCTCTGTGCTCTGTGGTTCCGAACCCAGCTGAGAAAGACATTCTTCAAAGTGGATGCTCTGTAAATGCAAAATTCATGAGATAATATATTCTGAATCTGAATTCCAGAGGCAGTGGGATTTGAATCTGTGTTGGAACAATCACGCCACACACTTTTGCCCTTTTCTTGCTCTGCTCTGTACTCTAGAGGCTATCAAATGAAAATATTTAATTTTGCAGGCTCCTTTGTAGCTAGGGTGGCTCTTTACAGAACTCTGGTTCAGGCAGAAGTCCCTGGGGGAGGCCTCTCTTGTGCTTCCCCTCGTCTGTCGACCTGGAATGCAGGCGTAATAGCTGGAGGAGCAGCAGCCATTTTTTCACACTTAGAGTCACATGGTAATTATGATGAAGCCAGAAGACACAAGGATGACATTGTTTTGGATTGGTCTCAGCCTATTAATAATGATGCTATTCACTAGGAATGCCTGGGGGTGTTCACCTGGGACCTTTTGGTGAGTCCTCAGAGACATTTCCCTGACCAGAGCCAATGTTGAGGCTGGACTGGCTCTGACAGATCATATTATAATTGCAAGATGCACCTCAGCAACAACGATTAGGGAACTTTGCAAAAATCAGATTTATTACTTTGGGTTCTGGAGGGTACATGCCAAGTTTAAGACCATACTGTGAGGTTGCAGGTAGAGAGGCAGAGCGAGAGAGACTGAGCATGTACCTGGGGTTTTTGCCTTTATTGGGATCGAGGGTGGGGTGTCTAGGGTTGCAGGTTCATTTTTTTACTGACAAATTTACAACATAAGAGTGGAAATTAAAGGACAGGAAAGGACACACAGGGTCAGTCCGGTGGTCAGTTATCATCCAGAACCTTCTAAAAGGAGAACTTTATGGGTGGGGGGCAGCCTGGCCCTTTACCTCGTTATGTAGTTGGCAATGTGTTTATTTGAGATGGATTTGTTGGCGATCAAAAGCTTAACGTCAGCACTTATGCTCAGAAAAGCCAGTTGTCAGGCACTCTCACTGCAGACATCCTTGAGTATTGGCCTCAGCCTTGGACCGTTTACTACTAAGCTTCACATTGTATGAGAAAAATAAAACTCTTTACTTCTTTAAACTAGTCTTTGTCAAGTTTTTCACACACACACACACACACACACACGCACACACGCCTTATATCTCTAATGTGGGGGTGGAAAAATTCCTTTCTTCCCTTCTAGGTTCTTTGGATGGTTTAATAATGAAACTGACACAACACAAAGTAACAAGAGAAAATTTAATTACATACATATATACGAGAGTCCCATAAAAATATGAGACTCAAAGAAGTGACCAAAGCAGGAAGCTTTTATATCTTTTACACAAAGAAAATAAATTTGTGAAGAATTGATAAGACAAAGGGGTTTAGCCTTGGCATAGCAAATGGGTGAAAAAATAACCAGGTTTGTTTACACAGCCTGCTTGGCCCTGAATTCCCAGGCTCTGGTGATAAGGATGCCTTCTACTCTCCCGGTACAGGGAGGGCACCTTTCACCCTGGAGATTGATCAATTGCTTTCAGGGACACAGAGAAGGGTCAGCGTGTTCTTGCAACAGCTGTTTCTCAAATACCTTTAATTCAAAATAATCAATCATATTTGGGGGTGGCTTATTCTGCTCCCCTTTATCTCCATAAAATCCTCCTCTCCCATGCTTCTGGTTAATTAAAGGAGAGGGTTCTTCAACTCTCCTGCTTTAAGCTAATGCTTTAAACGCAGGGTGTGCACATTCAACAGCAATAAGGTAATTAATAAGTAATTTATTTTCTGCAGTTCATTTTTCCTTTAACCTCTTATAAGCCTCCTCCACTTACTAAGTGATTTCTGAGAACTTACTATCAGCTGTGCTCTGGCTCTGGCGTGGTCAACCAGCCATGTAGCATCGCTGGCTGTGGTGTGCTGGTAAATGCTTAGGGGTGGGGGGACCCCATGCCATTTGTGCATTTCCATTTGTGCATTTCCCGTTTCTATGGTGTAAGTACTACCATCAAGGTGATTTCAAGCTCCCAATAGAGATGCACATAACTGGTCCCTGGGAGCCCTGAGTGCCACACCTGCAGCACACCCTTGGAACTCGGTGCTCCCAAAAATAACATCAGGGCTCTTGCAAAATTCATTTTCTTAAGAGTGAGCCTTAAACACATTTCTCCAGATAAAAGGCTTTTGATGACTAGATCCAACCCGAGGGGAACGGCTGGGAGGCTGAGTGGATTTGGTTCTAGACTAGTGGCTTTCCTTTACCCTGAATTCCCCAAAAGTCTTGTCAAGAGCTCCACCACCTTCCCATTTTCTTTCTTTTGTGTCATGCTGATTATGAAACCCACCATCTTCACTCTAATTTCTTTGGGGAGGGAATTTAATAGACCCATTTTTTCCAACAGTTATGTTTAATCATCCATTCCAGGCTGATCTGATGTGTTCAAAATCGCTATGAATTATTTCTTCCTTTGGTTATTTCACATACTATTTCCTTATGCTGAAGTTCACATAAGGGATTCTGCCACTAGCAAGTATCTGAACTAAAAGAGGCTGGCCGCGGAGCATTGACAAAGACCGACTTGGCTGTTAGTGATGCTAGGGAGGGAGCCTCCCCTGCGTGGGTCCTCACCTTCCCCAACCACACCCACTCACTCAGACTATAGCGACTTGCCCTTCCTCTTGGGCTGAGCTGGTGAGATCCCAATTATGTCACCTGAAGTTACAATTTCATTAATTGGGTCTCATTAACCAGGGATTATTTATACCTCTATTTGTTTAGTTCAGGTTTCCTGTTATACTTGGAAGCAAGTGTTTGCTAAGCAAATTAACAGTGTGATCAAGATCCCAGGGAGAATGTTTAAGTGATTAAACGTCAAAGGTAAATTACAATAGAATATAATTACTATTTAAATAAATACCCCAGGGTCTTTCCCTAGAAACATCTTGGGAGGCAAATAATTTAGTTATTTTATACACCTAGAAATCATAAAAGCAAGATTTTTTAAAATGTTATTCTATTATAATTGAGAATATTCAGATTGACGTGACTGCACCCAAATTGTGCAAATGAGAACTTTGAGTATACTTCAAAGGATAGTTACAGAACCACTAATTATATCCTGTATGGGTTATATTAGTTTTTAACCGTAAACAATATGTACAGTCTTATATATATGTATATATATATACATATATATATATTTATTTATTTATTTTTGGCTGCTTTGAGTCTTCTTTGCTGCGCACGGGCTTTCTCTAGTTGCGGTGAGCTAGGGCTACTCTTCGTTGCGGTGTGCAGGCTTCGCACTGTGGTGGCTTCTCTTTGTTGTGGAGCACAGGCTCTAGGCACGCAGGCTTCAGTAGTTATGGCTCGTGGGCTTAGTTGCTGCGCTGCATGTGGGATCTTCCAAGACCAGGGCTTGAACCTGTGTCCCCTGCATTGGCAGGCAGATTCTTAACCACTGCACCACCAGGGAAGTCCAAGATGTACAGTCTTTCCCTGTGATTCCAACTTAAGTGAGGATCACTTGCTAATTAATTCACTTCTGTTGTTCAGTTTCCCAAGTTTAAAAATAGCATTTATCTGCCCATACAAAGACTTGGACATGAATATTCATGGCAGTTTTTAATTTAGAGTAGCCCAAACTAGAAGTAACCCAAATGTCCACCAATAAGAAAATGGATAAATAAATGTTGATATATTCACACAACATAACAGTACTCAACAGTAAAAAAAGAACAGACTACAGATACATGCACCATGGATAAATCTCAAAAATACGATGCTGAGAAAAGGGAGCCAGACACGAAAGCATTAATACTGTGTGATTCCATTGATATGAATTTTAGAAAAGACTAAAGTCACCTACAATGACCAAGAGTAGAAGAATGGTTGTCTTGGGCGGCCAGGGGTTGAGAGTATGGACATCTTTGGGGGACTATTCACTGTTCAGTCTACCACAGTCTGCCTCAGGCTCCCAAAGAGTCGTACCCATCCTACGTGCAAAATACAGTCAGCCGGTCCCAGAGTCCCCCAGATTCTCAAATCATTACAGCATCAACTCAACTCCAAAATCTTATCATCTGTCTTATCAGATCAAAAGTCCTAAATCTCATTATCTAAATCACTGAAAGCAGGTATCAGTGAGACTCTGGGTATGATCACCCTGGGGCAAAATTCCTCTCCATCAGTGGATACGTGAATTGGAGTCCAGAATTTCAATGATGGGAAGCATCATCCCCCAAGTGAGTCATTGAAAGTGATGCTAAGTAGGGCCAATGTTACTTCCACACTTGATTTCCACACTTATATGTAATACCTACTGGGGATGCAGGATCATGTTTTGTTGTTGACTTACTACGTCTTGGAGGGTAGTGCCCGCCCTTGATGGGTACCACTTCCAAGGTGATGCTTTACCTGTGTCTTCAAAGAATTCTTCCATTGTGCTATCAGGTCAGAAGCTTTGGTGTGGTACAGTATGTGATAGGACCGGTGACTTTGTGGTCATTGGCCCACTGTCAAACTTTTTTGCTGTAAAGTGAGTCCCTGAGCCCATGAGATGTTACGTGGGATCCATATTCGTGGATCAAATATTCTGTAAACCTTCAGCTAGTGGTGCTGCCTGAAGCCCTGTGGACAGGAAAGGCAAACACACATTGGCATATGAGTTAATGCCTATCAAGGTAAGTCATTCCCTTCCAGGACAGCTGGTTGGTCTCTGAATGACGGTACCATTTTGAGAGTTCAGGGTGGCACTCTATTGTTTGAGGGTTGGACATTCAGCCATAGCAGTAACTAGATGAGCCTTGATGAGTTGGAGCCCATGCTGCTGGGCTCTTGCATAGCCTCCTTCCTGTCACCATGGCTATTCTATTCATGCATCCATTGTGTAAGCAGTGGTGTGGTCAGTGAATGAGAGGACTGACCTCAGTTGGCTGAGCCATTTTATCTACTTGGTTGCATGGTGAGTACTCTCTGGTGGATGCTAACATAGAACACAATGATCTTTACGCCTAATGCTCATTCCCACAGGACCACCTACAGACCTCCTTGTCCCTTCAAAACTTCCTTCCTCCAAGCCACTGAACAGTGAGCCAAGCAGTTCACCATTGCCCACGAGTCCATGTATGTTCTAACCTCAGGTCACTTCTGCTCCAAATGGATGACAGAGGTTTGAAGCTCTTCCCATTGGGAGGAGTTCCATCACCATGACTTTCAGGGCCCCCTCCCTGAGCGCTCAGCGACTGTAGTGAATCAATAGTCTGTTTTCAGGGTGTACCACATAGCAAGCTGACTCACCAATGAACTAAAACTTAGCCTATTATCTCCTCTTTAGCAGGTAGTAATGTACAGTCCTCATCCTGTGGCCACAGGTGTGAACAGCAGCCGGCATTCAGCAGAGGTGGGAGCTAGATCAGCCTTGGTGAGGGGCCATGCAGAACCTCCCTCCATCCCTGCCATCTTGGCTACTCCACCCATGGGCCATTGCAGGCGCAATGGGTGACTGAGGACAGAGGCCATTGGACACCACCAGACCAGTCACCCTGTCTGACTGGTTGTAGAGGCACAGAGGCCCTCAGTGGACAGTGCCATGGACATGGGCATCTGCATGCCCCCTGCCCACTCCCCAAAGCCCATCCACATCCCTTTTCCCTGGGCCTCCAGTGTCTTTGTCTGCTGGGGCTGATAAGACGCAATACCGTAGCCTGGGGGAGGGAGGGGGCGTAAGCAGCAGGCATCCATTTCTCACAGTTCTGAAGGCTGGAAGTTCAAGATCAGGGTGCAGGCATGGTTGGGCTCTGAGCTCTCTTTCTTGCTTGTACATGGTCACCTTCTGCTGTGTCCTCACATAACAAAGAAAGAGAGAGTGCTCCCTGGTCTCTTCCTGTGAGGACACTAATCTCATCATGAAGATCCAACTGTCATGACCTCATCTAACCCCAGTTATCTCCCAAAGGCCCATCTCCAAATACCATCATATTGCAGGTTAGGGCTTCAACATATAAATTTTGGAAGGGGGAGGGGGTGGAGACACAATTCAGTCCATAGCATCCAGTCTCTGATCTACAACCCTGCTTCTTCTAGGTCTCCACCAGAGGTCTCGATCCACTGGTGTAACAGTCCTAAATGACATGGATCTCTAGGCCACCTGCAGGCGCAACTTACTTTCTGGCCCTGCTGGTGCCTCATCTGTAGGCTCCACTTCCATTGTAAGAATTATTTGCTTGTGAGTGTGTAGGTCAAGATGGGCAGTGATGGCTACGTGGTCACTTGGTGTTCATGGTCAGGTAATCAGTCTCGATCAGGATCCAGCAGCAGGACAAATGCTTTTCCTTTCAAATACTGTATATTTCTCTGCTGCAGTTGGCATGGGCTTGCTCTAGAATCTTAGGGGTCTACATTGTGATTCTCCTGCTGGGGTTTGTCTTAAGTGGCCACCACAGACACACAGGGTCTCCCAGCTGCATGGCCAAGCAGCAGGTACACTTACACCACAGCCTGGACCTACTGCGGCGCCCTTTCCTTTTCTCAGTGTCCCTGAGAGCTGGCACCTTCCATGCCACACAGTAAATGTAAATGTGTTCGGTAATACTCTGTTACTTCCAGAAAGCGGAGAACCAAGCTGTGCTTCCTTCTTAGAGGTGGGAGATAAAAATGCAATAATTCATCCTTTACTTTAGAGGGAATGTCCCAGCAAGCCCCGGCCCATTAAGCTCTTAAAAATTTACTGAATATCCTGAATTTTTACAGCAATTTCTCCCACCTTCTGGAGCACTTCTATCTTTCAGAAACCTCCAGCATACTTGCCACTTTTGTTCATTCAGTCTACTTACCATGTCATCTATAGAGTGGACCAACGTGATGTTCTGGGAAAAGTCCAGATGGCCCAGGCCTTTTCGGATTAAATTATGACAGGGGGAAGGAGAATTAATGCAACCCTGGGGCAGAGCTATAAATAAATGCTGTTCTCCATCTCATGTGTAAACTGCTTCTAATCCTCTTCCCGGATAAAGATGAAAAATAACGCATACGTCAAATCAAGGGCTGCATATCACATCCACGCGAATTGATTCTAGAAAAGAGACCACATCTGGCACAATGGCTGTTGTCAAGGCTGCTGTGTGGTTGAGTTGGCAGTAGTTCACGTTTATCTTCCAGAACCTCCACGACTTGGAAGGAGCCCAGTTAGTAAACAAGACAGAGGAGGTGATAGAAGCCTTCACCCCCTGCACTGGTCTTTAAAGATCTTTCATTTCTCTGGGAAATATTGTTTTTTATTTAGTCTCTTGTCCTGAAGCCAATTACATGAGTTTCTGTTTGGCTTTCCCACTGTGGTAGCTCTTACCACTTAGGCCAAGGAATCCATACGTGGTAGAGCAGAGTCCTAGGGCTACCACAACAAAATACCACCAGTGGGTTAGTTTAAACAACAGATATTGATTTTCTCACAGCTCTGGAGGCCAGAAGTCCATCATGAAGGTGTGGGCAGGGCTGGTTCCTTCCGAGGATGTGAGGGAGAATCTATCCCCTCCCTCTCAGCTCCTGGTGGTTCTGTGGAAATCTTTGGCTTTCCTTGGCTTGCAGAAGCATCACTCTAATTTCTGCTTCCATATTCCCACGGTGTTCTCCCTAAGTGTGTCTCTGTGTCCAAATTTCTCTTTTTTATAAGGACACCAGTCATATTAGATTAGGGCCTGTCCTAATGACCTTAACTGATTACATGTGCAACCATCATTTCCTAACCAGGGAACATTCTGAGGTACTGGGGATTATGACTTCAAAATGTGAGTTTTGGGGGACACAATTCAACCCATCATATGTGGGCTCTTCCAACTACCAAGTCTGTCCATTCCAGTTATATTGATACATGGAGAATGGGGAGACGGCCACTGGGTGAGTCTGTGCACCTGCCAGACCTGGGCCAAGTCTGGCCTTATTATCAGCCCCAATGTGCCCCCACTCCAACAGGGGCACCCTGGTGGTGCTTCAGATCCCTGAGTGTCAACCACCGCGTATAGCAGCCCTCAAACTGTGTGTGTCTCCTTTCTGTTAGTGGCTGTGGGTCCCTTTGGGGAACGACTGGGGAATCATTACCAGTTGCATTTGCTGTGGTGCTGAGGGCCCTTCCTCCTGAGAATCCAGCGTCTTCTTTAGTCCATGGGCTTCAGCCCTGAGAAGTGGCTCAGGTACAGAAAGTGGGCAGGGGTTGGGACTTATTGCCCTCAGCATCCCCACCAGCCATCCTTGATTTTGGTTGAATGTAGAGATGGGGCCATACCCCACTGGCTGCCTCTGTCTTGTTCCTCGGAACTCTGTCCTAGTTTCCATGTCCAGGGCTCTCTGAGGAGTGAGCTCTTCCAGCTGCCCTTCCAGTCATGCTTCCCATTACAGTAATCGCATCCTTGTGGCTGCTGGTGGGGAACTGCTGCCCCCAGGCCTTTGTACTTTGTGGATTCCCTCCTCCCACTGCTATCAGGGAGCCTGGTCCTGCCACAGCATCCTGTGGTCAGCCAGCCCCTAGCTTCCCAACAGTGCTTGTGGCTTCTCACCTGAGGATTTCTAACCATTGTCTTCAGATGGTTCCCAAGAACACAGGTGGCATGGTCACTCCTCTGGACAAGCCCCCCGACATGTTCCCCCAGCTCTGGCTGGTGCATGTCCGCTGGGTCCTGCAGCTCCAGTGGGGCAGAGCCCCTCTCTCCCCTGGCCGACCCAACCCTTCCCTGGCTGGGTTATGTTGCAAGTAAACCCAGGTTGCTGGCGGGATGGTGAGTTTGGAGTAGGTCCTGGGGAAAGGGTGGGGGACGCATGTTTTCTTACAAGGCAGGGGCCTCTGCACTGTCGTCAAGCAAGGTTGGGGCGGAGATGCATTCATCAGAGAAGAGTTGGCTACTTATATAGACCCAGAGGGTTGAGGATTTGCGTATTGACTCAGCTGTCGCCATCTGGAGTGTTTGAGTCTCTGTCCTTTCCCATCAGGGCCCTCACTTTGTTATACCAGGCTTGCGGGGGTGGAGTCAAACACCCCTGCAGGTTTGTTATCCTTACACTTAATTCCTGGGCCGGAGCCTCAGCTGGTTCAACCCTCCATGAGTCTCTCTACACACGGCCAAGGAGGTCCTATGGCTTTCACCTTTGTCTTTGATTTCCTCTTTTTAAAAAAATTCAAGTATAGTTGATTTACAGCGTTGTGTTAGTTTCTGGTGTACCGCAAAATGATTCAGCTATACATATATATATTCTTTTCCATTATGTTTTATCACAGGATATTGAATAGAGCTCTCTGTGCTCTACAGTAGGCCCTTGTCGTTGATCCATTCTCTATGTAATAGCTTGCATCTGCTAGGCCCAAACTCCCAATCCACTTTTGCCTTGAGTTGATGACTGAGCCACATCAGGCTTTCGCTGTGTTCTGCCAGCTCTCTGACAGTGCCCGGCCACAGCCTCTGAGCCCACAGTCCTCATGTTGCCCCATCCCGAACCTCTTGGTGCTCCCTTCCAAGGGGATCTTATCCCATCCATCGTCTGTGAGGGCGTCATGATTGCACTTGGGCTGAACCATCTGAGTACATTGAACTGTTCCAGGAATTGTCCATTGTTGCCCATCATCAGCCTGAAGTCCATGGCCATCCAGAGGGTGGATGGTCCAACTACCTACTCCCATTTTAGAGTCCGCTTCTTTGGTCCAGTATCGCCCAGACTGTCCTCAGCAGGACACAGAGATGGAGGCGTGTGTGCGGAGCTTCACTGGGGTGGGGAGGTGCTGTCAGGGTGCTGGCAGGGAGTCAAGCAGGAAACGGAGCAGCAGGAATGTGATGGTAACAGAGACCTCGGCCAGCCCCGTGGTTCTGTGAAGAGGGGACGGCCCTTCACAGTGTTCCGAACTGAGGCCTGGGGCTGGGCTGGCTGTTGTCTTCCCACACCGTGGGCCTTTGGATACAGGTTGCCCTTGGGAGGGGAGTGAAACCTTGGGCAAGGAAGCTCGCTTTGGCTGGGGACCATTCCTGGAGACACAGTGAAGTGTGAGCCATGCAGGTGACACTCCTGGAAGCCGGGGGGACATCTGAGGGTGTCCCTCAGCATCTGCTACAGGCCTGCTTTGGAGAAGGCTCAGGTGTGCCAGGCAACACGTCCCCAGCCCGTCTCAGAAAGGAGCCTGTCCACCTGTATCCTGAAAGTCACAAAGCCCAGAACCTACTTCCCAGAAAAGAGTTCAGGAGCCCCCAGGTGTGCCTGAGCCCAGACCAGGCCAGCTTCCCACAGGGAGGACAGGGGTAGGTAGAGCACGCGGGTGCCTGCATCAGGGCATCTGCAAGCGTGTCCTGATGGGGCAGGGCCGGGAGGGCTCTAGCTGTCCCCACTCCTCTCTCCCTAAATCCCTCCTCTTCTTGCAGGAACAAGGTGTGAGGCGCAGACAGAATAGTGGACCTGGCCACAGAGGTTCCAAGAGGCTGGGAATGTCTGCTCCGGGGTCAGGCAGGCCTCTGGGGAGAGAGAGGAAGTGGTTCCTCCAATTCGGCACAATGGGCATTTGTGGACATTTTGCCTACACAGCATCCATTCCTACTTGTTAAAAACATCGCATCTCCTCTTGGAAAAGGACTTCTCCCTGATGTGTGTTGCCCTGGGGGTGTCCATCTGTCAAGGTGTTCTGCCAGCTCCAGCCAAGGGGTAGGCACATGCCCCAAACTCAGCCATGCAGACTTTCTCTGGGACTTGAATTTTGAGGGGAATCATCTCCAGATGGAAAAAGGTGGTGGGAGCACGTTCATCCCACTGATGGGCCCTGAACTATCAGTGGCTGAGAGGTTGAGAGGTCCTGCTGTGTAGACACCCAGGATCTGGTCCTGCTTCCAAACACTGTTCTCAGCTCCATCTATTCCTTGAGCTGCCCAACTTTCCCCTGAATTTTGCTTGTGACCCGGAGTTAGATGCTGTTTACAGCCAAAACCCTTGAATGTGATAAGATGCAGCCCAGTCTGGTCCCCAGACACACGTTCATAACCACTAGCTATGGACATGTTGGCTAAGAAACCCATCCTGTTTCCTCCAGGATTTGCCACGTAGGCTTTCAATGGGGTTCATTTTCATCTGGACCCCAGATCGTTTTGTTGAAATGTTATTGCTGAGAGCTGGGAGGATGGGGTAAGGCAAGGTTTCTTATAAAGGACAGATTCAGGTGGGGGAAGGTGTCATTAGCCCTAAACAATCCTTTCTCATGAAGAACTTTCTGTCTTGATGATAACCCTAGATATTCATTTTCTCGTAAAAGCTGTGCTTCAGGCATCGTCGGGACTGGACAGCATCAACGCTGACACTGCGGTTGAAAGTGTGTCTTCCATGCTCACTTCGGCAGCACACACACTAAAATTGTAATGATACAGAGAAGATTATCGGGGACCCTGTGCAAGGATGACATGCAAATTTGGGAAGTGTTCCATGTTTTTAAATGTCCATTGACAGATAAATGGATAAAGAAGATGTGGTATACACACACACACACACACACACACATATACACACACAATGGACTATTGCTCAGCCATTAAAAGGAATGAAATAATGCCATTTGCAGCAACACGGATGGACCTAGAGATGATCATACTAAGTGAAGTAAGTCAGAAAGGGAAAGACAAACACCATACAACATCACTTATGTGTGGAATCTAAGATACGACACAAATGAACGTATCTACAAAACAGAAACAGACTCACAGACATAGAGAACAGACTTGTGGTTGCCAAGAGGTGGGGGTGGGATGGATTGGGATTTGGGGATTAGCAGATGCAAACTAGTATATATGGAATGGATAAACAACAGGTCCTACTGTAGAGCACAGGGAACTATATTCAATATCCTGTGGCAAACCATAATGCAAAAGAATATGAAAAAGAATATATATATGAGTCACCTTGCTCTACAGCAGAGATTAATACAACATTGTAAATCAACTATACTTCAATAAAAAAAAGAAATGTACGTCTTCTGTCTCTCAGCTGCTGCTGGGAGGTTTTTGTGGATATCCCTGTGATGTGGGAGTGTTTTATTATGATCATGAATTTATTTTGTACCAACAATATACATATTTGGTTCTCAGGTGAAATTTTCTTTTTGTTAAATTTCAAAAGGCCAATAGGACTCAGTGTTTGAAATGCTGCTTTTCTTCTGTTTTGCTGACAGACATGTTTTGAGGTGCTTTTGGGGTGTGTGTGTCTTATTTATTAATAGAACTGAAAAAGAAATTATTTAATGTTTTTCTTGGTGCACTGGCCTGGAAAAATATTTTTATCTCTGACCAGTTCCTTGCTTGGTGTATGCTGGTATCTGAAGGCTGGGTCTTCAAATCTCTCTTGAATGTGACTTTCTTTCCTTTCCAATAAAGGGAAAAGAAAACCCTTTATTTTCCTATTGAGGGTAGAATAAGCAAAGAATCGAGCGGAGGAAAATTTTAGCTTTTTATTCTAGTTGACCTCTGTTTTCCAAGAAGAGCATTTGATTCTCCCTTAAGACACAGAGCTGATAATCCCTGGTACCGGAACCCTCTCTCTAAACGTAAATAAATATGTGCTTCTGTTTTCAACTGGGTCACATCACTCCAGCTTCCAGAAAGTTTCAGTCCAAATTATGGCGGTCCATATATTTATCTTCTTAACAATCAGCCCTGGCATTCATTCATTCATTCTCCATTGAGCACTTATCATGCTTGGTACTGTTCTAGATACTAACAATGCATTGTAAGCAAATAAGAAAATAGATGTTCTTGTAGAATGCCAAGAAAGTTCTGGCTAATTTTAGCCTGAATTATGAAAGTTAGAAATACTACTTTATTCTATTCAAGAACAAAATATGGCCGGAGGATAATCATTCATGAGTTTTATGACTAGTGTTATTTACAGTTTTCTTTTTTTGTGTTCCAGCTTTAGGGTGAGCATTCAGAGAATCACTGAGTCACCCAACAACACCGAATAAAATGAAATGTGTGTGTGTGCGCGCGCGCGCGTGTGCTGGGTGGGCAGGGAACGGACCCAGGGATGTTATTAAGGTAAAATTTTATGTACATCTTTCTCATTCGGTTTATCACCCTGCAGTGCCATCTGGTGGTTGAAATGAAGGAAAACATTCCAACAAACACTGACTTAATGTGGTATAAACATTTGGCCCCTGTACCTGTGATGAACATATAATTTATACAAACTGGGACAGTTTTGAATGTAAAAAGGAAAACTATTAATAATTTCCCAGGGGCAACAGGCATAAACTAAGACTGTCAAAGGCAAACCTATGCTAGATACAAGAATAATAATTTTAATATATTGGGCATCACTTTACATGCATTATTTAATAAAATCCACATAGTAACCTCATGAAGGGTAAGTTCAATTATTCTCATTTTGCTGTTGAAGGCATGGGGCTTGCAGATTTTCCAGATGACATATAAGATGTCCATTTAATTACAGACAATCAACAAATCATTTTTTAGTATAAGTCCAGATATTCAGGTAAGCAACAAATAATTTTTAGTATAAGTATATCCCATGCAATATTGGAGGCCTATTTATACTAAAATATTATTTTTTGTTTATTTGAGATTTCAAATTTAGCTGGACGGTCTGTTATTGTTATTGTTACTGTTGATTTTCCCCTAAATCTGGCAACCCTAGCTTGGAGAGGTGCAGTAACTTACTCAAGATAGTGTAGACAGCGAGGATGAACGGGTATTTGAAACCAAATGTTGCTCAGAATGAAGCTCAGGCTCTTAACTGCATGGCTTACTTTTGGTGACCACGAGCCACTCCTGGCCAAGCAGGACGCGTCTGGGTGGGGAGGCAGAATCCCGAGTTATTTAATTGTCTTTCCTCTTCAGTTATATATGTAGGTCCAGACTGGGTAGTATATGAAGATATGGACTATGATGATTAACCCCACAGTTTGTTTTAATTTAGTGACCTTCATAGAATTTGGGGGCAGGAAGTGCTGTTGGGCCATAGCGAGAACTAGACCCAGGCCCCGGAAGGTGCCGGAGGATTGGAGATTTCCACGTGGAAAAATGGAGATGCCAGCTTGGAACTTTGGGTGCCAAGCCACAGATGCGAGGGTGGGAGTGTCACGTACAGAGTCCAGCGCTGTGAACGCAGAATTCTTAAAGGAAATGCCCCTGCTCACTCCCCAGCAGGGTACCATTATGAGGGGCACACGAAGGCCTCCAGCAGGGGCCAGCTTCTCTGATCCAGGTCGGTGGGCAGCCCAGCCATGGCTGGAGGGCCAAGCCTGGGTCACCAACTTCTAGAATGTGTGTTGGGAGGAACTTCTCATCCACGAACCCTTCTTAGGAAACCTACCCTCCAACCCATAGATGAGGCCCTGGCAGCCACTCCTGTTCTTGGTGGCCCAGCCCTGTGTGCCCATGACGGCAGGTGGCAGTGGGGACACCTGAGCAAGGTGGACGGTCAGAGTCCATCCCACAGGAACCTAGAGAATGGACTCGAGACACTAGTCTCTGGTGGTCCCCTGAGGAGGAGATGAAACCTGGAGCTGGGAGGGCCCTGATAGGAGGGAGGGAGGGGGAAGGGAGAAAGGGGAGGAGGGAGGGGGAGGGAAGGGGAAGGGAAGAGGAGGGAGGGAGGGAGATCCTGAGGCCTCCACAGTGCCGGGAGCCCGGGCCTGGCTTTCTGGTGGCCTCCCAGCCCCCAGTTCTGGAGCCCTGCTGCCCAACAAGCATCGTATTCCAGTTCTGGAAGCTCTGTGCGCTCCCCGGCAGCCCCTCAGCCTCCCCGTCTGTGTGATGCTGTCAACACCATCATCCCGAATGACATCCAGCACGTGGTCCAAGAATCCCAGCCCTCACCCATGGAGTCCCCCTCATATTAGATACAGAGAAACACTGCGTTATCTCCATTTACCCAGAGGCAGGTTTCTTTGGATCCGATTCCCTGGCACTTCTCCCCCATAAGTGAATCTTGGCCTCAGGACCATACTGAGTCCACTATGAGGTGCGTCAGAGTACCGCAAAGGAGGCCGCCCTCTAGCCCGAGCTGAGGGCTCCTGCTCTGGCCTCCGGGGCTGCTCCCTGCCTGAGTCCTTCCCTGCAGCCACGGGGTCTGTTACCTTCCCGCCTGGGCGGCAGGCCCGCTCTTCCAGGCTTGCTGGCTGTTCCCTCTGTGGGACTCGGGGGTCTGGTGTCCCAGAGGAGGCGGTGACCAGGGGACTGTGCGGCACGCGGAGGCCTGTCGCCACCTAGTGGCCAGGTGTGGCCAGTGGCGAAATCGTGCCCAGAGCAGATGACGTCCTCTTGGGCTGGGGGAAGCAGCAGCATCCGCGGGCCCCTGGGGAGAGTTGGAGGACCACTGAGATGGGCAGAATCAGAAGCCACGTAAGTCAGAGAACAGGAGACTTCCATCTGTGGGCTGACAAGCCTGCCGCGGATAGGAGGCTGGCGGTAGTGGACACAGCGTTGGCTTGGTCCCCCACGGCCCCACCACCCTGCAATGGACCACGTGGAGTGCCATTTCCTCTTGTGACCTTGCTCATCGGGCCACAGTGGACCGGCCTGGAGCTGGACACCAACTAAGATGGAGCAATGAGCATTCCACCCTGGAGTTATGGACGTGAGACCTGCAGGATACAGTCAGTCTTTTTCCAGGGCTGGAGGGCAATGCCGATGGACTGTGGCTTTTGACGAAAGGGCAGCAGCAGGAGCTGAGCTTCACCCACACACGGGGAAGGGGAGGAGAGGGGAAGGGAAGCGGGAAGGGATACAGGTGACGGGCTCCACTGGGCCTGAAGCCCAGACCCGGTTCTGTCCATGCCGTCTGTGAGCCACTCTGGGCCCTTATAATAAATCGCTCATTTTTGCTCAGATGACGCACCTTGGATTTCTGACACTGACAGCAGAACCAAAGTTGCATGAATGCACGTTCAAAGCCAATCGGCAGCCCCCCAGTGTGTGCCGTCGGATCAGCCAGTGCTGTGTCCGCAGGGAGCCGAGGCACCTACAGCCCCCTGAGGCCCTGGACACGCTCATGGGGACCCCGCCCAACCGTGGGGTGGGTAGACGAGCCGAGGCCTGCGGGGGTGACCTGAGGGGTATTGGAAGGCCACCTGCCCCTCCCGCCTACACATCTTCCCTTAGTACCTGTCACAACGCCTGGGATTCTTCCAGTGGGGAAGCATCATTCAGGTCCGGACATCCTCTTCCCTGACCATCCTCCCTCCCGACCTTCCCTGATACAAACACCTCAGCGGAGGGTCAAACTGTAACTCTCCACCCCTCACCACTGTTAGACCACGGGCTTATATTGGTGAGATCCTTTGGTGAGATTGGTGCGTGCCTTTCTCCTCCACCTGACTGTAAGCTCCATGAGGGAGGAAACCATGTTTGCTTTATGTCCCTGTTGCACGAAAAACAGGCCCTGACAGGGCATAGGTGCTCTACATGTGTTGAGTAAATGGATGGGTATCGGGACCACCTGTAAATGACAACATTCTTGAGGTCACTTCACCTTTTCGAGGCTTCACCTGGGCCAGTGTAGGCACAGAAGGAGACCCCAGGCTCTCCCTGCCTGCAGTTAGGCTTGGCTGAGGGCCAGCCTGACCTAATTCTCTTCCAGGTCATGATCAGGCTGCTAACTGATGAGCTTAACTGATACGGGGAGATAGAAGAAACAGGAAATATACATGCATCTCCTGTGTATATAATACCCACAGACTCACTGCATACTGCGCTGCGCAATAAATGTCATTAGTCCCTAAAATATTTTCCTACAAATATAGCATATAGAATACACTGAACTACCCATCTGGTTTGGTATTAATGTGTTTTTTTTCTGCCACGCAGTAAGTCCTCGCGTGCTCTGGCCTTGAGAGCCGGTGAGGCCGACGGAAGCATTGTTCCCACCAGCACACCAACACCCAGAGCTGAGCATTGTACTAATAATCACAGCGCAATCTTCGGCCATTTGACATTGTGAAGATGGTATCTTGATGATATAGTTTTCAACTGACCATTCTCTTGTCTTAGGCTTTTTAAAATGAGCTTTAAATTTTAGAATTGTTTTAGATTTACAGAAAAATTGAATACAGTCCAGAGGGTTTCTATATACGCCATACTCAGTTTCCCCTGTAATTAACACCCTACATCTGTATGGTACATGAGGAACATCAAACAAATCGCAGCTGAAGGGCATTCTGCAGAGTATCTGTCCGGTAGGTCTCACAACTGTCAAGGTTATCAAAAACAAAGAAAGTCTGAGAAGCTGTCACAGCCAAGAGGGGCCCAAAGAGACATGGTGACTGAGTGTCATGGTGGATCCTGGGTGGGGCTCAGGAAAGGAAAAAAAGGATTCAGGGAAAACAGGAGATCTGAATGAAGTATGGACTTCAGTTAATTAAAATAAATCAATCTTGAGTTGTTAATTGTGACAAGTGTACCTACTCCTGTAGGGTGTTAATAAGCAGGGAAGCTGGAGGAAAGGGTACCTGGGAACTCCCTGTACTATCCTGGGGATTTTTCTGTAGATCTAAAACTACTCTAAAATAAAAAGTTTATTTAACAACAACAACAACAAATCCATGTGGAATCCAAAAAACAAAACAAAAAAACCCCTTGAACTATAGATACAGAGAAGAGGTTGGTGGTTGTCTGAGGTGGGGTTGGCGGAAGGGTGCAATGGGGAAAGGGGGTCAAAATGTACAAAATTTCAGTTATAAGATAAATAAGTCCTGGGGACTATAGCATGGGGACTATAGTTAATAGTACTATGGTGCATATTTGAAAGCTGCTAAGAGGATAAATCTTAAAAGTTCTCATCACAAGAAGAACAATTTTTGTTAACTCTGTGAGGTCATGGATGTTAACTAGACTTATTGTTGTAATAGTTTTATAATATATACGTATATTGAGTCATTATGTTATATACCTGAAACGAATATATGTCAATTATATCTGTTAAAAAAAGATGCTTCAAAACAAAACAAACAACAATAGTTGCCCTAACAGAGAGAAATCTTAGTATAAAGTGGCTGATGGATTGAACTGCAAGAGGCAGTAATGTACGCTGTAGAGACAGATATCCGAAATGACATCTTTCATGATAAGGGCAGTTTTCTGAATGAGGGGTTAGATGAGCAAAGCCCCTTATAAACTTTCTCATAAATATCCTAATAAAAAGACAACTCAGTAGAGCAGGAAAGGAACGGGCAGACTTTGGTGTCAGAGACAGAAGCAGAGCTCCTGGCTTACCGATGGCATGGCTCTTGGCAACGCAATGTCTAGAGCCTCCGTTTTAATCTCTAAAATGTGTATGATACCGCCTCTCAGGACTGTAGGGCCGGTTAAATGAGACTGTAGAAACGGCCCCCGACACAGCGCTGGGCCCAGGGGAGGCAATCCTTCCACCCACCACACCTCCACAACAGGTCAGACTTTCCACCTCCAAAACTGTGAAAAATAAATGTCTATTGTTTAAGCCACCCAATTGATGGTCTGCCTCTCTTTATTTCTCTAACACACACAAACACCCATAAACACTCACATACTTACACATTTTACAAAAAATTACAATTATGTTGCAAAATTTTTTCTATCATCCTTTTATCACTTAATAATATAGAGTGTACATTGTTACATGACGTTCTTCTGCAACTTGGTTCTCAACGATTTTATAGAATTCCATTAAAGGATTTCCCATTCTTTAGTTAAATTATAACCATACTATATTTTTTTCCTCTAAGAGTTTTATTTATTTATTTATATTTTTACATCTTTATTGGAGTATAATTGCTTTACAATGGTGTGTTAGTTTCTGCTTTATAACAAAGTGAATCAGTTATACACATACATATGTTCCCATATCTCTTCCCTCTTGCATCTCTCTCCCTCGCCCCTCCCTATCCCACCCCTCCAGGCGGTCACAAAGCACTGAGCTGATCTCCCTGTGCTATGCAGCTGCTTCCCACTAGATATCTATTTTACGTTTGGTAGTGTATATATGTCCATGCCACTCTCTCACTTTGTCACAGCTTACCCTTCCCCCTCCCCATAGCCTCAAGTCCATTCTCTAGTAGGTCTGTGTCTTTATTCCTGTCTTACCCCTAGGTTCTTCATGACATTTTTTTTTCTTAAATTCCATATATATGTGTTAGCATATGGTATTTGTCTTTCTCTTTCTGACTTACTTCACTCGGTATGACAGACTCTAAGTCCATCCACCTCATTACAAATAGCTCAATTTCGTTTCTTTTAATGGCTGAGTAAAATTCCATTGCATATATGTGCCACATCTTCTTTATCCATTCATCCGATGATGGACACTTAGGTTGTTTCCATCTCCTGGCTATGGTAAATAGAGCTGCAATGAATATTTTGGTACATGACTCTTTTTGAATGATGGTTTTCTCAGGGTATATGCCCAGTAGTGGGATTGCTGGGTCATATGGTAGTTCTATTTGTAGTGTTTTAAGGAACCCCCATACTGTTCTCCATAGTGGCTGTACCAATTCACATTCCCACCAGCAGTGCAAGAGTTTTCCCTTTTCTCCACACCCTCCCCAGCATTTATTGTTTCTAGATTTTTTGATGATGGCCATTCTGACTGGTGTGAGATGACATCTCATTGTAGTTTTTTTTTTTTTTTTTTTTTTTGCGGTACACGGGCCTCTCACTGTTGTGGCCTTTCCCATTGCGGAGCACAGGCTCCGGACGCACAGGCTCAGCGGCCATGGCTCATGGGCCCAGCCGCTCCGCGGCATGTGGGATCTTCCCAGACCGGGGCACGAACCCGTGTCCCCTGCATCAGCAGGCGGACTCTCAACCACTGCGCCACCAGGGAAGCCCCTCTCATTGTAGTTTTGATTTGCATTTCTCTAATGATTAATGATGTTGAGCATTCTTTCATGTGTTTGTTGGCAATCTGTATATCTTCTTTGGAGAAATGTCTATTTAGGTCTTCTGCCCATTTTTGGATTGGGTTTTTTGTTTTTTTGTTATTGAGCTGCATGAGCTGCTTGTAAATTTTGGAAATTAATCCTTTGTCATTTGCTTCATTTGCAAATATTTTCTCCCATTCTGAGAGTTGTCTTTTGGTCTTGTTTATGGTTTCCTTTGCTGTGCAAAAGCTTTGAAGTTTTATTAGGTCCCATTTGTTTACTTTTGGTTTTATTTCCGTTTCCCTAGGAGGTGGGTCAAAAAGGATCTTGCTGTGATTTATGTCATAGAGTGCTCTGCCTATGTTTTCCTCTAAGAGTTTGATAGTTTCTGGCCTTACATTTATGTCTTTAATCTATTTTGAGCTTATTTTTGTGTATGGTGTTAGGGAGTGTTCTAATCTCATACTTTAACATGTACCTGTCTAGTTTTCCCAGCACCACTTATTGAAGAGGCTGTCCTTTCTCCACTGTACTTTCCTGCCTCCTTTATCAAAGATAAGGTGACCATATGTGTGTGGGTTTATCTCTGGGCTTTCTATCCTGTTCCATTGATCTATCTTTCTGTTTTTGTGCCAGTATCATACTGTCTTGATTATTGTAGCTTTGTAGTATAGTCTGAAGTCAGGGAGCCTGATTCCTCCAGCTCCTTTTTTCGTTCTCAAGATTGCTTTGGCTATTGGGGGTCTTTTGTGTTTCCATACACATTGTGAAATTTTTTGTTCTAGTTCTGTGAAAAATGCCAGTGGTAGTTTGATAGGGATTGCATTGAATCTGTAGATTGCTTTGGGTAGTAGAGTCATTTTCACAATGTTGATTCTTCCAGTCCAAGAACATGGTATATCTCTCCATCTATTTGTATCATCTTTAATTTCTTTCATCAGTGTCTTATAATTTTCTGCATACAGGTCTTTTGTCTCCATAGGTAGGTTTATTTCTAGATATTTTATTCTTTTTGTTGCAATGGTAAATGGGAGTGTTTTCTTGTTTCCCTTTCAGATTTTTCATCATTAGTGTATAGGAATGCCAGAGATTTCTGTGCATTAATTTTGTATCCTGCTACTTTACCAAATTCACTGATTAGCTCTAGTAGTTTTCTGGTAGCGTCCTTAGGATTCTCTATGTATAGTATCATGTCATTTGCAAACAGTGACAGCTTTACTTCTTTTCCAATTTGGATTCCTTTTATTTCCTTTTCTTCTCTGATTGCTGTGGCTAAAACTTCCAAAACTATGTTGAATAAGAGTGGTGAGGGTGGGCAACCTTGTTTTGTTTCTGGTCTTAGTGGAAATGCTTTCAGTTTTTCACCATTGAGGACGATGTTGGCTGTGGGTTTGTCATATATGACCTTTATTATGTTGAGGAAAGTTGTCTCTATGCTTACTTTCTGGAGGGTTTTTATCATAAGTTGGTGTTGAATTTTCTCGAAAGCTTTCTCTGCATCTATTGAGATGACCATATGGTTTTTCTCCTTCAATCTGTTAATATGGTGTATCACATTGATTGATTTGCGTATATTGAAGAATCCTTACATTCCTGGAATAAACCCAACTTGATCATGGTGTATGATCCTTTTGGATTCTGTTTGCTAGTATTTTGTTGAGGATTTTTGCATCTATGTTCATCAGTGATATTGGTCTGTAGTTTTCTTTCTTTGTGACATCCTGGTCTGGTTTTGGTATCAGGGTGATGGTGGCATTGTAGAATGAGTTTGGGAGTGTTCCTCCCTCTCTTATATTTTGGAAGAGTTTGAGAAGGATAGGTGTTAGCTCTTCTCTAAATGTTTGATAGAATTCGCCTGTGAAGCCATCTGGTCCTGGGTTTTTGTTTTTTGGAAGATTTTTAATCAGAGTTTCAATTTCAGTGCGTGTGATTGGTCTGTTCATATTTTCTATTTCTTCCTGGTTCAGTCTTGGCAGGTTGTGGATTTCTAAGAATTTGTCCATTTCCTCCAGATTGTCCATTTTTTTGGCATAGAGTTGCTTGTAGTAATCTCTCGTGATCTTTTGTATTTCCACAGTGTCAGTTGTTACTTCTCCTTTTTCATTTCTAATTCTAATGATTTGATTCTTCTCCCTTTTTTTCTTGATGTGTCTGGCTAATGGTTTATCAATTTTGTTTATCTTCTCAAGGAGCCAGCTTTTAGTTTTATTGATCTTTGCTATTGTTTCCTTCATTTCTTTTTCATTTATTTCTGATCTGATCTATATGATTTCTTTCCTTCTGCTAACTTTGGGTTTTTTTTGTTCTTCTTTCTCTAATTGCTTTAGGTGGAAGGTTAGGTTGTTTATTTGAGATGTTTCCTCTTTCTTAAGGTAGGATTGTATTGCTATAAACTTCCCTCTTAGAACAGCTTTTGCTGCATCCCATAGGTTTTGGGTTGTCGTGTCTCCATTGTCATTTGTTTCTAGGTATTTTTTGATTTCCTCTTTGATTTCTTCAGTGATCACTTCGTTATCAAGTAGTGTATTGTTTAGCCTCCATGTGTTTGTATTTTTTACAGATCTTTTCCTGTAATTGATATCTAGTCTCATAGCATTGTGGTGGGAAAAGATACTTGATACAATTTTCTTAAATTTACCAAGACTTGATTTGTGACCCAAGATATGACCTATCCTGGAGAATGTTCCATGAGCACTTGAGGAAAATGTGTATTCTGTTGATTTTGGATGGAATGTCCTTTAAATATCAATTAAGTCCATCTTGTTTAATGTATCATTTAAGGCTTGTGTTTCCTTATTTATTTTCATTTTGGATGATCTGCCCATTGGTGAAAGTGGGGTGTTAAAGTCCCCTACTATGAATGTGTTACTGTCGATTTCCCCTTTTATGGCTGTTAGTGTTTGCCTTATGTATTGAGGTGCTCCTATGTTGGGAGCATAAATATTTACAATTGTTATAACTTCTTGGATCGATCCCTTGATCATTATGTAGTGTCCTTCTTTTTCTCTTCTATAGTCTTTATTTTAAAGTCTGTTTTGTCTGATATGAGAATTGCTACTCCAGCTTTCTTTTGGTTTCCATTTGCATGGAATATCTTTTTCCATCCCCTCACTTTCAGTCTGTATGTGTCTCTAGGTCTGAAGTGGGTCTCTTGTAGACAGCATATCTATGGGTTTGTTTTTGTATCCATTCAGGCAATCTATGTCTTTTGGTGGGAGCATTTCATCCATTTACATTTAAGGTAATTATAGATATGTATGTTCCTATTCCCATTTTCTCAATTGTTTTGGGTTTGTTATTGTAGATCTTTTCCTTCTCTTGTGTTTCTTGCCTAGAGAAGATCCTTTAGCATTTGTTGTAAAGCTGGTTTGGTGGTGCTGAACTCTCTCAGCTTTTGCTTGTCTGTAAAGGTTTTAATTTCTCCATCAAATCTGAATGAGATTCTTGCTGGGTAGAGTAATCTTGGTTGCAGCTTTTTTTTCCTTCATCACTTTAAATATGTCTTGCCAGTTCCTTCTGGCTTACAGAGTTTCTGCTGAAAGATCAGCTGTTAACCTTATGGGGATTTCCTTGTGTGTTATTTGTTGTTTTTCCCTTGCTGCTTTTAATATGTTTTCTTTGTATTTAATTTTTGACAGTTTGATTAATATGTGTCTTGGCGTGTTTCTCCTTGGATTTATCCTGTATGGGACTCTCTGTGCTTCCTGACTTGATTAACTATTTCCTTTCCCATATTAGGGAAGTTTTCAAATCTGATCTCTTCAAATATTTTCTCAGTCCCTTTCTTTTTCTCTTCTTCTTCTGGAGCCCCTATGATTCGAATATTTGTGCATTTAATGTTGTCCCAGAGGGCTCTGAGACTGTCCTCAGTTCTTTTCATTCTTTTTTCTTTATTCTGCTCTGCAGTAGTTATTTCCACTATTTTATCTTCCAGGTCACTTATCTGTTCTTCTGCCTCAGTTATTCTGCTATTGATCCCTTCTAGAGTATTTTAAATTTCATTTATTGTGTTGTTCATCATTGCTTGTTTCATCTTTAGTTCTTCTAGGTCCTTGTTAAATGTTTCTTGCATTTTCTCTATTTCCAAGATTTTGGATCATCTTTACTATCATTATTCTGAATTCTTTTTCAGGTAGACTGCCCATTTCCCCTTCATTTGTTAGGTCTGGTGGGTTTTTATCTTGCTCCTTCATCTGCTGTGTGTTTTTCTGTCTTCTCATTTTGCTCACCTTACTGTCTTTAGGGTCTCTTTTTCGCAGGCTGCAGGTTCATAGTTCCTGTTGTTTTTGGTGTCTGTCCCCAGTGGCTAAAGTTGGTTCAGTGGGTTGTGTATGCTTCCTGGTGGAGGGGACTAGTGCCTGTGTCTGGTGAGTGAGGCTGGATCCTGTCTTTCTGGTGGGCAGGTCCATGGCTGGTGGTGTGTTTTGGGGTGTCTGTGGACTTACTATGATTTTAGGCAGCTTCTCTGCTAATGAGTGGGGCTGTGTTCCTGTCTTGCTAGTTGTTTGGCATAGGATATCCAGCACTGTAGCTTGCTGGTCGTTGAGTGAAGCTGGGTGTTGGTGTTGAGATGGAGATCTCTGGGAGATATTCACTGTTTGATATTATGTGGAGCTGGGAGGTCTCTTGTGGACCAGTGTCCTGAAGTTGTCTCTCCCACCTCAGAGGCACAGCACTGACTACTGGCTGTAGCACTAAGAGCCTTTCATCCACACGGCTCAGAATAAAAGGGAGAAAAAGTATAAAGAAAGAAAGAAAGAAGATAAAAGAAAATAAAATAAGGTAAAATAAAATTATTAAAATAAAAAAAATTATTAAGAAAAAAATTTTTTTAAAAAGTAAAACAAAACAAAACAAAAAAAACGGACGGATAGAACCCTAGGACAAATGGTGAAAGCAAAGCTATACAGACAAAATCTCTCACAGAAGCATACACATACACACTCACAAGAAGAGGAAAAGGGGAAAAAATAATAACTCTTGCTCTCAAAGTCCACCTCCTCAATTTGGGTTGATTCGTTGTCTATTCAGGTATTCCACAGATGCAGGTACATCAAGTTGATTGTGGAGATTTAATCCGCTGCTCCTGAGGCTGCCGGGAGAGATTTCCCTTTCTCTTCTTTGTTCGCACAGCTCCCGGGGTTCAGCTTTGGATTTGGCCCCGCCTCTGCATGTAGGTTGCAGGAGGGCGTCTGTTCTTTGCTCAGACAGGACGGGGTTAAAGGAGCCGCTGATTCGGGGGCTCCGGCTCACTCAGGCTGAGGGGAGGGAGGGGTACAGAGTGCAGGGCGAGCCTGCGGCTGCAGAGGCCGGCGTGACGTTGCACCAGCCTGAGGCGCGACGTGCGTTCTCCCGGGGAAGTTGTCCCTGGATCCCGGGACGCTTGCCGTGGCGGGTTGCACAGGCTCCCCGGAAGGGAGGTGTGGAGAGTGACCTGTGCTCGCACACAGGCTTCTTGGTGGCGGCAGCAGCAGCCTTAGCGTCTCATGCCTGTCTCTGGGGTCCGCACTTTTAGCCGCGGCTCGCGCGCGTCTCTGGAGCTCCTTTAAGCAGCGCTCTGAATCCCCTCTCCTCGCGCACCAGGAAACAAAGAGGGAAGAAAAAGTCTCTTGCCTCTTCGGCAGGTCCAGACTTTCCCCCGGATTCCCTCCCAGCTATCCGTGGTGCACTAACCCCTTCAGGCTATGTTCACGCCACCAGTGCTCAACCATACTATATTTAACAAATTTCTCGTTCAGTTGCTTCCGTTGTATGTAGGTATGTATATATGTACATACTGTTGACCTAAAACAAATAGACTGCCAGATATTTCTGCAGCAAAGATGGGTTTATTTGGGATTAGCAGAGAATTGCAATTTAGGGTCTGCAACCATGGTGAGCTACCTTCAAATTCCCTCCACAGGTAGGGAAGGAGAACGCTTTTATATAGGGGTAAAGGAAGTTGGTAGGGCTCTAGTAAACAAAGAGTCCGCGGTGTTGCACTGGCTGAGTCCTTTCCAGGAAAGGAGAGGAGTCTCCTTTTCTTCCTGTTGGGCTCTGCAATCATGGCATGGTGTGAGAGCTCCCCCTTCTGGTCTCCCGAGGTTATTTAATTGAGGTAGGAAAAACACTGCTGTGTTTCTACTCTACTTTCAATATTCACACTGAACACTTCTGTGGCCAGATATGTGGGGAGGTGTGTTTACTCCCCGCCAAGCAATTCTGTGACACCACTTGGGTGCCCTACAATTTAATTCAATTCTGACACTACCTACCTGGAGAGAGTATCAGATTCCACATGTTAAGAATGCGGTCCTCCTATAAGACTGCCACTTCCCCCCACTTCAGACACGAATCTCAAGTCCAGATTGTTACCTGTGCTTCCAACCAACTGCTATACATGGAAGATTTCCATGGACCCATTCCTTGGGTTTGATCAATTTGGTAGAGTGGCTCTCAGAGCTCAGGAAAACAGTTTACTTCCTAGATTACTGGTTTATTACAAAGGAAAGTAAAGGACAGAATGAACAGCCAGATGAAGAGAAACATAGGGGGAGCTGTGCAAGGGTCCCAAGCACAGGATCTGCTGCCTCTGTGGAGTCTGGGGTGAACCACCCTCCTAGCAATGGATGTATTCTTGTTCATTGACCTGGAAGCTCTCTGAACACCATTCTTTTGGGTTTTTATGGAGGCATCATTATATAGGCACGATTGATTAAATCGTTGGCCATTGGTGATTAATTCAACCTCCAGCCCTCTCCCCTCCCTAGGTAGATGCAGGGCATGGAGCTGAAAGTTCCAACCCTCTAATCACAAGGGTGATTCCCCTGGCAACAAGCCCCCCCCATCCTTAGGGGCTTTCTAAACATCACTGCATTCACAAACGCAGCCTTGGTTGAAGGAAGCCTTCTGTGAATAAGAAAGCCATCTTTATCTCTTATCACTTAGGAAGTTCCAAGGGTTTTAGGAACTCTGTGCTAGGAATGGGGATGAAGAGCAGACACATGTATGTCTTATTATAAATCACAGTATTATACCATCTATTTACCTATCTATATCAATGAGAGTCCTACCAGAGAAACAGAACCACTAGGAGATGATATATGTATATCCAGATAGGCAGGTCTGAAATTCACAGTATAGACCATCAGAAAGTGCAGCTGGAACTCAGTACAAGCTAAAGATGAAGTCCACAGGTGGAATTTCTTCTTTTGAGAAGCCTCAGTTCTGCTCTTAAAGCCTTTAAATTGATCGAATCAAGCCCACCAAGATTATCTACAATAATCTCTTTTACTTCAAATCAATTATAGACATTAATCACATCTACAAAATACCTTCTCTGCAGCACCTAGGTTAGCATTTAATTGAATAGTTGGGGACTGTGACTTATCCACGTTGACACATAAAACCATTTATTATCTATCTGTGCATTCATTCATCCATCTGTCATTTATCATAAATACTACCCTACTATACCTTCTTTTATATAAACTATGTGCACCTTCCTTGTTGTTTCCTCAGAAAGGGGAATTACTGAATGAAAGGTCATGCTCATTTTTTAAAATTCTGAGTATAGATGTAGATCAGAGGTCAGCAAACTTTCTCTGTAAAGGAAGATAATAAATACTTTTGGCTTTGTGGTCCATATACCTGCTATGACTACTTAGACTTGCTTTCAACAGCCATAGACCATATGTAAGTCAATGAGCATGGTTATATTTTAATAAAACTTTATTTACAAAAACACATGCTGAGTTGGACTTTGCAGTATGACAAATTATAAAGGGGTGCTTTTAGAAAACACTATAAATGGAAAAGGAAGATAGCAAGAGACCCCGCCAAAGGCAGAGAGAAGGAAGGGCATCTCATTCGTGCTTAGAGCAAGGACAGGAGACTCGTGGTGATGACTGTGTAAAAACAGTGACACAGCTGAGCTCCGTGTGACGTTAGCAGTGCCGTTCACTACATGGGGGTTTCCCTCCTTCCAAGCACTTTGATGTTAGGTGTTGCCATGTGGTTTGATTTGGACAGTGAAATATAAGCAGAAATAACTTGTTACTTATGCAGGTAGTGGCAGGGGGTGGGGGTGGGGGACTTTAAGAGCAAGCACAGGATTTGTCACATTTCTGTCTCAATGAAGGAAAAATTTTTAAGATGAAACTTCCACAAACCTGGGTGTCTGAGGAAGCAAGATGAGCAGAATTCTCCTGAGTGAGATATAAACTTAGACTGTGTGCAGCCCCCATGATTTGGGGATTATTTGGTACCATGACAGAGCCTATCTTATCCTGACTGATGTACTTAACAATAGCAACCCTTAACTAAAATTGTATCCCTTGTTACTATTTATCTTTTGTACCCTACCTTATTTGTCTTTATAACATTTACCACCACACAACATACATTTGTCTGTTCATTTATTGGTTGTCTGTTTTCCCCTTTAGAGTATGAGGTTCCCCAAAGCAGAGATTTCTATTGTGCTCACTGCTGTCAAAGCTCAGTATTATTTATTATGTGAATTAATCAACATCACTGAAAACATCCACACTATAAATGAGCACCTTCTAAGTGTGGGGTATTCTCCAAGGAGTTTATATGCAGTATCTCATTTGGAGCTCATGATGGTGTATGAGGTAGATAGTATTGTTATCCTTATTTTTCCTTATAGGTGAATTATTCTCATCTTACTTATGAGAAATATATTTGTTAGCTTTTTCTGTGTGGCAAATTACCACAAAATAGCTTAGAACCACACATATTTATTATTTCCTAGTTGCTGTGGGTCAGGAGTCCAGGTAGTTAGCTTGTGGTTTTGTTTAGGGTTTCCACAAGACTGCAATCAGGTTTGGCTAGGACTCAGATCTCATCTGATGGTTTGACTGGGGAAGGATACACTTCCAAGCTCATGTTGTTGCCAGCAGGGTTCAGTTTCTTGCAGGCTGTTGACTGAAGTCTTCCCACAGTCTCAGTCCCTTGCCATGGACCTCTCCAACACGACTGCTTACTTCCTCAAACTGTGCCTGCTGAGAAGGCAATGGAGAGCATTGGCTAGCAAGGTGGAAGTTACCACCTTTTGCAACCACAGAAGGGACATCCCATCACTTTGGCTGTATCTGTTGGTTAGAAGGTCCCCTCACACTCAAACGGGGGACGTTACACAAGGGCATGAATACCAGGAGGGAGGAGTTATTGAGACCATCTTGGAGTTTGCCCGCCACAAGGAACTATATGTTCAGATAAGGGACATCACTTATACAAGGCCACATAGCAGGTAAGTGGTAAGGACCATGCTCCCCAGAACCTACCTCATAGAGGCATTATTAGAACTATATGTGATTACAGATCAAAAAGTAGTTTGCGTTCACTAAGCAAGACTCAAATATTAATTTTATTCCCATTAGGGTCAGAATCAGGTCCCTGAATAATACACATCCTTTAAAAAAAATGAAATCAGGAAATTTAGACTCACTTTAAGAAAGAGATTGGTTTTTGATGGCATGAAATTATGAAACTAATTGCTTGGACCTAAGAGTACTTTGCTTCTTCAGAAAATGTAATAAATTCTTCCCTCTACACTGATAACAGAAGTCAGTGGAACTATTTCTATTCACACCTTTATCCTAAGTCCTTTTATTTGGGCCCAAAAGAGTACATTTCTCATCCTCCTTTGCAGGTACAGTGGATATTTGACTAAATTCTAGCCACTGTGTTATGTGTACCTCCTGGAAAGGTGCCTTACCACTGGGTGACTCAGCTGGTCAGTGCATCCTCTGGAGCTTTCCTTTATCCTGCTCCAGCCACCAGCTGAGGCTGCAGAGCAGAGAGAAGGAAGGACTCTGGGAACTGGTCCAGGACTTTTACCTCTGGATGTTTTTCTGCGAGAGAAAATGCCTACATGAATGAGCCCCTGTTTTCTGGGGTTTCTCTCCTATATATCTGAAGCATATGTGGCTGCAACTAATCCTGACACATAGGGGATATTTACAACCTAAGGATGCGTCATAAAGAACAATTTGCCATCTCATCAAGTTAGCAGTGAGGCGAGGTGCTCAGTAAGACTCAGGTGGACTGTATTGTGTTTTCTGCTAAATGTGCCTGATTGATCTGTTGTGATTTTCTGCTCTTCCAAATCAAGAGATCATGACTCACTCCCCTGGTGGCTTTATTGCAGAGCCTGCTGTACCCATCTGGAATGTAAAACTCTGCTTTTGTATGAGTGCCAACATGCTTAAGCATGTTTTAGATATTTTTGCAGTCATTAAACATGGGAAATGGTAACAGCTCATAAATACTACTTGGTGTTAATCACTTCAAATGTCACTGCATTTACTCAAAATGGAACCAGGATATTTTTTCTTCCATTGTGTAAAATCAAGCCCCTTTGTTCCCCTGACATAGAAACTCCCAAATGATTTTCAGCATTTGAAAATGGTTCCTCTTTCTTCTCTGCTGTGGTTACAATAAAAGAGCTTCTAACAGTCCCAACATGTGAACCCCAAGTCCAAGTTTTAAACACTTTAACCGACCCAAAAGAAGACAAGTTTCCTCTTCTAGAGTAAAAAAAGGACTAAATATATAAAATCTGACTTTGGGCCAGATGACCATTTTTCCTACAAGTGGTCTATTAGATGATTCTAGATAGGACAAACACAATTTTAATTTTCATAGTTATGACTTTTATTTTAGTGTCAATCAGGAAAAAACATTACAAGAAAAAATCATGGCCTTAATTTCATGGATATTATGATTTAGGATGAGACTAAAGTAGGTAATTGTGCAAATTAAAGTAAAATATGAAGTGAATATTGGCTGCGGGTGACAGCTGCTGTTTCGGAATTCTGGACTCCATGGAGGGTGAAATTGGTCGAGATGGTAAGAGACCATGAACTCAGGTAACCTGCAGGATCCCAGAGGGAGTGCAGACAAGGAGGCCCCAGGGGCTGGTTGATGCTTTACATCCCATCAGTCTATGTGAATGAAATGAGATTGAAATGTTTAATATGAAATTCACATTGATATGATTGATGTGAGATTGATATGAGAATGACATGAGGGTTGTGATTTTCCTTCACTGAATGCGGTCTGCTTCCTAACTCCCTCTAATTATACTAATTTATAACCATATGAGTGTGTGTGCAGGTACATGTGTGTGCCTTCAACTCCAGTGATGGGGGGTGGGGAATGTGAAGAAAGGGGGCTAGAGTAGGAGAGATGATGAGGAAAGGCCTTGATCAATAGATATGGACTTTGAGAGATTTCCCCCTCATTTAGTCTGTGGGTTGGAATTATTTAAAAAAATTAACTGGAAATTCAGAAATTGAATGGAGACCTCTGGTGGAGACCTAGAAGAAGTAGGGTTGTAGATCAGAGACTGGATGCTATGGACTGAATTGTGTCTCCACCCCCTCCCCCTTCCAAAATTTATATGTTGAAGCCCTAACCTGCAATGTGATGGTATTTGGAGATGGGCCTTGTGGGAGATAACTGGGGTTAGATGAGGCCATGACAGTTGGCTCTTCATGATGAGATTAGTGTCCTCACAAGAAGAGACCAGGGAGCTCTCTCTCTTTCTTTGTTATGTGAGGACACAGCAGAAGGTGACCATGTACATTATTGGAAGTCAAAGTCAATTTAACTCTCACCCTCAGGAGCAAGAAAGATCCCACTACCAAAGCCCATGTTAGCATCCAGGGAGTATCATTTCCCAGGCAGCTCTGAGCCCCTGTGCAAGCACTGATTGCCAAAAAAGGGCGATGTGATCGTTTCCCAGACACGTGCACTTGTGATGTGTCAAGCCATTTTGACATGCCTAAAATGAGAATTCCGCCATAAAAATAGAATAGAAGAAATTAGATAATGATGTTCCGAAGGCAATTTATGCTTTCCCATGCTCTGGAATTCATTTAAAAAATAATTTATTTGTCTTTGAAAATCTAAGTTCACTTTCAAGGACCACTTTTATTTTGCTTTGCATACAATCATTAGTGTGTGAACTGTATCAGTGTGTGAACAGGATGGTACCTAAGAGGGGAACTCCTGGCTTGGGGCCAGGGTACCAATAGAAGCCCTCCAATTTAATGACTGCTTTTAAAAGATTTTGCACATTTTTAAAGTCCACTCATCCATCAACAAGCACTACTCTGCCCAGTGACAAAGCCAGGTTGACCTCACAGAGCTTCTTGTCACGTGGAGGACACCTGACACCTGAGGTCTAGGCTGCTTGACAAGGATGTACTTGTCAAGGAAGCCACCAGTCATTTGTTAGCAAGTTGATAACATCGGAGTCCTTCAGTTACAGCAGGAGGAATTTATCCTTACTGGAATTGACATCTGCTCTTAATATAAGTTTGCCTTTCCTGCTCCTGTCCTGCCAGCACCACCATCAGAGGGCCACAGGATGAATGATTTATCAAATTGGATCTGCATGACATCAGCTCAAACCAAGGACCCATTTTATGGACAAAGAAGTGTGTCATGAGTACATGACCATATAATCCATTATCTCTACCATGTACTACATAACCTGGAAGCAATCAGCCTAAATCAACAACAGAAAAGGCCATTAAAGGCTCAGCAACTGTGCCAGCTCAGAGCTGATGTCCCCTGGAGTCGGACACGTCCTCTGGGGCGGCAAACATATGGTGTTGCAACAATAGCCAACGTGATGCTGAACCAGCAGCTAACATCTGGTGCTTGGCTTCTAACGGTCAGAATCTGCAGGTCTGGAAAGCAAATCTTGGAAGTGGGATCAGCTGCCCTCACTGTCACTCCCAGTAGATTTTGCCAGAAAAATTACATTCTATAGGATTAGAGATTCTGGGGTTAGAGTTTGGGGGCTTCCACTCAGGTTCACAGTAAAGATTCCATTGCACCTGAATATGACATCACCCCGTCTTTTGGGCCTCCCCTGTGGATGGACTAGTAGGCAAAGAAAGAAGATACTCTTCCAGCTAAGATCATTAACCTCGGTTACCACCGGGGCTATGGTTGCTGCCATGCAACTGAAACAGGGGAGGATGCCTGGGACTTGGAGGTTGTCTGGGCTTCTCTTGGTGCTCCCCCATCTGGTGATAGCGATGACTGGACAGCACTTAGGCAAACAGCCTGGACCAATGGAAGAGCTGATGGAGCATGAGGGAAATGGAGAGCCAGCGGTGGAAGAGTGGGGATGACACATTTCAATCACGGTCCCTGCTTAGCTGCAGGTTGCTTACTCACCCACACCTTCTCTATGGAGTCATCTATAGAGATTGTGGCTTGTCACAGACTTGAAGATTGAGTAGAATTAACATAGAAAAAGAGCAATCTGAGAGGTGCGAGGGGTGTCCAGCAGACATGTGACGTTCTGACTTGTGTCCTCTTGGCCTGGCCTCTGATTTCAGCAGGGGCCAGGACTGCATTTCTGCTCTGTGTTCAAGTCACTTCATGCTGATAACAGCTTACATTAAGCATGTCTTTCAGTGTTTACTTTCTACTCCGGGGCTCCTTGGATGCTGTGACTTGGGGGAACTCAACGTGGGGAGTTATGTCCTTGGAGAAGATACTCTACCTGCGGGGGCAGAGGCTGGCGGGAAGTGCTCACTCCTCCTGTCCTTAGGTGAATGGTTCTGGAGGCAGTGTGTACACGTCTCAGGAGGTCCAAATGTGATGGAGTACTATGATCCACAGTGGTCTCCTTGATAAGATTGTTTCTTCCAAGAACACCTACTGAACACTGACAGAAGACCTCAGACTTCCCAAAAGGCAAGAAACTCCCCACGTACCTGGCCGTGTTGCTGACAGGGTCTTGGTGCTCCAGCCGGGTGTCAGGCCTGTGCCTCTGAGGTGAGAGAGCTGAGTTCAGGACATTGGTCCACCAGAAATCTCCCAGCGCCATGTAATATCAAAAGGTGAAAGCTCTCCCAGAGATCTCCACCTCAACGCTAAGACCCAGCTCCACTCAACGACGAGCAAGCTACAGTGCTGGACACCCTATGCCAAACAACTACTAAGACAGGAACACAAACCCCAACCATTAGTAAAGAGGCTGCTTAAAATCATAATAAGGTCACAGACACCGTAAAACACACCACCGGACGTGGTCCTGCCCACCAGAAAGACAAGATCCAGCTTCATCAACCAGAACACAGGCACGAGTTTCCTCCACCAGGAAGCCTACACAACCCACTGAACCAACCTTAGACACTGGGGGCAGACACCAAAAACAACGGGAATTACGAACCTGCAGCCTGTGAAAAGGAGATCCTAAACACAGTAAGGTAAGAAATATGAGAAGACAGAGAAACACGCAGCAGATGAAGAAGCAAGGTAAAAACGCACCAGACCAAACAAATGAAGAGGAAATAGGCAGTCTACCTGAAAAAGAATTCAGAAAAATGATAGTAAAGATGATCCAAAATCTTGGAAATAGAATGGAGAAAATAAAAGAAACGTTTAACAAGGACCTAGAAGAACTAAAGAGCAAACAAACAATGATGAATAACACAATAAATGAAATTTAAAATTCTCTAGAAAGAATCAATAGCAAAATAACTGAGGGAGAAGAACGGATAAGTGACCTGGAAGATAAAATAATGGAAATAACTACTGCAGAACAGAATAAAGAATAAAGAATGAAAAGAATTCAGGACAGTCTCAGATACCTCTGGGACAACATGAAACACACCAACATTTGAATTATAGGGGTCCAGAAGAAGAGAAAAAGAAAGGGACTGAGAAAATATTTGAAGAGATTATAGTTGAAAACTTCCCTAATGTGGGAAAGGAAATAGTCACTCAAGTCCAGGAAGCACAGAGAATCCCATACAGGGTAAATGCAAAGAGAAACACACCAAGACACATATTAATCAAACTATCAAAAATTAAATACAAAGGAAAAATATTAAAAGCAGCAAGGGAAAAACAACAAAAAACATATGAGGGAATCCCCATAAGGTTAAAAGCTGATCTTTCAGCAGAAACTCTGCAAGACAGAACAGAGTGGCAGGACATATTTAAAGTGATGAAAGGGAAAAACCTACTACTAAGATTACTCTACCCAGCAACGATCTCATTCAGATTTGAGAGAGAAATTAAAACATTTACAGACAAGCAAAAGCTAAGAGACTTCAGCACCACCAAACCAGCTTTATAACAAATGCTAAAGGAACTTCTCTAGGCCGGAAACACAAAAGAAGGAAAAGACCTACAATAACAAACCCAAAACAATTAAGAAAATGGGAATAGGAACATACACATCAATAATTACCTTAAATGTAAATGGATTAAATGCTCCCACCAAAAGACATAGACTGGCTGAATGGATACAAAAAGAAGACCCATATATATGCTGTCTACAAGAGACCCACTTCAGACCTAGGGACACATACAGACTGAAAGTGAGGGGATAGAAAAAGATATTCCATGCAAATGGAAATCAAAAGAAAGCTGGAGTAGCAATTCTCATATTAGACAAAATAGACTTTCAAATAAAGACTATTACAAGAGACAAAGAAGGACACTACATAATGATCAAGGGATCAATCCAAGAAGAAGATATAACAATTGTAAATATTTATGCACCCAACATAGGAGCACCTCAATACATAAGACAAATGCTAACAGCCATAAAAGGGGAAATTGACAGTAACACATTCATAGTAGGGGACTTTAACACCCCACTTTCACCATTGGACAGATCATCCCAAATGAAATTAAATAAGGAAACACAAGCTTTAAATGATACATTAAAAAAGATGGGCTTAATTGATATTTAAAGGACATTCCATCCCAAAACAACAGAATACACATTCTTCTCAAGTGCTCATGGAACATTCTCCAGGCTAGATCCTATCTTGGGTCACAAATCAAGCCTTGGCAAATTTAAGAAAATTGAAATCATATCAAGTATCTTTTCTGACCACAATGCTATGAGACTAGGTATCAATTACAGGAAAAAATCTGTAAAAAACACAAACACATGGAGGTTAAACAATACACTACTTAATAACCATGAGATCACTGAAGAAATCAAAGAGGAAATCAAAATATACCTAGAGACAAATGACAATGAAAATACGACGACCCAAAACCCATGTGACACAGCGAAAGCAGTTCTAAGAGGGAAGTTTATGGCATTACAATCCTACCTCAAGAAACAAGAAACATCTCAAATAAACAACCTAACCTTACACCTAAAGCAATTAGAGAAAGAAGAACAAAAAACCCCCAAAGTTAGCAGAAGGAAAGAAATCATAAAGATCAGACCAGAAATAAATGAAAAAGAAATGAAGGAAACAATAGCAAAGATTAATAAAACTAAAAGTTGGTTATTTGAGAAGATAAACAAAATTAATAAACCATTAGCCAGACTCATCAAGAAAAAAGGGGAGAAGACTCAAATTAATAGAATTAGAAATGAAAAGGAGAAGTAACAACTGACACTGAAGAAATACGAAGGATCATGAGAGATTACTACAAGCAACTATATGCCAATAAAATGGAGAACCTGGAAGAAATGGACAAATTCTTAGAAAAGCACAACCTTCCAAGACTTAACCAGGAAGAAATAGAAAATATAAACCGACCTATCACAGGCACTGAAATTGAGATTGTCATTAAAAATCTTCCAACAAACAGAAGCCCAGGACCAGATGGCTTCACAGGCAAATTCTATCAAACATTTAGAGAAGAGCTAAAACCTATCCTTCTCAAACTCTTCCAAAATATAGCAGAGGGAGGAACACTCCCAAACTCACTCTATGAGGCCACCATCACCCTGATACCAAAACCAGACAAAGATGTCACAAAGAAAGAAAACTACAGGCCAATATCACTGATGAACATAGATGCAAAAATCCTCAACAAAATACTAGCAAACAGAATTCAACAGCACACTAAAAGGGTGATACACCATGATCAAGTGGGGTTTATCCCAGGAATGCAAGGATTCTTCAGTATATGCAAATGAATTAATGTGATAAACCATATTAACAAATTGAAGGAGAAAAACCACATGACCATCTCAATAGATGCAGAAAAAGCTTACGACAATGTTCAACACCCATTTATGATAAAAGCCCTCCAGAAAGTAGGCATAGAGGAACTTACCTCAACATAATAAAGGTGATATATGACAAACCCACAGCCAACATCATTCTCAATGGTGAAAAACTGAAACCTTTTCCTCTAAGATCAGGAACAAGACAAGGTTAACCACCCTCAGCACTATTATTTAATGTAGGTTTGGAAATTTTAGTCACAGCAATTAGAGAAGAAAAAGAAATAAAGGGAATCCAAATTGGAAAAGAAGAAGTAAAGCTGTCGCTGTTTGCAGATGACATGATACTACATATAGAGAATCCTAAAGATGCTACCAGACTACTACTAGAGCTAATCAATGAATTTGGTAAAGTAGCAGGATACAAAATTAATGCACAGAAATCTCTGGCATTCCTATACACTAATGATGAAAAATCTGAAAAGGAAATTAAGGAAACACTCCCATTTACCATTGCAACAAAAAAATAAAATATCTAGAAATAAACCTACCTAAAGAAACAAAAGACCTGTATGCAGAAAACTATAAGATACTGATGAAAGAAATTAAAGATGATACAAAGAGATGGAGAGATATACTATGTTCTTGGATTGGAAGAATCAACATGTGAAAATGACTATACTACCCACAGCAATCTGCAGATTCAATGTAATCCGTATCAAACTACCAATGGCATTTTTCACAGAACTAGAACAAAAAAAATTCACAATTTGTATGGAAACACAAAAGACCCCGAATAGCCAAAGCAAACTTGAGAAAGAAAAACAGAGCTGGAGGAATCAGGCTCCCAGACTTCAGACTATACTACAAAGCTACAGTAATCAAGACAGTATGGTACTGGCACAAAAACAGAAATATAGATCAATGGAACAGGATAGAAAGCCCAGAGATAAACCCACACACATATGGTCACCTTATCTTTGATAAAGGAGGCAAGAATATACAATTGAGAAAAGACAGCCTCTTCCACAAGTGGTGCTGGGAAAACTGGACAGCTACATGTGAAAGAATGAAATTAGAACACTCCCTAACTCCATACACAAATATAAACTCAAAGTGGATTAAAGACCCAAACGTAAGGTCAGATGCTATAAAACTCTTAGAGGAAAACTTAGGCAGAATACTCTATGACATAAATCACAGGAAGATCCTTTTTGACCCACCTCCTAGAGAAATGGAAATAGAAACAAAAATTAACAAATGGGACCTAATGAAACTTCAAAGCTTTTGCACAGCAAAGGAAACCATAAACAAGATGAAAAGACAGCCCTCAGAATGGGAGAACATATTTGCAAATGAAGCAACTGACAAAGGATTAATCTCCAAAATTTACAAGGAGCTCATGCAGCTCAATATCAAAAAAACAAAGAAGCCAATCCAAAAATGGGCAGAAGACCTAAATAGACATTTCTCCAAAGAAGATATACAGATTGCCAACAAACACATGAAAGGATGTTCAACATCACTAATCATTAGAGAAATGCAAATCAAAACTACAATGAGGTATCATCTCACACCAGTCAGAATGGCCATCATCAAAAAATCTACAATTAATGCTGGAGAGGGTATGGAGAAAGGGGAACCCTCTCATACTGTTGGTGAGAATGTAAATTGATGCAGCCAATATGGAGAACAGTATGGAGGTTCCTTAAAAAACTAAAAATAAAACTACCATATAACCCAGGAATCCCACTACTGGACATATACCCTGAGAAAACCATAATGCAAAAATTGTCATGTACCACAATGTTCACTGCAGCTCTATTTACAATAGCCAGGACAGGGAAGCAACCTAAGTGTCCATCAAAATATGAGTGGATAAAGGAGATTTGGCACATATATACAATGGAATATTACTCAGCCATAAAAAGAAACGAAATTGAGTTATTTGTAGTGAGTTGGATGGACCTAGAGACTGTCATACAGAGTTAAGTAAGTCAGAAAGAGAAAAACAAATACTGTATGTTAACACATATATATGGAATCTAAAATAAAAAACAAAAAAAAAAAAACAAAAGAAAAACTGTTCTGAAGAACCTAGGGGCAGGACAGGAATAAAGACGGAAATGTAGAGAGTGAACTTGAGGACACGGGGAGGGGGAAGGGTAAGCTGGGATGGAATGAGAGAGTGGCATGGACATATATACACTACCAAATGTAAAATAGCTAGTGGGAAGCAGCCACATAGCACAGGGAGATCAGCTCAGTGCTTTGTGACCACACTGAGGGGTGGGATAGGGAGGGTGGGAGGGAGACGCAAGAGGGAGGAGATATGGGGATATATGTATATGTATAGCTGATTCACTTTGTTATAAAGCAGAAACTAACACACCATTGTAAAGCAATTATACTCCAATAAAGATGTTAAAAGAAAAGACTGTGGCTTCCTCCTTCTCCATCTCACTGTTGTAGGTTGAATTGTGGAATTGTGTCCCCATCAAAAAGAATGCTTAAGGCTCAACCTATGGTACCTGTGAATGTGGCTTTATTTGGAAATAGGGTCTTTGCAGATGTAATCATGTTAAGACAAGTCATACTAGATTGGGGGGGTCCAACCTAACATGTCTGGTGTCTTTATCAGAAGATGAAATGAAGATATGGGGAGAGAAGGCCATGTGACAACAGAGGCAGGGATTGGAGTGATGCCGCCACAAGCACAGGAGCACCAAGGATTGACAGCAAACACCAGAAACCAGGAGGAAGAATCAAGAGTCTCTTCTACGGGTTTCAGTGGTTGCACCGCCCTGCCGACAACTTGATCTCAGACTTCCGGCTCCAGAACTGGGAGAGAATAGATTTCCACTGTTCCAAGCCCCCAGTGTGTGGTTACAGCAGCCCTAGAAAACTAACACACTGGTTCTTTTCATTTCCTCTCTCTTGCCCTGGAATCACCTTCCAAATAAACTACCTGCTCACAAATGCTTTTTTTCTCAGGATCTTCTTTTTTAGAAACCCAGGCCAAGAAACCCCTATGCTGTGTAAAGAAGGTTACACTAGTGTCTAATAGAGTTAAGTTTATGCATAAACTCCTTTTTTCCTTTTTTTTTTGAAATATTTAATTATAATGATACTTGCCCATTGCTGGCCATCTATTATGTGCCTGGCGCTTTACAGACATATCAAATTTAATCCAATGCAAGCCCATGTGCTAGATATTAGTATCACTATTTTACAGAAGAAAAACTGAGTCTGGTAAGGTTAAGTAACTTGCACCATTTATGACCACAAATCATTGGTCTTTCTAACCATCTAGGACCAAAACCTTGGCCAGTAAATCTTGAATTTTCCTTATGGTCTCTAGCTTTTATCTATGAATCCTCTTGTATTAGTTGGTGTATAAGTTTGGCTGCTATAGAGACCAAAATAGCAGTGGTTTCAACATGGTAGACATTTATTTCTCTACGTATGAGGCAGTCCGGCTCTTCAGAGTCCCCGAGGGCTCAGATTCCTTCTACCTACTCTCTCTGCCATGGATGTTGGGCCTTGCCAGTAGCTGTGCGTGGGGCACCCTTTGGGCTTGGCACTGTATCAAGCCTTGCTGGGAACAGAAAGGTGAACACATCGTGGTTCCTAAATCCAGAGGAGGGAGACCACAAAGGTAAAGTTTTGCTAGCAGGTAGACACAGCCAATGTGGTCCATGGAATGGGAAGAATACCACAAATGGAGAGAGTAGATATCCAAGTAAGATCAGCCAACAGGTCCTGGCTGGGAGAATACACAAAATAAACAAAGTAATAAAGAGGTCTTTTGTTGTTTTTGTAATTAAAACAACAATTATTTAAGTATTTTTTTTGCCATTCAAATTGACAAAAATTAAAATAGCTGATAGTGTTGATTGCATTGGACATTAGCTGCTAGGGGCAATATAATTATCTTGGAGAGCCTCTTGCTAATCCGGAATGTTTCAGACTTCCTGAGATGTGCATGTCTTCTGACCCAGGGATTGCATTAAAAAAAAAAAAAAAAAGGAAAAAACCCACTTTATCTTTTAGAGCAGTTTTGGGTTCAGAGCAGAATGAAGCAGCAGATTCAGAGGGTCTATCCCCTGCCCAGCAGCTCTCCCCAGCCTCTGTGTAGAGCCTCCCCGCTATCAATCCCTCACCAGGGGAACGTTTGTGGCAATTGGTGAATCTGCATTGAAACATCACAACATTCAGAGTCCATAGCTGACTTTAGAGTTCACTCTTGGTGTTGTACATTCTATGGGTTTTGGCAAACGTATAATGACATGCATTTCCCCTAACAGTATCATGCATAGTATTTTCACTGCCCTAAATATACTCTCTTCTCTGCCTATTTATCCTCCCACCCCTAGCAGTCACTGAACTTTTTACTGTCTCCGTAGTAAAAATTGCATTTTTCAGACCTGATCCTAGGGAAATCACTAGGTGTTTATGCTCTGATCCAGCCATGACGATGTTCACCACTGTGATAAAATGTGCCAGTCATGTGACACCCAACAGCAGGAATATGCTTAGATAAGTGATGCACCTTCCTTTGATGGAATTTTGCTTAGCCATTAAAAATAATGTGAGTGTTTACTGACTGGGGGCAGAGGCTTACAATATATTAAGTAAATAAAATCTGGTTCCTAAACAGTAGATAAAATAAGAATATTTTTTAAACAGATATATGCCATGCTACTAACTGCTTGTCTTTGCATGTTGGGCTTAAGAGAAATCTTTAAAAATTTTCCTCCTTTTCTGCTTACCTGAATCTTCTAATTTTTCCATAGTTAATATGTATCACTTAATGAGGAAAAACAACAGAAGCTATGCATTAAAAATTCCTAATGCTTATCTAGGGGTGATACTTTCACATGGGTTTTATTTTCTTCTTTATAGTAGATTGAGCCTAATATGAAATTGCTGTCTATGTAAGTGAAAAACAGTTAAATATGGGCACTTTTCTAACAGGGAAGAATGTATCTGACTGCGTATTGGATATGTTTCTTTAACCTTTGTATTCTATTGCTTTTGTTAATGTTGCCTATAGCCTGAAATATATAGGGTAGTCCATTCTCAAGGCTCTGACCTTTAAAGGTATAACCCTTTCCCATTCATATAGAGATAAAAATTGCAGAACAGAGAATAGCATTTGTCTTGTGGGAGCTTTATAGGAACATTGTGACCAGACCCATGTGGACAGTTGCAAGAACAAAGGATTCTCAAGAAGTTTGCAGCAACCATCCCCACCTCCCACCCCCTTTTAGTACAAAAGCAGCCTGAATTCTAACTCGGGGAAGATGGTTCTTTGGGACACCAGTCCACCTTCATCTCAGTCTGCTGCCTTTCTGAATAAAGTAGCTATTCTTGCCCCAACACCTCATCCCTTGATTTATTGGCCTGTTGTGTGGTGAGTGGTATGAGCCTGGACTTGGTAACACTTTCATGATTCAACCTATTACTTTTAATATTTAAAAAATATTCCATAGAGATCATGCCACTCATTCACTTAAATTCCTCAGAGGGCTCCTTTTAAAAGTTCTAAAATCGCAGCTCTCATACAAATCTAAAAGAAACATGTGTCCCAGATTTTATTTAACTCACTAATTAATGAGGGAACCAGCAAGACGTTACAACAGACTGAATGGACAATTCAAGGGACACATATCTATGTACCATCAAGAATGTTAAAAAATTTACAAATAGATGCAAAACTAGTCAATATCTGTAGGGCAAAAATCAACTGCATTTTTGCCAAAGGTCATCGGTGTTTCTACAGACTAGAATCATTTATATTACTGTCAGTTTCTTACAACTTTGTATTAGTCAGTGTTAGGCAGAAACAGAACCAATAGGTTATTTATTTATTTATTTGTTAATTAATTATGAGAAATTGGCCCATGTGGTTATGGAGGCTGAAGAATCCCATGATCCTCTGTCTGCAGGGCGGAGGCCCAGGAGAGCTGGTGGTGTAGTTCAGTCCAAGTCTGAAGCCCTGAGAACTGAAGGACCGATGGCCTAAGTTCCAGTTTGACTCCAAAGATCTGAGAACCAGGAATGCCAGTGTCTGAGGGCAGGAGATGACCAATGTCCCAGCTGAACAGTCAGGCAGAGAGCAAATTCACCGTTCCTCCACTTTCTGTTCTTTTCAGACACTCAGTAGATTAGATAAGGCCCACTCACATGGGCAAGGAATCTGCTTTACTCAGTCTACTGATTCAAATGCCAACCTCTTCTGGAGATGCTTTCATAAACACACCCAGAAATAATGTTTAACCAGCTATCTGGGTGCTCCATGGCCTGTCAAATTGACACATAAAATCTACCATCCCAAACTTAAAAGAGTTTTCAATACCTCAGAGGCAGCTCAGGTCCTATTAAATCAGATAACCCCAGAATCTTTTTTGCCCATTTCAAAGTTTTCATCAGTTTTCCTGATGTTTCTTTCTATATTAGAAGATCAAGACCAACCTCTTGTCTGAACCCTTGGTCTGGACCCTGCCTCCCCTCTGGGCTCATCTGAGGCCCCCCTGGCCCCCCAGCTAACTGCATTCAGGTCCCATGAGCCTCTTTAACATCCTCAGGGTACCAAGTCTCCTGCCATCCATCCTGCTGCCCAGATGTACATTGTTCCCTCTGCTCCAGGAGTGGTCCTCTGCGCCCTCCACCTTCCTGCCCAATTTACTACTGACATCCTCCCACTCCAATCTGAGCTCAAACCCAGTTTCCTCAGGGAAACTCCTTCCTCACCCCAACCTTCATCAGAGTTCCTTCAGAGATTTTACTGCAATAGGAATTACAGTGTGAATATGTTTTATGTAAATTTGAATTTTACAATTTTAAAATAGCACAGGCTAAAAATATTAGTAAAATCTCTCTTTATGTTCAAACTTTGAAATAATGCAAATGTCCCAAATTAAAAAAAAAAAAAGAAAAAAAAAATCCGTCAGGACCACACAGTTTGAGCTGCATTTCCAGTGACCTGTCAGTAGTGTTTCCACTCTTGCCCTGGGGGAACCTCTCAGTAACTGGTAGATAGGAATACGCCGAGGAGACCGCGCATCTTCGGTGGAATTGCTGACAGTGCTTTTGATCATTATGTATGCGTAGTTGTTATGGCACTTGTGGGGAATCAGAACATGCCACCCTAAAATATTCCACTTTGGCATATGCATTCTTTTAAGTTGAAGATGAGTGAGAAACAGCAGACACCAAACTCTCCACCCTCCACTCTTTTGTACCATGAAGGGCAAAGGGATCTTAATACTGGAGACTTTTATCAGAATCAACACAAACAAAGCTTATCAACACAACACTTACCTTCCATTAGTCTCACCCATGTACTCACCTTCCCACAGGTGGCCACCCCAAAAGCCTCAACTCCTTTTTCTTTCCTTGTCACTTCTCTAAAATTTATTTTCTTGTTAGACACTAGGTAAGCCCAAGTCCTAACCGCCCCTTTGAGCTACCCGGCAATGAGTTTCCTCTGCCTGTATTTGTACTGCATGTGTTAATAAATTCTTGTTTTCCTCTTGTTAATCTGTCAGTTTAATTTCCAGCGTCCCAGCCACAGACTGAGGAGGGTAAAGCTTGTTTTTCCCCTCCCCTTTGTTATTATACCTTAAATTTTTCTAGAAGCTCTAATGATATTCTCCAGCAGTACTGCTGAGGCTGAGGGTAGGGCTGGAAACCTTGGCTGGTAGTGTGCTCCGAAGGCCGGTTCGCAGAACTGGTGAATGAAATTCTAAATGTCAGGAAGGAATGAAGCCAAAAAATATTTAAAAAGCACATTAGGGCAAACATGAGTGACCCTGGCCTTCAATTTTTATTCCTGCGGCTCACTGCCCTGGAATTATTTGAGTTTTCAAGTATGTTAGGCCTTCGGGACACAGCTCCTAAATAAGATGCTATAACCCTGTGTATATGTGTGAGATTGTTTGACAAACATATCGACTCTCTAAGTCTATCTGCTTGTTCACCATTTTTCTGACCAGCTCCTAGCACCAGAGCCTGGTAGGGAGGGGAAAAAACCTTTTCCTCTACGCTCTTATGTTCCTTTACTGAGACCTGATGAATTAAACTGACAAAAGAAAGGTGACTAGGAGAAAAAGGTTTATTTTGTGTGCACATGGGAGCCTACAAAGGAAGTAACTGGCTCATTGAATGGTTAAAGACTTATGTAGCTAATTTAGTAGGAGAAAGGGAGGGGGTGAGAAAAGGTATTTTAGGGGAAGAATTTATGGCAGCCTTATTTCCCAGGAGGTCCTGCTTTTAGTCAGAAAAGGGAAGCTCTGAGAAAGCTTTTTTTCTTTATTTCCTTTTTTCTTTTTTTGCATCTGTTGACTCTCAAATGTCTTCAGCTTAAAAATAGTCTTTATGCCAAAGTGACATGTCTTGGGGTGGCATGTTCTGATCCCCTTCAACTGGAAGACACAGCATTTCCCCTATTTATTCGCTTCAGGGTCTTACTCTAAGTATATGGTCCATACCTTCTGTTGTCACCTCTTCTGTGCAGATGCCCTTGACCCTAAGTCCCATGACAGGATTAGAATGTGATGGGGGAGACCAACCAGATACTCAAAAACAACTGTAAGAGAGCAGACAATTCAGTACACTGCTGCTTCGGGATTTTGGGGGATGGTTTTTTCCCAGGAATTCTCAATGCTCTGAAAAGCCAAGTTCCTCAGTTCGCTTGCCAGGGGCTGGGAGTGGGGTCTGGGATGCCTGCAGAAAACCTCTTAGCAGTTCTCCTGCAAACGCTCCACAGGAAACTGGACTTGACTTCTAAAGCTGGCCCCGTTCCAGAGGACGTCACTCTCAGGACTTTTTTTTTTTTTCTTTCACAAAAGAACCTGTTCTTGTGGATGTGGAGGGGCCGGGCTGCGAGAAGAAACCCGCTTTGCCAGCTCCGGGCCTGTGCCGGAGCCCAAGGAGCAAGGTTGGCCGGTGGCCGGCCACGTCCACGTCCAAGGGCAGGAGGGGGCCGCCAGCCTCCCACTGGCCTCCTGCAGGACACAAGAAAGGCTTGGGGCAGGAACAGGGTGTGGAGGCCAAGTGCGAGGGCAGCGTTGGCCCTGAGGCAGAGCGTGGTCAGCCTGGCCGGACCTGGGGCTGGCTGATGATTAATGGGGAGTCTGCGGCTCCAGGGCCCTGGTGCACAGCCCGGCCTGTGACGTGAGCGACTTCCTGGTTACAGGTGAGAGCGGTCCGGATTCTCCGTGGCCGAGAGATTTGTTCCTGCGTTTCTGTGGGGAGAGCTGAGAGGCAGGAGAGGGGCCTTTGGGGACCGCAGTACCTTCGCTGAAGCCCCAACGGGCAGATCCACCTGTCACAGGTGAGACACCGCGTGGGCCTGGTGTGTGGCCAAAGGACTCCCCGCAGGTATCCGCTTCCTCCTGGGGAGCCGGTACTCAGCCCCTGGCAGGCCGCTTGCTGGTCTGGGGTGGGGGTGGAGGGGGAAGTGCTGGACAATCCAACACGTATCTGTTTCCCAAATTCCACAGAGTTAAAAATTGAAAGATCGGGCTGCTCTGCGAGCTTAGGAATTTGAGATGGTTTCTAATCAAGCTTCACAGGGAGCTGTTCTCCGAGTGTGTTGAAAGCCGAGACTCGCTGGAATTTGGAAGGTCTGGATTCAAAGGCTGGGAAATTCCTGGCACTCCCGTTATTGACTGGACAGACTTTAAATGCCATTTATTCTTCCCCAATGAGAGGCCTGACGGAAAGGAAATTGCTCTAAACCTCTGGAAGTTCTAAGACTCCCCACGCCTGGCAGGCAGGGCCAAGGCGCCTCCAAATACGGGGGCGCCCAGAGCTGGGGTACTGGGGTGGAGGAGGGACCCTGGTGCCTTTGTATGTGCACATCGAGGTTTGTGGAGAGCCCCTTGTGTGCATTTAAATTCCCTCCTGTCCTACCTGTTTTGGGGCTTAGGGTTTATGCTGATGCCTAAAAACAGGATGTCTGCAGCCTCTGGATTTTATGATTTCAAGCTTTTTCCAAAAACGCAGACATAAGGGTTTGTGTGTGTGGGTAAATAAGTGAAATGATCTCATCTGGCAACTTTCTTCCTGAGATAACCAGCTTGGTGGGTGCAGACGGGTCTCCTGAGTGTTTCTGCCTTGCCTGGAGAGTAGGAAGTGGTTATGATTTAAATCCTGTCTTGATGCAATTTTCAAAAATATTTTGATATGTTGTGTTAGTTTCAGGTGTACAGCAAAGTGAATCTGTTATACATATACAGATATCCACTCTTTTTAAGATTCTTTTCCTGTAGAGGTCATTACAGAGTATTGAGTAGAGCTCCCTGAGCTATACAGTAGGTCCCTATTAGTTATCTATTTTATATATGGTAGTGTGTATATGTCTATCCCAATCTCCCAATTTATCCCTCCCCCCAGGTAACCATACGTTTATTTTCTACATCTGTAACTCTGTTTCTGCTTCAATGCAATTTAGTAAGATTTAAGATTTTTGAAAGACTTTGCAGTTTTTCAACTAAAAGTAGATAATCCAAGTCTTCTGTAACAAGATGAATGAGAAGTAAAATCTCAAACTACTCCATAGAGATATGAACTTGCAAATTACCTGGCAAACCTTCCTTTAATTAAAGCAAACTGTCAGAGTTCAGTTACAACTTAGAATCAATCTGGTGACAGTTCCTTCCTGTACACACCCTTCAAAAAATACTGTCCCCTCAAGATCCACGTCTGGGTTCCTGTAGCACTCGGGGTGTTCCTACATGCCCCCGCCCAGGGGGTTCTGCTGGGCTCTTAGAAATGGACTCGTTCTGTCACACACAGAATAAGCGAGTTAAGTCATCTGGTGCTAGTCTGCAGCCTGGCTCACTAGACAATCAGTGACTAGAAGCCTTTCCTAGTGGACCTTGAGCTTATGCTGCAGTTTCAGTAATGCTGGGTCCGCACTTCACATTTATTGCTTTCAGGAAAATGTGTGATTTTTATAACTCGGCAGCTCAATCTCTCCTCCATCCTCCTCTTGAGCCTAGATTTCTAGGTGACTCGTAGAGCGATTGACTGGTCCTCTTGTGTTCATCGAACCTTGAAAATTAGTAAATGGTTTATTTGGCGCTTGGTAATTTGGGATCTTGGATCCATCTGGGAAGGCCATGATTTCAGTTTGGTTTGTGTTCAGCTGCTGGACAGCTTGGTATCAAGGCGTATTTGTAGGGATTTACTGAGTCTTTTTTAGATGATGTCAGGAGCTGAGTTGCTTGGTGGGAAGGTCCTGCAGAACAGATGCTGGGACCCTTCTATTACACACACGAGCAGTTATGGTTTACTATACAGGCTGAATTTTGCTTTCCAAAGACATCAGAAAACGGGGATGGAAACCCCACGTTCCTGCTCGTGAGCTGTGAGCACCCCGTGCTGCAATTACATGTAAAGTGGGGTCACGGGCCGGGCATCCCGCTCCCTCACCCCCACTCTATTGGATTCAGCAGCTTGTATGAGGTGCTCTCTGAGGGAGCAGGCGAGGCAGCTCTTACCTGTGTCTATTTCAGTTATTGTATTTCGGCTTGTGGGTTGTGGTGGCCTATGTTCTCTTAGAGACGACGATATGGAGCCCGGGGGTGTGTGGCAGCTCATCGCGGAATCCTGCATGGGCTCGCTTAGGGAACCCGCTGCCCCCTGATTTGGGGGGAAGGGATGCATCCCTACCAGCGGAGCTGTGAAATCCACGTGGAGGCCAAAGCCAAAGTGAAAACTCCCCACAGCTCGGGTCTCTGTGCTAAGGATGTGTGAAATAAAGAAACCCCTTCCTGGGTGGAGGAGCCGGCGTTTTTGTAGACAGTTCATGATGTGTTCAGTGGGAGATTTAACTTATGTGCTCTAAGCAGCGCTGGTGGCCTCCCCGGATAGGCCTGTCCCAAGGAGAAGGAAAAAAAAAAAGCAGGGATGGAGAGTGAGCCAGAGGGTTATCAAAGAGCAAAGGAAGGGCCGAGAGAGGAACATGACAGGATCCCTGGGTGCTGCCAAGGGGCCAGGAAGGCCTTACTTGGCCTACCCTGACCTCTCTCCTGTCCCAGCCCCAGAGCCCCCTCTACGGTTCCCCAAACGTGCCAGGCACGGTCCCACCCCAGGGTCTTTGCACCTGCTGTTTTGCCTGGGAAGCTCTTCTGTACATACCCGTGTGCCGGTCGCCTCACCGCCTTCCCTGTTCACTGGGCACCTTCCTGGGGGCCTTTCTTTGACCTCTGCATTCGAAGCACCAGCCAGCCCACCAAACACACATCCTCTCACACACACTGCTCTCTTCTATTTGTCTCCATACCTCTTACCACTTAATAAGCTTGTGATCTAGTTCCTCCTTTTGCTGTCTGTCTTCCCTTTTGCTAATGTACACTTGTTGTGAGTAGGATTTTTTTTCTCAATGATTAAAGCATCCCGATTGAAGTGAGTAGCAGTATGCCCACGCTCAGACCTTTCGGTTAGTGATTCTGTGGTCGTGGTACAGCACGTGCTTCCCACGACTTATACATGGGCTTGGGAGGAAGATCGTTGAATACACTGATTCTCACACAGGAGCATCTACAGGAATCTGTACAATGTTTAACTTCAGGCAGATTTCTGAGCTTGCCCCCCAAAGCTTCTAATCCAGCAGGTCTGGGGTGGGCCCGAGAATTTGCTTTTCTAACAAGTTCCAAGATGAGGCTGGTGCCACTGGCCAGGCTGACTTATCTCTCCAGGGAAACACACGAGCTGGGAGGGTCCCCATGCGCCTCTGGATGGAGACAGGCTGTGACCTGCCCGCTTTGCTTTCCCAGGTGTGGAGGAGCATGCGAGATGCGGGCCGCTGCCGAGGCATCCTGGCCGCGCTGGTCGTCCTGGCTGGGCTGGCAGGTAGGGACCGCGGAGCTGGCTGGCACGCTCCCGGGCATCCACCCGGAGTGGGCGGGAGGGGCTCGGAGGAGGCCACGGGGGCGCGTGGCTGCCAACAGGTTCTGCCTTAGGCTCTTCCTGTTGGGTCCCCTCCACCCCACCCCCTCCATTTCCTGCTGCGCCGACCTCACTCCGGAAGGGTCCTTCAGGTGTGCAGGAGCCCACCAGTCCTCCTCCAGGGGTCCCTGCTTGGGTACCTTCCCAAGTTCATTGCTCTTGTTGAAGCATCCCATTCCCCCGCCTGGATATTCTCCCCTTCCATTTCTACCTAGTCTTCGAGGAAGACCTGACTTGGGCGTCACCTCCTCCCTGAAGCCTTCCTGGCCTTGCAGTTTTCTGGGTGATAACCCCACATCTCCCATTGTTGGCAGAGTGAGGGGCCCATTGCCTGTGAGACTTCCCAGTCCTCCCGACAGTCCCTCCTCATCCTGGAACTTTCCCAGAGTATCAGTGGAAATAGATTCCAGGTGCCCCAGGCCAGGGTCTCTGGATCAGATTCTGCGTTGCAGGAGATGGAGTGTGCAGACCCCCGGGTGCTTAGGGTAACAGGAGTTTGTATGCCAGCTTTCTTTTGACTATGTCTTGTCTTGATTTCATGGCTTCTGTCTGGTGTGATGTCTTGTTTTCCTAGCTAGGTTTTAAAGTCCTCAGGGTATTCTTACTTCAGGGATTTCAAGGCGCTGTATTGAAGAATAATATACATACAGAAAAGTACACAAGTCATAAAGGTACAGCTTGATGAAATTTTACAAACTGAGCACCTTTGTGTATCAACGATGAGCCCAAGAACACTTCACAAATGCTTTCTTCAGCCCCTCCCCCCCCCAAAGTGATCATTATTCTGACTTTTAGTTGCGTAGATAAGTTTTGCTTGCTTTATACTTTACACACCTATAAACTCTGTTTCAGACAGCTAGATAATAGGTTTTTTTCTTTTTTTTTGACTCCATCCACGACAGCTTGAAAAAATAAAACAGAATAAAATAGTATAGGAATGATCAGAGTGTGTGAGGTGCAGTAAGGACTGTCTTACAAAGTTTGGTTTTGGGTGTGTTTACACATTAAGACAAGGGACCCAGGCTGTGGTGTTAACATGTATTTAGGGGCAAAGATGTCTGGAAGCCCATGCCTTCTAGTACGTGGTGCTAAGCATTTAGTAGGTGCTTGATAAGCATTTGTTTGCAGGGTGGAGAGGAAAACATTTTCCCTGCTTGTGTAGGGACTCATGTGGTTAGCAAACCAGGCTCAGCACACATTTTAGGGATATGGCTCCAACGTGGCTGTCTCAGCCACGGTGGTAAAAATCTCTTCCGGCAGCTTAGTGGGAAACTGATGAACTCTGCATCTACAATTTTTCTGAGCTATTTTTCCTGAAGTACTGTTTTGAAGGCAGGGATGGCTTGGGTTGAGGTCTGGAGATAGCTATTCCAGGAGGGGAGAGGATTATGGGTAATCCTAGAGCCCTTTGGGGGATGGGGTCCATTGCAAAAGCCTGAACTCCTAGGATGCTTCATCATGGAAAGTGTCGGGTAGAGACACCTCCAATGGCTTTGAAGAGCTGAGGACAACCTCCACGTGCCCGCAAAGGACTCCTGCCAGCACTCACCTGTCCACCTTGCTCCTAGTGTGATGGGTTATTTGTTCACTCGGTGAATATTCACTGGGATCTTCTTACATGCCATTTAGGTGCAGGCACTGGGATGAGCAAAACCAGGCGCAGTCTCTGCTAACAAAGAGCTTAGACGTCAATTGATAGAAAAATCAATACAAAATCACCACCATGACAATTGCTTCACTCATCCGAAAGTCTGTTATGGATAATTTGACCTGCACAGGGTGGTCTGGGAAGGCTTCCTGAGGAGGAGACGACTTGGCTGGGAGCTGAGGAGTAAGCGAGACTAGTTCTTCAGGCAGTCACTGCCTGTGCAAAGGCCCTGGGGCCAGAAAGAGTTGGTGAGTTGGATAAATTGAAGATGGTCTGGTGGGCGGAGTTTGGGGCAAAATGAAGTTGGAGAGTACGTTGATGTGAGACTAAGAAGGGTCTTAAGGTATGGTAGTGTTAAGGGTGATCTGGTCTGTATCCTAAAGGATGGAAATATTTTAAACGAAGTCTGGGGTGTTGGGGTGGGAGGTTGGAAAGGGTACCTGGTCACATAGGCATGTTGAGAAGACCCATCTGGCTGCCCCGTGGACAGCGCAGTCTTGGGTGATGGCGGTGGCACAGCGGTGGTGGTGGCACCTCCTGCTATGGTCAGCGGGACATGGGGGGCAGCTCTGATACACCTCGGGACCCCCTCCCTCACTTGCCAGTTTCCTTCTGATGCTCCCAGCCCCCGATGTGTTTTGACTACCATTTTCTCCATCGGAACTGTCTTACCTGGGCACTTCCCTTCTACTGCCCTCTGCTTTATTTCCCTTTCTCCCTTCTGCTTTTAATTGTCTGCTTGTCTGTTCATTTCCAATGTTAAGTAAGGGATGGGAGCAGGTGAGGGGTCTACATGTGCAGGAGGGAAGCTGGAGAAGAAGTAAGTGGAAGAGTAGAGGGGTTAGTGGGTGCAGACCCTCTGTGCCCCACATGCCAGGGAGACGCCTGGCTGCTACTCCAGGGAGCTGAGAAGAAGCAGTTGCAGAAGAATGGTACTTATGTTTAGGATCTATCTGCAGAGGATTGGGAGGGGCCGGGCATCTGGCCCACATGCTACCGTGTGAGTGATTTCAGTTTTGCAGCTGTTAGGGCACAATGAGTAGAAGAGAACCTTCTCAGTCCTGGGTGGCAGCCAGCCATTTACACGGAGGTGCCTGGTGGAGCGGGATTTGCAAGGCAGGAGGAAAGCAAGGGGGGGCGGGGCTGAAGCCCTGGAATTGGAGGGTGTTGGCATGAATGAGCATCTTGCAAGTTGATCATCTCCTGCAAGGGAGGACCCGGTGTTGGGTGATCACCGTAGCTGGTGGCCGAGGTGGGTGCGGGGACACTCATCGTTCCCGTGGCTCTGCCCCTGGTTTGGCCCTTTGCTCTACAAAGTGAAAGGGAGAGCAAAGGGGAAAGCGGACTGTTTGATGAAAGGTCTTATTTACAATTTTCTCATATTTGTCCTGTGTGGGGCAAGTTACACACACCACAGCTGATAGGATGCAGGTGAGAGAGCAGTGAGATTCCGGGGCCTCACATTACTGGAAATAGAGCTTCTGAGTCACGAGGCAGAGCTGGAGGGGAGTTTACTCATGGTGGCAGCAAGGATCGCAGGCAACGACGTCAGGGGAGTTTAGTGATTAGGATTTGATGCCGCCTGTTTAATTTAAAGGCCAAGTTCAAAGTGGAAGAGTTTCCATTTGGTCCAGGTCCCTCCCAAGCTCCCACCTCCTGAGCTGCACAGTAAGGTCTGTACCTGGTGCATTCTTTCTCCTATGTGCAGTCCGCAGGGAATTTAAAGACTGGCTTGGAGTGAACAGTGTTTTGGAGTGAATAACCTACCCGGCACCAGGAAGTGATGGAACCAGGGTTTCAGATGCTTTGCTTATCCTGCTGGAGTGTCCTGGACGGAGCAGCTGGCCGGGCAAGCCCTGGTCTCACCGTCCCTGTGCTCCCAGCACCCAGACCCATGGGCTGTGTTCAACCTACTCCCATGGACCCGAGTCCGAGATGGGAAAGATGTTGTTATTACAATGTGGAGTATGAGGACACGTCTCGTCTTTTCTTCCTCGGGGTGTAGATTTGGCTGTTTCTTTCCTTTGAGCTTTTTTTTTAAAGATGCAATTCAGGGCTCGTGGAAAGAGCCAAGTTGGCACAGAGGCTGTGGCTTCCCTGGGGAATCATTTCTGCCTTCCCTTCTTCAGGCTTTTCCCCCTTTTTTAAAAATCCCGGATCAGAGTGATCCTTGGATCAGAAAGATGTGCCCAAGGGTAAGGGAGAATACCCAATTTGAGTGGTTATTAAGGGTCATACTTTCTCTCTCTTTCTATCATGCCCAGAGGCAAAACAAAGAATAGTGATCATGTTTACCCCCAAACAGGATTAGTCCTAGTTAATTCTGACCTTCCCTCAGTTCTGCCTCCTTGGAGCCTGGGATCTCCTAGTTGACCCAGTCTTACAGGTCTCAGAGACACTGTACACCCCATCCTCTCCCATTGACCTGGCCCTGCTGTGGGCACCATCCCTGCAGTGCATTCTGGGTACTCAGGTGAGTGTCAATGTGTTAATGCATGTCTGGTGGGGAGGTTCCTTCCCAGAAGTCTTTCAGGTGGTAATTAGATTCTTCTAGAACCTGCCTTACAACTTGACCTTATAAGATTGGAAGGAAAGAGGGGCTGCAGTTATTTGGGGGCACCCAGTGTGGATGGGGGCTGCCTGGTAGACCTGCAGGTTCATATCGCTCCAGAAGGTGATAGAAACATGTAGTCTTTATTTTTTTTTTTAAGATTTTTTTGATGTGGGCCATTTTTAAAGTCTTTATTGAATTTGTTACCATATTGCTTCTGTTTTATGTTTTGGTTTTTTTGGCCGTGAGGCATGTGGGATCTTAGCTCTCGACCAGGGATTGAACCTGTACACCCTGCATTGGAAGGTGAAATCTTAACCACTGGACAGCCAGGGAAGTCCCTGGAACATGTAGTCTTACTGATGGTGGCAGGCGTGGCTGCCAAGAGTGTGGGCTGTTGGGGGGTCTTTTTACTATAATCTCTGAGTGAGATCAGAGGGCAAAGAGTGGGAAAGAGGGAAAATTCAGAGTGGGAAGGACTGAGTTTGTGTCTCAGCCCCACCACTGTGATCACAGGTCTTGAGGCGTTGCTGGTCTTGGTTTCCTCAGCATTAAAATGTAAGAGGTAACAGAAGAGAAATCTTGGAGATTATCAATTGCTCTGTAAGTTCTACTTTGAATTATTATTACAAACATGGGAAAGTCTAGGAAAACTCTGACCACCCATTCGCTCTTCTGGGGTGATAAGAAAATCAGTCCTAAATGGCCGAAAGATTTCTTGAGTTCTTCAGGCGCAGAACACACTCCATCTTGAGTGTTTCTGACTGAGTTCCCATGAGCTGGAGAGGTCTTGATGCCCTCCTTGGGGAAGGCCAGTTAGGAGTTGTCATTCCAGTTAAAACCAGTGTCAGAGTGCATCTGGTGAGCAAAAGGTAGAACGTTGTGAGAAGTCTGAAGGAAACATTTTACTTTCCTCTATGATTTTCTTGGTTTGTGTTGTACGTCACATAGTAGTGACTGCTTACTGAGTGCTTGAGGGTCATGTTAAGGGCTTTATGTGGATCGTCTCATGTGGTTCTTAAAACTAGTTGCTGTGGTACTTTTAACCAACCTTGGGTCCACTTGTGCAACACGCGGCCAAGCCAGTCTACTGACATGAGGTTGTGGTGAAGGAAGGTGTAGCGTTTATTCCAAGCACCAAACAAGGAAAACAGGCAGCTAATGCTCAAAAGACCCAGACTCCCTGATAGCTTTCAGGGAAGGGCTTTAAAAGGCAGTGTGAGGGAGGGGGTCATGGGGCTCATGAACAGCTCTTGGACATTCTTCTGGTTAGTTAGTGGAGAGATAACAGGGTAGTATTTCAGGAGTTAACATCATCAGCCTTCTGGTTCCAACTGGTCTGGAGTCTATGTGCTTGTGGTCAGCATGCACTTAACTTCTTTCACCTGGTGGGGGTTTCAGTATCTGCAAAACAGCTCAAGAATATGGCTCAGGATATTATCTGTAGCCCTGGAGGAGGAGCTAAGTGTCCTTGACTTTGTTTTATGGCTAAACTATTATTATTTTGTCTTGTTTGACTGTTTTCCTTTTTTAATGCATTTTCTCACTTCTCTGGTTAAATTTGCTATTTGGAACTCAGGGAAGGTCTAAGAGGTTAAAGTTTTTATACAAACAAGAGGCAAGAGGGATAGGGGAGGGGAAGGCCTGTCTCTGGGAAGGCCCTGTAGCATTCTGCTGGGTTTCAGTACTAGTGTCCCTGTTGTGCAGTGAGGGGAGTGGTCAAGGAGAAGTGTGAAAACTTTCCCAGTGAGGCAGGACTCTGGAGTTCACAGTATTATGCTCTAGAACTACCTGCCCACCCGCTGGAGTTTTAAACACAACATTAGATGCTCTAAGACTCTCTACGAGGCTGCCAAATGCATCCCCCCAGTGTTGTCATTGAGGGATCCCACTCTCCTGCATCCTTTACATCCCCACAGGGTTCTCCTTGAGGGGTCGCATTCTCCTACATCCTTCTATGTGTTTTCCCTCTCTGTGTCTCCCCCACGTGTCTCTTCTCGTCCTTAGGAAGTGGGGTGTGGCATTAGTGACAGTTCCATCCTAAGGGTGCAGGGGGCATGCAGTGGACCATGGTCACGGCAACCTGGGGTCTCCACCCTCTATGCAAAGAGCAGCTTCTTTCCACTTCCCCCTTTGAGCCTTGGGATCTCCTCTGAGGTGGAAATCACATGTCCTTCCCACTTCACTGGGAGGAAAATTCTCACTTCATGGTGAGGCTGAAAAACTTGCCCGAAGTCACAGAGCTAAGCTAGTGGTCGCTCTCTGGACAGGCTGGGGTCAGATACTTAAGGTAACAGCCCGCAGGAGGTGGAGGAGGGACACTGCTCCCTCCAGTCCCAATCCCACTGGGAGTTCCGTGGACTGTGGACTGGGGAGAGGGCCATGGAAAGGAGGGCATGGGTGTGGCTTCCTGTTCACTGGAAGCTCCTGAGCTACTGGGAGACCTGGTACTGAGACCAGTAGGACATGGAATCTGAGCCACGGGATGGTCGCCCAGTGGCCACAACTGGTACACAGAAGTGCTACATTGTACAGTCGACTTCTGTAGTCATCCCCTCACCACCTTGAAAAATTGGTTGTCTTTTAGCTTGTGGATCCAGCAATGAAATCATAGAGGGTCCCAAGAACGTCACGGCACTGAAGGGCTCGGAGGCTCGCTTCAACTGCACCATCTCGCAGGGCTGGAAGCTCATCATGTGGGCTCTGAAAGGCACAGTGGTTCTGAGCATCACACCCACGGAGCCCATCATCACCAACGACCGCTTCACCACCATGAGTTATGAAGAGGGCGGTAACTTCATCTCTGAGATGATAATCCACGACGTACAACTCAGTGATGCAGGGCAAATCAAATGCAGCCTCCAGAACAGTGACCGGGATGGATCTGCCTTTCTTTCTGTCCAAGGTGTGTATGCAGGTGACTCCAATGGGAGCATTTGGAGTTCACTGGGTTAAATGTCAGGGGGCTGGAAGGGACCTTCTGAAGTTCATGTCGTATATGGGGACATATAGGGTCGAACTTCAGTTGGTGCTATGCTTAGAATTATTCTGAACTGATGGATATTTTGTTACTTATCACCATGCTCCCTCCCCCTCTCCCTTCTTCCTGGCCTTCCTTCCTTCTTTCACATGTGGACTTGCCTTCAGCTGGTATGCTTAGAGCTATTCTGAACTGACTAGTGTTTGTTGTTTTTAGGTGTTTATTTCTCTCCTCCCATCCTCACTGACTGTCTTTCTACTTTCTTTCTTTCTGCTTCTCTCCCTTTCCTGTTCCTTTTCCTTCCTTTCCCTTTCCTTTCCTTTTTTTCTTATTAAGACTATTAAAGACAGCTTTTATCACTTTTTCATCTGACCAATTTCAGTACTAATAACTTTTCTGGAAGTACATCCCGGAATTCTGGGGCCAGTTGCAGTCACTTGTCTTTGATTTAGAGAGAGAGTTGGTGATCATTGCCCTTTTTCTAGCTTTTTGTATACTTGACTCTATTTTTTTGCCTGACATCATTTATCAACTTTGGATCATGCTTTAACTTTTTCCTCTTTCCAGCTGAATTTTCCTAATCTATTACTTTTCCTTCCCACAGTGGTTTTTATAATCAAAGGTGTGTGTTCACTAAGCCCTACCAAGTCTTTTAGATAAAATAAAAGAGTAAACAAAATTTATAATAATGGATAACTTATTTTTCCTTTTATCATTTATTCATTTTCATCATAGGGCAGTTGTGGGATCAAAGGTAATTTTCAGGTGCTGAAGATTATGCTACTTAGTGAAAAAAAAAGGATACAAGGATTCAGAACATCTTTATCAAAGTTTAATCATTTTGCATTCCTTAAAAATGTAATTATGTACTATTTGTAGATGCATTGGAGCTTTTAGAGTTCCTGATTTCTATAGCAGCATTTCTTTTAACAGACTACATTGTGTCTTTGAAATTTTTTCTTATGCCTGTTTATTAGTTTGTTTAGGAGAAATTTCCAATGATTTGGTCTATATTCATATTGCTATCAAATCAAATTTGATAACGTTTGGTGGAGTTACATGTCTACTTATTTCTACTTGCATTTTTTAATTTAGTCAAATTGTTGTATCTTTACTTTTATGTGTCTTTAATTTTGTGTGGTTTAATTAGGGGCACAATGATATTCTCTAAATAAGTGATTCTGTGAAGGTACCTGGATTATTGACTTAGTTTGCATGACCAAATTATTATTCTAATAATTTGTGGTATAAAGGAAAGAACACAGGACAAGGAACCAAAGATATGAGTTCTGGTTTTGTTTTCATCAGTTACCTTCCTTGGTGACTCCTGAAATGGCTCAATTTCTTTATCTTTAAAGTGAGGATAAGGCTCCCCTGCCGACATCACAGGTTTACTATGAGGATCGGATGGAAAAATGACTAGGGATGGTTTGAAGACTCCAAAGCCCTGTCTGTTTCAAGTTACTGCAAATGAAGCTGGTGGGGCAGAGAGGTCTAGTGGTAAATAGCACAGAGATGGGAGCCTGACTGCCAGGTTCAAGTTCCAGCTTTATCACTGACTAACTGTGTGACCTTGGACATGTTACTTAATGACCTTGTGTCCTAGTTTGCTCATCATAGGGCAGTTGTGGAATCAAATGAGTAGGTCTATATAAAGCCTTTAGAACAGCACCTGGTTCATAGCAATGCCCATAAAGTCATTTGCTGTTATTTGTTGCATTCCCAGTAGGAGCATGCCATTGTGTTAGGCATTTAAGGGGCACTCAAGGTGAATGCAATAAGACACAGTCCTGCTCTCAAGAATCTTACAAGAAGAGTAGATAATGCAAGTGCATGAATAACAGTGGTGCAATGTAGATGCTGGCAAGTGCAAAGAGAGGGAGACAAGGTAAGGTTCAAATTGGGAAGGGAGATGAGAGACTTAGTGAAGGCTTCTAGGATGACTCCACAGAGCAGGTGCCATATGAGATGTGCCTTGAAGGTCTGTAGATAACAGGCAAAGTGGGGAAGAAAGAGGGGAGGAGGGCACCCCTGGATCAAGGAAACAGGGTTAAAGGCATGACTTATTATTGCTATGCTTATGGCATATCAGATTCATAAATCCATGTGGTTTTATAGCATCTTTCCCAAGATGCAACTATGAAGTTGTCTGAATACCCCTAACATGCATTTAAAAAAAATTAATTAATTAATTAATTTTGGGCTGTGTTGGGTGCTCGTTTCTGTCTGAGGGCTTTCTCTAGTTGCAGCAAGCGGGGGACACTCTTCATCGCGGTGCGTGGGCCTCTCTTGTTGCGGAGCACAGGCTCCAGACGCGCAGGCTCAGTAGTTGTGGCTCACGGGCCTAGTTGCTCCGCGGCATGTGGGATCTTCCCAGACCAGGGCTTGAACCCATGTCCCCTGCATTGGCGGGCAGATTCTCAACCACTGCGCCACCAGGGAAGCCCCCCTAACATGCATTTTTAAATGTTGGTAATTACTGTAGCTTTTGGTTTTAACACAGATGGAAGAACAAGAATCTAGGGGAGTTAAAGTCTTCCTCAAGGTCATGTGGAAGGAACCCATAGATCGAGACAGAACTCCATCCGTTTACCCTGGTTGCACTGGGCTGAATGGCACTTTGCTCTTAGAGAAACAGAAGTTCTCTGAGCAACAGGGTCTCTTCAATGGAAAAGAGCCATGAAAAAAGAGGAAGCATCCAGTTTATTTTGAAAGTGAATTTTCTAAAGTTTGTTTTTTTCTTCCCATATATCCACAAGAAAAAGAAAGAGAACTTATATAACTCCATGTTGAGTCATCCAAAATCTACGTGAATATTCTAGCCATCACCCTGTGTAAAGTGCTTGTCATGCCACTGGATGACCTTTGTGAACGCCAGTGGGAAAGGTGGATCACAAATACTGAAAAAGGAAAGGCTTCAGATTGCTGTATTTTTGCCCATACACCAATTAATCACACACCAAACTCTAGATCTCTTGTGTTTTGAAGTCCACTAAGCCTTGAGTTCAAGATCAACTGTTACTAAATGAAGCAATACCAGCCCCCTACCCCCAGTTTCTGTCATCTTAAACCTCTCCATCAATGAAACAATGAATGAACTAAAAAGAATAAACACAAGATCCTGTAGTCTGAGGGGACAAATCTGTTCCCTTTTCACTGCTGCGTTTACAGTAATCCTTGAAATAGCTAAGGTGCTTTACTTGCTCCAAGACATTATTCAAGAAACGAATAACTGGAAATTAACGTTTCAGAGTAAGAAGAGCTTTCAGAGCTGATCCAGCTCAGTCTAGCCTGGAAACTCCCAGGCAACCCCTAGATTCTTTCAGGGTGGTCTCTGTGGTCATGACTGTTTCCATGGTAATACTAAGATTTTAGTTGCCTTTCTCACTCACTGTCATGAGTGTACAGGGATTTTCCCACTGTACATTGGAAGGTCTGCCTAACTCAGTGGACCGGCGTTTTCCAGATGACTGATGTACAATGATACAAAATCGTGCAAGGGTAAAAAAGATCCATTCAAAATGCCATCTGGAGCAATGGATTCTAATGTAATGGCATGAAAGTGCCTTAATACGGTTTCAGTTTCCACAGTGTAACTAACCGTTAGGCAACCACTGCTTGTCAAGTTTTGGTGTATCAGTAGTATCAAAGAATATCCATGATTATCTGAAAAACTTCCTAACCATTCCAACCATATATCCGTGTGAAGTCAGATTTTCTTCATATACTCCAAAGAAGGCAATATATCGCAACAGAATGAAGGCAGAAGCAGATATGAGAGTCCAGCCAGATGTTAAAGAGATTTGCATGAATAGAACACATGTCATCTAATTTATTTGGGGTTAAAAATAAAGATATTTTTCATAAAAATATGTTAATCCATATTAACAGGTAATAGGTTATTCATGTTATTTTAAAACAAATGTTTGAAAAGAATAAGCAAATATTTAATTCTTATTTCAAATATGGAAAATATTGATAGAACCCACGTAAATCAAAGGTCTTTGGAGTCCTCAGCGGTGTTTAAGAGTATAAAAGTTACTGAAACCAAAATGTTTGAAAACCACTGATCTTGTTAAATCATCTTGTTCACTAGGTAGTAAACAGAGAGCCTGAACATTTCAGTGACTTACCCACGGTAACGGCAAGTTTGTGGGAAAGCCGATATCGAGAACAGATCTTTTGATTCTTAGTCCAGTGTTCTTTCCATTATATTACATGGCAGGGAGTTTTAGGGCATTTTAATCTGAATGTTTCACTGTCTATGTAGTTCGCTAACGCTGTGTTTTTACCGGGGCCCATCCTCAGGTTATTTTAGTAACATTAGCAATACAGGTGCTATTTTCAGATGGGTCATTTACAGTGTGAGCCCTGGCACATGCAAGCGTGTCTTTACTAAAAACTTTAAAATAATTGATCTAAGTAATATATTCTGATACAGAATTTAAGGTAGTTATTTCTATAATTAGATTAGATTAGATTTTTATTTAATTTGTACCTAGAAAAATATTTTAAGGCAATATCATAGGAAATTATCCTTAAAAATGTGACTCAAAAATAAAATGAATCTGACTGACCAAAGGCCAGGAGAGACTTGCTTCCCATGAAACTTTGAGATGTGTTCTCCTTACGATGAAAAGAATGTAAAGGTTGTTTCCCGTTTTACTTTGGCTCCTAGGGCAGCCCAGGGCAAGTTTGCAACTCCACTGCAGACGTTGTGCAGCCCTCCATGGTGGGCACATCCGCCCTCTCTTTCCCATGTAATTTATATTCCCTTGGATCCTGATTTTTATTTATTCATTTTCTCTGGAATCTATGTTTTCTCATGAGCCACCTCCCCTTCTTCTGTGAACCTGACAGGTATAAGTTAAATACACAGATCAAACCTGATCTGAAGGAAAATTTTAAAGACATCTATCACCGAGAAGCATGATCATTCCTTCCAAACATTTCTCTTTTCTTCTTTAGTTATGGGGCGGTTGTTCATTCCTGAAGGCAGTCTAGTAGTCATGGAGGATAAGCCTTGTAATGTGACTTGCCGCGCCTTGGGCTGGACCCCACTCCCACGTCTTTCCTGGGAGATTGGGGTTCCGGTGAGCCATTCGAGCTATTACTCCGTCCGGGAGCCTGAGGACCTTCAAAGTGCAGTGAGCGTTCTGGCTCTGACGCCGCAGGGCAATGGCACTGTGACGTGTGTGGCTGAGATGAAGCGGCTGCATGTCCACGAGTCTGTAACTGTAAATCTTACTGTGGTTCAGCCTCCCTTGGGTAAGTGAAGACTTTTTGCTTTATACAAAGTGGATTATTATTGCATGCTTTACATTTTGTATGTTGTGCTGCTTAATCAGTGATGCCCAGGAGAATCGCACGGTGATCTTGATCTCAGGTGGGGATGGTAATGGAGACAAATGACTTGTGTCAGCTTCATGACCTTGTAATTTCACTTTTAAAACTCCGTCTTCAAGCGCTTCTCTCTTTTCTACTTACATATGTAAACCATTGAGAATCTTGACAACTACTTATAAAATAGCATCAAGTTCAGATGTAAATACTTGAATTCAATGTTTTTCTCTAGCTTTCACTCATTGTTCCTGTCTGATCCCATCCCCTGGGCCAAGAAAGTGAGCTCTTTCAGTATCTGAGGAGGTCATGCACGTTCTCAAGGATTCCTTCCAATCTTAGTGGGATTAGAAGAGCTCAATTTTTTACCCAGCAAATCCACAGTGTATCTCAAAGTACCAGGTCTATGTTTTTTTTTTTTTTTTTAACTTCACAAAATGACATAAGTTTAAAGTTTAGATCCTGAAGAAAATCTGTTGCAGGGTCCTTGGGAAACACCAAACTGACCAAACCTTCATGGGGCCTCTGAACCTGCTTGACCCCTAAGGCCACCTGGGCCAACTAGAAAGCACAGGGGCGGGGGCTGAGTTTCATGCCTTTATTTTACAAAAGAGGAAAGGAAGGGAGGCCCAGAGAAGGACTACACTCCATTCCAGGTCTTATGCTGATGGCACAAAGGGATCCCAAAGCCAGGAGGAACTTCTCCCTTGGTCCAAAACTCTTCCCACTATGAAAACACTTCTACTTAGATCTTCCAAAGTTTGGAATAAAGTTACAGCCATAGCAAGATTGATAATAACAATAATAAAAATAAAAAACAGTACTACATAGCTCTTATTAAGTAAAGATGCATTTTTTTACCCCAAACTCAGTGTTTCACTTTATTTTTAAAAAAAAATTTATTGGACTATACTTGATTTAAAATGTTGTGTTAGTTTCTGCTGTACAGCAAAGTGAACCAGTTATACATGTACATATATCTACTCTTTAAAGACGCTGTTTTAAGCAGTTCTCAAATGTTAACCAAATTACACAACGTTCTTATGAGTGGATGCGGTGGTTATTCCTGATGTAAAGATGAGGCGACAGAGACACAGTGTTTGGAACTTGCCCACATTGATAGTCGATGGCAGAGGTGGCCTCGCCAGTGTGTCTCCAGAATCTGCTCACCCGTCCCCTCTGCCCTCCCCCTGGGGGCAGCCCTGGAGGGTTTGTGAGTGTCCTGGGGCTGCTGTAACCTCAGACTGGGGACTTAAACAACAGACATGGTTTCTCTCACAGCTGTGCAGGCTAAGAGTCCAAGATCAAGGTGTGGGCAGTGTTGGTTCCTTCTGAAGACCCATCTGTTCCAAGCTTCTCCCCCAGCTTCTGGTGGTTGGCTGGCAATCTTTGGTGTCCCTTGGCTTGTAGACCCTGCATCACCTGATCTCCGCCTTCATCTTCACATGATGTTCTCCCTGTGTGTGTGGCTCGTGTCCATATTTCCTTTTTTGAATAAGGACCCCAGTCATATTGGATCAGGGGCCACCCTATGACCTCATCTGAACTAAATTCCATCGGCAACAACCCTGTTTCCAAATAAGGTCACCTTCTGAGGCACCAGGAGTTAGTATTTTAACAAATGAATTTTGGGGACAGACAATTCACCGCATAAGAGATGATGTCTCTGTGAACCTGTAAAAAGCCATTTAGAGCCTAAGCTGTGGTTAGCGCCAGTCATCCTGAGCTTTGCACGGCAGGGATTGATCCCCACTGCAGTACCATCACAAGCTTGCACTCCTGATGTCTGGCCCTTGTCTCCAACTCAGATGTCTCCAGAGACCAGGCAGACAACAGAAATTAAAGCATGAGTGAATCCACATGTCAGGTAGAAGACAGAGTGCAGGGGCCTGCTGGGAACCAAACAGCATCCCCATCAACACGGAGCAGCTGTACAGGCACCAGCTGGTTGTTGCCATTAGGAATGGGGACTCAGCCTGCCAGAGCTTTGACCTGGTTCTGGTGAATATCAGTGTCTTTGAGGGTAAAGGACACAGAAATCTGTGTTTTCTTTGGTTTTAAGTCGAGGTTAACTTATTTCAGCTTATTAAATTCAAAGGATTTTAGCTGATTTCCTACCAAGACTGTATATGAAGATGAAGCTAGAATTCAAACCTAGCTTGCTTTCTTATTATTTTGGACAATTAAAAAACCTTTAGAAAAGTTGGTGCAAGAATAGTACAATGAATACCAATGTATCTTCACTTAGATACAACAGATGTTAACATTTTCTCATGTTTGCTTCTCTCTTAGCTTTTCTTTCCCTTCCTCTCTCCCTCCTTTCTTTCCTTCCTTTCTTCCTTCCTTCCTCCATCCTTCCCTCACTCCTTTTAAAATTTCTTTCTTTCTTTCCTTCTTCCTTCCTCCCTTCCTTCCTTCCTTTCTTCCTTTCTTTATCATTTGAGATTTAGTTGGAGATTTTATGACATTTTACCCCTAAATACCCCAGCATGTGTATCATAAGAACAAGGCCATTCTACATAGCCCCAATGTAGTTGGCAGTCAGGAAATTTAACATTGATACAATACTATTATACAATATTCAGTCCATATTCAAATTTCCCCTACTGTCCTTTCTAGATTTTTTTCCCCCAAACCAGTATCCAGGTAAAGGCCATGCGTTGCCTTTGGCTGTCAGGTCTTCTTCTGTCTCCTTTAACGTCCAGCGGTTCCCCCACTTTTTGTCTTTCCCAATATAAACATCTTTGAAGGATCCAGACCATTTTTGCAAGATACCCTTCAATATGGATTTGTCTGAATTTTCCCAACATACTTTGACTGAGGTTAAATATTTTTGGCAAGACATGGGTAATTTCATGTGGGCATGTGATGCCAATTTTCTCTATTATTGGTAATAAGTTTGATCATTTGGATAAGGTGGTGTCCCCCAGATTTCTCCATTGTAAAGGTGCCTTTTTGGCCTTTATAATTAATATCCGATCTACAAGTACAGTGTGATTATCTTGTTTCTTGACTGTCTATCACATAATAACATTTGCATTCATGGATAAGTCATTGCCTGAATCCCTTATTTCTATAGTGGTTGTAAAAGAGAGATTTTTCTGGTTCCATCATTTTTCTATATTTATTAGTTTGGCATTGTTCTGTAAAGAAGAGGCATTTCTTTTCTTCCTTTTCTTATTTTTTCAAAAAAATCTTTACAGTTTTAGTATGGACGCAGTTTTATCCAATACATTATGATTGATTTCCATCGTTACTCATTGTGACGCTCAGATTCCTCCAGATTCGGCCAGTGGGAATCCCTTCCAGCTGGCTCTGCTGTACTTCCGATGTGTCCCTCTTAGTTCCTTTTTTAGCACCTTTATTGGAGCATAATGGCTTTACAATGGTGTATTAGTTGCTGTTGTATAACAAAGTGAATCCGCTATATGTGTACATATATCCCCACATCTCCTTCCACTTGGCTCAGTAAGATGTTCCGAACTGTCTTCACCTTTCCCCTGTTCCAGCCTGGAATCAGCCAGCTCTCCAAGGAGCCAACCCAGCTTGCTTTTAAGCAATTTAACTATGACAAAGTATGGTCCAGGCTTTGAAAGGGAAGATTGAAAAAAGTTCCATTGGCACCAAATGGAATGGATTTGTTTAAACCACACACCTTAACAAGGTAATAATGCAGCGAAGAGCTCTGGTCTATGATGATGCCTCACAGAAATGGATTTGGTTATTAGCTTGCCTGCAAAGCTTCTCTTTTTAGGGGAAGGGCAAGGGACATTCGGTTTCCCGTGATGGGGTTTGATTCAGCTGAATTCTTCTTAGCCTGGGACCAGCGAAGTGAGTGGCCTTAATTATGGCAGCTGGAGTCACGACAGTTTCACAGAGGAGAGCCTTAGGGGTGTGTTGCAATGAGTCTGACTTTATTGGACTCATTTTGGAGAAGGGTAATTTGTTTCTAAATTATTCATCAAGATCGAGAGCAGCTGGTGGCTGGCTGCCTGTTGTGTGTTTTATGCAGGTTTTAGTATCTGAAAGCCTTGTTCCTGCCTTGGCTGGGAGAGCTGGCTTGTAGAAGCAAAGCCACGTTTACAAAGAGCTGAAGATGCACGAGGCTGTGCTTGTTCAAGCTTCTTCAGGAATCAGACAAAAGCATCAGTCCTGCCACTCATTCCTGAAAGTGCAAGGAATTTGTGTTCATGTCCGGAATAATCCTTTCAAGTCCCTGAAAGAAGAATAATACTGGCAGCTTAGGAAGTCTAGTGAGTTCAAGCCAAAAGGTTGTATTACACACACTGATTCTTTAAAGAAAAGCATATTGAAAGGTCGCAGGCTAATTTTTTTTGAAAATTCTATTTTCTCCATTATAGAGGTAACACAGACTTGAAGCATCCCAGACGTACATACAGCTAGAAGGTGAAGGCCCCCATCATGCCTACCATGAGCTAAGGTCCCTCAGTCCTCTGTCTGGTCGTCTGGATTGTTTTCTCTACATACTTACAAGTGTGTAGGCCGTGAATTGTGAAAGTGAAGTCATATTTTTCGGACACGTGAGCACCTTGTAGGCTGTGGTGATTCCTGGTATGATCTGAGTTTTGTGGGATGTGGTCATTTCGAGAGCAGACAAGAGTGGTGGGAGTGACCGTCCTGGTGGGAACTCTGGCACTAGCTGTGTGATGTTGGGCGAGTCACTGGCCTTCGGGGCTCAATTTTCTTGCCCGTAGAACGAGGTGGGGTGGAGCAGAGGGCAGACGTTCCCTCTCCTTGGCTGCCTGTCAAGGGCGCTTTAACACGTTTGCTGATTCTCAGGCCCCACCCCAGAGGTTCTGACTTACTTGGTCTGTGTGGAGTCTGGGAATTGGCATTTAAAAAAAAAGCTCCCAGGGCTTCCCTGGTGGCACAGTGGTTGAGAGTCCACCTGCCGATGCAGGGGACCTGGGTTCCTGACCTGGTCCGGGAAGATCCCACATGCCGCGGAGTGGCTGTGCCCGTGAGCCATGGCCGCTGAGCCTGCGCGTCCGGAGCCTGTGCTCTGCAACGGGAGAGGCCACAACAGGGAGAGGCCCGCGTACCACAAAAAAAAATAAATAAATAAAATTAAAAAAAAATAAAGAAACGCTCCCAAATTACTGAGCAGTCAGGATTAGGGGTTACTGAAATGGAAACTCTCCAAGCCCCCACCTCCTGACCCAGCCTCATCAGGTGCTACTATTCACAGTCTTGGACACCAGGCAGCCTGGCCTCAACCCCCAGCTTGCCTACTTACTTGCGGTGTGACTTTACGCAAGTGAAAACCTCTCTGTGCCTCAGTTTTCTCATCTGGGAAACTGAGATAGTAATAATCCCTACCTTATAGGGTAGTTGTTATTGTGAGAAGTAAGTGGGTTAAAACACCGAGAGGACTTAGGACAGTCCCTGTCCCAGAGCCCACAGGACAGGAGAGTGAGCGATGGTTATCATTTATTTTATGGATTCAGAGATCTCCTGTGTCCCTTCTAGTCAGGAGCATGCTTTGCCCACGCTGGTGGTGACATTTTGTAGTCATCCAGTTGGTTTTGAGAAATTCTATGTGCCCTTTTAAAACTCTGAGCATTCCTGTGAGAGCATCTGGGAAATACTATTTTCCTTGTCTTCACAGATGGGAAAAAGACAAGCTCGGAGCTGAGATTAAAACCACACAGTAAATCCAGTCATGCAGCCCTTACGTGCATGTAGTGTGTGAAGGAACGTAGGGAGGAAGGCGAGCTGTGTTGACCCTGGAGATAACCTTCCTTAGTCACTATTTGTGGGTTCTCAGGTATAGTATACCTATCCTCGCCTGCAAATCTGCCATTCACCTTGAACCATCACACCCACACCCTTCAGTAAGGCTTGGTGTCCACCTAGATTCCCTGTTTCCTTTAAGACGTGGGCTGTAACTTCCCCAGAAGGATTCTTCCAGATTGGAGACCCAACATGGCAGAATAGAAAGACATGAGTGAGAGCCCCTGGGGCTTTCCTGCTCTGAGCGCCCTTGACCCTTTTATCGAGTCCTTATCCTGAGTGTCTTATCTGCATGACAAAGGGGTTGGGTCATGGATGAGATCATTCCAAGATTCTGTTTTCTGTCCACCGTCACGATTTTTGCTTTATCAATATATGACTATTGTTTCTTTTTCTTTCAACCCACTGTAAAGGTGCTCATTTAAAAATTAGCCTCATGCTAAACAAAAGTACCCATGATATATATGCGTGTGTGTACATATATGTAAGTACTCTATGATAAATTAAAAGTTATTATTAAAGTAAGGAAGGTTCTTCTGTGTAGCTCCAATCCTAAATTACATCTCTTCACAGTGCACACCCCACACTTTTCTCTGGGCTCCCCTGGAGTAGAGAGTTTTAGTCTTTCTTAGGTAGGAAGCTCCATGGGAAATTAGACACCCCCCCCCCCCCCCCCGCCCCGTGGAAGCGAAGAATGAGCCCTATGGCTGCCATTTTGCTGAGAGCCTGGGGCTTTTAGGCGAGTGCAGGCATCACTTCATTGAACTTGGTGGTTGAATTAAGGGACACGAGAGGCAGGCAGGGCACAACATCACCCGCTCTCTTTCTTGATTCTGTCCCCAACCCCAGAGAGGTGGCCTCCCGTCCTTTAAACAGGCCCTCCCTGGGGATCGCTGGCTGCCTCTGTGCAAGATCAGAGGAAAGTTGTTATGCCAAGGCTCAGATGACAGAAGCTGGCATGCGGAGAGCTTTCTCCAGCAGCGGAGGAAACACCCCTGACAGAGAGGGTCTGAGGAGGTCAACAGTGTGTTGACTTTTTCCAGTAAGAATTTCAAGCCTGTCTCTTGGACCTTGAGCCAGACCTTAATGTTTAACCCCAGCTGGCTCCCTTTTACTATGAGAGCTCCTATGATTTGCAAACTTCAGTGTGTAAAAGAGTTCAACAGACCGAATTAAAATGACCACGGCCATCCTGAACACGTGTGCTGGACTTCACAGCGTTCTGCACGTTGACCCCCATCTCTCGAGTCTCTGAACAGCCTGGTGGGGTGAGAATGGTTACCGATGAGTGAGCCCAAGGCCGAAGGGCGCACAGGGACACGGTGGCCGTGAGATTTGATTGGTTCCACTGACGCAAAGCCCAAAGGGCTCTGTCAGTCAGGAAGCTTCCACAGAGTGGTCTGATTGTGAATATCCTAAATGCAGTTCTGGGCTTAATAATTTTATCATCACATCAGAGAGGGAGAATATAGGGGTGCCCTGTAAGGTGGCAGGTTGCTTGGGCGGTGCTTACATTTTGGCTGCATTTGGGGATCCTCAAATTGTGGGTCGCCAACCACCTGCATCAGAATCCCCTGGGGTACCAATTCCAGACCCCTGACTCAGCATCACGGGAGGTGGGCTCTGAATCCGTGTGCACAATAGACATTCCAGGAGATGCTTGGGATTCTGTCTTCTGTGGAGCGAGGGGATGAGCCATATTCCTCTCTGGATGTGAAGGGTCTGGCTTGTTTTGTTGTTTTTGGACCATATACTATATTTTATTTTATTTTTATTTTTAAAAATTGAAGTAGAGTTGATTTACCATGTTGTGTTACTTTCAGTCGTACAGCAAAGTGATTCAGCTATATATATACCTATATATGTATATATATATTCTTTTTCAGATCCTTTTTCCCATGTAGATTATTACAAAATATTGAGTATAGTTCCCTGTGCTATACAGTAAGTTCTTGTTCTTTATTTTATATACAGGAGTGTGTATATGTTAATCCCAGTCTCCCAATTTAGGGACTGGCTTGTTTTAAAGTTGCATGTATGGGACATGGGAAGGGTATAATCCTGTTCCTTCCCCCTTAATTTTTTTTGGAGGGTAACTCTTTTCTTATCTCTATCAGTCCCAGCTCGCCTCAGAAAAATGGTGACTGATGCGGAGATAGATGGCATTAGTTCTGACTTTTCTAAAGTCCTGTAATTCTTGTCTCAGCATCTTAATATGGGAGAAAGGTGAGTCCTAGGTCTGGCTCAGAGGCAGCTGACTGCCTGGTGTACAGATTTCTCCATGTAGAGTCAGAAGGAAATTCAGCCTCTTTTATCTGTCCATCCATCCATCTATCCATCCATCTATCAATTCATTTGTTCAAGGTGTCCAGTATGTGCCAGGTGCTTGGAGTATAAGGAAAATAAGACACAGTCCTTGTGGGGACTAAGTCTAATTTACATAGGAGCAGAAATGTAAGAAGAATGGACCTGAGAGTGGTCAATTTCGTAGACATTTAAGATGGCGTCGAATGTGAGATGTTAAAAAAAAGAAGGAAATGTAAAAACCATTGTAGGTAATGCAGACAAGCCTTGCACAAAGGGCAAAAGACAAATATCTTTTTATATTACATAGTTCTTCAAAACACAGAGTTCCCTGGATCTTAGCACTTGCTTTGAGATAAGCCTGTGGATTACTCTGCAGTAGGATCCTAGCTCGCCCATGAATCAGCAACCAGATGTCGACACCAGAACATTACTGATCATCTCTAACCATTCCTGCAACTTATTCTGAGAATGTAACTTTGAAACTATGATTTCAAAGAAAACTCTAAGTAAGAACATCCAAGAGACATTTTCCAGCTATATCTCTAGTTCCAAAGTGCGGGAATGCCGTTGATTTAAAAGCAAACCCTATCTTCCTTCATAGGAAGTCTGCTGTTTTAATACTTTTCTAATGACTAGCATCTAATAAAATAGCACAAATTTACACTGAGGTGCTACCCACGCACTCAGGGTAGAGTGACAGACTTTCTTGAATAGCAATTCACATTTAAGCTGACCAACGTACATGTGGTTTGACTTCAACGTGGTTCAGTAGAAGAAGTGAAATGCTGGATGAGGGCTGTCTGGAACACGCGTGCAGTTCCCACAGCCCATGCCTAGGCGGCGTGGTCCCACAGGACTCCCTGATGAAGTTGAGGTTCTACACCTGTGGCAACTGAGCCCTTGAAATGTGGCCACTCTGACTGGCGCTGAGTATTTAATTGTATATAATTTAAATTAAATTAAATTTGAATCTAGACAACCATATGATGTGTAGTAGAAAGTTACAGCTAGGACATGGCTATGAAAAATCAAAATGGCTTTTCTTCTCTCTTTCCTTCTCTCCCCAGCTCTCCCTCCCCCCTTTTTTCTGACTGCACTTTTTTATTTGGTCCAGAAATTAACATAATAATCACAAATTTTCTTAGTACTTCTAGCTTGCTTAATTAGTACAATGTATTTTGCACAATCACTATTTCAGCACCCTAGTTAAAGTAGTGTACGGCAAAACTCTTTTTAAGGAAAATGTCTTTGCTATCAACAACTTGTAAAACACATCATTGCAATTACTGTCTGGGGGAAAAAACCCTTTACATTGTTAAAGTACTACTAGACACGTTACTGTAAATAAGATGAAAGGAACTTCAAAAGTGTCACAGTCGTTTCCATTCCTAAAAATAAGTTGGTGATGAGCCGTAGCTTGAAACAGGTGAGAGTAGGTGAGACTTGCAGTTATATGTCCGTTAATCTCTGTACAGATTTGAACAAAACAAGCAGCAAGCGATATCCTGGCTCCTTTGTTTTTCTGCTTGCCTTGCCCCACCTGATCCTTCCTCTCTCCCACCTCCATGACTACTGGATAGAACAAGAAGGCAAAGTCGACACTAAGGAAGGTGGCTCCCAGAGAGCCATGTGAGGGGCAATTACTAGAAGAGAAGCGAATTGCAAGTGAGGTGTGGGTAGCACTGGGGTGGAGACTTGCACTAGGTTCCTTTGGGAGTGACTCTTTCTCAGTTTGTTCTGATTTCCTCTGGGCTTTGACTCTCCATGGGTGGGGACATGGAAATGAGAACCAAGGTCATCCTTCCAGTCTTGTCCAGAAGTAGCTGCTCAATACATACTTCTTTTTTAAATAAATTATTCTATTGAAGTATAGTTGATCTACAATGTTGTGTTAATTTCTGCGGTACAGCACAGTGATTCAGTTATACATATATATATATATTATTTTTTATATTCTTTTCCATTATGGTTTATGACAGGATATTGAATATATAGTTCCCTGTGCTATACAGTAGGACCTTGTTGTTTATCCATTCTGTACGTAATGGTTTGTATCTGCTAATCCCAAACTCCAGTTTATCTCTCCTCCATCCCCTTTCCTTTCGGTAACCATAAGTTTGTTTTCTAAGTCTGTGAGTCTGTTTCCGTTTTGTAAATAAGTTCATTTGTTTCATTCTTTTAGATTCCACATATAAGTGATATCATATGATATTTGTCTTTCTCTGTCTGACTTACTTCACTTAGTATGATAATCTCTAGGTCGATCCTTGTTGCTGCAAATGGCATTATTTCATTCTTTTTTATGGCTGAGTAATATTCCATTGTGTATATGTACCACATCTTCTTTATCCATTCATCTGTTGATGGACATTTAGGTTGCTTCCACGTCTTGGCTATTGTAAATAGTGCTGCTATGAACATAAGCGTGCGTGTATCTTTTCAAATTAGAGTTTTGATTCAGCAATCCCACTCCTGGGCTTATATCCAGTCAATAAGCATTTCTTGAATAAGTAAAGGATGTCAGAGCATGGAAACCACTGTTCCAACCTCAGGGAGTCATGGCCCAGCCCAGCTTATTCACCTCTCAGGAATTTTAGAGGAGTTAACCAGAGAATGCTTGGACTGTGTTACTAGGCTGGTATTTATTGGCAGCAACAAACACTGTAATGAAAAATACCATAGAGCATTGAATATTTAAGCACACCGAAGGGAACTTGGCCTTTGACATCTGGCTGTAGCATATTGAACAGTTACAACATGGTTGGAAAACATAATCTAATTTATAGTGTGGCAGAATCAGTGATTACATACCCTTGACAGTGGCAAGCATCACTAAAATATATATTTTTCTCCTTTCTACCTTATAGACAGTATTGATAAACCAGGTACAACATTGCCTGCCTGGGCCATAGTTCTACTTGCAGTATCATTGTCATTGCTTTTGATCCTGATCATTGTTCTGATTATAATATTCTGCTGCTGTGTCTCCAGGAGAGAGAAAGAAGGTAACTTTTTTGTTGTTGTTCGTACAGGTTTATATATATTTTTGAACTTTTGGTACAAGCATTTGCAGTTCATTAGCTCATCAGCTCTTTCAAAAGATATATTGGCTTTTAGAGTCCTTGAAAGGAAATGCATGCCATTCATAGAGAGGGAAAGAACTTTCTCAAGGAAGGAAGACATTCCTCTGGGGCCTGAGTCAACCGCCCAAGGAAGACAGATCTTCACACTTTGAGAAGGTGAAGAGACAGTGCCTTTCTCATCAAAGACACTGACTATTTGAGTTTTGTGTTTACTGGCAAGGATATAAGGCTGTCCCAATCTGTCATTTAGATGCTATGTTTTTTCTAGAATAATACCCACCTATATGAACACATCAAAAGATTATTTTCTATTTTTGTAGAATTCTGAGTCTCCTTTTGTAGGTGAATATTGGTGTAGTGGTAGAAAGAAAAACATGGTCTTCTGTTAACAAAAGTAGTACAAATAAAGTAAATAAAACTAGTTACACATGTCTTCTAAATGAAGTCTTTTGAGATACCCCAAGATATATGAAGGAGTGGCCTTGTTTCGGGGGCAGGCCAACATAGAGGTGAGCCTATTAATATTAGGGTGAGTTCATCAACATTGGGGTGGGCTTATTCTGGAGTTAGTTTGTGATTTCAGAAACCACAGGGACTTTGTCACATGGACAGCTCAGGACTTTCCAAGTGTTGAGTGTGTGTGTCCATCTTTGTCTTTCTTTCTCTCATAAAACCTCCACGTACTCCTACTGAATATTTAAATTAAATATTTAAATTTGAATATTAAATTAATTTTCTTAATTTTAGAGTTTTGATGTTTAGCTACATGTCAGTTTAATTGCACTTTTAATTTTATTAAGACTAACTGTCACTCGATGAGTGCTTTTTGCATGTCTGCCAGGCACCATGTTACCCAACTCTTTTACTCAGAATAGTTCTCTTAGTGAGATATTCCATGTGAAGTTCATGGTCCAGCCTTAACTAGGCTAATTGTCTAGCCTTAGCTCCTGAATGGGTTTGGTTTGTCCTTGGGGAATAAATTCTGTGGTATACCTTTATTCTTTAGGAAACAGAAGTGAAAAGTAGTAAATACCTGTTGACCCATATTTGATGGGAATTTGTTTTTACCTAGGAGTTACCCTGTGTGCCACAGATGCATTACTCAAAAAAAAAAAAAAAGAAAACCACTGGATTTTAATGAAAACTATGAATAAATTAAATTTTAATTTAGAACTGACTAGGATTGTTCATTGCCTTCAGATTATTATTTCTGACATTAGCTATTGTGGCATATTTGGAGAACATTCTATTTATTTGGACTTCTGCATCTCTCAGGCTTTTGTCTGTCCCACGCCAGCCTAGTAAGAAGGTTTGGGGCCACACAGGATGTGCACCAGGGAGATTCTCTGATTCTTAGCTTCCTCATTTACAAAATGGGGATAAGTCTTATCCTATAGATTGGTTATGAGAATTAAGTAAATTAACATAATAAAAGTTTGTATGATCATGATCTGTCCTAGATTTTATCCTTCATTTAACTTTGAAAAGTTGATTCACAATGGCCGCTACACTTCACCTTGACATAAATGTATAGGATCCAGCGAACACTTGGATTGTCCCATGATAATTATTTCCATGCTTACAAATATTAAATAGCAAGTGTTTTAAATAGTATTTTAAAACAAAGCTCTGCTTTGTTGGTGCCTGGAGAATTCTCAGTACTCTGCCTGGTTTGCTGGAGACTGACTGAGGACGGCTGAGGACCCCACTCAGCGTGGCCTGGAGGCTTTGGGGTCGAAGCTTCACGGGAACACTAGTGACATTCCTCTATTACCAGAGGGACACTAGATAATCTCTCCCTTTCAATTCAAATAAGATTGCTTCTGAGGTTCAATTTGAAGTGTGAATCAGCGGATGTTGTCAGAACTGCAAATAAGTGAGAACATTATCCAAAAAATAAGGAAAATGAATATTTTTTTGATCTTGATAAAGCTTGGGATGGCTAAAGTGCAAAGCACACTGGCTTTAGTGCCAGGTGGATGGGGGCTGCTGTGTGTTACTCCCCATTGTGAAATGCTAGAGTCCCTCCAGTCCAAGAATCCATTGATGAAAAACATTAGCAATTTAATGAGAGCTTTTGGGGTGTGGACACAACTGTATGAATTGATAACATTGGTACATATTGATTGAAAATGTATTTCAGAACAAAAGAAATATAGTGCTGAAGCAATGAAATTCCTTATCTGTTAAAGACATGGTTATACTCTTGTAATAGTATCTAGTTTGTTAAAAATATGATGATGCTAACACCTACCTCTCGGGTTGTTGTGACGATTAGATGAAATAACACCTTGCATAGCACTGGCATGGTGCTTGAACAGGTAAGTACTGAATGACTGACAGCACAGACTGGGAACACAGAGCATCTCTTTATGGTGAACAGTAGAGTCTTTATAACCTCAGAAATTAGATTCAGTACTCACTAAGTACTTACTGGGCACCTACTATATTTCAGGTACCCAAGTATCACAAATACTTATATTTATGATAGTGAATAGCGAATTCTGCTTTCCTTAAGCTTGGAAGTCATTTGATAGTTCACTGTTGGGAAGCTTAATATCTATTGGATCACAAACACTCAGTAATGTGAGTATTTAAAATCAGGGGACCTAGAAAAATTGATGAGATTTTATTTTCAGAATAACTATCCTGATTTTGCTAATGTGATTTTCTTCTTTTTTTTTTTTTTGGCAGAATCTAGCTATCAAAGTGAAATAAGGTAAGTTTGAGATCACATCAGTTTTCTGAAAATAAAAAACAAATGAAAACCAACCAACACAGACACACAGAGCTGTGGGATTTTAGGATTATGTTACTCAAAATTAGGTACTAAAAAGGGACAACTCTGAAAAACACATATGCCAATCACAAACTCATGGGGCAAAATTAATTGCAGAATAAAATAGGTAGGTTCCTACTGCCTAAGTTTGACTTGCTCACTTAGGAAGGTGGAGTGGAATTTAGTTGGTGTCTGGCATTCACAACTCTTTCCACAAGAGGACACTCTGTACTGTGACTGTTGGCCCTCCTGCTTTGAGTCAAGGCTAGAGATGTGAGGGCCATTTCAAGGATGTCAAAGAACCAGGCAGAGGTCCTGCTGGAATTTTTGGGGTGGTAGAGACAGTGAGACCAGCTGGGTGACTAAGGCAATGAAACCGAACAGGCAGACAGATTAGGAGTGTTCACAGCTCACTGTTCAGGGCGGAGGGACAGAGAAATTCCTGCCATCCTCACGGCTGTCCAGAAGTAACTGCAAGCACTTTTAAGGTAACTATGTCAAGCACTTACTAAAGCCAGTTTCAATGTCTGCAATATTTACATAATTATAAATACACTCAGGGGAAGGATTTTTAGACAGTGGTGATTTTGTTGGGAGTGTTAAAACCCCATCTACTTTTCAGTATTTTATTAGATAATTTTAATATGTGAAATGTTGTGATTTAAAATATCTTCTGGCTACGTGTGGTGAAGGACGATGTATGTAATCATCATGTAACAGATACCATCCATTTTCCCTCGACCCCAGTCACTCCCTGGTGATAACGTGGTTCGCTTTCTCTGAGGATGCCACAAAGCAGAAATCTGAAAATGCACCTCCTTTGGGGCCTGACTTGGGGCAAGAGGAGAGGAAGGAAAACTGACCTCTGTAATTATACTGGAATTTCTCTCAACTGCTATCACCAGCAGGGTGGCGGTCTGAATTCTTCTGTTCGTCATTATTGACTGTGTAATGTCAATTCTATTCTCTGGGATCTTAGGTGATTTCAAAACGTGGTACAGTGATCAACAGCTATTCAAGGCAGTGGGTAGAGAACAGCAATAACAATGGCAATAATAATCATGACACAAGTAGCGACAGTAAGAGCTAGCATGAGTGCCTAGCATGCGTGTCAGGCTATTTTACACTTGGTGGAGGTTATCTTCCTGAATTCTCCCAATGATTTTATGAGACTGTTTTTCCATTTGGTAGATGAAGAAGCTGAGGGGTATAGGGAGGTTAAGTAATGTGCTCAGTATCTCCTGTCCAGAGAATGGAAGGGTCTGAATGTGAACCAGCTTACCTTGCTCAGGGCCTGAGCTCTTGTCCGTGTGCAGATCTTACCCTTAGATCCAAGTGCATTGGGCCCAGGGAAGAAAAATGGGGCAGCTCACTGGGGCCCCTGTGTTGTACCTGTTTCCCCTCCCACTGGGTCAACAGTGCTAACTCTAGCTGCTCACAGATTTCTACTGCATTAAAAGAACATATATATATATATATATATATATATTTCGTATATATATTTTTCCTATAGGATCAATGCATACTTATTTTAGAAAAAAATTTTTAAGTAAAGATAGTTTATAAAAAATGGTTTTAAAATCACCCCTAATTCTATTGCCCAGAAGTAACTGTTACCTAAGTACGTATATATTTACACATATGTGTGTTCACCAAGATACACACACGTATATGTTCTGTGAAATTTGGATCATAATAAACATCATTTAATATCTTTCTCTCCTCACTTGACACTATTCTGAAGATTATTTCTGTTGACAAATACTTGCCTGCAATGTTTTTGTTTCATTTGCTTAATAAAGTTTTTTATTAAAATATAACTATAGAAAAGTACACAAATCGTGAGTACGTAGCTTGATTAATTTTCATAAAGCATGTGGACCTGGACTGCTGACGCAGAACTAGGACACCCCCAGGACCCCAGCCCCTACTCAGGCCTCCATGAAATCATCTGCTGCCTCTTCCTCAAAGGTCATGTCTTCTGACATCTATCCCCACATCCCCAGAAGTTAGAGTTGTATAAACTTGATATAAATGAAGTCATGTGATATGTCTGCCTTCTTGAACTTCAGGCTGTGAGATCAATCATATTATTGAATGTAGATGTCAGTGGTTTCTTACTATATAATACCAAGTAAGGGGTATATAAGCAGTTGATTTTTCCATTTTACACTTAAAGGGCATTTGGGACCGTGACGAACATTACTGCACTAAGCGATCTTGTGTGTGTCTTTTGGTGACATGTATACCAGTCCTCATTCCTGTTTTGTATTCTGTTGGGTATAATCTATTAGTGCAAGCTGGGTCATAGGACAGGTATGTGTTCAGCTTTAGATGATGTTACCATACAATTTTCAAAGTAGGTGTAGCAGTTTACACTTCTACCAGCAGTGTAGGAGAGTTCTCACCTGTAATAACTTTTACAGGTGGCATGGAATTCCACTTTAGAGATGCATTGTCATTTATTTTACTAGTTCCCTACCTATGGCTGGGCACCTGTGTTTGCACTTTTGCTAGTATAAATAGCTCATGAATGAACATTCTTTCAGATAAATCTTTGCACATACCCTTGCGTATTTCCCTTGCTTATTATAATCAATTCTTAGTGGTTAAGCATAAATATTTAAAAATCTTTGGGTATCCATTGCCAAACTTCTTTCCCCTGGGAAGCTGCACCAACTTCTGCTTTATTTCAGAGGCAGGCATACTTCTTCTATCAAGGACCAGATGGTGAAACTTTGGGGTTTTGGGGGCCACGTGCTCTCTGTTACAACTACTCAACTCTGCTGCTGTAACAGGAAAGCAGCCATAGACAATATGGAAGCAGACGGGTTCCAGTAAAACTTTATTTAAAAAAACAGACAGGGAGCTGGATTTGGCCTGTGGGTCATAGCTGGCCAGCCCTGCTTTATCTGGTCACTGGTGTCTGAGTGTTGAGTACCAACCACCAGGGGACTGGAGTCTATGGACCTATCATGATAAAGTTCCATTTCTCCCCATAAGAGGAGGGTGCGAGACACAGGGCATCCACATGGCCGTGCTGGTGGCTGTGAGGGTACATCCCGTTGCTAGCCACCCTCCAGAGGCCAGTGCCTGAGCGTCGGCCTTGTGGTGAGTGCATCGTGTGTGAATGCTCTGGGTGGAGTAGTGAGACACGAGCGTCCATTGCTGATTAACATTTGGCTTTTTCAAATGGTCTAATTCTAGGAAATCTGCAAATATGAAGACAAACAAAGACATTTCTGGGACAAAATTAAAAAGCGGGAATGAAAACTATGGCTACAGTTCAGATGAGCCATGGACCACAAGTCAGTGGCCAGGTGGGTGCAGCGGAAAGATCTGGAAGAGAAAGTGTCCGGAGAGAGGCTGACCCATCAAACACCGGCTTCTGAAGGCGGCTGCCTTAGTGGTTGGCGGTCATTATTTGGGGAGTAATTTTTAGAAGAAAGCGACATTCCAGAACTAGAAATATTCTAGGAGAAGATAACAGTCAAAACCCACCTATTTGTCTAAAGTTTAAAAGAAATCGAGGTGGAAATCTTAAGAATTTTTTAAAAATAATTTTTTTCTCAGTGTTTTCTCTCTTTTTAAAAAAATGCTTCTACCTTAAAGTGTGTGAAGAGGCATTTGAATACATTGAGGGTAACTGCCCCCAAACTTCAATTAAGTCTGAAATTCAGCAAGAAATCTTTTCCTCTTCAATCTGACAGTCATAAGGTGGGGGGGGGTGTCTCTGAAACCACTGTCACTAGTGAGGGACAAGGGTAGTATCTGAACCAAGATCCTTTTGAAAGCAGTTGAGAGAAAGAGAGATGGTACAAATTACCCCTTAGCAGTTGGGGAGGGAGACTGGCCCTCACAAGTTGCCGGCAAAACAAATTCCAGAGATAGAGTTTTGGTTAATTGATTCTTACCGAGAGGCTAGAAAACTTTTGTTACTGAGATTGGGACTCTATTCTTGGCAACCCCATAATTTCCATTTTTCCGTGGCTGTCTCCTATGTACATTCCAAATTGTATGCTTCAGATTTAAAAGAATTCCACAAAGCATAGACAGTTTCCTTTGATAATCTGATCAAAGCCTCTTGCAGAATTTCCTGTGATAGAATATTTATTCATTAATATTTTATATGATTAATTAAGTAGCTTGACCAAAATCATGGCCCAAACTGAACCTCTCTGGCTCCTTTTTTTCCCCTGTGTTTATTTCCCTCGACGAGCCATTATAGCAATGGATTCATCTTGTCTCTGGATGAGACTAACCTGTCAAGAAAGGAATCGATTTTGAGTCCTTTTGCTATGTTTTTAATTTCATTAGAAAGATAAAGTTCTAAAAATATGTAACCTCAAGTAAACTTAAAAAAAAAAACCGTGTGTGGTTACAGATTATTGATGCCAGGGGTACTACTTAAAAGCAAAGGTATTTCTTTATGGATTGGAATTGGTAGAATAGGTAGTGTGGTTTTGGTCACTTGTGACTCTAAAATTATTTTGCTGTTGCAGAGACTGCTTCTCTCCCTGCAAAGTCCTCTGAATCCAGTGTTCCAGAACAACGTGTCAGTAGGCAACCGTATCAGGTGATTCAGACATTCTTCTCCCTTTTGGACTTTTTTTTTGCTACTTAAAAACCCTTCCCCTATGGTAGGTGATTACATTACATTCATGATGGACAAAAGTGGCCTTTGCTCACCTCCAAGTCAACGGGCCAGCATGGAGGAATGGGGCTGGGACACGTAGTATCTCTTTGTAGTGGGTTTTTTTGGGAAAGACCAGAAGTTCAGTTGGGGGCTGGTAATCTTGATGTGTCAGTTAGACGTCCACACAGAGGTATGGGGCGTGCAGATGGATGTGTGAGTCTGGGGCTCCAGGCAGAGGCATGATCGCAGGTGTTCCTGGTTGCTAGGCAACTTTCGATGGACACCTCCTTCCAAGGGACATTAAACATAAAGAAAACCATCCATTAGGAACCGTGAGGATACCGTACGTTCATTTTCCAACACTGAGTTAGCATTGGTTGTCACTCATGAATGAATTAGAGTTCATATGCAGAAAATATGATTCTTTATATCCAAAAATCATATTAAACAAATGTGCATATAACCAGGACCATTTTCTGGCCTGTGCATCTTCAAAGGAGAAGTACTGGGATGCGATTCTGCCATAATGTCCCCAGTGGGTGTTTTCCCCATTTAGCTTTTGGGAAAGCCAGACTCACAGATTGGGCTTCCGGCAGTTTGCTGGATCAGGTGGCCTTGGCTTTGTTCTGCCTTGGAGTTGCTACTGGCCTGAGGAGCTACTGCTGAGCGTGTGCCTTCGAAGCCCCATCTTTCCTTCCTGGCGTAGATGTTCACTTGAGTTTCCAGGCGGCTCCAGGATGTAATATTTCTTTCTGCGGTCGGGATTCAGCTCCATACATACAGCTTGCCAGTGACGTGTGCCTCCCAGGCCTTTGGGGGGAAGGGGAGCTTTGATTGTTGCTCAGCCATGTATCGGGAGGAATGAAATGATGCTATTAGCGGCAACCAAGGTAGCCAGGCGGGAAGACGTATGAGGGGTCTTCACAAAAGCAGATGGGCCTACGTGACAAATTGTGAGCCCCTGGTACGAGTTCAAGCTACTTCCTCAGGCTGGGTGGCAGGAAAATAGAGACATAAAATTCTTCCCATCAAGGCTGCTCTCTTGGGCACATATATCTCTTGACTGTAGAGATGCAACCGTTTCCCCTTCGAAGGGCTGGTGGCTTGACTAAGAGATGGTGGGCGAAAGGGAGTAATTGCTGGGCTGTGAAGGGTGTTTCCTGTCAAGACCCCCCGACTGGACCTGAGTGGGGAATGCAGTCTGATGAAGAGGCTCTCTCTTCCCCAGCGCCAAGCATGGTCACTCCAAGAAGACACTTAAGCCAATCTTTACTTCCGTGGCCTTTCTGTGGTTACCTTTTTCTGTTCTGTGTCTTTCCACCTGACAAGCCACAGTGCTCAGGTCTGCAGTGGAGGATGGGGCAGGTGGGGAGGAGATACAGAAGAGGGTCATGTCAGTTGATTCCCCTTGATATAAATGAGGAGAAAGGGGAAGTCCGGATGCATTTGGATACAGGAATGGAGGATGACGTTTGGAGCTCTGAATGGGTGCTCTTAAGCTTGAAGTGTTGTTTTGAAAATATACAGGGAGAGAAATTTAAGAAGTTTCTGCTACTTAGACATGTAACCGGTTAAATAATCTATTGGTGGAAAAAGCACAGTGGCCGTTGAGCTGCTGGGCCCTGGGGGCTGGTAACACACATATCTGTGTTTCTTGAAGTGTTTGTAAGGCTACTAGGGAAGCAGGGCATCTTGGCCAGAGCACCAGGGTCCTTAAGAAACAAAGAGGATGAAAGGAAGATGAACTGTTTTTGCCTGAGCTAGAAACTGACAAAGGGTTTTTAAATAGCTGGATTTTTCTAAGCGAGGGAACTTGGACAAGCACATTTATGAAGAGGCCTATCTTTGGTCATTAAGCTAAGGGTGCCTTGCCGGTGTGGGCCCAGGCACTCTGTCCTGGATGCCCATTTGAAGAACCTGAACGTGAGATGTACTGTGAGCTATGCTTCCCGTGAGGCACTTAAAGGAGGAGGGAGCAGACAAATATCATATAATATCACTTCTGTGTGGAATCTAAAAAAATGATACAAAAGAACTTATTTACAAAACAGAAATAGACCCACAGACACAGAAAACAAAATTACGGTTCCCAAAGGGGAAAGGGGGAGGAGAGACAAATTAGGAGTTTTGGATTAACAGGTACACACTACTATATATAAAATAGATAAACAACAAGGTCCTACTGTATAGCACAGGGAGCTCTACTCAATGTTTTGTAATAACCTATGAGGGAAAAGAATCTGAATATATATACATTGGGGCTGGCCAAAAAGTTCATTTGGGTTTTCTGCAACATCTTATGGAAGAGCCCGAACGAACTTTTGGGCCAACCCAATATATGTAACTGAATCGCTTTGCTATACACCTGAAACTAACATGACATTGTAAATCAACTGTACTTCAATTAAAAAAAAAAGGAGGGAGGGAACAAGATGGTCAGTAGAGGAAAGGGCTGGGCCTTCAGTAGGTCTCTTCTGTGTCCTTATTCCAAAGAGGACATAGTCCTGCATGTCATCATCTGGCCACTGAAGAGCCACCAGGTGGTCAAGCCATAGCTTGTAGAAGTAGGTCCAGGCGACACTTAGCCAGAGGTTCCTTTAGAACTTGCCAAGGCCGGGTCTGCAGCCCAGCCTGGTCTGTGTGGCCACGCCCCCTGCTGTGCAGGCTCATGCGGACTTTCCTCGGAACCCCTTAGGCCACAGAGCAAGGACAGTGCAATTTGTGCTTTCTTTCCTCATAAACTTTCTCCATGTGCAATGAGCTTTGCTCCCTGGAGGGCCCAGGACAGGAGAGCTCTTCAGAGCCCCGTCCTTTGTCCTTTCATCCTGCCTTCCTCTCCACTTGTCTCCGTGTGACTCATTTTGTCCACTTTGCCGTCCTTGCTGCTGTGGGGTGTGGCCACCCACGTGGGCCTCAGGGGCCCAGAGCAGGTGCCCAGCGAGACTCCTGCCTGAGAAGCTGGCTTGTTAGAGCTCAGGGTGGTTGACTACAGATGACACAGTTTTGCAGAAAATCTGCGCTAGGCTCAGGTCCCGAAAAACCTGTCAGTTAAACCGAGAGAACTCAAGCTGTGAGTCAGCCTGCAGCAAAAGCGCAGCCCAGGCTCCATCACTGTGGAGCTGGTTGGGTCAGATGCAAGTCCTGTGGGCGGAGACAGGGTGTGCATGACAGCAGCTAAGGCTCCTGCTCTGGGTCAACAGGTCTCACTCAGAGCAGCGCCATCTTGGCTTTGGCAAGTACAACAACTCACAAGTCCGCGTGTGCGTGTTCTCTCCACGCTGTCTCCTCTTCTGCTCGGCTGGTGTCTTATTTGCCCTCTGCATCGCAGGAGGTCGTACGTAGTGGACGGCCATTGGCTACACACAGTCTGGCACAGCATTCATTCTGGGCATTCCTTACACAGTAATTCCTTCCAGTGGAGAAGGTTCTCAAAGCCCAGCATTGTGCTGTCACCAACAGGGCGACACCAGGAGCCCGTGTGCCTACGGACTGATCACCACAGTGAAATCATGACAAAAAATATTATTTGACAAACATAGACGAGGATGCAACATTTTGTTTTGAATCCCTGAAGAAAGATACATGATTCCAGGTCAAACGGCCATTTGGCTCCTTTGGAATCTTGGTCACTTTGGGTTTTCTTCAAGGCTCTCTCGTTCAAACATGATCCAAGAAAGGGGAAACCCGAAGGGCCTGGGGTGCTTAGGGGACTCACGCTGTGGCCTTTGGGATGTCCAAACTCTTGGCCCCCACCTGCAGACTTCCTGTCTCAGTAGAGCTGGGGAGGCAGCCTGGGCATCTCTGCCTTTTAGAGCCAGCTGAGGGGGCTCTGACACGTGGCTAGATTGAAGTGTTATTGGCTGCCTTATAGTAAGATGGCAGTGGGGCTTGCAGGAGGGAAGAGTGCGGCTTTGCCAAAGATGGACTTGCCTACTTTGTCATTTCACCCCATCCAGTACTTATGATTTGCTCAGAGTCCCAAGGCATTCATGGTAACCACACTGGGCAGAGGCTGTACTGGACCCCTCCCCGGGGTTGATGGTGCCTGTACTCTTGCTGACATCATGTGGACTCCCTTACAAGGAGAGAAGGCCCTGGAGTCTGTGGCCGTGTCTGCTCAGAGCTGCGCACAGTTGCTGAGGAGAGGGCGGTTTTCGGGGTCACTCCCACCCAGAGTTCCACCACCTGTGTCTACATCTGCAGGCTGCAGAGAGCCTGTACACGCTGCGTCTTCATCATGCATTGCCAAGTACGATTTAAATTACATCCTATGCTCAACAGTTACTAGAACAGGAGCCTGGATTCTTAATGCTTTAGGAAGGGGTGAAACCCCGTCGCCACGACACCAGCCCCCCACGACTCTCGCTCCTCCGACATCCTTCCCGTTAAGGTCTGGAACGCCAGAGGCCCACTCTGCTGTGGGGAAGGGCAGCATGGATGTCGTGGCGAACCTCTTTTCTCAGATCTCCAGTTGTCTCCTGACGCTTTCAGTGCTGACCGTCCTTGAAAACGTCAGAAGTGGTGAGGGCTCAGCTCAGGGACAGTGTCATCAGGGACAGTGTCATTGGGGACAGGCTGTGGGCTGGAGGTTGGCTCCATAGAAGGCCAGCCACTGTGGTCAGAGGCCACAGGGGGCCATGGCTGATGTAGGCCAGGTCCATTGGGAGTTGCTGGCTTGTAAACCGTGGGAAGACACCCCCGCTAGCCGCCTGGAGCACCTCCCATGCTCATCCCTACCTCTCAGCCCGCTGCCTTGCCAGGGTGCCCCGTGAACTTGGGGCTCTTTACCAGAGGCTGAGATGGAGAATCCTCATTCCTATAACCAATGGGCAGAAATGCGGGAAGTGTTTCCTGTATCCTGGGTACCAAAGAATGCTCACTGAGCGTGGAGGTGCAGCCAGCACCTGGAGACACACTTATCTGGGTACCTGCTCATCGAGCCGTGGTCCTCAGTACAGAGAAGCCCTTTGGGGGCGGGGGGAGGGCTTGTTAAAGTGCACACTCCTGAGTCTGTTCCAGAATTTCTGGATCAGAATCTCTGGAAGATACGACCGAAGAAAGGGCATTTTTACCTTGTTCCCCAGGCAATCTGCTTTAAGGAAATTGTTTTGTGGCTCAGCGTGAAGACAGACACGTATTGCATTGTTTCTAAGGGAAAGTCATTCTGAGTTTTGGGGGTTTGCTTACATCTGTGCATTTGGAATGATCCGTGTTCACAACCCCACTGCATGGCGCTTGCCACAGAGCATGGAGGATCTGAGATGCTTGTGGTGGGGCTGTGATGAAGATCAAATGGAAGCGTCTCAGCACCAGAATATTCCATAACCACATGGCACCATAGCTGAGGAACACTTTTTAAATCTCCCATGTTTTAGGTGGGTCTAAGGCACATCGCATTCAATATATATGAAGGATAGAAAGAGGATTTGGGGCTGTAGAGACCCCAGAGCATGCACTAAATTTTAAGAAGGTTCAGAAGGTAAAAAAAGAGACTGATTTTACAAACTGACATAAACCAAAACATGCCGCTTTTCTACACTGATTATTTCTATCCTGGCTGCATCTCCAGTTAGGATATATAACACCGACATTATTTTCCAGACAAGAATTTCTGTTGGTGAAGTACAGATAACGCAGATGTAACTGCCCACGAAACACACTGGCACAAAACTGATAAATAAAATCAGAAATTCTTTCTGAAAATTACAGTTAATGGGAAAGGGAAGCACCTTTTATTTTGATAGGAAGTCATAGGGTTTGCAAATATTTTGCATCATGATGAATATTTCAATCAAACGATCCACCTTTTCCTCTCCTTGACTCGCTGTCAGTCCATTTTTCTGGTTATTTCAGGCAATTCTGTGTCTTTCCTCCTGACTCTTTCAGTTTTGGGGGGTGAGGTTATGAATAACTTGAAACCTGGATGATGTCTCCCCTGCTAATCTTTTCCCCACTGAGGTCAACAGAAATAAACTCTTGATAAACTTAGAAAACAACAATGGTTGGTGCAACCATGTCATGGGGACAAAAGGCAAACGACAGCAAAACTCCCAGGCATCATCACAGCAGAAGCACTGCCTTTATGGTGCAATGTAGCCCCATCAGACCTGTGGGGCTGCATCCTTGTGTGATGGGGAGTCAATGAATTAAAACCACGAGTCAGCGTGATTCCACCCCCCAGACTTGCTGACGTTCCATTGTGATGTAAATTATTTATGGTGCCCAGTTACATTATTTAAGATGTTAAATGCAGCTCGGGTGCCCTGGAGTCTGAGTCAGCATTCTCAGGGTGGCAGGAAAATACGCTGCATGTATTATATTTTATTTTAATTATTTATTTATTTTTTATGTAAAGGACTGATGACTTTTAATTAATTAATTAATTTCGTTTTGGCTGCATTGGGTCTTTGTTGCTGCACACAGGCTTTCTCTAGTTGAGGTGAGCAGGGGCTACTCTTTGTTGTGGTGTGTGGGCTTCTCACTGCGGTGGCTTCTCTTGTTGTGGAGCACGGGCTCTAGGTGCACGGGATTCAATAGTTGTGGCACACGGGCTTAGTTGCTCCGGGGCATGTGGGATCTTCCCGGACCAGGGCTCGAACCTGTGTCCCCTTGCACTGGCAGGCAGATTCTTAACCACTGTGCCACCAGGGAAGTCCACTGCATGTATTTTAATAGGGCAACACTCTTCCACAGGCATTGGCCCCTCAGAGGAGTGAGTGGTCTGCTTGGTAGTACATTTCGGAATGTAAGAGCCAGGAACACTGTCCGAGGAGACAGGTGGATGATTGACACGGAGTCAGTTCTTCAGTTTTGCTCCTTTCCTTTAGAAAGAAAGTGTGCTATTTAAAGAAGATTAGAAATATTTTACATTTTCACACAATGGTGAGAATTTCCATAGGAATATTGAAAAACAAAACAGTGAATCTTTACTGTAATTTGCCTTCATACAAACACTGGATTCTTTGAATTGGATCGCTCTTCAGGCCCTGTACTTGGGAAACATCTGCAGTGTGTGTTATTGAAAATCATAGAGGAAGGACCTGTGTTAACGTTTGTGCTCCTCTCTGCACCCTCGTTTTATCTTAGCTGACGAGTTGAGCTTCCTTCTCAAGTGTGCCGTTATGATGATCTCAACCAACTCAATCTACCCTTTTCTCTCTGTCTCCAGGGATCTGACCAGCACCAGCTGGGCCCAGCAAGTCGCCCACAGGTTTCCTTTAACGTGGCCAGTCCTAAGAAGGTCAGGAATGTGACTTTGGTATAGTACAGCATCCCTTTGGCTCCACACGGCACTTGGCTGATGACCTACATCGCGACGATATCGTCAGTGCTCATGATGATGTCATCATTGCTCACAATGGTGTTGCCATTGCTCTCCATCATCCTATGGCTGGGCTCCAGCTTTGCCAACATGACCTAGAAGAAGCGATGCTGGCATCATCGGAATGGATATTTTATAGGGACGGAAGGAATCCATTTTCCCAGCTTCTAAAGTGGAATTTGACTTTTAAAATGTTTTGAGATTTCAGTGAATTCCATAATTACTAAGTAAAAGCTGCAAATTCATCATGATCGTGCTTCTCATCACTCAACACTCCTGCTTGCTGACCCAACAAATGGTAGATAAGTCTACATCCCACCATGACATTTAAGAAGTTTTTATTATCTGAAATCCTATGAAGTGATATTTATGTATGTTTACTATGTGGGTATTATTGCATATTATCTGTGAAAAAAAGAGGATAAAAATTAGGATCAATCAGACATCGAAAATTGCCCAGAATGGGGAGCTCCCTGGTGGTCCAGTGGTTAGGACTTGGCGCGTTCACTGCCATAGCCCGGGTTCGATCCCTGGTCGGGGAACTAAGATCCTGCAAGCCGCATGGCGTGGCAAAAAATAAAAATTGCCCAGAAAATCAGGACTTATAGGTTATAAGTAATTTTAAATTCTAAAGCTAATGTGCACCTTGAGAAATATCTCATTATTGAATATTGACATGAAGACATTCATTTTTATCTGCTCCCTCATCAGTCTTGTTCTCTTGTCCTCAGATGAGTTAGATGTGGATTATGTTTTGTGGGGGACATACTCCAGCCATGAAAAAACTGGAAATGGGCAATATGTTCTTTCATAAATAAAAGGGAAAACACCAAAAAACTTGTATTGCTTTTCTTAACTCTTTACTATTCAGGGGGTAGTTTAAAGAATCATAGAGCTTAGGAACCAAGAATTTTCCAAGAAACAAAACAGAGACCTCTATAAAATTTTCTTTCTTTTTTCATGTAGAGATTTTCAGTGTATTTCGCTGTCCACCCCATCACTTCATATTTAACGTAGAGGCTAGTATTTGGCTGTGCTCTGCACTGGTTGGAACAGATTGCTATGATGGTCAGTAATTAGCAACTGCTCTGGGCCTCCAGGCCCAACCACGCTATTGCTGAAGTGGAATTCGAATTTTTTTTTAAACATTTTTATTGGAGTATAATTGCTTTACAATGGTGTGTTAGTTTCTGCTTTGTAACAAAGTGAATCAGTTATACATATACATATATCCTCATATTTCCTCTCTCTTGCATCTCCCTCCCACCCTCCCTATCCCACCCCTCTAGGTGGTCACAAAGCACCAAGCTGATCTCCCTGTGCTATGCGGCTGTTTCCCACTAGCTATCTGTTTTACATTTGGTAGTGTATACATGTCCATGACACTCTCTCACTTCATCCCAGCTTACCCTTCCCTCTCCCCGTGTCCTCAAGTCCATTCTCTAGTAGGTCTGCGTCTTTATGGAATTCAACTTTTAAAAGTGTTAAGATTGTGGTGAATTCCTTGAAGTTACCTGGTAAAAGACACAAATTCATCGTAATGATGTTTCTTATCACTCCACACCGCTGCGTGCTAATCCAGTGGTAGAGAAGTTATACAGGCAGACCTTGGAGATGTTGCAGGTTTGGTTCCAGAACACAGTAATAAAGCAAGTAACAGGAATGTTTTGCTTTCCCAGTGCATGTGAAAGTGACATTTACACTATACAGTAGTCTATTAAATGTGCCCTAGCACTATGTCTAAAACACAACGCACAGACCTTAATTAAAAAATATTTTCTTGCTAAAAAATGCTCCCCGTCATCTGAGAGTTCAGTGAGTTGCAATCCTTTTGCAAGAGCCACATCAAAGATCACTGATCACAGGTCACCATGTCGATTGAAAAAAGCTGCACAGCCTAAAAGTTGAGAATTATGTTTTACCTGGCAGATTTTCTGAGGACTTCAAGCCTGGAAGGCAGCCTCTCAGTGAACCCTGAGGGACCGCTCCAAAGAGGGCAGGGGGGAGCCAGGATATATAGCAGTTTTGCAGCAAAGATCAGGTAGTTGGAACATCAAAAAGTTACTGTTAATTAAAGAAAACCAGACACCTCAGGCTAAGGAATTTATTGCTTTTCTATGCATGGGAAGATGCAAGAGCCTGGGCTCATTGCAATCATTCCTTCGATGTGCACCTCAGCTCTCTGGGGCCAGCATCCTCTTCTTTCCCATCCTGAGTCCCCTCGGGGGCACCGCCTGGGGGGGGGCTGCAGTGGCTGAGGTCTTGATGGCTGCACGACCCTTTGCTGGTATGGCAGGCAGCGTTTTTCATCCACAACCATAACGAGTATAATAATAATGAAAAAGTTTGAAATATTGCAAGAATTACCAAAATGGACTCAGAGACGTGAAGTGAGCAAATGCTTTTGGAAAAATGGCACCGATAGACTTGCGCTGGGTTGTCACAAACCTTCAATTTGTAAATAATGCAATATCTACATAGCACAGTAAAGCAAAGAGTAATAAAACAATGTGTACCTGCATACTATCATGATTTTTAAAGTATTTCTTCATCATAAATCACATTTGGTCTCTACCCTGGACCCCCTCCTATGAATTGACAACTAACTCAAGGGGTATTTGCTGGTACAACGTGGGGCTGTGTGCTGTTCTGTACTGTTCTGATTGGTCGGTGCCCCTACACTACCCACTCTGATTGGGTGGTGCCCCTACACTGCCCACTCTGATTGGGTGGTGTTCCTGTTTTATAGGTTGTCAAATATTTTGTATATGCCCGCTACTTACAGGATCCTAAAAAAAAGATCACCTCTTCTAAGACTGTGTCCCTAATGTGAGGGAATTGGTCACTATTTTCTTTAGAGTAGAACTAAAATGCAAAATTTCGAAACACCATGAATATAGCTGTATCACTTTTGTCACCTACAAATCGGCACTTGCCATCTAGATTTACAAGGATTAAATTATGAGCCACTGCAGCTGCTGACCTTCAACACCTTCTGAAAGGAGTTCAGGAATGAGGCACTCTGTGCTCTAGAAAAAACTGGCAGAACAGGCCTTCAGATAGTTATTTTCAGGAGATGATTTTTATGAGCCTAATTCTTGTATCTCCGCATATCTAGAAAAGCGCTAAAATCCTTCATGGCGACGTCTGCTCCTCGTGACTAGAAGTAACCTTCACGAGACTAGCAGAAACCTTCTGCAAAAATTATGTACTTGATGGCATGGACTCCCCCTTCACCAAAGCCACATATATACTGACCTTCCCCCCTACCTCTTTGGAACAGTTTCTCAGAGCTCTCTGAGATGCTGTCTCCCGGGCTATAGTCCTCATTTTACCCCAAATAAAATTTAACTCACAACTCCCATGTTGTGCATTTTTTTTCAGTTGATACTTTCCAAAGAGTCCTTTTTATGAGAAAAGTTGACAATTCAACTGCTTAAAAGTGAGACTCTTGTTTATTATAATAACTTCTTTACTCCCTGTCAATGTGATCCTGTCTCCTGCCACCATCCTTGAATGGGTACAAGTCAAGGATAAAGCCCAGAAGGTTCAGGAGACCTTCTGGTCTCCTGTTAAGCAGAGCTGTTCAGTGAGTGAATTCCATATTCTTTTCTTCATAGTTTACTCTCTCCAAATTGCCACAGAACACGGATCCCGAGACAAAACAAATGTCATGTCATTTACACTTTTTGTAACCTTTACAGAACCTAGCATTCTGGAGGCACTGAGTAAATATTGACCTCAAACAAGTCAATACTGGGAAACACAGTATATTGAAGTATAATGAATATTTGCCATCTGCCTGCTATAAGAATCATATTCTTGTGGTTATTTTAGAAGTCGGTGGGGGGTTGCATGTAGAATATAGTTGAATTTCAAGTTTTAGACTCTGGAGAACAATGCCGAATGATCTTCACAGAAATTTCTTCAATTTGCTATGTGCTTGGTGAATCAGTCTATAATATTTTTTTCATTTATCAGGCTCGGGAAGGTTTCCTGTGTCACAAGTAAACAGGTTCTTTCTTATAGTAGCTTGTTCTATGAGTAAGTTTTCTCAAAGGGACCCCTGGCTAGTTTTTATTTTGCAAGAGGTATGGATATTTTATAAACAAAACTATCTAGAGTTTCTCTGTCCAATACCATAGACATACGTGGCTATTTGCATTTAAGTTATTTGAAATTAAGTAAAATATAAGATTTATTTCCTCAATCCTACTAGCCGCATGCCAAGTGCCCAATACCACGTCTGGCTAGTGGCTACTGTATTGGACACGCAGATTACAGCCTTCATTGTTGCAGAAAGTTTTTTCTGGACAGTGCTGACCTAGAGCTAGCTACTTGGAAATGACCTAGATGTGTCAAGGGTGGGCTCTTTTACACAAACATGCCATCCATGTTTTCTCTCAGTGTTATGTCTGTGTACTTTCCAGTTTCTATTTAGGAATCCTGCAAACCCCAGGGCAGCTCTCAACTGATAATGGGATTTTGCTGATGTGGTAGATTTATCTCTCACTCCTGCAGTGCAGAGAGCTGAAGCAGGCTCAAGGGGAAGGGGTGAAAGGAGTCAAAACATCATGGCCAAGGGTGTTTCTCTGAAAGATAGATATGGCTCTCTGCTAATAAATGGCTGATGAAGGCCCAGATATATTTAAACAAATGTTCCTCAAAGCCTTGAGTCATAAAATGCTACCCAGGGAGACCACACCTGCCCATGCTTCCAAGGGTCTTTGACCCTGGTTATGCTGTCAGATTCCAAGCCTGCCCTATGGAGTCAAGGATCTTTCATCATTTACTTACGAGTAGGACTCAAGTCATAATGTAAACACATTGAAGATAGTTGGAGAGGTCCAATAAAAGCACTTCCTTTGCTCTATGTGGCCCTGTTCTTGGAAACCAATTAGGGGCATTAAAGCTGCGTTGCCAGTTCCTAGGCGGTGATGACCTCAAGGTGAATGGAGGCTGCTGAGGATACAGGAGATGCTGTGTCAGCATCTGGGCCTGCCATTTAAGTGAGTATGATGCCCTTGGGGAAGAACACGTGTCCTGTCCAAAGACGGAGGAAAATCCTCTCTGTGGAACAGTTGAGAACATGGAGTTCAGAGACGAGAGGACTAGGTGAACGGCAAGACAGGAGGGAGGGTTCAAGGGCACATAGGATGGGATAGATGGCGGTTCAGCAGGCCTGTGAAGGATGTGTGTGTCTGAGAAGCTGTCACCATCCATAGAGCTGACAGGGTAGGAGAGGTGGCCAGCCCCGTATGGAGAGGGTCTCTGACAGTCGCTGGGCCACAGGTAGAGGGACACAGCCAAGCCCTGGAAAGCTGGCAGGGAGGGAGTCAGGTGACAAAGAGGCCACCTCCCCACTCTTCTGCTCACCAAGCCCATCCAGAGCTAGGGGTCCAGGGAGCCCACTGACGGTGTCCACATGGGATGGAGAAGGGCAAGGGCGGCCAATGGATGGGAGAGGCAGGGAGAAGACACCCAGCCAGGAGGGTTTGGCAACATTTAGGAAACAAATCAAGGCATGGAGACATGCCTTGTGCTCGTGACATCACGGGGAAAGATGTTTTGACTTGTAGGGTTCTGCTTTTTCCTCTCCTTGGGATGAATCCATTTACCAAAAGAGGACACACATGGGGGGAAAGGAATTTGGCTGCGTTGAACTTGAGTAGGTCATGTCTTCGGTGACACATCAGTAGAACAAAGGGATTGAATTGTGGACCCCTGAAGTCCCTTCTGGTGCTTACCCTCGTGGAGATGTTCACACACAGACACACATGCACACATACACACCCTGCCCTGTCTTCACCTGACATGGCCCAGTTCTTAGGCCCGAGGCTGCCCTGCTCTGAGTGCGTGCAGGCCTCCCTCATCCCTGCAGCCTTTGGAGGGAGCTGCATTCCCCTGAAGATGGTAAATATTTAATTCTCACCCTGCACAGCCTGTAAATCATGCCACAGGCCACGGCCTCGGATAAGACTCACTCTCCAACATTTATGAAGCAGGTGCCCTGGTTTCTCAGCCTGGAAAATGCAGAGTTTGGGGTAGCAGGCTGGGTCTTGAGCCGAAACAACCCCACAACTGTCTTCCTTCTTTTGTTGAGTGAGACGTTATTTCTAATACTACATTGAGATTCAGAACCCTGCGGGCTGGTGGGAAGATTTGTGAGAATCATTGCTCAACCAATGGCTTCAGAATGAGAGGTTCACGCTTGGCCTCGTAATCATACTGTGTTGACAAAGCAGAAGTTTTATAAAATTCCAGTAAAGTCTATGGGGAAAATGTAGTACAGAATGTATTGATTACATTTCTCTACAGAAACCTTAAGAATGTGGGATGTTTCACAGAGTAACTTAATTTGGGAACTCTTGGTAATAACTGCTTCAATTTCATGGCTAATAAAGTCTGTGGTCATTCAAATCATAGCACATTATTGTCTAAATCAAAAACCAATTTTAAAAATTCCAGTTGATCTAGTTTTGTTTGTTTTCCTCAGAATGTACAAATTGGACTGAAATAAAGGAAATGCAGTCAGCACGAAGGCTTATATCATGGCAGCAGTCTCTTCACAGTTGTGTGGTGTGCATGCGTGCATGTGTGTGTGTTTGTGCATGTGTTTGTGTGATGTGTATGTATGTGTGGGTGTATATGGTAGTATATATATGAGTGTGTGTGCATGTGTGTGTAAAGAGCAAAGTTAAGGGGAGAGACACTAGTTTTGTGTCTACCACAGGGGCCAACAAACTCTAGCCCATGAGTCAAACTCAGCTGTTGCTTAGTTTTATAAGGCCCGTGAACTAAGAACGGTTTTTACATTTTTAAGTGGTTGAAGAAAATTGAAAGAAGAATAATATTTCATGACACGTGAAAATTATGTTAAATTCAAACGTCAGTGTCCACAAGTAAGATTTTTTCGGAACCCAGTCGATTTTTACATGTTTTCTGTGGTTACTTTCAGGCCTGATGGCAGAGTTGAACCATTGAGACCATTTGGCCCACAAAGCCTGAGACAGTCACTATGTGGCCCTTTGCAGAAGTGTGCCCACCTGCCTCACGCACACTCACAGTTTCATGGGTTGTTTCCCTTAATCCTCGCTCAGTCCTGTGCGGTTCCAATGAACAAAGTGAGCTCATAAGCTGTGGTCACAGAGCAACACGTACACCTTCTGACCCCAGGCCTTTCGGACTTCTAGGCTGCTGCTCTGCCTGTGCAGGGCAACATCTCGCCCGCATCTCCACCACTCTTAGGACGAAATCTAAAATCCTGCCAAGGCCTCCAGGGATCAGCTGGGTGTATCCCCAACCCTCCCTGGCCAGACGCCACTCTGTACAAATCCCACTGTGGTCTCCGAAGCGCGGAAGGTTCCCCTGGCGTCTGTGGTCCTGCCTGGATCACTCCCTCCTCCTCCCTTCACTTTGTCCAACTCTGGCTGATTCTTCAGATTCTCCTTGCTGAAGCCTTCTGGATGCTTCTGTACTCTGTCAGTTAGCCACTCTTCCTGCTGTGGTTCCGGGTGGGAGCTGCCCGCACAGAAAGAGGCCCGTGAAGGGCCAGAGGCAATGCACGTGGAAGGGTGGTGTGCGGCCCCCCGTGCCCTTGGAGCCGCCCCCCGTGCCCTTGGAGCCGCTCCCCGTGCCCTTGGAGCTCACACCTGCGGAGGCTGGCCTGCTGCCTGCTGGATCTGCAGCCCCTCCAGCACTGTCGTGACCTTTTCCTTGGCTTCTCTGGGTCCTGGCAGGTGTGTGTGGCTCTGGGGGAAGGGTGCCAGCTTCTGCAGGGTGCCTGCGTCACTGGGGGTGGGTGAGCTGAGAGAAAGGCAGGCGGCCGTGTATCTCCCGGGGTTCAAGTTTGCGTGGCTGCTGACTGTTGCTTCACACTCCACTCTTCTACTGGGGCCTGATTGCAGGGACCACGCTTGCGGTGGACTTCTCAGCTTCCCTTCGCAGGCCCTGGTTAGTGACTCTTTTCTGACCATCTAACCCTCCGCTTCTGGACCTTTTCTTCCCCGGCATCTCCTGTGATGTGGGAGGTGGAATTCTGATAATTAATCCCTTACTCTGTATCACTCGGAACTTTCTGCTTCCCTAATGGAACTCTGACTCCCTCCCTGCTGGGTTAATGCTTCCATGCTGCTAATATGTCACTTTAGGCGTCTCCTTCATTGCATTAGTGACGTAATTGTGTAATTAATTACTGACTGCCTACTTTCGCATTAAATTCCGTGAAGGTGGGCGGGCTTCTCATCCACCTGCTCCCCCATGGCCCTGGCGTTGCTCCCATCGGGGCAGGTGCATTCCGCGTGGTCTATAAATGTTTGCAGAATGAACGATTTATTCCAGAACCAGCAAGGGAACATGGAAATTGGTTTTGCTCTTAGGCTGTGGTTCACATAATTTTCAGAACCTCCAGGCTGTCGAGACCCATTGACCAAAACACACGTTAGTGGCCACTCTCCCCTCCTTGGCTCACCTGGTTCCACAGTGTTCCCAGCCAAGGGGACACAAGCTGAGGCTCAGAGATGCACAGTTAAGGTAATCATCACGATTTAAAAAAATCTGGGGGGGGGGTTGTTGCAGAGTTAGATTTTCCCTTTTTGGAGCTTAGAAGCCCCCAGAAACATGATGCAGAGGAAACACCCTGCAAAGAAGCGACTGGACTTGCAGCCAATTTGCCCTGTGACCTCTGAGTCATGGCATCTTTGGTCAAAGGTGTGGCCCTTCTTCTGGTGTAGGTGCAATGCTTGAACTTCTTAGCGATTGACAGTCCTGGTGACTTTCAGTTGAGGGCGGGTTCCTAGATGTCCTACAATACTTGGGAAAAGCCTGAAAAATTTCAAATGTCCCATCGGACATCTACATAAGTGATAACTCTGTTTACTTGAGCCTATATTTCACTATAAATATTTCACAATAAAAAAATCATAAAGTATATTTATCATGTGTGTAAGGTACATCTAATTTTCTATGAATGAAGCTACCTTGAAAATCAAGGGAAAGTTAAAGTTGGTTTTGGGAGGAGCTTCCTCAAGACTTGTTTGCCATTTTGGAAAACTGCATCACCGATGGCACTGCTACTTAGAGTATCTGAGCTGCTATTACAGCGTACTGGGATCCATCTGGATTTATAGCTGCTGCGTCCCCAGTAATTCTTATTGTAGATTCAGGGATTTGACTACTTCATATGTCTTCTGGTGTTGTCCTACTGGGTGTTATTTTTGCTGTCTTATAAATGACTTCCCTTTTATATCTCCTTTACTTTTTTTTTTTTTTGCGGTACGCGGGCCTCTCACTGCTGTGGCCTCTCCCGTTGCGGAGCACAGGCTCCGGATGCGCAGGCTCAGCGGCCATGGCTCACGGGCCCAGCTGCTCCGCGGCATGTGGGATCCTCCCGAACCGGGGCACGAATCCGTGTCCCCTGCATCGGCAGGTGGAGTCTCAACCACTGCGCCACCAGGGAAGCCCTCTCCTTTACTTTTTAAAAAATTTATTTTATTAAAGGTAGTTGATTTACAATGTTGTGTTAATTTCTGCTGTACAGTAAAGTGATTCAGTTATAGCTATATATATGCATTCTTTTTCATATTCTTTTCCATTATGGTTTATCACAAAATGTTGAATGTAGTCCCCTGTGCTCTACAGTAGGACCTTGTTGCTTATCCATCCTATATACACTAGTTGGCATCTGCTGACCCAACCTCCCAGTCCATCCTACCCCTTCCCCTACCAACCCCCCAACCACAAGTCTGTTCTCTTCGTCTGTTTCTGTTTCATAGATAGGTCCATTTGTGTCATATTTTAGATTCCACAGATAAGTGATATCCTATGGTATTTGTCTTTCCCTTTCTGACTTACTTCACTTAGTGTGATTATCTCTAGGTCCATCCATGCTGCTGCAAATGGCATTATTTCATTTTTCTTTATGGCTGAGTAGTATTCCATTGTATATATGTACCACATATTCTTTTTTTAAAATTTTATTTAATTTATTTTTTTAAACAGCAAGTTCTTATTAGTACCACGTATTCTTTATCCATTCATCTGTTGATGAACATTTAGGTTGTTTCCATATTTTGGCTATTGTGAATAGTGCTGCTATTCTATGAACATAGGGGTGCATGTATCTTTTCGAATTATAGTTTTGTCTGGATAAATGCCCAGGAGTGGGATTGCTGGATCATATGGCAACTCTATTTTTAGCTTTTTGAGGAACCTCCATACTGGTTTCCATAGTGATTGCACCAATTGACATTCCCACTAGCAGTGCAGGAGGGTTCCCTTTTCTCCACAACCTCTCCAGCATTTGTTATTTGTAGACTTCTTAATGATGGCCTTTCTGACCTGTGTGAGGTGGTATCTCATTGTAGTTTTGATTTGCATTTCTCTAATAATTAGTGTATACCTCCTTTATATCATACACAGGGCATTATGTTGGAGTTTTTTATTTTGAAATTTAGGTATGTAGTTAAGTTACATTATCTATGAACTTAATTTCAGAAAAGTAAAGTAGACATTGCAAAATAATTTTTACTCATATGCAAAATAATCTTTACTTATATGGCATTGCATTTGAAAGTGTAAGAGTCTTTAGACTCTCTGCTTATGATTGTCCTTTTAGCTTTAAAATATCTCTGTGTTTCCCCCATCCCACAGAGTCACATGTGGCTTCTGAAGGAGGTTTGGCAAAGGGAAAAGAGAGGAATCCACCAAACTGTTTAGGTATGTTCAGGTATTCATTTTGTCTCTTCCCATCTGTCGTTTTTCTTAACTGGATATTTACACATTCCTTGGAAGATTTTTGACTGCTGGAGAATTATCAGTGATATCAGAGCCTCGTGGTAATTATTGTGCTGGGCTTGACATTGTGTTTTTGCAAAATGTGTTTCTGCCGGTGCTGAATTCAGCATTTATGTGCAGCAAAGGTGCCACTTAAAATTGGATGTGGGTTCCACTCCTGCCTAGGATGGAGAAAGCTGGAAAGAACATCACCCAGACGTCCATGAGAAGAAGCCAGATAAGCTACAAAATCATAGCTTTTCCTGAACCCATCAGAGGGGTAATCGAGTAGCCTGAATTCCCAGGGGGCAGAGTCTCTCCCCTGAGAATAGTCAGGACACAAGTGCTGCATCAGAACAGAGAGAAAGTCACCTCTGCCATAAAAGTGTTTCAAAGAAATCAGCAAAATTTTGACTAGTCATTACAGGCCTAGTGTGGACTAGCATGGCAGCAGAGAGACCCCCAGACATCATGGAGCTCACACTCACCCCCAGACTCTCTCCTATGGAGCTCCACCTGGGACTCTCCAGGTAGATTGGGTGTGAGGCTGGAAAGAGCCTCCTTGGTGATGCAGGCCTGCAGACAATCTAGGTATCATTGCAAGGGTAGAGTGGGCAAGAAGTTGGGGGGAGGGTCAGGAAACCCCACCCTAAGGCCTGATCCTTCACTCAAAGCCTTAAGCTTCTGGAAGAAGAGGCAGTGGGATCTGTAGCCTCCAAGGTGCAGGTACACACCCATTGCTGCTGAGGGAAGGAGAGAAGACAGACCCCCTACCCGGGAGAGGGGCAGAGAAAGCCGTGGGCCTGGAATCCTACACACGCTACTAGGTGGGTAGGGAGTGCTCTTGTGTAGGACTCCCTGAAGATACAGAGCAGCTTGACCTTCATGGGAAGAAGGCTCAGGGATACCCAAAAAGCTCCACCCTCAAGTCCCAAGCACAGAGGACCATCTGAGGCTGATGTTGGGCTGGGTGACAGAGATGCCGGGCACATCCTCCTGCCAGCCTGACAAGTACTGAGCAGCCAACAGCAGGCTGCAGGGGAGGGAGTGAGAGCCCCCAGAAGCTCAGGAAACTCAGAGAGGCAGCTGCACAGGGCTGGGTGAAAGCTGAGGATGGGGCATGAACACAGAGGAGAACCTTTCTGCACTCCAGCCCCCACCTGAACACAGAGCATCTTAGGGAAGTCAAGCCTTTGGTTCCATGAAGGTAACTGGATCAGTCAGCTTGGGCTGCCATAACAAAGGGCCACCGACTTGGGGGTTTGGAACAACAGAAGTCATTTTCTCACAGTTCTGGAGGCTGGAAGTCTGAGATCAATGTGTCAGCAGGGTTGGTTTCTCCTGAATCCTCTCTCCTTGGCTTGTGGACGATGGCTGTCTTCTCACTGTGTCCTCACATGGTTTTTCCTCTGTGAACATGCATCCCTGGTGTCTCTTCCTCTTCTTATAAGGACATCAGTCAGGTTGGATCAGAGTTCACTCTTTTGACTTCATTTAACATTTATTACCTCTTTAACTGTCCATCTCCAAATGCAGTCATGTTCTGAGTTACTGGGGGTTAGGACTTCAACATCTGGATTTTGGGGTGAGCAATTCAATCTACAACAGTAACAATAAAAAAAAAAAAAACAAAAACTGAAACCCAGTTCGATCCTAACTAGAATTACTCAATTCCTCACACTTTTAAAAAATCACCTGTCATTATATTATAAATTCTTTCCCTGTTGCTGTACAATCTTTGTAGTTACCATGTTTAATGGCTACATAATATTTTTCTTCATGTGGTTTTGTCATCCTTATGCTCCTTACTGTTTTTGCACATTTTAAGTTAGTGCTGTATTTTTTTCCTGCAAGTAAAAATCTTTATGCACATGTTTTTCCATGTGCATAAATGATGATTTTAGAATCATCCCTTAGTATAGATTCTAAAAAGAGACATTATTGCATCAAAGGGCATGACCCCTCTCATGGGCTAAATTGTGTCTCCCATTAAATTCATGGGCTGAAGCCCCTAACCCTAATATGATAGTATTTGGTGGTGGAGCCTTTGGGAAGCAATAGGGTTAAACAAGGTCATAAGGGTGGGGCCCTAATCCAAAGGGGTTGGTGTCCTTATAAGAAGAGAAGGAGACACCAGAGAGCTCTCTCTCTCTCTCTGAGCAAGTGCCCACAGAGGAAAGGTCATACAAGCACACAGTGAGACGACAGCCTTCTGCAAGCCAGGAGGAAACATCACCAGGAATCAAATTTTCTGGCACTTTGATCTTGGATTTACAGCCTCTAGAACTGGGAGAAAAAAATTTCTGTAGTTGGAGCCATCCCTTCTGTGGTATATTGCATGGCAGACTGAGCAGAATATTACAACCCATTTCCACACATGCATTACTTATCTATAAATGCCCGTATTAAAAGTCAGCTGCTTTTCTTCTGGCTGTTTACATAAACTTCTCTGTGCCTACCCCTTCTAAATGGACTTTTCTGTCATCTGTAAACTTAAGATATTCAAATGCACTTCTCTCATTTAAATAGTTTTTGAAAATCTATGTCAGATCCTAACACTGATATCCCATAATTCAAAAGTGTATATTTTGTAACTTTAAGCTTATCAGTAACAAAGTGGTACCCTAATTCTGACATTTATTTTCTCTTTTTTTTTAGATCATCCCTTTCATGTACCAGGAAACAAACACATGAGCAAATGAACAAATAAGCAAAACAAAAAACAAAACCAAAAACACCCAAACACCCCCCAAACCAAAACACTCTAGAATTATAGAAATTCATGCCTAAAGCTTATAAATATTTTTTAATATAGAGATTTTTCCAAAGTATATTTTTATATGTTAATACATAAAGACTGTTATTTAAATACTTGTTGTTATGACATGATTCGTGTTCGTTTAAAAAATAGAGGAAAACTTTAATAAAACATTTTTCTGTCATGTGAGTCAGCAAACACTGTGAGTGAGAGTTATATAAAAATTACAAATGAATAACTGAGGAGAGATTTACCACTGCTGGATGATCTGACTTTTAAGATAAACCCTTGATTTGCTCTGGGACATAGCTCTTCTGGGACTACAGATGTATCCTGCCAAATTTGCTTCAGAACCTTTATTTTGCTATCTTCAGTTGAAGAGTCAGTCAATAAACATTCATTGATTTTCCAAGGTTCCTTAGGACACAAAGAATAAGATACAGTGCACATCCAATTTTCAAGTCATTTGTTTGTTAAAGTCTTGTTTTAAGGCTGGCTGCTGCTTGCCATGGTCTCCCTGTAGACTTGTGTTTGGGTTCTCACATGAGCTAATATTGTTTGAGAGAGAGAGACATCTTTGCTTCTTGGGTCTGTCTACTTTGTGTTTCTTCAAAGACTGGCTATTTTGCAGCCAATGTACAGGCCAGGACTTTCTGAGGAATTAGGGAAATTTTCAGATGATCCAAAACTGTCACTTAACAAAATTGGTTCCTAAATTCAGTTACCTCCTCACCCAGTTTCTTGACGACACACATAGCAAAATTGATGGGGTAGGGGGAGAGTTTTAGTGTGAGTCTCCTCCCCTACCAAAGGCCAAATAAGGTGATTCCACGAGGCGGGAGTTAGGGAGTGAGAGAGGGAAGCAGGGAAGGGGTGAGCCAATGTGCAGGCATGGATGTCACCAGTCTCATCTATAAAGCCAGCGGGGATGCTGTTGACCCAGTGAGGGCTCCTTGAGGAAGGGTACGGGAGTCCCCCGAAAGAACCCCCTGAAGGACAATAGGCTGCAGCACCTGTCACCTGCTCCATCCCAACTGATGGGGACATTAATTTCCTTCTCCTTTTCTCTCAGCTTCTGAGAAGACCCTGCAGCATAAACGGGAAAGACTGAAGTTGGCTGCCTGAGTCGGGAGTGGAAGGGGGCTGCAAAGTGCAAGATGAGTCTGAGGGCTCCCCTAACTCCTCACATCAGTGGACAGTGGGTCGAGGAGGTGGTACTCAGGGCACCAGAAAGCATCTGCCTCAGGGAGCCTCATCTCCCTTTTCCTTTTCCTATTGATCGATTGACTCCACAATCAAACAAGAGAAGATAGAGGAGGAGGAGAAGAGGAGGACTTGAAAAAGCTTAGATTTGATGAATATAACTTCGGTACCCAGATTTGAAGACTAAGTCTTTCTGCTTTATTGGCAAACCGCTGAGAAATTGTGCAGAGCTTGCAGCTGCTCTTTGATTGTGATAATTATAAGGAAATGAATGAATGAAGAAGCCCAGGGGTATAGATGAGCATGTGTCCCTTGTCACTGATATGCAAGTCGTCCTCTCCATGGTCTATGGGAGTAACTAGACCTAAAAATGAATGAGTGTAACCGGCTCTAAACTCATGCATCTTTTCAGGGCCAATGTGGGCAGGTGCAAGGGAAATCTGAAAAATACAAAATTTAGATCTGTTCTCTGGAAAATGCATGACTCTAGGCTTCAATGACCAATGGAAGATCGTGGTGAGAGCGCGTTGGCTACAGTTGATCATGTGTTCGGTTAGCATCAACGTACCCTTGACTTTTATTTCATCACTAAGATAAAAATACTTAACGTCTGTCTGAATGTGACATGCCATGATATAAAGATGTAATTGATACCTACTTAAAGGATTAAAACATAGAACAGACGGCTGAAGTAAGAGACTAGATAATGTACCATCAACTGTGTAAATGTTTGAATGAATGTTTTGAAAAGTGAGCTGTTAGCCTCATTACCAAGTAGCAAGTTTGTGATTGAGGACAGTTGACTTCAGGGAGTGGAGTCTGGGAGATTTTGCTGTTGTTTTCATATAGCAGTGAGTTATTTGGAAAAAATGCATCTCAAGGACTTTTCACATTTAGGAAGAGATAATGCTAAGGATAGCGAGACTGGGACCCCAAAGATGACCCAGAGATGGGACTGTGGTCAGCAGTCCATCATACATGTTTTCCAGAGAAGAACACATCCTTTAGGCAATTTAGAAAGAGTTGTTTTCAGAGGGCAGGCTGTTAATAATGTTGAATGAATGAGTAGAGAAGATGGTGTGTGAAGCAAGGAAGCCCAGGAAAGGTTGTACAAAGATAGTGATGTGGTGGATTGTGTACTGATTCACGGTGTGAGGGAGGGAGGTCTCCAAGGGGAGAGAAGTCCTTAGAAGAGGAAGGAACATTACCAGTGGGCTCGAGTGTAGCCCAAGAGATGTTCAGGCAGCAGAGAGGTGGTCTAGGGAGGAGCAGGTTCCAACGAGGAGCAGGGTGGAGCCCAGAGCAGAGAAGGTGGGAAACGTTACAAAGGACCTGCCCTTGGGCTGGGTTTTCCATGATTCATGGGGGATGGGTTACTGAAGATCTTCTCAGGGAGAGTGTTTGTATGGCCAGGGTCTCCTCACATGACATTGACCACAAATCATCTTCCAGTCTGTAACCAAAGTCCTGAGTTTCACCTCCTGTTTTCTTGGTAGTAAGAGCTAGTCACTGGTGACCTGAGCAGAGTCTGCCTGGTCAGAGTCCCTACAGCCCCCTCCAAGGGCACAGCCAGTGATTCCTGCAGGAGGAGCTGCCTCTCTTGGGCTGATGTGTCGTTGAAATATTTAAGGGGACCTCCCTCCCCCAGCCTCCCTGCCTGAGGATGGAATTAGAGCTGCTTAGTCACTTTCTTCTAAAAGGCCATCAGAAATCATCTCATCACTCTGTATGTACATCTCATTTAGGTCAGTCTCCATCAGAATGCCAAGCCTTTAAAGTGGTCTTTTTCAACCCTTATTTGTGCCCCATAAATTTCTTTATATCCCTTAATAGGATTCAGTCTCCCATCCCTTCCTTACCACTCAAAACCTTCCAGTGTATCTTCTGCAATCGATTCTGTCATCCTCAAAATCCCCTGAACCTTCAATCTCTTCTCAGAAAGCTCCCTTCTTTCCCAGAATGAGATCTGCTCTCCCCTGAGGACACTGCCGTCCTTTTGAGTGGTGGCTGTTTCTTCTCCCATTCCCCATGGAGCACAGGTTGGGAGCTGGGGTAGCATCCTTTCTGCTTCATGTGGTTTCTCCCTGACCATTTTCTCCCTGCTTTCCTCGAAGATTCTGGCCTTTTGAGGTAATTGCCATTACCATATGAATTAGTCTTGGATTTTCCAGAGAAACAGAATCGATAGAATATATTTGTATATTTATATCTATATCTATTTATATCTCCTGTAATAGGATATATTATTATAATACAATATAATGTTTTGTATATATTATATGTTTTATTTTAAATATATAGTATATATTTCTCTCTCTCTATATATATACACTAAAATTTACTATATATATATTCTAAAATATGTATATATATTTACTCTAAGGAATTGGCTTACACCATTATGGAGGCTGAGAAGCTCCAATATCTGCAGTTGACAAGCTGCAGACCCAGGAGAGCTGATGGTAAAGTTCTAGTCTAAGTTCAAAGGCCTGAGAACCAGCAGAGCTGATTTGTGCAAGGTCCCATCTGGATCCGAGTAGGAGTAGATGGCTGTTCCAGCTTAAAGACAATAAGGCAGAGAGAAAGGATTCTTTCTTACTCAGCCTTTTGTTCTATTCAGACCCTCAACAGATTAGACAAGGCCACCCATACTGGAAGGGCAACCTTCTTTACTCCCATCTACTGATTCAAAAATTTTTTCATTTTCTCACATATACCTTTACTTCTCCTATCCTATATTTTTTTATTGGAGTATTGTTGATTTACAATGTTGTTTTAATTTCTGCTGTACAGCAAATTGATTCAGTTATATACATATATGTACATTCTTTTTTTTTTTTAATCTCACCAAGAAACACCCTTGCAGATACACTCAGAATGATGTTTAATGACATGTCTGGGTGCCCTGTGGCCTAGGAAAGTTGACACATAGAATCAGCCATCACACCACACTTACTTGTCACCATCCTCAGCTCATCTTTTGGTCACTTCTCCTTGCTCATTGAAGGTTTGAACACTTAGTTCATTCTTATTATCTGGGCAACTGTAGAGAAGATATTTTTATGTTTCTGTACAGTTAGGGTTTTCTGAGCAAATTTTATTGAAACTCGGGACCTGGGCTAAAAGAACAAGGCTTGGAAGATGAAGGGTGGTGAGACAGCGAGAGGCTTTCCTGAGAGATCTACCTGCCTGGAGGTGTGTGTTTACATTTCAAGGTGGGAATGGGACTCAGCACCTTTGCATGTCCCTGGGTTCTCAAGCTGGAGACACTCACTTCCTCTCCTTCTTGGAGTAATTTATTTACATTCCAAATGGTAAGAACCCAGGATACTTTCCAAGGGGAATTTTTTTTCCCAAGGGAGTGACAAAAATCCTTTCCTTGACCAATTTCAGTTGGGCTCCTGCACATTCTCCTAGACTCATCTGTGTACTTCCTTCTAGAAGCCAGTTTTGGCAAGACTCTTGCTAAGTCAGTTTAGCCAGAAGCCCCATCCTTGATATCTGAACAGGTTCCTCATCCTCCACCATCTCCCAGATGATGTCTGATAACTCTGTGCTGCCTCTAGCAAGAGTCTTGATAGGTTAGTTTACCCAGAACTCTCCCTTACCCCTGATGTTTCCTCTCAGTAATTTCACCTCCACTGTACCCACCCTGCTCCTTGGCTGTGATTCCCAATTGCCCACTCTGTACTCGGAGCTGAACCTGGTCTATACTGAGGCCTCTTTTTCCCTTTTGCAATAGTTCTGAATAAAATCTTTTTTTTACCACTTTCTTGTCCAACTCTGTTTTTTCTTAAATAGGAGATGAGTTTTAATTTTCTTTTTTAAGGGGAGGAGGGCTACGATACAACCATCCTATTAAACTACTCAGATGCATATTTCCATTTGCAACTGCAGTACGTGTATGGGAATATCTGATGTAGCCTTCATTGCATCACCCCAGGGGCAAGAATTGGAGTGTGGGATGGGGAGGGGTGTGATTATGATAAGTGAGTAAAATTAATTTATTCTTTCTCAGGGGACTCATATCTACCTCCAACTTCATATGAGAAAATATAGATACTGAACACTTCACATTGTCTTCAACGTTGTTCTAGGTTCTCAGTGATTCAACATTCATGACAAACCTACATGCAGCTCCTTCTCAGCTCCTTTCTTTCCTCACTGCTCACACACAGGTTTTCTCTGTTTCACCTCAAGCACTTGCTCTTTTGGTCATTCTTTAGACCTCCGTAATTTTAATTCTAAATATATTCATCTCAAACTCCTCACTTCTTATCTTTACGTACTTAAGTCCTGTGTCCCCACAATGTGTAGTCTACACCAGGACCACTGGTTAGGGTTAGGTCCTCCTTTTTCACTGAGCATTACTCCTTTTTTTTTTTTTTTTTAACACAGTTTAGAGTTCCTTGTCCTTACCTATAATCACTCCCTTGTGAACGCCCTCAGCTCTTTGCCCTTCTTAGATTTGCTTGGCAACTTCAGCCACGGCTGAAGTAAATTTTCTGACTATTTCACACCTGCTTCCAAGCAACTGAACGTGCTAGAAACAATTGCCAGCAGTGCTGACTGGTCCCACTTTGAATTCTTTACATCACCTCACGTAGTTCCTCAGCACTGCCCAGCTATCTTGTCACTTCCTCCATTCAATTCTTTCTATTACATCCAGAAAGAACTACTTCACAGTTTCTCCTCTCTCCTTGGAACTGCCAATATCCTTTTGCATCAGTCAGTTTTTGCTGTGTAACAAGCAAGTACAAAAATCCCTGTACTTGCATACAACAGTAAGAATTTGTGATCGTGCCTATCGATCTATGGATCAGCAGGTTTGCTTGTTCCATGTGTCCCTTCTAATTCTGGAGGTCAGAGAAACATTCTTCTCATGACAGTGGGAGAAGTAAAGAGACGAGGCCCAGCTGGGCAAGGTCATTTCAATTCTCTGTTCATTTCACATTCACTCACATTCCACTGGCCAAACTAAGTCATAAGACCAAACCCCACATCAACATGGAGATGTTGGGGGAAGGAAGCAAGTATTTGCTGAATGATGATCACTCCCAATTGATGATCATGTTTTATTTCAATTGCCAGCCCAACAAGAGTCTCTGTCTGACTCGTGCCCTCTGCATTCTCTCTTGTGATAAAGGATCTGCTGTGTCTAAACCCCACCCTCCAGAGTGCCCTGGATCCTCTCTCTTCTGGCTACTGCAGGTGGCTTCCCTGCACCATCAATTTTTCCTTCTCTCCTGGGTCACCCCCATCAGCAGACATGCTGACCAGTTCCCACACCAAAACATTGTCCTTCTTTGATTTTTCATCCCACTCTTGTCCCCAACTCAACCTGCTGTTCTTTATAGCAAAATTCCTCAAAAGAGTTGCCCCAAATTACAGTCCACTGTCTCACCTCCAAATTTCAACAAGCTTTTATCCTCCCGTTAGGATCACAGTGGTCAAGGTAACCAACAACCACCATGTTATCAAATCCAATGGATATTCTGGCATTCATCTTGCTTGACCCATTGGTGAGATTTGGTAGAGTTGCTCACTTCCTCCTTAAAATCTCTCATTTGGTTTCCATGAGGCTCCCTTCTCCCCCTCCTACTTTACTAACTTCTCTTCCCGTGTTTTTTTCTTGTTGTTTGTTTAGGCTTCTTCTCTTCTTGTCATGTCTAAATGTTGATTCATTTTGGACTGAGTCTTTGATTTTCTTCTCTATCTACAATCTCTATCTATAATCTCTCCATAGGTCTCAGGCTTTAAAAACCAGGTGTAAGCTGATAGTTCCACATTTTTATATTTGTCCTTGACTTTCCCCCTAAGCTTCAGACTTGTTATCCAAATTACTACTTGGCTTCTCACTTAGATGTTGAATAGACACCTCAAATCTACCTATCAGTGCTAAATTTCTCCCCAAGCCCACTGTTTCCCATGTCAGTAAGTGATGTCACTTGGAGTCAGGCCATCTGGTTTTGGTTCTCCTTTTCACATCTTTCATCCATTGTCTTTTTGGAAATATCCTTCAAATACATCTGGAATCCAACTATTGTCACCGCTTCTGTAGTTGACAGCATAATGGCCCCCCAAAAATGTCCATGCTCTAATCTCTAGAACCTATGACTGTTATCTTACATGGCAAGAGGGACTGTGCAGATGTAATTAAGGTTGCAGACCTTGGATGGGAGATTATTTTAGATTATCTGGTGGCCCAATCTAGTTACATGAGCCCTTCAAAGTGGAAGCAGAAGGCAAAAGGTGAGTAAGAAAGATAAGATGTAAGAAGGACTCAACCACTGTTGCTGGCTTTGAAGATGGAGAAAAGAGGCCATGGGCTAAAGAATGTAGCAGCTTCTAGAAGCTTGGCGCAGCCCTCATTTTAGAGCCTGAAAGGAAACAGAGGCCTTTCAGGTTCTGTACCCACAAGGAACTGAATTCTGACAACTCGAATGAACAGGAAGTAAGTTCTTCCCTACAGCCTCCAGAGAGGAATGAAACGTTGCCAACACCTTCATTTTAGCATCATGAGACTGTATGGGACTTCTGACCTAAGGAATTGTAAGGTAATAAATCAGTGTAGTTTTAAGGCACTGAGTTTATGGTAACTCATAACAGCAGCAATAGAAAACTAATACAACCTCCATTACTATCACCCTGTAGAAGGCACCATCGTCTCTCGGCAATAGTCTTCCCGTTGCTTCTACTTTACAAAATAACCAAAGTGATATTTAAAAATATAAACTAGATCATTGCCATTATCCTGTTTCAAACCTATTCTTCTGCTCTAAAATCTTCTCAGCACATTTAGAAAAAAATTCCAAAATTTTTTATCATGACACACAAATCTCTACATGTCTGATGTCTATGTAACTTTATAATGTTGATTTCTTTCATGTGTCTTCTCTCTCATTTTGCTTCAAAGACACTGATCTTGTAAGTTCTAGAACATACCAAGCTCATCCCTGCCCCAGGGCTTTTATCTTTGCAGTAACTTTTCCCTTGAATCCTTGCTGTTTTTCCAGATATTCACCAGGTTTGTCCCCTCATTTCATCCAGTTCAATGGTAACACAGCACCTCCACGGACAGGACTCTTGGTCGGCCATATCTGCAATCATCCCATGTCCCACTCCTGCCACCTCTATTCCTTCATCTGTTATACTATTTTTGATAGCATTTATTAGTATTCAAAATGGGCATTATAGTCTCTTTCCTTTGCTAGTTTATTGTCTGTCTCTGCCACTAGAAAATAAGCTTCATGAGGGCCCCTAAAATTTTGCCTTTTGTGTTGCTGTTTTGTACATTGTTGGCTAGAACAGCTTCTGGCCAGTAATAGGGTTTTAATATATTTTTGTTGAATGAGTGAGGAAGCGCAGAATGTAGCTAGAGTATCTGAGTCTTTGAGTCAATGTATCCATCTCTTCTGCACTTCAAGGGCTTGGAGAGGGAATGGAGAGATGCTCTCCATTTTCCACATGATTACTTCTTTATCAGACATATCGACGCATCAGTTGGCTCACCGGGTGAAGTATCTCTGCAGAGCTTGTAAAGAAGTGGGACTAGGTTGGGCTAGCACGTTGCTCATGTCCCAGCACAGCAGATTCAGAGCCCAAGGGGCAAGGAAAACAGGGGGAGCATCTGACAGTGTTGATCAGCTGCTGTCTCAGAAATCTGGGGCTCAGAGATGCAAGAGGCCATGGCATTTTGCTTGCTTCTTTGTTTTTTGGCTGAACTCACATGCTCTATGAATATAATGATGACAAGAAGAAGGTTCTCCTCTCCTCCCATGTACAGGATGCTCTGGTACCATGCTGTTACAGCCTGTGGGAGAAGTCACTGAGTGTGATCTTCCAATTAAGTCACACATCTAGCATCTCTCATTTCTTTTCATTTTTTTAAAAAAACATCTTTATTGGAGTATAATTGCTTTACAATGGTGTGTTAGTTTTTGCTTTATAACAAAGTGAATCAGCTATACATATACATATGTTCCCATATCTCTTCCTTCTTGCATCTCCCTCCCTGCCACCCTCCCTATCTCACCCATCTGAGTGGTCACAAAGCACCGAGCTGATCTCCCTGTGTTATGCGGCTGCTTCCCACTAGTTATCTATTTTACGTTTGGTAGCGTATATATGTCCATGTCACTCTCTCACTTTGTCACAGTTTACCATTCCCCCTCCCCATATCCTCAAGTCCATTCTCTAGTAGGTCTGTGTCTTTATTCCCGTCTTACCCCTAGATTCTTGATGACTTTTTTTTTTCTTAGATTCCATATATACGTGTTAGCATACGGTATTTGTTTTTCTCTTTCTGACTTACTTCACTCGGTATGACAGACTCTAGGTCCATCCACCTCACTACAAATAACTCAATTTTGTTTCCTTTTATGGCTGAGTAATATTCCATTGTATATATGTGCCACATATTCTTTATCCATTCATCTGATGATGGATATTTAGGTTGCTTCCATGTCCTGGCTATTGTAAATAGAGCTACAGTGAATATTTTGGTACATGACCCTTTTTGAATTATGGTTTTCTCAGGGTATATGCCCAGTAGTGGGATTGCTGGGTCGTATGGTAGTTCTATTTGTAGTTTTTTAAGGAACCTCCATACTGTTCTCCATAGTGGCTGTATCAATTCACATTCCCACCAGGAGTGCAAGAGTGTCCCCTTTTCTCCACACCCTCTCCAGCATTTATTGTTTCTAGATTTTTTGATGATGGCCATTCAGACAGGTGTGAAATGATATCTTATTGTAGTTTTTATTTGCATTTCTCTAATGATTAATGATGTTGAGCATTCTTTCGTGTGTTTGTTGGCAATCTGTATATCTTCTTTGGAGAAATGTCTACTTAGATCTTCTGCCCATTTTTGGGTTGGGTTATTTGTTTTTTTGTTAGCTGCTTGTAAATTTTGGAGATTAATCCTTTGTCAGTTGCTTCATTTGCAAATATTTTCTCCCATTCTGAGGGTTGTCTTTTGGTCTTGTTTATGGTTTCCTTTGCTGTGCAAAAGCTTTGAAGTTTCATTAGGTCCCATTTGTTTATTTATTTTTTTAAATTCCATTTCTCTAGGAGGTGGGTCAAAAAGGATCTTGCTGTGATTTATGTCATAGAGTGCTCTGCCTATGTTTTCCTCTAAGAGTTTGATAGTGCCTGGCCTTACATTTAGGTATGTAATCCATTTTGAGCCTATTTTTGTGTATGGTGTTAGGGAGTGTTCTAATCTCATACTTTTACATGTGCCTGTCCAGTTTTTCCAGCACCACTTATTGAAGAGGCTGTCTTTTCTCCCTTGTATATTCTTGCCTCCTTTATCAAAGATAAGGTGACAATATGTGTGTGGGTTTATCTCTGGGCTTTCTATCCTGTTCCATTGATCTATCTTTCTGTTTTTGTGCCAGTATCATACTGTCTTGATTACTGTAGCTTTGTAGTATAGTCTGAAGTCAGTGAGCCTGATTTCTCCAGCTCCATTTTTCTTTCTCAAGATTGCTTTGGCTATTCGGGGTCTTTTGTGTTTCCATACACATTGTGAAATATTTTGTTCTAGTTCTGTGAAAAATGCCAGTGGTAGTTTGATAGGGTTTGCACTGAATCTGTAGATTGCTTTGGGTAGTAGAGTCATTTTCACAATGTTGATTGTTCCAATCCAAGAACACGGTATATCTCTCCATCTATTTGTATCATCTTTAACTTCTTTCATCTGTGTCTTATAATTTTCTGCATACAGGCCTTTTGTTTCCTTAGGTAGGTTTATTACTAGATATTTTATTCTTTTTGTTGCAGTGGTAAATGGGAGTGTTTTCTTAATTTCACTTTCAGATTTTTCATCATTAGTGTATAGGTATGCCAGAGATTTCTGTGCATTAATTTTGTATCCTGCTACTTTACCAAATTCATTGATTAGCTCTAGTAGTTTTCTGGTAGCATTTTTAGGATTCTCTATGTAGAGTAGCATGTCATCTGCAAACAGTGACAGCTTTACTTCTTCTTTTCTGATTTGGATTCCTTTTCTTCTCTGATTGCTGTGGCTAAACCTTCCAAAACTATGTTGAATAATAGTGGTGAGAGTGGGTAACCTTGTCTTCTTCCTGATCTTAGTGGAAATGGTTTCAGTTTTTCACCATTGAGAATGATGTTGACTGTGGGTTTGTCATATATGACCTTTATTATGTTGAGGAAAGTTCCCTCTATGCCTACTTTCTGCAGGTTTTTTTTTTTTTTATCATAAATGGGTGTTGAATTTTGTCAAAAGCTTTATCTGCATCTATTGACATAATCATATGGTTTTTCTCCTTCTATTCATTAATATGGTGTATCACGTTGATTGATTTGCATATATTGAAGAATCCTTGCATTCCTGGAATAAACCCCACTTGATCATGGTGTATGATCCTTTTAATGTGCTGTTGGATTCTGTTTGCTAGTATTTTGTTGAGGATTTTTGCATCTATGTTCATCAGTGATATTGGCCTGTAGTTTTCTTTGTGACATCTTTGTCTGGTTTTGGTATCAGGGTGATGGTGGCCTCATAGAGTGAGTTTGGGAGTGTTCCTCCCTCTGCTGTATTTTGGAAGAGTTCGAGAAGGACAGGTTTTAGCTCTTCTCTAAAGGTTTGATAGAATTCGCCTGTGAAGCCATCTGGTCCTTGGCTTTTGTTTGTTGGAAGATTTTTAATCACAGTTTCAATTTCAGTGCTTGTGATTGGTCTATTCATATTTTCTATTTCTTCCTGTTGCAGTCTTGGCAGGTCGAGCATTTGTAAGAATTTGTCCATTTCTTCCAGGTTGTCCATTTTATTGGCATAGAATTGCTTGTAGTAATCTCTCATGATCCTTTGTATTTCTGCAGTTTCAATTTTTACTTCTCTTTTTCCATTTCTAATTCTATCAGCTTGAGTCCTCTCCCTCTTTTTCTTGATGAGTCTGGCTAATGGTTTATCAATCTTGTTTATCTTCTCAAAGAACCAGCTTTTAGTTTTATTGATCTTTGCTGTCATTTCCTTCATTTCTTTTTCATTTATTTCTGATCTGTTCTTTATGATTTCTTTCCTTCTGCTAACTTTGGGTGTTTTTTTTTTGTTGTTGTTCTTTTTTCTCTAATTGATTTTGGTGCAAGGTAGGATTGTATTGCTATGAACTTCCCTCTTAGAACTGCTTTTGCTGCATCACATAGGTTTTGGTTGTCGTGTCTCCATTGTCTTTTGTTTCTAGGTATTTTTTGATTTCCTCTTTGATTTCTTCAGTGATCACTTCGTTATCAAGTAGTGTATTGTTTAGCCTCCATGTGTTTGTATTTTTTACAGATCTTTTCCTGTAATTGATGTCTAGTCTCATAGTGTTGTGGTCTGAAAAGATACTTGACACAATTTCAATTTTCTTAAATTTACCAAGGCTTGATTTGTGACCCAAGATATGATCTATCCTGGAGAATGTTCCATGAGCACTTGAGAAAAATGTGTTCTGTTGTTTTTGGATGGAATGTCCTACAAATATCAATTAAGTCCATCTTGTTTAATGTATTGTTTAAAGCTTGTGTTTCCTTATTCATTTTCATTGTGGATGATTGGTCCATTTGTGAAAGTGGGGTGTTAAAGTCCCCCAATATGATTGTGTTACTGTCAATTTCCCCTTTTATGTCTGTTAGCATTTTCCTTATGTATTGTGGTGCTCCATGTTGGGTGCATAAATATTTACAATTGTTATATCTTCTTCTTGAATCGATCCCTTGATCATTATGTAGTGTCCTTCTTTGTGTGTTGTAATAGTCTTTATTTTAAGGTCTATTTTGTCTAATATGAGAATAGCTACTCCAGCTTTCTTTTGATTTCCATTTGCATGGAGTATCTTTTTCCATCCCCTCACTTTCAGTCTGTATGTGTCCCTAGGTGTGAAGTGGGTCTCCTTTAGACAGCATATATATGGGTCATGTTTTTGTATACATTCAGCCAATCTATGTCTTTTGGTGGGAGCATTTAATCCATTTACATTTAAGGTAATTATCGATATGTATGTTCCTATTCCCATTTTCTTAATTGTTTTGTGTTTGTTATTGTAGGTCTTTTCCTTCTCTTGTGTTTCTTGCCTAGAGAAGTTCCTTTAGCATTTGTTGTAAAGCTAGTTTGGTGGTGCTGAACTCTCTCAGCTTTTGCTTGTCTGTAAAGGTTCTAATGTTTCCATCAAATCTGAATGAGATCCTTGCTGGGTAGTGTAATCTTGGTAGTAGGTTTTTCCCTTTCATCACTTTAAATATGTCTTGACACTCCCTTCTGGCTTGCAGAGTTTCTGATGAAAGATTTTCTGTTAACCTTATGGGGATTCCCTTGTGTGTTATTTGTTGTTTTTACCTTGCTGCTTTTAATATATTTTCTTTGTATTTAATTTTTGACAGTTTGATTAATATGTGTCTTGGTGTGTTTCTCCTTGGATTTATCCTGTATGGGACTCTGTGTGCTTCCTGGACTTGATTAACTATTTACTTTCCCATATTAGGGAAGTTTTCAACTCTAATCTCTTCAAATATTTTCTCAGTCCCTTTCTTTTTCTCTTCTTCTTCTGGGTCCCTGATAATTCACATGTTGGTGCGTTTCATTTTGTCCCAGAGGTCCCTGAGACTGTCCTCAGTTCTTTTCATTCTTTTTTCTTTATTCTGCTCTGCAGTAGTTATTTCCACTATTTTATCTTCCAGGTCACTTATCCGTTCTTCTGCCTCAGTTATTCTGCTATTGATCCCTTCTAGAGTATTTTTAATTTCATTTATTGTGTTGTTCATTGTTGCTTGTAAACTCTTTAGTTCTTCTAGGTCCTTGTTAAATGTTTTTTGCATTTTCTCTATTCTATTTCCAAAATTTTGGATCATCTTTACTATCATTATTCTGAATTCTTTTTTCAGGTAGACTGTCTATTTCCTCTTCATTTGTTTGGTCTGGTGGGTTTTACCCTGCTCCTTCATCTGCTTTGTGTTTTTCTGTCTTCTCATTTTGCTTATCTTACTGTGTTTGGGTCTCTCCTTTTTTCGGGCTGCAGGTTTGTAGTTCCTGTTGTTTTTGGCATCTGTCCCTGGTGGCTGAAGTTGGTTCAGTGGGTTGTGTAGGCTTCCTGGTGGAGGTGACTAGTGCCTGTGTTCTGGTGGGTGAGGCTGGATCTTGTCTTTCTGGTGGGCAGGTCCACATCTGGTAGTGTGTTTTGGGGTGTCTGTGGCCTTATTATGATTTTAGACAGCCTCTCTGCTAATGGATGGGGCTGTGTTCCTGTCTTGCTAGTTGTTTGGCATAGGGTGTCCAGCACTGTAGCTTGCTGGTCGTTGAGTGAAGCTGGGTGTTGGTGTTGAGATGGAGATCTCTGGGAGATTTTCGCCATTTGATATTCCGTGGACTGAGAGGTCTCTTGTAGACCAGTGTCCTGAACTTGGCTCTCCCATCTCAGAGGCACAGCACTGACTCCTGTCTGCAGCACCAAGAGACTTTCATCCACAAGGCTCAGTATCAAAGGGAGAAAAAGTAGAAAGAAAGAAAGAAAGAAAGAGGATAAAAGAAAATAAAGTCAAGTAAGATAAAATAAAATAAAGTTATTAAAATAAAAAATAATTATTAAGAAAAAAAATTTTTTAAAGCAAAAAAACAAACGGATGGACAGAACCCTAGGACAAATGGTGAAAACAAAACTGTACAGACAAAATCTCACACAGGAGCAAACACATACACACTCAGAAAAAGAGGAAAAGGAGAAAAAATAATAAATCTTGCTCTCATAGTCCACCTCCTCAATTTGGGATAATTCGTTTTCTATTCAGGTATTCCACAGATGCAGGGTACATCAAGTTGATTGTGGGGATTTAATCCGCTGCTCCTGAGGCTGCTGGGAGAGATTTCCCTTTCTCTTCTTTGTTTGCACAGCTCCCGGGGTTCAGCTTTGGATGTGGCCCCGCCTCTGTGTGTAGGTCGCCTGAGGTTGTCTGTTGTTTGCTCAGAGAGGACGGGGTTAAAGGAGCTGCTGATTCGGGGGCTCTGGCTCACTCAGGCCAGGGGGAGGGAGGGGCACGGATGCTGCGGGGCGAGCCTGCAGTGGCAGAGGCCGGCGTGACGTTGCACCAGCCTGAGGCGCACCGTGCATTCTCCTGGGGAAGTTGTCCCTGGATCCCGGGACCCTGGCAGTGGCGGACTGCACCGGCTCCCCACAAGGGAGGTGTGGATAGTGACCTGTTCTTGCACACAGGCTTCTTGGTGGCGGCGGCAGCAGCCTTAGCATCTCATGCCCGTCTCTGGGGTCCACGCTGATAGCCACAGCTCGTGCCCATGTCTGGAGCTCATTTAGGCGGTGCTCTGAATCCCCTCTCCTCGCGCACCCCGAAACAATGGTCTCTTGCCTCTTCAGCAGGTCCAGACTTTTCCCCGGACTCCCTCCCAGCCAGCCGTGGCGTACTAGCCCCCTTCAGGCTGTGTTCACACAGCAACCCCAGTCCTCTCCCTGGGATCCAACCGAAGCCCGAGCCGCAGCTCCCAGCCCCGCCCGCCCCGCGGGTGAGCAGACAAGCCTCTCGGTCTTGTGAGTGCTGGTCGGCACCAATCCTCTGTGTGGGAATCTCTCTGCTGTGCCCTCCGCACCCCTGTGGCTGTGCTGTCCTCCGTGGTGCCAAAGCTTCCCCCTCCGCCACCCGCAGTCTCCGCCCGTGAAGGGGCTCCTAGTGTGTGGAAACCTTTCCTCCTTCACAGCTCCCTCCCACTGGTGCAGGTCCCGTCCCTATTCTTTTGTTTCTGTTTTTCCCTTTTTCTTTTGCCCTACCCAGGTACGTGGGGAGTTTCTTGCCTTTTTGGAGGTCTGAGGTCTTCTGCCAGCGTTCAGCAGGTGTTCTGTAGGAGTTGTTCCACGTGTAGATGTATTTTGGTTGTATCTGTGGGGAGGAAGGTGATCTCTGCGTCTTACTCTTCCGCCATCTTCCTCAACTTCCGCATCTCTCATTTCTGATGACATTGTTGAAGTTCTGAGACATCAGGGGATGCGATGTTAAAAAAAAAAAGAAAAAACCTATTCACAGAACAACTCCTTCATCTAGCGAGGTGTGGACTTGGGTCTACATGAGCAGCACAGCTCCTCCAAATCACTGTGCGTTCCCCCCACCCATGTTTCAGGACCCAGTTGGCACTTTAGGTCTCAAGCTTCTGTTGCTTCTTCATTTACATCATGTATTTTCTAGTTTTTTTGTTTGTTTGTTTGTTTTTGCGGTACAGATCCCAGGCTCTGGACGCAAAGGCTCAGCGACCATGGTTCACCGGCCCAGCCACTCCGCGGCATGTGGGATATTCCTGGACCGGGGCACGAACCCGTGTCCTCTGCATCGGCAGGCGGACTCTCAAGCACTGCACCACCAGGGAAGCCCTTTCTAGTAGTTTTGATCATCAGTTTTTTACTATGATTGGGTAATAGAAATTTAGTTTTTTTTGTGTGTGTGTGCATTATGTGGGCCTCTCACGGCTGTGGCCTCTCCCGTTGCGGAGCACAGGCTCCGGACGCGCAGGCTCAGCGGCCATGGCTCACGGGCCCAGCTGCTCTGCGGCATGTGGGTTCTTCCCCGACTGGGGCATGAACCCGTGTCCCCAGCATCGGCAGGTGGACTTTCAACCACTACGTCACCAGGGAAGCCCTAGAAATTTACATTTTTTTTAAATTAAAAAAATACTTTGTCCTGGTCAGGTTCCTCTGCTACCCTTTTCCCGGGTGATGTAGCATCTTGGAGAGCATGTTAACTTTAGAATTTCTATCTGTAGCAATCTACAGCTTAGGAGTCACGTGGGGCTGCAGAGGAGCCATGCCCTGTGATGCCTAGTGATACATCCTATCATTCATTGGAACTTACTCTGTGCCAGGCTCTGTGCTAAGAACAGCACTTTATATGCACAGTTCCTCCTCCTCCATTCTCTTTTTGATTCAGTCCAGCTTCTGCCCCCAGCACAGTATGGAATCAGCTCATGTCAAGGTCACCAATGACTACCATTTTGTTAGTATCAAAGACATCCACATGGGTTACCTCAGAGGTCCTCTTGGCAGTGTTAGATCAAGTTGACCACTTCCTTCTCTTGGAAGACTTTCTTCTTTGGTTTCCAAGTTGATTCATTTTCTTGATTTTCTTCCTCCCTCAAACTGCCTTCATTATTGCTTGTTTTTACCAGATGACATGTTGGAAAACTCCCGGTGGTTGACTGTCCTTCTTTCTTCATTTATGTTTTCCCCTCAGGAGTTTTTTTATGGTCTCATGACTTTGAATAACTAAGTGCTGATGACTTCCAAATTGATGTTCATCTCTGACTTCTTCCCTGAGCTCTAATCTCATATATGCAACCACCCCCTTGGCATCTCTATTTCAAGGTCTAATAGGCTGCTGAACCAAAAAGTTTAAAACAGAACTTTTGATCCCTCACTATAAAATGAAAAAAATAATCTAGAAGTAATAAAATGAAAAAAATAATCTAGAAGTAATCCTTGCTTCTTTTCTTTCCATTATGCTTCTTCTCTTTTCATAAATGCATCAGCAAGTCCTGCTAGCTCTCCCTCCACAATGTACTTCCCCAACCCATCCACTTGGCTCATCCCCACAGCTCCCAAGCTGGTCCAAGCCATCATCACCGCCTCTCTAGACAACTGCCCTAGCCTCTTCACTGGTCTTCTTGCTTTCACTCTAGCTCCATTACACGTCATTCTCCAAATAGCAAGGAGAGTCTTTAGAAATGTAAATCAGATAATACTTTTTTCCTTTGTTAAAACTATCCAATGACTTCTCATGAAATGGAGCAGGACCCTATGGGGCCTTCCTGGGACAAACCCCTGCCCCCCTGCCCCATGGCTTCTGCCTGCCTCTTGTCTGTAGAAAACTTTAGCCAAAGAATACATTTAGAGAAGTGAGAAAATGCAGAAGTGAAGGAAAATAGTCAAACAGGACAAAATAATAATAGCTTAGTCATTACACAAAGTGAAGGACTTTTAGTTCCTCCTCAAGGGCTATAGATAATATTCTGAGCCATATCCTTTGAGCTGTTTTGTAGATACTGAAACCTCCACCAGGTGGAAGAAGTTAACTACATGATGACCAGACTGTAGCCATGACATAGCTGCTCCACCTTACACAATTTCAAGAACTGGCCTCAAGGAAATGGGAAAAAACCAACCCTGAAACTAAAGATTAACTGTAGTTAAAATAATCAAGATGACACTGATCAGAACATCACATGACCAATTTCAAGATGACTGTCAGAGCTGACTGTGATGCTGTGCATGTAGCCCCCTACTTCTACCTATACACCCCTGAAACTCCCCTTTAATAACTCTTGTACCCTAATCAGCAGTGGGGAGTTGGCTATTGGACATGAGTCCAGCTTCTTTCCAGGTTGCCAACCTCTGGAATAAAGCAACCTTTCCTTTCCTACCAACACTTTTCTCTTGAGTATTGGCTTTCGAGCAGTGAGCAGCTGGACCTGAGTTCAGTAACAATTATACTTAAGAAAAAAATCCTCCAAGCTCTCTTAATCTGGCTCTACCTTACTTTTCTGACTTCAGTTGGCACCCCTACCCCTTCATCACCCATCGACATACTTATGCACTGTAATACCAACTGCCAACTCCCCTGCCTACTTGTCTTCACTGGTCAATTTTGTTTCTATCTCAGGGCCTTTGTACTTGCTGATCCTCTGCCTTGAACACTGTTTCCGTACATTTTCACATCACTCAAGTCTCAGATTCATATCACCTCTTCAGAGAGGACTTCCTTGCCAGCTGATGCTCAGAGAAGTCCAGTAACTTGTGTGAGGCTGCTCCTCTAGTAAGTAACACATTTGAGATCTGAGCCCAGGTAATTGAAATCCACATCCTGTGTCTTGACCACCATCTTCTCTGTCTTTATTCTTTCATAGTAGGGGCCAGAGAACACAGTATGATGCAGGGTTTGTTGCAGAAGATACAAGGGATGAAGGGAAGCAAAGGAGATGAATAAGGAAGAAGTGGTTCTGTGAGCATTTTTGGCAACAGCAGCAGAACTCAGTAACAGAATAACTGGATGTTGAGTAAAATGAAGAGTAAGACTGTTAACTCCTCAGTACAGCCAAGAATAAGATGCTAGATCATAATTCATAGACTACAGGACCAGGACTACAAAACTAAACTGCTGTCCCCAACTAGAGAATATTATTTATTTCCTAGGAAAGTAAAATACAGGTAAGAACCTAACTCATATTTGTATTGTGGTTAGCGCCTTATACTTAGTTTAACAACTTAGTAAATACCCTCAGCAATTTATCACAGTGTGGTGGTTATTCTCAAGTAAGTCCTTTAGTTTAACCTTACTATTAAAATAATCCCAGTGGGGACTGGTTTGAGTAGAAATACCTAAAACTGGTGACCAACATTGTCACAGGATTGGAATTGGAAAAGACCAGGGGAATAATAATAGGACCAGTGAATGTATCAACTCTTGTGTTAGATCATTTAGGTGTTCCTTATGGGTGCATCTCTACCCCAACCTTCCTGGGAGAGAGAAAGACATGAGGTTTCTATGATGGGGCCAAGAAAGCTGGTAATTATATAAACACTCTGAAACACCAGCCATGATCTTTAGAGCATGTCCTGAGTTTAATAGTGTCCTCCCCAAATTCATATCCATCCAGAACCTGTGAATGTGACTTGGTTTGGAAATAGTATCTTTGCAAATATAATAAACTTAAAATTATTTGGTCTTAAGTCCAATATGACTAGTGTCCTTACAAAAGGGAAAATTTGGACACAGAGCCATACACATAGGGAGAAATCCCTGTGAAGACAGAGGAAGAGATTGGAGTGATGCATCTGAAAGTCAAGGAACACCAAGGATTGCTGGCAACCACCAGAAGCTAGAAGAGCTGGAGGGATCCTCCCCTAGGGTCTCCAGAGAGCATGGCTCTATCAATACTCAGATTTCAGAGGTCTGGGGCTCTAGAACTGTGAGGGAATCTTCCTTTATATACATCTAGTTTGTAGTAATTTGTTATGGGAGCCTCAAGAAAATAATACAGTGCATCTAAATAATTAGACATCATCAGATGCTCAATATAAGTAAAAATACCCCATAATCACTTTTTTGGGGGGTTATTGTTGAACCAGCTTATTCTTATTTTAAAACGTGGTTTCTAGCAATCTATATGAACAGATGGTGCATTCACAGGGTTGTCAATAAAAACTTAAACAGGAATACGTGAAAAGCCTCCCTCCTTTCCCTGCTCCATTTCCCTTCTCCCAGGCAATATTTTTCATTTCTTTCTTGTGTAATCTTCCAGGAGAGTTTTATGCATATACAAATCATTCAAGGGCATATTCTCCCCCCATTTTTAAAGCAAATCATAGCATACTATATACTCTGCTTTGTACCTTGCTTTTTTTTCATTCAACTATTTATCTTGGGAAATTTTCCATATGAGTATATAAAGAACATCTTGATTTATTCTTACAGTTGCAAAAGTTTCCATTGCATGCTTGGAAAGATGATTTATTTAGCTGGTGCTCTCTTGATGGCCATTTAGATAGCTTCCAATATTTTGCTATTATAAATGAGGCTGCAACAAATAACTGTATACATATGTAGTTTCATGTGTTTGTGACTATATATGTAGGATAAACTCCACAAAAGTAAAATGACATAATCCTAAGGGCATGTGCACTGATTGTTTATAAAAATTGTTTCATTGTGGTAAAATATACATACCATAAAAGATACCATTTAAATGATTTTTAAGTGGCACTAAATAGAGTGTACATTTCAGTGGCATTTAAGTACATTCACATTGCTGTGCAACCATCACCACCATCCATCTCTAGAACTTTTCATTTTCCCAAACTGAAACTCTGTACTCATTAAACACTAACCCCTCATTTTCCCCTTTCCCTAGCTTGGGAAACCACCATTCTACTTATGAATTTGACCACACTTGGTACCTCATACAAGTGGAATCATATAATATTGTCTTTTTGAGCCTGATGGATTTCATTTAGCATAATGTCTTCAAGGTTTTTTCCATGTTAGAGTATGTGTCAGAATTTCTTTCCTTTTTAAGGCTGAAAAATATTGCATCGTATGCATATACCACATTTTGTTTATCCATTCATCCATCAATGGACCCTTGGGTTGTTTCCCCCTTTTGGTTATTGTAAATAATGGTGCTGTGAACACTGGCATACAAATATGTGTTTGAGTCCCTGCTTTCAATTCTTTTGGGTCTACACTCAGAATAAGAATTGCTGGATCATATGATACTTCCTTGTTTAATTTTTTGAGGAAATACTATACTGTTTTCACAGCAGCTGCACCATTTTACATTCCCACCAACAGTGCGCAAGGGTTCCAATTTCTCCACATCCTCACCAACACTTGTTATTTTCTTTTCTTTTCTTTTTTTTTGATAATAACCATCTTAATGGGTGTGACATGGTATCTTACTGTGATTTTGATTTGCATTTCCCTAATCATTAGTGATATTGAGCATCTCTTCAAGTGCTTATTAGCCATTTGAATATCTTCTTTGGAGAAATGTATTTTCAAATTTTTTACCCACTTTTTAATTGGTTTGTTTATTTTCTTGTTGTTGAGTTCCTTATAATTGCATTTATATATTTAAAAAATCATAATATTTTTGTGCTATTTTTGTCAAAAAATATATAACCGGCAGTAGTTATATCATTCCACTTTCCAGTTCATTAATTTAATTAAAATTTAATAAGAACCTGCTATGTAGCAGTTACTATTCCCGGGTTGATGAAACAAAAATGAATTAGAAATCATCATTGTCTTTGCAGAAGTGGCAGATGAATAAATAAATGATCATAACAGTGTTCAGTAAGGGCTGCCTGTCATGGGGGAACACAAGGAATCTTCTTGGGCATAAATTAAATCAGGAATGTCTTGGGCTCTATTGCATGAGTCCAATAGAAGAATGTTACTCTATTAGATAGTCATATATGAGAACCGTAAGAAACGTTATTTGCAATGTCTCCATCCTAAAGTGATCACTTTCCCATAAACTCTTCAGCTACAAAATGGTACAGAAAGTGTGGCATGAATCTCACCAAGTGAACATTACTAGAGTGGAGACTAATTAATCTAATTAAATTTTTCTTGAGCACTTACTGTATGCCCAATACTGGGCTAAGGCACGGTCAGAAAAAAGCTCCTCTGATCTTCTCCATGTCTGCCTTGTACTAATGTCCACCTCCTAGGGCAGGACTGACAAAAATATGGCATGTGGCACCCATGGTGTCTGTTGCATCACTAATTGATGGTGGTCTTTTCCCACTTTGCACATGGCACCCGTGACTCCAGGCAGACACTACCAGCCAATAGGAGTAGACTTTGGAGACTAACCCCATTTTCTATTTGGCTGTTGATGGTCTCTGTGTATAGGAAATTTAGGGGTTCTCTATTAATGTCTGCTGTTTCGAGGAGAGAAAAACTGGGGGCTACCAGAAGTGAAATCAGAGAACCTGTCCTCTCTGGGCCTAGATACTGGTGAGTCAAGATTGCCACCACTTTTGTTTCTCTTCCTAAATTTATAATTTCTGTTTTCATATTGCATTTTTTTCATATAAATGTATAATTTTATTTTTTTCTTCTAGTTTTATTGAGATATAATTGACATACAGCACAGTATAAGTTTAAGATATACAGCATAATGATTTGAGTTACACATGTCAGGAAATGATCACCACAGTACATTTAGCGAACATCCATCTCACATAGATACAAAATTAAAGAAATAGGAAAAAAAAATTTTCCCTATGATGAGAACGTGAGGATTTGCTCTCTTAACAACTTTCAAGTATAACATACAGCAGTGTGAATTATACTTATCATGTTGTTAAAGGTATTTCTTTTTCCTACAGGTCTTTCAGAGTTTTTATTTTATTTTTATTTTTTGCATTTTAAGAGTGAAAAATTCAATGTACTTACCACTGGAAAAAAAAACTATTGGAAGGCAAGCTTTGATTTGATTAATGAGTTCACACATTTCTTTGCGTCTTGTTCATCTTTCTATTCTCAGCACCTGGGACGTGATAGGGCCTCAGAGAACATGAGCTGGATGAATGACAACTTACAGAAGCTGGAGTCTGGAGCCTCCCCATTTGGTGAAATAACTGATGTCCAGGCAAGGAGGAAAACTCTGAGACTCAATGACTGCTCCTTGGGAAGCATAATTCATTCATGCATTCGTTCAGCAAATGTTCACCCTTTAGACTAGCAGCACAATCCCCAGCCTCTTGGAGCTTCCAGTCTAGCAGGGGAGACAGACCTTAGACACATAAACACGTAACTACAAACTGATCAATCAGGAAGGATGCAGTTTAGATGGTTCCAGAATTGGCTGGTGCAGAGGTGGGTGGGGCTCTGCGTTCAGTCACTTACTTTGCCATCCTCTGAGCGCTGACGTAGGTCCCCTGTGGGAAGGACCAAGGGCACAGTGATCAGCTGTCCAGGCTGCCTTAGAGGCCACGGGTTTTTAAGTGTGAATGGCTCTCTTCCACAAGTGAGAGGTCTGTTATCCAACACCCTCCACAGACACAGCCAGAGGTGAGACCGGAGTGTGCTTTCTAACACCATTAAAATTTTATCCGCTGAGACTCCAGTTCCAAAGAGGCAATAAACTAAATATTTAAGAGCGCCTGAATTAAAATTGACAGACGGACCCAAAGAAGTCTCCTACTTTGTAATTATAAAAATGAGCATAGCTTCCACTTCATGAAAACGTGCACTGACAGGCTTTATTGGTTTTCATTTTATGGTGGCTTAGCTAACTCTGAGCCCTTAGAGTTTGGATTTTTAAAAATTTCATGAAAATAGTGACTTCATTCTCTTCTTTTTTTTTTTTAAACATCTTTATTGGAGTATAATTGCTTTACAATGGTGTGTTAGTTTCTGCTTTATAACAAAGTGAATCAGTTATACATTCTCTTCTTTTTAAAGCTTCAATTTCTTTTCTCCTTTTTATGAAATGATGGGCCAGTTTCCAAATCCTCCTAAGATTTTGAGATGCTTATTCTATTCGATTGGTTTCCTTTTTTGAGTGCTCTGTTTCTCTTTCTTTCTCTCTCTCTGCAAAATATAAAATTTGAACCCTACAATAAAATCCCTAAAATTAAACGCCTAAAAAAAGTTAGGGGCTTCCCTGGTGGGGCAGTGGTTCGGAGTCCGCCTGCCGAGGCAGGGGTCACGGGTTCATGCCCCAGTCTGGGAAGATCCCACATGCCGCGGAGCGGCTGGGCTCGTGAGCCATGGCCGCTGAGCCTGCGCGTCCGGAGCCTGTGCTCCACAACAGGAGAGGCCACAGCAGTGAGAGGCCCGCGTACCGCAAAAAAAAAAAAAAAAATTTAGAACCTGTATTTTCTTTACTAACACATTCCATGAAGTATTTGGAGGATAAGACAAAGGAGACCAACTAAAGCCCTCTCTACCAATAAGGATGTTATGAAGATCAAAATGTTTAAACATTTAGTTGTTAGTAATCTTCCTGTCACGTGACCGCAATATTGATTTCAAGGAAGTCAATACTGTTAGTTTCCCACTTGCTGTTGTACAGTTGAGTTTACCCCTTGTGTATTTTTTCTGCCTGATCGCTGATGTTTGTGGTCCCTCATTGCTTCGTTGGCTTTGGACAGTGTTTCCCAAATGTTTCTCTCAGCATTCTCCTTGCAGAAGAGAGAGATGCGTGTCCCTGCAGTTCTGGGGGATAACCCAGAATGACTTACCAAAAGCACAACATTTTTGCGTAATTTTCTATTTCAGTTTCCCACTTACCCCTATGATTTACGTTCTTATCACATTCCCACTTGTTTTAACATAAAAATGTCTATTTCCCCAAACCCTCAAGTCACACTGATGCTTTGGGATGCTGTGTTGAGCAGGTGTGCCTTACAGGGGTGTGTCTGAGGGATGGGGGGTACTTGACCAAGCTGAGCTGCACAGTGTCTGGGGATGGGATTCAGCATGAGGTGTATTGAGCTTTCCATGCAGCAGGGTAAGGAACAGACCCTGACCTTCTCTTGTCGCCCCAAGAGCCTAGCAACTGGTTGTCCTGATGGCTTTTTCAATCTCCTTCTGCATTTCCAAATGCCTTGTCCTTCCTAAGGTTTCCTTTATTATCCCAGCTAGAGGCAGAATCTCCCCTTCCTTAAAATCCACGTGGACAAAGCAAAGCAGAACAAAATGAAAGGAGGAGACAGAATTAGATGGAAAAGGATGGAATTAGAAAATCCTTATTTTGCAATCATGACTATAATAGAGTCAGGTGAAGGTCATGGGATGAAAAATTGTTGGGGAACAGGATAGACACATGGTCTCAGAGTAACACTCCCTGGGTTATTCATTAATTACGAGGGGAAACTTCCCTTCCCAGCCCAGCCATCTGTCAGCATCAGGGTCATGGGAAAAGCTGACTTCACCGGCTCTTGCTCTGATGCAAGATGAAGGGCGCAGCATCAAATATTTAGCATTCTGGCCCAAGTTGTTTTAACCTGAATCTAACATTGAGGACACAGTCAGACTCAATCAGACTGTAGGACATTCAACAAAGCAACCGGCCTGGCCTCTTAAAAAGGATGTTGCCAACAAAACAAAAATAAAAACACAGGCAAAGGATCTGTTCTAGGTAAAGGGAGGCCAGAGAGCCATGATGATAAAATACATTGCATGATCCTTGAAAAGGTCTCTGATGGCTGGGACATTTGAATACGGACAGTATATTTGATAATATCATTTATCGGTGTTAAATTTCTTGGATGTGACAACGAGATTCAAGCTATGTAGAAAAATATCCTTTTCCTTAGAAGAAATATTTGGGGATAAAAGATTTGGGAATGAAGTGTTATGATGACTTCAACTTACTTTCAAATGATAAACAAATAGGGAGAGAGAGAGGGAGGGGGGGACTCAAATGTTGGGAGGATTTAATTGGTGAATTGGGGTCAAACATACAAAGGTGTTTGTTGTAATCTTTGACTTTTTCTGTAAGTTTGAAGTTTTTCAAGCTACTGCAGGAAAAACAAATCCGCATATCAACATAACCATCTACAACTCTCATTTGGCGATTTTAACCTTGTATTCCAGTTGTTTGTGGGTGTTCTACTGTCCCTGATGAGATGTTGACTTTTCTAAGATGAAGTCCCATTTTGTACATTCCATAGGCACCCACAGAAGCTAATTCATGGCTTTCCACACTATATGTGTTCAATAAGTGTTACTTACATGAGTGCCAGAGTACTAATCCCTTGTACACTGAATGAATGAATGAATCTCTCTGCTACTCACCCTAGGGCAGTAAAATGCTCAGTCTCTGTTGCAAAGGGTAAGGAATTTTAACCTTCGAGGGTCATGAGTATCTCGTGAGTGCTTCTGGTATGCAAGCCTCACATTTAGAATGCCGGACTTCTTGGCCTTGAAAGCCTGACCTTCATCTGTACAAGACAATGGGATTTGTGTGTGTGTGCGCACGTGTGTGTGTCTTGTGTAACGGTGCTGCCCAAATAAGTTGAAAGCTCTGCAATAACAATGCTTTTATAGTAGAGGAGAATGGTACAAAAAGTTTCATATAATAAAGCTTTTACGAAGCAATGTTTTAAGGATATTGGGCATGAACAATAGGAAAGAAATGCACATTGAAGTTAGAGCAATCATATTTTTCAGAATTACATATTTATACAAGGTTCAGACTGCTGTGTATTTTTCTCATGTTCATTTGATTTGGGAAGCACCGGTTTATCTTCTAGAGGGGCTCGGTGATGGAGAGGAGGGGCTTTAAATCTTCACATGGCTTTAACTATGTTTTACTGAACTCATCATGGATGGGGATGGAGGCATAGTTTCTTCACTGAAGGATCAGGTCGATTTCGGGAGACTGCTCCTCTCCCCTTAAGAGGGCAGACTTTCTTCAGTGTGGTTCCTTCATGAGGCTTGGATGCTGAGAGCTTCCAGGTTGGTCTGGATGCTGGTGGAGAAGGTTACTGCTGCTGAGACCCCAAGGGGAAGGGTCAGCATTGTCCAGGGGGTGCTCAGGAAAACAGACTCCCCACCTCTAGTTTGGTCCAACCACCAGCCACATGGGCAGTTGACCGCTTTCCTAGCTCACCTGCAAAGCCAGCACCTTCCCAAGGTGAGTGCTATTTCTACTTGGTGACAACGTAGTTGGTCTCACCCAATGAAAGCATGTCATTCCCATTACACGACCTTTCATTGCCCCATGCAAAACAATGAGCTCTGGCATCACTGTGTCCAGGAGTGTCTGGCTTCTTCCCAGGACCAGCTTCCATTACAGGCGCCTCCTCGCTGGCTGTGAATGGGTCTCTTTTTGCCCACAGGGAGGAGGACACTGCTCTAATGAGATTGTTTTACTTCCAAATCTTCCCCAGTGATTGCGCAGTGGCAGCTACACAGGATACAATAAAGTAAGACCACAGTTCTACACTATGTATCACTCTTTGTGTTGTTTTTCCATTTTGATTCCATTTTGATGTGTTGATTCTACTCTGGGGCATGTAGAGATTCTTCCCTTCTCTGCCCCTTTTGTGGACCAATGGGGCAGGGGAGGAGCAGATGGGTGTAATTCCTCTCTCATTCTGGGTCTCACTGTGTCCCAGTGATTGACTTCCCTGAATATTTAAATTTTCCTTTATATTCATTTATTTGAACAGGAACCCCATTTGCATGACTTGAATATGAAAGCAATACAAAAGTGTACACTGAGATGTCTTGAACTTGCCCTCAATGACCATTCTCCACCACACTCTTCCTGCCTGCTCAGCCTGGAAGCTGCCCCATGGAGCACACTGACCAGGCCTCTTGACTCCGTTTAGTCAGAGGGAGATGCTGACAGAGTTTCCTGAAGTTATTCGTCCTGGGTGGTTAACTTCCTCTGCTGCTTTGTTAATCCTGCCTACACTTGGGTACACAGTCTCGACAGTAAACTCTTTTCTGTTAAACCCATCTGAGTGGACCAACAGCTTGTAGTCAGACCCAGGTTGACTGAAGGGTGAGAAAGCAGGGCTCAGAGAGGTCACTCGGCTCTCTCAAAGTCCCACAGCTCACTTGTGGAGCAGAGCTCTGCTATGGACTGGATGCTTGTGTCTTTCCCCATCCCCAAGTCACATATTGAAGCCCTAATCCACAATGGGATGGTGTTGGGAGGTGGGGCCTTTGGGAGGTGATTAGGGTTAGAAGAGGTCATAAGGGTGGGGTCCGTGATGGGATTAGTGCCCTTATAAGAAGAGAGAGAGACATGAGAACTCTCCCTCCACAGGCATGCACTTAATAAAGGGCATATAAGGATGTAAGAAGGAGGTGGCCCGTGCAAGCCAGGAAGCAGGTTCTCACCAGTGCCTGATCTTGGAATTCCAGCCTCCAAAACTGTGAGAAATCAATGTCTGCTGTTTAAGCCACCCATTCTGTGGTATTTTGTGGCCCTAGTAACTAAAACAACCCCGAAAGACAGGAAGTCATGTGTTTTTGCCTGACTTAGGACACTCTGACTTCCTGAGGAGGGCATTGGGGTCAGCAGGGTTTTGGGTTTCACCATGAGATGGTCTATAATCAGGAAGAAGCCTTCGCCCTGGAGGTGGCTCCGTGGAGATGCGAGGCCATCAGCAGGAGGCTGCAGGGCGAATTCTCAGAGGGGGCAGCAATGGGGCAGGTGGAGGGGACACCTGGGCAGGGCTTGAGGACAGCTGGCCCAGGTTGGGGGCAGACTCCAGGCTGAGGGACCCGCTCATGGGCACAGAGGGGAAGATCTGTTTGGGCGCATTTCCCCTCCTTCTGAGAATGAGTGTCTTTGAACGCAGTGGGTGGCTGCACTCTGGCTTCACCTTTGCAAATCTTTCTCCTCTGCCCTTTGGTCTGTAAGGCTCGAGCCCTGGGGAGTCCTCAGTTCTGTGACCTCAAAATGTGCTGGGGGTCCAGCGGAGCAGCTAAAAACTGACCTACATTGAGGTCTATCAAGTGAAAGAGGATGTTTTTGCTATATTCGACCCAGGTTCTAATTTATTCATGGGGTGGGTGGCCTCTCAGCATGTTGCCATCTGATACGGCTTCACCAGAGGAGCTGAAAGCCTTTGATCTCCCCGCAACCCCCATTTTCCATTCTCAGTGGCTGACTTACTCTTATCAAGTAAACGTTACCAGTTCAATTTTCCATCCAAGGAAAGAAAGGAAGGAAAGAAAAGACCGGTTCTGAAAAAAGTGAAGAATGTCTCAGAAGGAGAGTTTGCAGAGAAAAAAATCACAAAGTATAAATAACACAGGAAGAGGGGTAGAGAAGCATTTCTCTCCACTGGCCAGCTCTGCAACATGAGATCTGTTAAGGTGATGAGGGGAGAGGTTGCCTTGTTTTTCTACCTGGGAACATTTTTCTTTGAGCTCTAGCAACCTCTGAATGTGGAGAAAATCCTTCCTGACTTTGTGGTATTCCTACCTGCATTTAGAAAGCCAAGCTCTGTGGGGGGCAAAGCAGGAATAAACTTAAGAAAAGAATGATCTGGAAGGGAGTCTAGTGCAGGACCAGCTTCCTAAGGTGACCAGCCTGCCAACAGCTTCCCTTTCCACTGGGGGACGTGCCCCACCTCCTGAAGTTTTCTATAAAGGGGCCTTTAAATCTTGAATGCTCCAACAGGAGTTGGGTATGGCTGCCCTGACATTCAAGCTTCTTGAAACCCGAAGGGGAGAGTAGGGGCAGAGGAATACTTTTATCATCACCCCTTTTCTAAACTGCAAGAAATAATTATCGAGATCTTTTTAAGACACATTAATTCCCTTGTCTGAATAGAGATTGAAATTTGTTAACCAATAATTAATGTCTCTTTTACCTTTTAATTAAAAGTTAACTGCAAGTGGAAAAGTGCCAAGGAACTTTCTCCCGCTGTACCCAGGCAATTCACACACTCTGGGCTTTCCTGACCTGCTGGCCAGTTGAAGGGCCAGAAGGTGGCCTTTGTATGCAAGTGATGAGGACCTTGGGAAGCTTGAAAGAAAAGCTATTTCTTTTATGCAAAATGATGCAAAAGGTAAGGCTGAAACAAGAAAAATGAAAATCATATCCAAGTCCACAATCCCTTCAGCTACCAATCGCAGCCCCACTTCCTTGCTTCTGGAGAGGAGAGGAAGGCTTTGTTTTGTCTTCCTGGGGATGACTGTTGAGTCATCACAGATGACTTTCTCTAGCTTTCTCCAGCATCTCCTATAAACGGAGGACAGCTGGTCACCATGCTCTAAGGCTCCACTGGGAAGGTGCCTCCTTTTCGCTCTTCCAATTGTCATGAGCTGTAACAGATGGCATTTAACTAAAATTTCCCCAAAGGATACTGTCTTCCCATCATTGTTTATACCTTAGTTCATGGCATGTGCTATATATTCTGTCCAAGGTTGGAGGATGGGACACAAAGTCCTTACCTAGAAATTATTATTTTTTATTGTATTTTGCACAATCCAAGTTTAACTTACGTCCTTGTAGGGTTCATATTTACCATTTATTGAGCTCTTCTTAGGTGCCAGGCGCAGTGCTAAAGCCCTGGGGTGTTGGTCTGAGCCGTATGAAATTGCAGGTATTCAACTGCAATTGACCGACGAAACCAGACGTTTCCCATGGTTTAACCTAATACCTAATTTCACTTAATCCTCACAATACGTTTATAGGGCAAGTGTCATTTGATTAATTTTTTGGATGGTGAGGAGCCATAGTTCAGGGAGGTTAGGGTATTTGCTTAATCTCGCAGAGCCGGTAGGCTGGCAGAGACAGCTGTCTTATACTAAATAGCTTGCACTCTTTTGCACCTTACTTAAGGGCTTGGGAGCCGTCCCTGTGTGTTTCAAGAAGTTTGGACTGAAAAGCACTGATTTTCAACAGGATGCAGTGCTGTACTCTGAGGAAGTACTTAAAGCAAAGTGGGCAGGTTCAGAGTCACAGTGACCAGGAGGGGCCCCTTTGGCATTTACTGGGTGGGCCAGGGGTGTTAAGCATCCTGTAAAGTGTGGCGTGGTCATGACCCAGGATCAGTCATTTGCTCCAGGGCCAGTTGCTTCCTCTTTAGGAACTTGGGCTCTACAGGGCGTCAACCCCAGGTTTCTTTGGCGTTAGAATCCAGTCACTCTGAGGCTTCCAATGGGGCGTTTATTTCTGTGAGTAGCTGACGGGCTGTCTGACCAGTCCCCTTTTGAGGACGTGCTGGTCCTGCCAGGCTCAGGGGGGGCTCCTGGGGAACATGATTCTGGTACGTGACCACATCCCATGCATAGCTGATTCATCCAGGGGTGTACCCCACGCTGGGCTGATTTCTGGGCAATCTGACCACATGTACACACAGAGACCAAATGTGGCTGGAATCACTACACGTGAACTTGGGCTTGCAGTGGTCATCTTCCATCCACGGGAGTAGCCTTGAGTAGCCGAGAAGCCCAGTTTGCAGCGAAAGAGGGTAGAAGCCAATCACTAGTGCTTCCTGGTTCCCTAGCAGCCTCCACCCCCCACCCCCAGCCTTCTGTGTTCATCCTCATCTTGCCCTTGACTTCTAGGAGGCGGGATGCTTCCCTGCCATCAATCCTCTTGGGCTTAAGCGAGCTGGATATGGTTGTTACTTTTCAAAACCAAAATAACCCTAAGCAAGAGGACTCTCTCTGCTCTACCTTTGCACACACAGGGGGATGTAAAAATGAGCATGCTTCAGAATCCCTCTTTAGAAAATAAAGTTAAACTTCACGCAAACGTGAAGATGCTCATCTAAATTTGACTCCACAGGAGGTTAATATTTTTAGAGTAGAAAAACTTAACTTTCATGGATCAAGGTGAATTTTCCATACTTCAAAAGGCAAATTACTTGTGACCCTGAAAGCTGTTATTAATTAAAACAATTTATAAAGGAAAAATTCTTGGTTTCCCAACTTAAACACATTTTTTTTTCTTGAACTCCTTCTTTGAAATCGGTGTTGTTATTTAACTGGAAGTGGATCCAATATTCACGTGTTTATCGTGTGGCTAATTTTAATAAAATGGACAAGCATTATTATAGTTGAGCTACAATTCAAAGTAAGAACATGGGTGCATTCCACATCAAATAACTATGACCTGTGAATGTTTTTCATCCCACTGATCTTTTTGTGGGCATGGGGAGCAGCTACTTTCCTTGCATTTAGATTGTTACCACTTAAGTATTCTAGCTTAATTATCTTCAAGGTTTCATCTTCATAAAAATGACAAAACTACTTGGAAGTAATAGTTTCAACATCGACTAAGAGAATTATATGTGAAAAAGTTCCATCCTCAGATGCTGAAAGGAATGATGACAGCAGGAGATATCTACACTACACTTCTTTTCTTTTTATAATTGTAAATATCAGATCTCATTGTTATGAAAAAATAATATACTTAATTTATTTAAAAAATGGATTGTACCTGTTACACAATGGGAATCAAATTCTCAGCTCATCAGGCACTTAGGGAAATTCTTTGAGATATGAGAATTTTCTGGAACTTTTCTTCTGGAGTTGACTTTCAAGGTGAATCATCAGGAGTATATGATGACATTTATGCATTTTTAACCTTCCTTCTCTGCAATTATGTCTTAGTCAGAATATCTCATCTATGAGTTTAGTAACTCTGCAGCCACTGTGGGGAGAACATTGCATTCGTCCTCCCCACCCGGCCAGCTGCTTAATTAGGGAATTAAATTTTTCTAAAGACTTTATTTCACTGAATTGAACTGACTGAGATTTTTTTCTAATTTTTACTATATTGGTAATAGGTTCTTTGGTGGGATTTAGTATTTGGAATTATTTAAAGCAAGTGTTCATATTAAATGGAGTGAACTTACTTTTTATGCTAATGCTTTACTGTCTTGAAATGACTAAAATGACAGGAAGGTTTTGCAGGAGATCAAATGTGGACAATTTTGCTTTCATCTTGCAAGATTCTAGCACAATTTCCCAGCATCTATTGACATATGTATTAGGTCCAGAGAGTGGGCACCATATATAATTCTTTCATGACCCATTTAAATGCTGTTTGACTTAGAAGGTGCCACTGGGAATACGTTATGATTGTTTACTTTCTGTCTGCCCCTTTCTCCAGCCCTTGGGACACACACACGCGTACACACCACCCGCCCCCCACTCCAGATCTTTGTCCTGAACAACACTTGGTACAAGGAAAGGGCTCTATTAAGGGGTTTGACGGAATGAGACAGTGGTATCCATCAGGTTATACACCCAAGAAGAAATTTGATCAAATTTTAAAATTTTACTACCATATAAACTATTTTTTTTTTCTCTTGAGGGAAAACAGGTGGATTGTCTGAACTCAGGGAATTGAAAGTTATATCGTGGGTGAGTAACAACAACTAAACCACCTGTTCCCTGGTATTTTTATTTCCGGATCACTTGGGGTTTCTCACGTAGACACTGTCTGAGATGCAAGACTCATTTCATCCCACATGACCCCGAGGACTTCTCCTGGGTGCTCTCGTGATCACGGGCTGAGCGTGTGTAGTATTTACGAATCCTCCTAAGCCTTCTCTAGCCTCTGACGGACACTTCCCCCGATACCAGTGCGTCCAGGCACGTTATCATTACAGGCTGCCATGCAGGCAGCACACACATTTTGGAGTCATGCTGCTTGTTTCTAAAAACAAACCTTTACAGTTACTAACTGTGGGACTTCAGGCGAATTACCAATTTCTCTGAACCACAGGTTCTTTATCTGAAAAAACGAGCTTACTAGAATTCCCTACCTTATTCAGTTTTGTGAGCGCTAACTGGAACCAGGCGCCTAAGGGGCTACCCAGGCGGGCTTCATCAGGAGGCAGAAATCACTCCAGTTTTTGCTCAGATTGGAGTTGGTATAAAAATGGATAATGAGTAGAGTTGTTGACTAGGGACCAAAGGAGCAAAAAGAAAACCTTAAGGTGTCCTAGAGGAAGCAAGTGTGGGAAGCAGCTCCCACCCTTGGGGCTGAGGGAACAAAGGGAAGAATTGGGATTATTAACACTTAGAAGCTTTAGAGGAAGGGCCTCGCGGAGCTGAGCTTCAGACCTCTGAGGATGGGGGTGCAGCGTGGCTCGGGCTGGTGTGTCTGGAAGGAGCCCGGTGAGGCGTGTTCTGCAAATGTAGGCAAAACCACCAGGGAGATCCAGCCAGGAGGAGTTGCGCTGCTGGGGTGAAGAGGTGCTGCCACTGAGAGGAACAGGAATCAAGCAGGAAGAGCAAGAAAGAAACGGGAAGGAACACATCTCTCCTTCCTCCTCCATCCTTGAAGCATCCCTCCCGTGCTCCCTCGTGGCTGACTCTGGAAACGAGTGGCTGGCCAAGCTGAAGTGTGCATTGCAGAGTCCCACATAAAGGGTCGTGGAGCAGAGACATAGGAGGGAGAGCCTACTAATTCCATCCCCTTTGCGATCAGTTTCTACGAAGTGAACTAATTGTATTTTCCTGTTCTTTTGGTATGTGCCAGGTGAGTTTTTGATGCCAGACGCTATGAATATCAGATTGTCGGGTGCCGGACTTTACTGCATTCTTCCAAAGAGCGTTGGGTTATTTTTCTGGCACACGAGTAGGTCACCTGTGGATTGGTGTGAGTCTTCTGAGGCTTGCTGTCAGGCTTTGTTACGTGAGCCAAGAACAGTCTTTACTCTGGGACTGGTTTAACGCTGTCACTAAGGCATGGGCCGTTGAGGCCTTGACCCCATGCCCAAGATTGCTCCTCTTTGCCTGGTGGGAACGGGCACGGTTTCCAGTTCCGTGGGACCTCCAGGGATTCTTCAGGGGCTCTTCCCCAGTGCTGGGAGGTTGCTTCCACTTCGGCATCAGGGAGTGACTTTTGCATAGATCACTGTTCCGTCCGAGATTCAAGGGAAACTGCAGATCTCTGCAGCTCTCTCCCTGCTGCAGCCTCTTTTCTGCTTTGCGGTCTTGCGAACCGCAGTCTCCCCGGTGCCCTTGGCTTCACACTTAGTCTTCAATTCCTAATTAATCACCCAGCCTTGCCTTATTTTTCTCCAATCCTTGATTTCCTCAGCAACAGCCAACACATTCTGCTGTCAATATGGTTACGCTTTCCTACCTACGTCTTGAAAGCCTGACATGCATCTCCTTACCCTGCATGCTCGCTTCTGCAGGGGTAGCACCCCATCTCACCAGGGTGAATGCTTCAGCCACCGTGTGGCTGCACCCCAGGGGCCTCCGCGCTCCACCTGCTGCCGTTGGGGGTTCTCCTGGCCAGCTGGCCAGCAGGTTGTCCAGCTCCCAACCCCAGGTCAGGGTCTGCTTTCTCCCGTCACAACTGTCTGTGTCAGGTTGTACCTGTAAGTAGACTCTGAGGTGGAGGTTAAAATATTCTCAGGGTGATCGAGGGGGTGTCCTGTCATCATAGCCATGTGGGAGTTGTGAGTGAAAAAGGGCTGCCTGGCATATCAGTAAACAAAGGATGTCGCAGCCATCACACTACTACAGCCACCCCCTCGGTGAGCCCTGAGGGAACTCAGGAGGGAGACAAATGGGCTGCCCACTGCCCAGCTCTCAGCCACTGCAGCCGCCCCCAGCTGTGCACTGTGAGGGGATTCAGGATAGAGAAAAGCAGGATACTGGCCCTAGATGGTTAAGGTGCATATCAAAGGAGTGATTTCAATGAGCCCAGACTCTTGCATCTCCCCATACATAGAAAAGCGCTAAAGTCATTAACTTGAGATATCTGGTTTTCTTTAATTAACAGTAATCTTTTGATGTTCTGACTACCTGGTCTTCGTTGCAAAAACTCCTGTATATCCTGGATCCTCCCTGACCTCTTCAGAGCAGTCCTTCAGAGTGATCTGAGATGCTGCGTCCCAGGCTTAAATCCTCAGATTTGCCTGCCAAATAAAATGTCATTCTCAATTTTTAGGTTGTGCTTTTCTTTTTTCCAGTCGACAGAGTGAAGGCCAGGGTGGAGCAGAGGGGGCATGTGGGCTGTGATTCCAGCAGATCCCACAGAAAGCTTCAGAGCTGGGATGGATAACCCTGCAGAATTGTCCTGAATTGCGACAAGGGGGCCAGGCCCTTGTTGGATGTGGCTGTGTCTCCGGCATGGCATAGCGGCTTTGGGTGAGGCAGCTCCCTTGGGTTGAGAGCAGGCTTCCCGGGGGACTGAGTACAGGGCTGAGTCCATCACGACCACCGACACTCAGCAGCCGGGGAATCAAGCTTCCGTCCTGGGAGGGCGAGGGTCTGGGGTGGCCACTGGAGCGTCCTCCGTAGAAAGAACCTCAGCCATGGTCCAGTGTCCAAGTCTGCTTGAGCTTCCATAACACAGGACCACACACTGGGTGGCTTAAACAACTGACATTTATTATCTCACCGTCTGGAGGCTGGAAGTCCAAGGTCAAAGTGTCAGCAGGGTTGGTCTCCTGGGACCTCTCTCTTTGGATGTAGATGCCATTTCCTCCCTGTGTCCTCACGAGGTCATCCCTCTGTGTGTGTCTGTGTCCTAATCTCCTCTTCTCATAAGGACTCCAGCCATATTAGATTAGGGTCCATCCATATGACTTCATTTCACCTTGATTACGTCATTAAAAGCCCCATCTGCAAGTACAGTCACATGGGTGTTAGGACTTCAATGTATGAATTGGGGTTTGGGGCGGGGAATGGGGGCCACAATTCAGCCTGTAACGCCGGACAAGTGGCATGGCTCTGCAGAATCACTGATTTGAAAATTTGAGTACAGTTGTTGGAGAGTGAATTGGAGGAGTTCACCTGTGTAGGAAGGAAAGACAGGGAGAATAATTAAGGACGCAACAAAGCACGATTCTGAATGCTGTCACAGCTGCCGAGATGGGACAGCCCTCCCAGCAGGCCCCAACGTTGGCCTTCTGAGAAGGGGCTCTTTGAATACAAACACCCACTGACCTTTCCATCAAAGAGCACGCTGCAGGGTGTGGCACGGTGGCTCTGGGAGCTGTCCAGGAGGCCTCATCCCGGGGACCGACTTGGACATTTAATTGGGCTAAAAGGGACCACAGGTGGTAAGATGACCTTTTCATCTATAAGCAGGGAGTGATTTAAAAATCTTTTTTATTTTAAAGATTTTTTTTGATGTGGACCACTTTTACAGTCTTTATTGAATTTGTTACAATATTGCTTCTGTTTTATGTTTTAGTGTTTTGGCCATGAGGCATGTGGGATCTTAGCTCCCTGACTAGGGATCGAACCCTCAGCCCCTGCACTGGAAAGTGAAGTCTTAACCACCGGACCATCAAGGAAGTCCCTAAACTGGGAGTGATTTAAACCTTGAGAACAGTAGCAGCTTCAGGTAAGACTGTTGCACTTGAAATTAGAAGAAGAGACAAGAGAGAGGGTCCACAGAATCGTGGCAGAGGGGTTTGACCCGTATGTGTCCGTCTCCCATATAATCCCCCTTTCTCTTCTGCTGGTGGAGCCTTTTGAAATAAAGAGTGACCTCACCAAGGGTCAAGGTGGGGTGGAAGGTTGGGTAAGTAAACTCAAGTTATTTTAGCTGAGACAGAGAGATATGGGGTGGGTGGGAGAGAAGAGAAAGCTCAAAGATAACAAACTTGCAATGCCTTCCAGAAATAATAAAATGTACACATATATCATCCAGAGTGGCCAGTTAAGGGTGACCTCTAGAGCAGGGGTCCCGAACCCCCGGGCTGCGGACCAGTACCAGTCCACGGCCTGTTAGGAACCGGGCCGCACAGCAGGAAGTGAGCAGCGAGCGAGTGAAGCTTCACTGCCTCTCCCCACCGCTCGCATTACCGCCTGAACCATCCCTGCCCCGCGCTCCTCTCCCACCCCGCCACCAGTCCTTAGAAAAATTGTCTTCCACTAAACTGGCCCCTGGTACCAAAAGGGTTGGGGACTGTTGCTCTAGAGCACAGAAGGTGGGGAACCCACATGTTGGGCAGGGGCGAAGTAGCAGGGGCACGACGGCAGCTGTGCGATATTTACTAAAACCTTGGAAGGCCATTACTGAATATTTCTATTAATCTATGTTTTTCTTTAAAAAGGCAGTAAAACACAGTCATGGAGGTTTACCACAAGTCAATCTCTTGCCAGCAATTAATTAATTAATTAATTAATTTACAGTAGGTCCTTGTTGGTTATTTATTTTAAATATAGCAGTGTGTACATGTCAAGCCCAAACTCCCTAATTATCCCTACCCACCTCACCTTCCACCATTCTCCCCTGGTAACCATAAGTTCATTCTCTAAGTCTGTGAGTCTGTTTCTGTTTTGTAAAAAAGTTCATTTGTATCATTATTCACATGTGATATCATATGATATTTTTCTTTCTCTGTCTGACTTACTTCACTTAGTATGATAATCTCCAGGTCCACCCATGTTGCTGCATATGGTATTATTTCATTCTTTGTAATGGCCAGCAATTTTTTGAAATGTTTTAAAAAGTTGTCTTAATAGCATAGAGATTTTTGAAATATCCTCTTTTCTCCTTTTCAAAAGAGAAAATTCTTACACTTTAGCTTTGGAAAGTGAATCTAATTTTATAGAAAAAAAAAGAGTTTTCTTTATATAGCAACATTCACACTCAGTGACCAATAGGATACTTATTTGTTGGAAAGTAGTGTTGGGAGCTGACGCCATGCTGGGCGGGGTCAGTGGAAGAGTGTACTGGGTGGGATGGTGTCATTCTCTTTCAAGAGACTTAAAATCAAGGAGAGACTAGATTTGTGTAAACAGCAAACACATGAATGAAGCATTGTGATAAAGAAATGTTTCTAGGAACGGTTTGTAGAATTAGGTTGCATTTGCACTTTTGTAGATACAACCAGGGTAGCCTCCCAGCTCTGGACCATGTGACATCCAGAGGTTGGCAGAGGGCTGGGATCTGGAGGAGGGATAAGAATTCAAGGCAGCAGGAAACAAGGTGGGGGATCAAAGACAGGAGCCCGCTGGGTCTGCCCATTAGGGTGGGATGCTGAGACTTGGGGGTGGGGACCTATATTCCCCAAGGGACCAGTGTTGACTTCTGGTTGGGGAGCAGTAAAGGCAGAAGGGAGGGGGAAAACCAGCCACTGATGCTGAGCTGACGAATCCTCCATCATGGGAGGATGGCCACATTCTCTGCCCTGAAGCCTTTCATGTTCAGGGATTAGGACGGCACTGCGGTTGCACATGGAGTTCACAAAAAGCCACAAAAGATGAAGTGGTAGAGAAGCAAAGGTGGAGAAATGAAAGAGGAGGTGGATATTTTTAAAACTCCCACATCTCCCATTGTATGCAAGTGATGCATTGGGTCTGAAAGTCTGAGGAAAAGCCTTAGGTCATCAATATATAGTATCCCTCTAAGTAAGCCCAAAGGAAGATTTGAAAGACCGCCTGGTCCAAATTTGCACCTTCAGGCAGGATCATGCTTCCAAGAAGATGAAAATAATCTATCCATATTGTATAGTTTTTCATAAATTATAGAACCACATGTCTGTATTTTAATTCAGCAGGGCTGAAGGATTCCCCCAGGTCTAATATAGGAAGCTGTAGATCTAATCCTCCTGAAGTTCCTTCAAAATTTATTTCCCAGCTCAATATATTTAGTGTATATATTTTTGCTTATGTTGGCAGATGTGAGGTTTTAATACTGCTATATTACCAGTGAAGGAAATGAGACACTGAGGAATGCAGAGGCGTGGCCAAGGTCATAGGGAAAACGATTGCTCCTGTCAAGGATTAAAGTTCTAAGCTTCTGGTTCCTGGCTTCATCTATCATGTAATATGGTGTTTGGCTGATCTGACGAGGGTCATAGGATAGGGTTGTGTTGAAGCTGTTTAAATAAGACTGGTCCATGTAAGAGTCAGCAATGTCTGTGCACATCCTAACAGGAGGTAAGGGGAGTGGGGGTAGGTGGCAAGACGGAGCCTGGGAAGTTTGGAAGGAGTGAGTAAGTGATGTGTGTGTGTGTGTGTGTGTGTGTGTGTGTGTGTGTGTCCTATCACTGCTTCAAGCAGTGATTCTCAAACATGACTGCGTATCAGAACGACGTGGCAAGGTTTATTGTTTATTACCCTTGTCCTTGGGGAGTCCAAGAGGAGGACCTTTGCCATCCGTGGTCTCATGGCTGGTTGGGGCACCAGTGCCCCAAGTGCATGGATGGGGCTGGCTGAGATTTGTGGTCCAAGAGCCCACCTGGGCATGTGAGAGAGGAGCACTCTGTGTCAGGGTGCCCGTGGAACTGGCCGCGAGCATCGTGGAGATGTGTGGGGTGCACACGCAGATGCGTCCTGTGTCACCCGTGGGCACTGATTTCCCACGGGCAGCTTGCTTCGCCCTCTGTGGCCACACTCGGCATTGCCTTGTGTTTTCTGTTTTTTTTTTTTAACATCTTTATTGGAGTTTAACTGCTTTACAATGGTGTGTTAGTTTCTGCTTTGTAACAAAGTGAATCAGTTACACATAAACATATGTTCCCATATCTCTTCCCTCTTGCGTCACCCTCCCTCTCACCCTCACTATTCCACCCCTCTAGGTGGTCACAAAGCACGGAGCTGGTCTCCCTGTGCTATGCGGCTGCTTCCCACTAGCTATCTATTTTAGGTTTGGTAGTGTATATATGTCCATGCCACTCTCTCACTTTGTCCCAGCTTAAGCTTCCCCCTCCTCGTATCCTCAAGTCCATTCTCTAGTAGGTCTGTGCCTTTATTCTCGTTTTGATCTTAGGTTCTTCATGATCCATTTAAAAAAAATTTTTTTTTTAAGATTCCATATATATGGGTTAGCATACAGTATTTGTTTTCCTCTTTCTGACTTACTTCACTCTGTATGACAGACCCTAGGTCCATCCATCTCACTACAAATAACTCAATTTCACTTCTTTTATGGCTCAGTAATATTCCATTGTATATATGTGCCACATCTTCTTTATCCATTCATCTGTTAATGGAGAATTTTGTTGCTTCCATGTCCTGGCTATTGTAAGTACAGCTGCAATGAAAAATTTTGTACATGAATCTTTTTGAATTATGGTTTTCTCAGGGTATATGCCCAGTAGTGGGATTGCTGGGTCGTATGGTAGTTCTATTTGTAGCTTTTTAAAGAACCTCCATACTGTTCTCCATAGTGACTGTATCAATTTACATTCCCACCAACAGTGCAAGAGGGTTCCCTTTTCTCCATACCCTCTCCAGCATTTATTGTTTGTAGATTGTTTGATGATGGCCATTCTGACCGGTGTGAGATGATATCTCATTGTAGTTTTGACTTGCATTTCTCTAATGATTAATGATGTTTAGCATTCTTTCATGTGTTTGTTGGCAATCTGTATATCTTCTTTGGAGAAATGTCTATTGAGGTCTTCTGCCCATTTTTGGATTGGGTTGTTTGTTTTTTAGTTATTGAGCTGCATGAGCAGCTTGTAAATTTTGGAGATTAATCCTTTGTCAGTTGCTTCATTTGCAAATATTTTCTCCCATTCTGAGGGTTGTCTTTTCATCTTGTTTATAGTTTCCTTTGCCGTGCAAAAGCTTTGAAGTTTCATTAGGTGCCATTTGTTTATTTTTGTTTTTATTTCCATTTCTCTAGGAGGTGGGTCAAAAAGGATCTTGCTGTGATTTATGTCTTAGAGTGTTCTGCTTATGTTTACTTCTAAGAGTTTGATAGTGTCTGGCCTTACATTTAGGTCTTTAATCCATTTTCAGTTTATTTTTATGTATGGTGTTAGGGAGTGTTCTAATTTCATTCTTTTACATGTGGCTGTCTAGTTTTCCCAGCACCACTTATTGAAGAGGCTGTTTGTTCCCCACTGTATATTCTTGCCTCCTTTATCAAAGATAAGGTGACCATATGTGCGTGGGTTTATCTCTGGGCTTTTTATCCTGTTCCATTGGTCTATATTTCTGTTTTTGTCAGAACCATACTGTCTTGATTACTGTAGCTTTGTAGTATAGTCTGAAGTCAGGGAGCCTGATTCCTCCAGCTCCATTTTTCTTGCTCAAGATTGATTTGGTTATTTGGGGTCCTTTGTGTTTCCATACAGATTGTGAAATTTTTGGTTCTAGTTCTGTGAAAAATGCCAGTGGTAGTTTGATAGAGATTGTATTGAATCTGTAGATTGCTTTGGGTAGTATAGTCATTTTCACAATGTTGATTCTTCCAATCCAAGAACATGGTAGATCTCTCCATCTATTTGTATCATCTTTAATTTCTTTCATCAGTGTCTTATAATTTTCTGCATACAGGCCTTTTGTCTCCTTAGGTAGGTTTATTCCTAGATATTTTATTCTTTTTGTTGCAATGGTAAATGGGAGTGTTTTCTTAATGGGAGTGTTTTCACTTTCAGATTTTTCATCATTAGTGTATAGGAATGCAAGAGGTTTCTATGCATTAATTTTGTATCCTGCTACTTTACCAAAGTCATTGATTAGCTCTAGTAGCTTTCTGGTAGCATCTTTAGGATTCTCTATGTAGAGTAGCATGTCATCTGCAAACAGTGAGAGATTTACTTCTTCTTTTCCGATTTGGATTCCTTTTATTTCCTTTTCTTCTCTAATTGCTGTGGTTACTACTTCCAAAACTATGTTGAATAATCGTGCTGACAGTGGGCAACCTTGTCTTGTTCCTGATCTTAGTGGAAGTGTTTTCAGTTTTTCACCATTGAGAATGATGTTGCCTGTGGGTTTGTCATTTATGGCCTTTATTATGTTGAGGAAAGTTCCCTCTATGCCTACTTTCTGGAGAGCTTTTATCATAAATGGATGTTGAATTTTGTCAAAAGCTTTCTCTGCATCTATTGAGATCATATGGTTTTTCTCCTTCAATTTGTTAATATGGTGTGTCACATTGATTGATTTACGTATATTGAAGAATCCTTGCATCCCTGGGGTAAACCCCACTTGATCATGGTGTATGATCCTTTTAATGTGCTGTTGGAGTCTGTTTGCTAGTATTTTGTTGAAGATTTTTGCATTTATGTTCATCAGTGATATTGGCCTGTAGTTTTCTTTCTTTGTGACATCCTTGTCTGGTTTTGGTATCAGGGTGATGGTGGTCTCGTAAATGACTTTGGGAGTGTTCCTCCCTCTGCTCTATTTTGGAAGAGTTTGAGAAGCATAGGTGTTAGCTCTTCTCTAAATGTTTGATAGAATTCGCCTGTGAAGCCATCTGGTCCTGGGTTTTTGTTTGTTGGAAGATTTTTAATCACACTTTCAATTTCGGTGCTGGTGATTGGTCTGTTCATATTTTCTATTTCTTCCTGGTTCAGTCTTAGAGAGTTGTGCTTTTCTAAGAATTTGTCCATTTCTTCCGGGTTGTCCATTTTATTGGCATATAGTTGCTTGTAGTAATCTCTCATGATCCTTTGTATTTCTGCAGTGTCAGTTGTTACTTCTCCATTTCTAATTCTATTGATTTGAGTCTTCTCCCTTTTTTTCTTGATGAGTCTGGCTAATCAATTTTGTTTCTCTTCTCAAAGTACCAACTTTTAGTTTTATTGATCTTTGCTATTGTTTCCTTCATTTCTTTTTCATTTATTTCTCACCTGATCTTTGTGATTTCTTTCCTTCTGCTAACTTTGGGGTTTTTTGGCTCTTGTTTCCCTAATTGCTTTAGGTGTAATGTTAGGTTGTTTACTTGAGATGTTTCTTGTTTCTTAAAGTAGGATTGTATTGCTATAAACTTCCTCCTTAGAACTGCTTTTGCTGCATCCTATAGGTTTTGGGTCATTGTGTTTTCATTGTCATTTTTTTCTAGGTATATTTTGATTTCCTCTTTGATTTCTTCAGTGATCTCTTGGGTATTAAGTAGTGTATTGTTTAGCCTCCATGTGTTTGTAATTTTACAGATATTTTCCTGTAATTGATATCTAGTCTCATAGCGTTGTGGTTGGAAAAGTTACTTGATACAATTTCAATTTTCTTAAATTTACCAAGGCTTGATTTGTGACTCAAGATATGATCTATCCTGGAGAATGTTCCATGAGCACTTGAGAAGAATGTGTATTCTGTTGTTTTTGGATGGAATGTCCTATAAATATCAATTAAGTCCATCTTGTTTAATGTATCATTTAAAGCTTATGCTTCCTTATTTATTTTCATTTTGGATGTCTGTCCATTGGTGAAAGTGGTGTGTTAAAGTCCCCTACTATAAGGGTGTTACTGTCGATTTCCCCTTTTATGGCTGTTAGTATTTGCCTTATGTATTGAGGTGCTCCTATGTTGGGTGCATAAATATGTACAATAGTTATATCTTCTTCTTGGATTGATCCCTTGATCATTATGTATTGTCCTTCTTTGTCTCTTGTAATAGACTTTGTTTTAAAGTCTATTTATTCTGATATGAGAATTGCTACTCCAGCTTTCTTTTGATTTCTACTTTCATGGAATATCTTTTTCCATTCCCTCACTTTCAGTCTATATGTGTCCCTAGGTCTGAAGTGGGTCTCTTTTAGACAGCATATATATGGGTCTTGTTTTTGTATCCATTCAGCCAGTCTGTCTTTTGGTTGGAGGATTTAATCCACCTACATTTAAGGTAATTATCGATATGTATGTTCTTATTCCCATTTTGTTAATTGTTTTGGGTTTGTTATTGTAGGTCTTTTCCTTCTCTGTGTTTCTTGCCTAGAGAAGTTCCTGTAGCATTTGTCGTAAAGCTGGTTTGGTGGTGCTGAATTCTCTTAGCTTTTGCTTGTCTGTAAAGATTTTAATTTCTCCATCAATTCCAAATGAGATCCTTGCTGGGTAGAGTTATCTTGGTAGTAGGTTTTTCCCTTTCATCACTTTAAATATGTCTTGCCACTCCCTTCTGACTTGCAGAGTTTCTGCTGAAAGATCAGCTGTTAACCTTATGGGGATTCCCTTTTGTGTTATTTGTTGTTTTTCCCTTGCTGCTTTTAATATTTATCCTTTGTATTTAATTTTTGATAGTTTGATGAATATGTGTCTTGGCTTGTTTCTCCTTGGATTTATCCTGTATGGGACTCTGTGTACTTCCTGGACTTGATTAACTATTTCCTTTCCCATATTAGGGAAGTTTTCAACTCTAATCTCTTCAAATATTTTCTCAGTCCCTTTATTTTTCTCTTCTTCTTCTGGGAAACCTATAATTCGAATGTTGGTACGTTAAATGTTGTCCCAGAATTCTCTGAGACTGTGCTCAATCCTTTTCATTCTTTTTTCTTTATTCTGCTCTGCAGTAGTTATTACCACTATTTTATCTTCCATGTCACTTATCCGTTCTTCTGCCTCAGTTATTCTGCTATTGATTCCTTCTAGGGAATTTTTATTTTCATTCATTGTGTTGTTCATCACTGTTTGTTTGCTCTTTAGTTCTTCTAGGTCCTTGTTAAACGTTTCTTGTGTTTTCTCCATTCTATTTCCAAGATTTTGGATCATCTTTACTATCCTTTTCTGAATTCTTTTTCAGGTAGACTGCCTATTTCCTCTTCATTTGGTAGGTCTGGTGGGTTTTTGCGTTGCTCCTTCATCTGCTGTGTGTGTCTCTGTCTTCTCATTTTGCTTAACTTACTGTGTTTGGGGTCTCCTTTTCTCAGGCTGCAGGTTCGTAGTTCCCGTTGTTTTTGGTGTCTGTCCCCAGTGGCTAAGGTTGGTTGAGTGTGTTGTGTAGGCTTCCTGGTGGAGGGGACTAGTGCCTGTGTTCTGGTGGATGAGGCTGTATCTTGTCTGTCTGGTGGACAGGTCCATGTCTGGTGGTGTGTTTTGGGGTGTCTGTGGCCTTATTATGATTTTAGGCAGCCTCTCTGCTAATGGGTGGGGTTGTGTCCTGTCTTGCTAGTTGTTTGGCATAGGGTGTCCTGCACTGTAGCTTGCTGGTCGTTGAGTGGAGCTGGGTCTTGGTGTTGAGATGGAGATCTCTGGGAAATATTTGCTGTTTGATATTACTTGGAGCTGGGAGGTCTCTTGTGGGCCTGTGTCCTTAACTTGGCTCTCCCACCTCAGAGGCACACCCATGATGCCTGACTGGAGCACCCAGAACCTGTCATCCACATGGCTCAGAATAAAAGGGAGGAAAAAAAAGAAGGAAAGAAAGAACAAGACAACATAAAATAAAATAAAATAAAATAAAGTTATTAAAATAAAAAGTATTAAAAATATTTTTTTAAATAGTAAAAAAAAAAAAAAAAAAAAAGAAACAAGAGAGCCACCAAACCAAAAAACAAATCCACCAATAACAAGATAACAAGCACTAAAAACTATACTAAAAAAACAAACAAACACCAAAAAAACTGGACGGACAGAACACTAGGACAAATGGTAGAAGCAAAGCTATACAGACAAAATCACACACAGAAGCATACACATACAAACTCACAAAAAGGGGAAAATGGGAAAAAATTATATATCGTTGCTCCCAAAGTCCACCTCCTCAATTTGGGACGATTTGTTATCTATTCAGGTATTTCACAGATGCAGGGTACATCAAGTTGACTGTGGAGATTTAATTCACTGCTCCTGAGGCTGCTGGGAGAGATTTCCCTTCTCTGTTCGCACAGCTCCCGGGGTTCAGCTTTGGATTTGGCCCCGCCTCTGCATGTAGGTCGCCTGAGGGTGTCTGTTCACGCCCAGACGGGATGGGGTTAAAGGAGCAGCTGATTCAGGGGCTCTGACTCACTCAGGCTGGGGGTAGGGAGGGGTCCCGAGTGCGGGGCGAGCCTGCGGCTGCAGAGGCCGGCATGATGTTGCACCAGCCTGAGGCACACCGTGTGTTCTCTTGGGGAAGTTGTCCCTGGATCCCGGGACCTTGGCAGTGGCGGGCTGCACAGGCTCCGGTAGGGGAGGTGTGGATAGTGAGCTGTGCTCGCACACAGGCTTCTTGGTGGCGGCGGCAGCAGCCTTAGCATCTCATGCCCGTCTCTGGGGTCCACGCTGATAGCCACAGCTCGTGCCCATGTCTGGAGCTCATTTAGGCGGTGCTCTGAATCCCCTCTCCTCGCGCACCCCGAAACAATGGTCTCTTGCCTCTTCAGCAGGTCCAGACTTTTCCCCGGACTCCCTCCCAGCCAGCCGTGGCATACTAGCCCCCTTCAGGCTGTGTTCACACAGCAACCCCAGTCCTCTCCCTGGGATCCAACCGAAGCCCGAGCCGCAGCTCCCAGCCCCCGCCCGCCCCGCGGGTGAGCAGACAAGCCTCTTGGGCTGGTGAGTGCCGGTCAGCACCGATCCTCTGTGTGGGAATCTCTCTGCTTTGCCCTCCGCACCCCTGTGGCTGCGCTCTCCTCCGCGGTTCCAAAGCTCCCCGCCTCTGCCACCCACAGTCTCCGCCCGCGAAGGGGCTCCTAGTGTGTGGAAACCTTTCATCCTTCACAGCTCCCTCCCACTGGTGCAGATCCCATCCCTATTCTTTCGTCTCTGTTTTTTCTTTTTTCTTTTGCCCTACCCAGGTACGTGGGGAGTTTCTTGCCTTTTGGGAGGTCTGAGGTCTTCTGCCAGCATTCAGTAGGTGTTCTGTAGGAGTTGTTCCACGTGTAGATGTATTTCTGGTGTATCTGTGGGGAGGAAGGTGATCTCCATATCTTACTCTTCGGCCATCTTGAAGCTGTCTCTGCCTTGTGTTTTCTAAAACAGACACAACCTCACAACTTATTAACAAGAGATAACTGCTTTACTAAAGATGCCCTGGGGAATGAATAGTGTTAAACTGTGGGGGACATGGCAAACACTGATGAAATCCCCTTTAAGGTCCTTCTAGCCTTTCCCCAAAGGTCCTCTCCAAGTGCTTGCTAGGTTTTCTATATGTTTGCTTGAGTCACCATAACAAAGCACTGCAGGATGGGAGGCTTAACCAATAGAAAGTTACTTTCTCTCAGTCCTGGGGGCTGGAAATCCAGTATCAAGGTGTTGGCAGGGTTGGTTTCTCCTGAGGCCTTTCTCCTTGTCTTGTAGGCCATCTTCTCTCTGTGTCTCCACATCTTCCCTCTGTAATGGGACTGTGTCCAAATTTCCTCTTCTTATAAGACATCAGTCCTATTGGACTTGGGACTATCCATATGACCTCATTTTACCTTAATTACCTCTTTTAAGACCCTATCTCCAAATACAGTCACATTTGGAGTTATGATGGGTTAGAACCTTGATACATGAATTTTGTGGGGGACACAATTCAGCCTATATCATCATCCATCCATAACCTTTACACCCCCCCCCCAGTTTGTCCCAATCAATTGCACGCTGTACTCAGTAAAGCCACAGCCCATACTCTGTACACCACCAATCCTGGCCCCTCCCCTTGGGAACCCCCGCTAAAGTGTACTTACTGATCCCTAAATCTCAAGCTGTTGCAATTCTGTACGTGTGTCTGTGGGAGGAGAAAATCCGTGTCTGCACCAGAGCCAGGGCAGCAGAGCACAGGCTGGTTCTTGGTGCCCCTTCTCTTGTGCCCTCTGCCCTAGCACAGCCTGCAAAACCATGGGATGCCGCCAAGGTTGCCGCTGGGAGAGCTCCCCCGCTCCCTCCAGCCACCGGGTGCTCTGAATTCCCAGCCACACAGGCTCCCCTTCGGAGGGTGTTGTTCTGCTTCTCAAGGGCAGGATGGAGCCCTGCTCTCCCTCCTTGGTCTGTGGTGCATTTGCGGATAGCACTGCAGTCCCATTTCTCCACCTTGACCTTCCTCTTCCCAACTCCACTTTCTAACCCGCTGGGGAGTCCTAAAAGCATCCCACCTGGGCCCTCCCACGTGTGAAATTGGGAACAGGGGGCGGGAGGAAGGAGGGTGAGAATTTAAGGAGCACGCTGTCAGGATGTGCCAGCAGGCAGATGCTTTGATAGCTTGCAAATGATTTGTGTGGTTAGGATATGTGCATGTATGCATAATTTATATATTAAGTCCATTTCTGTTGCTCTGTGAAATAGGATTTATTATAATGAATGTACCAATCTTCCCATTGAAAGGGGCCTTTCTACAGACACAATTCCCACCTAAAGCGGCTATAAATTAAGAAGATGGGTTCCCACAAGCCATAGGAGACTCGTGTTTCTTGCTGCTTCGTGGTCCTGCTCACGTGTGCTCACAGGGCACAGATGAGGGCTCGGACCCAGCGCTTCTGCCTCAGCCTCCTCGGGCAGCCTGTGCTCACAGGTTTTGAAGTTTCCATCCGGTGCTCGTGCTGTTGATTGTATTTATCTGTCCTGGTTCCATCTTGAAATGTACATTCTCGTTCGAACACTCCCCAAAGAACCACGTTCAAGCCTCTTCTTTGATGGCGTCCAGAGGGGTTCTGTTCTCTCCTTTCACTGTGCTTTTATTCTTTGGTATGAAGCTCATCAACCCCCTCCTGGGAACTGGGGAGCTGCCAGCAGGGCCAGGACCAGGCTGGCACAATTCCGGCACCCAGGGCACACAATTTAAGGAGGCGCTGATTCTCGGGTTTGAGCAAGTGCAGCGTCAGCATGTGCATGGACCTGAGAGTGAGTGCCTCCTTAAATCTTGCATCTGCCCTGCGGTCACCACTTCTTACTTCCTCCTCCAAACTCAGGAAGTAGCTTCTGTGGATCCAACAGGTCGGGTTTCAAACAGTAGGTCACCCAAATATTCCCAGGTCCCACCAGGGCATCTGCGTCCCAGGGTGGCTGTGAGGCAGAGATGGTGGGACTCCACCCCGGAGCGGTCACCGTGGGCCATTCCCAGGCAGTAAGGACAATCAGGAATGTACAGGGAATGGGGAGAGAATTAAGATTTGCCATGATTGTTGGGGTACAGAGCTGGGGGTGCCCACTGGGAACAGAAAGCCTGGACAAGAAGGGCATGGAGGTGGCCTGAAAACCCCCTGGGGCGTGAAGTGAGGGAGGAAGGAGCCGTGGAGGAGGAAGTTGAAGGGAGATGCTGCTGAGGTGATGGAGGTGATGGAAGCCAATGCAGGAGAGTCAGAGACAGGGCTGTGACTAGCATTGATTCCAAGAGCAGCTGTTGATTGAATGTCTGTGTTCTGGGTGAAAGGTGAGACCCGTGGGGCATCTGAGGATCATATAGCTGTACCCAGGTCCTCATTTATTTATCTACATGAGCTATTCCATAGTCACCACTTGGGTATGTTTGTATTTCTGGTAGGTCCTCGGCACGTGAGAAGTTACTGTTATCCTTCGGAGGATCTGCCATGAGAAGGCATCGTTGTTACCACTCTGAGGCTCCTGTGCTTGAATCTGGGCCCAGTTGAAGCCGGCAAGCTGCAGGAAGGACCAAGGAGACAGGCAGTCACACGCATCTCAGTTCTGTGCATCAGCCACATTCTTATCTGTGACGTATGTCTTGTGAAAATCAAGCGCCCACTCGGATGCTTCTCAGGGTCTTAGGAGTCCAGACCTGGGCAAAAGGATCTTCACAGCCAGGTTGGACGGGCAGATTCCAGGGTCAAAGCCATTTTCCTCCTGCTTCTTGTGAGGCTATGACACCCAATAGGCAAAGCTGGGGGAGCTGCTCTCCTCTGAGGTCCCAGCGTGACTCTCCAAGTCCATGACCCCACCAGGGGATGAGTTTCTGGGGTGCAAGCAGGCTGGCAGGTTTGGGACTGGAGGAGGAGTGGGGAATGTTCAACTCTGAAGGCTGAGACTGTGCTACAGAGGATGAGGAAATGGCAGCTCCTGAGAAAACCAGGAGGGGTGTGGAACGGCCGGCACCGGCATTTTCAGAACTGGTCTTCCTTTGAAAAAAAAATCCCTTCTGTCCACCGACATTGAAAGTGCATTTTCCACATGTCTAAATCCTGTACCCCTTGAAATTATGTTCAATGGCAAACCTGTGATGATCCGTGTGCCTCTGACTTTGACTATTTTGTCATCTGTGGTTTCCTTCCCTCCCTGGCAGAACTTGGAGATGTGACCGAGCCCGCCTTCTTCCTTTGCTCCACTAGGTGGCCCTGGGAGCCCTCAGATATCTGCCAGGCGTTCAGACAGGTGAATGAATCTCATTGGTTCACGGGAGGCATGATGCCACTGGGCAGCCCTTTTTAAGAGAAAAGCCAGGACCGGGGAGCTGCGACCCCTGAGCAGTGCTCTCCGTGTGGCTGGTAGAGATATTGGAGCTGCTGTTACAGCATCATGAGTGAGGTGAGTGGGGCTTTGACTCCTGGAGGGAAACCTGGGGGTGAGAAGGGGCTCAGTTAGGCTCAGAAAATGTAGAACACTTCGACCCTGGAACCATTTGCTTGGGAGACTGACTCTGTTCATATCTGGGTTTGCATGGCAAGTGCAGACATTGGTTAAGTTTGCAACTTTTAAAAATTCACCTTAGGTAGAGAAAGGGGTTCATTGTTTTGCTTGTGATCTAATTGTGACTTTGGAAAGTGCTTTGGGGTCTAGACCTCAGGAGAGAAAGCTGAGTGTTTGTAGTCCCTTGCGAAGATTTGCACTCTTGCAGCGTATGTGTCTTCACGTGTTTTCCTTGGTGGGTACCTGTCAGAATGTGAGCAGGCAGGCCAGCTGGCGAAAGTCAGCCTCAGAAGAGAAGTGAGGGAAGGATTGCATTGCACGGCCATGTGGAAGCATTGCCTGTACAAACTACATCTGCAGTTAATCAGAGTAAAACCAGTAGAGAAATGCAAATTGTATGAACCACAAAAAGTCTGCGCGTATGGGCGTGTGTGTCTAAGACGGGAGAAACTCTGGCTCCAATTTTCAATTGAAAGTCACTGCTCTGTATCTGTTTATCCAGAAGAGTTTGTTGGCGCAAACTGATAGCTCATTGTATTTTTTAAAAGACCCTATTCTCTGTCTTTCTTTTCAAAAAGGCAGTTTTGGGGTTGTACACCAACACCCTCTAATTCCACTTGGTAGCTGAGATAAATTCACTTTCATATCGTTTTGGCCGGCACTTAAATCATTATTTTAAAAAATCTTTTATTTTGCCTTTTTTTTTTTTTTTGACAGACGGTTGATCCTTTTTTTTTTGAAATCTACAGTAAAATTAACAACTTCAGAAATAAAATGCCTCTTCCCTGCTTTCATCTCTCTGATGGGTGACTTTTGATATAAACATGACATGAAGATGGAGCAGGCAAAGCGTTATAAAATTTAGGAACAGGGTTTGGGTTGGAGCCAAGGGATCGGGCAAGAAAGAGTGCGAGCGTGGATGGAGGATGGGGAGGCAGAAACCTTCCAGCAGCAGCAAACCTTCCACCACAGCAGCTCCTGTTTGCCCAGTGTCCCCAGTACCAAGCAGGGCATCCAGTAACCTTATTTGAACTTCCCCACAAGCCTGTGAAGTAGGTGCTATTATGATTCCCAATTGATGGATGAGGAAACTGAGGTTCAGAGAAGTTCAAGGTCAGCTGGCTCAAAGCCACCAGCTAGTGAAGGGCAGATCCAGGACTCGGGTGCGTCTTGATGTCCAAATTGCGTATGGAATTTTCTGATCCGTATGAACAATGCATGCCAGAGAAAGCGAAAGAGGTGGAGAGTGGGGAGCTGAGGCCAGGAAGCTGGGGCTCTGAAACAGAGACAGGGCAATGAGAGCCAGGCCTTCTTTTCCTGAATGCTCAGGTGAGGGGCTTTCTGTAGACTGGACAGAGATTTCAGTATATTCTCTGTTTGCATCGGCTCACCATACTTGCAAGTAGAAGGGATGGCCGTGTGGGGTGGGGTTTTTTTATACAACTTAATAGTTTCAGATGGAAGAAGGGCTTAGAAGCCTGTGTAGCCCAGGGGGCTCCCCCTCTTCCATCAAGTTAGCTAAAGGGGACTCTTCGGGTGTGGGGATCCCCCCGTTGGCTCTCCCCTCTGGCTGTCACCCATCTTCAGCAGAGGCTCCTTGTCCCATGCCACACTCATGAGCTTTCGAGAATGCCTCAGCTTGGCAGTGTCACTTAACTGTGGGTCCCCAGGGAGACAGCAAACTTCCCAGAGCTCACCCATCATGAGGATCACAACCTCGTTTCTGCTGAACATGTAATTAGGGCAGCTCTGCAGCCGCGGCCCCGCCCCCCAGCATTCCGTCAGAGGCCTTTGTGGGCTCTTCCAAGAACTCTGCCTTCTTCCTTAAATGTTGATAAAATCCCACAACATGAACATCTCACACCTTTGCCCCCCTTTGCTTCCCTTCCAGCTCTCTCCGCCTTTCTTCCTCCTGCACACATCCCCCCCCCCCCCCCACGTCACGTGCAGCCCCGGTGACCAGGTCTGCAGCTCATCTCCAAGTTTCTGGGAGCGTGCCCCTCGGAGGGCGGGAATTTGTCCCTTGACTCAAACTTAAATCTGCTTAAAACATTTAATAAAGTTGAACAGAAGCTCCTTTTCTGGGTAGAGGACGGGATCTCTCCCCCCTTCCCCCTAAGCTTTTCTTTAGTTGGATGACTTCCATGTGGCTTCTAATTTTAATAATTCTCAGGCGGGGATGGATTTCAGATGATCATTTACTTACCCCAGAGGGCCAAAGCAATGGATTTTGTCAGACTTTACCCTGACCTCAGGATTTATTTGGGTCTGATGGGCACAGAGTTGCTGCTCCAGCTGTCAGGGTATAGTGCCGGCTGCAGAAATTCCCTAGCTCACAGCTGGGCTGGGAGGAGAGGTCCCTAAAGGGCCACAGGCTCCCTGGGGTGAGCTCTCTCTTTGAGTTCTTGCAGGCTTTGGTGGGGGGACTGAGCCTGGAGCTGGTTTTAAACTGGGTGACTTTACGACCACACATCTTTTTCCCCTTTGACAACGCTTTTTAGGGGTAAATGGCATGTGATGGAAAAGAGCAGCTCAAGTATAGCAAGGAAAGTAAAGTCCAAATTTAGGGTAACCTGAGAGAGTGGAGGTGGTTTGCAGGGGTGTCTCATTGGCATTTCAGTATTAAAGTGTGTCAGATGCGCCTGGAACAATCTACGAAATGAGCTGGAAGACAATTTAGCCGGGATCAGGATACAGGCTTCGGTACGTTCACTGGATCAAAAATCCTAAACAACAAGGTTGAAGTTTACAAAATGTATTCTCATCTCTTCCCTGCCCAAGAAAGAGAAAGGCTCCTTTTTTTTAGTGACCTAATAATACCATTTGAAAAAAAGTTCCACCAACAATGACAATCAGTTCCATCTTCTCATTCAGGTGTCTGTTTTTAAGTTGCTTTTTAAAAGAACTTATTTAGGAGAGCCAGGAGCAAGATATTAATGCATAAAGGCACACATTTGGAGAGTTGATTTAAAAAATGACACACACCATCGCCCTGTTTGTGAGAGGATGGGGGAGTTCCCGGTTGCATAATGCATCCGTTGACAGCTGTGAATTAGACTTGAGACTCCTTTGGGAAAGCGCTCTCCTGATGCTTCCCTGTTGCTGTTCACAGTCTCTTTTCTTGCATCGGCTTGGATGGGATGTGCAATTTGGTGCCAGGTTTCTGGGCCTTTCTCGCATCCAGACATTGGCCACGACAAAAGGACCACACCTGTCAAGCCATGGTTTGAACACACTGAGGAATTTTGTGGGTCAAATCTTTAGACCCACATGTGTATCCTTAGCACAGAATCAGAAGCTACTTGCCTGATACATTAAATCTCTAAAGCAAGAAGAAAGCAGTGAACAGTGTTGCTCTGGACAGAGATTGCAAGGGAAAGCTTTGCCCACTTATATTGGGGGGTGGGGGATGGAAAAGACTTGATTTTTTTCCCGGAAGTAGCCATTGGTTTAAAAATCACATATGACACGGGTTTAGGGCTCATCTACTCAGCTCTCAGGGTAACCCTTTGGTGAGAGAAATAGTAAGATGAAACAGGCCTAAAATGAAAATTAGTATAGTTGTGTGCTTCCTATGATGTAATAGTGAACTGAAACAGATGCTGACGGGTGAGTAATAGGTTTGCAAGGAACAGTATAATTTAGACCAGTTAAGCACGGATTCTGAGGGTAACTGTGCACAGTGTAGATTTTGCAACTGGCCCCAAAGGCTTAGCAAGAGAAGGTCAAATGAAAATGCAATTCCTTATGTAATTTTAACCTCATTTGGGGATATACCTGAGAGGAGATATAGGAAGATCCAGCAAAATCCATATGGTTTTGCTGGATCACACATTGATAGATGCTCTCTCTACTCTAATTGGGAACAATAGGTCTAGAAAGACACCAATTGCAACTTGGGTTCGAGTTTCAACATTTCCTAAGTGGGAAGAGGACACAGTGAAGCAAGAAAATGTGTTTGCTGGGCTGGTGATGGTAATGGATTATTATAAGATTGATTTCCCCCATCCTGCATTTCATTAACGAATGCTGTGGGATTAAGTCTCACCGTTTTTCTCTTTTGAATTCTAAGAGTGACAGAATGCAAGATGTATTTTTTTTTAGAGAGAAAAATTGAATAAATGACTCACAATTGATTTTATTAGGGGTTTAGTAGAATAGTGTGATCAAGATGAAGAGGAAACATGAGCTTTTGTAATGGGAAGTGCCTCGAATTTATGATGAACACATTCTCTGCATTATTTTTTAAAATTCTAATTTCTGCTCTCAGTGCTTTATCAGAGGTGTTGTCATAGGTGGAAAGAATTCACAGTTTGTTTGGGGTCTTTCTGTTCTTGGTCCACGGGGCACACTGAACTATTTGAACACCTGAATGATATCATGAACCCAAGCCTGGGGCTTTCCATTAATTTAGAATGACTTTCCAGAAAGGGCTTCATAGTGGGGGAAAAGAAAGATTTTATGGGATGCATATGCACAGGTATATATTATATTTGATTGATATTTTTATGAAACACTGCAGTAAAGATCATGCTGTTAAAGTACCACAGACTGAGTGACTTATAAACAATAGAAATTTATCGCTCACGGTTCTGGAGGCTGGCCGTCTGAGACCAGGGTGTAAGCATCCTTGGGTGAAGGATCTCTTCCGGGTTGCAGACTTCCCACTGTATCCTCACCTGGTGGAAGGGGTGAAGGAGCCTTCTGGGGTCTCTTTTATAAAGGCACTAATCCCATCCATGAGGGCTCCACCCTCATGACTTAATCACCTCCCAAAGACCCCACCTCCTAATGCCATCACCTTTGGGTGTTAGGATTTCAGCATGTGAATTTTGGGGGACACAAACATCCAGACCATAGCAAGTATTATGGGTTGCATTTTATTTATTAGAATTATCCTACCTAGACTTTGAACTTCCTGAGTCATCCACAGACCTGGCTCCTGGCTTGGCACTTTGTAATGTTCAGTAGATTAATCTACTAGATGAATCAGTAGATTTCAGGTTGTGGATTTATCAGTTACTGTGACCAACAGACCAGCACCCTCTTCTCTAAATGTTGAGATTTGTGGTCCAGGTGAGTTTGGAGAGCAAAAAATTCTCTCTTTTGTTGTTTATGGGTTTGAAACCTGTGTTTGCCATTTAAATCCTTTTAAATTGGAAATGGGTGCATTGTTATACATGCAAAATAAATACCTTCACGGCAGGCAAAGAAAATGAGAAAAACTTAGAAGAATCTCAATAGAAAGAACTCTTGACATTTGGGAAAATGTCAAGGAAAATAGGGAGCTGAGGGAGGGATGGAGAATTCTAATATCCTTCAGTTTGGGGTTATTCTACGTTGAGATTATTTTGATTCAGACAAGTTCTGTGAAATTCAAACAAAAAGGGGTGGTAACCTGAGGGGCAGAACCCGTGACTACCTTGAAAAATGGCTGATGTATTGAAATGGAAAACTAATTTGACTGGGATTAGAGGCGAATAAGAAATAGTCCAAACTGATCTTTAGTAAGTTAGCTCCATATGCCTAATCGTCATCAGCCAAACTGTGAATCTGGAGTATTGTTGCAGGCGCAATATATCTAGCATACAGGAGGCAAGTTGCATATTTAAATATTTTAATTAATACTTAAAAATGAAGCACCAATGTTAGTAATAATTAAAACAAATATTTTAATTATAGGTGCATATTTAAATATTTCAAATTAATTTATATTTGAAATAGGAATACAGGACAATTCATATGCTAAAAGACATCAATTCATATTTGTCCTCCTGGGAAGTAGGACATTGAATTGTGCATCCAGGCTGCTGTGCAGTCTCGTGGGGTCTGTCTCCACTCTTTTATTGTCCCCAGGCACAAACTACTTACCGTTCTTCCAGTCTTTGGAATGAAGTGAGGTATAAATAAGGAATGGGGAAACATTTTCCATTCGATTTGGTACAGGTGCCATTTGGGTACAGATAGGAGAATGTTCTATAGCTCATTGCTTTGTGTCATAGGCCAAGCAAGCTTGCCACATCTGGCAACGGCCCAAACCCATAAATCCAACATCCATTTCTGGGCTGTTTTACATGAACCATTCAGTATAAGTTACACATTCCAGGCATCAATCTGCTTGAATATTGTTTGTGCCTTGCAAATAGCCCTAAATTTATGCTTCAGAATCTCACTAAATGACTTCTTGTTCCATATCTGAAAGGGAAACGCTTGGCCATGTTTATAACATTGCCAGTGGAAAAATCAAGCACCCACTAAATGCCATTATTTTATATTTTACTCTTAATCTGCCACTTTTTAAATAAAAGGAAGACAAATTAGAATCATAAAGCAAGAAGGTAATCATCCACACATTGAAAACGCTCCTGCAGGACATCTAAAGGGAAGAAGCCCCAAAGTGTGAACTGCCCCACTCAAAGAGGGCAATTTTCATATCATGATGGAGCTATAAGGAAGAACAGGGAGTCCTTGGCTCTGGGAGGTTTCAGCCTCCAGTTTGAGGACACTGGTGGATTTCCTAAGACTGAAATATCTCAAGTCATCCATATTGCAGTCCTTCACCAAATGGCCTGGAATGTCTTTTGAATGTTAGTTTTCAAATACTTGCTTATGGAGATTTGATAACTGAGTTTCTTTCTGGATTGACGTGAGATTACACTTTGCTGGCTGTTACGATCCAAAACTGTTGTGGAGTGGCACGGTGAAAGAAATGGTCATCTGTCCCCATAACACTTCACTTGTATCGTGGCCAAGGTTCTAGCAAAGCGACTAGTTATTTTAATTTTATACGATGCATGAGAAGAGGACCCCAGAGACTGACAATACTCATTAACATTGGTCTTAACCAAACAAGAGAGTAAAAATATAGCGAGGAAATACGTTCTTTCTTTTTCCCAAGATCTTTTTGAAATTTTTTTTTTAGCCAATACACTTTTCTGTCAGTCATGTGGTTAAATTCCAATATTTAAAAACTAATTAAGAAATTACACTTGTTTTAAAGATTAAGATTCCTTTTTTTTTTTCGGTACGCGGGCCTCTCACTGTTGTGGCCTCTCCCGTTGCGGAGCACAGTCTCCGGACGCGCAGGCTCAGCGGCCATGGCTCACAGGCCCAGCTGCTCTGTGGCACGTGGGATCTTCCCGGACCGGGGCATGAACCCATGTCCCCTGCATCGGCAGGCGGACTCTCAACCACTGTGCCACCAGGGAAGCCCTAAGATTCTTACATAAATAATTTCCTTACTAAGTATTATCCACTGTTTCCTTAGGGGTTGTTAGAAAAATATCACTTTATTTTCTTGAGCCTGGCAAAATGGATAATTGTGCCTAGGCTTTTATTTTCCACATTTCCGCACGCTTGTTTGATGTGCAGAAGAATCCCTGAGGCCGTGAAGTGGTCAAATTCTGAGCCTGAGAGCATCCACTGTGATGGTCTCCTCATTTGGGAGGGTTGAGAGGTCATCAGTAGACACAGGTGTTGACACAAACCTGCCCACGTTCAAGGTGGCAGAGTGTGTTGAACCCTCTATAAAGATCCTCTCTCTTCATGAGTCTCAAAGAGCTGTAGATGGAGATGCAACAAGCAAAACTTCAAACTATTATGCCATGGGAACACATCCCTGAAACAATTCAAGGTGGTTTGAAATGATTCTGGTCTCTCCCTAGTGAAACCATCGCTATCCTGCCCCTTGCTTTCTTTGACTTTTTCACCATTAGCTGTGGTAATTCTAATAATAAACATCCACAAGTACTTAAAAACTAACATTCAAAGCTTATCAGCTTTTGGGGAACCATTTCCTCAGTCATCCTGCAGATCCGTGACAGAGCAATGGAATGGTGTACACAGTGACCGTGGGTATCAATTCTCAAGAAGAGTGTACCCTCTCAGGGAAAAAATTGGAGCATGCGTGCACAATAATTTTTTATTAACTTATTTTAAAATTATTTATTCATGCTAATGTGCTCATCTCTTAAGTGCAGTTATGAAACATACCAAAAATAAGCATTGAAAAGAATGACAGAATGATGAAATAAGCTATACTTTAGATATCTTGCTAATTGTGATGGCTTTATTAATCTTAGTCAAAATTTCAAGGCACCGTATATACTTGTGAGAGATAATTGTTGATGGAAAACGTGGAAATCTATAGTTCAAATAGTCTTGGTAACTAATAGTCTTGGTAACTGCACTTCTTTTTTTTAAAAAAAAATTATTTATTTATTTTATTTTGTTTATTTTTGGCTGTGTTGGGTCTTTGTTGCTGTGCGCGGTCTTTCTCTAGTTGCGACGAGCAGGGGCTACTCTTCATTGTGGTGCACGGACTTCTCATTGCGGTGGCTTCTCGTTGCGGAGCACGTGCTCTAGTAGATGTGGCACATGGGCTCATTAGTTGTGGCTCATGGGCTCTAGAGCACAGGCTCAGTAGTTGTGGCACACAGGCTTAGTTGCTCTGCGGCATGTGGGATCTTCCTGGACCAGGGCTCAAACCCTTGTCTCCTGCATTGGAAGGCGGATTCTTAACCACTGCGCCACCAGGGAAGCCCTGCGCCTCTTTTTGAGCTGAATTTGTTGAGTGTGATTTTTAAGCTTGTATTGGCACTTGTGAAGATATTCTAATAGGAGAAGTGTTAGGTAGCATTTCCATTGTTTCCCTGTTGCTTTTGCTGGAAGTATTAATATCTGTGAAAATTTTATGCAGGAATTTTTTTATTCCTGTAAAAAACAGAAAATTTACCATCTTTCTCATTTTTAAGTGTGTAATTCAATCGTATGGTTTATTTACTTCGTTGTGAAACAGATCTCCAGAATTTTTCATCTTGTAAAACTGAAATTCTACCCATTAAACAACTCCCTGTTCTCCTTCCTCTATCCTCTGTTAACCACCTTTCTATTTTCTGTCTCTATGAATTTGACTACTTTAAGTACCTCACATAAGTGGAATTATACAATATTTGTCTTTTTTTTTTTTTGTAACGGGCTTGTATTACTTAGCTTCACGTCCTCAAGGTTCATCCATGTTTTACCATGTGACTATGCAGGAATTTTTTAAAGCCACTTACCTACTGTGGTGCGATTAGGTTGGTTAAATGTAGGTGTATAAATATAAATCCTCTTACCGGAGCACAAGGAACTGCAGTGCAGCATGTGGTGATATTCCAAGAGCAACTTAAGAGTGAGGGAGTCATAGAAATCAAAGTCATGGTTACCAAAGGGGAAAGTGGTGGGAGGAGGATTAATGGATACATACCACTATATATAAAAGAGATAAGCAACAAGGTCCAACTGTATAGCACAGGGAACTATATTCAGTATCTTGTAAAAACCTATAATGGAAAAGAATCTGAAATAGTATATATATATATATTATATATAATATGTATATATAAAACTGAATCATTTTGCTGTACACCTGAAACTAACACAACATTGTAAATCACTATACTTCAATTAAAAAAAAAAGGGAAAAAAAGAGGGAGGGTGTTCTGGACAATCCTCAGTGGTAGGATTTCCACTGTTTCCCACCCACCAAATGATGATGTCGATATCAATCCAGATAATAGCTACTGGTAACATCTAATTTCTTTCTTACTGATCTTAGATCCTAAACTGATATACATAGACATTCTGAAATTCTCTTCACCACGCATAGTTGTAAGAGTTGAGCACCTTGCAGCCCCTGAGGTGCCATCCATTCTGCAGTCTGTGTCAGTGGTGCCCTCTGGAGTTGTGCAGTGCACAACCTGTGCAGCTGAACGTGGTGGTCCTGCCCCTTCCTGGGGCGCAGCTGGCCTGCTTAAAGACCATTGACCCAGAGAAAGAAGGTTGTTTCTACCGTCCTGCTTAGACTTAAAGGAGGCCCTATTGTCATTTCATTCCAGGTAGTCATTTAAAATAGGGAACTGAGTGCCCCAAGGCTAATCCTGTTCAAAATCACAGAGATTCTTGAGCAAAAGTCAGGCTAGGTTTCACTTACACATTTCCTATCCTATTAAATTTCTCATTTTCTGACATATCCTGGATACAGCCCAATTTCTTTTATACCTGTCCCAATTCCATTTAGGACTTGGACATGAAACATATTAAAACTAATATTGTCCTGGATTATTTTTTTCCGAGTAAAAAAAGAACAACCACAGAAATCTTGACAAAGTTATTCTTTCCTTCACCAGGGCTTCCACTTTGTTTCTAGAGGTTCACGTATCCAAGCCGACCCCCTCACCCTCCCACCCCAATCACACATGAAGTTGGTAAATGTCAGTATTGCTACTCTTGTACAATATCTCGTAAAGATCTCTGTTCACAAAGTTTCCTTCTGCACCGTCCAGCAGAGTTTCCTTGACTTTGAGTTTACACCAGTGGCCTTCATTCCTTGCCTTACCCTCCTTGGCTCTGTTTGAAAGTGCAAGACCATTCTAAACCCCCAAAATCAAACTCTTAGAAAATGTTTGCTCAGGCAACAGAGTCCTTTTCTATGGCAAAACCATTGCATGTACAGGCAGACCTTGGAGATATTTTGGGTTCAGTTCCAGACCACTGGAACTGAAATAAAGTGAATATCTCAATAAAGGGACTCACGCAAATGTTTTTGTTTCCCAGTGCGTACAAAATTTACATTTACACTGCACTGTAGTCTATTATTAAGTGTGCAATAGCATTATGTCTAAGAAAAAGTACCTACCTTAATTAAAAATGCTGTATTGCTGAAAAGATGCTATCATCTGAGCCTTCAGCGAGTCATACTCATTTTGCACAGTCACATCAAAGATGACTGATCAGAGATCACCATAACAAATATAATAATGAAAAAGTTTGAAACATTGTGAGAATTACCAAAATGTGACAGAGACACAAAGTGAGTAAATGCTTTTGGAAAAATGGCGCCAATAGACTTGCTTGACACACTGTTGCCACAAACCTTCAATTTGTAAAAAATGCAATATTTGCAAAGTGCAGTAAAACGAGATATGCCTGTTATTGGTATTTACTTACCCTCTCAAATTTGTTTGCCTTCTAGATTATGAACATTTAAAAGACAGAGACTGTGTCTTTGACACTCTTTCATCTCCCCAGCACATACCATTCAACCCACATTGATGGAGAATCCATTATATGTTGGACATTGTGCTGGGTGAACAGGCCCTACCCCTCAAAAAGCTTATAGGTTACTGGGGGAGACAGAGTTCACATAAAATTAACTGGACGACAGGGTCCATACAGGGTACGGGGCTACTCATTGTACAGACCAAGTGCCAGGGAAGCATTGGTTAACATCATTGTGCAGACCTGGAAAGGGGAAGAAGGATGTGACCTGCAAAATCTTCCCAAAGAGTCAATGCTTACAAAAGTAGGGGCTCAGTACGTGTTGGTTGAAGAATAACCACCATAACTAATGGTTAATCTTAAAAGTCATCTATGTTAGAACCTCACGCGGATTTAGCAATCTTCAGGTCCAATGAATGGATACACATCTATTAGGATACTATTCAGTTATCCCTTGGTATCCTAGGGGGATTGGTTGGTTCCAGGACCACCCTGCCCACGGATGGATACCAATCCAAAGATGCTCAAGTCCCTTATATAAAATGGCATAATATTTGCATATAAACTACACATATCCTCCCATATACTTAAATCATCTCCAGATTACTTATAATGCCTAATACAATGTAAATTATGTCAATAGTTGTAAATACAATGTAAGTGCTAAGTAAATAGTTGCTAGCATGCAGCAAATTCAAGTTTTGCGTTTTGGAACTTTCTGGAACTTTTAAAAAATATTTTAAATCTGCGGTTGGTTGAATCTCAGATTCAGAACTGTCGGATACGGAGGGCTGACAGTAGTTGATTTCTAACTCCTGCTTAGTGATGTAAATTGCTTTAAACATGCTGGACATTTTCTTCATCCTTATTAATGAATAGTTGGGTTCTACTGACTTGTCATATCTTTCTTTAAAAGTGTTAAGTGAAAATAAATCTGTTCAGTACTTTGGAAGCAGATTACATGAGGACAGTCAATACGATTTTTGGAATTGTGCATATTGTGTTATTTTAAAAGTTCCATATTCTGATTGTGAGAAATGCCTAAGTGAATTTAGATATGCCTGTAATCTATCTTCTGTGAGGGTATTAACGTTTGTCTATGGCAGAATATCATTGCACGCTTTGTATCTCAGAGCCCCAGAGGGCTTCTTACTTATTATTATTATTTTCTTGTCTTTGGAGTTCGTTCAGGGCGTGGGCTCATCCCTGTATTTATAGCTCAGTTCTCACATATGCATAAGTCCTGTTCAAAATACCAAGATAATACAGTGTCACATCACAAATATTATTTCTGGCAATGTTCTCTACCTCCAAAATGTGGGCCATTTTACTTCCTCTTGATGCCTTCTTAAAATAGATGTAGCCATTTGTCAATCTGTACTTCCACCAAATACCTCTTGCAAGTTCACTGTTATTTTTTCATCTAGATTTTGTCTTTCCCAACTTCAGAGCAGATTCAGTTCACTTGCGGGGCACTGTTTTGTGAATTTCCACATCACCCTTTTTATGCTGAGTTCTTGCTGAGAGCCAGGTTTGACTGAAATGCATGCAAGAGCTTCCCCGCAGTTGAATTTTGGATGAGGATTTGGAATTCTCACCTGACACAAATATGTATGCCGTGTGATATAACTGTAGGGTCACAAGCAGGGGCCTCAGGGGACCTTGCTCTGCTCCTGTGTCCCTTCAGTATTACAACAAGGAAGCAGGACAGGGGCTGAAGAGTAGAGCAGATTCCCATCAGAAATGAGGCCACTTAAAAACAAGCCACAGCTTTGTCATCTTTTGCTCCAGTCCATCTCTACCATAAACCTCTTTCCAGGTGACAGGAGCTCAGAGCTGGGCAGTCTAAGTGAGCCTGTCACTGGGTGGTGGGGAGAAGACCAGTGACATGATTTGGGGGGACAGTGAAAAATAGAAATGTGGTGCTCCATGTTGAACATGATGAAGAATTTCGAGAACGTGATGCCAAGTGTGGGCCCTTTAAGTGAGGGACCCTGTAGGGGACTGCAAGTGTCACAGGGCCACAGGGCTGGCCCCGTGACGTGGGGGAAGGGAGGTGTGGAAATGGGGGCTGCCGATTGCCTTTTAGTGAAAAAAACAAAACTAAAAATAGAACTACCATATGACCCAGCAACCCACTACTGGGCATATACCCTGAGAAAACCATAATTCGAAAAGAGTCATGTACCAAAATGTTCATTGCAGCTCTATTTACAATAGCCCAGGACATGGAAGCAACCTAAGTGTCCATCGACAGGTGAATGGATAAAGAAGATGTGGCACATATATACAATGGAATATTACTCAGCCATAAAAGGAAATGAAACTGAGTCATTTGCAGTGAGGTGGATGGGCCTAGAGTCTGTCATACAGAGTGAAGTAAGTCAGAAAGAGAAAAACAAATACCGTATGCTAACACATATATATGGAATCTAAGAAAAAAAAAGTTCTGAAGAACCTAGGGGCAGGACAGGAATAAAGACACAGACGTAGAGAATGGACTCGAGGACATGGGGAGGGGGAAGCTGGGACGAAGTGAGAGAGTGGCATGGACATATATACACTACCAAATGTAAAATAGATAGCTAGTGGGAAGCACCCGCATGGCACAGGGAGATCAGCTCAGTGCTTTGTGACCACCTAGAGGGGTGGGATAGGGAGGGTGGGAGGGAGACGCAGGAAGGAGGATATACGGGGATATATGTATATGTATAGCTGATTCGCTTTGTTACAAAGCAGAAACTAACACACCATTGTAAAGCAATTATACTCCAATAAAGATGTTAAAAAAAAACAAAAAAAACAAAACAGAGAGACAGAGTGCTGCAACATAATTCCATGATCTCTTTGCCATGCTTGGAACTTTTTATATATAGTTTTCCCCTCTCCATGTGGAAGCTTCCGGAATGGCCCACACCTGACCATGGAAGCAAGGTGGCTTGAGGGTCTTAGCTACAAATCAGATGCAGCTTTCATGCCAGCTTGGAGGAAGCCCACCCAGGGACATGCTTGAACAAGGAATCGATGATGCCGTCTGACCCCGCGGGACTGTCATGAGGTTGGAGCCATAAAACTGATTCAAAAACACTTGGAAAGCATATATTTTTTAAAGACCATATAAATGCTAAACTATAACCTCAATGTGAAAAATTCCCCTGAGTTGGATTCCAAACGTCTTTACTGAGTGAGGTTGCTGGCTCTGAGGGGCCCGTTTCGTCCTGAGACTTTTCCTGCACTTAAGCCTTCCGTCCTCACCCTTTTCTCCTTGTGTGTGTGATGTCAAGGGACACAGAGGGCAGGTGTGTTATGCTTGTCCAATTAAGGGAACATTTTTGGGCTTGGGAAGTACAAAGCTCTAACCATAGTAAGAGCCAGGTGGGCGGGTATGAGACAGGTTGGTGGCGTGAGCTCCCTTCATTTTTAACAGCCCCGTCCCTGGAAGGCAACCTTCAACTAAATTACAGCTGGGTTTTGTTTTCCAGCAAATTAAATTGTTCTGGATTTCGGAGGGATTTGAAAATAAAATTTGGAGCAATATTGCTTATGAAGAAGGCAGAGACATTAGACTGAGCTGGTCAGTGCTTCTGGGTGGGTGGGGCCTGTGTATGTTTTGTTTTAAGTGGAGAGACTGCTAGAATTTTCACCTCCCCAGGGGGCAGCTGATTCAATGGCCCATGTCGCTTTTTTCTTTTGTTCATTTTATTTATTTATTTTTGAAGCACAGTTGATTTACAGTGTTGTGTTAGTTTCAGGTGTACAGCAAAGTGAGTCATTTATACAGACATATATATATATATATTCTTTTTCAGATTCTTTTCCCTTATAGGTTATTACAAAATATAGAGTTCCCTGTGCTCTACGGAAGGTCCTTGTTGTTTATCTATTTTATATATAGTATAGCTTTTCTGCTGTCTTCTAATTTCTAATTCACTTCTTGAGCTGTGACAGCTTATTTAGGACAAAGCCTTCCCCTCTCTTCCAAAAGTATAAAACCTCAGACTTTTACCATGTTTTGAAGCTATTTTTGTTTTACTTGAGTGGGGAAAAAATCCCTGGCTGCTTCTTTATTACCAGAAAAAAAAGACACTAGCTTCTGAAGCCTGGAACAGCCCCCTTTTGGAGAAGCCCACGGAGTAGCGAGTGGGACTGAGTCAACGTCTGCGCTCCGTCACAACAAGTCAACGTACAGGGACCGAGCTTTGGCTTTTTCTTAGGAGGAGTGTCCAGGCAAGAGTTTATGAAGCTAGATAAACGTGTGAAAATAAACCGGGACACCCAGACAGAGTGAATTACGGAGAGAGAGCTGTCTGCAGGGTCCTGGAGCCCTGTTCTAGCATCTTACAGATCCTTGGGGCTTTCAGAGATGGCCCAGGCAGGTTGAGTTGACTGTGGCTGTATGTTGACCCCCACGTCCTTTTATTCAAGCTCAGACTTGGGGAGAGTCTGCCGATTGGGTGAGAGGCACACGATGTAAGGGGGTCACTAGGTCCTTCCAGCTTCCTTCCACCTTCCTTCTCTGGTCATCGTCTACCCTCCTCCTGCATCTTCTCTTTCTAGAAAGAAAATAAATCAGTGATTTATACCAAACACACAAATGCATCCACAGCAGAAACAGAGGCCCAGGGAACTTCAAGTGAAAGTAACAACAACTAACAGGCAGAGGCTGCATAGTTTATGAAAAAAAATGAACATGCAGACCAGTATTCTGTCTTTGGATTCTCATCATAGCCATGTGAAATACATGCTTAATTTAATCGTATTTATTTTAATTCTCCACGAAGAAGAAACTGAGCAGGTGAAGAAGCAGCTGAATGAAATCACTTGTTCAGGGTCCTTCAGCCACATTTGAGAGCTGGGTTTCCTCTTTCCTCAAACTGCTGAGCCCCGTATGCCTCCGTTACCTTAACTTACTGCAAGTTGAATACGATGGAAAAGAAGGAGGCATTTGTCTTTCCAAGTCTCTTTTACCATTACTTGGCAGCCTGACTATTTTCTAGGGACCACATCTAGGTAATGTGACTATTTTTATCTCATTGAATTCTCACAACCTGATGAGGTTGGTGTATTGTTACGCCCATTTTATAGAAGCAGAAACTGAGGCTCAGAGAAGTTAAGTGTTGTGAGCAGGGTCACACAGCTGCTAAGTGACAGGGCTGGAGAGCCTGGACAGCCTGATTCCAGGGCTCTCTTTCTTTTCTTTTTTTTAAAGTCAGGTTTATTAAGGTATATTTTATATATAGTAAAATTACCCTTTTTAAAGTTGTACAGTGGATGAGTTTTGACATGTTTACAGTCTCACACTTGCGATATAGACTATCAGACTATATAGACTATCAGACTCCCAGAAGTTCTTTTGTTTCCCTTTGGAGTCAGTCCCCTGGCTCTACTCTTAGCCCCAGAACCCAGGTTCTTCAGTATCACACCTTAAATAAAAGTAAGCCCAACAGGTTATGCAAGGTGTTTACAGTGTCTAGAGAATAGCACGATCACATAGTTGAACATAATTTAAATCGTATATTGCAACAATTTCCAAATGGTGCTTTACAGTTGAGAGCTGATGTATTAGAAATGTAAAAAAAAATGACCAGGGAGGGGTGACGATCCGGGTCCTTGTCAATCGCTCCCGGGTCTCACAGAGCAGACAGGGTATGCTGTGAAGTAGGGGGTGCTCAGCTTCCGCACAGCAGCCTCAGCGCAGTCTCCACTTGGGTGTCTGTCCTGGCCCTTAAACTGACGCTCAGCATCGCTACCTGGTCCCACTCGTGGGGCCTGGCTCTGGCCAGGCTCCTGTGACCACGCAGAAACCAGCGAGGAGCTTCCAGCCAGCAGGGCCCCTCTGCCGTCGCTCTGCCCTGCATCACTGTCTGCACCCGTGTGGCTGCAGACAAGGACGTCCGTGATGCAGCTGGGAAAGCCCTGGCTCTGGACTGATTCTGGGTCACGCCGTGTGGTTTAAAAGAGAACACTTACCTTCTTTCGAGCCCGAGACAGCATCCTGCCTCCGTGCACTTCGGGGTTCAGGAGGGAATTCAGCCCCCTCCCACAGAATGGCACACCCATGGAGAGCAGGCGCCCAAAGTGATGCGGAAGGAGGACGCCCCTGTGCTCTCTGGGACCAGGGTCCAGGGCACGCGGGGCAAGGCCAGTGCAGAGCTTTCTTCTATGTGCATCTAGAGTTCAGCCCAAGTGGAGGACTCTGTTCTTTGACGTGCTGCTTATTTGCATTATTCGTTTGCCAGGACTGCTGTAACAAATCCCACAGACCAGCTGCCTTAAACCGTAGAAGTATATTCTCTCTTGGTCCTGGAGGCCACGAGTCTGAGGTCAAGGTATCAGCAGGGCTGGTTTTTGCTGAGGGCTGTGAAGGAGAATCTGCTCTGGGTTTCTGTCCTTGGCTTGTAGATGACATCTTCTCCCTTTGTCTCATCATACTGTCCTCCCTCTATGCATGTCTGTGTCCAAATTTCCCCTTTTTATAAGGACACCAGCCTATTGGATTAAGGCCTGTCTTAATGACCTCACTTTAACTTGATCACCTCTGTAAGGACCCGATCTCCCAATCAGGCCACTTTCTGAGGTCCTGGGGGTTAGGGCTCCAATTCTGGGGACACACAATTCAACAAATAACACTGCAAATGTGGTGGTGCCTTCCACCCAATTTCAAAGACCATTTGGAACCTTCCATGCCTTTCATTTTCAAGGAGAATTGACAGCAACACATGTCATCGTGACTCTTTGTTGAGCTAAGTTGAATAAATGAAGCAAAGTGATTTTATTGGCATATTTGAGGTACGTGGATTTGAAAATTTAGAGGTATTTACTGCAAATGAATTTAATAGGACATGAACTCATCCCACGATGAACTCATAGGACTCATCATCGCATCTATGAAATTAGAGGATCCCATACAGAAGCCGTTACATAGCAACTATTCTTTAAATTGCAACCTTTACCTGTTGTGAAATTGTATGGGTGGTATATGCCATTTGTATAAAACGGAGGCTATATTTATGCATGTCCACACAGAAAAAAATGGGAAGCAAATACTCTGGAATATTTCAAGGAAGATTACCTAGATTAACTCTGAATAGTTGGATTATAAGTAGTTTTTTGCTTTCCTCCTTGTGTGTTTATTTTCCAAAATTTTCTTTTCTTGGAAAAGAAGATGGGCACAGAGGCGATTTTTAAGGGTAGAAAATACTAATTTAAAATATATGGCTATAGGATAAAGTATAAAGCAAATTTCAATAAGGCAAACCACCAATCCCTAAAAATGAGGGATCTTTTTACCATAAAGGTCAGGATGAAAATGCTAGAAGCTGAATACAGTATTTAAGGCGGAATTATTTGTCTTTCAGAGGTGAAAGCAGGGGGCGGAAGAATTAGGAGGAATAATGAAGGTTAATGCGTTTGTCATGCAAGATCCTGTCATTTTCTTTTTAACCAACTTTTTGGCTTTCTTTGAAACCCTGCAGCTGAAGTTCTCTTCTGAAATTGGTTTCTACACCTTTAGGGATTAAATTAGTGGATTTTTTTAATACTCAGTTTTTGGAATGTTACCAGGAGAAATATAGATGATTTTAAAATACTGGTGGCAAGAAATTAAATCAATTCTGTCCTTATCACAAAATGCTGGCAGAAAAGACTCTTCTGCTCTTCAGACAGATTCAGGGCCTTTGATTTGGAAGGGGCCTTTCATGGTGTGCCTTTGAAGTCACTGAGAAGCCACTGGTTTAATGACTGTGGTGGCTCTGAGCACCATCAGCTACCTGCTGGCTGACCCAGCTGTTTATCTTATTTCACTGCACGATCGCTGTGATTTCGCATCTGTGTCCATTTAAAATCTGATATTTCATCTAAGACACTCACGATCTTTTGTCAATAAAACATTATATGTAATGCCGTAGAAACACGCCTTAATATAATACCATAGGAACATGCCTTTTTTGTTTCTTTATAAACACAGTGATCAAAAGACACCTCAGAAGGGTGGGCTGAGATCTTTGGGGCTGGTTCTGCATCTTGTCATCTCTCCTGTGAAGGATATTGACCCTGGTAAGAATATGCAGTATCTGAGCCATCACGGTCCCTGTGTCCCTTCTACGCCAGACATGCAGAGAGGTGTTTTTCCTCTTATTTATGACCCATCTGAGGCTCTGCTTGTCACGATGCTGCCATTTCAGGGGCTCCAGGATCCCTGAACCCATTAGCAGTCTGAATATCAGGATGCAACAGCACAAAAGGAAAACAGTGCCACACAGAAAAATAACTTCAGAGGAAATGCATCATCGGGGGATAGACGGTGTGAAGTAGCACTTGCTAAACAAGAGCTTCCAAGCCACCCTGAGGATGGGATGGACTTTTCTTTCCCTCTTTTGCCAAATCTCTGCAACTCCTTGGTAGACAGAGTCCAGCAGAGGCCAGATGTTGGGGACAGAGGGGAAAAGGTTAAAAGATGCCTTGAAACATGTATTTTCCTTTCCCTTGATACAGAGATGCCATCCACTTGATATTGCCCAATAAATAGTGCCTCTACTGGAAAACTCCTTCACTGATGGACAGATGGGGAGAGCACACTTGGTGCATGTCAGGTCCCTACCTGTGACAGCAGAAGCCAGAGGTTAGCATCTTTCCTTCTCAGGAGGGAACAGAGACTCGATAAGGGATTTCCCCAGCCATGCCCAGCTGGTGGGGTCGCTGGGACTCATGGTCCTCCACAAGATGTGGAACCCCCCTTGCCCTCACCCACCCCAGTGTGAGTTGGGGACCCTTTTCCGTGCCCCTGATCTTGGTCATCTTTGGTCAAGCTCTTACCCACCATATGAGATGGTTGGTTTAGTCTCTGTCCCTCTAGGTTGTGAGCCAAGCAAAGTCAGAGGACGTTCTCTTCTCCTGGGGATCCTCAGGGCCCGGCCCAGTGCCTGCCTCATAGAAGGAAAAGTAAATTGTTAGTCCAGGAGCGCGTCACCCCCGGGTTGCTTCCGGGCCTCTGTCTGATGCTAAATCCGTGACCTTCACTGCCCATGGTTTTGTGCATTGGCGAATGTACCTAATTTTGATAATCTGCTTTTGAAAAGAATCTTTCATTTCTTAGCCTGGGAAACACCAGAGTCCTCTAACTGGGGAATTTTCCTAATGCAGCCCCAGTGACAGGCTGACCCCAGGACTCTGAGAAGCCCATTCACTTCCCTCCCCTGATGGCTGGATAACAGGACTGAGAAGAAATGCCTCTGTGAGCCAAAGGCTTCTGTGGGTCCCTCTGTCCTTTGTCCCCTGTGGACCTGGCTCCATGAGGGTTGTCGTCTTTTCTCCAGTGTTGTCAAAGCAAATGCATGCCTAGGGAGAGCTCGTTCCAGAATTTTGTGGCACAATGGGCGAGTTGCTTGGGAAGATGGAGGAAGAAGGGGTGGAGACTTGGGGGGACCCTGGGGATGAACGGGGACCCTTACTGCTTCAGAAGGCACTTCGTTCCCCAACTCTAAGGGGCCTTTGGAACTGGTCACCCTCTAGTCACATTGCACCAAATTAAGCAACCAGCCAAGTTCTAGAGTGAAGACAGGTTTATCCACTTAATAGGTATAGATTCAGAAAATATTCTTGGACTGTCCGTTGTGCCCCAAATTTCACCTGCTGGAATTCATTTCATATTTCATTCTTTCCAACCTTCTAGAATGAAAAATAAATATCTTTTCATGGGAACTTGTGTCTTATCCTAAAGATGAAAACAATATATACTGGCTGAATGATTTCCCAAGTAGACATAATCTGTCCAGGGTTCTGAGTTTGCATTAATGAGGAAGCAGGTTTTTGTGATTCCGTGTCCTGTGCGACATATGACTGGCATACCCAGTTTTATGGGTATCAATGGCAAAGTATGAAAGATGAGACCCTCCATGGCAGTATTCTAGAAATCGTATAATAAAAACCCACAGGGCTTCCCTGGTGGCGCAGCGGTTGAGAGTCCGCCTGCCGATGCAGGGGACGCGGGTTCATGCCCCGGTCCGGGAAGATCCCACATGCCTCAGAGTGGCTGGGCCTGTGAACCGTGGCCGCTGAGCCTGTGCGTCCGGAGCCTGTGCTCCGCAACGGGAGAGGCCACAACAGTGAGAGGCCCGCGTACCGCAAAAAAACCCCAAAAAAACAAAACCCACAGAATGACAGCACAGATTCATGACTCACAGTCATAGCCCGTGAGAAAGCTGCGGATGAAAAGTTTCTAAGGCCGTATTAGAACAATTTTCTAAATCCTTGAGATGACTTGACTTCTTGAATCTTTTACTTGCTTTGGGGAAACATGTGGCCAGTCCATGGTAGCGCTGCACAGGAGCCTGAGGGAACTTCAGTGGTACGAGCTACCCGTCTTTGTGTACAATGTTGCTATTTTGTTTATGACTTTTTGCAGTACTTTTGACTTTCTAAAATATTGCATTAAGATATTATTTGCCTTTTTTCAGCTTTATTGAAGTATAATGGACAAATGAAATTGTAACATACTGAAAGTGTACAACCGGATAATTTGACATATATGTATGTTATGAAAAGATTCCCACCATCGAGTTAATTTCCACATCCATCATCTCACATATTTACCTTTCTGGTTTTTTTTGGTGAGAGCTCTTAAGTTTCACACTCTTGGCAAATTTCAATTTTATAACAGAGTGCTATCAACGACAGTCAGCGTGGTATGCATTGGACACTCAGACCTTCCTCATAACTCGGTTTGTACCCTTTTACCCGCGTCTCCTGTTTCCCCCGCCCAGCCCCTGGCAGCCACCATCCTTCTCGCAGCTCCTATGACCCCCAACCCCAGACTGCACATATAAGTGATCCCAGACAGCGTTTGTCCTGATTAATGCGTTTCTTGGGGCCCTCTTAAATTCTGTGCCCAAGGCGAATGCCTCTCTCTCCTAACCCACTGGTGATACTCCAAGAACTCAGGTTTTGTGATAGATTTCACAAGGAAGAGTAGAGGACTGAGAGGTGACAGCACATGGAGGCTTGGGATGGACACACAGCAGGCTTGTGTTTGAGACTGTCTGTGATGGGCAGGACGCCAGCATGCTTCCTATTCAAGCCGGCATCGTTGAGACAAGTATTCCTGATATGTTCACGGCCTCTACGTGTAGCACCAAAGGGGTCAGACACAGTGTAATGTCCACTCTGAGCTCAAAGTATAGGAGGAAATAGATCTGAAGACGCCTACGTGCCGGAAAATAGGCGTGGCCTCTTCCACTAGTGAAGTATCTAATATGAAAGGACCGTCCGTGACTGCAACTTGGTGGAAAAGAGCCACCCAGCCAAATTGATATGTGAGTGAGGCACCTCTCTCGTGTCACTTGAGGCCCCTGTGGGTGGCCGGCTGGCGTGGGCTCCGCAGACTTCAGGCAGGTCTGAAGTGACAACGTGTCACCTCCTGCCCACACCGTGCGTCCCCACCTCCTTCCCCAGGGCGTCCTCCTTTTTCCCGAGCAGATGCCAGGTTGGAGACGCGGCCCAGACTAGAAGCATCAGGAATTAAGTTCTGTGGCGCATGTCTTGGGTCAGTGCAAGATGGGAGCTGGTGGATCCCGGGACACAGTTCAAGCATTGCCGGAGGGCGCAGGCTCGGGGTGTGGGTGCGCTTGGCGGTGCCAGAGGGATGACGAGTCCTCGCGTGGGCTGTCTGGGCCCCACTCCCCCACTCCCACCTCATTACTGGCACCTCCCTCCCCAGCTGAGTTGTAGCACAAACGGCTCTTGCCTCAGGCTCTGCTTTCTGAGAAACCAGACTGACCAAACTAAGACATGTTCCTTGTTATTTTCCTGTAGCCTTTGGTGCAAGGGGGCTGTCAGGAAAAATGACTTCAAAAGTCATACTTGTCATGATTTAAAAGCATGATTTAAAATCATACTTTTTTTTTTTTTTTTCGGTACGCGGGCCTCTCACTGTTGTGGCCTCTCCTGTTGCAGAGCACAGGCTCCGGACGCGCAGGCTCAGCGGCCATGGCTCACGGGCCCAGCCGCTCCGCGGCATGTGGGATCTTCCTGGACCGGGGCACGAACCCGTGTCCCCTGCATCGGCAGGCGGACTCTCAACCACTGTGCCACCAGGGAAGCCCTGGGCTCCTTTTAATTGGGGTTTTTATTAGACTCTGTAATGCTATCCTTGTATTAGTTAACATCACCGAGGAAGGAAACCTCCCTCCCGAGACCCGTGGGAGTTGCCAGGTGAGGGTTTAAGGGCTGAGGACCCAGAGAAGACCTCTCCCGACCGTTGTTCTGCCTTATTCCCTCACATCACCTCACAACCGCTCTGCAGACACCCCAGCATCATGCAAGCCTCCAGCTTGTGCTGCAGAAGAAGGCGACTCCGATGCTGTGTGTGATGTTAACTTCTTGGGCCGTGTCCTTAGATGGGGACCTAGCATTTCCTGATGGTGAAATGGGCGCGAGATAGAAGGAGGGGGTTTTAATGGTGATGCATTTTCTCTTAAGTTATTTTTCTCTGTGGTGCTGTCTTCTTTCCCTCCATGTGGAAATCTCCCCACCTGCTGGGGTGGGGCCTCAGGAGGATATTGGGGGAGGCACAGGCTCAGTGGTTCCCAGGGCAACTCTGGAGCCAGTGCTTCTGGGTTGGAGCTCAGGCTTTGCCACCTCCCTGCTGTGTGACCTTGAGCAAGTCCTCTGTGCCGGGGGATACGATGTGTAGGGTGATGCTGATGAGGACAGTGGTGCTACCTACCTGGTTAGGGATGCCGTCAGAATTCACTGATGCCCAGGACCACTTGGGGCATGTCTGGCTTTAGCACCTCAACATCCAGCCTGACTCAGACCCTCTCCAGGTACAGATTCAAGGGAATTTCAGCCACCTCACCTGGTGATAAAAAAAAAATCACGTGTGTTGACTGCTGTAGACCCCAGGAACAGGAGAGCTATTGGATGTTCCCCCACTGCTCTCAGCCTTGCCTTAAAAATGTCTCCAGGTCTCAAAGAATTCTGAAATGAGGTGCTTTCAAAGACTACTTTTTTTTGTCAGGATCATTTTCTGATCCGAGACACCATCTCCTTATGACATCTATCAGCTTCATTTTACCTTCATCATATAAGACCTGACCCAAAACCCCTATCATAGAAATCCTTAAAAATGAACCCCTCTTCTCCCCTGTGCACACTTCATCTTGGTGTTCTTTAGGTTTCTAAAAGGTGATCTTTTATGGAACGAAGTATTCACAACATTTGAAAAATGTCAGTGTTTAAGGCATTTAAAGACAGTGGGGCTGGGTGTGCACCTATTTTGTACTTCTATGCCATTGAATTTGACTTTATTCAACTCTAAAACCCTGTCCTTTTATTCCGTGGAATTCACTTTGTTTTCTGAGTTGTCTATGAATTACGTGAGGAAGGCTGGAGGGGTTAAACCCTGGAGCGGTTCAGCCCCCAGGGGTGGCTGCTGTGCCTCTAGCTTGATCTTTCACGATGGTGATCAGATTTCCATAGAGCAGCGAACTTACCAGCTTTGTGTTTAAAAAGAGGAGACAGAATAAGTACAGGCAAGAAGAAAGTGGCATTTTTACTTGCAAATCGACTGTATTTAAGAAAGGTGTAATTTGGTTTAAATCAAGATGATGTGTATTACAGGTTGAGATTTTAGATAATGATGCCATGACGTGGGGAGCTCAATGGAGTTTATTGACGATCAGTTGATGCTTGGCCAGATGCAGCCTTCTTCCTCCGCGGGAACATGGGCAGGTCTGGATTCTGAAAATTCAAGAACTTTCAAGTGAAATATGAAGAAAGAACCCACACTTATCTAGCCTTTCCTTTCACTTCCTGCCAGAGAAAGGTGGTTTTTCTTCGCAGGACAAGGCAGAGCACCCCCGTGACCCCGTGAACTCCCCCGTGGGTGGGAGTTTGAGCTTCTTGTTGACTGAGATGGGGTGTGTGTGTGGAGCGCGCGCGTGTGTGTGTGTGTGTGCACACGCGTGTGCGGCATGTGTGTGGTGGGGTTGGAAATAAACGGGAGGCTTGGCTTTGCCTCTCTCTCGAGTTATCAAATGTACCAGGTAATAAGCGTACACAGGGATGGTTAATTTTGTTCACATAAGTCTATATCATTCATTCACCCTGTTTATTTACACTAATCAGAACTTGAAAGCAAGATTTTCCCAGATGATCCGGCTTCTGTTAATCAAGTGTTGGCCAAGGACCTGGGAATTTCTCATGACAACCCTGAGCAATATTGGGAACTGATGATTTTTTTTTAATATTGTTTTTAGGCTGAAGTCTTGGACCCAAATATAAATTTTAAGGGCACACTTATCCCTGGTGGAAGTCATCTATATTGATTTTCTCCTTGGTCAGCGCCTTGCCTCTCTTTCCATGATCCCATCAGATAGTTACATAACGATGACAATTCCTGAAACACACTGACCTTGGCAAGGAAGTCCAGTCTCCAGTGGTAACTTCCATCCAATTAGCTACATGACCTTGGACAAATCAGGCTCCCTGCCTGGCCTCATTTTCTTCACCTGAAATTTAGAGACTTTACAATCACTTTATTTTTTTTTCAACTCAAAGCATATTTTCTGATAATGACCAGAAAATTGGATTAATGAAATACTTCTCTCTCTAAGGACTCGAACAATTCCAAACATCATGTTAATTAAAGACAGTCGCTGGGTAAGCCTCAAGGAAACATGCTTATACGTTTGCATATAGAATACAGTGCACATAGCTCCCCAGACCACATATCCAGAGAATCATGCCCAAAGATTCAAGACTAACCATAATATATTCATACTTTTGGTCGACCTGGTAAAATGAAAACACACAGCTGTTATCAACTGTTATAAACACGGACAGAAAAATAACTCAACAATAGAAGAAACTCTATTGACATAAGATTTTTTAGTTGATTCCAATTTATTTGAAGATGAGGCATTGAACATAGTGATTGGAACAAAACGATAGCAGTGTAATCGTTGACAAAAGGGACAGCTCTGATCTCGCGGCTGGCACAAACTCTTGGCTGTTTCCCTCATATTTTTGATGCTGTTCTGATCATCAACAGTCTCCTCTCTGGTTTCCTTGTGACTAGTGACTAGTGAACTGCATGCATAGAGCAGTGGATCTGGTCCAGTGGGGTGGTGGTCTGTGAGGTTCCGGTACATCCTTTCATGGGCTGATCTTTTCCTGGTCTCACGAGCATCATGCTTTAACCATCTGAGCTAAAGTAACATAGAACTTGATATAATGCAAGAGGTATTTGAAGCAATAAGAGAGACGAAAATAATCCTGAAAGTGTCTGATAACAATTTCTTTCTTTTTTTTTATAATGCCTTTAGCGACAAGGAGCTGGGGCAACCAATGGAAAAGACAAGACATCTGGTGAAAATGGTAAGACCTCATGAATAGTCCAACTACTTACTTTTTTCCCGTCTGTAGCCTTGGGCATATGGCAGGTGCGGATCATAGCTTCCATCCTGATTGGCTACTCTGTACGTCTGCACTTTGGTTTGGAGTGGATTTTAGCAACTCCAAGTAAGCACCGTGGTCTGGTTTTACAAAGAAAACTGAGCTAAATGCAGTGATGAGAACACTTTCCCTCCCAAAGGAGGACTCCCATTTTGGGCAACATGGTTACAATGCAAATATCGTTCTCTGTTTTCTTCATTAGGGTTGGTGAGAATCGTCCGAGTTGTTGTGAGGATAAAATGAGATCAAATGAGGGAAGCGCTTTGAAAACTGTGAAGGGCTCAACTTCACAGGAAAGGAGGGTTAAAACTCGCTTCTCTCTCCCTCGTACACAGAGCGCGATGCTGGACCGGGGGAGGTCCTGGCTCAGTGTCACCGCAGGGATTCACCAGCAGATAACAATAACTGGCAGAGACCAGAGCATTTGCCTCCTTGATTCCAGTCTCCACCTCAGCCTTAAATTATAGGAATGATCATTACATTTTATGGATGGGGAAACAGACTGGGAGCAGAAGAGCTGGGATATGGCCAGGAATGGGAAGAGTGTGGACTTGGAAAGAGACAGAGCTGGGAGGAAGCCCAGCTCCCCAGCTTTAGCGGTTGTGATAGAGGGTGACTGGTCATAATGAAAAATCGCCAAGTAAGTGCCGAGGGTTAGTTATGGTTCTGGTGGGGTTAGGTTCTGGGTGTTCCTACTTTTTCTTAGTTACAAAATGAACACACTTTTTATGGAAAACTACTCCTGCTTCCTGCTGGATGGAATTTAGACTGGTGTCCCTCCAATTGTGGATAATGCCAATCTCAAAAACCAGCTGTAAAAATTCCTTAGAGCCCTGAAAACAACCTAGGATCCTCAGTCATGAGCCTGAGTGCGGCCTGAACAAGACTAAGGTACTAGAACCTTTCTCTGTGGTGCGCTCATCTGGGGCCTTGCTGACTCAGCTGCCTGTTTGGCACCATCGTACTGGACAGGGTCTGTGTGGTGGTGACCGCTGGGATGAAATGGTCACTATATTAATAAGCAGAGGGATTGTGCCCAAGAATGTCCTGATCAGACCTGGGGGATTGAGGAGGGTGGGGGAGGAAATAAATTCTTTCATAAGCCTTTCATGATGCCCACGGCGTTTCTCATCTTCTCTGTGTGGGCTGTGGTGGGGGTGGGTTATTAACAAGGAGGTCAGGAAGCAGAGAGGAGCAAAATGAGAGCTGCTCAAACAGAGAAGGAAGGACGGCCACACGGGTGCTACCCGGTTTGCTGGGTTCACAGATTCATATCCGTCTCATCATTGGAGTTCACAGCCATGGGATCTGCCAACCTTGGAATCATTGAATTTAGAGTCAAAAGGCTTCTCAGAGATGCCCTTGCGCAGCAGTTCTCAAACATTTTCCTCTCACAACTTCTTTCCGTTCTTAAAAATTCTTAAAGACCCCTAAGAGCTTCCATTTTTGTTGGCTATATCTATTGATGGTTCCCACATTAGAAATTAAAATGGAGAAATTGTTAAAGGTTTACTTATTCATTCATTAAAAATAAAGTGACAAACCTATGACACGTTAACATAAATAACATTTAAAAAATAAAAAGTGATGATATTTTCCAAGATAGAAAATAAAAATTTAGTGGAAGAGTTTTGTATTTTTGCAAATCGCTTTCATGTCTGGCTTCATGGAAGATGGCTGCTTCTCCATGCAATCTGTTGTAATATCACGTGTTGTGTAGCCTCTAGAAAATTCTATGAGAATTTTCTATGTGCACCTATGAGCAGATGAAAATTTAAAAAGCTACTAATACCTTAGTACCATTAAAAAATAATTTTGCTTTTGTGGGTTCCCTCAAAGCAAGGAAATGCCCCCAGGGTACCTCATCCACACTTTGAGAACTGCTGCTCTAGGTAGCTCCCAGGTCATACAGGAGTTATGGAGTCTGAGATCAAGCAGAGAGGTGACCAAGGCAAGACTAGGTCCTTTGTGCTTGATACATCAGCAGCGCTGTTTTCCCCTGGCATCCACGGGTCCTTCAAAGCAAGTCTACATGCTCTGCTTTGCACCAGAGGGAATTACCAGCTGTTATAGAAGACACTACCTTCTGCTATTCTAAGGCATGAAATTTCCTTCAGATAAAAATTGATCCACTCTAGTGAAAATTGCGTGTGCCTTTTCTGGAGGTATAAAAGTTGATAGAAAGAAAAATATTCAAGGTGCTATAGATAAAACTTTTCTTTATGTAATTCTAGATATTGGAGGATATTCATTTTTGAATAGAAAAAGTTAGAGATTATTTGATAGCTATAAAATAAAGGTGCTGTATACATTCAAATTGTTATTAACATGTTCTGTCTTAATTTCAGATAAAACTGCTCATGTGTGATATACGTACATGGTATTTTATTATAATATTAAGTTTGTGCTTTTGCCTCTAAAGATGGACAAAGACAAAAGTCAGTAACAACCCAACAAAGATTGGGGTAAAGATTTCTAGAAATGGTCTAAAATATGTTTTCCTAAAAATCTAAGTTGTGTAATTCCTTATTCTTAAATTCATAATATGAGACGATCATCTTGGAATTTCTGTTTTAACCTAATATTACATTCCATTGAAATTCAGATTATTTTACTCTGTCATCACGGGTATCTAGAGAGATCTTTTATCTAATGTATATTTCCTATTAATACAAATGAAGCTGCCTACACATGTGGAAGGAACAGGGACCCATGAGAGCAGAAATATAAGGCGTAGACTATCAAAATGTTATAAGGTGGGGATAGTAGTCAATTCATTGTAAAATGAACATCCCTCAATTTTGTTAGTTGACTACAAGCCAAAGTGTTCTTATTTCAAATATTATGAATTTATTTGAGATCTGTAACACAAAGCAATGAAGGCTATGGTAGTGAATTATGGATGACTTGAAATTCTAAATTGGATCAGAGAAGACACAAGTCGGCTACATTAAAACCCCAGCGGGATCTAAAGTCTTGGGCTCTGCTGAAATTTTATTATATTGAGTATTATCTCAAAAGAGCCATTGGCTGGGGATCTGGATTCTTTTAAGATTTATTTTTGTGTCGCTGTTGTTGTTGCCACGGTATTTGACATATATCCACCCCGTACTATCCAGAACAACCCTGAAATTGTCCTTATTCTCCAGGACACCAACTTCTGGATACACAACCCAGCAAATCCGGATGTTCCTCATCTCACCTGCAGCGTGAAGACGTTTTTTTTTTTTCAGAAATATTAGGGTTGTATTATGTTTTAATTTAAAAAATAAATTCATTAGGATCTTGTTGGTTCAGGGATTTTCATTCCTATATGAACAAAGTACCCTTATGATTTGAGTAGTTTAGGCTAAGGACTTAGTTTGGTTCTAGATATAATGCCCTACTTGAGTGAAACAACAGTTCAGACCTCCAGTTACCGTTCATCTGCTACATTAAATTCAAACATGTTTATAAATACAGACACTACCATCTGAATCTAGATTATTCACCAGTCGTCACCAGTTTGGACACAGTCAAAAGATCTTTTTGTAAGACAATAATTTCACTGGATCTCTTGATTTATATCTTGATAGTCATCTTTCAGAGAGACTCTAAGAGTTAAATTCCTTTATTGACCTACAAAAATAGGAAAATACTGGAAGTAGAGTGGTTGCTGGGAGACTTCCAATCCGAAGGAAAGATTATAAGTAATAAACTTCTGGTGGAGCTTACTTTCAGAGCTTGGAGGCTTACCGAAGCTAAATTGAATTTCTAAAACTGGAATGGAACTGTGATATATTTGTTTCCAAAAGTCTGTCTTTGGAGGTGAGAGGCATGTGGACATACCTGAGTTTGATAAGAGAATCCCCCCACCCCACCCAATCCAGGCTGTAGGTAAATGCCCAGAAGGAATGTATCGTTCTGAAATACCATGGGGCTCACCGCCATTGTAGTTTCTTTGAGATGTGAGTAGCCGAGCAAAAACTCAGCCCAACTTGAATAGGGGCTTCTTCTTTGGAAAAGAGGTCCTGGCTTGAGAAATTTCTAGTAGGTGTGGGATTATGCTAGGAGCACCTAAGATTTGGTTTGCTTTGATATGATTATACAATTACTAACAATGAATAAGATCAAATGTTGTTGTACTGGGTACTCTCCTCTCCTTGCTTTGAATAAAACTAAAAATCATACACAGTTAAGTTTATCTCACCTTTGGATTTGAGGGAACACACACACACACACACAGAGTAATTTTGTTTTTCTGCTATCAAGTAGGTAGAGAGAGATTGATTCAGAGGGACCTGCATTCATAGGCAGAGAGATACACTAGCATTTATCTGAGCCTGACTTTTCAAATAAGAAATAAAATTCAAAGAGTTATTCCCAAAGCACTTTGCACACTGCCCACCCCCTTTCCCCCTTGACTCCAGAGCGCACAGCAGACGCCCCATTTTTTCCCTGTGGTATTCTTGATGACCTTTCTATGCCTATGCATCGACTTGGGCAGATTGTCTGGGGGTTCATTTATTCTATCGCCTCTCCTTGGTCTGTGGAAGTGTGTGGGGCAAGGTCTTGTGTGCAAGGATGGAAGATCAGCTTGGAGTAGAAAGGGACTGCTTTGAGGCCGGGAACAGAAGGGGACTTACTGTGTGTTTACTACCGCACCCAAGAGAGAAGTTCAGTTCTGGCAGGAGGTGCTGCCGGGCTGGTCTGGTTCCCTGGGCCCAGGGAGGTTAGGATGGAAGGCAAGGGGGGAAATACAATTTCCAGAAAGGCCATGGAGGGATCATCTCCTCTAACTGCCTGCGGTGGACACATGACTCGATTCTGCTTCTAATACCAGATGGGATAAATCAGAGTCTGAGGCTGGATTCAGAGAATTTGGATGTGTGTCGGTTCTGCAGGCTGCTCAGGGTTCTGGAAGCCAGGGTGGGGGGCTGTGAAGCTCTCCTCCACCCTGAGGATTAATATGCCAATTCTGCATGAATCTCAGTATGAGTTTAGGTGGAAACTTACCGCGCTGAGCCTCTAAACCCCTTCAAACAGGGAAAATGATAACCTTGAATGTTGAGCTGCCACAGGTCTCAGAAATGTGCAGGTTAAACTTTCAGAGACTGCATCTGGCTGTGGGAAAAGCACCCCCCTGAGGTAATCAATCACTAGGGTGTGCAACGATTCCCAGGCCAAGAAGCTCTAAATCAGTTTCCTGTTAGAGCGCTAAAATCCGCCTGAAGTCTCGCATTCACCTGGACTGATGTATTGTGTGTGCTGCCCTGAATCCCGAGTCACACAGAGCTTTCGAGGTGAACAATCAAACGGTTCTGGTCTCTGTCGGGGGTCGCTTGGCCCTTTCTCCCCTTCTTTTTCTGCATTTGAAGTAACCAGAGAAAAAAATTCGAAAAAGAATGGATGAAATACGAACACGGCTTCCAAATACTATTAGCAGGATGTGCCCTTTGTGCTATTGGCTCTGAACTCTCTAAAGAATCTTTGTTCCAGAAGGAAGATATGGATACACATGTTTGCTTCTGATATTGATCCAGATGAGGAAGGAATGAAACTGGAATTGCTTATGAAGCCTGGCTTTTAATCAGGGTATCCACACACACCTGGTCAATGGGTACTATCGTTCAAAAAGTGAATCGATTCTTTGTGAAGGTTATTTTAGGGATTAGTGCTGACAGGGAATTTATTACTGCCGATCTTAGTTACAAGGGTGATTTCCCCCCTTCAGGCTGAGCGTTATAATAACGTCAACATGCTAGTAATACCTTGGATAAATACGATGCTTCTAATTCAGTGTCTTTGGAATAAACATGCTTGAAGCATTGTTAATAGACACGGAGCCTTTTACCTGCTCTTGGTTATAATTCTCTACGTCTTTAGGCGTTTGCATAGTTTAAAATGCTCTCACACACAACCGATTCCGTGGCCGACTTGGGAGGTGGGTAGGGGAGGTGATGTCAGGCCAAGTTCCTTGAGAAGTCAGGTGATAGGCCCCAAGGTCACATAAATCACAGGAAAGACAGCAGGTCATCTGGACTGCCATCTAAACACACCAGCTTGTCCCCAAGTTCGCTCTCTCCTGAGTTCTCCTTGACGGGGAGTCTTGGGTGTAAACTGGCCACTGGGGTGGGCTGTGGTCTGAGCCCATAGAACTGAAGGAAGTTCACAGACTTACACCTTGGCCAGGCTGGAAACCGTAGTCTCATCAGCACCATCTTTTCATCAGTTTACTTAACTGTTCTCTGGCAAAGAGGTGTGATCACAGGCTAATTACAGGGACAGCCCTGCTGATTTTCAAAACTAAAAAACTGAAGCGATATTCTAATTTGTAGGCTTATCCTTATTTCCTCTTCCCTTCCCTCCTCTCTTCCTGTCTTTTAGAGATTATATGTTACAGCTTTAGACTAACTGAAGATAGAATTTTGTATCATACGGAGAAGGCCCATATGCTTTAGCATTATAAATTATAACTGTTAGTTATAAATTATGCTGAAAGAATTGCTACTCAAGATCTTTTTAAGCCTATGAAGTAGCTTGTACCAGGAAAATGATGATCCGTCTATCCTTTGCCCCGATCAGGAGATAGGAATATTTCCTATTCTGCTTATCAGTTATTTGTATGGACGTAATACGTCTCAAGTGCTTGAATAGGTTTTGCTCTTTTAAGTAGGTGATACGTTCATAATTTTATTTATAGAATTAATTTGCACAGCAAACAGCTTTTCAGAAGAGAGAAACAACTAGAATTTCAGCCTGAGCTACATTTCAGCCTGAGCTAAGATGGTTGAAATTTGTAGGGTTCCTATCAGTGGGTGTATCTGTGATTACAAAGGCATGTAGAAATCCTTTTGAGCAACAGAGTGAGCTGAATTGTTTTCAGAGACTGGACCTCCTCTTAGGCTGGACCTGCTGTCTTATCTGAGTTGTGCAGGAAAAGGAAATCTCCGTGTCTCTGTGATCATCTCCTGGCATCCTTAGAGCACCCACAGAACTCACTCAGACCCGAGGGCAGAACTCTCCCTGGGTCTCACCAGAAAGTCCTCTGCCAGCGATTCTAGAACGTCATTGTGGGGTGAGCCCCGGGGGACTGTTGTGTGTTTCTGTAAAATCCACGCAACATGATTGATGGGTTTCGTCCAACATTCTTAATCAGTAACGAGTTGGAGTTTCCAATCAATCCTAATTAATTGCCATGATTTGGCCCTGAATTCAGACGATTCAGTCAAGAAATGGTGCTATTTCACTCCAAGTACAATTTTTTATTCTTTCCTAAGTGAGCCCCTCGTGCTCAGGAAGTGACCACTTTTCACTAACTTTGGCAAGCTGAGGACAGACTGGCTCTGAGTCCTCTTTTAAAAAAACTTTTAAATTGAAGGATAACTACTCTACAATATTATATAAGTTACAGGTGTACAATAGCAATGGACATTTTTAAAGGTTATACTCCATTTATAGTTATTAGAAAAAGTTGGCTGTATTCCCCGTGTTGGACAGTATACCCTTGTAGCTTTTTTTACACCTAGTAGTTTGAACCTCTTACTCCCCTATCCCTATATTACCCCTCCCCCCTTCCTCTCCCCACTGGTTACCACTAGTTTGTTCTCTATATCTGTGACTTCTTTTCTGTTACATTCGCTAGTTTGTTGTATTTTTTAGATTCCATGTATAAGTGGTATCATAGAGTATTTATTTGTCTTTCTCTGTCTGACTCATTTCACTCAGCATAACACCCTCCAAGTCCATCCCTGTTGCTGCAAATGGCAAAATTTCATTCTTTTTTATGGATGAATAGTATTCTACTGTGTGTGTGTGTGTGTGTGTGTGTGTGTGTGTATCTCACATCTTCTTTATCTGGAATCCTCTTTTTAAGAGTGACTTCAAAATGTGATAGTGGGTTTAGCTGGCCCTGCGCTAAAAGCTAGTCTAGCAGACCAGCAGCATCACTGTGGCTTTGCCTCACAGAGGGCAGGTGCCTCCCACTTTGGGGGGAGGCAGGAGAACAAAGGCCGTGGATCACCACAGTGGAGGTTGTCTCGAGGTTGGCACGGTGTCACCCAGCCACAGGCTCTAGAAGACAAACCTCTATAAGCTCATCCTCAGCTGTTCTCTGATTGCTGCCTCTTTACATCTTCGGCTCTCTGCAAAGGACAGGGCTGGCTGTATCAGTTGTAGGGTCCAGGGAATATTGAAAGCATGGACTCCTTCTTAAAAATTATTAAGCAGATCATTCAGTCCAGCCCTGGCTATTCTGAGTGAGGGTCCCTGTGCACATTGCCTGCCGTGCAGCCGGCCCGAGGGGTGCCACAGACAAACTCCTTTTTAAAAACAATTCAATATGTATCATGCATTTCACAATATGTTTTTTCCCAGCACTTTCTAAATTGCTACCCTGGTTTAAGCACAGCAGATAGATAATGGGAACTTTTTAGTATGAGAACTGATTTGCATCTAATTAATTCTCCAAGTCAGGGGTGCAAAACTTCCCTTCTCTTTATATGTTTCCTTACCTTTTAATGGCCTTGGCGAATATTCCTGGATCACTTTGTATATTGGTTGTGACTCTGTAGGATTTCTGGTTTGGGTTCTGGCTTTGAAGAGGATTAGAGATGGCTACAGGGTCTTCGGCTGCTGGAGAGGGAGTTCTAAATCCCCTCCTCCTGCTTTGGGGCAGCTGGGACTCCTCAGGCCAATAGCACACAGCAGAGGGGAGGCCTGTGAGTGTCCGGGCTGGGACCTTAGGAAACTGGCAGCTTCTGCTTCTTCTCTCTGGGAACGTTTGCTGTGGGAGAAGCCAGTTGCCACTTAAGAAGTCCTGCTACCTTAAACCATCATGCTGTGAGGAAGCCCAGCTAGCTCGTGGGGCAGCCATTTGGAGAGATGCCCACCCAGCCAGTGACTGTGCCAGCTCTCCCCACCCGGCTGACAGATGTGTGGGTGAAGGTCCTCGGGTGACCCCAGCCCCAGGGCCTTCTGGCTGCAACCGTGTGGGCGTCTCCGTCCAAGAGGAGCTCAGCTGAGCTTGCCAACCTACAGAACTGGGGGCAAAGAATACTCAGATCTTGTGCCTAAGCTGCTAATTTGGAGTGATTCATTCCCCGGGAATAGTTAACTGGGACACACGTAACCCACTCATCTTTGCTAACCCATCGGTTGCTTCTCCTTCACTCACTCTGCCCTCCTTCAAGTATATCCTGGATCATTTTCTTTGCCGGTTAGTATAGCATCCCTTCAGAATGCAGACCTTTGGGTCCTTAATAACCAGAAAAGCGATGCTGCAAAACACTCTGAACTCTAGCTTGGTTTTGCTCCTTCATTCTTTCATCCATTTATTCAGGAGATATTTGCTAAGCACCTAATATACGTTGGAGATGGTACTCAGAGCTGGGGATGCGATACTTCAGAAAAGCAATGCTGGGAGAGTGAGGTCGGATGTCCTTAGTAACGAATGTATCAGTCACAGTCCCGGGAGAAACCAGAGGGCACCTTCCATGTGAGTAATTCGAGGAGAGTTAACTACCAAGGGACCATTTGCAAAGTTGCATGCAGGGTTCAGGGTAGCCCACCAAGAACAGCGTAACACCTCAGACTAGAAACCACAGGGCCTGCAGGGAGGCAACAGAATCCAGAGAGGGCGCTGTGTGCAGAAGCAACCTGTGGTCTTCTGAAGGACATAGCTAAGCCTCGGGCAGTTTTGCAAACTTCTAGGGTTGCCAGATTCAGCAAATAAAAATACAGAATGCCCAGTTACATTTCAATGTCAGATAAGCAAAAAAAAAAAAAAAAAGTATAAGTATATCCCATGGAATAGTTGGAGCGTACTTATGCTAAACTTGTTTTTTGTTGTTTATCTGAAATTCAAATTGAACTGAACAGTCTGTATTGTATCTGACAACCCTAGCAGGGAAGGAGGCAAGGGAATAAATACCCAGATCTCGTTCTGTCTGTCTTCTGATTGCCTCTAGGACCACCCTTGGGATGAATCCAACCAAAGCCACAGCACAATGGTTAGGGAAAGGGTGGAGAGTGAATCAGGAGGGGCGAGAGGTGAGAACTGCCTTGCATCTTACCCCTGCACTTCTCCGACTGGGCTGTGGGCCAGGTCACCCGTGCCCTTCTCAGTCTTCCCTAATTAAAAATGTAGCCTGTTATACTGTAAGTGATTGCAGCTTTACAAAAACAGAGTAGGAGTGATTTTTGTACCCAAATTCTGGATTGGTTTCAGGACAAAAATAAAAGGAAAGAAAAGAAAAGCAGTCCATCAATATCATCCTTTTATTTTAACTGCGGTGTTGTTGGTTGGCTTAATAATTCTAAAAGAAGGAAAACTGTCAGACCTTTTGGGAAAGATGACATATTTGACATTCTTAGAGCAATTAGGCTGTCCCTGTAAAGGTTAATGTGTGTTCACACAGTCAGTTTTAGCCTCCCAGCTCAACTCAGGTGTCATTCAAGGGTCAAGGGAGGTGGCCAGAGATGGGGGGTGCTTACCGGGAATGCAGCCAGGACGGGGGTGAGGCTGGACGTATCTCAGTCCAGTCTCAAGAGAAACCTTATGGAGAGGCCAGCCAGAAAAGGGGGTGGGGGGCAGAGCAGGCCTGGTTCCCCCCTGAAGTCAGGGTTATTGGGACAGTAGGGAGAGGACAGCAGCTTACAGCCTCCTGGGATTTGGGGCCACCAGGGCCCAAATAGGGATGGGGCATGTCCAGGCCTCCTCCAGTGAACTGGGGCTGGAAGCCACACCAGTTTCCAGAAAAACTGCTTTCAGTGTGCATGTGGGATCTACTGTGTCTGTGGATAACTCAGCCAGCCGCCCTGGCCACCAGAAAGGTGGGAGAAGGGGGGCTGCCAGGAATCCAGGTGTCCCCCGGGAGACCTCGACAAACTTCCATCTGGCCTGGGGCAGGAGTATTGATCTGGGATGGATGGCACCGTGCTCTCCCAGCCAGCGCTGCAGATTAGAGATGCTAACCTTTGCCTTCCCTGTCCTGGGGAGGCATCAAAGAGCAGATTTGCTTTCATTTTGGTCCCTCTTGGATTCCTGGGTCCCAGAACTTTGAATTAAACTTCAAACTTGTGACTGTGAGATCAGCTGCTTAAAAGAATATGAGAAATGACCATCTCTTTCTTTTAATTAAGTACAAACCAGAACCCAAATCTTCATCCCTCCCCTTCCCCACACAACCAGGGAGATTGTTCTTTTGGGCACCACGGTGAAGATATTTCCCAAAGAAATGAGGATTTGAGCCCCTTTAATCAGGAGTTTTGCCTTCTTAGGTAGGTTTATTCCTAGGTATTTAATTCTTTTTGATGTAATGGCAAATAGAATTGTTTCTTTTAATTTCTCTTTCTGATATTTCGTTGTTAGTGTAGAGAAATGCAACAGGTTTCTGTGTATTTACTTTGTATCCTGCAACTTTACCAAATTCACTGATGACCTCTGGTAGTTTTCTGGTGGCATCTTTAGGATTTCTTGAAGATTACCCCCTTTCTCTCAAAAAGCGAACTAAAGAATAGATGCTTCTTATCAACCCTCTGGGATGCTTTTGGGTTCTTGCTACAGCTGTCCTGTTCCAGCTGCCACTTTCCTTCTTCCTGTTGGGATCTAGAATTGAGTCAACCAATGATCAGCTGAAATATGTATTGATTCGACAGAGCCAGACCTGGGGGGCCGCAGGGGAAGGATGGGAAATGGGCAGATGACGAGGTGGCCTTCCTCACAGTATTTATGAGAACACTCCTTCCAGGAACTTACGATTATGCGAAATGGAAGTTCGCTCTATTTCTATGCTTGGCAAGTGGCTTCTTCAGTCTTTCCAAAGCACATTCTTTTCTCTCTACCCTTCCCCCCCGTCCCAGACCCTGAAGATAATTGAAAAATTGAACTGCACTCTGGCATTCATTTAGAAAGCAAAATCTCCTCGGATGTCAGAGGGATGCTTTCGTGGCTTTGGTGCTGATGCGAGGGAAGTCACTCTCCCTTTAGACTCGTCCAATCACAATCAGCTCACAGAGCCAAGCATCCTACATGGCAGGGCCCATTTCCCACAGCACAGTGATCACTAATCGTGCTCATCACAGTGAGATGAGGCTTCTTGTCTCTGGCCTTCCTTAGGCTTCGGGGTTTCGGGGTTTCAGAATTTCAAGGCAAACATGAACCTCTTGGCAGTTTGAATTGATGTGCGCTCACCAAAATTCAATTTCTCACCAGCCCATAAAGACCTTGTTTTTATAGTGAGCTTTAAAGATGAGCTGGGTCATCAGACACAGCCCATGGCGATGCCTGTTGTAGATGACAGTGCATTTTCTGGCTGCTCTAAATGTTCCTCCCAGGTAGTCACGCTCAGTAATTGTTTCCTAGGAATTTCAAAAGGAATAGAGAAATGTTTAGAATCAAATTTTTGCTGGGTCTATCCATGGAAGAGCTGACACCACATCTGCCTCCTCTGCAGGGCTTTTCCCCTTTCAGTCAATTGCTTTTAAGGTTCTTTACTTTTTAGCCATTCCCCTGATCGCAGAGCTTCTGAACCTGCTCGGCGGCGTGGTCTGGCCTGAACACCCCTTCTGTGTCTCAGTTTTCTCGTGAAGCGGGTGGGGGAAGGGTGAATCCCCAGAGTCTCTGGTCCCTCTGCCATTCTATGGTTTGGCCATTTGCTGGCGGCTCACTCACAGTGAATCATTTCACTTTTTTGGTCCCCATGTCCTCTTTGTGGGACGATGTTCTCTTTGGACTCTTGTCTAATTTGGCTACATTCTGATTCTGTCTCTTTTCTGTACACATCGAGGGAATGTTGCCAGTGAGTCCAAAGAAGAAATGAGATGCTATTTCTTGGTGGAAGCAGTAGAGGGGAAAGAAAGTACAGTGGACAGAATCTGAATCAGATTGTCACTGGCTGTGGACATGTGATAACTAACGTTAACTATCTCAACAAAATAGGTTAAAATGGAAAAATACGGCCTTTTGTCTGGACAAACTGCATTTCCGAACGTGGCTTATTTCCGTGGATGTTTCTGTGGTGTTCATTCAGGTTGACAATGAGGCTGCCCGGCTGGGGACCAGCCTCCAGGCGAGGACAGGTGTAGACGACAAGAGTCCATGCATGAAAGGGACACAAAGAGGTGGGTGGCCTCCTAGGGCGAAAATGGGCACACCTGTGCGCATAAAGAGGCTGCTGTCAGTGCTCCCTTAACCCCTGAAATTAAATTGTTACTGTGATTTTGCAGCCAGAAGGTATTGCAATTTTCTTTTGAAACTTTATAACCATTTCCCTTGTGGGCCAGGCAATGCCACCATTTGCCCTGAATCATTGGAATTGTATGTGAGGTTGTCAGCGGTGTACCCTCCCCAGCCCCATGGCAATTGAATATTGAGTTGCAGCTACTTCTGGAAAATGTCTCACTTGCATTTTCTATCAATCCAGCCCATTGACATCTTAAATGACAACAGGTGTGCAGGAACGGCACTATAATTTTGAAATCATGAGCTAGATTAGTGTAGGGAAGGCTAGCGTAGGGAAGGCTAGCGTAGGGTCTTTGAAGACATTGTGAGCGAGCTGCAGATAAGATGTTCAGTCTTTCAGTCTTTTTCTGTTCACACACCTCAGAGGTGAACAAAACAAAACAAAAATCTTGCCAATTCCATATCTGGGCTGGAAGCAGCCTGCTAGGTTGCCCTGGTCATTCACAGCTGGCAGAATAGAAGTCCCTGCTGTGTAGATTTTCAGTTCAGCTTAAAATGACTTTAGTGAAAGGTCAGATGCTATGGCTCTGGGAGCACATTGTTCTCGAGCAGACGGTTAGACTTTCTCTCCCCCCAGCATTAGACTGTTAGACTGTTAGACTTTTTCTCCCCCTAGCATTCTATCTAAATTGGTTTCTCTCATCAGTTTCTTGTCATCAGCCTCTACTTAACGCTCCCTTGAGCTGCTGCCACCAAAAATGGATATTTTTTCACTGCTTCCATTTTTAATCTAGACAGGAATGCTTCTACTACCTCCGTTGATAATTAGAATGCTTCAAGGGACAATATTTTCATGCTGGTCCTTTGAAAAATTATGTGTTATTAAAAATTTATTTCAAAATTAAATACTGTTTTGATTATGTTGCCTGACACTGGAAATTGTTTTCTTTTTGGAATTCTTGTAAGAAAAATATTCTGCTTTATTTTTGGTCTGTAAGAACTTCTGGATGGGGGGGGGGCAGATGGTCTCTGTACAAAGTTCAAGGCCTTGCTTTCCTGTCACAGGGTCACATAAAGCCCTGGTTAAGCAGGGCTCATGGGACCGAGCACAGCCCACATCTGGATTCTTCCCAGGTGTTCTTCACCTGAACCAATAGAGGACTCTGGGGCTTTAACACATTTCCACTTACCTGGGAAAGCACGTCTTATTCATTTCTTCTTGGGATTCCTCATCAGAACATTATTATTAAATAATGCTTAAAACTAAAACCCAAACTCTACTGTGAGCTATTCCTCCCGAATCTGAGACGCTCTGTGTGATTGAGCTACCTCGCCCAGAAATCACATCACTTTATTCTTCCTTGGGTGTTTGATTTTATTCTCTTTTTACATATATGTGAACTCATCTTCCCGGTAAGTAGAATAACGAAGCCCAAAGCTTAAAATGGCTCACATCTAAAAAGCTCTTTCCAACAAATCAGCAAGCACTTGGTCATGGGCTCTTAAGATAGTGTCACTTTAAAAAAGCAAACAGAAGTGATGTGTTTTTGCCTGAAACCTACAAAATGGGGTGTGGAAGGAAGACTGACACTGTGGGATCAAGAGACCAGAATATGTTGAGTCTAAACCCACGGGCCGGCAGTTCCTGGAGCTGAATGTGCATCTCTGTTGACATGTAAAGACGCATTTGTGCACAGAGGCTCGCACCGCGATGCAGAGCCCATCCCTGTCTCAGGACATTTGTGAAGCACAAGGTGCATCACCAGATGGGGAAATCAATGCTGATGGCAGCCTCGGGTTTAAGCTGTTGAGCTGTAATGGGGATTGATCGGTCTGGCTGCAGCTGGACCTGGTAGGTACCGAGCTCTGACCATGCTTCCCAGACCTGCTTTCAAAGCTTTGCTTCCGAAGTCAAATTCTATATACACAGCGGACACATCTGCCCAATAGTCTTGTGCGTCTAAGAAATCTTGTAATCCCTGAAAATCTGCCAAGGAAAACACCGGTCCGCCTGGATTAAAGGCTCAGGTCTGAAGAGCTGGAGCAGTATGTGTCAGGGGAGAGAGCGCACCACCTTGCTCAGCTGCTGGCGGGGGCGGGGGGGTCCAGGAAGGGTGCAGAAGCACCTGTGACGCTGCTGGAGAAAGGCCTCTCTAATCTGTCAGTGCCTGCTGCAGAGAGCAAAGGGGAGGAAAAGAGAACCCCAGGTCCAGAGTCTGAAAACAGCTTTGGTCCCTCTCTGGCGTCCATGTGATGATTTTCCAACCCACAATGCTGTTTGCTTTCCACGTCATTCACAAAGCTTGGCTAATTTCACGAGAACCCTAAGGCTTGTCTGGCCTTTGTCCTCATCAGCTTTTCTCCTCCGGCTCGGAGTTCTGGAATGCATTCCATCTACCTTAGCACCTACCTTCCCCCCACCCTTTCTTTTTTTTTTTTTTCACTTTTTATTTTATATTGGAGTATAGTTGATTAACAATTTTGTGTTAGTTTCAGGTGTACAGCAAAGTGTTTCAGTTATACATACACATGTATCTATTCCTTTTTAAATTCTTTTCTCATTTAGGTTATTATAGAATACTGAGCAGAGTTCCCTGTGCTCTAAAGTAAGTCCTTGTTGGTTATCTATTTTAAATATAGCAGTGTGTACGTCAATTCCAAACTCCTTTAACTATCCCTTCTCCCCACCATTATCCCCTGATAACCATAAGTTCCTTCTCTAAGTCCATGAGTCTGTTTCTGTTTTGTGAATAAGTTCATTTGTATCAATTTTTCTTTTTTAGATTCTGCATATAAGTGATATCATACTATGTTTCTTTTCCTCTGTCTGACTTACTTCAGTCAGTAAGACAACTTCTAGGTCCATCCATGTTGCTGCAGATGGCATTATTTCATTCTTTTTTATGGCTGAGTAATATTCCATTGTATATATGCACCACATCTTCTTTATCCATTCTTCTGTCGATGGACATTTAGGTTGCTTCCACCTCTTGACTACTGTTTACAGCACTGCAATGAACACTGGGGTGCATGTATCCTTTCGGACCATGTTTTTCTCTGGGTATGTGCCCAGGAGTGGGATTGCAGGGTCGTATGGTAGCTCTATTTTTAGTTTCTTAAGGAATCTCCATACTGTTTTCCATAGTGGCTGTACCAATTTACATTCCCACCAACAGTGCAAAAGGGTTCCTTTCTCTTCATACCCTCTCCAGCATTTATCGTTTGTGGATTTTTTGATGATAGCCATTCTGACTTGTGTGAGGTGATACCTACCTTCCCCCTTTAAATCAAATTCTCTAGAATGATGCAGTGAGGGGAGTTAGAAATTCGATGGGGTCAAGTGAGGTTTTTTAGTATTAATTAGGTGCATTATTGCTGCTTTGAAGCTACTTGAACATGTCCCGTGATTATGATTGCATTTGACTTTTCTTTCATTTCAAACTTGGGAACTTTAGAAAATTCTCTATATTGGTGAAATTTTCAGAATTTAATCCTTTAAAGCTGGTATTTTGAAGTTTAGACGCTGGGGAAAAAGTGAGTCTGAGAAGGTTCCACCCTTCTGAAGTGGTAAAACCAGGTAACATAAATGAAAGGAAAACCCTCCAATTATTTCAAAGCTCTGAAAGGAAGAGAAGAAAATGGACCTGAGGCAGAATGGAAGGAGTGGGCCAAAACCTGGTTGGGGAGAATGCCTTCCTAGGAGCTCCACCTAGCTCATGTTCATTTCTTAAATTTTCAAGCACTTGAAAAGCTACATACTTTCAAAAGCTAGAAGGGGAAGGGTATGGTGAGAGAAGCTGATGCCCCATGAGGAGAAAAGGAGAGATGAAGCAGGGAAACCTGCGAGTGATGGTTGGCAAAGGTTACTGGATATGCAGGCAATATTTCTGTAAAAACCCCTGAGATTTTTAAAGTATTAAGTGCTATAAAGAAATGGCCAGCCATATCAGAAATTGGACAGATGTATATATCAGAAGAACAAGCATGTAGTTAAGTGAAGACAATGAAGCCATACTATGCACAGGGATGTGTATTTGAATTTGTTATCAGCTTGAAACAAAATGCTTTTAAATGAACTATACCCTTATAAGGACATGTGTGTAAGTAGATGAGGTTTATCTATAAGAAGCTGAAACCCTAAGATAACAACGGCTTAAACAAAAACGGTTATTCCTCTCTCATACAAAAGGAATCTAGAGGTAGGTAGTCGAGGGCAGTCAGGATAATTTCAAGGAACATCAAGCATCTGTATTACTGTTTTGCTATCCTTAGCATAAGGCTTATGGTCCAAAATAGTTGCCTGAGCACCAGCCATTTCATCTGCATTCCAGCTAGTAGGGAGCAGATAGGAATAAGTAAAAAGGGCAAAGGGTTAGCTTTCTTTTAATGAGATTTCTTTCTTTCTACCCACATTGCATTGATCAGAACCTACGTCACCCAACAGTAAGGAGGATAAAAAGCTTATTCTGGGTAACCATGTGCCCAGCACCAAATCAGGGGTTTTATAACTAAGAAAAAGGGGGTCAATAGAGGCAAGAAATCAACTCGGCCACAACACATTTCTACTAGTGGAGTTTCTTGAGCACTTACATACCTGGCTGGCTTGCATGGAGGGCAGGTCTAAGGTGTTAGATGACTCATAAGTTCTCCACATTCCCCTTACCCCTAATCAGCTTGAAGTCTTCAGAGTGTGAAGGAGGGAAAACGGGGGCTTTTCTGAGAGGTCTGCTGTTAAGTGAGTTAGCTGCTGATTCCTGGGAAGGAATTTTCACCACGTACTCCGAAGAGGAAAGAAACATCTGAAGTGTGATCCTTGTGTCTGACAGGTTCTTATTTACCTACTTTCATTCAAGTTATTCTCCAGCACATAGTAAAGAATTTTCTATGTAAATAAAATGAAAGCCTGCTATCTGATGTCAACCCTTTCCCTACATAACTCCCCTCTCCTCCCACAGCCCCACATAAGCTAGGTGTGCCTGTAGGAAGGAGATGGTGGCACAGACAGCAGAATCCACTCTTGCTAGATTCAGCTGAAAGGGGTTTATTACAGGTTATCGGTGCCTTGCAGAATTTCTGGGAGGCAGAGAACCCAGCCCTGGCTGTGCACAGCCAGGAACAATGCATACGGAAACACTCAACCACACGGCAAGTTCTTCCAGCAGAAGCCCTTCTACTGCTGCTGCTGCCCGGCCCTTGGAACTGGGCACAGGATGCTTGATGTTTGCCGACTGCCCTGGCGAAACCCTGTGGATGCCTCTGCCTCTGTGTCTGCCGGACGGGGCCTCTTCCTATGTTTGGTTGCCTCCGCTGGGTTCACTTCTGCCTTCTCAGATCCTGCCACGCTGCACCTATTGGGCTGGCCCTTCGCCTGGGTGGCAGAATTCTGCTCCCAGGACACCTGTGGTGGAGGGAGAAGGTGGAAAGAGAGGGTACTGGGCAACCCAGCCTGTAGGCCCCCATCTATTACCACCAGGGGATAACCCTGAATTTGTCATTGCTCTTTACACATTACAAAGCAGCCAGTGCACACTCTCTTGTAAACGTCTTGAGACAGAAACAAGCCTTGATTCATGATCATGCCCATTTCAAACACAGGGGAGGATGTGAACCTCAGAAAGGCAAATCTGACCACACTCAGTCAGTTGGAACTTGAATTTGAGGCTTCTCTAGCGAAGCTGTTTCTTATCATACCTCATCGCCTTTATTTTTTTCCTAGAAAATGGAGACATTTTGGCTAGTGTCATGGGCTGAATTATATGTCCTAAAATCCATCTGTTGAAACCCTAACCCCTAGTGCTTCAGAATGTGACTGTATTTAGAAATATGGCCTTTAGAGAGGTAATGAAGGTAAAATGAGCTCATTAGGGTGGGCCTTAATCCAAGATGCCTGGTGTCATTATAAGAAGAAATCAGGACACAGGTACACATAGAGGGAAGAGCGTGTGAAGACACAGTGAGAAGACGGCCGTCTACATGCCAGGCAGAGAGCCCTCAGAGGAGCCAAACCTGCCCACACCTTGACCTTGGACTTCCAACCTCCAGGACTGGAGCCAATAAAAGTCTGCTGTGTAAGCTGCACTGTCTGTGGTGGTTTGTTAAGGCAGCCCTAGCAGACTAATACAACTAGGAAACCGATTTTGCCTTTCCAATAGAAAAACTTTTTTCAACGATATTTATATCGTTTTTTGGTTCTCTTCCTAGACTTAATGAGTTTGGGGAAATTTTTGGTCTCACCAGTGCTTATTCTTTTCCATTGATCCCCACAGATGTGCACTTATCTGATTACCTAAATGCCACAGCTGGGTAGTCATCTGAGCAAGGCACATCCAGGTAGGGGCCAGAGAAATGGGATTATGGGAGAGAGAGGCTTCATATTACCAAAGCCTGATGGGAACAGTGGAGGCTGTGGGTTTCAGAAGGCCTCTATTTTAGGACAAAAGAGAATTTCTCTCTCTTGGAAAAAGCTGTAAGTACCAAAAGGGCGCTAACTTGGTAAATGCAAAGTTAGGAGAAATGGGACATGTGTTTTCATTTGATGCGAGAGAGAACACTGCAGTTGTGGAAAGCCACCCCCTTGCCTGCCGCCGCTAATGCCTGACCCTGCTCATTAGTCTCTGCCGCTTAGCACAGAACTGGAAAATTGCAATTCTCCGCACCAGCAGCCTCCATTCAATAAATCCTGAGCCAGCGGGCAGGAGCGAGAAATCGCCCAGAGCTCGGAGCTCGGAGCTGGCTTGCTGGGATTCCATGCTCCCGCCCAGCAAGGGAGGCACTGTTTTAACTCAGGAACAACTGGCTGAGGATGCTGTGGCCTCTTCCTGTTCATTTCCAGCTTTTTAAAGAATGTGTTGTCTTTGTTTTTATTGGCATTTCATGAAATGGCTCTCTGTGTCAACATCGTGATGAACTAGGTATACCAATTTATTTTTATTATTATTTTTTTCCCAGGAGGAATTGACCTTTTCCCTAACATTAGCTGCCTTGTTCTCTGGATGTATTTTGACCCAATTTGAGGCTTAAAGGATAAACATTCCAATTCTTACTTTTCTTATTTGTCCCTTTACTTTTCCTGCCTGGAGGGCTGGGTTTGGATCCTTATGAAGGAAGCCATGCTGGCTGTCCTTGGGCCACTCTGTGGTAGTCCTGGTCGGGAGAGGGTCAGTGGCCAGCTCTCAGGGTCCCCAGGAGCCTGAACACAATGTGTCAGTTAGCTTATATGTATCAAGGGCAACCCAACTGACCGATGTTACTTCTTTCCAAGTTAACATTTTTCTTTGAAAGAAGGTAGGACATTCTAAGAAATTTGGCATTAAAATACCCCATTTGCAGGGCATACGAAGTTAAATGACTGTTATTTCTTGATGGCGTGCTAAAATTTAGGTCCTTTTATAGTACGCTCTGTGCTTTGCCTCCTAATCAAGGCAAACTCCTACTCAGGACAATTATATCCCAATTTACTGCTTATGTGCAAATTTCTGATCGACAGGATTAGGCCTTAGGAGGTAATATGTTTCTAGAAAATAAATCCTAAAATATGGAGGGTTATAAATGTGTAAACGAAAGCCTTTACCTGTGTGTGTGTGTGTGTGTGTGCGCACACACGCGTGCACAAGCCCCTGGGTTCACGAATTACTGCCAGTATCTTTAGGCAATGACTTTGCCTCATTGTAAACAAATGTGAGAGTTCCTTTGATCAAGCGTGGTGGTTAATATGATAGATTTTGGAATGATGCTGAATTTCCAACTTTTAAAATCATATCCTGAGCTGTTGCAGGATCCATGAGTAGCTCTGTTATACCTTGGATGACTACATGTCTGGTAATTTCTACAGAATTTATGCTAATTATTTGAAGTCTGCCACTTTGATGGTAACTGCATGGATGAAGAATACTTTTTCAACAAGTGAAGAATAATTTTTCAAAAAGTGTTTTCTCATTGGTGAAGGGCCCCTGCCCCCCGCTCCCAATCTGGGCAGGTGGGTGTGAGGTTTGCTTTGGGTTCGGGCCTCCTCCCTCCACTCTGTCCCCTTCCCAGAGACCTTACCTGGCCACCTTAAAGCATGCACACTCGCTCTCCCACTCAGCACCCTGCTTTATTTTTGAAGTTTCTGAAATTCTAATCCTTATCCATGAATTTACCTTTTTATTTTCTCTTTTCTCAGGGGAGCAGGGTTTTGTGCTTGCGCTCTGTTTTCTCACAGCCCCTGGAACAGTGATGGGCCCGTACAAGGCCTTCCAGGTCATTTGCCGAACGACAGAATTTGGTATAAATTCTCCTGGACCACCTAGTAAACGGGCAGGTTTTCCAAACTGGTAGATGGTACCATGTGTTTAGACTTGGACGATTTAAGATTTCTTTTTCCCCCTGAGCAACATTAACTGGTCCATACAGAAGGCTGTCATCTTGGCCTCTGTCTAAGGCCCTGAAAGGAACAACATCCTGGGGAATAAAAACAAGACCTGGATTCTGAATCAGCCCATGGCCAGCACTCACTGGGTGCTCCTGGGTGAGGCACCTTATGGTCTCTGAGCCTTTGTAAAATGGGGACGGTGGATATCCCCTGCCGCTCTCATAAACGTTTGCAGAAGCCAGACAAGGCACAGAATGCAAAGTTACTTTAAAACCTAGAGAGCCCCAAAGTTAGATTAGGTCTGAATTCTGTCTCCCCCCAAATTCCTATGCTGAAGCCCTGACCCCCTGCCACCCCCCAACTGCCATTGTCCCTCAGAATGTGACTGTGTTTGGATATAGTGCCTTTGAAGAGGTGATTCAGTTAAAATGAGGTCATCAGGGTGGGTCCTAATCCAATCTGACTGGTGTCCTTATAAGAAGAGGAAGAGACCCCAGACCATGTGAGAACATGGCAAGAAGGCAGCCGTCTACAAGCCAAGGAGAGAGGCCTCAGGAGAAACCACAGCATCTGACACCTTGGTCTCGGGCTTCCAGGCTCCAGAACTGTTAAAAAAAAAAAAAAAAAAGTCTGCTGTTTAAGGCACCCAGTCTGTGGCATTTCATAATGGCAGCCCTACTGGTTAATACAGCTGCTCAGTAAGAAATTTTGATGGGCTGTAGGGATGATCTGTGTTTATCAGTTCACACTCTGTGTTTATCATGCAAAGAGGATTGTAGTCTATCAAACCGTTCTCCCATTGGATGGATTTTCATGACAGCATCATAGACTTGTCATATCCATTTGGGATTGTCTTTACCCGGTAGCAGTTCCTTCCTTTTATATTTATGATTCTCGATTTTCCATTTGCCATCAAATGATCTGTAAAAGAAAATCCACTTACGTCTAGGAAGGAAGATCCGTTTAATGCTCAGGGAAGACTGGTTCTTAACATAACGACATCTTTAAGAAGGGCTACCTCAACGTTTCTCCTATGATATAATAAAATGAAAACCAGCAGGGCCATTCCCTGTCTCAGTTTCTGCAAGGAAAAGGCAATATCTCAGGAAAATGGTGTAAGGAATACCTAGAGCCGTGCAAAGTATAAATCTGAATAGGACTGGATGTTTTCCTGGTGGGGAGGTCATGGCAGCGCTGAATCCTGAGACATCCCAAGCCCCAGGAAGCACCATTTTTTCATCAGGCTGGGGCCATCGGTAGTGCTCTGTGTTGTGCCTGGGTTGTTTGATGAAGTGTCTTCCCAGGGAGGAAAGTCTAATTGCTTGGGACGCTTTTGCAGCTGTGCCTTTTGTTCTCAGAGAGAAGGTAGATGGGGACACGGAGAGATGGATAACGGGTAGGTAGACGGATACTGTGGTGGAAACAGTCAGCTGTCCCGCCTGATAGGTTTTTTTTTTTTTTTTTTTTTTTTGCGGTCCACGGGCCTCTCACTGTTGTGGCCTCTCCCGTCACGGAGCACAGGCTCCGGACGCGCAGGCTCAGCGGCCACGGCTCACGGGCCCAGCCGCTCCGCGGCATGTGGGATCTTCCCGGACCGGGGCACGAACCCGCGTCCCCTGCATCGGCAGGCAGACTCTCAACCACTGCGCCACCAGGGAAGCCCCCGCCTGATAGGTTTTAATCCTCACCTCCTCAGATTGCCTCATGTCTCTGAGACCAGATGCTCCAGGCAATGGGCCTGAAGGTCTGTGGGGGGCCCTGGTCCACGGAACATGGCAATTGGGGTCCTACTCACACCTCCTGAGCTCTACTGTCAGGAAGTGGGTTTTCCTCTCGTTCTCCAGGGGAGTTGGCAATTGCTATCTTTTTGTATCACACCAGTGGATTGGAATAAATAATCTGTTGACCATTCTTCTGGTAAGCTTTAGAACTCCTGCATGGAGGGACATACAGAAATGATTGAATTCCAGGACCCCAGACAGATACAGGTGATAAGGACTGCTCAGTCCCCGGCAGTTTACAAGGCGCTCAGGCTCAAAAGCCACCGCCAGGAACCGAGCGGGATGTGTTTTGTCCACGTCAGGCATCGGGACCCTGAATAAAAACGTCAGGTGCAGCCCACCCAGTGCAGATGTGAGTGGCAGCAGAGGACAAGCGGGGTGGCTGCAGGGAGATCTGGAAATGAAGACGGCTCAGGTCCCCTGCACAGCTCACCGAGGTCTACTGTCCCTTCTGATGGAGAAGCTGTGCAGAGCCCGGTGCCCTCAGGGCCTCCCAGCGGCAGGGACTGGCACCGCCCTTCTGCACTCTCCCAGGTGTCTATTCACGGGACCTGGGGGTCCTCTTTAGGTGGAGGAGTCTCTGTGCTTTGTGCTGCTGAGCAGGGACCGTCCCAACAAACACAAGCCCAGCAAATGCCACAGGCCACCTGAGGGGCCTGATGCCTTGACGCCCCTGCCGGGCTGTGTTTGGAGGTTGCATGGCCGGCCCTGCTGGACAGCATCCCTTCCCCTTCACGTTGGGGCCCAAGCACCCGTAAGCCTCACCACTGAGCAGATGCAGGGCCCTGGCCGGGCTGGAGAACCACGTGACTGTCCACAGCCGTCTCTGACGTAGCAAGGCCTGCCCGTCACAACTGGGCCTGCATGCAATTTACACCATGGCCTGGATTTGCACATGACACTGGTGACTAGGTGCAGCAGGCTTTTAAAAAGGTTTTTTAAAAATTCTTTTGGTCGTGCTGTGCGGCTTGTGGGATCTCAGCTCCCAGACCAGGGACTGACCCTGGGCCACGGCAGTGGAAGCCCAGAATCCTGACCACTAGGCCACCAGGGAACTCCCGGAGCAGGCTTTTAAAAAAATATTTTTACTTCTCCATTTTTGAGATGAGCAAACTGAGACTCAGAGAAGCTAGGAACCTTCCTGAGAGCCACAGAGCAGGCAGAGACACCCCCAATCCACCTCGCCTTGACCCACAGCCCTGCTTCTGCCAGCGGCCTCATCCGGGCCGGGAGGGTCTGAGGGTTGGGAAGGAGTCAGCTCCATCCGCCAGGGGGCTGGAGGGCTCTGTCTGCCTGACGTGAGGCCTGCCTTTTGTTTATTCTCTGACATGGTGCTGGTGGCAGGCACTGCTCTGGGCATGGAGGGGCTTAGCCCACCCGGGGCTCCCTGGCATGAGAATCCACCATCAGTGGGAGTATCGGAAGATGCCCACCTCTGCACGCCTGGGCACCCCTTCTCCCACCAGGGCCCTGACTATCCCCTAAAACCCTTTAGAAAACGCTTCCTGACGTCATTCCAAGTGGCCACATTTTCCATCCGAGAGAGGAACCTCACCTCTTCCTCACCATGTCACCTGAGGTCAAGGCCCCACGGAGGCTTTGCCGTGGCACCTCCCAGTCTCCTCCTCGAGAGGCCATGTGGTGGAAGAGGGGCTGAGGACCCCCTGCCACATGGAAATGAAACGGTTCCCACCCAGGGTGAGTGACTTGGTGTAGTCCTCCAGGAAAGGCCTGCACTGGACAGCCGCCTGCCTTATTGATTAACGGACTCACTTGCAATCATTGGTTACTCATGGAACAACTACGATGTGCCGAGCCCTGGCTGAGCCACTGGAACAAGGCAGGTGATGTCCCTGCCCTTATGGAGCTCATGCTGTAGTGGGACAATGGACCACAAACTAGGGAGGAGAGCAGGAAGTAGAATAAGATAGTGATCGCCCCAAGGAGAGCCACAATGCGGTGGGGGGAGGGGATGGGGTGGGCCCTGGAGGGAGCACACCCTCCTGGGGCCCTTCCTGTCCCCAGCGGACATGGCTGAGGTCCTACCTCTGGGTCTCAGCTGCTGCTGGTGGTAGGCATCTCTCCTCTGCCCTGGAGTGACGGGGAAGGGAGGCTTTCGTATGGCCACCCTGCACCCTCCGTGGTCACCATCACCCAAGTCATGGGAGAAGAGCCTGGCAGGCAGCTTGATGACTGAGATTTCTGCAGGGCCAGGGGCTCTGGGCACTGGCAGTGGTCCCTCAGATGCTCACCTCCATCATCCCTTCCCTCCTGCAGAGTCTGGGGTGCTCAGAGCTCTGCTTTTCTAGCTCCCAGGACCACATGGACCCATCTCCAGGCCCTCACATCATTTGCATTGAACACTGTGCCACCGATTCTAATTAGCTGTCCCCTCTCCACCACAGTCTGGGTCCCCCTCCTGCTTTGCACGTCCCTGGACGGCTCAGCAGGAGTAACCATGGCAGACCTTCCCCAAGACATGTTTGACTCTACAAAGTAGAGAGAGTAACGATTCCTGAAATATTAGTGGTTTCTTTTGTAAACACTGGAATACTTTTCAAACGAGGGAGAAATCGATAAATCACTTTTGGCTGAAGATATTAGTTGAAGATATAATTGTGAAATTCATGTTTATGACCCGCCCTTACTGTCTCATTATACATTCCCTAAATATACATAATTTTCCGCATCTTCATTCATCATGTGTCAAAAAATAATATTGCTGTTTTCTTCCATTATTGTAAAAGGGAAAAGATAAACCAGGCTATTCAAAAGCTTCAGGCTGCAGCGACATTTTAAATCTGAAAAAGAAATCTCCCATCTTCTGTTGAGTCAGAGCTCATTTTCCCCCTTTGCAATCACGGTACAGTAGATGCAAGGGTTCCTCCGGGAGGACAGGGGCTTGGGTCTCCAAACCATCTTATGACAATCTTTGTACAGAAGCTGCTGCTTCTCCTCCCTGCTGTGGGCCGGTGAGCTGGAGCCATCACATTTCAGGTTCGCTAGATATTTGCACTTTAGTCCCGGGCTCATGTGATAACATTAGTGAAACATTTTTAAAGGATGAACTTGAGGTTCAGGAAACTCCTATCCCTCCGAATGGCCCTGCCCCTTAGAGAGTCTCTGAAGAAAGGGCCCTGCAGTGTGGAGTAAAATGTGGATGGCTACCCGATGCAGTAAGAGACAATCCCACTATTCTCCATATCATCTGGGTTCTCATGGGTTAAAAAAGATTGCCCCAAATAGTCCCTGGACATTGATGCACTCAAAATCTCTGCACTTAGGGACCTCGGCAGTCAATTTGGGATAGAGGAAAACAATTCTGCTGATTTAGGTCATGGACCGATCAGTCCGGCAAGGCTTACAAAGCCAGCATCCTCTCCTCCCAGATGCAGGTGGGATTGGAGGGCTCCGGGCAGAACCTGCTTAGTCTCTGGGAAAATTGAGAGGAGCCTGCTCGAGGATCTACAAGGGAAATGTCACGCAACCAGATGCATCTCTCTCTCCCTCTCTCTCTCTCTCTCATCTATCTACTTATTCTATCATTCTATCTATCTATCTATCTATCTATCTATCTATCTATCTATCTATCTATCTATCATCTATCTATCTTTTCTAACTACCTAACTATCTAGCTAGCTATTTATGAGAGGGAGAGAGAGAGAGAGAGAGAGAGAGAACGAGATTGTGTGAGAGAGAACAGGACAGAGTAAACAGGAGAGAAGGAACCTGTCTCGCATATATTCCCAGTGTCCTCTACCCTCTATGCTGGGGGCGCTGCCTGAATACTTTCATCCAAGGGCACTAAGACAGGCATTGAAAAGACGGACCACATTTAGGTTAAGTGATGAACTCAGGCTGCCTGGTGACAAAGTCAAGGAATAGAGCCTTGTCCCTGCTCCCTGGCTGGGCTTCCTCTCCTGCCTCAAAGGCCCCCGATTTTCCCATCCCCAAGCTAGACGTGCTGTTCATACTGTCCGGCCCGTCTGCTCCAGGTGTGAGCCCAGGGTGGCAGGGTTGCTCTCCGTCCAGGTGCCGAGGTGGGTTCTGCCCCCAGTTCTTCCTGGAATTAACCTCAGGACCTTGTTTGTTACTTCATCTGAAGCCAAGTAGCTGGATCTCAACTCTGCCTGCATCTTGGAATCACCTGAGAGGCTTTCTTAAAAAGTAGGGCTGTCTGGCCCTACCTGCAGGGACGCTGATTTATCTAACTTGGTCTTGTTCTCAGGAGCTCTTCCGCTGTGGCCATACAAAGAGGCAGCCCTGAGTCTGGGGTGGGTCCTTGTGTCTGTATTAAAAAATAATACCTTTGGGACTTGCCTGGCAGTCCAGTGGTTAAGACTCTGCGCTTCCACTGCAGGGGTCATGGGTTTAATCCCTGGTCCAAAAAAGAAAAGCAAAATAAATAATGCCTTTAATGATTCTAATGATTAACTTTCACTAGACCGAAGGAGTGATTAGAGGGTTTTTATTTATCTGTTTGTTTTCAGCATTTAGCTGGAAAGGTCACAGCACACAGGGACAATCAGCACAGGTGATCACTTCGCTTTGGCTTGTATCCTATTTTCAATGATCGTAACCGTGAATGAGTTCATTCCTCTGCCTTAGCAAAAAATGCAAAGCCTACCTTGTTGGAACAAAACGTAAGACTTGTGAAAGTCCAGCTTGATTGTGAAGGTCGAATGGTGTCATCCATCTGTGACAATGATAAAAACAGAAGCCCTAATTCAATAAGTAAATCTCATTGGTAATAGAAGGGTGTGTGCACAGAAACTCAGTGACTTTTTTAGCTCCAGTGGTTGTATCACTGGGTCCATATCTGTAGCACTGTTTAAATTGTATCTACATGAGAAACCAGAGGAAAGTAACATCACTGCTAAAATTTAAAATGAAATTTTAATTGAAGTATAGTTAATTTACAGTGTTGTGTGAGTTTCAAGTGTACAGCAAAGAGATTCAGTTAAACATATATATATATATATATATTCTTTTTCAGATTCTTTTTCATTACAGGTTATTACAAGATATTGAGTACAGTTCCCTGTGCTATACAGTAGGTCCTTGTTGTTTATCTATTTTATACATAGTAGTGTGTATCTGTTAACCCTAATGTTAAATGGGGCCATAAGAACAGAAAATCATGCACAGAAGATACCTACGATGTTGCGACTGTGTCTTTGAGTTTCATCGTCCCTCCCTCACAGGGGTAGAGGCCAAGCAACCAGAAGATGCTTCTTCTGAGCTCGGAGGAGGTTCAGGACGCACTCCACAGGCTTGTATTTTGCAAACTAGGTCTTGTGCTGGGGGTGGTGCCACGTGGTGCCCCGGAGGCTTTGTTGATCCAGAGCTGCTGTCCGTCTTCCTGCTTGCAGCTCAGTGATTGCCTTATGTTTGTGTTTTTCTTGCTCCAGATGGGCAGAAGAAGGTTCAAGAGGAGTTCGACATCGACATGGATGCACCAGAGACAGAACGCGCAGCAGTGGCCATTCAGTCTCAGTTCAGAAAATTCCAGAAGAAAAAGGCTGGGTCCCAGTCCTAGCGGGAGAGCCCCTTCCTAGTCTGCCAGAAGTCACCACCTTCAACCACCCTGTCAAGAAATTAAAAGAACAACACCTTCGAGGGAAATCATCTGCACATGATACCCACGTGTACCACAGTCCCACAATGCATGTACAGAGACCCGTGATATTTATACCCTTGTAGGAAGGCATAGACTATGCAATTGTGAGCGGCTTAATATCTGTTTATCTCCAGTATCATTCCTCTCGCAACTGATTATTTTCCTTGATGTTGTAATAAAATGGAGTTGAGATGCATGATTCAAGTGTCTGCCTCCACTTCTCCCTTTATATTAACTTGGGAAGTTACCGTTGCTAGAAGTAAGGCTAGATGTCTATTTTCTTCTCCCTCTAAGGGTTAGAGCTGAAACACGGTGGGTGCCTTCTGTGAGGAGCTTTCCTGCTGAGAATGGAAGATGCGTTCTCAGCTGTGCCTGTCTCATTTGGAGAGTTCTAACCTCTGACTGGCGATGGCGATGAATTTTCTTCTTATGATTGGATTAGAGCCCTGGATCCTGGGGTGCTAGAGAGTCAGAATGTTCCCTGGGGAATTAAGACTCATCCAGGAGAACAAGAAGGGGGAGGGCGATGCATCTGTTTAGGGGCAGTCACCCAGGTTTACACAGCAGGCGCATTTTGCATTTCGGAGCTCCGCAGGGGATGCCCCCACTATTGAGGGCTGGTCTGCCGCTCATCAGCAGCTCTCCGTACCTGGGGTGCTCCAGGGCCAGGTGGCTCTCTGATCTGCCCTCCCATCCCCTCCGCAGCTCCTGACACCCCTCAGGGAGTGAGTTGCCACCTGTTAGGATTATTTAGCACATCCTGCAATTTGGAGAAGCTGCAAGTTCTCTCCCATTCCATCTCTTCCCCTGCAAACCTCGTAGGTGAATTGCTTCCCACACCCCAAAGAGTAGGCAGGGAGGAGAGGGCTGTCACATGCAGAGAACACTCCTTCGAGTCAAGAGCCAGGGGGCGGGGTGAGTGCTTGCCTTGGGGCCCCAGGTGGCAGGAAGCCCCCGCCCCGGAGACTGGCTGTTGGTTGGAGCTGTGCCGCATGAGAACCTGATGTGGAAGCTGCATTTCATCTTCATTCCTTTTCCTGGACAGTTCTCTGGGGCTGCTAGGGACAGGGCGAACTCGGGCTCCTCTGATGGGTTTCCAATTAGACAAGCACTAGTTAGGATCATTGCAGCACTGGCAAGCAGCCAGGGCTTCTTGGGACTCCTGATGACCTGTGGTCCCCGCTGAAAAGAGGACAGTGGGTTGAGGGAGCTCTCCATAGAAAGCTTCATTAGACAGCAGGGGTATGAATGTGACGTAGTGTTCTTTGCAGTTCCCTGGAGCACCAATGTAAAGAAAGTTGGGAACAAAACAAGTGCTTAAGGAATTCCCATGAATTCCCTCTACATCCCATCTCACAGCAACCCCATTTCTCTCTCATTCTCTCCAATATTTCACATAAAGGAAGTGGGATATCCCCTTGCTGTATGTGTCTGGACCTGATGGCCAGCACAGTTCAACAAATCTGGAAGCAAATCTGGTTTTATAGTGAGTATGCTCCCCCAAGAGGGGACTTTTCGTTCAAAGCAGGGAGTCCTAGGGAGGGGTTCTTCCCCAATATTCTAAGGGACAGGAAACTCTCCCTCCCTCCCTGACAAATCCCCATGAGAGCAAAAGGAGGGGAGTAGGGTGAGGGCTGTGACATTTGGAGAGACCCCTCAATGATTCTGATACACCTTCATTCCAATCACAGGACAAGGGTGTATCTAACTTCTTGTGAACCACAGGGATGAATTTAAATTTTTACTTCCCAGGTGGATTCATGAGAGTCTAAAACTCCAGCCAACAGCAATGGGGTGTGGGGACTCCAAATGTACTTCCCTCTGCATTGAATTGGGTGTGTTGGGTCTATGGACTCGTGGAGCCAGAGGAAAGAGCAGTGGCTCATGACTCCCGCCTTTGGAGGGCCTTTCTGCTCCCGTGGGCTGCAGTGTTCATTGCAGAGAAGAGGATGGAACTTTCCTCTCCAGGGTGCACCCGAGCTGGGCTGCACATGGTGTCAGTTGTATTTCATGCATGTTTATTGAACTCCTACTACATGTATGTACTTGGTGCTGTCATGGTGCTGGCAGGCTGGTGGGGAAGAGGCACCGATAAATAGACAGTAAAATGGGGAGATTCATACTGCAGTGCAACAGAGAGAAGACAGCTCATCCAGGCTTGGAGAATCATTCAAGTCTTCCTGAGGAATTGCCACCCTCAGCAGCCATCTGAAAGATGGTGGGAGTTGTAGTTAAATAGCCTGGGTGGTTGGCTGGTGGAGGAGAGTCAGGGCAAAGCCCAGGAGAAAGAGGTGCTGAACTTTGCAGACCCAGAGATACGATGTATTAGCACACCCCAGCTTGGGGGGGGGTGTACTGCTACCCAAACTTGGGCAGGCCAGGAGACAGGACCCCAGCACTCGGGACTTGGAACTGGATTCATCTCTGACCTACAGGTCGGCCAAGTGACCGCAGAGAAGTTTACCTTGAGCAGCTGGTTTCCTTACCATCAAGGTGATGATAAAATCTTCTTGGCAAGGTAGATGGGAAAATGTTAGGGATTTAAAATATCTCATTGTGGGTGTGTGATAAATGGAAGATTATTAATGATAAACCATGAGGTAAAGAGTCAATCGTCACCTCCACCACCAGCATGCTTTTTCTTGAGTCAACCCAATTCATGGGACTCTGCTCTTGGCTGTAGCCAGCTGGGCCAGTGGTGGGCACCTGACCCAAGAGGTGGGCTCTGACAATAGGAATCTTTTCCTCGTGAGTTTGAACCAATAGTCATGGGACCTGAGCCAGTTAATGGGAAGGAGATATTGAGTAGGGGCTGAAGCTGGTATGGTGGCAGGTTAAAGCTGCCCCAAATTCTTAAAACAAACTTTTTTTTTTGCAAGAAGCTGCAAAATTTCATGTGGAGAGAGATGCAGGGGGATGCATAAGAGGATCCAAGACCCAAGATACATGGGCCCACGAGAGATGGGAGGGCAGCCTAGGTTGACTCATTTGGTTGAAATGAGCAGAAACCCACTCACATGAACTAAAAAAGGAAAGAATTATTCGGGTCTCACAGACATCCAAGAATAGAACATCCAAGACATGCAGGAAAAAAATAAAATGCCACGGACAAGCAGACTTACACGAATTTATAACTAAACTGGGGTACAGTGAGGGAAGAATTGATGTCTTTATAATATTGTCCTTAGAGCATTTTATGACTTTCAGTCAAGTTTTATAGTTTTCTTCATATAGGTCTTGCAGATTTCTTTCTGTTCTATTTCTAGGGATTTCATAGTTTTTTGGTCCTTCTAAATAGAATCTTTCCCCAAGGTGTTCTCTAGCTGGTTTTGCTGTTTTCTAGGAAAACTACTGATATCTGTATATTTAACTCATTAACTACTCATCTTACTGAACTACATAATCTCTGATCATTTTTCAGTGGATTCTTTAAGATTTCCAAGCAGACAGTCTTATCTATGATCTGTAATTAACAATATTTTTTCTCTTCTTTTCTATTCTTTTTAGCTTCTTTCTTTGTTCTTTCTTGTCTTCCTTACACTCCATCCTTGTGTTTTGAGGGAGGCGAAGGGATTTTTCCATCTCAAGTGACAGTGAGAGACCATCTCATGCATGAGGTAGGCATCTCCATAGGTCATTTAATTGAGTTGTTTGAGTTTAACATCATGCCGTTGTCTTTTCTCAAGTCTTGCAAGCCTAGTATTGTACCTTTGAATGCACACATTTTGTATACCCTGAAGTTTAACCTCGATAAGTTAGTATAATTGTAGGGGAAGGTTAGATAGGGGGAAAGAGTTTACGATTAGAGTTCATTTAGAATTTGTGTTTAAGGTGAGGATTCATATTAATGGCATGTTAAGGAGTTTTCACTTGACTCCAATTCAAATCATGGATGATCCAGGTGGGGTTTCTCAGTCACTGTGCAATGTCCAATATCCTAGCTTGGGCTGCTATAACATAATATCATAAAGTGGGGGGCTTAAACAATAAATATTTATTTCTCACAGTTCTGGAGGCTGGAAGTCCATGATCAAGGTGCCAGCAGATTTGGTTCCCCAGTGAGGGCTCTCTTCCTGGCTTGCAGGAGGCATCCTTCTTCTTCTTTTAAAATTTATTTTATTGAAGTATAGTTGATTTACAATGTATTAATTTCTATTGTACAGCAAAGTGATTCAGTTATACATATATATACACACACATACATATACATACATGTATATATGTGTGTATATATATACATTCTTTTTCATATTCTTTTCCATTACAGTTTATCACAGGATATTGAATATAGTTCCCCGTGCTACACAGTAGGACCTTGTTGTTGATCCATTCTCTATATAATAGTTTGCATCTGCTAACCCCACACTCACAATCCGTCCCCCTCCCCCCTTGGCAACCACCCGTCTGTCTCTAAGCAGACGGCCTTCTTCTTGCTGTGTCCCCACATGGTGGAGAGAGAGAGCTCTGGTGTCTCTTCTTCTCTTATAAGAGCACCAATCCCATCATGGGGGTCCACCCTCATGACCTGTTCTAAAGCCTGTTACCTCCCAAAGGTACCATCTCCTAACATAATTGCATTAAGAGTTAGGGTTTCACCCTATGAATTTTGGGGGGGCACATTCAGTCCACAAGATCCACCTTCTCAGGGGCAGGGCTCACCAGCTCTCCTGAAAGTCCTTTACCGTAATGTGATTGGACTGAATAACACACTGGCCTTGCTCCGCAACCCCACTGATCGACCACCTGGGTCTTATGTGTTCTCATTGCCACTGTTTCCTCTCAGTTGCTGCCTTGACGTTTTCCTCACAGCTGTGACAGTGGACTCTGCTCAGTGCCACGTTGCCCTTTTAGAAATAGTTTGTTCTTTTGCTAACAGATGCTTAATTGAATATCGGTGACTGTTACTTTGTTTTATGTGACCTCCGTGGAAGTCAGGGGTGGGTCTGCAGGGCAGGGATAATGATGGGTTTGCATAGGGCCTCATCAGGGTTTATGGATAAAATGACCAGAGGATTGTCAAAAGTACAACACTGAACTAGCCCTTTCTCTGCTCCTTGCCCTGTAAAGCAGATGTGAATATGAAGATTTTGAATCCCCGAAGCTACCATTCTCGTTATTTCTATGTGCCAGTGTTGCAGGGTCTCTGCTGCTTGAGAGTTTAGAAAGATGCCATCACACGAGTTGTGACAGCTCACAAAGGGTGGATGGATGGAGAAAGGCTTCTCTGTTAGTGCTTTTTGGGTTTCAGGGAGGGTTTTTTTCTTACAGCCCCTCAACTAAAGAACCATTTCCTAGCCCACCTGCAAAATGAACTGAGGAGTTCCAGTGAGATGACTGTCTTGTCCCAAGCCAGGCTGTCATTGACTTATGAGATGGATTCCTGCACCGAGACACCTGGTTGCAGGTGAAAGCACAGTTAGACTGGGAGAAGTCTTCCCTGCCATGTTCTCATGTGTACCTTACCAATGCCAGAAGCATCACCCTGACTACATGTTTCCCTCTGGTACTGCCACGGCCACCCGCGCCCTAGTCCTCTAACCATCCACTGTGCTGTGGAAGCCACACACGGAGCATATCCACCTCGAGACAGAAGAGCTTGTGCCCCACTCTCTAATGATCCACTGGTCCAAAGGTCTGGGTTGACCTGATAACTGGGAGAGAGCCTCACCACTCACACTGGGATCACTTCACTGTTCCTCTGATTCCTCCACTTTGCACCCGCTGTTCTCTTTCTAGAACATTCCCCTGTAGCAGCCAGAGTACTCTTTTAAGAATGTGAATCTGATTGTGTCACCTTTTCCTTGCCTTATTGTCCCCACACTTAAAGCCTTGCACCAGCTTCCCTGTGCTCTTAGGATAAAGCCAATCTCCTTGACGTGCCCTCTCCCCTCACTTTCTGGATACTTCAGCTTTTCAGATGTGCTGGCCTTCCTCCCATGTCAGGGCGTTTCAACCTGCCCCTCAGTCTTTGCATCCGGTTACCTCCTACCATGCTTTAGTTCTGAGCTGACAAGTTACCTTCAGGAGCAGTTGAGGTAAAACTAACTGCTGGAAGAGCTCAGCGCCCAGATCCAGGAGACCACACCCAGTAGAAGCTTATTTCTTACTCAGTGCAGAGCCTGAGGCAGGTGTTCTGAGTCATGGCTGTCCTCCTCATGGAAGATGGCATCAAAGGTTTGTAAAGGGCCAGGCCCAGAAATGACTCAAAGCAGTTCCACTGGTCTGAACACAGGCACGTGGCTACACATATTTTCTAGGAAAGCAGGAAATTTGTCCACCTGTGTGCTCAGGAGGTGGAGGAAACACACCACTGTTTCTGGTGCAACTCCTCCCCTCACACCCCCACTCCACACATAAGGTCCTGTTCTTGAAGGCTCTTATTACAGCTTCACTTTCACATGCATTTATGTGCTTCTTTGATCAGTGTCACATCCTCTGCTCAGCTCCGTGAGGTAAGGGACATCCATTTGACGGCAAGTTAGTTGCTTGCTAAATATTTGCTGGGAGAGTGAATGAATAAATACATATCCAAGTTGCATGTACTCTGAAGAAATCAGCTCCCATTGTAGTTGAGGGCATGAAAATCCATATTTGAGAGACATAAAGGGACCCTGTGGTTTCATTCAGTCAACAGCCAAGCAAGACCTTGATTTGGTCAGAGTTCAAAATCAGCCTTCATGCTTCATTTTTCTTTCTTAAGAGGGTCTTAGAAAGGCAGTCATGTGGTAGATTTTTTAAGTCAGCCCAGCGGACAATGTGTAGACATACAATAGAATCAGGATAGATGGGCACCAAGACATGTACATTTCTAGGACACTTCCTTCCACAAAATAAAAAAGCAAACAAATCCCCAAGCCTGTGGTGGCTGCGAAGACAGCAGGTGTCTGAACACTGCAAATCCAGGATCCTGCTTAGCATATTTTTTGTCATTCCTTCCATGTGGAATGAAGCTCCTCCTCTCCACCTACCCTCTCAGGGGAGCAGACCGCCCTGCACCTGTGGTCAGCAGAGCCAGGCTTTGGCTCCAACTCAGTTACTTCCACCGGTGTTGTCCTGGGCAAGAACCATAACTTCCACTGGCCTCAATTTCCCCCTCTGTAAAGTGGGTATAATAAAGTCCCCAGGGTGGTAGGGAGGGAACAGAGTCCCTTCTGTGTGTCAGGCTGAAGCAAGCCACTGAGCACTTTATACATATATTATCTCATTGAGTCTTAATAATCTTATAAAGTAGGTGCTTTATCCCCATTTTACAGATGAGAAAACTAAGGCTCAGAGAGGCTCAGGAAATGCTTAGGGTCATGCAGTTTGTGAGGGGTGAAGTGGAATCTCTCATCTGTGTCTGACTTGAGAGCCTGTGGTCCTTGACACCTGTATCACTCAGTACGAGGCATCAAATACCAATTTCTTATGCACATAGGGTGGCTTTAGGGGTCTACAATCTTTAGTGGTCCCCATGATGCCTCCCTCATTCATTCAAGCCCTTAGGAGTTCCTTTTGCCTCCGAATTCCAACAGAGGTGGTAGATAAAATAATGGCTCCCAATGATGCCCATGTTCTAAGCCCCAGAAAATATAAATATGTTACCTTAGATGGCAAAAGGGCCTCTGCAGATGTGATTAAGTTAAGGATCTTGAGGTAGGGAGATCATACTGGTTGTCTGGGCGAACCCAACATAATCATGGAGTCCTTATCAGAGGGAGGCAGGAGGATCATGTTAGAAAAAGATATGATGATGGCATAGAGGTTGGAGTGATGCCCTTTGAAGGCAGAGGAAGGCGCTGTGAGCCAAGGAATGCAGGTGGCATTCAGAAGGTGGAAAAGGCGGAAACAGCTCTTCCACCAGAGCCTCTAAAAGGAGCTCAGCCCTGCCCACATCTTGATTTTCAATCCTTAAAATACATTTTGGACTCTTGACCTCCACAGCTGTAATAGTAAATTTGTGTTATTTCAAGGTACCGGTTTGCTGTAATTTGTTACAGCAGCAATAGGAAATTCATACAGTGGTGTTTTCTGTGCTGTATCTCTTGTACCTTAGCACTTGGTGTGGTCTTGTAACTTACCTGCTATGCGTGTGTTAATTATTATCGCACTAGCTAATGGAGAATCCCTTGGCAGGGGGAGACCACAGTTTACCCCTCTCCATGAGGACAGTGCAGACACATCAACGCGTCGAGTAGAAATCTGTTGAGGTCCAAGATGGTGGCCCAGGGATGAGGCCATTGAGATGACCGGCAGATCACCGTGTCACCAGGGTGGGTCTCTGTGGATGGAAGCTGTATAGCATCGTCACACCCATATTTTCTGTGGGATCCCCCAAGGTGGGAGGTGTTGATGGCTGAAGTGACCTGGCAGCATCACGGCATCAACAGCTACCAAGACCGCAGAACTGTGGGCAAAGGCCACGCATAGGCGTGTCCTGCTGCAGAGGTTGGCCTGGGGCCAGCACTGGCTGTCATCGCAGATCTTCTCGTGGTTCAGGTGTTGCTCAGGCTCTTTTGTGTGTGATCTGTTTGCAACCCAGCTAGCTGGCAGCCTTTGCAGCACTAGGGCACTGAGCCAAGCTGACGAGCACAGTGGCCATGGGAATGGCTTTGCTGCTGCAGAGCTGTGAGTGGGGAGGGGGCAGTGCAGACTCTGCAGCATTTGTAATTTTCCCCCAACGTTGCCACCCTCCCGCTGCAGTGTAGCTCCAAGGGCATCCTCCTGGTGGAGCTGAATGTTGGATGGGAAAGCAGGACTCGGGATCCTTTATTAATGTGATAACCTCCGAGGGGGTGTGTGATGGTGATTCCAGGGAGCTGTTTGAGGAGTGTGTTTGGTGACTGTCTGGGTCTAAATGAACTTGTGGGCTCTCAATCCAGCACTCACTCACTCGGTCCTCTCACCCCCATCTACCGCTCCCTTATGTGCCTTCCTGTTCATAAATCAAAAAGCGTTCAATGCTTCAAGCCACCGGGGGTGGGCCGGGGGTGGGATCTCATCCACCCGTGCATTTCATAAACAAATAAAGCAAGGCTGTGAGAAATGGAGTGGTTGGTCCATGGCTGCACCACCTGGACCCGGCCCAGAGTCCTAAAGGACCAGCGTGTCTCCCGAGGAAGCTTAACCCACAAACAGGGCTGATTCAACATATCCCCGACTTTCCATCAGAGACACGAGGCTGTGCTTTCCTCCAGCCAGGCCTCAGGAGGCCCCCCGCTTGCTAGGCTACACAACCTTTTGCTAAAATTCCCTGGGAATGGAAGCGGAAGAAAGCTCGGAAGCAAACACATATGGAGCCTCTCCATCGCTATTACCGTCCAGATCTCAGAAAAGCAGACGGTAGGGGGTGGCAATCGAGATTTGAGCTCAGCTGCTTTAACCAAGACCCCCAGTAAAAGTGGCTCCAACGACAGGCTTGTTTCACCTGTGACAGTCTGGGTGAAGCCTTCCGGGGCTGGGAGAGCAGCTCCTGGGATCAGAAACACGTTCCTTCTGTCTCGTTTGACTCCATCCTGAGGACCTGCCCTTTCCCTTCTGGTTTAAGATGGATCACCATGATGTCCACATTCCAGTTCCAGGAAGGGGACAAGGGACGGACACCTGGGAGGATGGATATAGAGGGGTGGTACATTCTCTGCCACACAAGGGTCACCTTTGGTGGCCTAACTACGGAGATGGGCATCGTATATGGACCAAGTTCCCTGGACAGTTGCTGTCTGTCCACTTCTCTTGGTATGTCTGGTCTGGGGAGTTGGGATTGATGTGGTGAGACAAATGGTCTGTGTGTCTCCCGTGTCTCCTGGCCCTGGTCACTCCAGTTAATGCTTATGGCCTCCTGCAAGCCTCTGCTACTCCCCGGGGGCTTGTCTCAGCCTGCATGCAGGTCTCGGTGGTGATGGGGCATCACTGCTACTCAAGGCAGTCCCTGGCCAATGCCCAGTGGGGGGCTAGAGGACAACCATCCTGGCTCCCTTGCTCCTCAGGTGGGGTCACTCCGAGGCTGTACCATCCTGCCTTCCAGAGATCCTGGTGGAGGTGACCCCCAATAGCACGTAGTGACCTGCTCGACCACATGCTCTTTATTGGCTTTACTCCCTTCTTGCCTCATGTCAGCACTTCCCCGCCCATGCTGCCTCTGATAACCAACCTGTCAAACCACCTTCATCCAAATCCTTGCCTTAAAGTTTGCTTCTGGGGGAGTCCAAGCCAAGACTGTGAGACAAGGGAGGTGTGTGGGCATTTTTAGCCAGAACTCCAGGTTCCAAGAATTCTGGACCATATGGAAGATATGTTTTGTTTATATTATACATTTTACAACCTCCTTTTATGAAGAAATCAGCTTCTTAAGAATTAAAAAATGGGAAGAATTGACTTATGTTTCTGGAGCAGCCTCACCCGCTTCATCACTGGAACTTCAGCCAAGAAACCCTCCCTCTCGTCCTTGGGAATTTCCTGTGAATGCTCCTCTGCTTTTTCAGGTCAGAGAACAGGAAATTCAGGTCGTTTCAGGGATGCTGCCTTCTTTATTGATTTGTTATGACTTGGCGCTCAGGTCTCTGGGACATGGCTTCTGCATCTCAGGATGAACAGGAGTAATGCTCTCTGAATGTGTGCATCCATCCCTCCCCCCAGGGATGCTCCCCAGGGCCCACTCTCCCTGCTCCTTCCAGATGTTCCCTTGCTTGTTTTTGTGGAGTCTCGCTCGGCCCCCTTACCCTCCAGGCTGCTCTCCAAATGATCCTCGTTCCCTTGCATTTGGTCCAGTCTTGCTCCCTCAAGGCTCTCTGCCAGAGGGTTACTGCTTTCCAGGAGGGTCCTTGATGCCTGTGACAATAATTCTCTGATGGACACAAGATCTAGGCATCCTGGCTGCACAGAACAGAGCCTGTCTCCCTGCACCTATGCTGTCCTAGGACCATGATAAGCTATTCCAGTTAAAATCAGTTCCATTTGGGATGACACAGATTGCACTGTGGCCCCCTCAGAATTTCCTGAGCACCATCTCTCCTCTTTTCCTATAGTTTCTAAGCCCCAGGCTATGATTTCCCAGTTTTCTTAATGGACGATCTGACAAACTGAGTTGTCTTCTGGACAGATTATACCATCTTTATCTTGCTTTAACCTGGATGCCTGAGCAGTGTTGGCTCAGTCCTGGGTGTGCTCTTGGGTTGGCTTTGGCCTGAGACCACACTCCTCCTCTATGTGAGGTCTCCCCAGGACATCATGTTAGTGTTTCTCCATGGGGTCCTGGACTTGACAGCCCTGTTCTGTAATAAGGGGTCTGACTATGTCTCTGAGCCAACAATAGCTCCAGCAGGTTTTGAGGATAAGGTGGGACCAGCAGAGTTTTGAGTGCAACTGAACGAGAAAGACCCAGAACTTTTTTTTTTTGGCAATGACTGCCAGGGAATCCCCAAGACCCAGAACTTGATATACCACTGAGGGTGAGGAGGGAGAACCACTTGCCTCCTCTTCTGTTCAACTTTCCTGCTCTTGGGTTGCTCTTCCTTTCTGTCTCACCTGGATTCCTACTTTTGATCTCTTCATCATAATATTTGTATTGCTCAGGGTAATTAATGCTAGCTGCTGTAACAAACAACCCCATATCTCAGCAGTTCAGTATACAAGAAGCATGTTTCTCACTCCTGTACAATCTGATAAGCACTGTCAGCTCTCCCGGGCAGCTCTCCATCCAGGTGGTGACTCAGGGATTCAGGCTCCATCTCTTGGGTGAGTCTGCTCTCCTTGGGTCATTTGCTTGTGAGAGAAAGAGCTTGAGTGCTTACCTGGTGTCTTAGTTTCCTAGGGCTTCCATAAAAAATTGACACTAACTGGGGGCTTAAATTTATTGTCTCACAGCTCTGGAGGCCAGAATTCAAGATCAAGATGTTGGCAGGGTTGGTTCCTTCTGGAGACACTGAGGGAGAATCCATTCCATGCCTCTTTCCTAGCGTCTTGTGCCTCTGACAATTCTTGAGTTTCTTTGGCTATAGACACATAACTCCAATCTCCGCCTCTATCTACACTTGGACCCCTTCACTGTGTATCTGTGTTCTTTCTTTCACTCTCTTTCCCTTTCTCTTCTCTTACGAGGATACCTGTCATTTGATTTAGGGCCTACCCTAGACTCAAGGTTATCTCATCTCAAGATCTTTGACTTCATTACATCTGCAAAGACTCCTTGTCACAGATAAGGACATCTTCACAGGCTCTGGGGGTTGGGGACTTGGATATGTCTTTTTTTGGGAGCCACTCTTCAACGCACTACACAAGGTTTGTTTTACTGTCAGCCCTAGAACTGGCACAAGAGTCCACCCACATTCCATTGCCCAGAACTAGTTGCACAGTACAGCTCTATTTGCAAGGGAGCTTGGGAAATATAGTTGTTCTGTTTGCTCAGAGGGAGGAGGCAGAGGTGGTGGGCATCTGGCCAGTCCCCAACATTGGCTAATACTCAAGGGAGCACTTCCTCTGAGCCAGGTGCCCTGCTAAGGGCTTTGCAAGGACAATCTCATTTTAATCATCTTTAATCATCATAATTCTCACAAGAAACTTCTGAGGTTGATGCTCTTTGTTATCCAGGTAAGTAAAGAGAAGCACAGAATCCTCTGAACAATGTCCCATGTCATTTGTAAATGGGAGAACTGCTGTTTTCATCTGAGCAGACTGTTTTCAGGGTCTGTGCCTTTAGCTCCTATGACAAAGCCTCTAGCAGCCCTGATGCCTGGCTGTTGGTCTTTGTGGGCACAATTGTTACCCTCTCCCACACATCCCTTAGTCTGTTCTCAGACCCGTACTCATCACTGGGCACTGACTTGTCTGGAGCAAAGTGTTTAGAGGGTTACATGCTCTTTCCTTCACTCTGGAAAGGGTCTCATCTTTCTTCTCCCCACAATGACTTGTTCAAGGACACCTCAATGGACAATGATGAAACAGCCAAAATTCTTACCGTCTAGGTCTGCAACCGGATGACACCAATCAACGAGGATGACAATGCAGATACCCCAAGTTGATTGAAGTAAATGTTAACAAGATCATCTGTCAAAGAAGAAAAGCTGGCTAGTGGAGCATGATATGTTCCTCAAGCACAATTATTGACCTTCGGGTGAGAGGACACTGAAAATTTATTTCTATTTTGGCTGCTCACAGAACTGCATTTCAGCATCTCTAGCATAATCTGCATCAACCTGCAAAACGTCAGTTGGCAGCTTGTTTGAGGTGGATCCAAACTACCTTGTCTGAATAGAGCCATGCAGCATATCTGTAAGCAAAAGGGCCTTGGATTCACGGAGGGTGGGGAGGAGGGAACCAGGGTTACTGTCTCTCTCCCTGCTGTCCTGTCTGTTCTGGAAAATTTTCTGCTGGCTTGCAGAAGTCCAAAGAGCGAAAAACATGCTTGTGTAATTTTGTACTTCATTACGATTATTGATCCAGATCTGTCTTGTACACATAGACACAAAGAAATAAATATTTGTTTAAGGAAACAAAGTCCAGGAGAGGAGTGAGATTGGAGGAAGGGTAAGATTGAAAAAAAAAAAATCCAAGAGAAAAAGAAAGGGAAAGAGAGGAAGGGAAAAGAAAAATAGGGGGAAAGAAAATAATTTCCCTCTAGCTTGGTTTTGAGGTAAGAGAGAGTACTTCTCTCCATGCCCTTGATAAGGGCATAGTTAGGGGACACGTCTGCTAAAAGTTATGGCAAATCTGCTCTCAGTTACTGTAGATGCAGTAGATTTCATCCTTGGAGCTGGAGTGCTGTGGTCCATCCATGGATGGGGGAAGGGGGCATCTGAGGGTCTGAGTTGGCATCAGTTTACTTGGTACCTGCTCTATAGGAGGCATTGTATCAATTCTACAGGAACATAGAGAGAATGATGTAATTAGGTACAAATCTTTCTTTCATGTCTGCTTTGATTAAGCATAATGTTAAGACATGACCATCTGTCTGCAAGGAGCTTGATTTTTAATGGATGTGATGGACATGCCCACAAAGAAGGTAAAAGTGGCATGGTCTCTGAAAGACACATAGATGAAGAATGGGAAGGGAGTGAGATACATTTTAACCCAAAGAATCCTTTGTGACAAAGTATGGGTCTTGAAGAACACACAGAAATTGGATGTGTGGAGATAGGGAAAGGGACATTCCAACAGGGGCAGCCACAGAGGCAGGAAAACGCTTTTTGGGATAATAGCAGCTGTTGCAATTTGAGAAATGCATAGGGAGCTTGGAGTGGGGTGGTGGGATTGAAACCTAAAAAGGTAGGTGAAGGCCAGGCCAGATTACAGATGGCCACCGGGGCAGGGATGGCTAGCTGTTCACCAGCCTGTCTTCTTGTCTTGGGCATGAAACCAGACTACCCTTCCCAGCCTTCCTCACACTTAGATGTGGCCATGCAACTGAGTCTCAACCAACAGAATGGGCAGGAGCCACATGCCAGAAAGGGGAGCAGAGACTATGGGTGGGTGGAAGGTGAGCCTGCCCAACTGCATTACCACTTCCTACCTTGCCAGCTGCTGCCACCACCACCACCACCAACACCAACACCTCCACTACCATCAACACCAACAACACAACCATCACCACTATCATCACCACCATCATCACCTCCGCCACTATCATCACCATCACCACCAACACCATCAACACCACCACAACCATCACCACCAACACCTCCACCACCACCACCATGACCACCATTGACACCACCACCACCATTATCATCACCACCATCACCACCACCACTACAACCAGTAGCACCACCTCAACTGTCAGAACCACCATCACTATCACCACCATCACCATCACCACAACTACTGCCATTACTGCTGATAGGAGTTTCAGGTGCACACACTGTGCCGGGTATTGTTCTAAGTACTCTCACGTTTTCTCTCATTTAACCTGGACATTGACCCCATGAGGTAGGCACTATGATTAGTTCCATTTTGAAGATATATTTAAAACCATTTGTTGTGTTCTAGACCTTAGGGATTTTAACTTATCTATAGTTTTGAAGTTCTTTGAGATCAATTCTTAAATATTGGTATTCAGGTAATAGTTTAGGCTTTGTTTTCTTAATCATGCTCATCACAAATCTTGCAGCCTTTCACTTAATCTTGAATTGTAGGCCAGGGTTTTCAAAGGTAAGCACATTCATCTGCAGAGAGTAGAAGAAGGGAAAGATTGAGAGGGAGGCAAATTCTCATAGTCCATTTAGAAAGTCCACATGTAACATCTGAAACTGAAATGCTAAGAGCTATATAAACATTGTTTTAATCAATTTTGGTATTTTCATGATTATGACTGTGTTAATATAATCCAGAGCTGAGTCATTTAATGTATTGTCATTGCATTTTCTTTCTTTCTTTTTTTTTTGGCAGTACGCAGGCCTCTCACTGTTGTGGCCTCTCCCATTGCGGAGCACAGGCTCTGGATGTGCAGGCTTAGCAGTCATGGCCCACGGGCCCAGCCACTCTGCGGCACATGGGATCTTCCCAGACCGTGGCACGAACCCATGTCCCCTGTATCGGCAGGCGAACTCTCAACCACTGTGCCACCAGGGAAGCCCATGTCATTGCATTTTCTTTCCCTGGAGCTAATAACTGCCTAATTTTTTCTTTGCTTAGGTTTCATGTACTTATCACTATTTTAATCCCAAACTTTCTACCAAAGGTGTATCTATCCTCAGTATATTCAAATTCCTCAAGTCATCTGTATTTTCCTTCATTATTTTTTCATACATAGTGCTCCATCTTCTTGCTGCAGTAGGACTGCAGAACAGCTTTCATCCTGGCTTGTCCATCTGTCTACCTCTCAGGTACTCAACCTTTCTGCTGTGTTGGGGTTCTTGTCTTCTGGTTCTCATGTGTTACTCTTTCTTGGTTAACTTCTTCATGTTGATGGAATGTATCTTTGGGTTCCTACTAAGACAGAGTGCCAGAAGATATAGTTTTTGAGACCATGCATGTTTGAAGATGTGTTTTTCTTAACTCTTACAATTGAATGATAGTTTGGCTAGGCATAAAATTTTAGGTTGTGAATAATTATTTTCAGATTCATATATTGTTTTTTTCCCCCACCTTTAATGATACATAATTTACAGACAATAAAATTCATTCATTAAAAGTATATAGTGGAGAAGAGGAACCAAGATGGTGGAGTAGAAGAACATGCTCTCACTCCCTCTTGTGAGAACAACAGAATCACAACTAGCTGCTGGACAATCATCGACAGGAAGACACTGGAACTCACTGAAAAAGATACCCCACATACAAAGACAAAGGAGAAGCCACAGTGAGAGGGTAGGAGGGGCGCAATCACAGTAAAATCAAATCCCATAACTGCTGGGTGGGTGACTCACGATTGGAGAACACTTATACCACAGAAGTCCACTCACTGGTGTGAAGGTTCTGAGCCCCACGTCAGGCTTCCCAACCTGGATATCTGGCAAGGGGAGGTGGAATGCCTGGAGAATCAGACTTTGAAGCCTAGTGGGATTTGATTGCAGGACTTTGACAGGACAGGGGGAAACAGAGACTCCATTCTTGGAGCACATACACAAAGTAGTGTGTGCATCGGGACCCAGGGGAAGGAGCAGTGACCCCAGGGGAGACTGAACCAGACCTACCTGCTAGTGTTGGAGGTTCTCCTGCAGAGGCAGGGGGTGGATGTGGCTCACCATGGGGACTAGGATACTGGCAGCAGAAATTCTGGAAAGTACTCCTTGGCGTGAGCCCTCCCAGAGTCTGTCATTAGCCCCACCAAAGAGCCCAGGTAGTCTCCAGTGTTGGGCTGCCTCTGGCCAAACAACCAACGGGGAGGGAACGCAGCCCCACCCAACAGCAGTCAAGCAGATTAAAGTTTTATTGAGCTCTGCCCACCAGAGCAGAGCTCAGTAAAAAGTTTACAGTCAGCTCTACCCACCACCAGTCCCACCCATCAGGAAACTTAACACAAGCTTAACACAATGGTCATATCGATAATTACCTTAAACATGAATGGATTAAATGCTCCAACCAAAAGACATAGACTGGCTGAATGGATATAAAAACAAGACCATATATATGCTGTCTACAAGAGACCCACTTCAGACCTAGAGACACATACAGACTGAAAGTGAGGGGATGGAAAAAGATATTCCATGCAAAAGGAAATCAAAAGAAAGCTGGAGTAGCAATACTCATATCAGATAAAATAGACTTTAAAATGAAGAATGTTACAAGAGACAAGGAAGGACACTACATAATGATCAAGGGATTAATCCAAGAAGAGGATATGACAATTATAAATATATATGCACCCAACATAAGAGCACCTCAATACATAAGGCAAATACTAACAGCCATAAGAGGGGAAATCGACAGTAACACGATAATAGTGGGGGAGCTTAACACCTCACTTACACCAATGGACAGATCATCCAAAATGAAAATAAATGAGGAAACAGAAACTTTAAATGACACAATAGTCCAGATAGTTTTAATTGATATTTATAGGACATTCCATCCCAAAACAGCAGATTACTTTCTTCTCAAGTGTGCATGGAACATTCTCCAGGATAGATCACATCTTGGGTCACAAATCAAGCCTCAGTAAGTTTAAGAAAATTGAAATCATATCAAGCATCTTTTCTGACCACAATGCTATGAGATTAGAAATGAATTACAGGGAAGAAAAACATTAAAAACACAAACACATGGATGCTGAGCAATATGTTACTACATAACCAAGAGATCACTGAAGAAATCAAAGAGGAAATCAAAAAATACCTAGAGACAGATGACAATGAAAAAACGATGATCCAAAACCTATGGGATGAAGCAAAAGCAGTTCTAAGAGGGAAGTTTATAGCTATACAAGCCTACCTCAAGAAACAAGAAAAATCTCAAATAAACAATCTAACCTTACACCTAAAGGAACTAGAGAAAGCAGAACAAACAAAACCCAAAGTTAGCAGAAGGAAAGAAATCATAATGCAGAAATCATAGAGTAGAAATAAATAGAAACAAAGAAAACACTAACAAAGATCAATAAAACTAAAAGCTGGTTCTTTGAGAAGATAAAGAAAATTGATAAACCATTAGCCAGACTCATCAAGAAAAAGAGGGAGAGGACTCAAATCAACAAAATTAGAAATGAAAAAGAAGTTACAAGAGACACCACAGAAATATAAGAGACTACTACAAGCAACTCTATGCCAATAAAATGGACAAACTGGAAGAAATGGACAAATTCTCAGAAAGGTATAACCTTCCAAGACTGAACCAGGAAGAAATAGAAAATATGAACAGACCAATCACAAGTAATGAAATTGAAACTGTGATTAAAGGTCTTCCAACAAACAAAAGTCCAGGACCATATGGCTTCACAGGGGAATTCTATCAAACATTTAGAGAAGAGCTAACACCCATCCTTCTCAAACTCTTCCAAAAAAATTACAAAGGAAGGAACACTCCGAAACTCATTCTATGAGGCCACCATCACCCTGATACCAAAACCAAAGATACTACAAAAAAAGAAAATTACAGACCAATATCACTGATGAATATAGATGCAAAAATCCTCAACAAAATACTAGCAAAGAGAATCTCACAACACACTAAAGGGATGATACACCATGATCAAGTGGGATTTAACCCAGGGATGCAAGGATTCTTCAATATATGCAAATCAATCAATGTGATACACCATATTAACAAATTGAAGAATAAAAGCCATATGATCATCTCAATAGATGCAGAAAAAGCTTTTGACAAAATTCAACACCCATTTATGATAAAAAACTCTCCAGAAAGTGGGCATAGAGGGAACCTACCTCAACATAATAAAGGCCATATACCACAGCAAACATTATTCTCAATGGTGAAAAACTGAAAGCATTTCCTCTAAGATCAGGAACAAGAAAAGGATGTCCACTCTCACCACTATTATTCAACATAGTTTTGGAAATCCTAGCCATGGCAATCAGAGAAGAAAAAGAAATAAAAGGAATCCAAATTGGAAAAGAAGTAAAACTGTCACTGTTTGCAGATGACATGATACTATACATAGAGAATCCTAAAAATGCCACCAGAAAACTACTAGAGCTAATCAATGAATTTGGTAAAGTAGCAGGATACAAAATTAATGTACAGGAATCTCTTGCATCCCTATACACTAATGATGAAAAATCTGAAAGAGAAATTAAGGAAACACTCCCATTTACCACTGCAACAAAAAGAATAAAATACCTAGGAATATACCTACCTAGGGAGACAAAAGACCTGTATGCAGAAAACTATAAGACACTGATGAAAGAAATTAAAGATGATACCAACAGATGGAGAGATACACCATGTTCTCGGATTGGAAGAATCAATATTGTGAAAATGACTCTACTACCCAATCTACAGATTCAATGCAATCTCTATCAAATTACCAATGGCATTTTTTACGGAACTAGAACAAAAAATCTTAAAATTTGCATGGAGACACAGAAGAGCCCGAATAGCCAAAGCAGTCTTGAGGGGAAAAAACAGAGCTGGAGGAATCAGACTCCCTGACTTCAGACTATACTACAAAGCTACAGTAATCAAGGCAACATTGTACTGGCACAAAAACAGAAACATAGATCAATGGAACAAGATAGAAAGCCCAGAGTTAAACCCACACAACTATGGTCAACTAATCTATGACAAAGGAGGCAAGGATATACAATGGAGAAAAGACAGTCTCTTCAATAAGTTGTGCTGGGAAAACTGGACAGTTACATGTAAAAGAATGAAATTAGAACACTCCCTAACACCATACAAAAATAAACTCAAAATGGATTTGAGACCTAAATTTAAGACTGGACACTATAAAACTCTTAGAGGAAAACATAGGACATAAATCAAATTCTTTGACATAAATCACAGCAATACCTTTTTGATCCACCTCCTAGAAGAATGGAAATAAAAACAAAAATAAACAAATGGGACCTAATGAAACTTAAAAGCCTTTGCACAGCAAAGGAAACCATAAGCAAGACAAAAATACAACTCTCAGAATGGGAGAAAATATTTGCAAATGAATCAACAGACAAAGGATTAATCTCCAAAATATATAAACAGCTCATGCAGCTCAATATTAAAGAAACAAACAACCTAATCCAAAAATGGGCAGAAGATCTAAATAGACGTTCCTCCAAAGAAGACATACAGATGGTCAAGAAGCACATGAAAAGCTGCTCAACATCACTAATTATTAGAGAAATGCAAATCAAAACCACAGTGAGGTATCACCTCACACCAGTTAGAATGGGCATCATCAGAAAATCTACAAACAACAAATGCTGGAGAGAGTGTGGAGAAAAGGGAACCCTCTTGCACTGTTGGTGGGAATGTAAATTGATACAGCCACTATGGAGAACAGTATGGAGTTTCCTTCAAAAACTAAAAATAGAATTACTATATGATCTAGCAATCCTACTACTGGGCATATACCCAGAGAAAACCATAATTCAAAAAGACACATGCATCCCAATGTTCATTGCGGCACTATTTACAATAGCCGGGTCATGGATGCAACCTAAATGCCCATCGATAAACGAATGGATAAAGAAGATGTGGTACGTATATACAATGGAATATTACTCAGCCATAAAAAGGAACGAAATTGGGTCATCTGTTGAGATGTGGATGGATCTAGAGACTGTCATACAGAGTGAAGTAAGTCAGAAAGAGAAAAACAAATATCGTATATTAATGCATGTATGTGGAACCTAGAAAAATGGTACAGATGAACCGGTTTGCAGGGCAGAATTTGAGACACAAATGTAGAGAACAAACGTATGGACACCAAGGGGGGAAAGCCGCGGCGGGGTAGGGATGGTGGTGGGATGAAGTGGGCGATTGGGATTGATATGTATACACTGATGTGTATAAAATTGATGACTAATATGAACCTGCTGTATAAAAAAATAAATAAAATTCAAAAAAAGTATATAGCTTCATAATTTTGGTAATTATGTATAACTGTGTAAATAATACCCCTACAATCAAGACATAGAACAGTTCTATCACTCTAAAAATTTGTCCCTCTACAGTCAATTCTCAGGCAACTATTGCCCTGCTTCATGTCACTATAGTTTTACCTTTTCCAAAATTTCCTATTAATGGAATCCTACAGTTTATAGATGTTTGTGTTTGTCCTTTTTCATCTAGTATGTTTTTGAGATTCATCCATTTTGTTATATGCATTTTTTCCTTTTTACAACTGAGATGTATCCCATAGTATGAATATACTGCAATTTGTCCCTTCACCAACTGATGGACACTGGATTCTGCAACAAACATTGCACACAAGCTTTATATGGACATATATTTTTATTTCATTTCTTTCTCTATAAGTGGGTAGGATTTCTGCGTCATATGGTAAGTTTATGTTTCGATTTATTAAAAAATGCCCAAACTGTGTCCTAAAGTGGTTGTGACATTCTGCATTCCCACCAGCAATGTATGGTATTTCTATTAATTCCAAATCCTTGTCAACACTTAGTAGTTTTTTAAGATTTTCAAAGGTGTTTTTTATTATTTTATAGGCTCCATTGTTGCTGAAAATAAATCAAATACCATTATTATTTACAAATTTTTGTCTGTGCCCCAATTTTTGTTATTGAGCTTCCCTTTATCCCAATTTTCTGAAAATTTACAGAGATGTGCTTTGAAGTCAAGTGACTTTCATCCTCTTGTACTGAATGTTTAAGGCCATCTTTCCAACTGGAGTCTCATGTCCTTCAGTTCCTGGAAATTTTCTTAGATTATTTATCTGGTAATTTATTCCCCTCTATTTTTCTCTGAATTCATTTTCTAAAACATTTATTGTTTGAATGTTGGTTTCTTGAACGATACTTTCGTTTTGTTTATTTTTCTCTCCTATTTTTTTCATTTGTCTATCATTTTGTCTAACTAACTGGAAGATTTCTTTTCAGTTTTGTCTTTTAATTCTTTTCTTATCTTTTCCATTTTGATCTCATATTTTTAGTTTCCAATATATAGTTTTTTTGTTGCCTCAATAAGTACTCAATGTACTTTATTCTTGTTTTAATAAAACCGTATCTACCCATATTTATCAGGATATTAGTTGTGGTTTTTTCTCCCCAAAGATAGATTACTCTCCTTCCATCACCCTAGTTTCCCTTTTCCTGTTTGTTTTAGGATTTGTCTTTCCTTTTCCACTGAGTGAACAGGTTGGCAGGAGGAAGATTTTACCCTCAGGGAATATTTGGCAATATCTGGAGATATTTTTGGTTGCCCCCACTGGGGTAGGGATGCTACCTTCTCTAGCGGGTAGAGGTCAGGGATGCTGTTAAGCATTTTACAGTGCACAGGATACTCACCCCCTTCCCCACAACAAAAAATTATCCAGCCCCAAATGTCAATAGTGTGGACAGAACCGACTCTGCTGCTTTCCCATGGCAACTGCCACACACATCCTATTGCCAGCTCTTCCCTCAGCTCTTAGTAGACGAGCTCACCTCTCATTTTACTTCTCAAACTGAAGCCATTTCAACATAAGTCCCTGACTCTGTTTCTCTCATGGACAACATTTCTCAGCCCCATCTCTTCTCTTGCTCCTGTTTACAAAGAAATACCTATTCCCTCCAAAATGTGCACAATTGCCCCTTTGTGGGATCTACTCCTTCTGGTCTCTTTAGGAAAGGTACTCCACAGCCTTACTCTTTCTCTTAAATCCTTTTTTTTTTATTGGAGTACAGTTGATTTACAATGTTGTGTTAGTTTCAGGTGTATGGCAAAGTGATTCAGTTTTATATATATATATATATATATATATATACACATATATTCAGATTATATATATATTTAGATTATATATGTATTCAGATTCAGTTTATATATATATATATATTCAGATTCTTTCCCCTTATAGGTTATTACAAAATATAAAGTATAGTTCCCTGTGCTATATAGGAGGCCCTTGTTGCATAATAGTGTATATCTGTTAATCCCAAACTCCTAATTTATCTCTCCCCCACTTTCTCCTTTGATATCCGTAAGTTTGTTTTTTAAGTCTGTGAGTCTGTTTCTGCTTGTCAGATAAGTTCATTTGTGTCATATTTTAGATTCCACATATAAGTGATAACCTATAATATTTGTCTTTCTCTGTCTGACTTACTTCACTTAGTATGGTCATCTTTAGGTCCATCCGTGTTGCTGCAAATGGCATTATTTCATTATTTTTATGGCTGAGTAATATTCCATTGTGTATTATGTACCACATCTTCTTTATCTATTCATCTGCCCATGGACATTTAGGTCGTTTCCATGTCTTGACCTTTTTCTTGAATCCTTGGTCTCTCTGTCTTCATAGCCTCCTTTTTCCCTGTAAAATATGGTTAGATCTGCTCTGTCTTTAAAAAAAACTCATCCCATGACCCTGGTATTTCCTAAGATTCCTATCCTACCCTTTACAGACACATATTTTTGTAAAAGTTGTCTAAACTGCTTGAAAGCACTTCCCACCTGACCTTTGTGGACCAGCCCTCGTCATGTCACTGATGAGGATCTTGCCCAGTGTCCTCTCAGAGATGTTCCCATGTTTCTCTGCCCCCTTGTCCCTGCCCCTCCTCTCTGCTGATTTCTTCTCTCCCTCTCCTGGGTCTTTCTCTTCCTCCCACTTGCTAACAAGTGGACGAATTGCTGCAGGCTCTACACTCAACCTTCATATTTTTTTTTTTTTTTTTTTTTTGCGGTACGCGGGCCTCTCACTGTTGTGGCTTCTTCCGTTGTAGAGCACAGGCTGTGGACGCGCAGGCTCAGCGGCCATGGCTCACGGGCCCAACCGCTCCACGGCATGTGGGATCTTCCCGGACCAGGGCATGAACCCGTGTCCCCTGCATCGGCAGGCGGACTCTCAACCACTGCGCCACCAGGGAAGCCCCAGCCTTCATATCTTCTCTCCAGGATACTCTTATTTATACCCATGGCATCTATCAGTTGGCTCCCAGATCTTCATCACCAACTTCCTGGTTTTAAATGCTCAGGCTCCATCCGTATAAGGTACTCCTGAGGTAAAACTAAAACTTGATTTTAGATTATGTGGGGGGAAAAGATGGTAGTCAAAATGCTGCTATGGTGGCTGGGGTCACATGTGCAGAGGACAGCATACTGTCCACATGCTGTAATTCCTTAGTGAGCCCACATCATCAAGCGTGGGAAGTAGCCTCCCTCCCAGCTAAAGATTCAGTATTTCTGCTCTTTTTCCACATTAAATCCTTACCTTACTCTGCCTTAATTTGGGACCTTTTTCACACCTAAAATATTCACATAATTCTCTTTCTCGAACTACCCTGAAATTACATTTTGTAGTCCATCTGTAACTAGACCAAAGAAATATGGTCTTTCATTCTTTTTAAGTTCAAAATAAAAGCATGGTTTTGTTTATGCTATGACTTGGAGCATGAAGGGGCCAGGCAAACCTCTTCTGAAACCCAAATTCAGTCACACGCTCATTATGCTGCCCCTGGATTAAGTCTTGTGGCTGAGGTTCTTGGCCCCGACTCACACTATAATCACCTGGGGAGCTTCTAAAAAAAACACCATTGTTCAGGTTCCACCCTGGACCAATTATGAGGCTTGGGCATCAGTGCTTTTCATGTGATTCAAATGTGCTGCCAGAGCTGAGAGCCACAGTTCCAGTTAGTATTTTTCCTTTGCCCACATTTTGGCCGAGACTAAAATCTTACTTGTAGTGATTCTCCAACTTTAGTGTATTTTAAAATCACCTCGAGCACTTATTAAGACAGATTTCTGAGCCTCACCCTCAGAGTTTCTGATTCCATAGGTCTGGGGTGGGGCCCGAGAATTGCATTTCTAACAAATTCCCAGGGGATGCTGACGCTACTGGTCTGGGGATCACACTTTGAGAATCGCTGCCTGAGGATGTCAGTCTTCTGAAGTTTGCTTCTTACTGTTAGGGTAACCAGCTAGTCTTCATGTTGGTGCTAAGAGTCCCACATCTTGGGAAACCCCTCATCTTCAGGAAAACTGGGACAGATGGTCACCAAAAAGGTGTATCCCTGTCCTAAGCCCTGGAGCCTGTGAATGTGATCTTATTCTGAAAAAGGGTCTTTGTAGATGTAATTAAGTTAAAGGTCTTGAAATGAGGAGATCATGATGCATTATCGGGGGGGCCTCAAAGCCAATGACAAGGGTCTTTAAGAGAATGAGACCAAGGGAGATTATACAGAGAGAAAAGAAGGCCATGGGATCACAAAGGCAGAGTATGGGTTGATCCCATCATAAGCCAAGGAGCCCCAGGAGCCACCAGAATCTAGAAGAGGCAAGGAGAAGACTCTTCCCTAGGGCGTCCAGAGGGAGTGTGGCCCTGTCAACACCCTGACTTTGGATTTCTCTGGAATTGTGAGAGGTTTTATTACAGCAGCCGCTGGAAGTTAATACATTTGCCCTAACCACTGCTCTTCTGTTTGGGGGGTTTCTTGTTTCTTATACTGATCAAAAGGGAGATAGTCTCCTGTAATAAACCATAAGGAAAAAAATATGAAAAAGAATATATATACACCTATATACATGTATATGTATAACTGAATCGTTTTGCTGCACACCTGAAACTAACACAACATTGTAAATGAACTATACTTCAATTAAAAAAAAGATATTCTGAAAATACCTTGCCTCCACAAAGACTGGATGGTTGACTAATGAGTCTGTAAAAATGCTTCCCAGAAAGAATAGGCTAGAAACCAATGTGGTACAGCTAATCTGATATATTAAAAATTCTGAAGATTATGTACAGTAGGTCATTAAGCAGCAAATGAGGTAACTAGAAAATCTATTCATATTAAATGTGCCGCTTTGTTATGCAGGATACGATGGCCCAGCAAGGGTGGACGTTCTGTCAGAAATGTCCTGGAGCAGTTGTGCTCTGGGTACAAAACAGAGACCACACAGAGAATCTTGGGGCTTGTTAGCACTCCCAACCACTGGGAAAGCACCTTGACACTAGGTGTTGAAGGGTTTTCTGTGCTCTGAGAAGGTACTGGCACATGATTGGGCCACACAGAGGCAGAGCCCAGGTGAAAGGGCTGGGCCACTCTGAGGGCGTGCACATCCTGTCAACCCTAGGTCACTCCTGGGGCCAAAATGCTTGGAAAAGGAAGGTTAAGATACATATGAAAAGCTCCAGAAATGGCAGGTTGCCCTGCAAAAATCTTTGAATTTTATGCCTTGGGCTGGTTCTGCTCTGGAAAATCAGGTGTGGATCTGTCTGGGGCCCCCTGATTGCAGTCCTCTGTTTTCTGCATCTCTTCTGGATGTTCTACTGGCTGCTCCTCAGGGGTCTCCAGCTCCTATATCCTTGCTGAGATCTGAGTCATGGTTTTCTCCTGAGGGTCAACGTGTGGACTATTCTATGAACGTAGCACTGTGTGAATTACCTTGTCTAGGTTACCTATACTTTGTACATATCCAACGTATACTGTGACATGTTAGACTTTTTCTTCTGTTTATTTAAGTTTGTTCATCTATTGTCTCATATACACTCTTCTGCACACTGAGATGACCAATTATTTAAAGACAAGAATTAGGCTATCGGCCTTTCCTCACTCTCAAGACACTCAGGTCTGGCACACAGTAGGATCTTATCTGGTAGAGATGTATTTATGGTTTCCCACTATGGTTTTTATTATTACTGGATCTAAATATTAATAAAACCCATCTGGTTCAGCTGTGAATTGAATGGGGTCCCCCAGAACGGGCCTCAAAAGGGGGCTAGATGTTCCAGAATTTGAGGAGAGAGGGCCAACACAGCAGACCTGGGGAAGGTGGTTGAGTTGCGGGCACAGCTCAATACCTGACACCTTTGCAAACATTCAATGACTTTTTGCTGAATGAACGCTGCCCTAGAGGATTAGCTGTGTCCAACATCTTATAATAGGACCAAACCATCCCAAGGCATAGAATTCAAAGACAGTTGCAGGGCAACCTGCCACTTCTGGAACTTTTCCTATATATCTTAACTTGGGGTGTTTTGCATCATAGAGGAAATCTATTTTGAAACTCAAGTTCTGCAGTGACTGCTCTGTTTAGACTTATTTTCTGAGACCATAGAAACAAAAACTCTAAGTTAAATTTAATGTCATGTCCAGCCCAAGACATGACCAGCCCAAAGGCCCAAAGGTGTTTGAAATCTGGTGTTCTGGCCCCAAAATTCACGTGAATGTTTATTCTATTCTCCAGTGTTTGAGTTGTAAATTACCCCTCAAGGAATACAGTCAGTCTTTAGGGAAGATGTATCTTGGGATTTGTTACATTATTTCCTACTCCTTCTGAGCCCTGAGTTCAGGGTTCTCCTCATAGCCTGAGAACAAGCCTGGCTCAGACTACAGCTCTAATGAATTGTGTTAAAATAGTGATTTTCAAGAGGAAGTGATGAACATAGAGTTTATAAAACATGAAGATGTAAGTTTCAATACTTAGCTCTCCTAGCTACCTCTAGAGTTAGCTATGGAGGATGACCTTAGAGAAAATTAAAGTTCTTATTGCTAAAAATAGAAGTAACCTGTGGAGATGCAATGGGCTAGTGTAACAGGCTCTGCAAACTTTTCTCAAAAAAGCAGAATTGTTGGGAAGCTAAAATGGCTGTGGGATTTTAATTCACAGGTTTCCCATTGGAATTTTTAATTTGGTAAGCCCAACATTAAAAAGACGCTTTGTTTGCAAAACTGTCGACGATGTAGTGATGGTTTCTTTGGGGTTTATTCACTGATTTTATTGAGACTGCAGTTGGCAGAAGAGAGAGTGACTGCTTTTGAATATTGTTGATGTTATGCCACACAAAAGCTCTAAATGGGAGAAAGAAAAGCTTAAAGTCACCCTAGAACAAGCTATCTCCTATCAATGGGGAGATAATGATTTAAGAAACTAAAAATCGTGCATTAGTCACTTTGGTGCAAAGTTAGGAAGATGTTTATGTAGATCCTTATAAATTTCCATTGGATTTTCTTTGGTACTTTGTTCCTAAGTCCCAAATCCAAGGTGAATTTTATAAAATGAACTTATTATGCTACAAAAGAAAAAGTACATCCTAGGATAGTCAGGCTTCCTGCTGATAAAAACTGGCCATGTTCTCTCAGCTATTGTTCAAAGAACTATTTCTAGAAGCTTACTAATGTCTTTAAAACTTAGAAGTGCAGACCAATGCCATGGAAATGAAATGAAGCTTATGAAAAATTAGTCTCTTTCTGGTTTTAGCACTCTGAATAAACACTGCAAAATAGATTTTAAAAATAAGTTCTGACCTTGGGGAGGTATGGTACATGACAGAATAAAACAAAATAGAAATAGTATTTTAGAAAATTATGTAAGTCCACTAACTCTGTCCTTGGCTCTAAAGGTGGATTTTCACAGACATAAAGAAGAGATTGGTGGTTGCCTAGGGAGAGGGGGTTGGGGAAGGATGGAGTGGGAGTTTGGGGTTAGCAGATGTAAGCTTTTATATATAGGATGGATAAACAACAAGGTCCTTCTGTATAGCACAGGAGACTACACTCAGTATCCTGTGATAAACTGTAATGGAAAAGAATATAAAAAAAGAATGCATATATATATATATATATATATATATGTATAACTGAATCACTTTGATGTACAGCAGAAATTAACACAACATTGTAAATTAACTATATTTCAATAAAAAGAAAGAAAATAAAGGTGGATTCTGCTTATAAGTCCTCAATTTAAGGAAACAACGGCAAGAAACAGTCCTCAATTTAAGGAAACAACGGCAAGAAACTAAGTTTCATGAAAAGAAGTGACACTTCTGAGGTTCTCGGAGTTAACTGCATCTGAGGATGAAGACATTTCTATGGACGTGTGGTTAAATCACGGAGCCCCTTTTGAGAGACATTTAACATGCACTGGAGAGTTATCTGATGCTCCAAGTGCCTTACAACCACAGATCTATAGAATATTTCAACACTATGTTTCACAAATTACCACCTGTAGCTCCACAAGGTATAGATCACCGTCAGGCAAACAGGCAGCCTTAATTATCTAGGCAGGGTAAAAGGGAGGCCATGGTCACACATATCACTGTTGCATTTTCCAAGTCACCTTTTCTCTAAGTTGTCCCAACAATTTGCTATCAGTGCTGATGTTTGATGGATAAGCTGAGCTGTCAGGTTGAGCTGGATGTTCTTACCTGCTTCTTTTTTAAAAACGTGCTGGCCTGTTGTTTCTCACCTTGAATTTCAAGAGCCAGGTGGATTTTTTTGGAAGTACAAATTCTATAAGTTTGTATGTTATCTTTAGCTGGGATTCAAAACGAAAATAGGCGAGCATTTATAAAAGGGTGACTTTTCAAAGAATGCTATTTCTCTATTTTTAGTTTTAACCGTTTGAGCAGACATTTAAAAAGACTGCTTCATGTCAGCAAGGAAGCTTGCAGAATGAAACTTTCCTTAAAAATTCGAACTTAACTAAAAATCCCGGTAAAAACATTACGTTTTAGCTTAAGGTAGGAAACTGTGTGGAGAGATAAAATATAGGGGAGAGTGTAGGGGTCTCACCTGCGTTCTTTCCTCAGATCTAGGGAAATGAAGCAACTTTTGGCTTCACAGTTTTTCAACCATTTTGACATCAACAATCTTCACCTCAATTTCATTTCAAAAACTGTTATTCATGGCCCTTTTCTGGATCTTATAACCACTGAGAGTTACTCTGCCTTCAAGGAGGGAAACTTCCTCACCGTGGCTACGACCTTTGGTATCTTCCACTGTCTCACTCTGAATGTCCTTTTTTACCCCTCCATCAAACCAGCAGTCCTGCAACCTTCCCCTTCTTCTCTCAGTCCATCAGTATTCTTTTATTTTAGTTTCCCCACTTGGTCTGGATTAGATAATCAACCATCTTAACTGTTCTATTACTAGTGTCCTAAGTTTCAGTATCTGTTTGATTTCTTGACCTCCCTTTTGCTTTTGCCTAACTTTGATTAGATTCATGTGGGGTGTGTGTGTGTGTGTGTGTCTGTGTGTGTGTGTGTGTGTGTGGTCTTGATGTTGAGCTTGTAGATGTTATTAGAAAAAGATAATCATATTCATTGCTCTCATCACAAAATTATTTTATATAACCTCATCTGAGGTCTCCTTGCTACCTGACATTTCTTGTAGTTTATTCTAGTTAATTCCCTAGTGAATTGCCCACAATGGCTGATCTACCCCTTTTCTGTTCTCCTCAAGTTTCACACTTACTTCCTTAAACTGCCTCACTCTCTGAAGGTGAACCTGTGTCCTGCTTCACTGAGAAGACATGGCTTCTTACACCTCAGCATCAGAATTCCTCTTCCTCCTCTCTTCTCTTTCGCTAATTAATTTTTCAGAAGATAAAGTATCTCTCTTCCTTTTTCATTGCTGGAAAATTCTCAGCTGTTATCTCTCTATTACTTCTGCCCAATTTTCCCTCTTTTTTTCTCCTCTTTAGGACACTGAACATACGTATGTTGGACCTTCTGAGAGTATCCCATAGGGCATTTATGCTCTTACTTGTTTTTCCTACTGTTTTATTCTCTCTGCAATTTGGGTGATTTCTACTAGCTTTTCTTCCAACTCACTAATACTGTGTTCTGCATGTCCAGCCTGCTGTTAAATCTACCCACTATTATCTCAACTTGAGATATTATACGTTTTTCAATTTTACATGTTCATTTGGTTTTTTCTGAACTTAAGTTCTCTGTGAAAATTCTTCATCTTTTTCTCTATATTATGATTCTTCTCCTTCATTTAAAGAACCATATTAATCAAGTTAAAATCCTTGTTTGCTATTTCCACTATCCAGTTTATCTGTGTTTCTACTTCTATTGAATATTTTTTTCTTTCAATTGACTATTAGTCATATTGTTGCAGGAAAATGGGGCGCAAGAGGATGGTCATGTCTTCGGTCTCAGGTGAGTCCCTGGGATGGGCCACCAAGTGAGGGTCCTTGGCTTCACGCAAGAAAGAATTCAAGAGAGAGCCATAGTAAAGTGAAAGCAACTGTATTTAGAGAGATAGACATTCCATAGACAGAATGCAGTCTGTCCCAGAAGGGAGAGAGGCTCTGAAATATGGGGTAGTTAGTTTTTATGTGTTGGGCACTTTCATAGGCTAACAAGTGGGAGGATTATTCCAACTATTTTGGGAAAGGGGGAGAGATTTCCAAAGAACTGGGTCACCACTCACTTTTTGACCTTTTAGGGTTAGACTCAAAACAGTCATGGCACCTGTGGGTGTGTCATTTAGCTAATGTATTACAACCAGCCTATAATAAGGCTCAAGGTCCACTGGAGGTTGAATCTTCTGCCATCTTGGGCCTAGTTGGTTCTAACCTGTTTATGTTGTATTCTCAATGGCTGTGTCATTCTTTTAAAGGTTGTATCCTGTCCCTTCCCTTCTGTCTCAATATGATCTTCCCTCTTTGCCTATCTAATTTTTAAAATGTATATTGTGTATATTGATAAAAGAACAGTAGAGACTCCGGGGGATGTTAGCTTCCAACAGAAAGACTTGCTTTTTCCTTTGCTAGGCAGAGAAGATAAGGGACTGATCACCTTACTGTAATCAAGATTGAGCTGAGTTAGGTGCTGAGCAGCACTTTTAGTAAGACTCAGCTTACATCTGCTTCACCATGTTTCTGGCTTTTGATAGAGAGTCTAGCAAGTCTTCATCTCAGCTGTGAAAGACCAGAAAGTTCAGTTCTGCCCTTCAGAGGTTTTCAAAGTAGCCCTTTAACTTTATATGTGTAATATTTGTTTATTTCTGCATAACTAATTACCCCAAACTTATAGGCTTAAAACAACCAATATTATTATGTCAGTTTCTGTAGGTCATGACTTCGGGAGCAGCTAAGCTGGGTGATTTGGCAGAGGGTCTCTCACGAAGTTGCAGCCAAGACGTGGGCTGGGATTGCCACTGAGGTGAAGACTGGACTGGAGCGGGAAGATCTTACAAGCTTAGTTCTCTGGCTGTTCACCTGGGCTCTCCTTTTTTCTCTGACTCTTGGCCAGAGAATTTATTTCCTCACTACGTAGCCTCTCTACAGGGCACTTGTGCATCCTTATGACATAGCAGGTGGTTTTTCTCAGAAAGGGTGACTCAAGAGAGAAAGCAAGGGCGAAATCACAGCGTTTTTATGACCTAGGCTCAAAAGTCACACTCCATCAATGTCTGCCACGTTCTATTCCCTGGAAGAGAGTCACTAAGGGGAATTAGCTCCACTGAAGGGAAGAGTATCAAAGCATCTGTGAACATATTTTAAACTGCCACACCTCCACACACATTTTTCAAAATCTGGCAAACGACTTCAGGGAAGATCTGCTTTGTGTTTCAGGCAGACTCCCAGAAAGACTTTGCCTTTTAAGCACCAAGAGAATGTAAGCAAAGTCACTTTGTTGTTTAGAGATCTTGGCTTGCTTCCATCGTCTCCCACACTGCTCCAGAACCCAGAAGCTGTCCTGAGGCCCCTCTCATTTCCAGTTTGTCACAGCAGTCTCATTTGCCCTTACATGCTTTGCTGCTTCTCTTTGTTTCAGCAGAAGCCCTCTGCTTGTCCTTATCCCCAGCACCCACCAGGAATTGAAAGTGCCCCTGTGGAAGCACGGATGGCCACCATCATTTCACCTCAGAATGGTTTTCCCATATGTGAAATCTTAGTTCCTCTAGTCCTTATCATTTCCACAGTTCTTTGATGCCTTGAGAATATAATTCTGTAATTTATCCACATTTTTGTGATTGTATCAGTAGGAGCATTGGCCTGACTACATCCTTCCCTGAGGCAAAAGCAGACACTTCCTTTGAAAGGAAGCATCCTGTTTGTTCTCTTGTTTCTGAGTCCTTGAGGCCCTGCTCCATGAAGTGTATGCCCTTTCCCTGAAATCTCCCTTCGCTCCTATTCTGCTCCTTTGGCTTCCAAACAGCTCTATGTTTTTGCTCTTCTAAACAAATCCATTTTTCTTTCAACCCTGACAACGCCTTAAAACAGCACTCCCTCTCCCCTTTCACAGCAGCCTCGTCTCCCACGTGTGTCCTTTATACTTTGGTTTTTGAAAATTCCCTGTAAGATCCTCAAGTGACCTCTTGACCTCTTGAAGAAGCCAAGAGGCTTCTTCTCAGCTTTCTCCACACCCAAATATCCAGCCCTGTTTACTGTTACAAACTCTCCCCCTCTGTTCTTTTCTTTCGTGTTTCCCTTGAGGGATCCTTTTTTTGACACATCTTTCCCCACTTGCTGTGCTTTTTTCTCCTGTCCCTGGATGTTCTCTCCTAATTTAACTACAACCCAGGACTTCAACATCCACTTCTATTTGTGTGACCTCTGAATTTTCAAGTGCTTACCAGACATCTCCATATGATTGGGTCATTATTAGCCTAAAAACAATATTTTTCCCTGAAATTTTATTTTCATAATCTCCACTTATGCTCCAAGACTCAGGTCATGCTGCTCTTCTGGCATCCATCTCTGGTCCCTCAGGCTGCAGGAGGCAGGATGGGGATGGGACTTCTCTGTGTGTTTCCATCATGCACTCACCACCCGGCAGTGCGTCCCCTGCTAACTGTCTTTCTTGCTCCCCTAGAGCAGTAGTTCTCATCTACTCTGCTTTTGAACCACTCTCCCCACCCAGAGGAATTTGATGATATCTGGAGACTTTTTATGTGGTGACTCTTTGGGGGTTGCTAACAGCATCTAGTGAGTAGAGGCCAAGGATGCTACTAAACATTTTATAAGGCAGCGGATGGCCCCCACAGCAAAGGACTATCCAGCCCCCAAACCAGTTTCTAGTTCTGAGAAAATGACCTCAACTATGAGCCTTTCAGGAAGTAGTAGCATGTTTTCCTAATCTGTGAGCCTGCAGTGCTTGACTCACTCTATGTGCTCAGTAAACACCTATTAATAACAAAAAAGGTCTACTGTATAGCACAGGAAACTATATTCAATATCTTGTAATAACCTATAATGGAAAATAATCTGAAAAAGAATAGATTTATATAACTTTCAAATTTTATATTTATTTCAGCATATAAATACAAGAATGTTTTAATATATTGAAATAAAAAAGAAACCAAGCATATCCCTGACTAGTCACACTTGGCTTACAGCACTGAAGGGTAGCAGGATGTGCCATCCCCAAATAGGACGCTTTGAAATAAAGAGTATTTTGAGTTGAAGATAGAGCCAATAGAAGAAAAATTCCTTGCTCTCCCCCATTTGCCTAAAAGCAGAGTATACATTTGTAAAGGTGTTCCCCCTTCCCACACGACCAGAAAGGACAGAAGATAGTTCTTGGAGACAACTCTGGACATTTATCAGCCCAGAGATGCCCCAGAGAAACCTACATAACTCACTTTACTAGGTAGCCCTTTTCTTCCATTAGTGTCCTCATATCTTCACCTTCCCAGAGCTTGCCTTCCCTAGAAGTTCAAAGTCCTTTTTCTATGTCTTATCACTTCTATGAAAGTGTGTTGTTCTTTTGTTAAGATGCTATACACGCCCAAGTTCTAACCCCTCCTTCGAGTTACTCATCATTGGGTACTCTCTTGTGTATAGAAGCTTCACGTTTCAACAAACTTCTGTTTTTCTCTTGTTAATCTGACTTTTGTCAGTCTAGTTTACAGGGTTCCAGCCAATAAGCCTAAGATGGTAGAGGAAAAAAAAGTTAAGTTTTTCTTCCTCTACAGCACACATCCAAAACATTTTGAACAAGTTCAGAAGTATGGCTGTTTATTTAACAAGTCCTATGGGCTGGAACTAGGCATATAGTGGTAAACAACAAATTCTTTCAAAGACAGTCCCGTTCTTCTCACTGTTGGCAAATCCTTGCTCTTTGATGGTGGATTTTAATTTTTAAAATTGTCTAAAGTCTTTCAGAATTGAGAATAGTGAGTAAAGGGGATTAACCTGAGGCCTTCTCTGCAAGTTAAAAACAGAGTATAAATAAAAAATTTAAGCCTGTATTTCTTGAATCACTTATAAATAAGTTCAGAAAGCCATTCCAACATGGCTTTGTATGTTCTAACATCACTGAAACAGATTCTGGAGACAGAAGGTGACTACTTTGAGAGTTTCAAACTCATGTTCATATAGAAATTATGTCATAGCGATGCTAAAAACTTGGCCTCTGTGCACTGGTGCTGAATCAAATTTTGGAGAGTTTTTGGGTGAAGTAGAAAAGAATAGCTTTATTGCTTTGCCAGGCAAAGGGGGACACAGCAGGCTCTTGCCCTGAAGAAGTATGACCCAAGAGGAGTTGGTGAGGAGTTTTATAGCAACGGTTCAAGGGTGAGGTTGCTGATAAGGATCAGGATGTGTGCAGGGCCTCTTTTACTATGGCCTCAGGTGGTCTCCTGATGAGTTTTGAGGTAATCAAACTGTGACCTTCTCTCTGGAACATCTTCTGTTTGGTGGGGGTTTTAGTTCTGCAGAAGAGCTTAAAGAATCTGCCCTTTGGAACTCAGGGCAGGTCATGGAGGCTGGCCTCTACTCCCTACAAACAAGAAATGGGGGACAGAAAGCCTTCTGTGTCCAGAAGCCCCACAGGGTTATGCTCAGTTTCAGTAGCCACATTATCTCTTATTCATACCCTGTTTTGAAAGTGTTTTTAAATACCTTGTGAAGAGGCAACGGTTCCTACTCTATTAGGGAAGACTAGAATATTCAGAAGATTGGGGAAAAAGAAGAACAGTCAACATCCTCCTCGTGAATGAGCCCTTAAAGTCTTTCTATCACTTTAAATCACGGTGACTCTTTTCTGCCTCTGGCTAGGAAATGTCCAGCCATTTTAGATTAGGTTTTCTGTGCTTCCAACACAAGCATATCATGGGGGAGCCAAATTACATTTAGAAGCTACATTTTAATTTTGATGATAGATTGTTGATTGACTTTGCACTCAATTTAATAACATAATCATCTTGCTCCCAAGTGGCTATGACACGCTCAGTGCCCTAGGCCATGAGGCAGAATCAAGATCCTGTGTAAGAAGTCATCAAGCTCTTTAAAGGAGAAGAGAAAGGTAATAGATACCCTGATCCACATCTCCATCCCTACCAGATGTTTTGAACTCATTTTCATTTGGACTCCAAAATTCATAGTTTTTTTCAAAACAGTGATGCTGAAAACTCAGCCTCTGTGCACCAGTGCTGAATCAAATCTCAGAGACAGAGTTTTGGGTGAAGTAGAAAAGAATAGCTTTACTGCTTTGCTAGGCAAAGGGGGACACAGTGGGCTAATGCCCTCAAAACTGTGTGTCCCAACCTGGGAGGGCTTGGTGAGGAGTTTTATAACAAAGGTTCAAGGGAAGGGTTGCTGATAAGGATCAGGGTGTGGGCACGGCCTGCACTCCTTTAATCTGGCTGCAGGTGGTCTCTTGATGAGCTTCTCCGGAGTGAAGAATGCTAACATCTTCCATTTATTGAGGGTTTTTGTTCTATAAAGAGCTCAAAGATGTTATATGTATCTCTTGTGGTGGGAACCAGGACCCTGCCCCAAGGCTGCACTGCTGTTTCTTGACTGCTCCTCCCTTGTCTCTGCATCCCTCCCTTCCCTGAGTAGCAATGTTTTGAAAGGCTTCCATGCCCAGGAGCCCCACAGGTTTCAATAGCAGTACCAGTTTATACAAACTGCTGTGTCCTCAATGGACAAAATAGGTGTTTGTTTTGTAATAAGAAAGCAAAGGACTTCCATGGTTATAGTTTTAATGTTAGACATTTAGTTCCATTTTCCTTTTCAAAATACACACACACACACACACACTCACATACACAGCAAACTGCCATGAAAACTACTGAAACATCTAACTGAATTTCAATGGACATTACAGTTCTACAGGGCCTTATAATTTACAGCCCGCATTTTGTGTTTTAGTTGATTTAATTTCCAAAATGACCACTGGAGGTGAGAAAACTGACCAGAGATGAGAGAGTGGCGTTCCCAGGACCCGAGAACAAGTCTTCTGACCCCGTTCCTCCACCTTCTTCTTTACTAGTATTGTACAGACCCCTTTGAAAGGGAAAAAGCCTTCGTATGGATCCCTGAGAGAAACACAAAAGTGAAATGCTGCCAGTTTGGTGATCACATTGTTACCTGAAAACTGGGTTCACCTCCTGGTGGGTGTCCAGCCAAAAGACACAACCAAGCCAAAGATGGGAGAAGGAAGGATTTACTCCTTGCAGTAAGTAAGGAGAACACCCAGGGGTTTTTCCCAAAGCAGTGTCTCCCCAGAACAGCAAAATTGGGGATGTTTTAGGCTAAGAGTATGTGTATATTCATGAAGGGGCTTGGGTGGTCAACAGAGTTCAAGCTTTCGTTGATTGAAGTCACGAGGGTCAGAAAAGGTCCACATCATCCTCCCGTAGTTTCCAGCTGATCTGGTGGCTGGTCTTCAGGCTAATCCTTACCACTGAAACAGAACTGGGAGTCCTTACAACTGATACATTATCTTTGCTATTGTTACTTTGCTTGCCTGATAACAGTTGTTTGTTTCTGCCTTATTTTATTCCCTTAAGATTCATTACTGAGACCTGTTCAAGGGCAAGCATTGTGACCAGGCTTAGGCCAGAAATGGCTTCTCTTATGTCAAGAAAACCATGCCTGGTTCTCTTTTTCTGGGGACCCCCTTCCTTATCTGGTTGCAACCTGGTCTAATATTATCACAGATTCAGAGGCAAACATGAATGTCTAGGATCTCAGATTATGTTTATGCTTTTAAAGGTTAACATCAATAGAAAGATCCCTATCATCATAGGACTTGAGTGCTCTCCATGAATTTATAGACTCCAGACTGAAAAATACCATGACTTATGACCAAGAGTGTTTTTTAACTTTCCTGAGTGAAGATGTAGAATTTGCCATGTTAGTATTCAAGCTTCTGCAGAGAGCATGAGTCTCAGTCCTCAAACTCAAGCATCCAAAATGCAATTTCGTTTCATGTATACCCTAAGCTCCCACTAAATGGTGGAAATGAATGAGCCCTGGTTCATTAAGCACAACCACAGCCACTTCAGGGGTTCCTCGGGCAATTAAGGGTTCCTCCTTTTCCCCACATAGTGGTGTGTCCACTCAAGGGCTGTGAGTTTAGAAACTGTTGCAGCCTGGGCGGGAGGGGACGTCTTGTCCTTGGATGCCATTGTTTACTCTTGCGAGCTTCTGAGACATCCACATTCCCATTTAATTGGGGGTCACTTGTCCACCCAGATCTTTCTACCTGGAGCCCTTTGCAGGTGTCCTTGACCTCCCCTTCAGCATCCACTGAGCAATTCTCAGCAGGGAAGGTGTAATGGTTAATTTTATGTGTCAATTGACTGGTCTAAGGGATGCCCAGACAGCTAAAACATTTCTGGGCATGTCTGTGAGGGTGTTTCTGGAAGAGATTAGCATTTGAATCAGAAGACTCATCCACTCTCCCGAGTGTGGGTGGGCATCTCTTACTCCATTGAGGGCCCAAATAGAACAAAATGTGGAAGAAAGGCAAGTTCTCTCTCTTCTTGAGCTGTGAAAACCATCGTCTGCCCATGACATTGGCTCCCCCGTTTCTCTGGCCTTTGGACTCCAAGACTGACACTCCTTCCCAACTGGTTTAACCTGTGGCTGAATTATACCATCAGATTTCCTAGTTTTGTGGGAATTTTACCTCCATAACAACGTGAACCAATGCTTATAATTAATCTCTCTGTCTCTCTCCTGTTGGTCTCTTGGTTTTGTTTCTCTGGAGAACCCTGACTATTACAGAAGAGACATTCTGTTTTGTGCGGAACTTTGCGGGGCTGCACCAGCGGTCACTTTGCATCACACCACCTGGGGTGGTGGATGTTGGTCTCCAGCTAAGAAGTAAGGCACAAATTGCTTCTGCCCTTGGGTGCCCAAACTTCTCTAGGTGGGGAGGGGCATCTGTCATCCACACCTTGTATTACTCAGGGGTCTTCAAAGAAACAGAATCAATAGGATCTCTCTTTTTTTTTTGCTCTTTCTTCTCATCTATGGGTCTGTCTATTGACAGAGGGGAGAGCAAGAGAGATTTATTCTAAAGAATTGTTTCACAGAATTGTGTGATTGTGAGAACTAGCAAGTGTGAAACCTGTAGGTCAGGCCAACAGCTTCGAAATTCCGGTGAGAGGGCATGTCTCAGTCCTGAGTTCAAGTTGCACAGGGCAGCAGGCTGGAATCTCAGGCAGGATTTCTATGTTGCAGTCTCCAGCTGAATTCCTTCCTCTCTGGGAAAGCTCAGTCTTTGTTCTTAAGGTCTCCAACTGATTGGACAAGACCCACCTGCATTATGGAGGGTAATCTGCTTTACTCAAAGCCTACTGATTTAAATCTTATTCGTATCTACAAGATAACTTCACAGCATCATCTAGGCTGGTGTTTGACCACCCAACCAGGCACCCTGGCCTAGCCAAGTTGACATATAACATTAACTATCACACCCCTCTGTGCATGACTTGGCTCCAGAGGACAGACCAGCCTGGGCCCTGTTTCAGGACACTCACTGACCCCTAACTGTCAGGCATCCTTTTCTGTGCTCCTTCATCCCAGCCTGGGGATGATTAAAAATTCTCCCACGCGGCAGGAAAAACTGGCTCTCACTTTATGCTATGCTCTTCCAAATCTGTTGTTTATGGTATAAAATGTATATCCCTGGATCCATCAGGATTTTAGTTTCTGTGACTCAAATGGCTTTTCTTGTAAACCATGCTTTCTCCAGTGAGTCGCAAAGGGCATTTTTGAACTCAAAAGCTGAGGGTTGATACCCTGGTTCTGCTGCACTGTCCCAGCAGGAAGGGATCACACAGGGAAAGATCCCATGATGTCCAGGCTGCCTCCTGACCTAGGGGAAGCAACAGAGGGCGCAAGAAGAGTCCCCAGGAATGAGCATGCCAAAGTCAGTCCATCACCACGTTAGCGGCTGCGTGTCTAGTACATCAGACTGATTGATGGCGCGTTATGTGCACCTGGACCAGAACCTCGTCCGTGGCCACCTCTGCATCATTTTTTTACTATTTTTATTTTTTACATCTTTATTGGGGTATAATTGCTTTACAATCATGTGTTAGTTTCTGCTTTATAACAAAGTGAATCAGTTATACATATACGTATCTCCCATATCTCTTCCCTCTTGCGTCTCCCTCCCTCCCACCCTCCCTGTCACGACCACAGTTAGAAGTTGAATGGAACGGAAGGAAGCTTCCAGTCTTTCCTCACACCTGATGACTGAGGCAGGCTAGGAGATACATAGCAAGTATACATTTCCTTAAATGAGAACTGGAATCTCTTCCTCATCTCTGGCTGGCACTGCTCTCTATGGTAGCTGAAGGCTTTCACGACCACGGAGACCAAGGGCTGAAGGAATCTGCACATCTCTCTTCATAAAGCCCTTGCCGATGGTTCCATTGTAAAGCCAAACCCCACCTATTTTGTCACTCAGATCAATTATTATAATGATGTTTTGCAAAATGAGACTTTGAAGCACAGACACAGAATAGAGATTTATCTGCCTCACTTATGGTTAGTCCTCTGTGTCCTTGAATGAGTTTCTAATTTCTCTCGGAAAAAGCTGGCTATGTGAGATATGGCATACTTTTTTTTAAGAGTAACCAACACATTTTATTTTATTTTTTAACATCTCTATTGGAGTATAATTGCTTTACAATGTTGTGTTAGTTTCTGCTGTATCACAAAGTGAATCAGCTATATGTATACATATATCCCCATATCCCCTCCCTCTTGCGTCTCCCTCCCACCTTCCCTACCCCACCCCTCTAGAAAGGGGTGTGGGTGGTGGACGGGGTTGGTGGGGGGAAGCTTTGACATATCTTTTAATTGCTGATGAAGACTTATGTAAATCTCAGGCTCTATTTCTTTGCTCAAAGACATGCCATCTTCTAGAACTAGCATAGAGGAGGCTCTCAGTATTATTTGTTGAATGAAGGAATGCATGTTAATAATACAGATGCTCATATGAAATGTAAACTAGTCAGGGAGTCACGGCGGGGGGGTGACACACATCCACATGACTTACATCACTAGGCATTGCTGGCCCAGATATTACCATATCCACTTCCTGATTTCCAGGACCATTTAGTCAGTGAGTGAATTGTCAAAATCTCTAGGGTGAAGCAGAGAGGAAGTCCCTGGAAACTTCCAGAACTAAAGGGAAGCCTGGAGAATTTGACTCAGAGAAAGAGCAGTGACCCAGGTAGACTCAGCAGCAGGGCTGGAGCCAAGGGCCCTCCAGTCTGGTCATTGTTGCGGGCAGTGTGGCCCCTCCTGGACAGTGAGTGCCAATGCTGGCATGCCCTGGGGGCAGAGGCCACTCTGGATACCCGCTCTGTTTAGCAGCCACTGTGAGCAACTTTCTCCACCATCCCGGCATCTTTGAGTCACCCTCCTGGATGCAGAGGCTGGGGCAGGAGCTTCTTCTTGGCCCAGTGGAGGTCACATGCCCACTCAGTAGCAGTCAGCATGGCACACCTGGCCTGGCCATCCACCAAGATGCACACAGTTCAGGGATTCCTCTCTAAAGGAACTGTGCTCAGAATCCCAGTAAGCAAGACCCCCAAATGATGTTCACTGCTGTGTTGCAACTGAGTCATGAACAAATGGAATTTGATAAGAATGAAATCAGCATTAATACCAAGGAAAGCAACGTTATATTTATATAGAGCCACTTACCACTGAGGTGGGCTTGTAATGAACACTCGACAAACATTGTCTATTACTGTTATTTTATGATCATTGTTATTAACAATATGGAATTGTCCAGATTTAAAAAATAGTAGATAGCCCATGGGCTGGCCGTTGGTAAAATTGTGAAGCGGGGGAGCTAGCCTCAGGTACCCACTTCTGTGCTTTCCCAACCCTCCCACCTGCCTCCTCTGAACCTCCACTTTCTTTCCCACATTTCTTTCCCACTTTCTGTTCCTTTTCCCCCATGCCATTGAGTCTTATTCTTGTTGATGGGCAACTAAGGTTTGTCAATGTAGTTAAGGCTGAGAATGGCTTAAATGTTAGCTAGGCAGAGCTATTGGTATTGGTTACCATGAGCTTGTAAAGATGTTAAAGTTTGCAAGACCAAATGAATGAATCTTTAATGGTGACACACTGCTGCAGGAATAACTAGCATTCATTAAATAAGCACTTACATGTTGGCACTGAGCTAAATGCTTCGAATGCATATTCTCCTAAGCACAAATGCATTTAATCCTCAGAACTCTTGGAGAAAGTTACTGTTATTATTATCATCCTGATTTTCAGATGGGAAAATTGAGGCTCAACCCAGTTTTGACTGATCTGTAGCTCATCCTGAGGACTATAGATCAAACTACTTCATCCTCAGCCTAATTTCACATACCCCCGTGGCTGATTCTTGACCCTGCAGTACATTCAAGTAATAAAGAAAATAACTTGAGGCATATTGAGGAGTTCCGTATTAGTCAGGTTCTCCAGAGAATGGAAAGGAATTAGCTCATGTCATTATGGAGGTTGGGAAGTCCCAATATCTGTAGCTGACTTGATGGAGACCCTGGAGAATCAATGGCATAGTTCAAGCCCAAGTCTGTGTTTGAAGGCAGTAGACTAACATCCCAACTCCAGCAGTTAGGCAGAAAGAGAAGTTCCTTCCTACCCAGACCCTTTGTTCTATTCAGACCTTTAACTGATTGGACAAGACCCACCACATTGGGGAGGGCAGTCTGCAATACTCAGTCTACCAATTCAAATGTTGATCTCATCCCAAAGCGCCCTACAGACATACCCAGAACTATGTGGTTGGACTAAATGTCTGGGCACTCATGACCTAGTCAAGCTGACACACAAAATTCACCATCACAAATCCTAATTTTCTAAAGAATTTTGAGTTCCTTGAAGCCAGGGGCAAATTTTTCCTCTTTTTTGAAATTTTTTGTTATTTGTTAATATTCAACACCCAGATAGTTGAGTTGAATAAATCTTCACCAGACTTAGCTCATGCAGTGGAACAATTCCAGTGGCTCTAGTGGGGAATTCTGAGTCTGGGGTGTAGGAGCTAGAAGAGTCTGGTTTCAAGTCTTATGTCTGCAACCAAGCAAGTGATTCCACATCCCCAAGCCTCATTGTTTCCTCTGTTGAATGGAGGCTCTGTTTCCCAGGGATGCTGTGAAGGTTAGAGAGTAGGCAAGGGAAAGTTCCGGACACACAGTAGGTCCACCATAAGTGGATGCTCTCACACTTATGAGAAGAGGAAACCAAAAGCGATTTTCCTGTCAACAATCAAACATGGCAGCTTTTTACTTTCGCCAAAGTAGTTTAGGGAAAGGGGCCTCCCCAAGTCGCCGTCCATCAACTGGCCATTTAAAGGTTGTTCTCAATCTATTCTGGATGACTTCATTTAAAGACACCCAGCATGCCTCCTTTTAAAAGATAAATCCCTGTCAATATGACCTTTGTGTTCTAAAGCAGCTTTTATCTGTGCAAACAAAATATTGGAAATCCCGAGAAAGCCTTTTAAGTGGAGACATTTGCTGCAGACTGGCATAGCCAGGGTAGATGACCTTTTAATTGACAGTGTACCAAGCTCTCAAAAATCAAGTTGAAAGGCAAGTTGTCAAATAATGTTCCTTTAAAGAGCTGGAAGCTATGATTTCTTCCTTTCTAATAACAACGTTGGGGTTTACTCTTTTTGCAAAATATTTGCTCGCTCTTTTAAGATTCCCTCCTCTTCTCCCAAGCATCCCTGGTACTTGGATGAAGACGTTAATTCTCGGTGGGTTAGGGCCTCTGCTGAGATAACTCAGAGAAACAGATTAGCCTCCAAGACTCACAAAGACCTACCAAGAGATCCAGAAGAAGTGGTAGGATAAATGTTGGGTCTGACGTTGCAGGCCACTAAAAATCCATTTTGGAGTTAACAGTGCTATTGAGTCTTCCTGCTGAATTCCCCTGGCTGAGTCTGCATGGAGAGCAAAGGTCAATTGTGGCCTTCAGGGGGAATGCTTGCCCCTTGGTCTTTCCAAAGCAAATAGAACAATCGTTTAGGAGGAGTGGATCTAAAGGTATTTCATCACTTGAAATAGACTTTAACTTCCTTACACTACTTGGTCACGCCACCCCTCTTTGACTTGACATTCTGTTACTTTATAACTGCCCTTTAGGTTCTGGACTTCCCTGGGGACTTTGGCGATTCTGCAGCCTTGCCTGTGACCTTATTTCCAAGTATCTCTTATGTTGGGGGAATTTTCTATCCTTTTGGTCGCCAGTATCTATGCAAATATTCAGATTTGTTTTGTTATTTAGTGTGCGCTTTTTTTTTAAAAAAAAACAAAACCTCAATAGAATGTTTGGCTGTGTGGGTTTCTAGAATGTTCCATTTACTGATGAATTTGTTACCTATTGCCAGTTTCCAGGAGTCCTGATTTGTCTCAAATACAGTGAGGCCGTGAGTACAGATGGCCCAAGATTTGGCCAGCATCCAAAGGCATGAACTCGGAATGTTTGCCATTCTGGGCCGCCTGTAGCCTGGGGCCTCTCCTTTAATAAACCCCAGATACACGTACTACCTCTCCTGGGAGCGGGTCAGCTTCTTTTCAGTCCTGTATCTCCCCACCCTTGGGATGACCCACTGAGTCAGGGTACACAACTGCTCTTGGTGTCCCCGTCCCTCTACCTATGGTGCTCCTGACCCAGGAGGCCATTCCTCAGGGTCCTGCCGCCACGAGAAAGCAAGTACAGTCAACTTCAAATGGCAGGAAATTACTGCAGCCCCACGTACTTTTGTCTCAAGCTAGCTGAAAGCCATGAGATGCTGATTTTATTTTTATTTTTTATTTCCAGAAGCACATAACTCCTCTTTAAATTATTTCAGCTAACTTCTGCTGATGGTCTGTGGCTCAACGGAAGTGCCAGTTGAACTGAATTTGTGGGGTGATTTCACATAAAAGGAGCATGGCATAAGCAGGAGATCTGTACTCCGGAGTGTCTAGTTAGGAAAACCTAACAACAGCCTTGGTAAATATCTCCCGGGGAGCTTGCATCTGGGCTCAATGCATCAATGGCGTATTAAAGATTAATAGGATTTGTGAGTCATTAAAAATTATGTAACAATCATAAAGGCACGTTCAGCTCTTAGGGAAAACGGAAGGCACAGTTTTGGGTTTAAAAGTCATTCATTGTGTGTGTGTTTGTGTGTGTGTGACACAAAAATATTCGTAGGGGAACTTTGTTTCACATGCCTCCTGCCTTGGCCCCCACCCGGCATTCTGCACCTTCTCTTCAGGTACCTACACGGGATTTCATGACTATAGGTTGTTGTTATTTTGCTAGATGTTATGTTTGGAAGACTAATATCCACTAAGCTTTTTAATATGTTAAGCAAACACATTTTAATATAGAGCTTCTGAAAACTGGGAAAATCTCCAGACCCACAAGAGTCATGTCAAACAATGGCATGTGGGCTTCCTGAAGAGTTGACGGAAAGATGGTTTCCGGGGAACGGAAAGGTGTCTTCTCCTAACCCCATCCTTTAGTTTCCTAGGGTTGTCGTAACAAATGATCACAAACTGGATGGCTTACAACTATAGAAATGTATTCTCTCAGTTCTTGAGAAGAAGTCCAAAATCAAGGTGCCAACAGAGGCATGCTCCCTCTGAGGGCTCTGGGGGAGGATCCTTCCTACCTCCTCTAGCCTCTGAGGGCTCCAGGTGTTCCTGGGCTTGTGGCCGCATCCCTCCAACCTCTGCCTCTATGACCACACAACCTTCTCTTCTGTCTGTATAATCTCCCTTTGCTCCTCTCTCTTTTTTTTTTGTTTGCGGTACATGGGCCTCTCACTGTTGTGGCCTCTCCCGTTGCGGAGCACAGGCTCCGGACGCGCAGGCTCAGCGGCCATGGCTCACGGGCCCAGCCACTCCGCGGCATGTGGGATCTTCCTGGACCGGGGCACGAACCCGTGTCCCCTGCATTGGCAGGCGGACTCTCAACCACTGCGCCACCAGGGAAGCCCTGCTACTCTCTTTTAAGGGCACTTATCATTGGATTTAGGGTCACCTGGATGATCTAGGATGACCTTAGTTTGAGATTCTTAATTAAAACCTACAACGACCTTTTTTCCAAATAAGGTCATATTCATAGTTCCAAGTGGACATATCTTGTCGGGGGAGACACTAATCAACCCATCACCCCTCTCAAACTACAGTGCACAGCAGAGAAAAAGGCCACGACATTGTTCTAACTCAATTTCCAGGAGACATTTGTTAGAAAGTCAAAGCCTGCGGCAGCGGAAGCAGGATTCCACCTGCTTTCTTCCTCCCAAGATATTGTTTGGAAATTCCCTGCCTGATTCCTGGGGGGTGACCCTTTGCAGAGCTCTGGGATTTTTAGTATTTGCACATAAACATTGGGACTTGGGAGTAAAGCCTTGAATTAGGTGGTACTACTCAGACAATTGCTCACTTAACAAAAGGGTTTGGATGAGTAAAAATCCCAAAGAATTAGTCCCCAATAATGGCATTTTAGCTCCCTGGAGAATGAATGAGGGAGATCTTTGAGGTCAGAGGTGACTTCTTGCATCTCAAACCACAGCATGTGGACTTGCTACTGCTGTTGATTCTGGTGGGAGGGGAGGGGCTGGCAGAGCAGCCCACACTCCCCCATTAAGAGGGTCATGGTCAACAGGGATGGGTGAGAAGATGGGGAGGGATTGAGGACAGGAAGAGCAAGGGGAAGTTGGGAGAAGAACCAGAAGGAAAAGTGTAGGAACCACAATAGCTCAGAACACAGGGAATGAGCCCAACCAAGGGGAGAAATGGGAGCACAGCAACAAATGGAGGCTTTGGGACAGAACATTGTGAGGACGCAAACCCTCTCTTAGGATGGGCTACATTCCGGATGTCACTGAATATGACTGGCCCAGTCAGAAACCATAGCAGTCTGCTATGGGTCTATAATCCTGGCCTTGGGAATCCTCACTTAGAGTGGACTTGGCTCAGAGCTGATCCAACGTAAAGCCATAAAGATCCATCCTGAACTGAAATCAGGGTGTCTATTTATTTGTTTTCTTGCTTCCATGTTCCTCATGAGAATGAAAGCTCCGTGGGGACGGGAGCCTTGTCTGTCATGTTCGCTGTTGGGGATGGATACCCAGTTCCTATCCTCAGTGTCTGACAGGTAACATGTGCTAAGCAAATATGTGATAAATGAAGAAATGAGTGGTGACCATCAGGGTTTGTCAGTCTGTATTTTGTTCAGATTTGAACCTTTGATCTTTCTTTGACTTTTACTACCTAGTCTACCTGGGGTTTGAATTGCCTTCTGTTCACCCCTTTAGTGAAGGATGGACTCTCCCCCTAGGGTTATGGAGAAGTGTGGCAGGCAGGTGGAGCTCTCCCCCCAAATCACTTTCCTCTCACATTATCCATGGAGCTCACGTGTTGGATGTTTACTCACATCTTCCCCTAGTGAGAAATGACCAAATAATAATACAATAATATCATTATTATTCTCATATTTTAAGGACAGTATAATATATTTGCCAAGAATAGAAACTCATTTTTGGAGTGAGACTGAGGGAAGTCCAAACAGCAGTTGAGCCATTTTTTGGCTGTGCTTGACCCGGAAGAAGTCTCTTGACTTCTCTTAGCCTCAGAAAAAGATCTGAGCATGGAGAGTAACATCTTTTATGCAGATTAAATGTGAGACAATACCGTGTATAAACTCCTAGCACAGCACCTGGGGCGTACAAGGCAGTCCACAATCGTGATTATCATGGTTGCAATTTGTGTGGCTAGCTCCTTTCAGACAGATTTCTTAGCTTAAAACATCTGTGGCTATTCTTGAGAAAATCCCAGTTTGTTGGCATGCATTTTAGAAGATGAGAAAGGTCACTGGGGGTGGGGACACAGGTGTCATGGCCATATTCTAAATTGTAATGGGGTGCTCCTTTGACAAAGTTCTAAGCACAGTTCCCTCCTTTATAATCATGCATACCTTCATGCTTGCTTGAGGGTGAAGACTGAAGTCCTATATATTTTATTAATTCACATATTGGTCATAAAGGATGGCGCACAACCACTTCCTGAGTCCCAGGGGAGGAGCGCATTGTGGTTAACCCATGCTTCTTGTCTGGCTGCCTCAGAGACACGTTTTTCTTCTTCTTCCCCACCACTCCTAGGGAGTCTTCTCCTAGAACATGGTAACCAGGTCACATTAGTCGGAGGGAAGATGAAAGGAAATCTGTGGTTATTGCTTTACAGCCCACTTGGGAAATCTGTGCCCTTTTCCCAGGGGTTCAATCTGTTTACATTCTGAACCGTATGTCAGGCATTGAATTTCCTTCAAGTCTATTGCAGCATGAAGCTTCTGTTGGCAGAAGTAATTTCTTGGAGCTATAAACATTTTGGCAGGCTTGGAGAAACACTGGTGGTCCCAGCCCATTTCCAAGTGACCATGCCACTAAACCGCAGGAAACAACAAATTTGGTCCAGGCTCCACTGACTGCTAACATGAAGTTGGAATTTATGATACAGTTCAGAGTCTCATGATCCTGGGAAATGAGGAAGAAATAGAGATTAAGTTCCCAACTTTACGGCATATGCAACAAATGGATACAATCCTGTCTCTTACTGTGAACTCAAAAGACTGACTTTGAAGATCTAGAAGTTTCTGTTGTTGATGCTACTTAAAAGAGCCTGGTTCCAAAATCATCAAGAGCTCTGTTTGTAGACCAAATGGAGTCTTAATGGCCTGCAGTGCCATTTGAATATTCACGCTAATAGGTATTTTCCGTTAGGAAATAAGTACATGGTAACTAAGAATTAATTCCAGTATCTGGCTGTTGTTATAGGCAACTAATTTATGCTGATTCTTGACTAGAAGAAACAAATTGCTACATCCATTAAAGGAATTAAAGAAAGCTGTCTTTTCTCCTTTATCTGCACCACCGCCCACATCTGCTGAGCCTCCAAAGGTCTTCTAAGTGTGTTTACCAGTTTAATTCCGACCATTAAGTGCTCTATTTACCATTTAGTGTTATTCAGTAAATGGAACCCAGTAAAGGAACCCAATATGAAAAACTTAGAGTCCAATTTACAGCACAGTAACTAGGTCCTTCAAATAAGAGTGGCACAGATGGCACAGGAAATCTTGGAGGTCAGCACTGTGTAGATCAGAACTATTGTCACTGAGCCCAATTAAGTATGTAGATTTCAAAACATATAGAACTGATTGGGTGGGAGGAGAGCTGTCTGTTTTGCAGAATCCGACGAAGTGGAAGTAAAGGACTCTTGAGAAAAGAAAGCGATGGCCTGTTAATGTTCCAGTCTTCAATCAGGACCGTAAAAATCAGGTCTTGCCCTACCTCAAAATCAACATGTTAGATATCATAGTCTCTGCTTACAGAGCTTGTCTGAAAAAAGTGATTTTTTTTTTTTTTAAATCATAGCCATTCCTTAAGGGT